>NC_091285.1:484140539-485396789 GCF_032444005.1 Ranitomeya imitator | reverse complement strand
ATTACTATCGCCAGTTCATATCACACTTCTCATCTTTGGTAGCTCCCTTGGTTGCCCTCACAAAGAAGGGAGCAAATCCCAAGTTGTGGTCAGAGGATGTCTCCAAGGCCTTCCTCTCGATTAAGTCACACTTTGCTAGTGCTTCCATTCTACATCGCCCCGATGTAGATGAGCCATGTATCATGGAGGTGGATGCCTCATCCGTTGGTGCTGGAGCAGTCCTTTTCCAAAAGGATGCTCAAGGTCGGAAGCATCCTTGCTTCTTCTTCTCCAAGACCTTCACACCGGCGGAGAGGAATTATTCCATCGGGGACAGGGAGTTGCTAGCCTTGAAGTTGGCTTTCTCAGAGTGGAGACACCTCTTGGAGGGAGCTCGCTTTCCCTTCCAGATTTTCACTGACCACAAGAACTTGGTATATCTACAGACGGCCCAGCAGCTGAATTCTCGCCAGGCTAGATGGTCCCTGTTCTTCTCCCGGTTTCATTTTACTCTTCATTTTCTCTCCGGGAGAAGAACATTCGTGCCGACGCTCTCTCCCGCTCCGTAGTGTCATCTGAGGAGGAGGATCTTCGGCTTATTGTCCCTTCTGAGAGCCTGAGAACTGTAGCTCCGGTTTCGCTAGAGTCCGTACCCCCAGGCAAGACGTTCGTGCCAGCGAATTTGCGACCAGACGTTCTCTCTTGGGCTCACTCGTCCAGAGTGGATGGGCATTTTGGGACCAAAAGGACATCTGAGCTTTTGGCGAGAACGTACTGGTGGCCGCATATGGCCCATGATGTCGGGGACTAAATTCGGGCATGCGTTTCCTGTGCCCAGAATCGGTCTCCTCGGCAACGGCCTGGTGGGTTGCTTTACCCCCTGCCGATGCAGACAGGCCCTGGGAAATGGTCGGGATGGACATCGTGGTGGGCTTACCCACTTCTCGTAGCTGCACCGTTATCTGCGTTGTCACCGATCATTTCTCTAAGAAGGTGCACTTGGTGCTGCTTCCACGGTTACCTTCTGTGCGGGCCTTGGCGGCATTATTCATAAAGCATATTTGCCATTTACATGGAATGCCTGATAAAATTGTCAGCGACCTGCGTCCCCAGTTCACATCTCGGTTTTGGAGAGAGCTCTGCCGTTTACTCAGCATAGAGTTGAATCTCTCCTCTGCATATCATCCCGAGACAAATGGGTTGGTAGAGAGGACCAACCAGAGTCTGGTGACATACTTGCGACATTTTTCTCTGCTAGGCAGGCCGACTGGGCATCTTTGCTACCTTGAGTGGAATTTGCCTTGAACAACGCCGTAGCCGATTCCACTGGGCATACTCCTTTTCTCCTTAATTACGGCCAGCATCCACGTGTCCCTGTGCCCATGCCCGTTTCATCCACCGATTCTAGGGTGGCAGACTGGGCGATGGAGGCTCGTGACATTTGGGACCGCACACAGGATGCCATCCGGGTCTCTAAGGAGAGAATGAGGGTTTCTGCTGATACACACCGGCGCCCACTCCGACCTTTGCTCCTGGCGACTTAGTGTGGCTCTCCGCCCATAACATCAGGCTGCGAGTTGAGTCTACTAAGTTTGCGCCTCGCTACATTGGCCCATTCAAGGTTCTGGAACAGGTCAACCCTGTGGTCTACCGTTTGGCTATTCCTCCACGCCTTGGTATCACCGACACTTTTCACGTTTCTCTCCTAAAGCCTGTTCATTTGTCCCGGTTTTCTGAATCATCTGCCGGGACATCGGGTTCATCCACAGATGAGTTTGAGGTGAATGCTATCGTGGGGTGCAAGGTGGTACGTGGCAAGAAATATTATCTGGTGGACTGGAAGGGTCACGGTCCAGAAGACAGAACCTGGGAACCTGTGGAGCATATTCGGGCTCCGCTGCTCATTGCAGCTTTTGAGCATAGCGAGGCTGAAGGAGGGGGGCCCTAGGAGGGGGGGTAATGTTAGAAGTCGAGTTCCCGCCGCTGCACAGGGGGAATCTTGAACCATGTCTGCTGCAGTCTCCTATTCTGCATCGGCCGCAGTGGAGCCTGCTCAGCGGAGACATCGGTCCCAGCGTCCCACTGAATCTGAGACTGTGCAAAGGGTTACTGCTGCCTCTCCAGACTCTGCTATTGCACCCTGCACTGGTCTGCGGCGAGCAGGGTTTTCTGGGACTAAGTCCTGCTTTGCACACACTGAGCATGCCCAGGGTAAGATCTCTCAGTGGAGATAAAGGGTCACATGCTCAGGTACTGCAGGAACTTCCATTGGTCCTCCAGGAAGGCCCTGTACCTGATCAAGTTCTGTGGCAGTCTTCCATTGGTCCTTCTGGGAAGGTCCTGAAGTTGTTACAGCTATAAAAGGTTCTCATGACCGCACGGCCATGCACTAGTATCAAATATGCACAAGCTCAGCGCCAGTGTGGTCATGTGTGTAGTCAGGGACCCGGCTGAAATAAGCCCCTAGTATACTGACACCTCTGGGGAGGAGTTCTGTGTGTATGCAGTCAGGGACCCAGCTGAAATAAGCCCCTAGAATGCTGGCACCTCCGGCGAGGAGTTTATGTGTGAATTTAGGGCTGGCTATAAGCCATTAGAATTCCGGCTCCACCGGAGAGGAGCTGTGTGCTGGTTGGACTGCATGACCACTGTCGGCTCTACACAGTAGCTGTGTCCCCTGTGAGCTAAACAGGGCACAGCGTTCTCTTTACCACGGGCTCTGGGAAGTAACAGAGTTCGTTTGTACTAATTTGCTTCACCGCCTTGCTTAGCAGCAGGTTCTTTCCTGCACGGTGGATCCCAGGTTGCGAACGCTAACCCTAACAGAAGGTGTATATAAACGTGTTGAGATTTTAAATCTCCCTTTTTTTCGGAGGAGACTGAACAAAAAATCAGGCCCTGTGCAAAAAACAACACAATGTAAGTGGCAGAAAGTGGCTGGCTGATATACGACAAGCTAACAAGACAGAAGTATATCCACTTTGTGAGAATTTGAATCTCCCCTTTTTTTTGGGAGACTGAACCACAACTTAGGCCCAGTGTATATAACAACGCAATCTAAGTGGCAGAAAGTGGCTGGCTGATATACGACAAACTAACAGGACAGAAGTATATCCACTTTTTGAGAATACCCACTTTTTGAGAATTTGAATCTCCCTCTTTTTTTTGGGAGACTGAACCACAACTTAGGCCCAGTGTATATAACAACGCAATCTAAGTGGCAGAAAGTGGCTGGCTGATATACGACAAACTAACAGGACAGAAGTATATCCACTTTGTGAGAATTTGAATCTCCCTCTTTTTTTGGGGGAGACTGAACCACAACTTAGGCTACTTTCACACTAGCGTCGTACGACACACGTCGCAATGCGTCGCTTTGGAGAAAAAATGCATCCTGCAAAGTTGTCTGCAGGATGCGTTTTTTCCCCATAGACTAACATTAGCGACGCATTGCGACGTGTTGCCACACGTCGCAACCGTCGTGCGATGGTTGCGTCGTGTTGTGGCGGACCGTCGTAACAAAAAAAGTTGCTTGCAACATTTTTTGTGTGTCGTGTCCGCCATTTCCGACCGCGCATGCGCGGCCGGTACTCCGCCCCCTCCTCCCCGCAACTCACAATGGGGCAGCGGATGCGTTGTAAAACTGCATTCGCTGCCCCCGTTGAGCTGCGTTGTCACAGGATGCGTCGGTACGTTGGCCTGATGCCTTGCAATGGGCCGACGCTAGTGTGAAAGTAGCCTTAGGCCCAGTGTATATAGCAACGCAATCTAAGTGGCAGAAAGTTGCTGGCTGAAATACGTCAAACTAACAGGACAGAAGTATATCCACTTTGTGAGAATTTGAATCACCCTTTTTTTGGGAGACTGAACCACAACTTAGGCCCAGTGTATATAACAACGCAATCTAAGTGGCAGAAAGTGGCTGGCTGATATACGACAAACTAACAGGACAGAAGTATATCCACTTTTTGAGAATTTGAATCTCCATCTTTTTTTTGGGAGACTGAACCACAACTTAGGCCCAGTGTATATAACAACGCAATCTAAGTGGCAGAAAGTGGCTGGCTGATATACGGCAAACTAACAGGACAGAAGTATATCCACTTTTTGAGAATTTGAATCTCCCTCTTTTTTTGGGGAGACTGAACCACAACGTAGGCCCAGTGTATATAACAATGCAATCTAAGTGGCAGAAAGTGGCTGGCTGATATACGACAAACTAACAGGACAGAAGTATATTCACTTTGTGAGAATTTGAATCTCCCTCTTTTTTTTGGGAGACTGAACCACAACTTAGGCTACTTTCACACTAGCATCGTACGACACACGTCGCAATGCGTCGCTTTGGAGAAAAAATGCATCCTGCAAAGTTGTCTGCAGGATGCGTTTTTTCCCCATAGACTAACATTAGCGACGCATTGCGATGCATTGCCACACGTCGTGTTGTGGTGGACCGTCGGAACAAAAAAACTTCGCTTGCAACGTTTTTTGTGTGTCGTGTCCGCCATTTCTGACCGCGTATGCGCGGCCGGTACTCCGCCCCCTCCTCCCCGCAACTCACAATGGGGCAGCGGATGCGTTGTAAAACTGCATTCGCTGCCCCCGTTGTGCTGCGTTGTCACAGGATGCGTCAGTACGTTGGCCCAACGCACTGCAATGGGCCGACGCTAGTGTGAAAGTAGCCTTAGGCCCAGTGTATATAGCAACGCAATCTAAGTGGCAGAAAGTTGCTGGCTGAAATGCGACAAACTAACAGGACTGCAGTATATCCACTTTGTGAGAATTTGAATCGCCCTTTTTTTTGGGAGACTGAACCAGAACTTAGGCCCAGTGTATATAACAACGCAATCTAAGTGGCAGAAAGTGGCTGGCTGATATACGACAAACTAACAGTCTTTGATCATATAACAAAACAAAAAAAAGCCCCTGGTGTGCTGCTCCCAGCTGCCAAATTATCCCCACCCTGGTCCCACAATCCATCTCTTCTGACTTAGCAGTCTGGACTATAAATTTAGAACCATCCTTAGGGGTGCACGCGTGTGGGGGTGCACGCGTCCCAGAAGCAAAGCGTCACGGAGCTAAGCGTCGTGATACAGCAGTTATTCCATGACAGTTAGTCAGGGCAGGAGTCAGGTAACCCACATTCTGCTCTCCCCTCTATCTATGTGCTTTATTCCTATCCTCCTAAGTTCCCTTGCAATCCACATTCACCGCCCAATCCCCCCACCATCACCACTCATATACATCAGCTCCTCACTCCTTCCCTCTCCCATGTACAGCTCCCATGCGCTTCTCACCTTTTTGAAAAACCTCAGTCCATCTTACCCAAACACACTGCACAAAAAAACTTCATACAATTCCAAAAACTACGGTACTTGCTCTTTATCTTCCTGCTGCTACTGATTTCAGGGGATATCTCCCCCAACCCCGGTCCCCCATCCCCCAAACTCAACCCCTACCCTACCTCACATCAAAATCTTAATAATCTTACTAATATTATTTGCACTCCTTCATCTCCTTCTTTTAATTGTGCCCTTTGGAATCCACGGTCTGTTTGCAACAAGCTTCCTTTCCTTCACAATTACTTTCTGAAAAACTCTGAATCTGTTGGCCCTCACGGAAACCTGGATTCAGGATTCTGACACTGTCTCTCCTGCTGCCATTTCCCATGGTGGCTTACAATTCTCCCATTCCCCGAGACCCACAAACAGACCTGGTGGTGGAGTCGGCATACTCCTGTCCCCACAATGCACTTTCCAGGTCATCCCCCTGTTCCATCACTCTCATTCCCTTCTTTTGAAGTCCACATCATCAGGCTCTTCCGTCCCCTCTCCCTCAGAGTAGCGGTCATATATTGGCCCCCAGGCTCACCCACCCACTTCCTGGACCATTTCTCTGCCTGGCTGCCGCACTTCATGTCCTCAGAACTACCAACCCTTATCCTGGGAGACTTCAACATCCCCATAAACAGCCACACTTCCACATCTGCATCCCAGCTTCTATCACTAACCACTTCTCTAGGTCTCTCACAGCTCTCAACTTCTGAAACACACAAAGACGGTAACAACCTAGACCTGCTTTTCGCCCGGCTCTGCTCAATCTCCTACCTTGATAACTTACCGCTTCCCTTCTTTGACCACAACATTCTCTCTTTCACACTCACAAATCCTGGCACACCCCAGCACCCTCCTACCTACCATTCAGTCAGAAATCTACATGCCATTAACCCTCATACACTTTCAGACTCCTTATGCTCATCATTGTCCCCAATCTGTTCTTTTTCCTGTCCTGATCTGGCCGTACATCACTTCAATGACATTCATAGAAGCACCCTTGACCAAGTAGCTCCCCTCACCCTCAGAACCTCCAAACACAGAGTTAAACAGCCCTGGCTCACATCGCAAACCCGATTTCTCCAGCGATGCTCTAGGTGTGCTGAACGCATATGGAGGAAAACACGCACACCAGAAGACTTCATACAATTCAAATTTATGTTAAGGACCTATAATTCTGCCCTTCACCTCGTCAAACAGACCTACTTCCCCACCCTGATCTCCTCACTATCCAATAAACCCAAGAAACTTTTTGACACCTTTCACTCCCTCCTCAGGCCAAAAGCACAAGCCCCTATCACAGACATTTGTGCTGATGACCTTGCCTCCCACTTTATAGAGAAAATAAACAATATCCGTCAGGAAATCCACTCCCAATCACTAAGTTCAGTGACTCCCATCCCTCCCTGCATTTACCCTGGCTCACTCTCCACATTCGATCCCATCACAGAAGAAGAAGTCTCCAGGCTCCTCTCCTCTTCTCGTCCGACTACATGCACCACCAACCCCATTCCCTCTCCAGTCGTCACAACTCACCTAACTACAATCTTTAATCTCTCCCTCTCCTCTGGCATTTTCCCCTCCTCCTTCAAACACTCTATCATTACTCCATTACCTAAAGAAACCCACCCTCGACCCATCCTGCACAAACTACTACAGACCAGTCTCCAATCTCCCCTTCATCTCTAAACTCTTGGAGCAACTGATATACTCCCGCCTTACCCATTACCTCTCCACTCACTCCCTCCTAGACCCTTCACAGTCCGGTTTCTGCCCCCTACGTTCGACAGAAACTGCACTCATCAAAGTGACCAATGACCTTCTGACAGCAAAACGTAACGGTGACCACTCTCTGCTCATTCTTCTCAACCTTTCTGCAGCTTTTGACATTGTTGACCACACTGTCATGATTCCAATGGCAGGGAATCACAAAAGGACAAGCACCAACGAGCTCTAGGGTGATGGAACCTGAGCTGACTGCGACCCTAAACCTGAACACACAAATAACAATAGCCGGGGAACGTGCCTACGTTGATCCTAGACGTCTCGCACCAGCCGAAAATCTAACTTCCCCTATTAGAAGAAACACAGACCTCTCTTGCCTCCAGAGAAATACCCCACAGAAATAGCAGCCCCCCACATATAATGACGGTGAAATGAGAGGAAGGCACATACACAGTATGAAAACAGATTCAGCAAAATGAGGCCCGCTAAAACTAGATAGCAGAGGATACAAAAGTAAACTGCGCGGTCAGCAAAAAACCCTTCAAAAAACCATCCTGTAATTACTTGAACTCATGTTCCAACTCATGGAACATGAGGAGCAATTACAGCCCACTAGAGCAAGCAGCAGCAAAGAAACAATTATATGCAAGCTGGACAAGACAAAAATAAAGCAAAACGTGGAACAAGAAAATCAAAAATTTAGCTTGTCCTGAAGATTACTGAAGCCAGAAGCTGAGGTAACAAAACACTCTGATAACCTTGATAGCCGGCGGGGAAATGACAAGAAAGCCCGGTTAAATAGGAAACTCCCAAATCCTAAATGAACAGGTGGACACCGGAGACAGCAGAACACAAATCACCCAGTACCATCAGTAACCACCAGAGGGAGCCCAAAAACAGAACTCACAACAGTACCCCCCCCTTGAGGAGGGGTCACCGAACCCTCACGAGAACCACCAGGGCGACCAGGATGAGCCCTATGAAAAGCGTGGACCAAATCATCAGCATGAACATCAGAGGCAACCACCCAAGAATTATCCTCCTGACCATAACCCTTCCACTTGACCAAATATTGGAGTTTCCGTCTGGAAACACGAGAATCCAAGATCTTCTCTACAACATACTCCAATTCTCCCTCCACCAGCACCGGAGCAGGAGGCTCAAGCGAAGGAACAACAGGTACCTCATACCTCCGCAACAATGACCGATGGAACACATTATGAATAGCAAACGATGCCGGGAGATCCAAACGAAACGACACAGGGTTAAGAATTTCCAAGATCCTATAAGGACCGATGAACCGAGGCTTGAACTTAGGAGAAGAGACCTTAATGAACAAAACGAGAAGACAACCACACCAAGTCCCCAACACGAAGTCGAGGACCCACGCGGCGACGGCGATTAGCAAACTGCTGAGCCTTCTCCTGGGACAACTTCAAATTGTCCACCACATGACTCCAAATCCGATGCAACCCATCCACCACCATGTCCACTCCAGGACAATCAGAAGGCTCCACCTGACCAGAGGAAAAACGAGGATGAAACTCCGAATTACAAAAGAAAGGAGAAACCAAGGTAGCAGAACTAGCCCGATTATTAAGGGCAAACTCGGCCAGCGGCAAAAAGGTAACCCAGTCATCCTGATCAGCAGAAACAAAACACCTCAAATAAGTTTCCAAGGTCTGATTAGTTCGCTCCGTCTGGCCATTCGTCTGAGGATGGAATGCAGACGAAAAGGACAAATCAATGCCCATCTTAGCACAGAACGTCCGCCAAAATCTAGACACAAACTGGGATCCCCTGTCAGAAACGATGTTCTCCGGAATCCCATGCAAACGAACCACGTTCTGGAAAAACAGAGGGACCAACTCAGAGGAGGAAGGCAACTTAGGCAAGGGTACAAGATGAACCATTTTAGAAAAGCGGTCACACACAACCCAGATGACAGACATTTTTTGAGAGACAGGGAGATCCGAAATAAAGTCCATGGAAATGTGCGTCCAAGGCCTCTTCGGGATAGGCAAAGGTGACAACAATCCACTGGCTCGAGAACAGCAAGGCTTAGCCCGAGCACAAACCTCACAAGACTGCACAAAAAAACGCACATCCCTCGACAAGGAAGGCCACCAAAAAGACCTGGCCACCAAGTCTCTAGTACCAAATATTCCAGGATGACCTGCCAACGCAGAAGAATGGACCTCGGAGATGACTCTACTGGTCCAACTATCCGGAACAAACAGTCTCTCAGGCGGACAACGATCAGGTTTACCCGCCTGAAACTCCTGCAAAGCACGTCGCAAGTCTGGGAAGACGGCCGACAAAATCACCCCATCCCTAAGGATACCAGTGGGCTCAGAATTTCCAGGGGAGTCAGGCACAAAACTCCTAGAAAGAGCATCCGCCTTCACATTCTTTGAACCTGGCAGGTATGAAACCACAAAATTGAAACGAGAGAAAAACAGTGACCAACGAGCCTGTCTAGGATTCAGATGCCTGGCAGACTCAAGGTAAATCAGATTTTTGTGATCAGTCAAGACCACCACACGATGTCTAGCACCCTCCAGCCAATGACGCCACTCCTCAAATGCCCACTTCATGGCCAAAAGTTCCCGATTACCCACATCATAATTCCGCTCAGCGGGCGAAAATTTTCTAGAAAAGAACGCACATGGCTTCATCACCGAGCAATCGGAGCTTCTCTGTGACAAAACCGCCCCCACTCCAATCTCGGAAGCATCAACCTCAACTTGGAAAGGAAGCGAAACATCAGGCTGACGCAACACAGGAGCAGAAGAAAACCGGCGTTTAAGTTCCTGAAAGGCCTCCACAGCCACAGGAGACCAATCAGCAACATCAGCACCCTTCTTAGTCAAATCCGTCAAAGGCTTAACAACACTAGAAAAATTAGTTATAAAACGACGATAGAAATTAGCAAAGCCCAAGAACTTCTGCAGACTCTTAAGAGATGCAGGCTGCGTCCAGTCACAAATAGCCCGAACCTTGACGGGATCCATCTCAATAGTAGAAGGGGAAAAAATATACCCCAAGAAAGAAATCTTCTGGACTCCAAAGAGACACTTTGAGCCCTTTACAAACAAGGAATTAGCCCGCAGGACCTGAAACACCTTCCTGACCTGCTGAACATGAGACTCCCAGTCATCAGAAAAAACCAAAATATCATCCAAATACACAATCATAAATTTATCCAGATATTCACGGAAAATATCGTGCATAAAGGACTGGAAGACTGAAGGAGCATTAGAAAGTCCGAAAGGCATTACCAAATACTCAAAATGGCCCTCAGGCGTATTAAATGCGGTTTTCCACTCATCACCTTGCTTTATTCGTATAAGATTATACGCACCCCGAAGATCAATCTTAGTGAACCATTTAGCCCCCTTAATGCGAGCAAATAAATCAGTCAACAAAGGCAAAGGATACTGATATTTTACGGTAATCTTATTCAAAAGACGATAATCTATACAAGGCCTCAAGGACCCATCTTTTTTGGCCACGAAAAAAAAACCTGCTCCCAAAGGGGACGAAGATGGACGGATATGTCCCTTTTCCAAGGACTCCTTAACATAATCCCGCATAGCAGTATGCTCTGGCACTGACAGATTGAACAAACGACCTTTAGGAAATTTACTACCAGGAATTAAATCTATAGCACAATCGCAATCCCTGTGAGGAGGAAGCGAACTGAGCTTAGGCTCCTCAAAAACATCCCGATAATCAGACAAAAATACAGGAACCTCAGAAGGAGTAGATGAAGCAATAGAAATCAGAGGTGCATCATCATGAACCCCCTGACATCCCCAGCTTAACACAGACATTGTTTTCCAGTCAAGGACTGGATTATGAGTTTGTAACCATGGCAGACCAAGTACTAGAACATCATGTAAATTATACAATACCAGGAAGCGAATCACCTCCTGATGAACGGGAGTCATACGCATGGTCACTTGTGTCCAGTACTGAGGTTTATTCATAGCTAAAGGTGTAGAGTCAATTCCCTTCAAAGGAATAGGGACTTCCAGAGGCTCAAGACTAAACCCACATTGCTTGGCAAATGACCAATCCATAAGACTCAGGGCAGCGCCTGAATCTATATAGGCATCGACGGAAATGGATGATAATGAGCAAATCAGAGTCACAAACAGAATGAACTTAGACTGTAACGTACTAATGGCAACAGACTTATCAACCTTTTTTGTGCGTTTAGAGCCTGCTGATATAACATGAGCTGAATCACCACAATAAAAGCACAACCCATTTTTCCGCCTATAGTTTTGCCGTTCACTTCTAGACTGAACTCTATCACATTGCATTGTCTCAAGTGCCTGTTCAGAAGACACCGCCAAATGGTGCACAGGTTTGCGCTCCCGTAAACGCCGATCAATCTGAATAGCCATAGTCATAGACTCATTCAGACCCGTAGGCGCAGGGAACCCCACCATAACATCTTTAATGGCCTCAGAAAGGCCATCTCTGAACTTTGCAGCCAGGGCGCACTCATTCCACTGAGTAAGTACCGACCACTTCCGAAATTTTTGACAATATATTTCTGCTTCATCTTGCCCCTGAGAGAGAGCTAATAAAGCTTTTTCAGCCTGAATCTCCTGGTTAGGTTCCTCATAGAGCAAACCCAATGCCAGAAAAAACGCATCCACATTAAGCAACGCAGGATCCCCTGGTGCCAATGCAAATGCCCAATTTTGAGGGTCACCCCACAGGAAAGATATAATAATCTTAACCTGCTGAGCAGGGTCTCCAGAAGAGCGAGATTTCAAAGAAAGGAACAGCTTGCAATTGTTCCTAAAATTCAGAAAACTAGATCTATCTCCAGCAAAGAACTCTGGAATAGGAATTCTAGGTTCAGACATAGGAGCATGTACAACAAAATCTTGTATATTTTGAACCTTAGCAGCAAGATTATTCAAGCTGGAAGCTAAACTCTGGACGTCCATGATAAACAGCTAAGGTCAGAGCCATTCATGGATTAAGAGCAGGAAAAAAAAAAAAATCAGCCAGGCTGCAATTAAGGCTAGGCAGCAACCTCAGAGGAGAGAAAAAAAAAAAAAAAAAAAAACCTTCCTCAGACTACTTTTCCTCCTACTTCAGCCCAAACATTTAGGCCGGCTATACTGTCATGATTCCAATGGCAGGGAATCACAAAAGGACAAGCACCAACGAGCTCTAGGGTGATGGAACCTGAGCTGACCGCGACCCTAAACCTGAACACACAAATAACAATAGCCGGGGAACGTGCCTACGTTGATCCTAGACGTCTCGCACCAGCCGAAAATCTAACTTCCCCTATTAGAAGAAACACAGACCTCTCTTGCCTCCAGAGAAATACCCCACAGAAATAGCAGCCCCCCACATATAATGACGGTGAAATGAGAGGAAGGCACATACACAGTATGAAAACAGATTCAGCAAAATGAGGCCCGCTAAAACTAGATAGCAGAGGATACAAAAGTAAACTGCGCGGTCAGCAAAAAACCCTTCAAAAAACCATCCTGTAATTACTTGAACTCATGTTCCAACTCATGGAACATGAGGAGCAATTACAGCCCACTAGAGCAACCAGCAGCAAAGAAACAATTATATGCAAGCTGGACAAGACAAAAATAAAGCAAAACGTGGAACAAGAAAATCAAAAACTTAGCTTGTCCTGAAGATTACTGAAGCCAGAAGCTGAGGTAACAAAACACTCTGATAACCTTGATAGCCAGCGGGGAAATGACAAGAAAGCCCGATTAAATAGGAAACTCCCAAATCCTAATAGAACAGGTGGACACCAGAGACAGCAGAACACAAATCACCCAGTACCATCAGTAACCACCAGAGGGAGCCCAAAAGCAGAACTCACAACACCACCCTCTCCTACTCTCTAGGCTCCAGTCACTTGGCATTAAGGACACTGCTCTCTCCTGGTTCTGCTCCTATCTTTCTGACCGCTCCTTCAGTGTTCTGTTCTCTGGCTCCACTTCATCTCCTCTTCCTCTCACTGTCGGGGTACCTCAGGGCTCAGTTCTTGGCCCCCTTTTCTTCTCTCTCTACACAGCCCCAATTGGACAGACCATCAGCAGATTTGGCTTTCAGTATCATCTTTATGCTGATGACACACAACTATACACATCCTCCCCTGACCTTACCCCCGCTGTACTACAGAACGCCACTGACTGTCTGTCTGCAGTCTCCAAGATCGTGCCTGCTCTCTATCTGAAACTCAACCTCTCCAAAACTGAACTTCTTCTGCTCCTGCCATCTACTAACCTCCCTAAATCTGACATTTCCCTCTCCGTGGGTGGCACCATAATAACACCCCGGCAGCAGGCGCGCTGTCTGGGTGTTATGTTTGACTCCGATCTCTCCTTCACCTCCCATATACAATCTTTTGCCCGCTTGTGCCGCTTAGACCTAAAGAACATCTCTAGAATCCGCCCTTTTCACACCATGGAAACAACAAAAACCCTCACTGTCGCCCTGATCCACTTCCGCCTGGACTACTGTAATTCTCTACTAATTGGCCTCTCCCTTACTCGACTTTCCCCTCTCCAGTCTATCCTTAATGCAGCAGCCAGGGTCGTCCATCTGGCTAATCATTACTTGGACTCGTCCGCTCTTCGACAGTCATTACACTGGCTGCCCATTCATTACAGGATACAATTCAAAGTACTTGCTCTCACCCACAAAGCTTTCCACAGTGTGGCACCCCCATAGATCTCCTCCCTCATCTCTGTCTATCGGCCTAACCGACCGCTGCGCTCGGCAAATGACTTTCGACTAACCTCTGCACTAATCTGTACTTCACACTCCCGACTCCAAGGCTTCTCCCGTGCTGCACCAATCCTCTGGAATGCTCTAACCCAAGATATTAGGACCATCCACAATTTGCATAGTTTAAGGTGCTCGCTCAAAACACATTTGTTCAGAGCGGCCTATCACATTCAGTAATCAAAGTAATTTTATGTTAGTGTGTGTAGCCCATTCACTATCTCCATCTATCACCCACCCCCTGAAGATGGCTGGACCCTCATTGTAAATACATCATTGTAAATACACACCTGTACTTTGTATCTCCCCCACCTCATTGTAGATTGTAAGCTCTCACGAGCAGGGTCGTTTTATTTCGCTTTAATTATTGTATTGTTAACGTTGTTACTGTTTGTGTTTGAAACTGTTAAACTGTAAAGCGCTGCGGAATATGTTGGCGCTATATAAACAAAGATTATTATTATTATTATTATTATTATTAACAGGACCGAAGTATATCCACTTTGTGAGAATTTAAATCTCCCTTTTTTGGGGGGAAATGAACCACAACTTAGGCCCAGTGTATATAACAACGCAATCTAAGTGGCAGAAAGTGGCTGGCTGATATACGACAAACTAACAGGACAGAAGTATATCCACTTTGTGAGAATTTGAATCTCTCTCTTTTTTGGGGAGACTGAACCACAACTTAGGCCCAGTGTATATAACAACGCAATCTAAGTGGCAGAAAGTGGCTGGCTGATATACGGCAAACAGGACAGAAGTATATCCACTTTTTGAGAATTTGAATCTTGCTCTTTTTTTTGGGAGACTGAACCACAACTTAGGCTACTTTCACACTAACGTCGTACGACGCACGTCGCAATGCGTCGTTTTGGAGAAAAAACGCATCCTACAAAGATGTCTGCAAGATGCGTTTTTTCCCCCATAGACTAACATTAGCGATGCATTGCGACGCGTTGCCACACGTCGCAACCGTCGTGCGATGGTTGCGTCGTGTTGTGGCGGACCGTCGTAACAAAAAAAGTTGCTTGCAACATTTTTTGTGCGTCTTGTCCGCCATTTCCGACCGTGCATGCGTGGCCAGAACTCCGCCCCCTCCTCCCCGCAACTCACAATGGGGCAGCGGATGCGTTGTAAAACTGCATCCGCTGCCCCTGTTGTGCTGCGTTGTCACAGGATGCGTCGGTACGTTGGCCCGATGCACTGCGACGGGCCGACGCTAGTGTGAAAGTAGCCTTTGGCCCAGTGTATATAACAACGCAATCTAAGTGGCTGAAAGTGGCTGGCTGATATACGACAAAATAACAGGACCGAAGTATATCCACTTTGTGAGAATTTAAATCTCCCTTTTTTGGGGGGAAACTGAAGCACAACTTAGGCCCATTGTATATAACAACCAGGCTCGGACTGGCCCACCGGGGAACCGGAGGATCCTCCGGTGGGCCCTGGCACTGACACCTGCTGGCAGGGCCTCCCCCCGCTCCAGGGCCCCCCCCGCCGCCCGAGCGCTCGCTCGCCCGCCTTGAATACTCACCCTGCTCCAGCGATGGTCTCGGCGTCTGCACTACAGCTCGTCCTGAACGAGTGGTCACGTGACACCGCTCATTAAGATCATGAATATGCGCATATTCATGATCTTAATGAACGGTCTCACATGACCGCTCAAGCAGGAAGAAGGTGCTGCGCCGGCGCCGCCGCCTGGAGTCGGGACAGAGCGCGAGGGATGTCAGCACGGCCATGCAGTGGGACAGGTGAGTATGAGGGACGGAGGGATGGGGGGACGGGGGGGATGAAGGAGGACATTAGCCGGCGCGCCGAGCAGGATCAGGAGCGGGTGCGGGTGTGGGTGCGGGTGCGGAGAGATAAGCCTGCATACAGGGGGGAATATAAGCCATGCAGGGGGGAATATAAGCCATGCATACAGGGGGGAATATAAGCCATGCATACAGGGGGGAATATAAGCCATGCATACAGGGGGAATATGGGCCATGCATACAGGGGGGAATATGAGCCATGCATACAGGGGGGAATATAAGCCATGCATACAGGGGGGAATATGAGCCATGCATACAGGGGGGAATATGAGCCATGCATACAGGGGGGAATATAAGCCATGCATACCGGGGGGAATATGAGCCATGCATACAGGGGGGAATATGAGCCATGCATACAGGGGGGAATATGAGCCATGCATACAGGGGGAATATGGGCCATGCATACAGGGGGGAATATGAGCCATGCATACAGGGGGGAATATAAGCCATGCATACAGGGGGGATATGAGCCATGCATACAGGGGCGGGCTATGAGCCATGCATACAGGGGGGAATATGAGCCATGCTTACAGGGGGGAATATGAGCCATGCATACAGGGGGGAATATAAGCCATGCATACAGGGGCGGAATATGAGCCATTCATACAGGGGGGATATGAGCCATGCATAGGGGGGGGAATATGAGCCATGCATACATGGGGAGATATGAGTCATGCATACAGGAGGGGTAATATGAGCTATGTATATGGGATAGGAGGGAGATGAGCCAAGCATACAGGAGGGGGGTCATTATACAGTATTGAGCATCATGTGTGGCCGTTATACAGTATGGAGCATCATGTGTGGCCAATGGACATTATACAGTATGGAGCATCATGTGTGGCCGTTATACAGTATGGAGCATCATTTGTGGTCATTATACAGTATTGAGCATTATGTGGGATCATTATACAGTATGGAGAACTGTGTGGCCGTTATACACTATGGAGCACTATGTGTGGGTGGTCATTATACAGTATGGAGCACTGTCTGGCCATTATACAGTATGGAGCAATGTGTGGCCATTATACACTATGGAGCATCATGTGTGGCCATTATACACTATGGAGCATCATGTGTGGCCATTATACAGTATGAAGAACTGTGTGTGGCCATTATACAGTATGCAGCATCATGTGTGGCCATTATACAGTATGGAGCATCATGTGTGGTGGTATCTCAATGAGAATAACTGTTTAACTCCATATCAGCATGGGTTTATGAGAAATCGCTCCTGTCAAACCAATCTAATCAGTTTTTATGAAGAGGTAAGCTATAGACTGGACCACGGTGAGTCATTGGACGTGGTATATCTCGATTTTTCCAAAGCGTTTGATACCGTGCCGCACAAGAGGTTGGTACACAAAATGAGAATGCTTGGTCTGGGGGAAAATGTGTGTAAATGGGTTAGTAACTGGCTTAGTGATAGAAAGCAGAGGGTGGTTATAAATGGTATAGTCTCTAACTGGGTCGCTGTGACCAGTGGGGTACCGCAGGGGTCAGTATTGGGACCGGTTCTCTTCAACATATTCATTAATGATCTGGTAGAAGGTTTACACAGTAAAATATCGATATTTGCAGATGATACAAAACTATGTAAAGCAGTTAATACAAGAGAAGATAGTATTCTGCTACAGATGGATCTGGATAAGTTGGAAACTTGGGCTGAAAGGTGGCAGATGAGGTTTAACAATGATAAATGTAAGGTTATACACATGGGAAGAGGGAATCAATATCACCATTACACACTGAACGGGAAACCACTGGGTAAATCTGACAGGGAGAAGGACTTGGGGATCCTAGTTAATGATAAACTTACCTGGAGCAGCCAGTGCCAGGCAGCAGCTGCCAAGGCAAACAGGATCATGGGGTGCATTAAAAGAGGTCTGGATACACATGATGAGAGCATTATACTGCCTCTGTACAAATCCCTAGTTAGACCGCACATGGAGTACTGTGTCCAGTTTTGGGCACCGGTGCTCAGGAAGGATATAATGGAACTAGAGAGAATACAAAGGAGGGCAACAAAATTAATAAAGGGGATGGGAGAACTACAATACCCAGATAGATTAGCGAAATTAGGATTATTTAGTCTAGAAAAAAGACGACTGAGGGGCGATCTAATAACCATGTATAAGTATATAAGGGGACAATACAAATATCTCGCTGAGGATCTGTTTATACCAAGGAAGGTGACGGGCACAAGGGGGCATTCTTTGCGTCTGGAGGAGAGAAGGTTTTTCCACCAACATAGAAGAGGATTCTTTACTGTTAGGGCAGTGAGAATCTGGAATTGCTTGCCTGAGGAGGTGGTGATGGCGAACTCAGTCGAGGGGTTCAAGAGAGGCCTGGATGTCTTCCTGGAGCAGAACAATATTGTATCATACAATTATTAGGTTCTGTAGAAGGACGTAGATCTGGGTATTTATTATGATGGAATATAGGCTGAACTGGATGGACAAATGTCTTTTTTCGGCCTTACTAACTATGTTACTATGTTACTATGTTATACAGTATTGAGCATCATGTGTGGCCATTATACGGTATGGAGCACTGTGTGGCCATATTTTTGTTTGCTTATAATTATTGTATATAAAACAGTGTGATCAGCAGTGCTAAATGGCTGCGGTTGGGACGTGGATATGGGTGTGACTAGTTGTGAAATAGGTCTGGTCAGAGGCGTGGCCTAAAATTTGCTGCGGCGCACTACGCGCGCCGCAAACTTTATACCTCCTTCCCATCTACAAAAGTTGGGAGATATGGTACCGCATTTGCCAGATCACGGCAAGTGCCGCAAATCCTACAGGGAATGAATGAGGCCGAACGCAGTGTTACCGTAAGTGATCCGTTACGCGACAGATGCAGAAAAACTGCCCGATCTGCTGCAAAAGGCGACTTTCACATCAGCGATTCTTGCCAAAGTCACTGCCGATAGTGTCATACTCACCAAAAGGGGAGGCAGCGCTAAAAGTGCTTAGGGCAGCAGAAACTCTAAATACGGCCCTGGGGGGCTACATTATATTCTGTGGGGGGACTGCATTATACTCAAGGTACTACATTATATTATGGGGGGCTACATCATACTATATGAGGGGTCACAGTATACTCTATGGGGGATGCATTATATTCTGTGGTGGGGCTGCATTATTCTCTCAGGGGACTACATAATATTATGGGGGCTACATCATACTATATGAGGGAGCTACAGTATACTCTATGGGGGGGCTGCATTATATTCTGTGGTGGAACTGCATTCTCTCAGGGGACTACATTATATTCTGTGGTGGGTGGCATTGTACTATATGGGGGGGCTGCATTATACCCTATGGGGTGCTACATTATATTCTATGGTGGGGACTGCGTCATACCTGAGAGGGTTGCATTATATTTTGTGGGGTGTTGCATTATATTCTATGAGAGGGGACTGCATTATATTTTATGAGGGGGCTACATTAAATTCTTTGAGGGGGCTACCCCAACCCTTGCTACATTATTAAGATGTGAACTACCTTATATTATACCCTGATATTAGCGCTTTTTACCAATTAGACCAATTGGTGGTCTTGTATCTATTTCTATGTAGCTACATAGTGGGCCCCAAGAATGATTTTCTCTGGTGGGCCCAAGGTGCTCCAGTCCGACGCTGATAACAACGCAATCTAAGTGGCAGAAAGTGGCTGGCTGATATACTACAAACTAACAGGACAGAAGTATATCCACTTTGTGAGAATTTGAATCTCCCTCTTTTTTTGGGAGACTGAACCACAACTTAGGCCCAGTGTACATAACAGCGCAATTTAAGTAGCAGAAAGTGGCTGGCTGATATACGACAAACTAACAGGACAGAAGTATATCCACTTTTTGAGAATTTGAATCTCCCTCTTTTTTTTTGGGAGACTGAACCAAAACTCAGGCTCAGTGTATAAAGCAACACAATGTAAGTGGCAGAAAGTGGCTGGAAGATATATGAAAAAATACAGGGACTGTAGTACAATTTCAATCTCCCTACAATGATCTCAGGAAAAGTATGGCAGCAATAAAAAGGACTGCTGCACACAAAAGTGTGGACAAAATAAACAAGATAACTGTGCAGAAAGGAGCAACAGGAATTTTGCTTTTAAAAAAGCAGTTGGTTGGCAATGCAGCTATCAGGGAGCCTTATAGGGCAGCCTAATAAGCTACAGTGCTGATGCACAAAAAAAAAATCCACTGTCCCTGCAAACAAAAGGTGGTGTTGGACAGTGGAAATCGCTACAGCACAGGCAGTTTCGGGGTTAATCTTCCCTCCCTAACTATATCCCTTCTTCTGATGAAGCTGCGGCAACCTCTCCCTATGCTACGATCGGCAGAAGTAAGATGGCGGTCGGCGTGCACGCCCTTTTATAGCCCCTGTGACACCGCAGAAAGCAAGCTAATCACTGTCATGCCCTTCTCTAAGATGGTGGGGACCGAGACCTATGTCATCACGCTCTGCCTCCTCCTTAATTGGCTGAAAAATGCCGCTGAAAGCGTCATACGAAACGCGACTTTGGCGCGAAGATCGCCGACCTCATCCCACACTAGGATCGGGTCGGGTTTCATGAAACCCGACTTTGCCGAAAGTCAGCGATTTTTGAATTTGTCCGATCCGTTTCGCTCAACCCTAGTAATTACATATAAAGCAGACCCCGGCACTCAACTTTGCGATAAGGAGAAGTTGATTTTATTCAATCCCAAAGTTGTGAATGTTTTAGTCCCAACAGGAGACCTTCATCAGTAACAGTAGAAATATACATAGGTATATAGTATATCAATTACATAGGTGGGACAAATGCACAAAACAAAGAAAAGTAAAAATGAACAAGCAAACAAAGTGTTAGGGCTAGCGGAACGCACCGAGTAAAAATAGATGTTTATTATAAACTAGATAGTGGCCCGATTCTAACGCATTGGGTATTCTAGAATATGCATGTCCACGTAGTATATTGCCCAGCGATGTAGTATATTGCCCAGCGATGTAGTATATTGCCCAGCGACGTAGTATGTTGCCCAGCGATGTAGTATATTGCCCAGCCACGTAGTATATTGCCCAGCCATGTAGTATATTGCCCAGTCACATAGTATATTGCCCAGCCACTTAGTATATTGCCCAGCCACGTAGTATATTACCCAGCCACATAGTATATTGCCCTGTCACGTAGTATATTGCCCAGCCACGTAGTATATTGCCCAGCCATGTAGTATATTGCCCAGCTACGTAGTATATTGGCCAGTCAAGTATTGCCCAGCCACATAGTATATAGCACAGGCCACGTAGTACGGTATATTGCCCAGTCACGTAGTATATTGCCCAGCCACATAGTATATAGCAGAGCCACATAGTATATTGCCCAGCCACGTAGTATATTGCCCAGCCACGTAGTATATTGCCCAGTCCCGTAGTATATTGCCCAGCCACGTAGTATATTGCCCAGTCACGTATTGCCCAGCCACATAGTAAATAGCACAGCCCACATAGTACGGTATATTGCCCAGTCACGTAGTATATTGCCCAGCCACATAGTATACAGCAGAGCCACGTAGTATATTGCCCAGTCACGTAGTATATTGGCCAGCACAGAGCCACGTAGTATAGAGACTTTTAAAAAAAAATAAACATATAATTACCTATAGCCCGTTGAAGTCCTGCTATACTCACCCTCCACTGCCTTTCTCGCTCCTCGCCACGCTCCCGGGATCGCTCCATTGCAAGCTTCCAGTGCCAGGGCTGGTGTGAGCAGGACCTATGATGACGTCGCGGTCACATGACCGTGATGTCACGGCAGGTCCTTGTCGCACACCAGCCCTGGGACGGGACCGGAAGCTGCCGCTTGCAATGGAGCGGTCCCAGGAGCATGGCGAGGAGCGAAAAAGGCAGCGGAGGGTGAGTATAGCAGGTTTTTTTTAATTATTATTTTTAACATGACATATTTTTACTATTGATGCTGCATAGGCAGCATCAATAGCAAATAGTTGGGGACACACAGGGTTAATAGCAGCGATAACGGAGTGCGTTACACCGCGAGCCGTTACCGCTGCCATTAACCCTGTGTGAACGGTGAGTGGAGGGGCTTATGGAGGGGGCGCCGGGCAGTGAGTGCAGGTGAGTAGGGGAGGGACTAATCGGACTGTGGCCGTCGCTGATTTGTCGCGGCAGCCATGACAGGCAGCTGCCGAGACCAATCAGCGAATGAATAACCGTGACAGAAGGACAGACAGACAGACGGAAGTATCCCTTAGACAATTATGTATATAGATGGTGCGTTCGCAGCCCAGGGTCCAACGTGCAGAAGGAACCTGCTGCTAGTGAATGGTGGCACTGTTTTGTGGTATAGACTAGCTCTGTTACCTCACAGAGCAGCCATGAGAGGAAAGCACTGTGCCCTGTTAGCCTCACAGGAGCACACGCTTACTGCCGAACTGATAGCAGTCAGTGGTTATGCCGGAGGTGCCGGTATTCTAGGGGCTTATTTCAGCCGGGTCCCTGAATATGTTCACACAATCTCCTCACCGGAGGTGCCGGTATTCTAGGGGCTTATTTCAGCCGGGTACCTGAACACATTCATGCATAACCATAATGGCGCAAAGCACATATTTGGATTGATACTAGTGCATGGCCGTGCGGCCATGCGAGCCTTATATAGCTGCAGAAAGTACAAGACCTTCCTAGAAGGACCATTGAGAGGCTGCCACAAAGCCAGGACACCTACAGGACCTTCCTGAAAGGACTTAGCTGCAGTATCTGACCATGTGACCCTCAGTCTCCACTGAGAGATCTTACTCTGGGCATGCGCAGAACGAGAAAAGCAGGACTTAGTCCTAGAAGCGTCTGCTCGCCGCTACCCAGCACTGGCTTCAATGGCAGAAGCAGGAAAAGCAGAAGTAACTCTTTGTACAGAGTGGGACTGAGCAAGACGCTGGGACTGACGTCTCCACTGAGCAGGCTCCACTGGGGCAGGAGAAGAATGGGAGACTGCAGCGGAGATGGCCCAAGGTTCCCCCTGTGCAGAGGTGGGAACTCGACCCCTAACATACAGTTTATAAATCAGAGTCGTGAAAATAAAAAATAATTTTTTTCCCCAAAAAATGTTTTATTAGCCCCCCAAAATTTTATTTTCCCAAGGGTAACAAGAGAAATTGGACCCCAATTGTTGTTGTCCAATTTGTCCTGAGTATGCTGATAGCCCATATGTTGGGGTAAACCCTGTTTGGGCACATGGCAGAGCTCAGGAGGGAAGGAGCGCCATTTGGAATGCAGACTTAGATGGATTGGTCTGCAGGCGTCATGTTGCATTTGCAGAGCCCCTGATGCACCTAAACAGTAGAAACCCCCCACAAGTGACACCATTTTGGAAACTAGACCCCCCAAGTAACTTATCTAGGTGTGTTTTGACAGCTTTCAACCCCCAAGTGTTTCACCAAATGTGGTGCCAATATTCAAAAAGGGAACAAAAACTGAACTCGGAAATTATAGGCCAGTAAGCTTAACCTCTACTGTGGGTAAAATCCTGGAGGGCATTCTAAGGGACGCTATACTGGAGTATCTGAAGAGGAATAACCTCATGACCCAGTATCAGCACGGGTTTACTAGGGACCGTTCATGTCAGACTAATTTGATCAGTTTCTATGAAGAGGTAAGTTCCGGATTGGACCAAGGGAACCCAGTGGATGTAGTGTATATGGACTTTTCAAAAGCTTTTGATACGGTGCCACACAAAAGGTTGATACATAAAATGAGAATAATGGGGATAGGGGAAAATATGTGCAAGTGGGTTGAGAGCTGGCTCAGGGATAGGAAACAAAGGGTGGTTATTAATGGAGCACACTCGGACTGGGGAGCGGTTAGCAGTGGGGTACCACAGGGGTCAGTATTGGGCCCTCTACTTTTTAACATATTTATTAATGACCTTGTAGGGGGCATTCAGAGTAGAATTTCAATATTTGCAGATGACACTAAACTCTGCAGGGTAATCAATACAGAGGAGGACAATTTTATATTACAGGATGATTTATGTAAACTAGAAGCTTGGGCTGATAAATGGCAAATGAGCTTTAATGGGGATAAATGTAAGGTCATGCACTTGGGTAGAAGTAATAAGATGTATAATTATGTGCTTAATTCTAAGACTCTGGGCAAAACCGTCAATGAAAAAGACCTGGGTGTATGGGTGGATGACAAACTTAAATTCAGTGGCCAGTGTCAGGCAGCGGCTACAAAGGCAAATAAAATAATGGGATGCATTAAAAGAGGCATAGATGCTCATGAGGAGAATATAATTTTACCTCTATACAAGTCACTAGTTCGACCACACTTAGAATACTGTGCACAGTTCTGGTCTCCGGTGTTTAAGAAAGACATAGCTGAACTGGAGCGGGTGCAGAGAAGAGCGACCAAGGTTATTAGAGGACTGGGGGGTCTGCAATACCAAGATAGGTTATTACACTTGGGGCTATTTAGTTTGGAAAAACGAAGACTAAGGGGTGATCTTATTTTAATGTATAAATATATGAGGGGACAGTACAAAGACCTTTCTGATGATCTTTTTAATCATAGACCTGAAACAGGGACAAGGGGGCATCCTCTGCGGTTGGAGGAAAAAAGGTTTAAGCATAATAACAGACGCAGATTCTTTACTGTAAGAGCAGTGAGACTATGGAACACTCTGCCGTATGATGTTGTAATGAGTGATTCATTACTTAAATTTAAGAGGGGACTGGATACCTTTCTGGAAAAGTATAATGTTACAGGGTATATACACTAGATTCCTTGATAGGGCGTTGATCCAGGGAACTAGTCTGATTGCCGTATGTGGAGTCGGGAAGGAATTTTTTTCCCCAATGTGGAGCTTACTCTTTGCCACATGGGGTTTTTTTGCCTTCCTCTGGATCAACTTGTTAGGGCATGTTAGGTTAGGCTATGGGTTGAACTAGATGGACATATAGTCTTCCTTCAACCTTAATAACTATGTAACTATGTAACTATGTAACTACAGTTTATAACGCAGAGTCGTGAAAATAAAAAATTTTTTCCCACAAAAATGTTTTTTTAGCCCCCCAAATTTTTATTTTCTCAAGGGTGACAAGAGAAATTGGACCCAAATAGTTGTTGTCCAATTTTTTTTGAGTATGCTGATACCCCATATGTTGGGGTAAACCCCTGTTTGGGTGCACGGGAGAGCTCGGAAGGGAAGGACCACTGTTTTACTTTTTAAATGCAGAATTGGCTGGAATTGAGATCGGTCACCATGTCGCGTTTGTAGAGCCCTGATGTACCTAAACATTGGAAACCCCCAATTCTAACTGAAACCCTATCCCAAACACACCCTTAACCCTAATCCCAACCATAGCCCTAACCACACCCCTAACCCTGACACACCCCTAACCCAAATCCCAACCGTAAATGTAATCAAAACCCTAACCCTAACTTTAGCCCTAACCTAACTTTAGACCCAACCCTAACCCTAACTTTAGCCCCAACCCTAACTTTAGCCCTAACCCTAACTTTAGCCCCAACCCTAACCCTGACTTTAGCCCCAACCCTAACTCTAACTTTAGCCCCAACCCTAACTTTAGCCCCAACCCTAACCCTAACTTTAGCCCCAACCCTAACTCTAACTTTAGCCTCAACCCTAACCTTAACTTTAGCCCCAACCCTAACTCTAACTTTAGCCCAACCCTAACTTTAGCCCCAGCCCTAACCCTAACTTTAGCCCCAACCCTAACTGTAGCCCTAACGCTAGCCCCAACCCTAACCCTAGCCCCAACCCTAACCCTAGCCCCAACCCTAACGCCAACCCTAGCCCCAACCCTAGCCCCAACCCTAGCCCTAACCCTAGCCCTAACCCTAGCCCCAACCCTAACCCCAACCCTAGCCCCAACCCTAACCATAGCCCTGACCCTAGCCCTAAATCTAACCCTAGCCCTAACCCTAGCCCTAACCCTAAGAGGAAAATGGAAATAAATACATTTTTTTTAATTTTTTTATGTTTCCCTAACTAAGGGGGTGATGAAGGGGGGTTTGATTTACTTTTCTAGCGGGTTTTCTAGCGGATTTTTATGATTGACAGCCGTCACACACTAAAAGACGCTTTTTATTGCAAAAAATATTTTTTGTGTTACCACATTTTGAGACCTATAATTTTTCCATATTTTGGTCCACAGAGTCATGTGAGGTCTTGTTTTTTGCGGGACGAGTTGATGTTTTTATTGGTAACATTTTCGGGCACGTGACATTTTTGGATCGCTTTTTATTCCGATTTTTGTGAGGCAGAATGACCAAAAACAGCTATTCATGAATTTCTTTTGGGGGGGGGGGCGTTTATACTGTTCCGCGATTGGTAAAATGGATAAAGCAGTTTTATTCTTCGGGTCAGTACGATTACAGCGATACCTCATTTACATCATTTTTTATGTTTTGGCACTTTTTAGACGATAAAAACTATTTTATAGAAAAAATAATTATTTTTGCATCGCTTAATTCTGAGGACTGTAACTTTTTTAGTTTTTTGCTGATGATGCTGTACACTGGCTCGTTTTTTGTGGGACAAGATGACGTTTTCAGCGGTACCATGGTTATTTACATCTGTCCTTTTAATCGCGTGTTATTCCACTTTTTGTTCGGCGGTATGATAATAAAGCGTTGTTTTTTGCCTCGTTTTTTTTTACGGTGTTCAATAAAGGGGTTAACTAGTAGGGCAGTTTTATAGGTGGAGTCGTTACGGACGCGGCGATACTAAATATGTGTACTTTTATTGTTTGTTTGTTTGTTTTAGATAAAGAAATGTATTTATGGGAACAATATTTTTTTTTCTTTATTTAGGAATTTTTTTTTTTTACACATCAAAAAAAAAAAAAATTTTTTTACTTTTTTACTTTGTCCCAGGGGGGACATCACTGTATACTGACAGATCGCTGATCTGACACTTTGCAAAGCACTGTGTCAGATCAGCATTCTGTTGTGCCCTGCTCCTTGGTTACCAGTGCCTGCTATGGACCCGGAAGTAGTCCCTGCAGGACCCGGAAGTAGCCCTGCGGCCATTTTGGATCCGGGGCCTGCAGGGAGGAGACGCTCGGTGCATCGCCTTGTACCGATCGTCTCAGGGAAGCACGCAGGGAGCCCTCTCCCTGCACGATGCTTCCCTATGCCCCCGTAACACTGCGATCATGTTTGATCGCGGTGTGTCGGGGGTTAATGTGCCGGGAGCGGTCCGTGACCGCTCCTGGCACATAGTGCTGTATGTCAGCTGCGATAGTCAGCTGACACCCGGCCGCAATCGGCCGTGCTCCCCCCGTGAGCGCGGCCGATCGCATATGAAGTACTATCCCGTCACTGGGAATTAAGTCCCAGGTCACCTTGACGGGATAGTACGTCATATGGGATTAAGGGGTTAATCATCAAAAATACAAATTGCCTAATAGTTGTTCATACAGTGTATTTAGTGCTCTATATTAAATTAGAGAACACATTGTCCTATGCTACATTTTTTCTCTGCTTTTTCTGCCATCTGAACAGTAGCCTGAGCTGATAGTTAAAGATTCCTGATAAGGTAAAGTAAAAATAAGTATTAGCCACGTTGCTAACATCTCTGAAATCCTGACACATATGAAGGGCAATTCATCATCATGATAACTATTACATTCCTTCCTCTGCTGCTGCAGCTTCTTGAACCCTTTTACTAATTAAAAATGGGCATAATGAATACATTTACAGTATAATACATTGAGTCACAGTTAAAGACATTTCTTGATTTCAGTAAAGAAGGCTTAATCATTTTAGAATGAATTGTTATACAATATTCCTATATAGTTTATCAATTTCTGACATTCCTTAAGATCTCTGCTTTTAGTTACTAAATGGAACCTTTGCTTATACAAAAGTATAAAGAATATATCAAATCCTTTTTGTTTATTGGCCACACAAAACTGTACTCCCATTTTTGAGCTAGGCATTTCACCTATATAGCTTCCTTTAGACGTCTTTAGGTGTCTAAACAGTTGGACCTCTGTCTTGCTCTGTCCTTTTCTACATTGAGATCGGCTGACACAAGGTAAAGTTTTTATACCATAATATCTGAGGTTTTTACACATGTGACACAAATTATATTGTGTATTTAATCAAATGTCCTTGTGGCCTATTTTACGTGGGCAAGACAACCCAGCATGTTCGAGATAGGATTGCCAGCCATAAGTCTACGATTCACTGTAAAAAAAAACATGGCTTCCCATACCCCACCATTTTTTGAATGCCAACCACTCCGTTTCACAACTCCGGTTTCAGATCATTGAGCAAGTTGATAGACCACGGAGGGGCGGCAATCATATCAGATTACTTAAAGTAAGGAAGTCATTTGAGATTTATACACTACAAACATTGGCTTCTAAGGGCCTCAATTTTGGAGTTGGATTTTTCCGTAAGATAGATTTCTCACTAGACTGAGTTATGTACTGTCACAATGTCACTAAGAATTTGTTAATTTCTTGTTATGTTTAAGGGTGGTGGATAGGGTTGAGCGACCTTTACTTTTATAGGATCGGGTCGGGTTTCACGAAACCCGACTTTTTCAAAAGTCGGGTCGAGTGAAATCGGCCGATCCTATAAAAAAGTCGGGGTCGGGGTCGGCCGAAACCTGAAACCCAATGCAGTGCATTGGGTTTCCATGGTTCCCAGGGTCTGAAGGAGCGGAAACTCTCCTTCAGGCCCTGCGATCCATATTTAAGTGTAAAATAAAGAATTAAAATAAAAAATATCGCAATACTTACCCTCTGACGCGCCCTGGTACTAACCGGGAACCTTCCTTCCTTAGAATCAGCCTTCCAGGACCTTGCGGTGACGTCGCGGTGACGTCGCGGCTTGTGATTGGCCGCGCGGCCACCCATGTGACCGCTGGCGCGACCAATCACAAGCCGCGACGTCACCGCGACGTCACCGAAGGTCCTGGAAGGGCTGATTCTTAGGAAGGAAGGCTGCCGGAAAGAAGCAGGGCGCGTCCGAGGGTGAGTATATTCCTATTAGGTACCAGGGTGCGTCAGAGGGTAAGTATTGCGATATTTTTAATTTTAATTCTTTATTTTACACTTAAATCTGAATTCCGATACCAATTCCCGATATCTTAAACATATCGGGAATCGGTATAGGAATTCCGATTCTAGATTCAAAAGATCGCCGACTTCATGGCCGACCCCACACAGGGGTCGGGTCGGGTTTCATGAAACCCGACCTTGCCAAAAGTCGGCGACTTTTGAATATTTTCGACCCGTTTCGCTCAACCCTAGTGGTGGACATGCGGCTTCTTTTCTGATCTTAACTAACTGGTATTTTATTTTTCAGACAAACTAGCCTCCCGTCTATGGGTAAGTACATCTTTCTTCAATCCGGCTTTTATTTTTATTCTTTTTTTTATTTTTATTCTTATTTTTCACTATATTTTTTATTTTTTACATTTTTTATATATTTTATAAATTTAATATATTTTTATAACTTTATTGTACTCCATTTATTTTCTCTCCTTCATTTTCTATTTTTTATTTTTATTTTCATTATTATTATTTCTAATTTTCTCAATTTCTTCATTTTTCCTTTTCATTATTTTTTTCTTTTCATTTTTGTCTTTTTATTTTTTATTATTTTTCTTATTTTTTTCATTTTTTTCTTTTTCTCTTATTTTTCACCTTCATTTCATCATGTGTGGTTGCTTCCAATAAAATGTTATTTTTTATTTTTAAGTTATTTCAATTTATCATTTATTTATTTTATTTTTGTTTTTTATTTTTATAAATTTTTTACTTTAATTTTTTTATTTTTTCTTTATTTTTCACTATCCCCGTAAATCCTCGGTCATTTTATATCTAAGTTTATTTACCACGACCTGGTTACCATTTTTTCATTCTTTTGACCTCTATTTTCTGTCTCTATTAGTAGAAACACAGTTAATTCCCTCTCCTTCCACCCAGTCATATTGCCTCTCACATAGCCTGTTTCACATGTACACTGATGACAGCGCTTATCTCCACCCTTCCCCTGTTTCCTGCCTACACATATATTTAAGGACAGCCTCCTGATCTGCTTTGGTTCACCGTGATTCCCAAAGCAGTACCAGACAAGGTTGGTATGTCAAGCACTCTCCACTTCACTAACTATTTAACTGTTTCCTAACCAGTTTCTGACTTTACTTCTTTGCAGCCCACAATGGAATTTCAGTATTTATCAACCTTACACTACTCTACCCTTCCTTGATTCTCTATTATAAGGTCAGTACCTGCTGCTCTTCATGTGTCAGCTCTATTACGTCCGCAATAGTGCTCCACCACCCTATATCAGTACCTTTTTGGACACTGGACCAATGTATGATTCAGAATAGTCTCCATCTCATTATTTATACTGCGTCATGAATTTTTTGCATAATACTACATTATTTCTTTGAGTCTAGGAATTTATTTGTATGGGATCATCTCTACGTCTGATTTATCATGTATTGTGTATATATATTTGAACAGCATTATTATATCATTCTGTCTTATTTTCCTGTATATATTTTTTTTTTGTAGATACCTCTATTATATTTATTTATGTATTCTTTTCTTCTCCAATAACATTTGATAAAGACCAGGGACATGGTGGAAACGTTACCTTATGGAATAGTTTGCATTTCTCTACTGCGGTGAAGGAATTTTCTTTATTTGGTGGAATAAATCCTTTTTTGCTAAATTATATGAGACTCTGAGTGCGACTGTTTATCCTCTGGATTTCAATACTCAACACAGCACAGAGACAAGCCTCAAAACTTCTGGAACAAGGTAATTTGGAGCGAGGAGACCAAAATTGAACTTTTTGGCCACAACCATGAACGTTACAATTGGAGAGAGGTCAACAAGGCCTATGACAAAAGGAACACCATTCCTACTGTAAAGCATGGAGGTGGATCGCTGATGTTTTGTGGATGTGTGAGCTACAAAGGCAGAGGAAACTTAGTCAAAGTTGAAGGAAAGATGGATGCAGCATGTTATCAGCAAATACTGGAGGCAAATTTGCACTCATCAGCCTGAAAGCTGCGCATGGGACGTACTTGGAAGTTCCAACATTATAAAGATCCAAAACACAAGGCCAAGTTGACCTGTCCTTGGTTGCAGCAGAACAAAGTGAAAGTTCTGGAGTGGCCATCTCAGTCTCCTGACCTGCATATCATTGAGCCACTCTGGGGAGATCTCAAGTGAACAATTCCTGCAAGACAGCCCAGGAATTTACAGGAACTGTAGCCTTTTTGTCATGAAGAGTGGGCAGTTTTACCATCTGAAAAAAGAAAGAACCTCATCCACAGCTACCACAAAGGACTTCAAGCTGTCATTGATGTTCGAGGGAGTAATACACAGTATTAAGAAATGGGGTATGTGAACATTTGACCAAGGTCATTTGGATGTTTTGGGTTGTCATTATGATTTGAAAAGAGAAAACACAGTAGTTTAACAATAAACGGCTTCACCCAACCACTAACCATGAGTGGAGGAAAAGTTTTGGTGTTATCATTCATATTCTTTGAAAAAAGGCAAAGAAAGCAAAAATTCTGCCGGGGTGTGTAAACTTTTGAGCACAACTGTATATATATTTATATAAATATTTGTAAGTGTACTGTATATGTTTTAGGTCTATACAAACACTGATAAAAAATGAAGCAGCATTGTTTACATGAGTCAAAATATGAAAATATCCCATCATGCTGATCTCTCTGTTAGCTGTTTTAATAATGTTCATTGTGAGAACACTGGCACTCTACCATTAGGATGGTCCCAGCAGGTACATGATTTCCACTGCAAACTAAGAGTCCATCTGGAATCCAGACCTTGAGACTCATCTTGCTTATAACTAGGCATAGTATTTGAAATGATTCTTTTTTGCATTTAAGCTTCATCCTCACATTGAAATCCAACTGCAGTTGTAGATACAGAGCTTAGATTAATAACCAGCATTGAGGGTATGTGAACACGTTGCGGATTTCATTCTTGAATTTTTTGTGCGGATTCTACATCTCTTGGCAGAAAACACAGGTACGGATTTGATGCATTTTTTTATGCAGATTTTGTGCGGATTTGCTGCGGATTTACTGCGGATTTTGTGTGGATTTCATGCGTTTTTACCCCTGTGGATTTCTATAATGGAATGGGTACAAAAATGCTGCAGATCCGCACAAAAGAAGTGACATGCTTCTTCTTTTAATCCGCAGCTTTTCCGTGCAGAATTTTCCGCAGCATTTTTTTTCTCCATTGATTTACATTGTACTGTAAATCACTTGTGGATCTGCAGCGTTTCTGCATGAAAAAAACACTGCGGACCCGTAGTAAATCCGCAATGTGTGCACAAAGCCTGAAGGGGTTGTCAGGTCTTAAACTACAAGTCTGCAGACACTGTATGTGACTATAGACATGTGACCTCAATTATGCGATATGTTATATGTCACATTCCAATTATCTGACAGGGCTGATAGAGACCTGTGGTACCGGATGGACACTGCTCCCCGCCGTACATTATTAACGGCTTAGAGTGTGATCTTTATCCTCCTGAATCGTCACTCAGCTAAGTTCTCTGAATAGTTATAAGTATGTCTCCTGATGAACTGATTTCAGGGAAACGCGTCGAGAATTGCATACTTGAGAATTGAGAATTATGAGAATTACAGAATTGTATATTTGAGAATTCTTTCTATTTACTAGCAATTTATTGACACTGTTTGGTGTGTTGTTTTTAGCCCTTTTGTCATTTTTTGGGGGACCTGCCGTGTACTATTTCCGGTAGAGAGTTCTTTTTCCCTTATTTTGTATTTTTTATCCCCTTGCAAGTAGTATAGGGTGTTACCAGGGATAGACTACTTGGAGTGGGGGCACCATTTGTGCAGGATTATAGGGTGCCAACCCCCACAGGCAGGTAGGGCCACCTAGGGATGTTATACAGGTGATCCTAGTTTGTTGCTTATCATAATAAGTGCAACATAAAAAGAATGCCAAATATATTTATGATACGCACTAGTATATCTGGGCATGTGCAATAAGTTGTTTATTATTAGTTATCATTGCGATAATTTGTTTAAGAGTGAATGCTCTGTTTGACTTTTTTTCATTTCTTGCACATAAGGGCCCATCAGGGCGATTTAGGGATACTTTGAGCGGGGGCGCCATTGCGCAGGATACATAGGGTGCCAACCTCCGTGACAAGGTAGGAATCAGATAGTCGGAAACCTAGGGATCGAGAGCACCCTGTATCTTTGTCTTATGTTTTTTGTGTCAAACAACTAGCACCGGTCTAAGGTTGTATGTGGTGTGTGTTTTTATTATAAGAATATTATTAAATGTTAAGTTTTATTGAGTATATTATTCTATTCTTATATGGTGTTCTTTTGCTGTGAATTTTGGAAATTTTTGGCACCTTCATTATATGTTCTGTGACATAAAGCCAGATTGATCCAAATGAATCACCTGGTCAGTCACATGGGTCAGTCTGTTTGCCAAGGCCTTTGTCAAAATCTTAATATCCGCCGTTAAAAGTGAAATTGGTCTATAAGACTCTGGGAGCTGTGGATCCTTATCAGCCTTAGGGATGACCACAATAATAGCCTCTCTCATAGATGGAGGCAGCACTCCTCTCTCCAACGACTCATTAAAAAACCATTCCAATTTGGTTACTAATTCTTCATTAAGAATTTTATAAACCTCCACTGGGATGCCGTCTGCCCCCGGAGCCCTGCCCCCACCATATCTGCCAGAGCCGCCCTCAATTTTTCCTATCGAAGTGGCTTATCCATTCACTCACTATCTTCCCTACTTAATCTGGGTAAATTAATCTCTTCCATATAATTATCTATCTCTTCTTTCCCCTTTTGTACCCTTGAGGAGTATAGCTTACTATAAAATTTCTGGAAGACTTCTTGGATTTGTTCCCCCTGAGTAACCACATTACCACCCTCCGATTTATAGCATACACAGAGGAATCCCTGTGCGCAGCCGCCACCACTGATAGCAAATGCCCAACTTTCCCCCCCTCTGCATAAAATGACTCCTTTTGGAATGATCGCAACCTCTCTGCCTTACACATATGCAGTTGGTTGACCGCCATCTTTGCCGCTTTCATCCTATCCTGAGTATCCCTTGTACGTTGGGAGCTTAACGCTATCTCAGCTGCCTTCAACTCCTCCATCACCTCTTTATCCTTGTTATTGGACCTATTTTTGTGCCTTGAAATATCTCGGAATAAAATCCCTCTCAAATATGCCTTCATAGTATCCCAGACTACGTGACTACCTGCGCTCCCTTCGTTTAATCTAAAAAATTCTCCTAGTTCCTCCCCAATCTTTTCCATGTCCAAGAGCTGTAACCAGAATGGATGAACTTTCCACCCTATCCCATCTCCCCTCCCCTGGTCTACCAAATGTAGTGACACCAATACTGGACTATGATCCGATAGAACCCTGGGCAAATATATTCCCTACTGCACCAAATCATCTATTCCTTTACTCCCTAAAGCAACATCAATACGAGACAGAGAGCCATATGTCGCCGAATAGCATGAATAAACGCATTTATCTACATTACGTACCCTCCATAAATCTATCCATCCTATTTCCCTTATATAATTACCAAAGGGCGTCTCATTTCCTTCCCCTCTCATCAACGCACGTCTCCCCTTTTCCCAATAGTCGTTAGCTATGTTTTTCACATCTCCCATTATAAGCAAGGATATACCCACCCATCTACCTGATATTTCCAGAATCTCCTGTAGCTTTTTCTTAGAATATGGCGGAGGAATATATAAAGACACTATGCACATTAATCTATTTAACAACTTACATACTATAAACACATATTGACTATCTTTGTCTATTATAACCTCTATTTCTTCAAACGGAACACTTGCATGTACCAGTATTAACACACCTCTGGCGTAGGTTGAGAACGTTGACTGATACGCCTTTCTCACCCATCTCTTCTGCAACATATTCACTTTTTCCTCCACCAGGTTGGTTTCCTGAAGGCATATAACTGAGCGTCTCTGTTTCAACAAATACTGGAGTATTGCTGCACGCTTGGTAGCATTAGCTAACATTCCAACTTAAAATTATTATTTCACCCCCCATTATGATTATTAAAGGCACAGATATGAGTCATACCTACCATGGTCTCTAAGCCACCCCCCTCCCTAACCCGCTGCCCCCTTACTAAAACTACTTTACCCATCTCTAAGTCCCAACTGAAGCAACACCCTGACTTCTTACCCACCCCCCTACTGAAATTTTATGAACTCTTTAAATATACTATTAAACTTACTCTCTCTATACGAGAACTGGGAACGCTGTTTTACAACCGCCTCCCACCTATTCCTCTCCCACCCACCCATAGCAAGTAAAAATGTCTGTTGCGCCACCGAACACAACCATCTCAGAACAATTACATAACAAATCATATCAACAATGACCCATAACAGTCACTTTTAAAAGAATAGCTTAATAACATTCAGGGAATATTAACTGTTCCAGTAAAGATCCAGCCATTGTGTCGCCTCCTCCAGATTTTGAAAAAGTTGCACCCAGTCCTAAGCCACCACCTTGCGTTTAGCCGGATAAATCATAGAGTAACTCAAGCCTAGGTCACGCAGTCTCCTCTTGACCTCTCCAAACTTCATCCTAAGCTTTTGGACTGCTGTGGAACAGTCAGAGTAAATGGAGATCCAGTTCCCATCAATAGTTAGACCATCACAGTTCCTGGCCTTCCTCAACAGGATATCACGGTCCCGATAGTTCAAGATCTTAGCCAGAATAGCTCTCGGTGACGATCCCGGGGGTAAAGGTCTAATAGGGACCCTATGCGCTCTTACAACCACTAATAATTTGGTGAGGCTATCACCTCCCACCGTATTTTTCAGCCATGACTCAATGTACTGAGTGGGATTTCTCCCTTCCACTTTTTCTGGCACACCTATTATTCTTAAATTGTTCCTGCGGGAACGGTTTTAAAAATCGTCAGTTTTAAACTCCAGCTCTGCAACCCGCTGAATGTACTTTTTTCCCTTTTTAAGGGCCCCTTTCCATTTGTGAGGAAAACGGACGAGTGCAATCCGATAAAAAATCGGATTGCACTCGGACCAATGTTAATCAATATGTGACACTCCATTTGCGATTTTTTTCCCAGCCGAAATCGGACTGAGAAAAATCTGTGTCGGCTGAGAAAAAAATCGCAGCATGCTGCGTATTGCTGAGATTCTCGGACGAGACTCGCCAATGCAAGTCAATGGGTGCGAGAAAAAAAACGCACAGCACTCGCACCATGCGAGTGCTATCCGATTTTTACGCACCCGTGTCCTTAGAAAAGCCGGCAATTCAGCGCAGAGTACAGTAAAATCACACTGACAGGTTAGATGAGAGTAGATATATACACATAGAATAGATATATATACATATATATATGTCAGGGAGACACCTATATATATATATTTATATTTAATGCAGCGCTAGATAGCTTTAAAGCTGGTAATTCAATTACCGGCTTTTGCTTTCTCCTTCACAAACCCGACATGATATGAGACCTGGTTTACATACAGTAAACCATCTCATATCACCATTTTTTTTGCATATTCCACACTACTAATGTTAGTAGTGTGTATATGCAAAATTTGGGCGTTCTAGCTATTATATTTAAGGGTTAAATGGCGGAAAAAATTGGCGTGGGCTCCCGCACAATTTTCTCCGCCAGAGTAGTAAAGCCAGTGACTGAGGGCAGATATTAATAGCCTGGAGAGGGTCCATGGTTATTGCCCCCCCCCCTGGCTAAAAACACCTGCCCCCAGCCACCCCAGAAAAGGCACATCTGGAAGATGCGCCTATTCTGGCACTTGGCCACTCTCTTCCCATTCCCGTGTAGCGGTGGGATATGGGGTAATGAAGGGTTAATGCCACCTTGCAATTGTAAGGTGACATTAAGCCTAATTAATAATGGAGAGGCGTCAATTATGACACCTATCCATTATTAATCCAATTGAAAGAAAGGGTTAAAAAAATACACACACACATTATTAAAAATTATTTTAATGAAATAAAAACAAAGGTTGTTGTAATTTTTTATTTAAAGGGACTCTGTCACCTGAATTTGGCGGGACTGGTTTTGGGTCATATGGGCGGAGTTTTCGAGTGTTTGATTCACCCTTTCCTTACCCGCTGGCTGCATGCTGGCTGCAATATTGGATTGAAGTTCATTCTCTGTCCTCCATAGTACACGCCTGGGAAAGACAAGATTGCTTTGCGCAGGCGTGTACTATGGAGGACAGAGAATGAACTTCAATCCAATATTGCAGCCAGCATGCAGCCAGCGGGTAAGGAAAGGGTGAATCAAACACCCGAAAACTCCGCCCATATGACCCAAAACCAGTCCCGCCAAATTCAGGTGACAGGTTCCCTTTAACGCCCAATCCACTCAGTGAAGACCCTCGTTCTGTGACAAAAAAAAAATAATAAACCAACAATATACTTACCTTCCACAGATCTGTAAAGTCCAACGATGTAAATCCTTCTGAAGGGGTTAAAACATTTTGCAGCCAGGAGCTTTGCTAATGCAATGTTACTCCTCGCTGCAAAACCCCGGGGAATGAGTCTAAATATAGATCAATGAGCTATATTTAGTAGGGTTGAGCGAAACGGGTCGTTCATTTTCAAAAGTCGCCGACTTTTGACAAAGTCGGGTTTCATGAAACCCGATCCGACCCCTGTGCGGGGTCGGCCATGCGGTACGCGACTTTCGCGCCAAAGTCGCGTTTCAATGACGCGAAAAGCGCCATTTCTCAGCCAATGAAGGTAAACGCAGAGTGTGGGCAGCGTGATGACATAGGTCCTGGTCCCCACCATCTTAGAGAAGGGCATTGCAGTGATTGGCTTGCTGTCTGCGGCGTCACAGGGGCTATAAAGGGGCGTTCCCCCCGACCGCCATGTTACTGCTGCTGATCTGAGCTTAGGGAGAGGTTGCTGGCGCTTCGTCAGAAGCAGGGATAGCGTTAGGCAGGGTCCATTAACCACCAAACCGCTTGTGCTGTAGTGATTTCCACAGCCCAACACGACCTTCGGTGTGCAGGGACAGTGGAAGCTACATTTTTTTTTCCCCCTCAGCGCTGTAGCTCATTGGGCTGCCCTAGAAGGCTCCCTGATAGCTGCATTGCTGTGTGTACGCCGCTGTGCAAACCAACTGCTTTATTCAAAGCACAAATCCTCTTGTTCCTTCCTTTCTGCACAGCTATCTTGTTTGTTTGTCCACACTTTTTATTTAATTTGTGCATCAGTCCACTCCTTATTGCTGCCTGCCATACCTGGCTGAGATTACTGCAGGGAGATAGTAATTGAAGGACAGTTCCTTTTTTTTTTTTTTTTTGTGGAAGATTAAGATTGGCATTTTTGCTAGAGTGCCATCCCTGTCTGTGTCATCTCTCACTCAGTGGGCCATAGAAAGCCTATTTATTTTTTTGCTTGATTTGGGTTCTAAAATCTACCTGAAAAAATCACTACATCAATCAGTGGGAGAAAAATATTGGCCTCAGGGCTTGTGTGCCACTCCTGACTCCTGTGTGTGCCATCTCTCACTCAGTGGGCCATAGAAAGCCTATTAATTTTTTTGCTTGATTTGGGTTCTAAATTCTACCTGAAAAAATCAATAAATCAATCAGTGGGAGATTAATATTGGCCTTTGGGCTTGTGTGCCAGTCCTAAGCGTGCCATCTCTCTCTCTCAGATAGTGGGCCATAGAAAGCCTATTTATTATTTTTTTTATTGGGTTTATAAATTTTCCCTGGAAAAAAAAAAAAAAAGTGGGAGATTAATATTGGCCTCTGGGCTTGTGTGCCAGTCCTGAGCGTGCCATCTCTCTCACAAATAGTGGGCCATAGAAAGCCTATTTATTTTTTGGGTTGATTTGGGTTCTAAATTCTACCTGAAAAAATCAATAAATCAATCAGTGGGAGATAAATATTGGCCTCTGGGCTTGTGTGCCACTCCTGACTCCTGTGTGCGTCATCTCTCACTCAGTGGGCCCTAGAAAGCCTATTTTTTGTTTTATTTGTTTTCTAAATTCTCTCTGAAAAAATCATTTTATTTTATTTTGTTTCTAAATTCTTCCTGAAAAATTCATTTTTTTGTATTTTTTTTTTCTAAAGTCTCCCTGAAAAAAAAAAAAAAATCAAATCAGTGGGAGATTAATATTGCCCTTTCTGCTTGTGTGCCAGTCTTGACTCCTGGGTGTGCCATCTCTCTCTCTCTCCAATTGTGGGCCATAGAAAGCCTATTAATTTTTTTGCTTGATTTGGGTTCCAAAATCTACCTGAAAAAATCACTAAATCAATCAGTGGGAGATAAATATTGGCCTCTGGGCTTGTGTGCCACTCCTGACTCCTGTGTGCGTCCTCTCTCACTCAGTGGGCCCTACAAAGCCTATTTTTTGTTTTATTTGTTTTCTAAATTCTCCCTGAAAAAATCATTTTATTTTATTTGGTTTCTAAATTATTCCTGAAAAAATCATTTTTTTTGTATTTTTTTTTTTTTAAAGTCTCCCTGAAAAAAAAAAAAAAATCAAATCAGTGGGAGATTAATATTGCCCTTTCTGCTTGTGTGCCAGTCTTGACTCCTGGGTGTGCCATCTCTCTCTCTCTCCAATTGTGGGCCATAGAAAGCCTATTAATTTTTTTGCTTGATTTGGGTTCCAAAATCTACCTGAAAAAATCACTAAATCAATCAGTGGGAGATAAATATTGGCCTCTGGGCTTGTGTGCCACTCCTGACTCCTGTGTGCGTCCTCTCTCACTCAGTGGGCCCTACAAAGCCTATTTTTTTTTTGTTTTCTAAATTCTCCCTGAAACAATCATTTCATTTTATTTGGTTTATAAATTCTTCCTTAAAAAATCATTTTTTTTTATTATTTTTTTTTTCTAAAGTCTCCCTTTAAAAAAAAAAAAAAAAAAATCAGTGGGAGATTATCTCTCTCATTTGTTGCCACCAACAACAAAGTGTGTAACATTGTGCCTGATTTTCGTTGTGGTCTCACCCACCTGTAAAGGGGTAGCTAAATCATACTGAAGTTATAGCTCACCGTGTAAGTTGTGTGACAGCAACAAATACCGTTAGTTTGGTAACGTTTTTAAAACAATGAGGAAGTCTGGTGGAAGAGGTCGTGGGCGGGGGCGTTCATTGTCAGCTGGTAATGAGGGTAGTGGTAGTGGTGGATCATCAGGTGGTCGTGGGAAAAAAAATATTGCACCTAAGTCTGGAGCTGTGGAGCCAGGTTCGTCGTCTGGCTACACAAGGCCTCGAACGCTCCCTTTTCTGGGAGTAGGAAAACCGCTTTTAAAGCCGGAGCAGCAAGAGCAAGTTTTGGCTTATCTTGCTGACTCAGCCTCTAGCTCTTTTGCCTCCTCTCGTGAAACTGGTAAAAGTAAAAGCAGCGCGTCGTTAGTGGATGTTCACAGTCAGGGACAAGTCGCTTCCTTGTCCTCTTCAGCAAAAACAACAACAGAGAAGAATGCAGCAGGCGACACAACGGGTTACTCCATGGAGCTCTTTACACATACCGTCCCTGGCTTAGAAAGTGAAGCAGTTAACAGTCCATGCCCATTACAAGTTGAATCTGACATGGAGTGCACTGATGCACAGCCACAGCCAGACTACTATGCTGGTCCTTTGACTCAGACCACAACATTGCCCTCGCAGGGTGCTGATCAAGAATCAGACCCTGATGAGACTATGTTGCCCCATCACGAACGCTATACCACCGACCGACACGGTGACACAGACGAAGTTGCACACGAGCTACAAGAAGAGGTAATAGATGACCCAGTTCTTGACCCCGATTGGCAGCCATTGGGGGAACAGGGTGCAGGCGGCAGCAGTTCTGAAGCGGAGGAGGAGGGGCCGCAGCAGGCATCAACATCGCAACAGGTTCCATCTGCCGGGCCCGTATCTTGCCCAAAACGCGTGGCAAAGTCAAAACCTGTTGGAGGACAGCGTGGCCATCCGGTTAAAGCTCAGTCTGCAATGCCTGAAAAGGTATCCGATGCTAGAAAGAGTGCAGTCTGGCATTTTTTTAAACAACATCCAATTGATCAGCGCAAAGTCATCTGTCAAAAATGTTCAACTACCTTAAGCAGAGGGCAGAATCTGAAAAGTCTCAATACAAGTTGCATGCATAGACATTTAACCACCATGCATTTGCAAGCTTGGACTAACTACCAAACGTCCCTTAAGGTTGTAGCACCCTCGGCCAATGAAGCTAGTCATCAACGCAACATCCCTTCCGGCAGTGTAGGGCCACCATTTTCTGCACCACCTGCAGTATCTGTGCAGGTTTCTTTGCCAGGCCAAAGCAGTCAGGGTCAGGGAATCACCAGTTTCGTAGTAGGAAACACTGCATCTAGGGCACCGGCGGCAACAATACCATCTCCCACCGTCTCTCAGTCTGCCATGTCCACCGGCACCCCCGCTAGTTCCACGATCTCCAGCTCTCCAGTCCAGCTCACCCTACATGAGACTATGGTTAGAAAAAGGAAGTACTTAGCCTCGCATCCGCGTACACAGGGTTTGAACGCCCACATAGCTAGACTAATCTCGTTAGAGATGATGCCCTACCGGTTAGTTGAAAGCGAAGCTTTCAAAGCCCTGATGGACTACGCTGTACCACGCTACGAGCTACCCAGTCGACACTTTTTTTCCAGAAAAGCCATCCCAGCCCTCCACCAGCATGTTAAAGAGCGCATCGTCCATGCACTCAGGCAATCTGTGAGCACAAAGGTGCACCTGACAACAGATGCATGGACCAGTAGGCATGGCCAGGGACGTTACGTGTCCATCACGGCACACTGGGTAAATGTGGTGGATGCAGGGTCCACAGGGGACAGCAAGTTTGGGACAGTTCTGCCTAGCCCACGGTCTAGGAAACAGTTGGCTGTAGCCGTTCGCACCCCCTCCTCCTCCTCCTCGTCCTCCTGCAGAAGCGAGACCTCGTCCACAGACCGCAGTCGCACAACCACTCCATCCGCAGCTGCCACTGTTGCACACCAGGTCTCCCATTATGGGGCAGCTACTGGCAAACGTCAGCAGGCTGTATTGGCTATGAAGTGTTTGGGCGACAACAGACACACCGCTGAAGTTCTGTCCGAGTTCTTGCAGAAAGAAACGCAGTCGTGGCTGGGCACTGTAGATCTTGAGGCAGGCAAGGTAGTGAGTGATAACGGAAGGAATTTCATGGCTGCCATCTCCCTTTCCCAACTGAAACACATTCCTTGCCTGGCTCACACCTTAAACCTGGTGGTGCAGTGCTTCCTGAAAAGTTATCCGGGGTTATCCGACCTGCTCCTCAAAGTGCGTGGACTTTGCTCACATATCCGCCGTTCGCCCGTACACTCCAGCCGTATGCAGACCTGTCAGCGTTCTTTGAACCTTCCCCAGCATCGCCTAATCATAGACGTTGCAACAAGGTGGAACTCAACACTGCACATGCTTCAGAGACTGTGTGAACAGAGGCGGGCTGTTATGTTTTTGTGGGAGGATACACATACACGGGCAGGCAGTAGGATGGCAGACATGGAGTTGTCAGGTGTGCAGTGGTCGAAGATTCAAGACATGTGTCAAGTCCTTCAGTGTTTTGAGGAATGCACACGGCTGGTTAGTGCAGACAACGCCATAATAAGCATGAGCATCCCCCTAATGCGTCTGCTGATGCAAAGTTTGACGCACATAAAGGATCAGGCGTCTGCAGCTGAGGAAGAGGAAAGCCTTGCTGACAGTCAGCCATTGTCTGGCCAGGGCAGTGTACAGGACGAGGTAGCGGGCGAACAGGAGGAGGAGGACGAGGAGGATGATGGGGATGATTATATTTTTAATGAGGAAGCTTTTCCGGGGCCAGTGGAAATTGTTGGCGCGGCAAGTCCGGGTTCTGGTTTTTGGAGGGACACAAGTGACGTGGATTTGCCTGAAACTGCCCCTCAACCAAGCACAACCACAGATTTGAGAACTGGAACTTTGGGCCACATGGCGGATTATGCCTTACGTATCCTCAAAAGGGACACACGCATAACAAAAATGATGAACGATGACGATTACTGGTTGGCCTGCCTCCTTGATCCTCGCTATAACGGCAAATTGCAAAATATAATGCCACATGAGAACTTGGAACTAATATTAGCAACCAAACAATCAACTCTTATTGACCGTTTGCTTCTGGCATTCCCTGCACACAGCGCCCGTGATCGTTCTAACACGAGCTGCAGGGGCCAGCAGACCAGAGGTGTTAGAGGGGCAGAAATCAGAAGTGGCGTTGGCCAGAGGGGTTTTCTGACCAGGTTGTGGAGTGATTTTGCTATGACCGCAGACAGGACAGGTACTGCAGCATCAATTCAAAGTGACAGGAGACAACATTTGTCCAGTATGGTTACTAACTATTTTTCATCCCTTATCGACGTTCTCCCTCAACTGTCATTCCCATTTGATTACTGGGCATCAAAATTAGACACCTGGCCAGAATTGGCAGAATATGCATTGCAGGAGCTTGCTTGCCCGGCAGCTAGTGTCCTATCAGAAAGAGTATTCAGTGCTGCAGGTTCAATACTAACAGAAAAAGGACTCGTCTGGCTACCCAAAATGTAGATGATCTAACCTTCATTAAAATGAACCACAACTGGATTTCGAAATCTTTTGCCCCACCTTGCCCGGCTGACACCTAGCTTTCCTATGTAAAGGTCTTGCCTGTGGACTATTCTGAACGACTTTTCCAATCTCGTAATTTGCAGCACCTGATTGTCCAGCATCCGACATGTTAACACCTCCCTAAATGGCCAAAGTCCCCACACGGGGCCGTGGTATCGCCACTTGGCGCCAGCACCCGTGAGAGTACTGTTTGTCTGAAGAGGTGGGTGTGCCCGCTTTTGGTCAACGGCACTGCCACTAGGTCCCTCATAGTACAATAAAGTGTCTGGCGGTGGTGGTGCGCACCCAACGTCAGACACACCGTTGTAATATGAGGGGCCCTGGGCCTGTACCGCCGGCCACAAGACAGTCCCCCCCCAGGTCAAACAGTGCTCTACGACTTGCAAAATTTTCTCTCACAGCTCCACCAATGTTTAGTCTATGCGCTGACATCCTTCAATGCCTGGCACTGTCAATACCATTGTATTGACATTTTTCTTATGTTAGGCCTTCGAAGCCTGTCTGCGGTCACTCCTTCCACTAGGCCTCCACTGACCTGTCTACTGCTGCCCGTGTTCCCCTGGAACCAATTTTAAATTGCCTACAGCCAGCCCAATTTATTATGTTAGGGCTTCGAAGCCTGTCTGCGGTCCCTCCTTCCACTAGGCCTCCAATGACCTGTCTACTGCCGCCCGTGTTCCCATGGAACCAATTTTAAATTGCCTACAGCCCAATTTTTGTTATGTTAGGCCTTCGAAGCCTGTCTGCGGCCCGTTCTTTCCACTACTACTACACTGACCTGGCTACTGCCGCCCGTGTTCCCCTGGAACCAATTTTAAATTGCCTACAGCCAGCCCAATTTATTATGTTAGGGCTTCGAAGCCTGTCTGCGGTCCCTCCTTCCACTAGGCCTCCACTGACCTGTCTACTGCCGCCCGTGTTCCCCTGGAACCAATTTTAAATTGCCTACAGCCAGCCCAATTTATTATGTTAGGGCTTCGAAGCCTGTCTGCGGTCCCTCCTTCCACTAGGCCTCCACTGACCTGTCTACTGCTGCCCGTGTTCCCCTGGAACCAATTTTAAATTGCCTACAGCCAGCCCAATTTATTATGTTAGGGCTTCGAAGCCTGTCTGCGGTCCCTCCTTCCACTAGGCCTCCACTGACCTGTCTACTGCTGCCCGTGTTCCCCTGGAACCAATTTTAAATTGCCTACAGCCAGCCCAATTTATTATGTTAGGGCTTCGAAGCCTGTCTGCGGTCCCTCCTTCCACTAGGCCTCCACTGACCTGTCTACTGCCGCCCGTGTTCCCCTGGAACCAATTTTAAATTGCCTACAGCCCAATTTTTGTTATGTTAGGCCTTCGAAGCCTGTCTGCGGCCCGTTCTTTCCACTACTACTACACTGACCTGGCTACTGCCGCCCGTGTTCCCCTGGAACCAATTTTATATTGCCTACAGCCAGCCCAATTTATTATGTTAGGGCTTCGAAGCCTGTCTGCGGCCCGTTCTTTCCACTACTACTACACTGACCAGGCCACTGCTGCCCGTGTTCCCCTGGAACCAATTTTAAATTGCCTACAGCCAGCCCAATTTATTATGTTAGGGCTTCGAAGCCTGTCTGCGGTCCCTCCTTCCACTAGGCCTCCACTGACCTGTCTACTGCCGCCCGTGTTCCCCTGGAACCAATTTTAAATTGCCTACAGCCAGCCCAATTTATTATGTTAGGGCTTCGAAGCCTGTCTGCGGTCCCTCCTTCCACTAGGCCTCCACTGACCTGTCTACTGCTGCCCGTGTTCCCCTGGAACCAATTTTAAATTGCCTACAGCCAGCCCAATTTATTATGTTAGGGCTTCGAAGCCTGTCTGCGGTCCCTCCTTCCACTAGGCCTCCACTGACCTGTCTACTGCCGCCCGTGTTCCCCTGGAACCAATTTTAAATTGCCTACAGAAAGCCCAATTTATTATGTTAGGGCTTCAAAGCCTGTCTGCGGTCCCTCCTTCCACTAGGCCTCCACTGACCTGTCTACTGCTGTCCGTGTTCCCCTGGAACCAATTGTAAATTGCCTACATCCCAATTTTTGTTATGTTAGGCCTTCGAAGCCTGTCTGCGGCCCGTTCTTTCCACTACTACTACACTGACCAGGCCACTGCTGCCCGTGTTCCCCTGGAACCAATTTTAAATTGCCTACAGCCAGCCCAATTTATTATGTTAGGCCTTCAAAGCCTGTCTGCGGTCCCTCCTTCCACTAGGCCTCCACTGACCTGTCTACTGCTGCCCGTGTACCCCTTGAACCAACATCAGAAAATATAAAAATAAGTATTTTGCTTATAAAAAAGAAAATACTGGAGAGATATCAAATGCAGACATTTTAACATTAAAAACAAACACATACAACAAAAATCTGGTACAGTACTAAAAATGGCCACCAGCTACAATAACTTTCTCCTGCAAGTAGTTAACTGAAAGTTTTTTTCAATTTAAAACACAGATATGGCATCCACCGAGTGTTGTCCTGTCGCGTCTTCTTTATATTATTGCCAAGAAGATGCAAAACAATGAAAATAATAAAATCATTATTTACCAAAAAATAGAGTAAGTCAAAACCACATTGCAAATAAACATTCATTACAAATAAAGAAGCAGGGCGCGTCCGAGGGTGAGTATATACCTAATAAGAATATAATCACCCTCGGACGCGCCCTGCTTCTTTCCGACAGCCTTCCTTCCTAAGAATCAGCCCTTCCGTGGTGTAGAGAGAGGGTGTGTTACACTCCAAGGTGTTCCCCAGGTTGCCTTTCCTGAGCTTCGATCTTCATGCTCTCGTTTAGTAGTTGTCGGAAAGTAGGCTGCATTAGACCTACAAATTGGGTATGGGGTGGAGAGAGATGGTGTGTTACACTCCAAGGTGTTCCCCAGGTTTCCTTGCCATTGCTTCGGTCTTCCGACTCTCGTTTAGTAGTTGTAGAAAACTACACTGCATTAGGCCTACAAAATGGTTATCGGGTGGAGAGAGATGGTGTGTTACACTCCAAGGTGTTCCCCAGGTTTCCTTGCCATTGCTTCGGTCTTCCGACTCTCGTTTAGTAGTTGTAGAAAACTACACTGCATTAGGCCTACAAAATGGGTATCGGGTGGAGAGAGATGGTGTGTTACACTCCAAGGTGTTCCCCAGGTTTCCTTGCCATTGCTTCGGTCTTCCGACTCTCGTTTAGTAGTTGTAGAAAACTACACTGCATTAGGCCTACAAAATGGGTATCGGGTGGAGAGAGATGGTGTGTTACACTCCAAGGTGTTCCCCAGGTTTCCTTGCCATTGCTTCGGTCTTCCGACTCTCGTTTAGTAGTTGTAGAAAACTACACTGCATTAGGCCTACAAAATGGGTATCGGGTGGAGAGAGATGGTGTGTTACACTCCAAGGTGTTCCCCAGGTTTCCTTGCCATTGCTTCGGTCTTCCGACTCTCGTTTAGTAGTTGTAGAAAACTACACTGCATTAGGCCTACAAAATGGGTATCGGGTGGAGAGAGATGGTGTGTTACATTCCAAGGTGTTCCCCAGGTTTCCTTGCCATTGCTTCGGTCTTCAGACTCTCGTTTAGTAGTTGTAGAAAACTACACTGCATTAGGCCTACAAAATGGGTATGGGGTGGAGAGAGATGGTGTGTTCCACTCCAAGGTGTTCTCCAGGTTGCCTTTCCTGAGCTTCTATCTTCAGGCTCTCGTTAAATTGTGGTTAAATGGAACAACTGCATTTGGCGTACTAGTTGGTTTGGGGCCTACTAACAGTGTCTGCCGCTCCTTGCTGTTCTCCTGGTTTCCTGTCCTGAAATTCCGTTTTCAGGCGCTCGTTAAGTAGTTGTTAATGTTAGACTGCATTTTGCCTACTAGTTGGGTTGGGGCCTACTATCGGTGTCTGCCACTACTTGCTGTTCTCCTCCACTGAACAAAGCTGTGCCGCCTGTTTACTACGGTTGCCAATTTTGAACTGCATTTCGACTACTTACTGATTTGGGCCTACTCTCTGTGTCAGCCTCTCATTCCAGTTGTCCTCCACTGCAATGCCCCCTGGTTATTCCTGTGTTACCAATTTTGAACTGCATTTAGCCAACTTTATTCTTTGGGCCTATATCTGTGTTTCCTCCTCATCCTGCCCATTGCCCTGCCAGTGATAGATGAGTCTGCTGGTACATTGACCCATAACGCAACATTCCCCGTGCACGCTACACAACAACATTGTGACCCTGCTGAAAGTCAGGTTGCTCTTCCCGCATACCATACCACCTTACACAGGGACAAAGAGGAAGGTGCAGATGAAAGTGCAGGTTCCTTCATCAGGTGGGGGGAGGAATACTAGTTGGCGACGTCACTGGCACAGGGCCTCTCATAGTACGCAAAAGTGTTGCTGCCGGTGGGAGGCGCCCCCGCCGTGCAAACACACCGCTGTACTTTGAGGGGCCCTGTGCCAGTGCCAATGCCAACGAGTGGGCCCCCCCTGCTTGCTCAGGTTCACAGCACTTGCAAAGTTGAAATACTTACCTCTCCCTGCTCCACTGCCGTGACGTGGTCCAGATTTCCTGGGCCCACTAATTACTTGAACCAGCCCTACCCACCACAACTTTAGCCAAATGACCCCCAATTTCAAATGCCTTCCAATTATTATAAGGTAAATTACGCTTGACAAGCTTCATTAAGAAGAATGGATGGTTTTGACATTAAAATGGGCACTCTAGGTGTTTTCCTGGCCCCCACTCACTGCCGACTATGCTGCCCCATTGACTTGCATTGGGTTTCGTGTTTCGGTCGATCCCAACTTTACGTCATAATCGGCCGATTTCACTCGACCCGACTTTTGAGATAGTCGGGTTTCGCGAAACCCGGCTCGACTCTAAAAAGGTCAAGGTCGCTCAACTCTAATATTTAGCTTCATTTGCGGTGAGGCGCCCTCTGCTGGCTGTTCATAGATCGTGGGAACTTTCCTAGAAAGCCTGGGAGCTTTCAAGGAAAGTTCCCACGATCTATGAACAGCCAGCAGAGGGCGCCTCACCGCAAATGAAGCTAAATATAGCTCATTGATCTATATTTAGACTCATTCCCCGGGGTTTTGCAGCGAGGAGTAGCATTGCATTAGCAAAGCTCCTGGCTGCAAAATGTTTTAACCCCTTCAGAAGGATTTACATCGTTGGACTTTACAGATCTGTGGAAGGTAAGTATATTGTTGGTTTATTATTTTTTTTTTGTCACAGAACGAGGGTCTTCACTGAGTGGATTGGGCGTTAAATAAAAAATTACAACAACCTTTGTTTTTATTTCATTAAAATAATTTTTAATAATGTGTGTGTGTATTTTTTTAACCCTTTCTTTCAATTGGATTAATAATGGATAGGTGTCATAATTGACGCCTCTCCATTATTAATTAGGCTTAATGTCACCTTACAATTGCAAGGTGGCATTAACCCTTCATTACCCCATATCCCACCGCTACACGGGAATGGGAAGAGAGTGGCCAAGTGCCAGAATAGGCGCATCTTCCAGATGTGCCTTTTCTGGGGTGGCTGGGGGCAGGTGTTTTTAGCCAGGGGGGGGGCCAATAACCATGGACCCTCTCCAGGCTATTAATATCTGCCCTCAGTCACTGGCTTTACTACTCTGGCAGAGAAAATTGTGCGGGAGCCCACGCCAATTTTTTCCGCCATTTAACCCTTAAATATAATAGCTAGAACGCCCAAATTTTGCATATACACACTACTAACATTAGTAGTGTGGAATATGCAAAAAAAATGGTGATATGAGATGGTTTACTGTATGTAAACCAGGCCTCATATCATGTCGGGTTTGTGAAGGAGAAAGCAAAAGCCGGTAATTGAATTACCAGCTTTAAAGCTATCTAGCGCTGCATTAAATATAAATATCACAAGAAAAAAGAAAGAAGCGCACTTACCCCAGGTATGATGGTCACAATTTATTCGGACATATAAGACAACAACGGCAGGGAGGATAGTGAATGAGAACGGACTACGGCCGTTTCGTGCTATACAGCACTTCTACGGGTCCTTGATGATCAAGATCAAGGACCCGTTGAAGTGCTGTATAGCACGAAACGGCCGTAGTCCGTTCTCATTCACTTTCCTCCCTGCCGTTGTTGTCTTATATGTCCGAATAAATTGTGACCATCATACCTGGGGTAAGTGCGCTTCTTTCTTTTTTCTTGTGCTTTCGCATGATATGTTTTTTTTCCCTGGAGTTGCACCCCCATTGGTTATAGAGGGAACGCTTCTAGCTGGTATTCTATGCTGTTCGCATTTACTGGGTTGAAGATTTCAGGGTCAGGCTCACAGCAGCAGTGCGGTGACATTTGTTTTTCTTCTTTTTCTGGACTGTTTAAATATAAATATATATATATAGGTGTCTCCCTGACATATATATATGTATATATACCTATTCTATGTGTATATATCTACTCTAATCTAACCTGTCACTGTGATTTTACTGTTCTCTGCGCTGAATTACCGGCTTGTCAAAGGAGACCCGTGCGTAAAAATCGGACAGCAATACGGATGTCATACGGATGTTGCGATAAAAAAATCGCATGATACTCGCATGACACTCGCATGGCACTCGCAGACGTTACATCAGTTTTTTCGGTCCGTAAATTGGACCGTTTTTTTCTCACACAAGTGGAAAGGGGCCCTAACAGTTCATTAGTCTGAACTTCAAAACTCCTCACATGCTCCTCCACCACCTCCACTCAACTTTACGCATAGCAGAGTTAAGTGACACCATCTCTCCCTTTAAGTCATCCACACGTAGGTTCAGAGCAGCAAGAGCAGATTTACAGTACATCTCCAAGGAAATTATGTCTTTAAGAGTGGGTATTGCCTTTTCAACCATCTCTACAACCACACACATGTAAGCTTGTGGGGCCAAATCAGAAATTGATGCGGTTTCCTTCTCAAGCCCTGTATGGGCTCTCCCCGGGGACCTCCGCTCCACCATATTGCTCTGTGCACCATCACCTCCAACCAGCAAGTCCCCACAGTCACTCCAGCTCCCACACCTTCAGCCTCTGAGCGCAGTTTCTCAGCCTCCTCCGATCGTGCAAATCTTTCCAACTTGGCAATCACCTCTAACTTCTTGCGGTATGCGGCGCTTGCCTTAGCCGCCTCCTCTGCAGACTCGGTGCCATCTTGGATCCGCGAGCCTCCCACCCTCGCCGGCTCCCTCTGCTTCCTTCTTGTCATTCCTGGGTCTGGACGCTCCTCCACCGCTCCCTGCTGGTTCCCCTCAGCTCCCCGGGACTCCGGGCACTCCTGGGCACTTTGCAAGCATTCAGCGGTGCTTTCAAAAAGTATTATTGCGGTATGTGCAGCGGGAGAGGTCCGGAGCATGTCCTCTAACATCACGCGCTAGGCCACTCCCCCCTAGTGTGGTCCGTTTGCAGGTGCGGTTTATCGGCCTGCTCCCTCTTTTGCTGTGCAGCTGGTGTATTGTGACCACCTCCTAGTCCTCCGAATATTCCACATCATTCAGATTGCCTTGATGCCATGTGGGGTCTGAGACCCTGTTAAATATATCTTTTGTCTTCCCGTACAATCCCAATGCATTGAGTCACCGATCCCACAAATGTGCAGTAGGGAAAATTAGATTTTACAGCTGCTGCAGATTAGATGGTAGTCGAACCATAATACTGAGGCAGTTTTAATTAATCGAGAATCTATTCCATAGATCTGAGACTTAATATTGTGATATTAGTGATTGTTGTGTCAAAAGGAGCCAGTGAAATCTTGATAAATGGTAGTCATCAAGCTTGTTTCTCATGTTCGCCCTCATACTCCAGTGTGTACCCTTCCTTCCTGGATACTTGGCATGCTTCTTAATAAATTTGTATAGCTTTCCATTATACAATGAATAAGGGTTATTTCATGAAATTCTTCTGTACTTTTTAAATTGAAAAAACTTCATCTGAAACGCATAAGCTTATAAAACCATCTCTTGGTTTTTACAATAAAATACAAAACTATAAAGGTAGGTTTTTAATTATGGCACACTTATCATATTTTTGTAAATTCCATTTTTAGGTTCCTCTTAAATGATTGCATATGGTAAGTTAAGCTAATTATGTACATTTTAATCTAATTTTCATTTCCCTTAGAACAAAACAACACCTGTAAAATAATGTAATCCAAGACGTATATCTATTAGTATTATCAACTGACTGCACAAGTAAACAGCACATATATGTAGCTTTATGTATCGCAGTATAACAGGTAATACATTCATATTTATTAAGCATTAGATAGTCAGATCATGTGCCATTCGATCATTTAGCTTCATTGTTATGCTACCCACACTTCAAGTAACCGTTTGACTTATTCCTCATACTCTATGCGCCCTTTTACTCTGCTTTAATTTCTGAAACTGCAAGCAAAAAACATACACGTTTTATAATCTTTTTTAATGCACATAACACAGGTGTTATAGCATTTCCCACCAACTACAGTTTTAATACATAATCTCATTATATTTTGTAAAGTCCCTAAGTGATATTGTGTTCTTCAAACAGTAACTGTGAGAGGGTCTATAGTTTACATCAGGGCATAATCCAGCTATATGGAAGGTTTTAGTGTAATCACTGCATTATTAAAAATTCATTATATTATTTTAGAATATAGTGGTTAAAGGGAACATGTTCGAAAATGCTATTTACCTGTAGATATACTGTTAGGCTGGAGACACACTAAGGATTTTAAAATCGGTCCGATTTTGATGCAGGAGAGTCGGACGAGTGTAATACAAGTGTCATGTGAGTGTCATGCTTTTTTTATGAGAGTACAATCCGATTTTTCCCACCTAGCATCTGATTTACATCCGAATGCAGTGTAATTGCTGTCCAATTGCAATGCGATTTTAACATGAGCTTTTACATACAGCAATTCTCTATATCATTTACACAACGTTTTCAAAGGAAATATTTGTCAAAACACACACACACATCTATAATATAACGCTGGGAGCGTCACTCTGTCCGAAGCCTTTATAGACTGCGCAGGCGCAAGCACCGGCGCAGTCTGGGCCTCACAGAGTGACGCTCCCGGGAGATCGCGGTATGCGTTCACATTGAACGCACACCGCGATCTCCAACAGAGAAGCAGGGACCGCCAGGAGGGTGAGTATCGGCCATATTCACCTGTCCTCCGTTCCACCGCTGAGCGCCGCCATCTTCCCGGTCTTCGGCCTGTGACCTTCAGTTCAGAGGGCGCGATGACGCGCTTAATGCGCGCAGGCGCCGCCCTCTGACTGAACAGTCACAGCCAGGAGACCGGGAAGATGGCGGCGCGCAGCGGTGGAACGGGACAGACAGGTGAGTATAGGAAGTGCTGGGGGGCCTGAGCTGGCGGCGATGCCGGCACCTGACCCCCACAGCGCGCCGGTGTCCCCGCCTGCTCAGGCCCCCGGATGGGTGCAGCACATACCAGGATGGGGACGCAGGATGATTGCAGCACATACCAGGATGGGGACGCAGGATGGGGACGCAGGATGATTGCAGCACATACCAGGAAGGGGACGCAGGATGATTGCAGCACATACCAGGATGGGGACGCAGGATGGGGACGCAGGATGATTGCAGCACATACCAGGAAGGGGACGCAGGATGATTGCAGCACATACCAGGATGGGGATGCAGGATGGGGACGCAGGATGATTGCAGCACATACCAGGATGGGGACGCAGGATGGGGACGCAGGATGATTGCAGCACATACCAGGATGGGGACGCAGGATGATTGCAGCACATACCAGGATGGGGATGCAGGATGGGTGCAGCACATACCAGGATGGGGACGCAGAATGGGTGCAGCACATACCAGGATGGGGACGCAGGATGGGTGCAGCACATACCAGGATGGGGACGCAGGATGGTTGCAGCACATACCAGGATGGGGATGCAGGATGGGTGCAGCACATACCAGGATGGGGACGCAGGAGGGGTGCAGCACATACCAGGATGGGGACGCAGGATGATTGCAGCACATACCAGGATGGGGATGCAGGATGGGTGCAGCACATACCAGGATGGGGACGCAGGATGGGTGCAGCACATACCAGGATGGGGACGCAGGATGATTGCAGCACATACCAGGATGGGGATGCAGGATGGGTGCAGCACATACCAGGATGGGGACGCAGGATGGGTGCAGCACATACCAGGATGGGGACGCAGGATGGGTGCAGCACATACCAGGATGGGGACGCAGGATGGGTGCAGCACATACCAGGATGGGGACGCAGGATGGTTGCAGCACATACCAGGATGGGGATGCAGGATGGGTGCAGCACATACCAGGATGGGGACGCAGGATGGGTGCAGCACATACCAGGATGGGGACGCAGGATGATTGCAGCACATACCAGGATGGGGATGCAGGATGATTGCAGCACATACCAGGATGGGGACGCAGGATGGGTGCAGCACATACCAGAATGGGGACGCAGGATGGTTGCAGCACATACCAGGATGGGGACGCAGGATGATTGCAGCACATACCAGGATGGGAACGCAGGATGGGTGCAGCACATACCAGGATGGGGACGCAGGATGGGGATGCAGGATGATTGCAGCACATACCAGGATGGGGACGCAGGATGATTGCAGCACATACCAGGATGGGGACGCAGGATGATTGCAGCACATACCAGGATGGGGGCACAGGATGATTGCAGCACATACCAGGATGGGGACGCAGGATGATTGCAGCACATACCAGGATGGGGACGCAGGATGGGGACGCAGGATGATTGCAGCACATACCAGGATGGGGACGCAGGATGATTGCAGCACATACCAGGATGGGGACGCAGGATGGGTACAGCACATACCAGGATGGGGACGCAGGATGGGTGCAGCACATACCAGGATGGGGACGCAGGATGGTTGCAGCACATACCAGGATGGGGATGCAGGATGGGTGCAGCACATACCAGGATGGGGACGCAGGATGGGTGCAGCACATACCAGGATGGGGACGCAGGATGATTGCAGCACATACTAGGATGGGGATGCAGGATGGGTGCAGCACATACCAGGATGGGGACGCAGGATGGGTGCAGCACATACCAGGATGGGGACGCAGGGTGATTGCAGCACATACCAGGATGGGGATGCAGGATGGGTGCAGCACATACCAAGATGGGGACGCAGGATGGGTGCAGCACATACCAGGATAGGGACGCAGGATGGGTGCAGCACATACCAGGATGGGGACGCAGGATGTTTGCAGCACATACCAGGATGGGGACGCAGGATGATTGCAGCACATACCAGGATGGGGACGCAGGATGATTGCAGCACATACCAGGATGGGGACGCAGGATGGGTGCAGCACATACCAGGATGGGGACGCAGGATGGTTGCAGCACATACCAGGATGGGGACGCAGGATGGGGACGCAGGATGATTGCAGCACATACCAGGATGGGGACGCAGGATGGGTGCAGCACATACCAGGATGGGGACGGAGGATGGGTGCAGCACATACCAGGATGGGGACGCAGGATGGTTGCAGCACATACCAGGATGGGGACGCAGGATGATTGCTGCACATACCAGGATGGGGACGCAGGATGGGTGCAGCACATACCAGGAAGGGGATGCAGGATGATTGCAGCACATACCAGGATGGGGACGCAGGATGATTGCAGCACATACCAGGATGGGGACGCAGGATGATTGCAGCACATACCAAGATGGGGACGCAGGATGATTGCAGCACATACCAGGAAGGGGATGCAGGATGATTGCAGCACATACCAGGATGGGGACGCAGGATGATTGCAGCACATACCAGGATGGGGACGCAGGATGATTGCAGCACATAGCAGGATGGGGACGCAGGATGATTGCAGCACATACCAGGATGGGGACGCAGGATGATTGCAGCACATACCAGGATGGGGACGCAGGATGATTGCAGCACATACCAGGATGGGGACGCAGGATGGGTGCAGCACATACCAGGATGGGGACGCAGGATGGGTGCAGCACATACCAGGATGGGGACGCAGGATGGTTGCAGCACATACCAGGATGGGGACGCAGGATGATTGCAGCACATACCAGGATGGGGACGCAGGATAATTGCAGCACATACCAGGATGGGGACGCAGGATGGGTGCAGCACATACCAGGATGGGGACGCAGGATGGGTGCAGCACATACCAGGATGGGGACGCAGGATGGGGATGCAGGATGATTGCAACACATACCAGGATGGGGACGCAGGATGATTGCAGCACATACCAGGATGGGGACGCAGGATGATTGCAGCACATACCAGGATGGGGGCACAGGATGATTGCAGCACATACCAGGATGGGGACGCAGGATGATTGCAGCACATACCAGGATGGGGACGCAGGATGGGGACACAGGATGATTGCAGCACATACCAGGATGGGGACGCAGGATGATTGCAGCACATACCAGGATGGGGACGCAGGATGGGTACAGCACATACCAGGATGGGGACGCAGGATGGGTGCAGCACATACCAGGATGGGGACGCAGGATGGTTGCAGCACATACCAGGATGGGGATGCAGGATGGGTGCAGCACATACCAGGATGGGGACGCAGGATGGGTGCAGCACATACCAGGATGGGGACGCAGGATGATTGCAGCACATGCTAGGATGGGGATGCAGGATGGGTGCAGCACATACCAGGATGGGGACGCAGGATGGGTGCAGCACATACCAGGATGGGGACGCAGGGTGATTGCAGCACATACCAGGATGGGGATGCAGGATGGGTGCAGCACATACCAAGATGGGGACGCAGGATGGGTGCAGCACATACCAGGATAGGGACGCAGGATGGGTGCAGCACATACCAGGATGGGGACGCAGGATGTTTGCAGCACATACCAGGATGGGGACGCAGGATGATTGCAGCACATACCAGGATGGGGACGCAGGATGGGTGCAGCACATACCAGGATGGGGACGCAGGATGGGTGCAGCACATACCAGGATGGGGACGCAGGATGGGGATGCAGGATGATTGCAGCACATACCAGGATGGGGACGCAGGATGATTGCAGCACATACCAGGATGGGGACGCAGGATGATTGCAGCACATACCAGGATGGGGGCACAGGATGATTGCAGCACATACCAGGATGGGGACGCAGGATGATTGCAGCACATACCAGGATGGGGACGCAGGATGGGGACGCAGGATGATTGCAGCACATACCAGGATGGGGACGCAGGATGATTGCAGCACATACCAGGATGGGGACGCAGGATGGGTGCAGCACATACCAGGATGGGGACGCAGGATGGTTGCAGCACATACCAGGATGGGGATGCAGGATGGGTGCAGCACATACCAGGATGGGGACGCAGGATGGGTGCAGCACATACTAGGATGGGGATGCAGGATGGGTGCAGCACATACCAGGATGGGGACGCAGGATGGGTGCAGCACATACCAGGATGGGGACGCAGGGTGATTGCAGCACATACCAGGATGGGGATGCAGGATGGGTGCAGCACATACCAAGATGGGGACGCAGGATGGGTGCAGCACATACCAGGATAGGGACGCAGGATGGGTGCAGCACATACCAGGATGGGGACGCAGGATGTTTGCAGCACATACCAGGATGGGGACGCAGGATGATTGCAGCACATACCAGGATGGGGACGCAGGATGATTGCAGCACATACCAGGATGGGGACGCAGGATGGGGACACAGGATGATTGCAGCACATACCAGGATGGGGACGCAGGATGATTGCAGCACATACCAGGATGGGGACGCAGGATGGGTACAGCACATACCAGGATGGGGACGCAGGATGGGTGCAGCACATACCAGGATGGGGACGCAGGATGGTTGCAGCACATACCAGGATGGGGATGCAGGATGGGTGCAGCACATACCAGGATGGGGACGCAGGATGGGTGCAGCACATACCAGGATGGGGACGCAGGATGATTGCAGCACATGCTAGGATGGGGATGCAGGATGGGTGCAGCACATACCAGGATGGGGACGCAGGATGGGTGCAGCACATACCAGGATGGGGACGCAGGGTGATTGCAGCACATACCAGGATGGGGATGCAGGATGGGTGCAGCACATACCAAGATGGGGACGCAGGATGGGTGCAGCACATACCAGGATAGGGACGCAGGATGGGTGCAGCACATACCAGGATGGGGACGCAGGATGTTTGCAGCACATACCAGGATGGGGACGCAGGATGATTGCAGCACATACCAGGATGGGGACGCAGGATGGGTGCAGCACATACCAGGATGGGGACGCAGGACGGGTGCAGCACATACCAGGATGGGGACGCAGGATGGGGATGCAGGATGATTGCAGCACATACCAGGATGGGGACGCAGGATGATTGCAGCACATACCAGGATGGGGACGCAGGATGATTGCAGCACATACCAGGATGGGGGCACAGGATGATTGCAGCACATACCAGGATGGGGACGCAGGATGATTGCAGCACATACCAGGATGGGGACGCAGGATGGGGACGCAGGATGATTGCAGCACATACCAGGATGGGGACGCAGGATGATTGCAGCACATACCAGTATGGGGACGCAGGATGGGTACAGCACATACCAGGATGGGGACGCAGGATGGGTGCAGCACATACCAGGATGGGGACGCAGGATGGTTGCAGCACATACCAGGATGGGGATGCAGGATGGGTGCAGCACATACCAGGATGGGGACGCAGGATGGGTGCAGCACATACCAGGATGGGGACGCAGGATGATTGCAGCACATACTAGGATGGGGATGCAGGATGGGTGCAGCACATACCAGGATGGGGACGCAGGATGGGTGCAGCACATACCAGGATGGGGACGCAGGGTGATTGCAGCACATACCAGGATGGGGATGCAGGATGGGTGCAGCACATACCAAGATGGGGACGCAGGATGGGTGCAGCACATACCAGGATAGGGACGCAGGATGGGTGCAGCACATACCAGGATGGGGACGCAGGATGTTTGCAGCACATACCAGGATGGGGACGCAGGATGATTGCAGCACATACCAGGATGGGGACGCAGGATGATTGCAGCACATACCAGGATGGGGACGCAGGATGGCTGCAGCACATACCAGGATGGGGACGCAGGATGGTTGCAGCACATACCAGGATGGGGACGCAGGATGGGGACGCAGGATGATTGCAGCACATACCAGGATGGGAACGCAGATGGGTGCAGCACATACCAGGATGGGGACGGAGGATGGGTGCAGCACATACCAGGATGGGGACGCAGGATGGTTGCAGCACATACCAGGATGGGGACGCAGGATGATTGCTGCACATACCAGGATAGGGACGCAGGATGGGTGCAGCACATACCAGGATGGGGACGCAGGATGTTTGCAGCACATACCAGGATGGGGACGCAGGATGATTGCAGCACATACCAGGATGGGGACGCAGGATGATTGCAGCACATACCAGGATGGGGACGCAGGATGGGTGCAGCACATACCAGGATGGGGACGCAGGATGGTTGCAGCACATACCAGGATGGGGACGCAGGATGGGGACGCAGGATGATTGCAGCACATACCAGGATGGGGACGCAGGATGGGTGCAGCACATACCAGGATGGGGACGGAGGATGGGTGCAGCACATACCAGGATGGGGACGCAGGATGGTTGCAGCACATACCAGGATGGGGACGCAGGATGATTGCTGCACATACCAGAATGGGGACGCAGGATGGGTGCAGCACATACCAGGAAGGGGATGCAGGATGATTGCAGCACATACCAGGATGGGGACGCAGGATGATTGCAGCACATACCAGGATGGGGACGCAGGATGATTGCAGCACATACCAAGATGGGGACGCAGGATGATTGCAGCACATACCAGGATGGGGACGCAGGATGGGGACGCAGGATGATTGCAGCACATAGCAGGATGGGGATGCAGGATGATTGCAGCACATACCAGGATGGGGACGCAGGATGATTGCAGCACATACCAGGATGGGGACGCAGGATGATTGCAGCACATACCAGGATGGGGGCACAGGATGATTGCAGCACATACCAGGATGGGGACGCAGGATGATTGCAGCACATACCAGGATGGGGACGCAGGATGGGGACGCAGGATGATTGCAGCACATACCAGGATGGGGACGCAGGATGATTGCAGCACATACCAGTATGGGGACGCAGGATGGGTACAGCACATACCAGGATGGGGACGCAGGATGGGTGCAGCACATACCAGGATGGGGACGCAGGATGGTTGCAGCACATACCAGGATGGGGATGCAGGATGGGTGCAGCACATACCAGGATGGGGACGCAGGATGGGTGCAGCACATACCAGGATGGGGACGCAGGATGATTGCAGCACATACTAGGATGGGGATGCAGGATGGGTGCAGCACATACCAGGATGGGGACGCAGGATGGGTGCAGCACATACCAGGATGGGGACGCAGGGTGATTGCAGCACATACCAGGATGGGGATGCAGGATGGGTGCAGCACATACCAAGATGGGTACGCAGGATGGGTGCAGCACATACCAGGATAGGGACGCAGGATGGGTGCAGCACATACCAGGATGGGGACGCAGGATGTTTGCAGCACATACCAGGATGGGGACGCAGGATGATTGCAGCACATACCAGGATGGGGACGCAGGATGATTGCAGCACATACCAGGATGGGGACGCAGGATGGCTGCAGCACATACCAGGATGGGGACGCAGGATGGTTGCAGCACATACCAGGATGGGGACGCAGGATGGGGACGCAGGATGATTGCAGCACATACCAGGATGGGAACGCAGATGGGTGCAGCACATACCAGGATGGGGACGGAGGATGGGTGCAGCACATACCAGGATGGGGACGCAGGATGGTTGCAGCACATACCAGGATGGGGACGCAGGATGATTGCTGCACATACCAGGATAGGGACGCAGGATGGGTGCAGCACATACCAGGATGGGGACGCAGGATGTTTGCAGCAAATACCAGGATGGGGACGCAGGATGATTGCAGCACATACCAGGATGGGGACGCAGGATGATTGCAGCACATACCAGGATGGGGACGCAGGATGGGTGCAGCACATACCAGGATGGGGACGCAGGATGGTTGCAGCACATACCAGGATGGGGACGCAGGATGGGGACGCAGGATGATTGCAGCACATACCAGGATGGGGACGCAGGATGGGTGCAGCACATACCAGGATGGGGACGGAGGATGGGTGCAGCACATACCAGGATGGGGACGCAGGATGGTTGCAGCACATACCAGGATGGGGACGCAGGATGATTGCTGCACATACCAGAATGGGGACGCAGGATGGGTGCAGCACATACCAGGAAGGGGATGCAGGATGATTGCAGCACATACCAGGATGGGGACGCAGGATGATTGCAGCACATACCAGGATGGGGACGCAGGATGATTGCAGCACATACCAAGATGGGGACGCAGGATGATTGCAGCACATACCAGGATGGGGACGCAGGATGGGGACGCAGGATGATTGCAGCACATACCAGGATGGGGACGCAGGATGATTGCAGCACATACCAGTATGGGGACGCAGGATGGGTACAGCACATACCAGGATGGGGACGCAGGATGGGTGCAGCACATACCAGGATGGGGACGCAGGATGGTTGCAGCACATACCAGGATGGGGATGCAGGATGGGTGCAGCACATACCAGGATGGGGACGCAGGATGGGTGCAGCACATACCAGGATGGGGACGCAGGATGATTGCAGCACATACTAGGATGGGGATGCAGGATGGGTGCAGCACATACCAGGATGGGGACGCAGGATGGGTGCAGCACATACCAGGATGGGGACGCAGGGTGATTGCAGCACATACCAGGATGGGGATGCAGGATGGGTGCAGCACATACCAAGATGGGGACGCAGGATGGGTGCAGCACATACCAGGATAGGGACGCAGGATGGGTGCAGCACATACCAGGATGGGGACGCAGGATGTTTGCAGCACATACCAGGATGGGGACGCAGGATGATTGCAGCACATACCAGGATGGGGACGCAGGATGATTGCAGCACATACCAGGATGGGGACGCAGGATGGCTGCAGCACATACCAGGATGGGGACGCAGGATGGTTGCAGCACATACCAGGATGGGGACGCAGGATGGGGACGCAGGATGATTGCAGCACATACCAGGATGGGAACGCAGATGGGTGCAGCACATACCAGGATGGGGACGGAGGATGGGTGCAGCACATACCAGGATGGGGACGCAGGATGGTTGCAGCACATACCAGGATGGGGACGCAGGATGATTGCTGCACATACCAGGATAGGGACGCAGGATGGGTGCAGCACATACCAGGATGGGGACGCAGGATGTTTGCAGCACATACCAGGATGGGGACGCAGGATGATTGCAGCACATACCAGGATGGGGACGCAGGATGATTGCAGCACATACCAGGATGGGGACGCAGGATGGGTGCAGCACATACCAGGATGGGGACGCAGGATGGTTGCAGCACATACCAGGATGGGGACGCAGGATGGGGACGCAGGATGATTGCAGCACATACCAGGATGGGGACGCAGGATGGGTGCAGCACATACCAGGATGGGGACGGAGGATGGGTGCAGCACATACCAGGATGGGGACGCAGGATGGTTGCAGCACATACCAGGATGGGGACGCAGGATGATTGCTGCACATACCAGAATGGGGACGCAGGATGGGTGCAGCACATACCAGGAAGGGGATGCAGGATGATTGCAGCACATACCAGGATGGGGACGCAGGATGATTGCAGCACATACCAGGATGGGGACGCAGGATGATTGCAGCACATACCAAGATGGGGACGCAGGATGATTGCAGCACATACCAGGAAGGGGATGCAGGATGATTGCAGCACATACCAGGATGGGGACGCAGGATGATTGCAGCACATACCAGGATGGGGACGCAGGATGGGGACGCAGGATGATTGCAGCACATAGCAGGATGGGGACGCAGGATGATTGCAGCACATACCAGGATGGGGACGCAGGATGATTGCAGCACATACCAGGATGGGGACGCAGGATGATTGCAGCACATACCAGGATGGGGACGCAGGATGGGTGCAGCACATACCAGGATGGGGACGCAGGATGGGTGCAGCACATACCAGGATGGGGACGCAGGATGGTTGCAGCACATACCAGGATGGGGACGCAGGATGATTGCAGCACATACCAGGATGGGGACGCAGGATAATTGCAGCACATACCAGGATGGGGACGCAGGATGGGTGCAGCACATACCAGGATGGGGACGCAGGATGGGTGCAGCACATACCAGGATGGGGACGCAGGATGGGGATGCAGGATGATTGCAACACATACCAGGATGGGGACGCAGGATGATTGCAGCACATACCAGGATGGGGACGCAGGATGATTGCAGCACATACCAGGATGGGGGCACAGGATGATTGCAGCACATACCAGGATGGGGACGCAGGATGATTGCAGCACATACCAGGATGGGGACGCAGGATGGGGACACAGGATGATTGCAGCACATACCAGGATGGGGACGCAGGATGATTGCAGCACATACCAGGATGGGGACGCAGGATGGGTACAGCACATACCAGGATGGGGACGCAGGATGGGTGCAGCACATACCAGGATGGGGACGCAGGATGGTTGCAGCACATACCAGGATGGGGATGCAGGATGGGTGCAGCACATACCAGGATGGGGACGCCGGATGGGTGCAGCACATACCAGGATGGGGACGCAGGATGATTGCAGCACATGCTAGGATGGGGATGCAGGATGGGTGCAGCACATACCAGGATGGGGACGCAGGATGGGTGCAGCACATACCAGGATGGGGACGCAGGGTGATTGCAGCACATACCAGGATGGGGATGCAGGATGGGTGCAGCACATACCAAGATGGGGACGCAGGATGGGTGCAGCACATACCAGGATAGGGACGCAGGATGGGTGCAGCACATACCAGGATGGGGACGCAGGATGTTTGCAGCACATACCAGGATGGGGACGCAGGATGATTGCAGCACATACCAGGATGGGGACGCAGGATGGGTGCAGCACATACCAGGATGGGGACGCAGGATGGGTGCAGCACATACCAGGATGGGGACGCAGGATGGGGATGCAGGATGATTGCAGCACATACCAGGATGGGGACGCAGGATGATTGCAGCACATACCAGGATGGGGGCACAGGATGATTGCAGCACATACCAGGATGGGGACGCAGGATGATTGCAGCACATACCAGGATGGGGACGCAGGATGGGGACGCAGGATGATTGCAGCACATACCAGGATGGGGACGCAGGATGATTGCAGCACATACCAGGATGGGGACGCAGGATGGGTACAGCACATACCAGGATGGGGACGCAGGATGGGTGCAGCACATACCAGGATGGGGACGCAGGATGGTTGCAGCACATACCAGGATGGGGATGCAAGATGGGTGCAGCACATACCAGGATGGGGACGCAGGATGGGTGCAGCACATACCAGGATGGGGACGCAGGATGATTGCAGCACATACTAGGATGGGGATGCAGGATGGGTGCAGCACATACCAGGATGGGGACGCAGGATGGGTGCAGCACATACCAGGATGGGGACGCAGGGTGATTGCAGCACATACCAGGATGGGGATGCAGGATGGGTGCAGCACATACCAAGATGGGGACGCAGGATGGGTGCAGCACATACCAGGATAGGGACGCAGGATGGGTGCAGCACATACCAGGATGGGGACGCAGGATGTTTGCAGCACATACCAGGATGGGGACGCAGGATGATTGCAGCACATACCAGGATGGGGACGCAGGATGATTGCAGCACATACCAGGATGGGGACGCAGGATGGGTGCAGCACATACCAGGATGGGGACGCAGGATGGTTGCAGCACATACTAGGATGGGGACGCAGGATGGGGACGCAGGATGATTGCAGCACATACCAGGATGGGGACGCAGGATGGGTGCAGCACATACCAGGATGGGGACGGAGGATGGGTGCAGCACATACCAGGATGGGGACGCAGGATGGTTGCAGCACATACCAGGATGGGGACGCAGGATGATTGCTGCACATACCAGGATGGGGACGTAGGATGGGTGCAGCACATACCAGGAAGGGGATGCAGGATGTTTGCAGCACATACCAGGATGGGGACGCAGGATGATTGCAGCACATACCAGGATGGGGACGCAGGATGATTGCAGCACATACCAAGATGGGGACGCAGGATGATTGCAGCACATACCAGGAAGGGGATGCAGGATGATTGCAGCACATACCAGGATGGGGACGCAGGATGATTGCAGCACATACCAGGATGGGGACGCAGGATGGGGACGCAGGATGATTGCAGCACATAGCAGGATGGGGACGCAGGATGATTGCAGCACATACCAGGATGGGGACGCAGGATGATTGCAGCACATACCAGGATGGGGACGCAGGATGATTGCAGCACATACCAGGATGGGGACGCAGGATGGGTGCAGCACATACCAGGATGGGGACGCAGGATGGGTGCAGCACATACCAGGATGGGGACGCAGGATGGTTGCAGCACATACCAGGATGGGGACGCAGGATGATTGCAGCACATACCAGGATGGGGATGCAGGATAATTGCAGCACATACCAGGATGGGGACGCAGGATGGGTGCAGCACATACCAGGATGGGGACGCAGGATGGTTGCAGCACATACCAGGATGGGGACGCAGGATGGGGACGCAGGATGATTGCAGCACATACCAGGATGGGGACGCAGGATGGTTGCAGCACATACCAAGATGGAGATGCAGGATGGGGACGCAGGATGATTGCAGCACATACCAGGATGGGGACGCAGGATGGGTGCAGCACATACCAGGATGGGGACACAGGATGGGTGCAGCACATGACAGGATGGGGACGCAGGATGGGTGCAGCACATACCAGGATGGGGACGCAGGATGGGTGCAGCACATACCAGGATGGGGATGCAGGATGGGTGCAGCACATGACAGGATGGGGACGCAGGATGGGTGCAGCACATGACAGGGTGGGGACGCAGGATGGGTGCAGCACATACCAGGATGGGGACACAGGATGGGTGCAGCACATACCAGGATGGGGACGCAGGATGGGTGCAGCACATGACAGGATGGGGACGCAGGATGGGTGCAGCACATGACAGGATGGGGACGCAGGATGGGTGCAGCACATGACAGGATGGGGGCGCAGGATGGGTGAAGCACTTGACAGGATGGGGGCGCAGGATGGGTGCAGCACATGACAGGATGGGGACGCAGGATGGGTGCAGCACATACCAGGATGGAGACCATATACCAATATAAATGCTCGCCACCCGGGCGTAGAACGGGTTCAATAGCTAGTATAATATAATATAATATAATAAATATATATATATATATGTATATATATACACACACACACAAGTGTATCTCACAAAATTAGATTATCATCAAAAAGTTATGGTAATTTATTTCTGATCTTCACAGCAAAAAGTGAAACTCATATATAAGATAGAGTCATTACAAACAGAGTGATCTATTTTAAGTCTTTATATCTGTTAATGTTCATGATTATGGTTTACAACAAATGAAAACGCCAAAATCATTATCTCAGTAAATTAGAATACTTTATAACACCAGTTGAAAAAATGATTTTAATATTCAAAATGTTGGCCTACTGAAATGTATGTTTAGTAAATGCACTCAATACTTGGTCGGGGCTCCTTTGGCATCAATTATTGCATCAATGTGGTGTGGCATAGAGGCGATCAGCTGTGGCACTGCTGAGATGTTATGGAAGCCCAGGTTGCTTTGATAGCAGCCTTTAGCTCGTCTGCATTGTGGGGTCTGTTGTCTCTCATCTTCCACTTCACAATACCCCACGGAATATCTATGGGGTTAAAGTCAGATGAGTTTGCTGACCAATCAAGCACAGTGATACTGTTGTTTTTAAACCGAGAATTGGTACTTTTGGCAGTGTGGACAGGTGCCAAGTCCTGCTGGAAAATGAAATTTCCATCTCCAAAAAGCTTGTCAGCAGAGTAAAAATTTATTGGTAGATGGCTGTGCTGACTTTGGTCTTGATAACACAGTGGACCTATACTAGCTGATGACATGGCTGCCGAAACCATCACTGATTGTGGAAACTTCACACTAGAACGCAAGCAGCTTGGATTGTCTGTATCTTCATTCTTCCTCCAGACTCTGGGACCTTGATTTTCAAGTTCTAGTGTGAAGTATCCACAATCAATGATGGTTTCGAGAGCCATGCCATCTGCTGGTGTAGGTGCACTGTATTTTATCAAGACCAAAATCAGCGCAGCCGTCTACCAGGAAATTTTAGAGCACTTCATGCTTTAAAATTGTTTGTAGCATAACTTCTTTGTCATACAGGACTTATACACACTCAAACAATTCTTTCCTCTGTGACTAACATGATACAGCACGCCATATTTCAACTTTGAATTTACTGTCGTTGAAATTCAGCAAGCATGCAGAGGTGGTGCAGAGTTTAAAATCTAATTTTTTTGTTGCTAATACTGTGCTCCTACCACACTATCGGAGCAACGTGACTGGGAGAAAACGAGGCTGTGTTGGAAGGGGAATTACTGTAAATATCAGTACCATCAGGGAGGGGTTGGGCCCTTTCACATTTTGGTCTTCCAAACTTGATGAGTGGCCTGAACTCACCTCACACGCTTTGGAGGTTTTATCGTGCCTGGCAGCGAGCGTTTTCTCAGAACATGTCTTCGGCGCTGCTGGTGGTGTCCTGACGGATAAGCGCAGCCGGCTGTCCCCTGAAAGTGTAGACAGCCTAACTTTCATTAAGATAAAAAAAATCATGGATCTCCAAGTACTTTTGCACCCCAATCGCAGACTGTACAGACTAGGTGATATTGCATTTTTTACTGTGGTGCATTAATGTCATGTAGCTGCAGTCTGTGATATCTTTATTGTGGCTTCTGTGCCTGCTGTAGCTGGTACTGCTGCTAATGTTAACACTAATTTGTGGAAATGTGATCAGTCATGATTGGTATACATCTGCTAGGTTAGCTGTACTGGAAGATACTACAAAAGCAATAGTGTATATAAATCAGGAGGACGCATGGAAGTTTGTTAAAACAGATATAAACATAACTTTATTAACAATAATTACCACACATAAATACATGCAACTGTCAATATGTGACAGTTGCATGTATTTATGTGTGGTAATTATTGTTAATAAAGTTATGTTTATATCTGTTTTAACGAACTTCCATGCGTCCTCCTGATTTATATATGTTTGTCATATGGAAGTTTCTATGATGGCTGTGGCTGATGTCGATCACTAAAATGAAGCTGGAAATTTTGAAAAGCAATAGTGTAAAGTAGCCACACCATAAGCATACCCTCTGGGTCAAAGTAGAATCAGCTGTGGAGGATATCCACTATTAAAACATAGCTTTAATAATAAATTTAAAATTTTTATACACCCAAAATAAAACACAAACAAAACGAAAAAAGTGCTCAAGTGAACCAGTGCTCAGAATTAAAATTTGGATTGATCTCACAAAAGATGACGGACAATGGTATACTTCCAGCCGTAAGGATGAGGTCTGGGGTTGTGAAATAGAGGCAGGGCTAAGAGTGCAGTTAGCCTGACACCAAATGATGTCAGAAGATGGGCAGCGCTAACTGCGCATGCCATGGTTTAACATAACAGCGCAGGCTCCGAGAGAGATTCAAACAACGCTTAGGAGGCGGCACCAAGGGGGTATGAATGCTGACTGTGCTCCATCTCATTATGAAGGAAAGTCCCACCTCCGGAACTGTTTCACGGTATGAGGGGACGCATATTTTATAAGTGTTTAGTTCAGCGTGTGCAAGGAGCATAACTAAAAGAGCCACCTTTTCCTGGTGCAGCATTAGTGCTGCACAAGGTGGCTCTTTCAGTTAGAAACGCCTGGGGGGGACAGGTTCTCTTTACTTTCTGTACTAGTGTCAGTGTGGAGGTAGCAGGAGCAATTGCTGGATACACAGCTGGGGATCAGCTGACGTTACTGAAACCCAATAACATGGCAGCAAGTGTTGACTGTGCAGACAGCACTTCCGAGAAGCAACTGGCGGTGTTGGAGCCCAGGAAATTACAGGTGATACAGAGTGTAGGCCGAGAATGTGGAGGGAGCAGAAGACATTGGCGCACACACAGCAGGGGAGCAGCTGACGTTGCTGAACCCCACTAACACAGGAGCTAGTGTTTTTCTCTGTGCAGACGGTACTTGTGAGCACCCACTGGCATTGTTGGAGCCCAGGGTCAATCAGAGTATAGGCCGAGGCCTAATTGGAGCAAGTTTTAATATCTGATGTTGTGTGAGTTTGGACGGGGCAGGAGAAATTGCTGGATACACAGCAGGAGATCAGCTGACTTTACTGAAACCCAATAACACTGGATCATGTGTTGACTGTGCAGACGGCACTTCTGAGCAGCAACTGGCAGTGTTGAAGCCCAGGGATTACAGTTCAGGTGGTAGAAACATGAACACAGCAGGAGACCTGGATACTTTTGCCAACCAAGTATTTAATCTGGAAGAGGAGTGGCAAAGTCCTGCGAGATCCAGGCCTTGTTCATTTTCAGAAACGTAAGCTGGTCAACGTTATCGGAGGATAGTCGCATGCGACGGTCTGTTAGTACACCACCTGCGGCACTAAAGACGCGTTCCGATAATACACTAGCAGCAGGGCAAGCCAGCACCTCCGATGCATACTGGCTAAGCTCTGGCCATGTGTCCAGCTTAGAGACCCAAAACTTGAAGGGGGAAGAGCCATGTGGGAGTACACTGAGAGGGCAAGACATGTAGTCTGTCACCATCTGACAGAAACGTCGCCTCCTGCTGACTGGAGCCGTCTGTGATGGTGTAGACATTTGTGGCGGGCACACAAAACTTTGCCAGTTGGACCATACTGGTCTTGCCTTGTGCTGAGGCACTGCTTCTGCTCCCTCTTTGGGCAGAGCTTCCTCCACTGCCTCGATGCACTGAGCTGCTTTGTAAAGCACTAGCAGCACTGCTCTCAGTTGGACTGGAGAAGATGATGGAATGCACCAGTGTGTCTTGGTACTCCCGCATTTTACACTCCCGGTTCAATGGTGTTATAAGGCTTTGTAAGTTGTCCCGGTATCACGGATCTAGGAGGGTGTACACCTAATAATCAGCCATGTTGAGAATGTGGGCGATGCGGCGGTCGTTTCTCAGGCACTGCAGCATGAAATCAACCATGTGCTGCAGACTGATAACTGGCCAAGAAACTCTGTCCCCTGCTTGAGGCATGATCTCTGCCTGCTCTGCATCACCCCACCCTCGCTCTACATACTGATTACTGGAGCGTTGTGAAACTCCCTCCTCTGGACAGATGTCTTCCTCCTCCATTGACTCCTCCTCATCCTCCTCACAAAGTGTCCCCTGCCTAGGCCTTTGTGAGGAACCACGTTGCGCAGACTGTCCAGAAGCAGATGGCATTTGTGACTCCTCATCCTCCACCTCTTCCACAACCTCATCCCTTAGCACTTGCAATGTTCTTTCAAGCAGGCAGATAAGGGGGACCATCATGCTGACTAGTGCATCATCTGCACTCACCATCCACGTGGAATCATCGAAGGCACGCAAAATCTGGCAGATGTCCTTCATAGTGGCCCACTCAGTAGTTGTGAAGTCTGAATGGAGCGCAGTGCAACTTCTTTGCGCCTGATGCAGCTGGTAATCCATTACTGCTGGCTGCTGCTCCCACAACTGCTCCAACATATGAATCATTGAATTCCCCCTGGTGGGTCACATATGATGCGATGTTCCGGAAGGCGGAATCGGCGCTGCAAAGCTGCAAGACACGATCTTGCCATGCTGGAACGCCGCAAGTGAGCACACTCTAGGCGGACCTTGTGCTGCAGTGCATCAAGATCCAGGGAGTCCCTCAAAAAACTCTGCACGACCAAGTTGAGCACATGTGCCAGACATGATATGTAAGTGATGTTGCCTAGGCCCAGAGTTGCCACCAGACTTCGGCCATTTTCACACACTACCATGCCTGGCTGGAGATTCGCTGGCACAAACCACACGTCGCTCTCCTGCTTGATGGCATTCCAGAGCTCCTGCGCTGTGTGGCTTCGATTCCCCAAAGAAATTAATTTCAGTACGGCCTGTTGATGTTTGGCCACGGCTGTGCTCATATCGGTCATAACAGGTAAGCGTTCACTGGTCAAGGTGGAGGTAGACTGTGACGGCTCCTGCAGCGATGATTCAGAGGAACTGGAGTATGAGGAGGAGGCATTGTGTACAGACTGGATTCCTGCAATCCTTGGAGTTGGCAGAACATGTACAGCGCTACTCGCAAGATCTGCACCCGGCTCCACAACATTGACCCAATGGGCAGTGAGAGAAAGGTATCATCCCTGTCCATGGTGACTGGTCCACGCATCGGTGGTGAGGTCGACCTTGCTACTGACGGCGTTTAGTAGCGCATGTTTAATGTTTCCCTCCACATGCTTTTGCAGGGCAGGCATGGCTTGCCTGCTGAAATAAAAGCAGCTGGGCACGTTGTATTGTGGCACTGCCAATGCCATCAAGTTACGGAAGGTGTCAGTCTTCACCAGCCTGAATGACAGCATTTCAAGGGACAGTAGTTTTGCAATGCCAGCATTCAGAGCCTGTGCTCGGGGGGTGGTTTGCCGAGAATGGCTGCCTTTTCTCCCATGCCTGTGCTACCGATGGCTGCAGACTGGGCTGGGAGTGTGAAGATGACTGGGAACATGGTGCTGTGGGTGGAATTACACTGGGTCTCTAGACAACAGTGCCAGAGGTTCTTCAATGGTGATCCTGTGAGGAAGCCGAACCAGCTGTGTGTGAGCTGGAGGAAGAGGCTACAACATGAGCTGGAGAGGTGGTAGGTGCCGCTGTAGGTTGGCCTAGGTCTTCAGTGTGTTTTTGTAACTCCACCACATGCTTGGTCCACACGTTTCCACATATTTGTGGTATTGAGGTTGCTGACACTTTTCCCTCTTTTGACTTTCTGATGATACACCTTGCATTTGAAAAAGCAAATGTCATCTGCAACTGTGTCAAAAAAGGACCAGGCACTGCAAGTCTTGGGAGCACCCGTTTTGGCTTTTGGAAGAGGCATGCTCCTAATGGGTGCCGAAGTGGAGGCTACAGGCAACGCAGTCTTCCCCTTCCCTCTCCCTCTCTGGGCCGTTCGGGGAATCTCTTCCTCAGAGCTGCTCCCACCCCTTCCTGTACCTCACGCCATAATGGTTCAAGGACCTCATCATTTATACTACCCTCTTCCACCAACTGCTTCTCCTGGGTAGTCTCGGCAGCACAGTAAGCACCAAAAAGTGGCACCTGAGTCTCATCAGATGCATACTGAGGTGTGCTGTCCGGAGGCACTGGCCCACCGGCCTCTTCAGATTCAGAGAGACAAAGCTGTTGGGCATCACTGCATACTGCCTCTTCTTCCATTTCTCGAATGCTGCTTGGCTGGCCCCCTCTTTCCAAGCCAAGAGATTCAGAGAACAGAAGTAGAGATGGCTCCTGTCCTGGGCTCTCTGACTGCCTGGGCAATTTGGCAGGTGGTGAAGAGACAGATGGGTGCTCTTCAGTGCTCTGTGCCTGAGAGGATGTGGCACTAATTGAAGTCGATGCATTAGCTGCCATCCATCTTACTACGGCTTCAATTTGTTCGTCCCGCGGCAGCGGGGTACGGTGAGCTCCTACAAAGCTGCGCATGAAGGACTGTTCCCTGCTAAAACTGGGGGATGATGTGTCACCGGTGCCTGTTATGAAAGGCAATTCAGTATAACAATGGACATGGAGGTCAGAGCACACACAGTGATCTGACAATAACCCAAAATAACAGAACGAGCTCTGAGACGTGGGAACTCTGCAGACCGCAATCCCTGATCCTCTCCAAACACAACTAGAGGCAGCCGTGGATTGCGCCTAACGCTCCCTATGCAACTCGGCACAGCCTGAGAAACTAACTAGCCTGAAGATAGAAAAATAAGCCTACCTTGCCTCAGAGAAATACCCCAAAGGAAAAGGCAGCCCCCCACATATAATGACTGTGAGTAAGATGAAAAGACAAACGTAGGGATGAAATAGATTCAGCAAAGTGAGGCCCGATATTCTAGACAGAACGAGGATAGGAAAGATAACTTTGCGGTCTACACAAAACCCTAAAGAAAACCACGCAAAGGGGCAAAAAGACCCTCTGTACCGAACTAACGGCACGGAGGTACACCCTTTGCGTCCTAGAGCTTCCAGCAAAACAAATAGGCAAGCTGGATAGAAAAATTAGCAACAAATAGCAAAGAAGCACTTAGCTATGCAGAGCAGCAGGCCACAGGAATGATCCAGAGAAACACAAGTCCAACACTGGAACATTGACAGGAAGCATGAATCAAAGCATTAGGTGGGGTTAAGTAGAGAAGCACCTAACGACCTCACCAGATCACCTGAGGGAGGAAACTCAGAAGCAGCAGTACCAGTTTCCTCCACAAATGGAAGCTCCCAGAGAGAATCAGCCGAAGTAACACTTGTCACCACAGGAGGGAGCTCTGCCACAGAATTCACAACAGTACCCCCCCCTTGAGGAGGGGTCACCGAACCCTCACCAGAGCCCCCAGGCCGACCAGGATGAGCCACATGAAAGGCACGAACAAGATCGGGAGCATGGACATCAGAGGCAAAAACCCAGGAATTATCCTCCTGAGCATAACCCTTCCATTTAACCAGATACTGGAGTTTCCGTCTTGAAACACAAGAATCCAAAATCTTCTCCACAATATACTCCAATTCCCCCTCCACCAAAACCGGGGCAGGAGGGTCAACAGATGGAGCCATAGGTGCCACGTATCTCCGCAACAATAACCTATGGAAGACGTTATGTATGAAAAAAGAATCTGGGAGGGTCAGACGAAAAGACACAGGATTAATAACCTCAGAAATCCTATAAGGACCAATGAAACGAGGTTTAAACTTTGGAGAGGAAACCTTCATAGGAATATGACGAGAAGATAACCAAACCAGATCCCCAACACGAAGTCGGGGACCCACACGGCGTCTGCGATTAGCGAAACGTTGAGCCTTCTCCTGGGACAAGGTCAAATTGTCCACTACATGAGTCCAAATCTGCTGCAACCTGTCCACCACAGTATCCACACCAGGACAGTCCGAAGACTCAACCTGTCCTGAAGAGAAACGAGGATGGAACCCAGAATTGCAGAAAAATGGCGAAACCAAGGTAGCCGAGCTGGCCCGATTATTAAGGGCGAACTCAGCCAAAGGCAAAAAGGACACCCAGTCATCCTGATCGGCAGAAACAAAGCATCTCAGATAGGTTTCCAAGGTCTGATTGGTTCGTTCGGTCTGGCCATTAGTCTGAGGATGAAAAGCCGAGGAAAAAGACAAGTCAATGCCCATCCTACCACAAAAGGCTCGCCAAAACCTCGAAACAAACTGGGAACCTCTGTCAGAAACGATATTCTCTGGAATGCCATGCAAACGAACCACATGCTGGAAGAACAATGGCACCAAATCAGAGGAGGAAGGCAACTTGGACAAGGGTACCAGATGGACCATCTTAGAAAAGCGATCACAGACCACCCAAATGACTGACATCCTTTGAGAGACGGGAAGATCTGAAATAAAATCCATAGAGATATGTGTCCAAGGTCTCTTCGGGACCGGCAAGGGCAAAAGCAACCCACTGGCACGAGAACAGCAGGGCTTAGCCCGAGCACAAATCCCACAGGACTGCACAAAAGAACGCACATCCCGCGACAGAGATGGCCACCAAAAGGATCTAGCCACTAACTCTCTGGTACCAAAGATTCCAGGATGACCAGCCAACACCGAACAATGAACCTCAGAGATCACTTTATTTGTCCACCTAACCGGGACAAACAGTTTCTCCGCTGGACAACGATCAGGTTTATTAGCCTGAAATTTTTGCAGCACCCGCCGCAAATCAGGGGAGATGGCAGACACAATTACTCCTTCCTTGAGGATACCCGCCGGCTCAGATAAACCCGGAGAGTCGGGCACAAAACTCCTAGACAGAGCATCCGCCTTCACATTTTTAGAGCCCGGAAGGTACGAAATCACAAAGTCAAAACGGGCGAAAAACAGCGACCAACGAGCCTGTCTAGGATTCAAACGCTTAGCAGACTCGAGATAAGTCAGGTTCTTATGATCAGTCAATACCACCACGCGATGCTTAGCTCCTTCAAGCCAATGACGCCACTCCTCGAATGCCCACTTCATGGCCAGCAACTCTCGGTTGCCCACATCATAATTCCGCTCAGCAGGCGAAAACTTCCTGGAAAAAAAAGCGCATGGTTTCATCACTGAACAATCAGAACCTCTCTGCGACAAAACAGCCCCTGCTCCAATCTCAGAAGCATCAACCTCGACCTGGAACGGAAGAGAAACATCAGGTTGACACAACACAGGGGCAGAAGAAAAACGACGCTTCAACTCTTGAAAAGCTTCCACAGCAGCAGAAGACCAATTGACCAAATCAGCACCCTTCTTGGTCAAATCGGTCAATGGTTTGGCAATACTAGAAAAATTGCAGATGAAGCGACGATAAAAATTAGCAAAGCCCAGGAACTTTTGCAGACTTTTCAGAGATGTCGGATGAGTCCAATCATGGATGGCTTGGACCTTAACAGGATCCATCTCGATAGTAGAAGGGGAAAAGATGAACCCCAAAAATGAAACCTTCTGCACACCAAAGAGACACTTTGATCCCTTCACAAACAAAGAATTAGCACGCAGGACCTGAAAAAACGTTCTGACCTGTTTCACATGAGACTCCCAATCATCCGAGAAGATCAAATTGTCATCCAAGTACACAATCAGGAATTTATCCAGGTACTCTCGGAAGATGTCATGCATAAAAGACTGAAACACTGATGGAGCATTGGCAAGTCCGAATGGCATCACTAGATACTCAAAATGACCCTCGGGCATATTAAATGCAGTTTTCCATTCATCGCCTCGCCTGATTCGCACCAGATTATACGCACCACGAAGATCAATCTTGGTGAACCAACTAGCCCCCTTAATCCGAGCAAACAAATCAGACAACAAAGGCAAGGGGTACTGAAATTTAACAGTGATCTTATTAAGAAGGTGATAATCTATACAAGGTCTCAGCGAACCATCCTTTTTGGCTACAAAAAAGAACCCTGCTCCTAATGGCGACGATGACGGGCGAATATGCCCCTTCTCCAGGGATTCCTTCACATAACTGCGCATAGCGGTGTGCTCAGGCACGGATAAATTAAACAGTCGACCTTTTGGGAATTTACCACCAGGAATCAAATTGATAGCACAATCACAATCCCTATGCGGAGGTAGGGCATCGGACTTGGGCTCATCAAATACATCCCGGTAATCAGACAAGAACTCTGGAACCTCAGAAGGGGTGGATGACGAAATTGACAAAAATGGAACATCACCATGTACCCCCTGACAACCCCAGCTGGACACCGACATGGATTTCCAATCCAATACTGGATTATGGGCTTGTAGCCATGGCAACCCCAACACGACCACATCATGCAGATTATGCAACACCAGAAAGCGAATAACCTCCTGATGTGCAGGAGCCATGCACATGGTCAGCTGGGTCCAGTATTGAGGCTTATTCTTGGCCAAAAGCGTAGCATCAATTCCTCTCAATGGAATAGGACACTGCAAGGGCTCCAAGAAAAACCCACAACGCTTAGCATATTCCAAGTCCATCAAATTCAGAGCAGCGCCTGAATCCACAAACGCCATGACAGAATATGATGACAAAGAGCAGATCAAGGTAACGGACAGAAGAAATTTTGACTGTACCGTACCAATGGTGGCAGACCTAGCGAACCGCCTAGTGCGCTTAGGACAATCAGAGATAGCATGAGTGGAATCACCACAGTAGAAACACAGCCCATTCAGACGTCTGTGTTCTTGCCGTTCAACTCTGGTCAAAGTCCTATCGCACTGCATAGGCTCAGGTTTAAGCTCAGGTAATACCACCAAATGGTGCACAGATTTACGCTCACGCAAGCGTCGACCGATCTGAATAGCCAAAGACATACACTCATTCAAACCAGCAGGCATAGGAAATCCCACCATGACATCCTTAAGGGCTTCAGAGAGACCCTTTCTGAACATAGCTGCCAGCGCAGATTCATTCCATTGAGTGAGCACAGACCACTTCCTAAATTTCTGACAATATACCTCTATCTCATCCTGACCATGACAAAGAGCCAGCAAATTCTTTTCTGCCTGATCCACTGAATTAGGCTCATCGTACAGCAATCCGAGCGCCAGGAAAAATGCATTGATATTACTTAATGCAGGATCTCCTGGCGCAAGAGAAAATGCCCAGTCCTGAGGGTCGCCGCGCAAAAAAGAAATAATAATCAAAACCTGTTGAACTGGATCACCAGAGGAACGAGGTTTCAAGGCCAGAAATAACTTACAATTATTTTTGAAACTCAGAAACTTAGTTCTATCTCCAAAAAACAAATCAGGAATAGGAATTCTTGGTTCTAACATAGATTTCTGATCAATAGTGTTTTGAATCTTTTGTACTCTTGCCGAGAGCTGATCCACAAATGAAGACAGACTTCTAATGTCCATCGCTACACCTGTGTACTGAACCACCCAAATGTCTAGGGGAAAAAAAAGACAAAACACAATGCCAAGAAAAAAAAATGGTCTCAGAACTTCTTTTTTCCCTCTATTGAGAATCATTAGTACTTTTGGCTTCCTGTACTGTTATGAAAGGCAATTCAGTATAACAATGGACATGGAGGTCAGAGCACACACAGTGATCTGACAATAACCCAAAATAACAGAACGAGCTCTGAGACGTGGGAACTCTGCAGACCGCAATCCTCTCCAAACACAACTAGAGGCAGCCGTGGATTGCGCCTAACGCTCCCTATGCAACTCGGCACAGCCTGAGAAACTAACTAGCCTGAAGATAGAAAAATAAGCCTACCTTGCCTCAGAGAAATACCCCAAAGGAAAAGGCAGCCCCCCACATATAATGACTGTGAGTAAGATGAAAAGACAAACGTAGGGATGAAATAGATTCAGCAAAGTGAGGCCCGATATTCTAGACAGAACGAGGATAGGAAAGATAACTTTGCGGTCTACACAAAACCCTAAAGAAAACCACGCAAAGGGGCAAAAAGACCCTCTGTACCGAACTAACGGCACGGAGGTACACCCTTTGCGTCCCAGAGCTTCCAGCAAAACAAATAGACAAGCTGGACAGAAAAATTAGCAACAAATAGCAAAGAAGCACTTAGCTATGCAGAGCAGCAGGCCACAGGAATGATCCAGAGAAACACAAGTTCAACACTGGAACATTGACAGGAAGCATGAATCAAAGCATTAGGTGGGGTTAAGTAGAGAAGCACCTAACGACCTCACCAGATCACCTGAGGGAGTAAACTCAGAAGTAGCAGTACCAGTTTCCTCCACAAACGGAAGCTCCCAGAGAGAATCAGCCGAAGTACCACTTGTGACCACAGGAGGGAGCTCTGCCACAGAATTCACAACAGGTGCCCTCAGCAGGCACAGAATCCCCACGTCCTCTCCCTGATCTCCACGCCCAAGACCACGTGCCTTACTCCCTGCCTTCTTCATCTTGGTAGACTGATAAAGATAGGCAGAAAAGTACTAAGGGCTTAGTGTGCTTATTCCTGAACAGCTGCTAACAGGTATAAGAAACACTAATTTTATAAAGTGTGGACTAGACTTTACAGTTGTGTAGGCCACATTAGCTCATATTAAAGTGGAGGGTTTGGTGAACTTTATTAACTTTTAGTTTTTTTCGTACAACAGACTACAGAGTGAGCTGCACTCACACAGAGACCGTGCAGACAGCCGTGAACAGCGCTGCAAGGTCAAAGAAAGCCCCTCTATGTACTCCTATATAGTGTTTTTCCACAATCTAGCAGGATTCGGATGGAAACCCACTAATAGGATAAATTTGAAAAAATGTGCAGCAGGCAGCACTAATCGAAAAAAGGACAATGGAACAGTATGAGGCAGTGATACACCCTGAGCTGACTACAACCAGTGGTGGCGGCAGGACAGACTACAGAGTGAGCTGCATTCACACAGAGACCGTGCAGACAGCCGTGAACGGCGCTGCAAGGCCAAAAAATGCTCCTCTATGTAATCCTATATAGTGTTTTTCCACAATCTAGCAGGATACAGATGGAAACCCACTAATAGGATAAATTTGAAAAAATGTGCAGCAGGCAGCACTAATCAAAAAAAGGACAATGGAACAGTATGAGGCAGTGATACACCCTGAGCTGACTACAACCAGCGGTGGTGGCAGGACAGACTACAGAGTGAGCTGCATTCACACAGAGACCGCGCAGACAGCCGTGAGCGGCGCTGCAAGGTCAAAAAAAGCTCCTCTATGTACTCCTATATAGTGTTTTTTCCACAATCTAGCAGGATACGGATGGAAACCCACTAATAGGATAAATTTGAAAAAATGTGCAGCAGGCAGCACTAATCGAAAAAAGGACAATGGAACAGTATGAGGCAGTGATGCACCCTGAGCTGACTACAACCAGCGGTGGAGGCAGAACAGACTACAGAGTGAGCTGCACTCACACAGACACCATGCAGACAGCCATGAACAGCGCTGCAAGGCAAAAACAAGGTTCTCACACAGCAGTTGCTAAATTAGCCTGGGTAAAGCACAATGAAGCAAATCGCTATCTCAAAACTGACCCTCAGTCGAAACACAGCGTCCTGTGACTGTCCCTAACTGAATTCACAGCAGAGTAAACCCAAAATGGCGGCGGCGACTTTTATAGTGCATCATGACATCATTTCAGCAGCCAATCACAGCCATGCCAGTAGTTACATGCCTAACATGCAGAACAGGTTGTGCCCACACTTCTAATGATCCCTCATTGGCTGAATTAAATGAAACTGGCTCTTTGCATTATGGGAACTTCCAATTCCGGTATCCGATATACTGAAAGTATCGGAACTCGGTATCGAAATTCTGATACCGCAAATATCGGCCGATACCTGATACTTGAGGTATCGGAATGCTCAACACTAATAACATAAAAATTGTAATTGCAATGGTTGGAGTAATGTTTTAGAAAAAAAATGTGGGAGCTGCTAGTAGTAGAAGGGTGAACACCACCACTAGCACCTGAGAAGGTGAGGTGTTTGTGTAGGGTGTTATATTATACAGTGGGAAAAATAAGTATTTAATATACTGCTGTTTTTTCCCACCTACAAAGAATGAAGAACTCTGTAATTTTTATCGCAGGTACACTTCAACTGTGAGAGGCAGAAACTAAAAATGAAAAACAGAAAATCACATTAATGATTTTTGCATAATTAAAATTAAATTTATTGTATGAAATAAGTATTTGATCATCACCTACTAACCAGCATGAATTCTAGCTCTGTCAGACCTGTTAATTTTTCTTTAAGAAGACCTCCTACTCTGCACTCATCACCTGTATTAATTGCACCTGTTTGAACTTGTTACCTGTATAAAAGACACCTGTCCAGACTCTCAATTAGTCAAACTCCAGCCTCTCCATCATGGTCAAGACCAAAGTGCTGTCTAAGGACACCAGGGACAAAATTATAGACCTACAGAAGGCTGAGATGGGTTACAGGACAATATGCAAGCATCTTGGTGATAAGACAACATCTATTGGTATAATTATTAGAAAATTGAAGAAACACAAGATGACTGTCAATCTTCCTCGGTTTGGGGCTCGATGCAAAATCTTGCCTTCTGTGGTAAGGATGATACTGAGATACTAAGAAAGGTCTGGAATCAGCACAAAATTACACTGGAGGACCTGGTTAATGAGGTGAAGAGAGCTGGGACCACAGTCTCAAAAATTACCATTAGTAACACACTATGCCATCAGGGATTAAAATCCTGCAGGGCACGCAAGGTCCCCATGCTCATGCCAGCACATGTCCAGGCCCAATGATCCAGAGGAGAAACAGGAGAAGGTGATGTGGTCAGATGATACCAAAATAGTACTTTTTGGTATCAACTCCACTCAGTGTTTGGAGGAAGAAAAAAGATGAGTACAACCCCAAGAACATCATCCCAACCATGATGCATGGAGGTTGAAACATCATCCTTTGGTGTGCTTTTCTGCAAATGGGACAGGATGACTGCATGGTATTAAAGGGAGGATGGATGGAATGGCCAGCAACCTCCTTCCCTCAGTCAGAGCATTGAAGATGGGTCATGACTGGGTTTTACAGTATGACAAGGATCTGAAACACACAGACAGAGAAAATAAAGAGTGGCTCCATAAGAAGAATTTTGTGATCTTGGAGTGGCCTAACCTGTCTCCAGACCTGAACCCAATAGAAAAACTTTGGAAGGAGCTGAAACTCAATGTTGCCCGGCGACAGCCCCGAAACCTGAAAGATCTGAAGAAGATGTGTGTGGATGAGTTGGCCAAAATCCCTGCTGCAGTGTGTGCAAACTTGGTCAAGAACTACAGAAAAAGTCTGACCACTGTAATTGCAAAGAAATGTTTCTGTAAAAAAAATAACAAGTTCTGTTTCTCTATTGTATCAAATTCGTATCTCATGCAATAAAATGCAAATGAATTATGTAAAAATCATACAAAGTGATTTTCTGGATTTTTTTAAATTCTTTCTTGGACAGTTGAAGTGTACCTACAATAAAAATTACAGAGCTCTCCATTCTTTGTAGTGGGAAAACTTGCAAAATCAGCAGTGTAACAGCTACTTATTTTCCCCATCCTAGATGAGAGAAGTGATATTCTGCAAGATCGGGCTTTATACAGAGGAGAGGAGACTTATACTGCCGGATAGGGTTGTATATAGAGGAGAAGAATTATGTTCTGTAGGATGGGACTCTATGACGATGAGAGGGTTTAAGATCTGCAGGTTTGGGCAGTTTATAGATATGAGGAGCTTTCAAGGAGAGGAAGAAATGTCAGCACTCACCCAGTCTGCAGGTATTTTTATTTTCTTAACATCCTGGACAATATCATAAAGTGGGGTAGTGCTAATATTGCTAATGCAGGTGCAGGCATTTCAAAAAGAAACGTGAAGCATGGCGGGCAACAACCATTTTGCACTTTATTAGTGCTTCTATAGGTCCATGGACATTTCTTCCTCTCCTTGAAAGCTTAATATATGTTTTGGATCTTGCACCACCCTGAAAAGTTCTGTGCATGAGGTTGTAAAATAGCAATATGGGTCATTCAGACACTAAAAAAAGATTTAGAAAATGGTGCCCTGACATTCTTCTCTACATAGCTATGAGGAGCGATATACTGCAGGATGCAGCTATATATAAAGGGATTGAGAGGAGTGATGTATTGAAAGTTTGGTCTATACATTGCAATATCTAAATTTTTCTATTCTTTAAAAAACACCTCTGTTAGAGACAGGATGTTGGATGTATTGTGATGCTCCACTTGTTTCTTCAGATTTCCTCATAGGTGTTTCAGTTGGATTCAGTTCATACGTAGCCATTAAATCACTTTTATCCTGCTCTTCTTCAAAAATGTAACAGATGTGTGTTGGGATCATTGTAATGTTGGAGAAGTGCCCATCTACCTTGGGAATGGTATGATGGTAGCACCTTCTCTTTCAATGTGGAGCAGTACATCTGTAAATTCATGATACCATCAATGAAATTTAGTTCCCTAACACCAGCAACACCCATGCACCCCGCAAAAGAACATTGCCATCACCATGGTTTTTAAAGAATGGAAAATTATAGATGTTACAGTATGTCGCCAACTTGTTGTATAAAAGACTTGGTGCTTTCTTTAAAAATCATAGAGATGATACAAAATACTAGTTGCTTTTGATGTTGGGTGCATTCATTTTTGCATTAACTAGTTTGAGTACAACTGAAGATTTTGTAATGAAAGTTATATTATTCAAATTGCTTTCATATTATAGACTGAAAAGACTTCTATAAAACTTAGTCTTGTAAACATTTTGGAAATTGTTCTGGTGTTCAGTGAGATATTGATTATTTTTCAAAGGGGGTGTATTTATTTATGCTGAGCACTGAACATGCTACCTAACACATTCTGCCTGCATTTAGGAATTCTGTGGGATCTACCGATTTCTCAAATATCTGAGTTAAGTGGATGGAAAATAACACATCAAAGAACTCAGTTCATTCATTGACTCAGTCCACAGGTATAAAATTTGCTATGGATTTTACCTGCTGATTTGCACAAGTAAAATCCTCAACAGATTACAGTACTAGCATGTGGATTAGATATTACATATGCAAGTGAACAAAAACTGCTGATAGCCTCTGTTAAAGTAAGAAAAACCAACAATGGTCACTGAAATAACTAGTAACTGTTAAAGACTGGCGGAACGCACCAAGTATAGATGATATGAAACTAGGTGCGTTCGCAGTCCGAGGTCCACCGTGCAGGTAAAAACCCTGCTGCTAGTAAGACGGACTATATGACGGTACTATAAGTATACACGCACAGGTTAACTTCACCCTGCGTGAAGGAAGCGATCCTGTTGAGTCACAGGACCGCGGTACCGCACATAGAGCACGAACAAGAAGTCAGCGAACACAACCCCAACACAGGATTGACGTCCGATTAGACCACTTGCTGGCACAACACCGCAACTGGGTGTGTAAAGAAACTATAAAATAGTATATAAAGGCACGAGAGTGCATGCAGTACCGCACTGACGGACGCCACTAACCACCCAGGCTTGGGTAAGGAAAGCGCAGAGGAAGCGCACGGCGCCGTACAGGCGGTCACAGCAACAAGACGCTGTTATGGGTGTAACGTGCTGTTGGATAAGTCGGGCGCTAGATAGCAAACATACACCTTCCGCGAACAGTCATCCAATAGGGAGGGTATTTTAAAGAGCGACTTTCACTCACAACACACACACATATTATCAAGACTATACTAGCGCATGGCCGTGCGGTCATGCGCAGTTTATATAGTTGCAGCACAGGAAGCTGCTACAGAAGTTTTGCCCTTTCAGGACCTGCCAAGAGGACCAATGGAATGTGCTGCAGCACCTGAGCATGTGACCCTCGATCTCCAACGGGAGATCCTGTCCTGGGCATGCTCAGAGTGTGCAAATAAGGACTTAGTCCCAGGGAAGCCCGCTCGCCGCAGATCAGTGCAGGGTACAACAGGAGAGCCGGAAAAGGCAGCAGTAACCCTTTGCACAGAATCAGTCCCAGCGAGACGCTGGGAGCGACGCCTCCGCTGAGCAGAGCCCACTGCGGCCGAAGCAGAATGGGAGACCGCAGCAGACACGGATCGAGATTCCCCCTGTGTAGCAGAGGTAACTCGACTCATAACATTTCCCCCGCCTCCTAGGTCCCCCCCTCCTTGGGCCTCGCTACGTTCGAAGGCAGCAATAAGCTGCGGAGCCCAAATGTGCTCAGCAGGCTCCCAGGACCTATCCTCAGGGCCGTAACCTTTCCAGTCCACCAAAAAAAAATTTTTGCCACGTACCACCTTGCACCCCAAGATAGCGTTCACCTCGAAATCGTCCGTAGACGAACCCGATGTCTCGGCAGATGACGCAGAAAACCGGGACATGTATACGGGCTTAAGGAGGGACACATGAAAGGTGTCGGTGATACCAAGGCGTGGAGGAAGGGCCAGACGGTAGACCACAGGATTAACCTGTTCGAGGACCTTGAAGGGACCCAAGTAGCGAGGAGCAAACTTAGTGGACTCAACTCGCAGCCTGATGTTACGGGCGGAGAGCCACACCAAGTCGCCAGGAGCAAAGGTCGGAGCGGGGCGCCGATGAGCATTGGCGGAGGACCTCATTCTCTCCTTAGAGGCCCGAATGGCATCCTGAGTGTGGTCCCAAATATCCCGTGCCTCCACAGCCCAGTCTGCCACCCTGGAGTCTGCGGAAGACACGGGCATAGGCACAGGTACCCGTGGATGCTTACCATAGTTGAGGAGGAATGGGGTTTGTCCAGTGGAGTCGGCTACGGCATTGTTCAGCGCAAACTCTGCGCACGATAGCAAGGATGCCCAGTCATCCTGCCTGGCTGAAACAAAATGTCGCAGGTATGTGACCAAGGTCTGGTTGGCCCTCTCTACCAACCCATTCGTCTCGGGATGATAAGCGGAAGAGAGATTCAACTCAATACTGAGAAGACGACAAAGCTCTCTCCAGAACCGAGACGCAAACTGGGGACCCCGGTCACTGACAATTTTGTCAGGCTTACCATGTAGGCGGAAGATGTGTTTAATGAACAACGCTGCCAAGGCCCGTGCAGAAGGTAACCGTGGTAGCGGCACCAAATGCACCATTTTTGAGAAATGATCGGTGATGACCCAAATGATGGTACAGCCAAGAGATTTGGGTAAACCCACGACAAAGTCCATCCCGACCATCTCCCAGGGCCTATCTGCCACTGGCAAGGGATAGAGCAACCCAGCTGGCCTTTGCCGCGGAGATTTATTTTTGGCGCAGGAGACACACGCCAGAATATAATCCCTGACATCCCGGACCATATGCGGCCACCAGTATGTCCTCGCCAGTAGCTCAGATGTCCTCTTTGTCCCAAAGTGTCCACCCACCCTGGATGAATGAGCCCAAGAGAGAACCTCCGGTCGCAAATTAATGGGCACAAAATTCTTGCCCGGAGGTACAGACTCCAGCGAAACCGGCGCTACGGTTCTCAGGCTCTCAGAAGGGACAATAAGCCGAGGCTCCTCTTCCTCCTCTTCAGTTGACATAAGGGAACGAGAGAGAGCGTCAGCACGAATATTCTTCTCCCTGGCGAGAAAATGAAGGGAAAAGTGGAACCGGGAAAAGAACAAGGACCATCTGGCTTGGCGAGAATTTAGCCGCTGGGCTGTTTGCAAGTAGACCAAATTTTTGTGGTCCGTGTAAACTTGGAAGGGAAACCGCGCACCTTCCAGAAGGTGTCTCCACTCTGAAAAGGCCAATTTCATTGCTAGCAACTACCTATCCCCGATGGAGTAGTTTCTCTCCGCTGGCGTGAAGGTCTTAGAGAAGAAGAAGCATGGATGCTTCCGACCTTGAGCATCCTTTTGATAGAGGACTGCTCCAGCACCAACGGATGAGGCATCCACCTCCATTAGGAATGGCTTATCCACATCGGGACGATGTAAGATGGGAGCGCTAGCAAAGTGGGACTTAATAGAAGTGAAAGCCTTGGAGACCTCTTCCGACCACAATTTGAGATTCGCTCCCTTCTTGGTGAGGGCTACCAAGGGAGCTACCAGAGTTGAGAAGTGGGGAATGAACTGGCGGTAATAGTTAATGAACCCCATAAAGCACTGCACCGCTTTAAGAGAATGGGGCTCTTGCCAGTCCATCACAGCCTGTAGTTTGGCAGGATCCATAGCCAATCCCTGGGCGGAGATGATATAGCCCAGGAACGGTAAAGACTCCTGCTCAAACATACACTTCTCCAACTTAGCATAAAGAGAGTTTGCCCGTAGGAGGTCGAAGACTCTGCCAACATCTCTCCGGTGGGAGTCAATATCTGGAGAGAAGATGAGAATATCATCCAGATAGACTACAACTGAGGTGGAAAGCATATCCCGGAAGATGTCGTTGACAAAGTCTTGGAAAACGGCTGGGGCATTACAGAGCCCAAAGGGCATCACCAGATACTCATAGTGCCCATCTCTGGTGTTAAACGCCGTTTTCCATTCGTCCCCCTCACGGATGCGAATCAGGTTATAAGCACCCCGCAGATCTAATTTAGTAAACACTCTAGCTCCCCGAAGCCTATCGAAGAGCTCGGATATCAAGGGCAAAGGATACTTGTTCTTAACGGTGATAGCGTTAAGACCCCTGTAGTCTATGCATGGACGTAGTTCCCTATTCTTCTTCTGCATGAAGAAGAACCCTGCCCCAGCAGGTGACACTGACTTCCTGATAAATCCTCTTGCCAGATTCTCTTGAATGTACTGAGACATGGCCTCCGTCTCCGGGAGAGATAATGGATAAACTCGACCCCGGGGAGGCTTCGCACCAGGCAAGAGATCGATAGGACAGTCATAGGGGCGATGGGGCGGAAGGGTCTCCGCCGCCTTTTTGGAGAACACGTCTGCGTAAGACCAATATTGCTTGGGGAGAGAGGATAGATCTGCGGGTACCTCAGTAGTAGCAACCTGAACACACTCTCGGTGACACCTACCCCCACATGATTCACCCCATCCCAGAATTCTGCCTGAGGACCACTCGATGTGAGGAGAGTGGTACCATAACCAAGGTATCCCCAACAGGACCTCATCAATCCCCTCAGGAATGATGAGCAGAGATATAATCTCCTGATGGGATGGTGACATGGACAGAGTAAAAGGGATGGTGTGATGTGTTATCTGTGCGGGGAGTGTCGACCCATTCACCACTCGTACCGTTACTGGTTGAGGTAGCATAACTAGGGGTATTGCGTGACGTTGGGCGAAAGCAGAAGACATAAAATTGCCCTCCGCCCCAGAATCCACGCAGAGCTCTACCGAGTGGGAGGATGAGCCAAAAGTAATTGTCCCCTTAAAGGACAATTTGGAGGCAAACGTCGCAGTGTCTAGTGCACCTCCACCTACTACCACTAGACGCTGACGTTTCCTCGACCGCTGATGACATCTGGTGGCAAGATGTCCTGACTGTTGGCATACATGGCAAACCTGGGGTGCATGAGCGGTCCGGGACATAGATCCCGCTTGTGACACTACCTTAGGTTCATGGGGCTTAGGAGCCTGGACTGGAGATTCCAAAGGTTTGGCGAAGGTGGGAGCCAACCGAAACCTCTGCCTACACTGGGCTCGCTCTAACCTCCGCTCGTGAAAACGGAGGTCAATATGAGTAGATACTGTTATTAATTCTTCCAGTGTGGCGGGAATCTCCCTAGTGGCCAGGGCGTCCTTAACGTGGTCAGCCAGCCCCCTCCAAAATATAGGGATAAGGGCTTTATCCGAACACTCCAGCTCAGATGCTAGAGTGCGGAAGTGGACGGCAAAAAGGCTGACCATGGACGAGCCCTGAGTCAATGCCAACAGTTGGAGCGCCGTATCATGGGTGACACGAGGTCCTAAAAAGACCTGTTTCAGAGTGCTCAGGAATAACGGAGCACTCTGCACCACATGATCGCCACGCTCCCACAGCGGCGTAGCCCACTGCAACGCCCTGTCCGACAATAAGGATATGATAAAGCCCACCTTAGCCCGCTCTGTAGGGAAACGAGAGGCCAGAAGCTCGAGATGTATTGAGCACTGACTCACGAAACCCCTACAGGACTTACTGTCACCAGAAAATTTCTCTGGTAGCGGGAGGCGAGATAGCGTCGGTACAGGGGCGGCAGTGGACAAAGTAGCTGCAGCCACACTTGCAGCCTGAACAGCGACAGCAGTAACATCCACAGCTGAGGTTGAACGCTCTAGAGCCGCCAACCTTCCCTCCAGCTGCTGGATGTACCACTGTAAACGCTGATCGTCCGTCATTACTAGCCAGACCTTGGCGCTAGTATTATGTTAAGGACTGGCGGAACGCACCAAGTATAGATGATATGAAACTAGGTGCGTTCGCAGTCCGAGGTCCACCGTGCAGGTAAAAACCCTGCTGCTAGTAAGACGGACTATATGACGGTACTATAAGTATACACGCACGGGTTAACTTCACCCTGCATGAAGGAAGCGATCCTGTTGAGTCACAGGACCGCGGTACCGCACATAGAGCACGAACAAGAAGTCAGCGAACACAACCCCAACACAGGATTGACGTCCGATTAGACCACTTGCTGGCACAACACCGCAACTGGGTGTGTAAAGAAACTATAAAATAGTATATAAAGGCACGAGAGTGCATGCAGTGCCGCACTGACGGACGCCACTAACCACCCAGGCTTGGGTAAGGGAAGCGCATGGCGCCGTACAGGCGGTCACAGCAACAAGACGCTGTTATGTGTGTAACGTGCTGTTGGATAAGTCGGGCGCTAGATAGCAAACATACACCTTCCGCGAACAGTCATCCAATAGGGAGGGTATTTTAAAGAGCGACTTTCACTCACAACACACACACATATTATCAAGACAATACTAGCGCATGGCCGTGCGGTCATGCGCAGTTTATATAGTTGCAGCACAGGAAGCTGCTACAGAAGTTTTGCCCTTTCAGGACCTGCCAAGAGGACCAATGGAATGTGCTGCAGCACCTGAGCATGTGACCCTCGATCTCCAACGGGAGATCCTGTCCTGGGCATGCTCAGAGTGTGCAAATAAGGACTTAGTCCCAGGGAAGCCCGCTCGACGCAGATCAGTGCAGGGTACAACAGGAGAGCCGGAAAAGGCAGCAGTAACCCTTTGCACAGAATCAGTCCCAGCGAGACGCTGGGAGCGACGCCTCTGCTGAGCAGAGCCCACTGCGGCCGAAGCAGAATGGGAGACCGCAGCAGACACGGATCGAGATTCCCCCTGTGCAGCAGAGGAAACTCGACTCCTAACAGTAACTGACAAAAGTTATTGTGAATTTAAATTTACTATCAACTAATAGAATCAGATATAGATATTGAATTTTGATTCAATAGAAAAAAACCTAAAAAACAAACTATGGAAAATGGCCTGGGCAAAAATTATGGCAGCCTTAACTTAATATTGTGTTGAGGTACTGCAAATAAATGATTTCTGTAACTGTCCACAGGTATTTTCGCCCACTCCTCTTGAGCAAACTGCTATCTCAGATGTGAAGGTGTCTTCTCCAGACTGCATGTTTCAGCTCTTTGCATAGAGATGTTCAGAAGGATTTAGATCAGAGCTCATAGAAGGCCAAATTATAATAGTCCAATGCTTTGCTCTTAGCCACTCTTGGATGTTTTAGCTGTGTGATTGTGGTCACTATCCTGTTGGAGGAGCCATGACCTGCAACTCAAACTGAGCTTTCTGACACATTTCACTCCAGAATGTCTTGATAGCTTTGAGATTTCATTATAAACAGATTCAAGCCACCCTGTGCCAGAGGCAGGAAAGCAGGCCCAAAACATAGCCAAGCCTCCTCCATGTTTACAGTAAATACAATGTCCTTTTTTTGTATACTTCATTTTTGTGTCAGTGAATGTAGAGCTGATGTGGCTTGGCAAAAAGCACTGAAGAGGAAATGAAATAAAAATACAAGTGTGTTTTTTAATTGTGAATTAATTTTTTAATTGTGAATATTCTGCATCTAATACAATTTTTTGGGGAAAATAGACATATAAAACTCAGCGTACTCACAAGATAAATTATCATGTTGAAGATTTCAAATATGCACCACAGGTCAGTTGACGCTGCAAAAATAAAAACCAAAGTGAGCATATGATTTCTATAACTCCCATTTACTTTGCTGGAACTGTAATATAATATTTTGCTCAATGAAAATATGTAGCATCAAAAACTCACAAAAAAACGCATTATGGGAAATTAACCTAAACGAGTCAGCTTCCTTATGACATGCTGCCTGTGTGTGAAAAGTGGATTATATCAATTTAACTTAAAAAAAAAATTCTGCTACAGGCTTCTTGTTGAAAAAAGCCTTAATTTTGCTGGACATGCAAGTTTATGTTGATATTGAATAAACTGACCTACAAATTCTGATTATACTGTATGTTTTTACCCACCATTTGCTGCTGACCTTCCACAATAGATATAAATATTTAAAGTACAAAGAAAGATAAAGAGTGGTGAATTTGTGATTTTTTTTCCTTAATATTTTGTTGGTATGATTTGTATGTTGATGCAAAATGGGTGTCACAACTCTGTTGTTGTCCTTTCCTGTCCCTAACACTAGGGAAGTCCTAGCTCGCCCTGTTCCCCAGATTACTTCTGATGGTGAAGACGCCAGGGCCACGTATTTTGCATTTGCTCCTGAATTTGCTCTCAGTCTGTACTCTTACCCCACCCAGGGAAGAGGGGAGTAATAGAGTACCATAAGACACCAACCAGATTAACAAGGAAATACAAACAGGGATAAAGGAAAATACCAATCATACAAATATACTCACACAAACAACAGACGTAAACCATGAGGAGTGGAGGATGGGGTAAAACCAACGTATGAGAAGGAGAGGAATTAGCACACACCCAAAAGCCTAGAAACATTCTCAGGCATATCCACCAACCACACTTTAAAACACCAATCACAAATTATCATTTCCTAACCAGGGCCGCCATCAGGGCATTACAGCCATGACTGGTGTATGGGGTCTGGTGGGCAGAGGGGGCCCGCATCGGGCCCCGTCTCATCTGCTCTCCGGGCCCCCCCTGCAGGCGCTGCGGCACACTATTGACGTGCGGGCCTGTGCCCGCACGTCAATAGTTAACAGCCGCCGCCAGCCAGTCGGAGGCTGGCAGCTGACTTGAGCTGCTGCAGTGCGCAGTCGCACTTCGCCGGCGTCTGACGTCATTGTCAGCCGCCGGCGAGTGCGTCCTTCACCTGCATGGAGGAAGTGAGCTTCGCCCGCCGCAGGAGCACGGCCAGGAAAGAACTCTTTTTTTTTTTCGAGAGCGGCGATCCGGTGTGGAGGGCCCGGGGCAGAATGCTGGACACAGGGGCAGAATGCTGGACAAAGGGGCAGAAAGCTGGACACAGGGGCATTATGCTGGACATGCTGGGGCAGAGATTCTGGACACAGGGGCAGAGATGCTGGACACAGGGGCATTATGCTTGACACAGGGGAATTATGCTGGACACAGGGGCATTATGCTGGACAGAGGGGCAGAGATGCTGGACACAGGGGCAGAGATGCTGGACACAGGGGCAGAAAGCTGGACACAGGGGCAGAGATGCTAGACACAGGGGCAGAATGCTGGACACAGGGGCAGTATGCTGGACACAGGGGCAGAATGGAGGACAAAGGGGCAGAAAGCTGGGCACAGGGGCATTATGCTGGACATGCTGGGGCAGAGATGCTGGACAAAGGGGCAGAATGCTGGACACAGGGGCAGAATGCTGGACAGGGGCAGTATGCTGGACACAGGAGCAGTATGCTGGACACAGGGGCAGAATGCTGGACAAAGGGGCAGAAAGCTGGACACAGGGGCATTATGCTGGAAACGTTGGGGCAGAGATGCTGGACATAGGGGCAGAATGCTGGACAAAGGGGCAGAAAGCTGGACACAGGGGCATTATGCTGGACACGCTGGGGCAGAGATGCTGGACACAGGGGCAGAATGCTGGACAAAAGGGCAGAAAGCTGGACACAGGGGCATTATGCTGGACACGCTGGGGCAGAATGCGAAACAGGGGCAGAATGCTGGACACAGGGGCAGAATGCTGGACACAGGGGCAGAATGGAGATACGGGTTATGATTGGAGACACGGGGCAGGATGAAAGACATTGGAGGCATGACTGGAGACAGATGGGGCAGGATTGGAGACAGCTGGGGCAGAATGGAGACACAGGAGGCATGATTGGAGACAAGTGGCAGGATTGCAGACATGGGGGCATGATTGGAGACACTGGGGCAGAATTGGAGACAGATCGTGCAGGATCATGGGGCAGGATGGATATGATGGAGACAGATCGGTCAGGATGGGGAGATCATATGGGGCAGAATGGATACTCATGAGGGCAGGATGGGAGAACATATGGCTGATGCCAGGAATGAGACACACAGTGGCCAGGATGGGGAATATTATTACCATAGGGACTAATTTAGGGATATTATTACTGCAGTGACGTATTTATTTTATTTTTTGAGGATACTGTTTTAAATGAGGGGGCGGTCCTGTTACTGTGTAGAGTGATACTATGTCGCCTCTTTTTCTTCATGTGGTGTAATGTAGAAGTTGGAAAAAAATTAATAATGTGTTCTACAAGCGGAGCTCGAGATAACTGCTATTTCCTGCAGAGACGAGTCCTGGCTGGATGAAGTGATGGCGGTCTGTGCTGGATGAAAGATGAAGGACTTCACCTAGAGACGTCACTTGTGAGTCAGTGTTACCTATACACTGATACTATACACTGTGTACTATATACAGAGGTCCTGTGTACAATGTCACCAGTGATCACTGTATTATCTGTACACAGACACTGCATACTAAGTACAGATCTCCTGTGAATACTGGCACTTATGGTGATAGTATGGTGCTTTCTTTTTTTATTACTGATCAGAATCGTAGTATTCAGTCACTATGTGGTGGTAATATGTGGTCTGGTCATGGTGCGGTGGTAATATGTGGTCTGGTCATGGTGTGGTGGTAATATGTCGTCTGGTCATGGTGCTGTGGTATTTGTTCCTTGTATGTGATATTATTCGGTCACTGGTGGTAATATGTGGTCTGGACATGGTGTTGCGGTATTTGTTCCTTGAATGTGATATTATTGGTCATTTTAAAAATTGAAAAATAAATAAATCTTTATTTTTATATAGCGCTAACATATTCCGCAGCGCTTTACAGTTTTGTGCACATCATCATAAATTAAAATATACCTAAATTGTATTGCATATTTTAACAAATATTTAATAGGTTACAGTACAGTAGGGCCCGGCCAAAAGTGTCTACCGTGTTATGGTGGCAGCTTAAAAAATCTTTTGGCCAAAACAAAAGCTGCCGGCTATATGTGTGATCTGGTGATGGGAACTGTTAATGTGTGATAGGTGAGAAGTGGAGTTTTTCCAAGAGAGAGTGGTGGGACTATGGACAGTTCGAAAGGTGTAGCGTCGAGGTGGGGCTGGGGTGGAGCCTGGGCGGAGTCTCAAGGGGGCCCTGAAAATTTTGCCAGTATGGGGCCCCGAAATTTCTAGTGGCAGCCCTGTTCCTAACCATGCAACATATGCTACCTCTGGCAATGAGTGCTATCCAGGGCCCACATTATATAGGAGATGAGAGTGGTTAACAGTGAACAGCTGAGAGCCTTAATGCAGGAAAGCTTCCAAGATCTCTCAACTGAGCAGATTATCCCCTGCTCTGCTAAAGGAAACCTACACCGCTTAATATAAAGGTGAAGTGCTTCTAAACAGTGCAGGAGTAGGAGAAATTAGATGCTGCTATCTTCTGGCTCCTCTCTGTCGCGGCAAACACATGACAATAGGAAGCTAAGGGAATTTTCTGATTTTACTACATCTTTTTTTTTTAGACTAATGTATATTTTTACTAATTATAACTAAACCTTAGACTAAAACAACATAAGAAAACCAACAGCTCACTACACCTGAGTACTCAATTACACTAAAACACTCTTCTATTTTTTTAATTCATTTTTTCCCACATGTGCTGCAATTTTAGTGATTTCTTTGTGATGTGAGCACTTTCTATAACTAGATCATGTGACTGACTAATTGGTAATAAGTACCATTATGCAATATTACTAGCGGTGCCACTCAGATCCTACTTATGTATTTGGTGGAATTTGTATGTGGTGATATAAACTAAGATTTGTTAATCTACTATTGGAGAGCAGAAGTGTTTTATTGCATTGTATATTCTCAATTCTTGCAAAGCGCCTTCTACATTTCACTGTCACTTTGAGTCTGACACGGGCAGACTGTTTTACTGTAAGGGAAATATGTTTCAGGAATGAAAGTCATGTGAAGTTAATCCCAATAAATGACAGGTATACTTTACTAGGACTGAGGCTATATGTCAATTACTTGTATCTGTTCTGACTATTATATATTAATATATATATGGAAAATGGATAATTTACATCCTCAGATTTAGGTTTATTTAAATTATAATGACAATAGTAGCATTGAATTTGGAAATCTGCTTGAGGAGCATTAGATGAATGCATTGTTAAACTTTTCATGCTGCATTTTATTAAGATTCATCTCCACTTAATTTTCTTATAGAAAGCAGGCAATATTTAGATTAAATTCTGCACCTTTTAATAAAATGTAACTCATCTTATATGAACATTGTAATAAGAAACCCCATTCAAGCTCCAATCAAAAACTGATATCAAATATTTTATTTAATTCTAATAGAATTTTATTTCACTAAAGCTGTCAGACTTGTGGACAGTGCAAATGTAGATCAGACAGAATTGGCACAAGTTAGGCCAAATTTCTGGTACAAGTATTTTGGTACATGTAAGTCAGCGCCATTGTACTCATTTATTTATGCTATGAAATTGGTGCGTGAAGAGATATCCTGAGTATTAAAGGGAACTAAAGGGAACCTGTCATTGTGATAATTTTGTCCAATCTGCAGACAACGTGTTATAGAGCCAAAGTAGCACAACAGATTGATATACAGTTTTATGAGAAAAAAATCAGTATAGGCCATGTTTTCATAATTTAGGCTATGTTCTCACGATCACTGGTGAGTTTTGAAGTTGCAGAATTTCCACACCATTTCTGCACCTGTTATGTAAATTAGGTTACCTGCATTTTCATCGCATTTTTGAATCTGCATTTTTTGTCTCTGTTTGGTGTGTCATGCTTTAAATCAGGAGTTGGAAACCTATGGCTCCTGAGCCAGATATGGCTTTTTTGATGGCTGCTTCTCGCTCTCAGACAAATCTTTAATAGAGATGGGTGGACAACTGGATGTTCGGCTCATCTGGTTCGGTAGTGAAGGCAGGAGTGGCGGATGGGAGTATTCATCAGTATTCAACTCTCACATTGCTAGCGGGGATGTCATCGAGGTCACCGCAGTTTAGCCCGGCTGGGATTGGAGCCTCAGTGACCGTAAGGAACCTTGATGTCGACACCACCAGTTACTGAGGCTGCGCTCGCAGGAGTTAAGTCCCCAGTGGTTCTCAGCCTGGCACCGTCTAGGTTGTAAACTGTTTTTTCTCCAGATATGGATCACGGCTTGGGACAGAACGACAGGGAGCTATGGTATATTGTTGCTTTTTATTCTTTGTTTATTACAGAAGAACGAGGGCTTCAGAGGAATTATACGATGTCATAAGTATGGTTTAATTGAGATTATTAAAGGAGTCTATGTCATTTTTTCATTTAAAGGACTTTATTCTTGATGTCCATGTTTTTATACAGTGTGACTATGAGGTTAGTAGTGGGGGTGTCTTACTGACGCCTCTAACCTTGGGGCTTGATAATACACAGGTGACATCAACTCCCCCAACTATCAGCCCACTTGCCACAGCTACAGGGCAAGTGGGAAGAGCCGGGCAAAGCACCTATTGCATCTAATAGAGGCAGGCTGCTATTTTTAGGATGGAGGGGTCAATATCTATGGCCCCTTAGCAGACTGAAAATAACAGCCCCCAGCTGTCTACTTTAGCAAGGCATACCCAGGATCAAAACTAGGGGGGGACAAGTCATGGTAGTTCAGGTTGTAAAATTTTAGAAAGAAAAAGGTGAATGAAACGAAAATTTTAAGAAAATTATATGTAATTATAGCAGTGTTTTATTCGTTATTACAATTATTTGCTTGCAAAAAAATGTAGATTTTTATTCTAATTACATGTCTTATACTAATATCATTCGGTTCGGTACGGATGCCGAACTTTATTGTTTGGATTCGCCCATCTCTAATCTTTATTTAAAAAAATTATGAAGGAAACCACTGATTTCTGAAATGTGTGATAAGTTTGGTCCTTACGGTGTCTCGTCCCTGTGGTAGTCACGTGGGCTACACATGACTACTGACTTCACGCAGGTCCTGCAATCTCCAGTTACCATCCAACCACAGGACTCAATCACAACACCTGAACATTCACGCCTGCACAGTAGAGCCGCACGGAGTGCCTGTCACGGACCGACCAAGACAGCACTCCACTCCTCCTCCTTGCCTCATCTACTCCACAGCAATATCTACAAACAGCATCTCTTCACCATTTCCACACAGGTATGCAGCCTCAAATCTGGCAAAAAATAATTATTATATATATACATATTGTATGGTTCTCACTGAATTACATTTTAAAATATGTGGCGTTCATGGCTCTCTCAGCCAAAAAGGTTCCCGACTAGTGTTGAGCATTCCAATACCGCAAGTATCGGGCATCGGCCGATATTTGCAGTATCGGAATTCCGATACCGAGTTCCGATACTTTCAGTATATCGGATACCAGAATCGGAAGTTCCCATAATTCAAACAGCCAGAATTCAGCCAATGAGGAATGATTAGAAGTGTGGGCACATCCTGTTCTGCATGGTAGGCATGTAACTGCTGGCATGGCTGTGAGTGGCTGCTGAAATGATGTCATGATGCACTATAAAAGTCGCTGCCGCCATTTTGGGTTCACTCTGCTGTGAATTCAATTAGGAACAGGACGCTGTGTTCTGACTGAGTCCAGTTTAGAGATAGCGATTTGCTTCATTGTGCTTTACCCAGGCTAATTTAGCAACCGCTGTGTGAGAACCTTGTTTTTGCCTTGCAGCGCTGTTCACAGGTGTCTGCAAGGTATCTGTGTGAGAGCAGCTCACTCTGTAGTCTGGTCTGCAGCCACCGCTAGTTGTAGTCAGCTCAGGGTGCATCACTGCCTCATACCGTTCCATTGTCCATTTTTCAATTAGTGCAGCCTGCTGCACATTTGTTCAAATTTATCCTATTAGTGGCTTCCCATCCGTATAAAACTAGATTGTGGGAAAACACTATAGGATTGCATAGAGGAGCTTTTTTTGGCCTTGCAGCACCGTTCACGGCGGTCTGCATGGTCTCTGTATGAGTGCAGCTCACTCTGTAGTCTGTTCTACCACCACAGCGGGTTGTAGTCAGCTCAGGGTGTGTCACTTCCTCATACCGTTCCATTGTCCATTTCTCAATTAGTGCAGCCTGCTGCACATTTGTTCAAATTTATCCTATTAGTGGCTTTCCATCCGTATCCTGCTAGATTGTGGAAAAACACTATATAGGAGTACATTGAGGAGCTTTTTTTGGCCTTGCAGTGCCGTTCACGGCTGTCTGCACAGTCTGTGTATAAGTGCAGCTCACTCTGTAGTCTGTTCTGCAAAAAAAATTAATACAGTTCACCAAACACACCACTTTACAGTTGTGTAGGCCACATTAGCTCATATAAAAGTCTAGTCCACACTTTTGAAAATTAGTGTTTCTTATACCTGATAGGAGCTGTTCAGGAATAAGCACAATAAGCCCTTAGTACTTTTCTGCCTATCCTTATCACTCTACCAAGATGAAGAAGGCAGGGAGTAAGGCACGTGGGCGTGGGCGTGGAGCAGGGAGAAGACATGGGGATTCTTTGCCTGCTGCGGGCACCGGTGACTCCTCATCAAGCAGTTTCAGCAGGGAACAGTCCTTCATGCGCAGCTTTGTAGGAGATCGCCATACCCCGCTGCTGCGGGAAGAACAAATTGGAGCCATTGTCGGATGGATGGCAGCTAACGCATCGACTTCAATTAGTGCCACATCCTCTCAGGCACAGAGCACTGGAGAGCACCCAGAGCACTGGAGAGCCGGTGGGCCAGTGACTCCAGTCAGCACACCTCAGTACGCATCTGATGATGAGACTCAGAAGCCACTTTCAGGTGCATACTGTGCTGCTGAGACTACCCAGGAGAAGCAGTTGGTGGGAGAGAGTAGTGTGGATGATGAGGTCCTTGACCCATCGTGGCGTGAGGTACAGGAAGGTGGTGGGAGCAGCTCAGAGGAAGACATTCCCTGAACGGCCCAAAGAGGGAGAGGGAGGGGGATGACTGCGGTGCCTGTAGCTTCCACTTCAGCACCCATTAGGAGCATGCCTCTTCCAAAAGCTAAAATGGGCGCTCCCAAGACTTGCAGTGCCTGGTCATTTTTTGACACATTTGCAGATGACATTTGCTTAGTCAAATGCAAGGTGTATCATCAGAAAGTCAAAAGAGGGAAAAGTGTCAGCAACCTCAATACCACAAATATGTGGAAACATGTGCGGACCAAGCATGCGGTGGAGTTACAAAAACACACTGAAGACCTAGGCCAACCTACAGCGGCACCTACCACCTCTTCAGCTCGTGTTGTTGCCTCTTCCTCCAGCTCACACACAGCTGGTTCGGCTTCCTCCCAGGATCACCATAGAAGAACCTCTGGCACTGTTGTCCAGAGACCCAGTGTAATTCCACCCACAGCACCACGTTCCCAGTCATCTTCACACTCCCAGCCCACACTACAGCCATCGGTAGTACAGGCATGGGAGAAAAGGCGGCCATTCTCGGCAAACCACCCCCGAGCACAGGCTCTGAATGCTGGCATTGCAAATCTACTGTCCCTTGAAATGCTGTCATTCAGGCTGGTGGAGACTGACACCTTCCGTAACTTGATGGCTTTGGCAGTCCCAAAATACAACGTGCCCAGCCGCTTTTATTTCAGCAGGCAAGCCGTCCCTGCCCTGCAAAAGCATGTGGAGGGAAACATTAAACATGCGCTACTAAACGTCGTCAGTAGTAAGGTCCACCTCACCACCGGTGCGTGAACCAGTCAACATGGATAGGGACGATACCTTTCCCTCACTGCCCATTGGGTCAATGTTGTGGAGCCGGGTACAGATCTTGCGAGTTGTGCTGTACGTGTTCTGCCAACTCCAAGGATTGCAGGAATCCAGTTTGTACACATTGCCTCCTCCTCATACTCCAGTTCCTCAGAATCATCGCTGCAGGAGCCGTCACTGTCTACCTCCACCTTGACCCATGAACGCTTACCTGTTATGACCGATATGAGTACAGCCATGGCCAAACATCAACAGGCCGTACTGAAATTAATTTCTTTGGGGAATCGAAGCCACACAGCGCAGGAGCTCTGGAATGCCATCAAGCAGGAGAGCGATGTGTGGTTTGTGCCAGCGAATCTCCAGCCAGGCATGGTAGTATGTGACTATGGCCGAAATCTGGTGGCAGCTCTGGCCCTAGGCAACCTCACTCACATACCATGTCTGGCACATGTGCTCAACTTGGTCGTGCAAAGTTTTTTGAGGGACTATCCGGATCTTGATGCACTGCTGCACAAGTCCACCTAGAGTATGCTCACTTGCGGGTTCCAGTATGGCAAGATCACGCATTGCATCTCTGCAGCGCCGATTCCGCCTTCTGGAACATCGCATCGTACATGACCTACCCACCAGGTGGAATTCAACATTACATATGTTGGAGTGGTTGTGTGAGCAGCAGCCAGCAGTAATGGAGTACTAGCTGCATCAAGCGCAAAGAAGTCGCACTGCGCGCCGTTCAGACTTCACAACCACTGAGTGGGTCACTATGAGGGACATCTGCCAGGTTTTGCATGCCTTTGATGATTCCACGCGGATGGCGAGTGCAGATAATGCACTAGTCAGCATGACTGTCCCCCTTATCTGCCTGCTTGAAAGAACACTGCAAGCGCTAAGGGATGATGTTGAGGAAGAGGTGGAGGATGAGGAGTCACAAATGCCATCTGCTTCTGGGCAGTCTGCGCGACGTGGTTCCTCACAAAGGCCTAGGCAGAGGACAGTTTGTGAGGAGGATGAGGAGGAGTCTTTTGAGGAGGAAGACATCTCTCCAGAGGAGGGAGTTACACAATTCTCCAGTAGTCAGTGTGTAGAGCGAGAGTGGGGTGATGCTGAGCAGGCAGAGGTCAGGCCTCAAGCAGGGACAGCGTTTCTTGGCCAGTTGGCAGTCTGCAGGACATGGTTGATTTCATGCTGCAGTGCCTGAGAAACGACCGCCGCATCGCCCACATTCTCAACACGGCTGATTATTGGGTGTACACCCTCCCAGATCCTCGCTATTGGGACAACTTTCAAAGCCTCATAACACCGTTGAACTGGGAGCGTAAAATGCGGGAGTACCAAGACACACTTGTGCAATCCATCATCTTCTCCAGTCCAAGCGAGAGCAGTGCTTCAAGTGCTTTACAAAGCAGCTCAGTGCATCGAGGCAGTGGAGGAAGCTCAGCACAAAGAGGGAGCAGAAGCAGTGCCTCAGCGCAAGGCAAGACCAGTATGGTCCAACAGTGGCAAAGTTTTGTGTGCCCGCCACAAATGTCTACACCATAACAGATGGCTCCAGTCAGCAGGAGGCAGCGTTTCCGTCAGATGGTGACAGACTACATGGCTTGCCCTCTCAGTGTACTCCCAGACGGCTCTTCCCCCTTCAAGTTTTGGGTCTCTAAGCTGGATACATGGCCAGAGCTTAGCCAGTATGCATTGGAGGTGCTGGCTTGCCCTGCTGCTAGTGTATTATCGGAACGTGTCTTTAGTGCCGCAGGTGGTGTACTAACAGACCGTCACATGCGACTATCATCCGATAACGTTGACTGGCTTACTTTTCTGAAAATGAACAAGGCCTGGATCTCGCAGGAATTTGCCACTCCTCTTCCAGATAAAATACTTGGTTGGCAACAGTATCCAGGTCTCCTGTTGTGTTCATGTTTCTACCACCCGAACTGTAATCCCTGGGCTCCAACACTGCCAGTTGCTGCTCAGAAGTGCCGGTTGCACAGTCAACACATGACCCAGTGTTATTGGGTTTCAGTAATGTCAGCTGTTCCCCTGCTGTGTGTGCGGCAATAACTAAAGTCTGCTCCTCCTGCTTTCCCTGGGCTTCAACACCACCAGTTGTTACCCAGAAGTGCTGTCTGCACAGTCAACAGTCGCTCCTCTGTTATTGGGGTTCAGTAACGTCAGTTGCTCCCCTGCTGTGTGTGCGGCAATAACTAAAGTCTGCTCCTCCTGCTTTCCCTGGGCTTCAACACCGCCAGTTGTTGCCCAAAAGTGCTGTCTGCACAGTCAACAGTCGGTCCTCTGTTATTGGGGTTCAGTAACATCAGCTGCTCCCCTGCTGTGTGTGCAGCAATAACTAAAGTCTGCTCCTCCTGCTTTCCCTGGGCTTCAACACCGCCAGTTGTTGCCCGGAAGTGCTGTCTGCACAGTCAACAGTCACTCCTCTGTTATTGGGGTTCAGTAACATCAGCTGCTCCCATGCTGTGTGTGCAGCAATAACTAAAGTCTGCTCCTCCTGCTTTCCCTGGGCTTCAACACCGCCAGTTGTTGCCCGGAAATGCTGTCTGCACAGTCAACAGTCTCTCCTCTGTTATTGGGGTTCAGTAATGTCAGCTGCTCCCCTGCTGTGTATCTGGCAATGTGTCCTGCGACCGCCACGCTGGCACAACAATAGACATTAAAATGCATCCCATGCAGGCCTCGGCCTACACTCTGCTCCTCCTGGATTCCCTGGTCTCCAATACCGCCAGTTGGTGCTCGAAAGTGCTGGCTGCACAGAGAAAAAGACTCGCTCAGGTGTCAGTGAAGTTCAGTAATGCCAGCTGCTCCCCTGCTGTGTATCTGGCAACGTGTCCTGCGACCGCCACGCTGGCACAACAACAGATATTAAACTGCCTCGAGAGCAGGCTTCGGTCTACACTCTGCTCCTCCTGGATTCTCTGGGCTTCAATACCGCCAGTTGGTCCCCGGAAGTGCTGGCTGCACAGAGAAAAACACTCGCTCATGTGCCAGTGGGGTTCAGTAATGCCAGCTGCTCCCCTGCTGTGTATCCGGCAATATGTCCTGCGACCACTACGCTGACACAACAACAGCCTCCACTCTTGTCCTCCTGCTGTCCCTGGGCTCCAACACCGCCAGTTGCTGCCTGGAAGGGTTGTCTGCACAGTCAACACTAGCTGCCGTGTTATTGGGTTTCAGTAACGTCAGCTGATCCCCAGCTGTGTATCCGGCAATGTGTCCTGCGACCACCACGCTGACACAACAACAGATATTAAACTGCCTCGAGTGCAGGCTTTGGCCTACACTCTGCTCCTCCTTCTGTCCCTGGGCTCCAACACCGCCAGTTGCTGCCTGGAAGTGCTGTCTGCACAGTCAACACTAGCTGCCGTGTTATTGGGTTTTAGTAACATCAGCTGATCCCCAGCTGTGTATCCGGCAATGTGTCCTGCGACCGCCATGCGGACACAACAACAGATATTAAACTGCCTCGAGTGCAGGCTTCAGCCTACACTCTGCTCCTCCTGCTGTCCCTGGGCTCCAACACCGCCAGTTGCTGCTCAGAAGTGTCCTTGGCATGGGTACTCCCTCCTGCCCAGCCCGGTTACAGCACGCCAGCTGTTTCCGGGTAGTGTCAAGGTCACTTTGCCTCCAATACGTTGTCCTGTCATGTTGAGGTCTGGTTAGCCGACTCTATGGTGCCTGCAGTTTAGGTGCTTTCTATGTGGGCTGCGGAAGCTGGCAATGAACGCTGGTTCCGTTGTGCCAATAGAACAAGCTCCCCCTGTAGGACTGGGTTTTCGGTAACTACGGCGGCTCGTAGCCTAGCAATTTTTTTTTCCTGTGGACCTTCTGCTGCCTATCTGAGTTCCAACACCATTAGCTGGTTCTTAGGAACACAAGTTGAATAGGTCCTCCTGGTTCCAGTACCATCAGCTGGTTCCGGGCAGAGCCTTTGGCTTAGGTGCCTCCTTCTGGCTGTCCGAGTTTCACCAATGTCAGGTGGTCCTTGGTAGTGCTTTCTGGCACAGGTACCCCCTGCTTAGTAACCGGGTTCCAGTAATGTCAGCTGGTCCTCGGTTGTTCCATTGGCTCTTGTACCTTCGGCTAGCCATCCGGGTTCCAGTACCGTCAGCTGGTTCTCGGCAGGGTCTTTTGCTCTTGTACCTTCTGCTACATTTCCAAGTTCAAGACCCTAAAGATGACGACCCTGAAAACCGAGAAGCAGAAGAACAAGAAGCTGCAGAACAAAAAGCAGAAGAACATTAAGCATAAGACTAAAAATCAGAGCAAAAGATATCTAAATTATAAGCAGAAGAAGACTAAGCAGTGTATGGGGGTGAGTCTGTTCCTCCTCGTGGTGCCCCTGGAAAAAACCTGCTGCTGCAGGCCAAACTGAACGCGGACAAATCCTGTTGTAAATCTTTTGTGACAGGCAGAACAGAAGGTGTAATCGTCAAACTTTTATAGATAACAACTACAGGAAGGCCTGGCAAAAAAGAATATGATGAAGAAGAAGAATATGAAGAAGATAAAGAAGTTGATTATGAAGAAGAATAATAGTTGAATAAAAAGAATATGAAGAATGCAAAAAAATTTAAAAATAATACGAAGAAGGTGAAGAAGAAGAAGATAAATAAGACGAAGGAGAAGTTGATGGAAAAGATGACGCTGCTTAGGCTACGTTCACACTAGCGTTGTGCGCCGCTGCGTCGGCGACGCGACGCACAACGCACCGAAAAACGCGTGCAAACGCACGCAAAAACGCTGCGTTTTTCGACGCGTGCGTCGTTTTTTGACGAAAATTGGACGCAAGAAAAATGCAACTTGTTGCGTTTTCTTGGTCCGACGCTAGCGTCAAAAAAGACGCACGTGTCGGAAAACGCAACAAGCAAAAACGCATGCGTCCCCCATGTTAAACATAGGGGCGCATGACGCGTGCGTTGCCACTGCATCGCCCGACGCTAGCACGACGCACACTTGCCGAACGCTAGTGTGAACGTAGCCTTAGGATGATGAAGAAGAAAGTGTGGGAGAAGTTAAAAAGAAGGTGAACAGCATGGAAGTAGTGAAACATAAATATCTGACAAAATATAAAAAATCTTAACATAGTCAATATCGTTGTAACTCCGAACGTCTTAAAAAAATTAATTCCTGGCATTCCATTTGATTGGGCTAAACCTCTATGCCTTTAATGTCTCCTCCACCCCGCAATACATCCTACATTATTCTTAGTTGGTTTCCTTCATGTAGAATTAACCTACAAGGAAAGAAAGGGTTTATTTTAATTCTGATATTTTTGTCCCATTGACTTGCATTGGTATCGGGTATCGGTATCGGCGATATCCGATATTTTTTGAATATCGGCCGATACAGTCCAATACCGATACTTATGGATATCGGAAGGTATCGCTCAACACTATTCCCGACCCCTGCTTTAAATAAAGCTGCTTTGTTTTTTAAACTTCCTGGTATCTAACATTCTTAGGTGCTGATTACATGCAATTTTGATGCGCTTCTGCCATGGAAATGCACAAAAAATGCATGTTCCTTTTTTTACCTGTGGATCGGGATGAGCGAACCCGAACTGTAACGTTCAGGGTTCATACCGGACACCAAGTGTTTGGTACTGAACTCCGATCACAGACTTTTCCCCAGAAGTCCATTTTACTGTTTGTGTTTGATGTCAAATGAAGTTAAATGAAAGGCTGCAGTGAAGCCAGTCAACAAGCTTTTAGGTTTTGGGCCAGGGCCGGCGTCAGCACCCGGCGTACTGGGGCAAGTGCCGGGGCCCTGAACAAATGGGGGGGCCCACTCGTGGCTGGGATACCAGGGGGCCCGGGCTGCTCCCTCAGCAGCTTCGGCACTATTTGAGCTCAGCCGTCACTTAAATAAACATGGCCGCGCACAGTGCACTCTGCAGCGATGTCTCTGCTAGTAATGACGCGGCCGGGCAGACACACAAGCAAAGTTAAAGGCACAGTGTCTGCCTGACCGCATCATTAGCAGCAGACACAGCTGCAGCATGCACTGTGTGTGGCCATGTCTGTTTAAGTGACGGCCATCGATCAAGCAGCGCTCCCTCCACAGCCACATGCCAGAGGAGCCTGATGGGTGACGAGCCTGGGGGAAGTGAGTGAGGCTTGTGTCTGTCTGTATGTCTGGGTATGCCTGTATGATGTGCATACCTGTGTATATCAGTGTGTTTGACTGTACATATTTATGTATTTTTGTGAATTTGTCTTCAAATTTATGTATGTAAATATCTGCGTATTGTATGCGTGCATGTCTGCGTATTGCATGTGTGTGCATGACTGCGTATTGTGTGTGTGTGCGCATGTCTGCGTATTGTGTGTGTGCATGTCTACGTATTGTGTGTGTGTGCATGTCTGCGTATAGTGTGTGTGTACATGTCTGAGTACTGTATGTGTGTGCATGTCTGCGTATTGTGTGTGTGTGCATGTCTGCGTATTGTGTGTGTGTGCATGTCTGCGTATTGTGTGTGTGCATATCTGCCTATGTGAAGGATGAGGGGGAAGCTTAGGCCCTATGTAGTATATCTTTATTTCTCCGCCGTATCTGTGCATCATGAATCGTGGTATGTGGGCCCACTGAGACTCTTTTGCCCGGGGCCCACAAAATCCTGGAGCCGGCCCTGCTTTGGTCAAATATTGGCATGGCTGTGATTGGCCGACGCAACACGTGACCCAACTTGTATAAATGCTGGATCACTTGTTGCACTGTTCTTTTTACTCTGAGCTTTGTGCAACATGACCTAACAAGCTGGTGCAGTGTGCCCTAACAGCCTTTTGCAGCATGTCATTACATCCTGGTGCATTGTGCTCTAAAGCTGTGTGCACATGTTCAGGATTTTTTGCATTTTTTTCGTGTTTTTTCACCATAAAACTGAAAAAAAAAAACACATACATTAAGCATCCTATTATTAGAATGCAATCTGCACTTTTTGTGCATATGCTGCATTTTTTTCTGCTGCGGAATCGCATTCCGAAAAAATACGCAGCACGTTCATTCTTTGTGCGGAATTGCGGGGATTCCGCACACATAGGAATGCATTGATCCGCTTACTTCCCGCATGGGTCTGTGTCAATCAGGCGGGAAGTAAGCGGATCATGTGCGGTTGGTACCCAGGGTGTAGGAGAGGAGACTCTCCTCCAGGCCCTGGGAACCATATAATTGTTAAAAAAAGAATTAAAATAATAAAATTGTAATAGTCTCACTGTCTGGCGTCCGTCGCTGTGGTCCCACTCCTCGCGATACTTCCGTTTCCAATAATGCATTGCGAAAATGACCTGTGATGACGTTGCGGTCCCGTGAGACTGGTACGTCATCTGAGGTCATTGCTGCAGTGCATTACTGGGACCGGAGCATCACAAGGAAAAGGAACGCAGTGAGGGCCACCGGAAGGTGAGAATATTACAATTTTTAATTGTTTTTATTATTTTTAACATTCTATCTGTTTACTATTGATGCTGCATAGGCAACATTAATAGTAAAAAGTTGATCACACTTGTCAAACACTATGTCAAACCTGTCAATCAGTTTTCCAAGCGATGCTACAGATCGCTTCGAAAACGCTAGCATTTTGCAAGCTAATTATGCTTGCAAAACGCTACTGTTTAGCGGCAATATGCATGCCAATTCCGCATGCGATATACCCGCAGCAGGAGTTGCGGAATTGCGGCGGAAATGTCCACGGCAATTCTGCAACGTGTGCACTTAGCCTAACAGTCTGGTGAAGCATGCTCTAATAGCTTGATGTAGCCTGCTCTAACATCCTGGTGCAGAGCGCCATGATAGACTGGTGCACAGTGCCCTAACAGCCTGATGCAGCATGCCCTAACAGCCTGGTGTAGAGTGCCATAACAACCTTGTGTAGCGTGGTGTATAATGCCATAACACCCTGCTCTAACAGCCTGGTGAAGCATGCTCTAATAGAGTGGCGCAGCGTGCTCTAACAGCCGGGTGCATTGTGTCATAATAGGCTGGTGCACAGTGCCTTAACAGCCTGGTGCAGCATGCCTTAACAGCCTGGTGTAGAGTGCCATAACAGTCTTGTGCAGCCTGATGCACAGTGCTATAACATTTTGTGTAGCGTGACATAGCAGCCTTATGCAGTGTGCCATAACATCCTGGTGCAGCATGCCATAACAGCCTGTTGCAGCGTACACTTAACAGTGTAATGATCTGCTGTGAACTTTCAGTGGCATATTATAATTTATATTTGAAATGGTGTGTTGCATAATAATGAATTATATATTAATGGTGGGTGCATATCTATATTCAGATGTATACTATAGAAGAAAGGGAAAAAGAGGGGAATGTGCTCTGTAAGCAATGCTCTAGGTAACTGTGTTATTTTATGCAGAGATGACTCCTGGCTGGAAGAAGTGATGGCAGTCTGCGCTGCATAAAAAAGAAAAGCAAAGATGAAGGACTTCAGCTAGAGACGTCACTGGTGAGTCAAAGTGTTACCTGTACACTTACACTATACACTGTATACTCTGTACAGAGCTCCTGTGTATAATGTCACCAGTGATCACTATATTATCTGTACACAGACACTGTATACAGAGGTCCTGTGTATAATGTTACTGGTGACCACTGAATTACCTGTACACTATATACAGAGCTCCTGTGTATAATGTCACCAGTGATCACTGTATTACCTGTACACTGACACTGTATACTATGTACAGAGCTTCTGTGTATAATGTCAATAAGTATTGTGTTTTTTTTAAATTAATGATCAGTATTGTAGTATTCAGTCACTATGTGGTGGTAATATGTGGACTGGTCATGGTGTGGTGGTATTTGTTCCTTGTTGTCATAAGATTATTCTGATATTCTATGGAGACCGGTGACGTGGCTCAGAGTGAAGACAAAAACACGGTATATCAAGACTCAATAGAGTATATTGTAGGAAACAGGCTTCAGTTAACAGGTGGAAAGCAAACAGAAGCTCTAAGAATATAGCTGCAGACATATGCAGACTCAGGAATATAAGGGTGTTGTCAGTACAGACCGATGATGAGAGTTCAAGCCCGGGAATGCAGGATCCAGAGGTCCGGAGACCGTACTGGGCTCCTAGCGGAGAAAGTAGAGTCTTTCAGATGGGAGGCAAACCGGTAGCAAATGGGGTATCCTATGAACAGAAGAGACAGGCAAGATACAAGTCCTTCTAGCTTGGCAGCAGGTGAAGTACGAGATACACAAGCAAGGTTTGACGTCAAAGCTGAAGCGAAACACGCGTGGGGTCGTGCAGGTTCACCATCGGGGTATGTATAAATATGGCAACATAATACCGCAGGATAACTACATCTGATGCATGGATACGGTATGCACTATAGGGATTAGGCTATTGCTGACTTGATATCCCCTATATTTATATTAACTACCGTATATACTCGAGTATAAGCCGAGATTTTCAGCCCAAATTTTTGGGCTGAAAGTGCCCCCCTCGGCTTATACTCGAGTCACGGTAGCGGTGGGGTCGGCAGGTGAGGGGCTGAGGGCGCTGGGGTATACTTACCTAGTCCCAGCGATCCTCGCGCTGTCCCTGCCGTCCCACGGGCTTCGGCGCTGCAGTTTCTTCCTCTCTTCAGCGGTCACGTGGGACCGCTCATTACAGAAATGAATAAGCGGCTCCACCTCCCATAGGGGCGGAGCCGCTTATTCATTTCTCTAATCAGCGGTGCCGGTGACCGCTGATAGAGAAAGAAGCTGCAGCGCCGAAGACAGGAGGGGACAGCGCGAGGATCGCCAGGACTAGGTGAGTATAGCATATTCACCTGTCCTCGTTCCAGCCGCCGGGCGCCGATCCATCTTCCCGGCCGGCGCCTCCATCTTCCCGGCGTCTCTGCTCTCTGACTGTTCAGGCAGAGGGCGCGATGACGCATATAGTGTGCGCGGCGCCCTCTGCCTGATCAGTCAGAGCAGAGACGCCGGGAAGATGGAGGCGCCGGAACGAGACGCCGGGAGCTGCAATCAAGGGAGGTGAGTATGTGTTTTTTTTTCTTTATTGCGGCAGCGGCGGCACAAATTTATGTGGAACATCTATGGGGCACAGTGAACGGTGCAGAGCACCGTATATGGCACAGCACAGCTATGGGGCACAGTGAACGGTGCAGAGCACCGTATATGGCACAGCACAGCTATGGGGCACAGTGAACGGTGCAGAGCACCGTATATGGCACAGCACAGCTATGGGGCACAGTGAACGGTGCAGAGCACCGTATATGGCACAGCACAGCTATGGGGCACAGTGAACGGTGCAGAGCACCGTATATGGCACAGCACAGCTATGTATGGGGCACAGTGAACGGTGCAGAGCACCGTATATGGCACAGCACAGCTATGGGGCACAGTGAACGGTGCAGAGCACCGTATATGGCACAGCACAGCTATGGGGCACAGTGAACGGTGCAGAGCACCGTATATGGCACAGCACAGCTATGGGGCACAGTGAACGGTGCAGAGCACCGTATATGGCACAGCACAGCTATGGGGCACAGTGAACGGTGCAGAGCACCGTATATGGCACAGCTATGGGGCACAGTGAACGGTGCAGAGCACCGTATATGGCACAGCACAGCTATGGGGCACAGTGAACGGTGCAGAGCACCGTATATGGCACAGCTATGGGGCACAGTGAACGGTGCAGAGCACCATATATATGGCACAGCTATGGGGCACAGTGAACGGTGCAGAGCACCGTATATGGCACAGCACAGCTATGGGGCACAGTGAACGGTGCAGAGCACCGTATATGGCACATCTATGGGGCACAGTGAACGGTGCAGAGCACCATATATATGGCACAGCTATGGGGCACAGTGAACGGTGCAGAGCACCGTATATGGCACAGCACATCTATGGGGCACAATGAACGGTGCAGAGCACCGTATATGGCACAGCTAGGGGGCACAATGAACGGTGCAGAGCACTATATGGTTCACACCTATGGGGAAATATGAACGGTGCAGAGCACTATATGGCACAGCTATGGGGAAATAATGATCTATTTTTATTTTTGAAATTCACCGGTAAATGCTGCATTTCCACCCTAGGCTTATACTCGAGTCAATAAGTTTTCCCAGTTTTTTGTGGCAAAATTAGGGGGGTCGGCTTATACTCGGGTCGGCTTATACTCGAGTATATACGGTACTTATCATCTTCTTTTTACTTATCCTTTCAGGGAAATTTAGTATTTATGCACTGCGATCACTCTAATCTGAGTATTCATTTGATATATATATTTTAAATGATGAAATTTGAGATCTGAGTAGCCTATGCATACTAGCCTTTTCTACGTATCTAATGGATATTTGATCCATTATGCTAAGTAAATTATAGAGGTACTTATTGTATTTTATCTATTAATTTTGGCATCAACTTGATATATGTATTTATTGCCCATACCCTTCTAGGGCACATTGCACTCTATTGCCACCTGGTGGTCTGTTCCCTTATTTTAATGTTGTGACTATTTGTTCAATAATAAACTATATATTTTTCTGAAGATTCTTTGGTTGTGCATCATATTTGTAGGTTCTGATTACTCTGATAGATACATGACTATAGATATATGTATTCGTTTGGTAAACTTTCCTATTATCCTGTAGTAGCTTCTTGATTTCCTGCACTGCACAATTAAAAGCTCAATCTTTAAAGGATTAATGTTAATATTTATTGTACAGTATGAACTGAAAGCTTACAGAAATGTAAGTTTTGCTGCGTTTACTTCAGAATATTCTCCTGAGATTGTGTCTGCCCTACTTATAGTCCCCTGCTTTAGCAATATCTGCAGAATGTCAAAACTGCTCCTTCAATTTAACAATGTTTCTTGAAATCCTCTTATGGCTTGTCATATTCCATCATTTCCTCTATCATCTACGGTGCCCAACATTTCTTCCAGCTTCACTAATAGCATTTGTTGCTGCAGATTTATTTTTTTTTGCTCCATAAATGTCTAAACTTCTTTTTGCCAATTAAAAGCCATAGTTTCATTCCCAAAGCCCTGTGTAGACATATGCATTTCTTCATTACTCCTCTTTACTCTGAGTGCATAAAAGGCAATAAAATGATCTCTAGGATAAGTCTTTTCACTTTATTAAAGAAGTTTTACTTTCAAGTCTCCGAAGGCTTTATGGCCACAATTAAGACTTCATTGCGGCTGCTGATTCCCAAGTAAAATACCTGAAGTCACTTCATCTAGCTCAGGATAAAGGATTACTTTGACCTTGAGGGTAGCATGCTCGGGATAATGAAGGCAGCAACTTGTGAGGACAAACATGCTTTCTAATGTTTACTGGAAGAATTTATCGGACTTTCTTTCCCTTGCTTCTGTGGTATTTCCTCTCATTAGATTGAAAATACTGCGTCAGGAAACCCCATGAGTTAGTTAATCTGTGTGCGCCTCCAGCCGTTAAGCTTTTTCTTCTCAAGATAAACATATTATCAAGTTAAATTCAAGCTAACAATTTAATATTTGGTAGCAACATTACTTGACCTGCCATTATCAAGTCTGGTCTATGAAGCACTGTGGCTATGAGGGCTGTAAAAAAATATTTAATGTCCAATCATCTCCTGTATAAACTTATTTTGGATGTTTTAATTTATGTAGATTCAAATTAGATAAAAGGTCTGTCATAGAGGATACAGTGATTCGGAACGAATAGTATGGCCTCTTAAAAAATAAACCTTTAATTTATAATATCCTGTGTTAAAATAAAATCCACAAGTTAAATGATTACCATATTTTTCAGACTATAAGGCCGGCGTCACACTAGCGAGTTTTACGGACGCATGAGAGGCGCAGAAAATACGGATTGCACACGGTACAATGATTCTATATGGCCCAGCTCCTATCTGCCGTATTTTACTTATCCGTATTATACGGTCTTGTAAGGCCGTAGAAAATCGCAGCATACTGCGTTTGTCAGCGTATTGCGCAAAAAAATATGCCAATGAAAGTCAATGAGGGCGAGAAAAATACGGATTACACACGGACCAGCAGTGTGACTTGCTAGAAATACGCCAGACATCTCCAGGTGCCAGGAATTGTGCCAAGCCCTCAATCAGGAAGCTCAGACATGCTAATTAGCTGAAAAAGCCACACAGACATCCCGGAAGTCTGCTGCTCGCTAGTGTTGAGCGATACCTTCCGATATCGGAAAGTATCGGTATCGGATTGGATCGGCCGATATTGAAAAAATATCGGATATCGCCGATACCGATACCCGATCCCAATGCAAGTCAATGGGACCAAAATATCGGAAGTAAAATAAACCCTTTCTTTCCTTGTAGGTTCATTCTACATGAAGGAAAACAACAAAGAATAATGCAGGATGTATTTGGGGAGGTGGCGGAGACATTAAAGACGTTCGGAGTGACAAAGATATTGACTATGTAATTTTTTTTTTTATTTTGTCAGATATTGATGTTTCACTATTCCACGCCCTTCCCCTTCTTTTTTTTTTTACTTTTCCCACACTTTCATCTTCTTCATCATCAGCATCTTTGACATCAACTTCTTCACCTTATTCATCTTCTTCTTCATCTTCTACCTATTTTTTTTTAATTACATTCTTCATATTCATTTTATTCAACTATTATTATTCTTCTTATTCTACTTCTTCATCATATTCTCATTTGTGACAGGCATTCCCGTAGTTGTTATCTATAAAAGTTTGAAGATTACACCTTCCGTTCTGCCAGTCACAAAAGTTACATTTGTCCGCGTTCAGTTTGGCCTGCAGCATCAGGCTTTATCCAGGGGCACCACGAGGAGTAACGGACTCACCCCCATACACTGCTTAGTCTTCTTCTGCATATAATTTAGATAATATCTTTTGCTCTGATATTAAGTGTTATGCTTAATGTTCTTCTGCTCTTTGTTCTGTAGCCTCTTGTTCTTCTGCTTCTCGGTCTTCCATGTCGTCGTCTCCAGGGTCGTCGTCTCCAGGGTCGTCGTCTACGCCGTCGTCGTCTCCGCCGTCGTCGTCGTCATCGGGGTGGTCTTCCGGGTCGTCGACTTTAGGGTCTTCAACTTGGAAATGTAGCAGAAGGTACAAGAAGGCTGAGAAAATGCCAAGAACCAGCTGATGGAACTGGAACTCGGATGGCTACCCGAAGGTTCAAGAGCCTATGGAACTACCGAGGACCAGCTGACGTTACTGGAACCCGGTTACTAAGCAGGAGGTACCCATGCTAAAAAGCACTACCAAGGACCGCCTGACGTTGGCGGAACTCAGATACCCAGAAGGAGGCACCTAAGCCAAAGGCTCTGCCCGGAACCAGCTGACGTTACTGGAACCAGGATGGGGAGCAGAAGGTACAAGAGCAAAAGACACTGCCGAGAACCAGCTGACGGTACTGGAACCCGGATGGGTAGCCGAAGGTCCAAGAGCCAATGGAACTACCGAGGACCAGCTGACGTTACTGGAACCCGGTTACTAAGCAGGAGGTACCCGTGCCTGAAAGCACTACCAAGGACCACCTGACGTTGGTGGAACTTGGATACACAGAAGGAGGCACCTAAGCCAAAGGCTCTGCCCGGAACCAGCTGACGGTACTGGAACCAGGATGGGGAGCAGAAGGTACAAGAGCAAAAGACACTGCCGAGAACCAGCTGAGGGTGCTGGAACCAGGATGTGGACCAGAAGGTCCACAGGAGAGGAGAGAACAGCTAGGCCGCGAGGCAGCCGCAGTTACCGAACCCCAACAGTCCTACAGGGGGAGCTTGGCCTACTGGCACTACAGAACCAGCCTTGACTACCAATTCACGCAGCCCACATAGGAAGCTCCTAAACTGGAGGCACCCTGGAGTTGGCTAACCCGACCGCAACACGATGGGGCAAGCATAGGCGTCTCAGTGAGCTTGACACTACCCGGAAACAGCTGACGGTGCTGGAACCAGGCTGGGCACGAGGGAGTACCCGTGACAAAAACACTGCCGAGAACCAGCTGGCGGTGCTGGAACCCGGATGCGTCGCCCCAGTGTGCAAGAGCCAATGGCACGACCGGGGACAGCTGACGGTGCTGGAACCCGGTTACTAAGCTGTAGGTGCCCACGCTTAAAAGCACTACCAAGGACCGCCTGATGTTGGCGGAACTCGGATACCCAGGAGGAGGCACCTAAGCCAAAGGCTCGGCCCGGAACCAGCTGACGGTGCTGAAACCAGGTGGTGGACCAGAAGGTCCACAGGAGAGGAGAGAACAGCTAGGCCGCGAGGCAGCCGCAGTTACCGAACCCCAACAGTCCTACGGGGGGAGCTTGGCCTACTGGCACTACAGAACCAGCCTTGACTACCAATTCACGCAGCCCACATAGGAAGCTCCTAAACTGGAGGCACCCTGGAGTTGGCTAACCCGACCACAACACGACGGGGCAAGCATAGGCGTCTCAGTGAGCTTGACACTACCCGGAAACAGCTGACGGTGCTGGAACCAGGCTGGGCACGAGGGAGTACCCGTGACAAAAACACTGCCGAGAACCAGCTGGCGGTGCTGGACCCCCAAAAGCGTCGCCCCAGTGTGCAAGAGCCAATGGCACGACCGAGGACCAGCTGACGGTGCTGGAACCCGGTTACTAAGCTGTAGGTGCCCGCGCTTAAAAGCACTACCAAGGACCGCCTGACGTTGGCGGAACTCGGATACCCAGGAGGAGGCACCTAAGCCAAAGGCTCGGCCTGGAACCAGCTGACGGTGCTGGAACCAGGATGTGGACCAGAAGGTCCACAGGAGAGGAGAGAACAGCTAGGCCACGAGGCAGCCGCAGTTACCGAACCCCAACAGTCCTACAGGGGGAGCTTGGCCTACTGGCACTACAGAACCAGCCTTGACTACCAATTCACGCAGCCCACATAGGAAGCTCCTAAACTGGAGGCACCCTGGAGTTGGCTAACCCGACCGCAACACGACGGGGCAAGCATAGGCGTCTCAGTGAGCTTGACACTACCCGGAAACAGCTGACGGTGCTGGAACCAGGATGCGTTGCCTATTAAAGATTGTCTTCCTACAGCCCCAACTAGCGGTGTTGGAGCAAAGGGTAAGCAGGGGGAGCAGAGTGTAGGCCGAAGCCTGCACTGGAGGCAGCTTTGCGTCTGCGTTGCGTTTGCAGGACACTTTGCCGGCTACACAGTGGGGGAACAGCTGGCGTTGCTGAACCCCACTGACACAATGGCGGGTGTTTTTCTCTGTGCAGCTAGCACTTCCGGGCAAAAACTAGCGGTGTTAGAGCCCAGGGGCAGCAGGAGGAGGAGAGGAGCAGAGTGTAGGCCGAAGCCTAGTTGAACCAATTTCAAAGGTAACCTTTAACCCCCCCTCAGGTGTTACAAAGTACAAGAGCCACACCTTGTGCAGCATTAATGCTGCACAAGTCAAAGGTTGCTCTATTAATTTGTCTACTTGCACACGCTGAATGAAACACGTACACAATTTAGCCCATTATACAGTCAAACTGTAGTGGAGGCGTGATTTGTCTTTTTAAGGAGACGCAGCACAGGTGTCCCAAATAACACCTTGGTGCATGGGCGCAGCTTCCTGAGCGTTGTTATTTGCTGTACAGGAGTCTGCGCTCTTGTTATCCCTTGGCCATGCGCTGTTAGTGCTGCCTGTCTTCTGACCTCATTTCATGTTGGCCGATGCGGTTAACGATGGCCATAAATCCCAGACCCACAGTGCCTTTTCATAAAGTCACACTGCGGTGCTGGGATTCGTGGCCTTGAGCAGTAAATATTTTCGCCACTCACACACGTCCTTACACCTGCTTCAGACTGGGCGGCCTCTGCTGATCCCTTCTCGCATGCCGCGGCCATAAGGCCGCACAGTCTGAAGAAGGCGGAAGGAGATGAGTGACGACAGGCGAACATATGCACTGCCCGTGCCCATAAACCACACCCTCGCTGTCAAAATAAATAAGACACCGAGGGGCGTTGTTTCGAGCAGGGCAGACGCACAGGCGCAGCCAGCTAACCAATGATGTCAAAAGACGGGCAGCGCTACAAAGGGTGGTGCTGCGTATCATTAGAAAGGAAAGTCACACCTCAGGGACAGTGGAATGGTCTCTACTGAGACACATTTTGTACGTGTTGAGTTCCACGTGGGCAAGGAGAAAAAGTCAGCCACCTTGTACAAATGCAGCATTACTGATGTACAAGGTGGCTGTTATACATAGAAACACCTTGGGGTGGGTGGCAGGGTCCCTTTAATTTCAGTTCATGTGCCTGTGTGGAGTTTGCAGGTCACGTTGCCGGCTACACAGCAGGGGAACAGCTGGCGGTGCTGAACCCCACTGACACATTGGCTGGTGTTTTTATCTCTGTGCAGCTAGCAGTTCGGGCAAAAACTGGCGGTGTTAGAGCCCAGGGTCAGCAGGAGGAGGAGAGGAGCAGAGTGTAGGCCGAAGCCTGCACTGGTGGCAGCTTTTGTTCGGTTGTGCCAGCGTGGCTTGTGCTGGACACGGTGCCGACTACACAGCAGGGGAACAGCTGGCGGTGCTGAACCCCACTAACACATTGGCTGGTGTTTTTCTCTGTGCAGCTAGCACTTCCAGGCTACAACTGGCGGTGTTATAGCCCAGGGGCAGCAGAAGGAGGAGAGGAGCAGAGTGTAGGCCGAAGCCTAGTAGAACCAATTTCAAAGGTAACCTTTAACCCCCCCTCAGGTGTTGCAAGGCACAAGAGCCACACCTTGTGCAGCATTAATGCTGCACAAGTAAAAGGTTGCTCTATTAATTTTGCTCCTTGCACACGCTGAATAAAACACGTACACTATTTAGCCCATTATACTGTCAAACAGTAGTGGAGGCGTGACTTGTCTTTTTAAGGAGACGCAGCACAGGTGTCAAAATTTACACCTAGGTGCTGGGCGCAGTCCTGAGCGTTGTTATTTGCTGTACAGGAGTCTGCGCTCTTGTTATCCCTTGGCCATGCGCTGTGAGCACTGCCTGTCTTCTCACCTCATTTCATGTTGGCCGCTGCGGTTAGCGATGGCCATGAAACCCAGACCCGCAGTGTCTTTTCTTTAAGTCACACTACGGGGCTGGGATTCGTGACCTTGCGTAGTAATTTTTTTCGCCTGTCACTCATGTCCTTACACCTGCATCAGACTGGGCGGCCTCATCTGATCCCTTCTCGCATGCCGCGGCCATGAGGCCGCATAGTCTGAAGAAGGCGGAAGGAGATGAGTAAAGACAGGCGAAGATATGCACTGCTCGTGCCCATCAATCACACCCTCGCAGTCAAAATAAGTAAGACAACGAGGAGCGTTGTTTCAGGCAGGGCGGACGCACAGGCGCAGCCAGCCAACCAATGATGTCAGAAGACGGGCAGCGCTACCAAGGGGGGTGCTGCGTGTCATTAAAAAGGAAAGTCACACCTCAGGGACATTGTAATGGTCTGTAATGAGACACATTTTGTACGTGTTTAATTCAACGTGGGCAAGGAGAAAAAATCAGCCACCTTGTACAAATGCAGCAGTACTGCTGTACAAGGTGGCTGTTATACATAGAAACACCTTGGGGTGGGTGGCAGGGTCCCTTTAATTTCAGTTCATGTGCCTGCGTGGCGTTTGCAGGTCACGTTGCCGGCTACACAGCAGGGGAACAGCTGGCGTTGCTGAACCCCACTGACACTTTTTCGGGTGTTTTTCTCTGTGCAGTTAGCACTTCCGGGCCCAAAACTAGCGGTGTTAGAGCCCAGGGTCAGCAGGAGGAGGAGAGGAGCAGAGTGTAGGCCGAAGCCTAGTTGAACCAATTTCAAAGGTTACCTTTAATCCCCCCTCAGGTGTTACAAAGTACAAGAGCCACACCTTGTGCAGCATTAATGCTGCACAAGTGAAAGGTTGCTCTATTAATTTGTCTACTTGCACACGCTGAATGAAAGACGTACACAATTTAGCCCATTCTACAGTCAAACTGTAGTGGAGGCGTGACTTGTCATTTTAAGGAGACGCAGCACAGGTGTCCCAAATAACGCCTTGGTGCTTGGCGCAGCTTCCTGAGCGTTGTTATTTGCTGTACAGGAGTCTGCGCTCTTGCGTTATCCCTTGGCAATGCCCTGTAAGCGCTGCCCGTCTTATGACCTCATTTCATGTAGGCCGGTGCGGTTAGCGATGGCCATGAATCCCAGACACACAGTGTGTTTTCAAAAAATCACACTGCAGGGATGGGATTCATGGCCTTGTGCAGTAAATATGCTCGCCGCTCACACATGTCCTTACACCTGCTTCAGACTGGGCGGCCTCAGCTGATCCCTTATCGCATGCCTTGGCAATGAGGCCGCCCAGTCTGAAGAAGGCGGAAGGAGATTAGTGAAGACAGGCGAACATATGCACTGCACATGCCCATCATACACACCCTCGCTGTCAAAATAAGTAAGACACCGAGGGGCGTTGTGTCGAGCAGGGCGGACGCACAGGCGCAGCCAGTCAACCAATGATGTCAGAAGACGGGAAGCGCTACCAAGGGGGGTGCTGCGTATCATTAGAAAGGAAAGTCACACCTCAGGCACAGTGGAATGGTCTCAATGAGACACATTTTGTACGTGTTGAGTTCCACGTGGGCAAGGAAAAAAAGTCAGCCACCTTGTACAAATGCAGCATTACTGCTGTACAAGGTGGCTGTTATACATAGAAACACCTGGGGGTGGGGGGCAGGCTCCCTTCAATTTCAGTTCATGTGCCTGTGTGGCATTTGCAGGTTACGTTGCCGGCTACACAGCAGGGGAACAGCTGGCGGTGCTGAACCCCACTGACACAATGGCGGGTGTTTTTCTCTGTGCAGCCAGCACTTCCGGGCAAAAACTAGCGGTGTTAGAGCCCAGGGTCAGCAGGAGGAGGAGAGGAGCAGAGTGTAGGCCGAAGCCTGCACTGGTGGCAGCTTTTGTTCGGTTGTGCCAGCGTGGCTTGTGCTGGACACGTTGCCGACTACACAGCAGGGGAACAGCTGGCGGTGCTGAACCCCACTAACACATTGGCTGGTGTTTTTCTCTGTGCAGCTAGCACTTCCGGGCAAAAACTAGCGGTGTTAGAGCCCAGGGGCAGCAGGAGGAGGAGAGGAGCAGAGTGTAGGCCGAAGCCTAGTTGAACCAATATCAAAGGTAACCTTTAACCCCACCTCAGGTGTTACAAAGTACAAGAGCCACACCTTGTGCAGCATTAATGCTGCACAAGTGAAAGGTTGCTCTATTAATTTGTCTACTTGCACACGCTGAATGAAACACGTACACAATTTAGCCCATTATACAGTCAAACTGTAGTGGAGGCGTGATTTGTCTTTTTAAGGAGACGCAGCACAGGTGTCCCAAATAACACCTTGGTGCATGGGCGCAGCTTCCTGAGCGTTGTTTTTTTGCTGTACAGGAGTCTGCGCTCTTGTTATCCCCTGGCCATGCGCTGTTAGTGCTGCCTGTCTTCTCACCTCATTTCATGTTGGCCGGTGTGGTTAGCAATGGCCATGAATCCCAGACCCGCAGTGTGTTTTCAAAAATTCACACTGCGTGGCTGGGATTCGTGGCCTTGTGCAGTAAATATGTTTGCCGCTCACACATGTCCTTACACCTGCTTCAGACTGGGCGGCCTCAGCTGATTCCTTATCGCCTACCACGGCCATGAGGCCGCACAGTCTGAAGAAGGCGGAAGGAGATGAGTTAAGACAGGCGAACATATGCACTGCACATGCCCATCAATCACACCCTCGCAGCGAAAATATATGAGACAACGAGGGGGGTTGTGTCGGGCAGGGTGGACGCACAGGCACAGGCAGCCAACCAATGATGTCAGAAGACGGGCAGCGCTACCAAGGGTGGTGCTGCGTACCATTAGAAAGGAAAGTCACACCTCAGGGACAGTGGAATGGTCTCAATGAGACACATTTTGTACGCGTTGAGTTCCACGTTGGCAAGGAGAAAAAGTCAGCCACCTTGTACAAATGCAGCATTACTGCTGTACAAGGTGGCTGTTATACATAGAAACACCTTGGGGTGGGTGGCAGGGTCCCTTTAATTTCAGTTCATGTGCCTGAGTGGCGTTTGCAGGTCACGTTGCCGGCTGCACAGCAGGGGAACAGCTGGCGGTGCTGAACCCCACTAACACATTGGCTGGTGTTTTTCTCTGTGCAGCTAGCAGTTCCGGGCAAAAACTGGCGGTGTTAGAGCCCAGGGTCAGCAGGAGGAGGAGAGGAGCAGAGTGTAGGCCGAAGCCTGCACTGGTGGCAGCTTTTGTTTTGTTGTGCCAGCGTGGCTTGTGCTGGACACGTTGCCGACTACACAGCAGGGGAACAGCTGGCGGTGCTGAACCCCACTGACACATCAGCTAGTGTTTTTTCTGTGTAGACAACACTTCCGGGTGGCAACTGACAGTGTTGAAACCCAGGGAATCAAAGAGGAGCAGAGTGTAGGCCGAAGCCTGCAGTGGAGCAAGTTGAAAGGGAACCTTTAACCCCCCCCCCAGGCATTTGTTGCTGAAAGAGCCATCTTGTACAGCAGTAATACTGCACATGGAAAATGGGGGCTCCTAAAATTATGCTCCTTGCAAACGCTGAAGTACACACTCATATAATGTGTCCCCTCACACCGTCAAGCCGTCACGGAAGTGGGACTTTCCTTTGTAATGTGACACAGCACAGCCGTCATTCCAACCCCCTTGGTGCCGTGCGCCACCTCCTCAACGTTGTTTGGTTCTGTCATGGAGCCCGCGCTGTAATTTTATCCCTTGGCCATGCACAGTTAGCGGTGCCTGTCTTCTGACATCATTTAGGTGTCAGGCTGGCAGTGCCTGTGCGTCAAATCTGCCCGATATACAACCTCGCAGCGTCATCTAATGTAATCCCACTGCAGGCCAGGGATCCATGGGCATGCGCAGTGCATATCATCGCCTCTCACTCACCTCCTTCCTGCTTCTTCAGACTGTGCGGCGTCACGGCCGTGGCATGCTATTAGGGATCAGCTGACGCCGCCTAGTCTGAAGAAGCGTGAAGAAGGGGAGTGAGAGGCTAGTATATGCACTGCGCATGGCCATGGATACCAGGCCCACTGTGGGATCACATTAGACGACACTGCGAGGTGGCATTTCGGGCAGCGTGGACGCACAGGCGCAGCCAGGACGACAACAAATGATGTCAGAGGACGGGAAGCGCAAACTGTGCATGGCCAAGGGATAACATAACAGCGCAGGGTCCATGACGGAATCAAACAACGCTAAGGAGGCAGCGCACGGTGCCAAGGGGGTAGCAATGACGGCTGTGCTGCGTCACATTACAAAGGAAAGTCCCACCTCCGGGACGGTTGGACGGTGTGAGGGGACACATTACATGAGTGTGTAGTTCAGCGTTTCCAAGGAGCATAATTTCTAGAGCGACCTTTTCCTTGTGCAGTATTAGTGCTGCACAAGGTGGCTCTTTCAGTAACAAACGCCTAGGGTGGGGTGGGGACAGGTCCCCTTACATTTTAGTTGTGCCATCGTGGCGGTCGCATGACACGTTGCCGGATACACAGCTGGGGATCAGCTGACGTTACTGAACCCCAATAACAGAGGAGCGACTGTTGACTTTGCAGACAGCACTTCCAGGCACCAACTGGCGGTGTTAGAGCCCAGGGACAGCAGGAGGAGCAGATTGGAGGTATTGCCGCACACACAGCTGGGGATCAGCTTACGTTACTGAACCCCAATAACAGAGGAGCGACTGTTGACTGTGCAGACAGCACTTCCAGGCACCAACTGGCGGTGTTAGAGCCCAGGGACAGCAGGAGGAGCAGATCGGAGGTATTGCCGCACACACAGCTGGGGATCAGCTGACGTTACTGAACCCCAATAACAGAGGAGCGACTGTTGATTGTGCAGACAGCACTTCCAGGCACCTACTGGCGGTGTTAGAGCCCAGGGACAGCAGGAGGAGCAGAGGAACAGAGTGTAGGCCGAAGCCTGATTGGAGCAAGTTGAAAGGGAACCTTTAACCCCCCCCCAAGACGTTTGTAGCTGAAAGAGCAATCTTGTGCAGCACTAAGGATGCAAAAGGAAAAGGTTGCTCTTTTAATTATGCTCCTTGCAAACACAGAAGTAAACACTAAAAATGTGTCACCTTATACCGTAAAACCGTCCCGGAGGTGGGAATTTCCTTCGTAATGGGACGCAGCACAGCTGTCATTCCTATCCCCTTGGTGCCGTGCGCTGCCTCCTCAGCGTTGTTTTAAGCTGTCACGGAGCCTGCGCTGTTCTGTTATCCCTTGGCCATGCCCAATTAGCACTGCCTGTCCTCTGACATAATTTGGTGTCAGGCTGTCAGTGCCTGTGCGTCCACGCTGCTCCAGATCTCACCTCGCAGTGTCGTCTAATGTAATCCCACTGCGGGCCTTGGATCCATGGGCATGCACAGTGCAAATCCTCGACTCTCACTCCCCTCCTTCCCTCTTCTTCAGACTGTGCGGCGTCACGGCCGTGGCATGCTATTAGGGATCAGCTGACGGCACACAGTCTAAAGAAGGCGGAGGGAGATGGGCGAGAGCCCGAGGTGAAGATATGCACTGCGCATGCCCATGGATCCCAGGCTCGCAGTATGATTCAATCAGAAGACACTGCGAGGCGGGTTCTCGGGCAGCGCGGGCGCACAGGCGCAGCCATCCTGACACCAAATTATGTCAGAAGACAGGCAGCGCAAACTGGCCATGGCCAAGGGATAACAGAACAGCGCAGGCTCCGTGACAGCTTAAAACAACGCTGAGGAGGCAGCGCATGGCACCAAGGGGGTAGGAATGACGCCTGTGCTGCGTCACATTATGAAGGAAAGTCCCAGCTCCGGGACGGTATAACGGTATCAGTGAACACATTTTATAAGTGTTAAGTTCTGCGTGTGCAAGGAGCTAAAATAAAAGAGCTACCTTTTCCTTGTGCAACATTACTGCTGCACAAGATGGCTCTTTCAGTAACAAACGCCGAGGGGGGGGGGGGAACAGGTTCCCTTACATTTAGGTTGTTGTGCCAGCGTGGCGGTCGCAGGACACATTGCCGGTTACACAGCTGGGGATCAGCTGACGTTACTGAAACCCAATAACACTGGGTCGTATGTTTTGATTGTGCAGCCTGCACTTCTGAGCCGCAACTGGCAGTGTTGGAGCCCAGGAATAGCAGTTCAGGTGGTAGAAAGATGAACACATCAGGAGACCTGGATGACACCCAATTACTTAATCAGGCAGAGGAGTGGCAAATTCCTGTGAGATCCAGGCCTGGTTCATTTTCAGGAAAGTAAGCCGGTCAACGTTATCGGAGGATAGTCGCATGCGACGGTCTGTTAGTACACCACCTGCGGCACTAAAGACACGTTCCGATAAGACACTAGCCGCGGGGCAAGCCAGCACCTCCAATGCATACTGGCTTAGCTCTGGCCATGTATCCAGCTTAGAGACCCAAAACTTGAATGGGGAAGAGCCGTCTGGGAGTACAGTAAGAGGGCAAGCCATGTAGTCTGTCACCATCTGACGGAACCGTTGCCTCCTGCTGACTGGAGCCGCCGGTGATGGTGTAGACATTTGGGGCGGGCACACAAAAGTTTTCCACAGTTGTGCCATACTGGGCTTGCCTTGGGCAGAGGCACTGCTTCTGCTCCCTCTTTGTGCAGAGCCTCCTCCTCCACTGCCTCGACGCACTGAGCTGCTTTGTAAAGCACTAGCAGCACTCCTCTCAGTTGGACTGGAGAAGATGATGGAATTCACCAGTGTGTCGTGGTACTCCCGCATGTTACGCTCCCGTGTCAACGCCGGGATGAGGTTTTGGACATTGTCACGGTAGCGAGGATCGAGGAGGGCGTACACCCAATAATCAGGCACGTTGAGAATGTGGTCGATGCGGCGGTCGTCTCTCAGGCACTGCAACATGAAATCAACCATGTGCTGCAGACTGCCAACTGGCCCAGAAACGCTGTCCCCTGCTTGAGACATGATCTCTGCCCGCTCTTCATCACCCCACCCTCGCTGTACACACTGACCACTGGACAATGGTGTAACTCCCTCCTCTGGACGTAGCTCTTCCTCGTCCATTGACTCCTCCTCATCCTCCTCACAAAGGGTCCCCTGCCGACCCCTTTGTGAGGAACCACGTGGCGCTGACTGCCCAGAAGCTGATGGAAAAGGTGACTCCTCATCCTCCACCTCTTCCACATCATCCCTTATCCCTTGCAGGGTTTCTTGAAGCAAGCAGATAAGGGGGACAGTCATGCTGACTAGTGCATCATCTGCACTTGCCATCCGTGTGGAATAATCGAAAGGACGCAAAACCTGGCAGACGTCCTTCATAGTGGCCCACTCTGTGGTTGTGAAGTCTGAGTGGCGCTGACTGCGACTTTTTTGCGCCTGATGCAGCTGGTACTCCATTACTGCTTGCTGCTGCTCACACAACCGCTCCAACATATGTAACGTGGAATTCCACCTGGTAGGTAGGTCACATATGATGCGATGTTCAGGAAGGCGAAACCGACGCTGCAGAGCAGCAATGCGGGATCTTGCCAAGCTGGAACGCCGCAAGTGAGCACACTCTAGGCGGGCCTTGTGCAGAAGTGCATCAAGATCCGGATAGTCCCTCAGAAAACTCTGCACAACCAAATTGAGCACATGTGCCAGACATGGGATGTGAGTGAGGTTGCCAAGGCCTAAAGCTGCCACCAGATTTCGGCCATTGTCACACACTACCATGCCTGGCTGGAGATTCGCTGGCACAAAGCACACATCGCTCTCCTGCTTTAGGGCATTGCAGAGCTCCTGAGCTGTGTGGCTTCGATTCCCCAAAGAAACTAATTTCAAGACGGCCTGCTGACGTTTGGCCACGGCTGTGCTCATGTCAGTCATAACAGGTAAACGTTCACGGGTCCATGTGGAGGTGGACTGTGACGGATCCTGCAGCGATGAATCTGAGGAACTGGTGTAAGAGGAGGAGTCAATGCGTACAGACTGGATTCCTGCAATCCTTGGAGTGGGCAGGACACATCCTGCGCCACTCGCACGGTCTGTACCCGGCTCAACAACATTAACCCAATGGGCAGTGACGGAAAGGTATCGCCCCTGTCCATGTTGACTGGTCCACGCATCGGTGGTGAGGTGGACCTTGCTACTGACGGCGTTCAGTAGCGCGTGTTTTATTTGTCCCTCCACATGCTTGTGCAGGGCAGGGACGGCTTGCCTGCTGAAGTAAAAGCGGCTGGGCACCTTGTACTGTGGGACTGCCAATGCCATCAAGTCACGGAAGCTGTCAGTCTCCACCAGCCTGAATGAGAGCATTTCCAGCGACAGAAGTTTGGCAATGCCTGCATTCAGAGCCTGTGCTCGGGGGTGGTTTGCCGAGAATTCCCGCCTTTTCTTCTCCCATGCCTGTACTACCGATGGCTGTAGACTAGGCTGGGAGTGTGAGGATGACTGGGAATGTGGTGCTGTGGGTGGAATTACACTAGGTCTCTGGACAACAGTGCCAGAGGTTCTTCCATGGCGATCCGGGGAGGACGCCAAACCAGCTGTGCGTGAGCTGGAGGAAGAGGCAACACGAGCTGAAGAGGTGGTAGCTGCCGCTGTTGGTTGGCCTAGGTCTTCAGTGTGTTTTTGTAACTCCACCGCATGCCTGTTCCGCACATGTTTCCACATATTTGTGGTATTGAGGTTGCTGACACTTTTACCTCTTTTGACTTTCTGATGACACAGCTTGCATTTGACAAAACAAATGTCATCTGCAACTGTGTCAAAAAAGGACCAGGCACTGCAAGTCTTGGGAGCGCCCTTTTTGGCTTTTGAAAGAGACAGGCTCCTAACGGGTGCCAAAGTGGAGGCTACAGGCTCCGCAGTCTTCCCCCTCCCTCTCCGTCTTTGGCCCGTTAGGGGAATCTCTTCCTCTGAGCTGCTCTCACCACCTTCCTGTTCCTCACGTCACGATGGGTCAAGGACCTCATCATGTCCACTACCATCTGCCACCAACTGCTCCTCCTGGGTAGTCTCGGCAGCACAGTACGCACCAGAAAGCGGCACCTGAGTTTCATCATCAGATGCGTACTGCGCTGTGGTCACAGCAGGCACTGACCCACCCGCTTCTTCAGAGTCAGAGAGACAAAGCTGTTGGGCATCACTGCACACTGCCTCTTCTTCCATTTCTCCAATACTGCTTGGCTGGCCCCCTGTTTCCAAGCCAAGAGATTCAGAGAACAGAAGTAGAGACGGCTCCTGTCCTGGGCTCTCTGACTGCCTGGCCAATTTGGCAGGTGGTGAAGAGACAGATGGCTGCTCTCCAGTGGTCTGTGCCTGAGAGGATGTGGCACTAATTGAATTCGATGCGTTAGCTGCCATCCATCCGACAACGGCTTCAATTTGATCTTCACGCAGCAGCGGTGCACGGCGCTCTCCGACAAAGCTGCGAATGAAGGACTGTTCCCTGCTGAAACTGGGTGATGATGAGTCACCGGTGCCCGCAGCAGGCACAGAATCACCACGTCCTCTCCCTTCTCCTCTCCCTGCTCCACGCCCACGCCCACGACCCTTACTCCCTGCCCTCTTCATCTTGGTTGACAGATAAAGATAAGCAGAAAAGTACTAAGGCCTTAGTGTGCTTATTCCTGAAATGCTCCTCCTAACAGGTGTAAGAAACACTAATGTTGTAAAGTGTGGACTAGACTTTATTATTGATAACATGTGGCCTACACAAGTGTTAAGTGGTGTTTGGTGAACTTTACTTTTTTTTTTGTGCAGATCGGGCTACAGAGCGAGTTTAACTCACACGGAGACCGTGCAGACAGCCGTAAACGGCGCTGCAAGGCCCAAAAACCCTCCTCTAGGTTATCCTATCTAGTGTTTTTCCACTATTTTGCTGGAGACGGGTGGAAAGACACTAATAGGAAATTGTTTACAAAATTTTCAACAGGCTGCACTAGTTGAAAAAAAAGGACAAGTTATTTAACGGTATGAGGCAGTGACAAACCCTGAGCTGAATACAACGGGCTGTGGCTGCACACAGACTACAGGGCGAGCTGCGCTCACACGGAGACCGTGCAGACAGCCATAAACGGCGCTGCAAGGCCCAAAAACCCTCCTCTAGGTTATCCTATCTAGTGTTTTTCCACTATTTAGCTGGAGACGGGTGGAAAGACACTAATAGGAATTTTTTAAATAATTTTTAAACAGGCTGCACTAGTTGAAAAAAAGGACAAGTTATTTAACGGTATGAGGCAGTGACAAACCCTGAGCTGAATACAACGGGCTGTGGCTGCACACAGACTACAGGGCGAGCTGCGCTCACACGGAGACCGTGCAGACAGCCGTAAATGGCGCTGCAAGGCCCAAAAACCCTCCTCTAGGTTATCCTATCTAGTGTTTTTCCACTATTTTGCTGGAGACGGGTGGAAAGACACTAATAGGAAATTTTAGAAAAAATGTGCAGCAGGCTGCACTATGAGCAAAAAAGGACAATGGATAGAACTGTGTGAGACAGTGTGAACCCCCCCTGAGCTGAATACAACCTGGTATATGGCTGCACACAGACTACAGAGTGAGCTGCACACACACACACAGAGACCGTGCAGAACGCTGTTAAAACAGCGCTGCAAGGCAAGAGCAAGGTGAACTGAACAGTGAACACAGCGTTTGCTAAATTAGCCTTGGAAAAGCAAAATAAAGCAATTAGCTATCTCAACTGGCCCTCAGTTAGAACACAGCATCCTGTCCCTAACTGAAATCACAGCAGAGTGAGCGCAAAATGGCGGCAGCGTTTTTTATAGTGCAGAGTGACATCATTTCAGCAGCCAATCACAGCCTTGCCAGTACTTACATGCCCACCATGCTAAACAGGATGTGCCCACACTTCCATTCATTCCTCATTGGCTGCTGCGTGCAGTTTGAATTCTGGGAACTTCCGATTCCGGTATCCGATACGCGGGAAGTATCGGAATTCGGTATCGGAATTCCGATACCGCAAGTATCGGCCGATACCCGATACTTGCGGTATCGGAATGCTCAACACTAGTGCTCGCCTCCACGGAGTTGCAATCAGCATGGCAAGCATCATTAACGTGGATATGCTCCTCATCCTGGTCCAAGAAAGGCCAGAAATCTGGGACCAGCGGGATCCAAATTATTCCAACTGGGCCAGGAAAGAGGCAGCTTGGAGGACCATCTGTGGGATCATATTCCCAGATTATGCCCAACGGCCACGTGCGGAGCAGACACAACTTTGTAGTACATTCATGTTGCGACATTAATTAACCTTGAAAAATGCTTTACCTACATGATTTCATGCAGATTTTTTTGGCTTAGTCTGTTTTTTTTTTTGGGGGGGGGGGGATTTTTTAGCAAAAACAAAGATGCTGAACATGAGAAAGGGTTTACGTACAAAGATAATATAGATGTTGCGTTGGGTACTATTTTTGTGAACGCCAGATTGGTACAGAAGGGAGTGGACCCTGTCCTTGTGTTGTTTCATTTTTTTGTGTATAATGTATGTGTTGTTTTAAGCAATTTAAACTTTAGGAAATTCATTTAAGAAGGCTTTTTATTAGCATCGTTAAGATATGATCAATCAATGCCAACTGTTTTAAGCAATGTGCAGAATGAGCTTATAGAGTTTTTGTTACCATGTCATTGCAGAGGAAGATGTTTTGACACGATGGCGCAGCATCAGGGACCAATATCGCCGGGAAATGCAGCAGCGGGCAAGAAGTGGGTCAGCAGCACCACCCAAAAAGCAAAAGTACATAATGTATACTTTCATTCTTGGATTCCAGTATGGATCTAAGACCGTAAGTAAAAACATCAGAAAACAATTCTTATTATTCTTATTATTTTTTATTGTTATAGCGCCATTTATTCCATGGTGCTTTACATGTAATGAGGGGTATACATAAGAAAAACAAGTACAATAATCTTAAACAATACAAGTCAATAACTGGTACAGGAGGAGAGAGGACCCTGCCCGCGAAGGATCACAATTAGGGTTGAGCGAAACGGATCGGACAAATTCAAAAATCGCCGACTTTCGGCAAAGTCGGGTTTCATGAAACCCGACCTGATCCTAGTGTGGGATCGGCCATGAGGTTGATGATCTTCGCGCCAAAGTCTTGTTTCGTATGACTCTTTCAGCGCCATTTTTCAGCCAATGAAGGAGGACGCAAAGTGTGGGCAGCGTGATGACATAGGTCTCGGTCCCCACCATCTTAAAGAAGGGCATGATAGTGATTGGCTTGCTTTCTGCGGCATCACATGGGCTATAAAGGGGTGTGCACGCCGACCGCCATCTTACTTCTGCCGATCGTAGCATAGGGAGAGGTTGCTGCCGCTTCATCAGAAGAAGGGGTATAGTTAGGGAGGGAAGATTAAGCCCCGAAACTGCTTGTGCTGTAGCAATTTCCACTGTCCAACACCACCATTTGTTTTCAGGGACAGTGGAGGCTATATTTTTGTGCATCTGCTCTGTAGCTTATTAGGCTGCCTTATAAGGCTCCCTGATAGGTGCATTGCTGTTTGCACGCCGCTGTACAAACCATCTGCTTTTTTAAAAGCAAAAATCCTGTTGCTCCTTTCTGCATAGTTATCTTGTTTATTTGTCCACACTTTTGTGTGCAGCAGTCCTTTTTATTGCTGCCATACTTTTCCTGAGATCATTGTAGGGAGATTGAAATTGTACTACAGTCCTTGTATTTTTTCATATATCTTCCAGCCACTTTCTGCCACTGCATCGATTCAAAGTGACAGGAAACAGCATTTGTCCAGTATGGTTATGAACTACTTTTCCTCCCTTATCGATGTTCTCCCTCACAGGTCATTCCCCTCTGATTACTGGGCATCTAAAATAGACACCTGGCCTGAATTGGCAGAATATGCATTACAGGAGCTTGCTTGCCCTGCTTCTAGTGTGCTATCAGAAAGAGTCTTCAGTGCTGCTGGTTCAATACTGACCGAAAAAAGGACACGTCTGGCTACCCAGAATGTTGATGATCTAACCTTCATTAAAATGAACCAATCATGGATTTCAAATTATTTTGCCCCACCTTTTCCTGCTGACACGTAGCTTGCCTGAAAAATGTCTTGCTTTTGGCCTCCTCTTACTGACTTCTCCAATTCCGCCATTTGCAGCTGTCCACCATAGGCCATTTTTATACCTCCCTAAATGGGCTGACTTCCCCCACAGGGCCGTGGCCACCACCTGGCGCAAGCACCAGTGCGAGTGCCGTTTGCCTGGTCATGTGGGTGCGCCCACTCTTGGGCGACGGCACTGGCACAGGGTCCCTCATAGTACAATGAAGTTTCTCTGACGGTGGTGGTGCACAACCAACGTCAGACACACCATCATAATATGAGGGGCCCTGTGCCAGTACCGCCACCCATGAGAGAGTGTTCCCCCCAGAACAGTGCTCTACCACCTGCAATACTTACCTCTCCCTGCTCCACCACTGTGTAGTCTGTGCTGTTAAATCCTTCAATGGCACTGCCAATACAAATTTGTTGAAATGATAGATGATAATTAAAATATACAGGGGCCCTGGCCTCCATTTAGACCAGTTAATACTTTGAGCCAACTACCACTGTCTGCTACTCAGCAGAGGAGCCCACCCCAGTATCTAGCTATGCCGCCTGTTTAGTCTGAACTGCATTTAGCCAACTTTTGTATTTGGGCCTACTAACCGTGTCTGCGCCACACATTACAGTTGTCCTCCACTGAACAAAGCTAGGCTGCCTGTTTAGTCCTGTTACCAATTTTGAACTGCATTTAGCCTACTTTATTATTGTGGGCCTAAAAACTGTGCCTGCGCCACTCATTACAGTTGTCCTCCACTGAACAAGGCAATGCCGCCTGTTTAGTCCTGTTACCAATTTTGAACTGCTTTTAGCCTACTTTTTTATTTTGGGCCTACTAACTGTGTCTGCGCCACTCATTACAGTTGTCCTCCACTGAACAAAGCTATGCCGCCTGTTTAGTCCTGTTACTAATTTTGAACTGCATTTAGCCTACTTTATTATTTGAGCCTATATCTGTATATTTCCTCCTCATCCTGCCCATTGCCCAGCCACTGCTAGATAAGTCTGCTGGTACATTGACCCAGACCAATACATTCCCCTTGCACTCTACACAGCCTGAATCTGACCATGCTGAAAGTCTGGTTCCCCTTCCTGCATACTATACCACCTTACACGGGGACAAAGAGGAAGGTGCAGATGAAAGTGCAGGTTCCTTCATCAGGTGGGGGGACATACTCGTTGGCGGCGTCACTGGCATAGGGTCCCTCATAATACGCAAAAGTGTCTCTGGCAATGGGAGGCGCCACCCGCCATCAAACACACCGTGGTACTATGAGGGGCCTTGTGCCAGTGCCAAGTGCCAACGAGTGGGGCCCCCCCCCTGCTTGCTCTGGATCACAGCACTTGCAAAGTTGAAATACTTACCTCTCCCTGCTCCACCGCTGTGACGTATTCCGCGTTTCCTGGGCCCATGAAAATCTTGAGCCAGCCCTACCCCCCCCACAACTTTAGCCAAATGACCCCCTGCTTTCAATGCCTAACTATTATTATAAAGTAAATTAAGATTGACAAGCTTAAGAAATAAGAATTGATGCTTTTGGCATTAAAATGGGCACTGTAGGTGTTTTCCTGTCCTTCACTCACTGCCGACTTTGATTCCCCATTGACTTGCATTGGGTTTCGTGTTTCAGTCAGCCCCCGACTTTTCGAAATAATCGGCCGATTTCACCCGACCCGACTTTTGACAAAGTCGGGTTTCGCGAAACCCGACTCGATCCTAAAAAAGTAAAAGTCGTTCAACTCTAATCACAATCTACAAGGGATGGGTGAGAATACAGTAGGAGAGGGTATAGCTGATCATGCCGTGGTTTGGTTGATTGGTGGTTACTGTAGGTTATATGTGGTGGGAGGTCTAACTGGTTTTCACATAGCCGCCGACCCATAATGGATGAATTGAAGACCCTTGAGTCTCCTGTTTGCCCATAGGCCCTAATGTCTACAATTATAAACCTGTGGTTACTGTCAACTACAGCTAACAGAACTACAGAGAAAAGCTGCTTATAATTGTAGAATTGGGAGCCAAAGTTCGACGGCTTACGCACCCTGATATGTTTCCCATCCAGGGCTCGAATGCAGTGTGGGAAGTCACAAGTGTCATTGAACCCACGGGCTATTTTGAGCCAATCTGCCATTTTTGGCTCAAGCATGACAAGTTCATTTAGTTTCGACCATATTTCACTACATGTTGAGCGCACAATGCCAGAAATCGTGGAGCGACCAATGAGAAACTCCAGGTGTAGTCCCGCATAAGACAATCCAGTTGACAGGAAGCTGAAAGGACACAAAAAATCATATCAGTTAGGTAACAATAGTTTAGAGAAAACATGATAAAGCGCAAGTATGTTGTTTACTAAAAAAAACAGGAATATCAATGAAATTAATGGATATTTACCTAGTGTACATAAGTAGAACATTACAAATACATATTTTTATTGTGGTTTTGTCCTAAGTAACACATATATTTTAAAATAGCTGCTAGCAAACAACCCTGAAAAAAAAACATCATCAACATACAGTATACAAGGATGTTGAATACATACCGCAAGGTAAGGAGAAGACCAGAGGTGTAGCTAGGGTTTCAGCTTAGGGGGGGCGAAATATCTGAGTGGGCCCCTAACCAGCTAACCCTGATTACAACTACGGTTGCGCACTCTAATTGTGAATATAGTGGAACCTCAGAATATGACCGCGCTGTTAATGAAAATAAATCTATATACAAAAACAAACATTGATTTTACTGCCATATTGTGATCATATAGTGGTAGATGCCAGTTCTGCAGACCATATAAGAGATTGCACTACAGTCATAGATGGTGACTTACAGCTGACGTTTTCTCTGATGGAGTCATTCACTTTCCCATCTTTTCCATCTGGCCCACACTGACATGACAACAACACATCTGACTCCTCACATTTCCTGCACTGTCCCCATCTTTCCCCAATCTGCACAAACTCCTCATCCTGCTGATATCCCAATACTGAGCCGCTGCTGCCATATGTGTCCCTATTACTGTGTGGTACAATAACGGCTCCTCTTACCGCCCCACATAATAATACCACCACTGTGCTCCTTACATAGTAATAATGACTCCTTTTTGCTCTCTAGAAAATATTAATGCCCTTTGCTAGTGCCCTCCACATTTTTGACCTAGAAAGTAATAATACCCCATATGCAACTTTGATGGTCACAATACTCTGAGTGCCCCTATAACAATAATGCTTAGGTGCCCACTTAACATTTAATAATGTCCCCTAAGTTCCCTCATGTACTGCTCCATTATACACAGTATGGTGAGCTCAAAGCTTCCCTATACACAGTATAAGGCCCCCACAGCTCCCCTATACAAATGATTCTACAACTCCCCTATACACCGTATGATGTTCCCACTGCTCCCCTTTACACAGTATGATGTTCCCACTGCTCCCCTATAGAAAGTATAAGCCCAATGCTCCCCTTTTCACAGTATAATGCTGACAGAGCTCCACTATAGAAAGTATGACCCCCAGAGCCCCACTATATACAGTGTAAAGGGCCAACAGCTCCCATATGCACAATTTAATGCCTTCACAGTTCACTATACAAAGTATGGTGGGTCGACAGCTCCCTTATACACAGTATGATTGGCCCGCAGCTCCCGTATACACAGTATGATTGGCCCGCAGCTCCCTTATACACAGTATGATGGGCCCGCAGCTCCCCAATACACAGTATGATTGGCCCGCAGCTTCCTTATACACAGTATGATGGGGCCACAGCTTCCTTATACACAGTATGATGGGTCCACAGCTCTCTTATACACAGTATGATGGGCCCGCAGCTCCCTTATACACAGTATGATGGGCCTGCAGCTCCCGTATACACAGTATGATTGGCCCGCAGCTTCCTTATACACAGTATGATGGGCCCGCAGCTCCCTTATACACAATATGATGGGGCCACAGCTTCCTTATACACAGTATGATGGGGCCACAGCTTCCTTATACACAGTATGATGGGTCCACAGCTCCCTTATACACAGTATGATGGGCCACAGCTTCCTTATACACAGTATGATGGGTCCACAGCTCCCTTATACACAGTATGATGGGCCCGCAGTTCCCTTATACACAGTATGATGGGCCCGCAGCTCCCTTATACACAATATGATGGGCCCGCAGCTCACGATCATGATTTGGCAGTCTGCAGTCATATAAAGTGACTGCAGACATTTATTCCAAGCCTTTATCAACTTTATAGTAAAAAATTGCTTATTATTAAATTATTAAAGCACCTCTCTAGCAGGGTTTTTTTTTCTACCGCTGGAATGGTGCTTTAAGCACACTATTTTGTGGCACTGCTTCAGTGTGGTGGCTCAAACTTGTGAGCGCAGCTTCTGACTGGCCAGAAGTGAGAAGCTATGTCACAAGCGCTCAATGTAAGACTATGAGAGTGAGGAACATACCAGAACGAGGCTCCCATAGACTTACATGATTAGTGACCTCTGCACCACTCCATGAAACACTGCAGGAGACGGAGCTGAGGTGAATACCAATGAAACCCCCTGAAGGTGAGTATTAGACAGGGGGCAGGGGACTTGGATTTTCAGCTCCACTCCAGCAGTGAAATAAAAAAAAAAAATACTGGAGTGGTGCTGTAAATGTGATGCAGCTCTTGGTTACTGTATGGGGCTTCTTATACTAATACTCATAGAAGACCCAGGTGGTACGTATCAAAAGCCCCCTACCACCCCCCCCCCCCCAGAGAGCAAATATTACATGTGGAGTACATACAATAAAATAACATAACAAAACATAATATTCAGCCCCCAGTGTCCTGTCCCCCTCCCCCATTTCAGCCCCAACAATACACCCATCATCTCACATCCACCCCCTCAGTGCCCTGTCCACACCTCACCCACAACACCCCCATGGTCTCACATTCACCCTCTAGTGCCCTGTCTCCCCTCCCCCACAATACCCCCGTGGTCTCACATTCACCCCCCAGTACCCAGTCTCCCCTCCCCCACATTACCCCCATTGCCTCACATTCACCCCCCAGTGCCCTGCCTCCCCTCTTCCACAATACCTCCATGGTCACATTCACCCCCAGTACCCTGTCTCCCCTCCCCCACAATACCCCCATTGCCTCACATTCACCCCCCAGTACCCAGTCTCCCCTCCCCCACATTACCCCCATTGCCTCACATTCACCCCCCAGTGCCCTGCCTCCCCTCTTCCACAATACCTCCATGCATGGTCTCACATTCACCCCCCAGTACCCTGTCCTCCCTCACCTACTTTCAGCCGCTACAATACCCCATGGTCTCCCATTCACCCCCCAGTACCCTGTCTCCCCTCTTCCACAATACCTACATGGTCTCACATTTACCCCCCAGTACCCTGTCCTCCCTCACCTACTTTCAGTGCCCACAATACCCCAATGGTCTCACATTCACCTCACAGTGACATACCTGAATTTAGTAAAGCTAATAAGTTCCATCCCCAAGGGCCGGCTCCAGGTTTTTCTGGGCCCCGGGCGAAAAAGTCTGTGGGCCCCTTTAACATATACCACAATTCATGATGCACAGATACGGCAGATAAATATAGATATAGTACAATTCCAAAGATTTCACTTCTTACATTACATTAGTGATATCTATTGTACATTCTACAATAGCTCAGAAACTGGACAGTATAGTCCTCTATACAGTATTATGAGGCCCATATATTGCTCCATGCAGAATAATGTGCCCCATATATTGCCCCATACAGTGTAATCAGCTCCATACAGTATGAGCCCCATAAATTGCTTCACACAGAATGGGCCCCATATAATGCTCCAGTATATGATGAGCCCCATGTATTGCTCCATACAGTATAATGAGGGGCCCATGGTACATTAATATAGGGGTGCATAAAGATATTGGGATGCGCACGGGTACAGGATTGGCGTATAGGGGTGCATATAGAGATATGGGGTGCACACAGACACAGGACAGGTGTACAGGGGTGTATAAAGATATATAGGGTGCACACAGACACATAGGACAGGCGTATGGGGGTGCATATAGATATATGGGGGTGCACACAGACACAGGACAGGCATTGGGTGCAAATAGCTATATGGGGTGCACACAGACAGGCATTTAGGGGTACATAAAGATATATAGGGGTTCTCAGTATACCATGTCTGCTCCCACTTACAAGATCACACACAATACAGGGGTGCAGACAATTGGGGGTCGCAGCACATATATGGCGCTGTTTGGGGTCACTATTTACAGCAGCTATGAGTGGTAGCAGCGCAAGATAGTAAGTGCTGGGTGCAAATAGCGCCCTGTGATGGGTGTGGACTTACCCAGAGCCAGGTGCAAAAGGGGCAACAGCAGGGCGCTGAGTCCTGGGCAGCTCAACACTCCCATGCCAACCCCGGTACCTCCATCTGCTACACGCGCCGGAGTGCAGACCAGACGTCCCTGGAGCCCTGCGTTGCTGCAGGCGCACTCCTTGAGAAGCCCCCAGCTGCCAGGTAAGAAGAGCGGCGGCGCCGGGTGTCTGAGCCTGAGCTCTGCGGCTCCGTCCTCACTGCCTGCAGCAGCCACAGCCTGGCATCAACTGCTCCTCCAGCCGCTGCCAGGCCCTCTGCCATCTTTCAGCGCGCTTGTGCCGTCTCATGGAGAGCTCAGAGCCCGATCTCAGACAGTCTCATGAAGCATCCACTGCGCACGCTGGTGTCCCTGACGGCGAGTGGGCCCCTCGCCTGCTCAGGGCCCCGGCATTTGCCCAGGTGCGCCGGGTGCTGACGCCGGCCCTGGCATCCCCACTTACTGATGAAGTTTGCAGGCAGGACCAGGAAGTGTCTCTGTGTCAGTGAAATGGCACTAGGACCCAGCATGCACACTGCACAGAGTCAAGATTCAGAGCTGCAGCCCAGGAAAAGACAGGCAATACCATTCACTGCAGGAGGGAGACTCTGCAGCCGGCCACTGTGCTAGCAGCTTGCAGAGTCTCCGTCAGACGGGAGCAGACATACTGCTCTGCTCCTATGCTGTGATCTGCCTCCTCACAGAAGTGGGCTTGCCCTGGCTCCCAGTGGGCCCCTTCATGTGACAGGGCCCGGGGCGACGGCCCCCTCTGCCCCCCCAGTAGCTATGCTACTGGAGAAGACGCTCCTCTGCGGATATGCTTTTTCGTATCCTTGTGTCCTGATACGTGAGTCCTGGACGTACTGTCTCCAACAAGATATCAAATGTTGGTATTGTCATTCCACAGTATAGGTAAAACTTATCAGGATGTGCACGCAGAGCTGTATAGAGCCTCTGAAAATGGCCTTTAGTGAGGCGTTGGGTCAAAAGAGGATGCACTCACATTCTTCTTCTCCTCCTTCGCGGATCTACAATCACAGGGTATGACTGGCCAAACCGACACGACAAGACCCAGTTAAACAAAACCCACTGAGTTGGGGTGAAGTGCAGTAGGTCAGACATGGTGCAAACATTACCACAACACACCAACAGATGCACAATCACAAAATTGCCATATGGGAGTGTGCCACCTGTTGTAGAGGCCTTAAATAGGGTTGCTGATGCTGATTTAAATTAATTTCAGCCTCCAAAACCGTTAAATGTCCATTTTGTCAGGTTGCGTGGAAAAATGCATTATGGATGTCATAGGGATTACATACGCAACATTACATGCGCAAAATAGCCTTGGCAACGGATTATATACAGAACACTATTTCTGGATTTTTTCTGCATATTATGGCTGTAAAAAAGGACCGTATTTCCCTACGCTGAGAGTGACGTTGGCCTAAGACACATTTTACCATAAGGCGCACCCCAGGTTTAGACAGCAGAAAATAGGAAAAACATTTTTCCTAATAATTAAAATGTCCCTGGTTGTTTAAAGTGGAGGGGTCATTATCCCTAATTTTATGTACCAGGGTAGAAAAGGGAGGTAATAAATCTGTTAGTGTCTCTCTGCAGTGTTATACACACAACAGAGTTCTGCTTCATATGCACGTATATACATATATACACACAGCTCTGCTACGTGTGTATATAGACACGCACATAGCTTTGCTATATGCACACAAGATGTAGCACATGTGCATATATAGACACACACAGCTCTGCTACATGTGTATATATAGAAACACACAGCTCTGCTATATGCACATATAGACACATATAGCTCTGCTATATGTACTCATCGCACATGACATGAAGTGGTTAAAGAAAAGGAGACATCCAATCTTTCACACTAATCATATGAGTTTCAGCTCCTCTACCCTGATCTACAGTTAAGTCCATATATATTTGGACAGAGACAACATTTTTCTAATTTTGGTATAGACATTACCACAATGAATTTTAAACAAAACAATTCAGATGCAGTTGAAGTTCAGACGTTCCGCTTTCATTTGAGGGTATCCACATTAAAATTGGGTGAAGGGTTTCGGAGTTTCAGCTCCTTAACATGTGCCACCCTGTTTTTAAAGGGACCAAAAGTAATTGGACAATTGACTCCAAGGCTATTTCATGGACAGGTGTGGGCAATCCCTTCATTATGTCATTCTCAATTAAGCGGATAAAAGCCCTGGAGTTGATTTGAGGTGTGGTGCTTGCATTTGGAAGGTTTTGCTGTGAAGTAAACATGCGGTCAAAGGAGCTCTCCATGCAGGTGAAACAAGCCATCCTTAACCCCTTAATCCCATATGACGTACTATCCCGTCCAGGTGACCTGGGACTTAATTCCCATGGACGGGATAGTACGTCATATGCGATCGGCCGCGCTCACGGGGGGAGCGCGGCCGATCGCGGCCGGGTGTCAGCTGCCTATCGCAGCTGACATCCGGCACTATGTGCCAGGAGCGGTCACGGACTGCTCCCGACACATTAACCCCCGGCACACCGCGATCAAGGATGATCGCGGTGTGCCGGCGGTGCAGGGAAGCATCGCGCAGGGAGGGGGCTCCCTGCGGGCTTCCCTGAGACGATCGGTACACGGTGATGTGCTCACCGTGTACCGAGCGTCTTCTCCCTGCAGTCCCCGGATCCAAAATGGCCGCCGGGCTGCATCCGGGTCCTGCAGGGAGCACTTCCGGGTCAGGATCAGGCTGCAGCTGCAGCTCTAATCCTGCCCGGCTGTATGTCAGATCACCGATCTAACAGAGTGCTGTGCACACTGTCAGATCGGTGATCTGTGATGTCCCCCCCTGGGACAAAGTGAAAAAGTAAAAAAAAAAATTTCCACACTTGTAAAAAAAAAAATAAAAAAAAAATTCCTAAATAAAGCAGAAAAAAAAAAATATTATTCCCATAAATACATTTCTTTACATAAAAAAAAAACAAAAAAACAATAAAAGTACACATATTTAGTATCGCCGCGTCCGTAACGACCCGACCTATAAAACTGGCCCACTAGTTAACCCCTTCAGTGAACACCGTAAGAAAAAAAAAAAAAAAACGAGCCAAAAAACAACGCTTTATTATCATAACGCTGAACAAAGAGTGGAATAACACGCGATCAAAAAGACGGATATAAATAACCATGTTACCTCTGAAAACGTCATCTTGTCCCGCAAAAAACGAGCCGCCATATAGCATCATAACCAAAAAAATAAAAAAGTTATAGTCCTCTGAATAAAGCGATGCCAAAATAATTATTTTTTCTATAAAATAGCTTTTATCGTATAAAAGCGCCAAAACATAAAAAAAATGATATAAATGAGGTGTCGCTGTAATCGTACTGACCCGAAGAATAAAACTGCTTCATCAATTTTACCAAACGCGGAACGGTATAAACGCCTCCCCCAAAAGAAATTCATGAATAGCTGGTTTTTGGTCATTCTGCCTCACAAAAAAATCGGAATAAAAAGCGATCAAAAACTGTCACGTGTCCGAAAATGTAACCGATAAAAACGTCAACTCGTCCCGCAAAAAACAAGACCTCACATGACTCTGTGGACCAAAATATGGAAAAATTATAGGTCTCAAAATGTGGAGACGCAAAAACTTTTTTGCTATAAAAAGCGTCTTTTAGTGTGTGACGGCTGCCAATCATAAAAATCCGCTAAAAAACTCGCTATAAAAGTAAATCAAACCCCCCTTCATCACCCCCTTAGTTAGGCTAGGTTCACATTGCGTTAATGGGTTAACGCTAACGGACAGCGTTGCACGGCGAAAATGTCACAATTAACGCCGTGCAACGGGTCCGTTAGCACAACCATTGACAGCAATGTGATTTTCAGGTGTAGCGCATCGCTAGAGCGTGCCATTTTCGGCTCGCGCTAGCAAGGTGCCATTCTTTTGTGGCGCGCCTCAGACGCTGCTTGCAGCGTCCGCGGCGCGCCCGAGGTCCGATCCCCGATCTTCCAGAGCGGGGACGTTAACGCGACCACTAAACACGACACCTAAAAAGACATTGTGTTAGCGCAATCCGCTAGTGCTAAACGGATTTCCCTAACGCAATGTGAACCTAGCCTTAGGGAAAAATAATAAAATTAAAAAAAATGTATTTATTTCCATTTTCCGGTTAGGGTTAGGGTTAGGGTTAGGGCTAGGGTTGGGGCTAGGGTTAGGGTTTGGATTACATTTACGGTTGGGATTAGGGTTGGGATTAGAATTAGGGGTGTGTCTGGGTTAGGTGTGTGGTTAGGGTTACAGTTGGGATTAGGGTTAGTGGTGCGTTTGGATTAGGGTTTCATTTATAATTGGGGGGTTTCCACTGTTTAGACACATCAGGGGCTCTCCAAACGCGACATGGCGTCCGATCTCAATTCCAGCCAATTCTGCATTGAAAAAGTAAAACAGTGCTCCTTCACTTCCGAGCTCTCCCGTGCGCCCAAACAGGGGTTTACCCCAACATATGGGGTATCAGCGTACTCGAGACAAATTGGACAACAACTTTTTGGGTCCAAGTTCTCTTGTTATCCTTGGGAAAATAAAAATTTGGGGGGCTAAAAATCATTTTTGTGGGAAAAAAAAGGATTTTTATTTTCACGGCTCTGCGTTGTAAACTGTAGTGAAATACTTGGGGGTTCAAAGTTTTCACAACACATCTAGATAAGTTCCATGGGAGGTCTAGTTTCCAATATGGGGTCACTTGTGGGTGGTTTCTACTGTTTGGGTACATCAGGGGCTCTGCAAATGCAACGTGACGCCTGCAGACCAATCCATCTAAGTCTGCATTCCAAATGGCGCTCCTTCCCTTCCGAGCTCTGCCATGAGCCCAAACAGTGGTTCCCCCCCACATATGGGGTATCAGCGTACTCAGGACAAATTGAACAACAACTTTTGGGGTCCAATTTATTCTGTTACCCTTGTAAAAATACAAAGCTGGGGGCTAAAAAATCATTTTTGTGAAAAAAAAAAGAATTTTTATTTTCACGGGTCTGCGTTATAAACTGTAGTGAAACACTTAGGGGTTCAAAGTTCTCACAACACATCTAGATAAGTTCCATGGGAGGTCTAGTTTCTAATATGGGGTCACTTGTGGGGGGTTTGTACTGTTTGGGTACATCAGGGGCTCTGCAAATGCAACGTGACTCCTGCAGACCAATCCATCTAAGTCTGCATTCCAAATGGCGCTCCTTCCCTTCCGAGCTCTGCCATGCGCCCAAACAGTGGTTCCCCCCCACATATGGGGTATCAGCGTACTCAGGACAAATTGGACAACAACTTTTGGGGTCCAATTTATTATGTTACCCTTGTGAAAATACAAAACTGGGGGCTAAAAAATTTTTGCGAAAAAAAAATAAATTTATTTTAACGGCTCTGCGTTATAAACTGTAGTGAAACACTTGGGGGTTCAAAGCTCTCAAAACACATCTAGATAAGTTCCTTAGAGGGTCTAGTTTCCAAAATGGTGTCACTTGTGGGGGTTTTTAATGTTTAGGCACATCAGGGGCTCTCCAAACCAACATGGCGTCCCATCTTAATTCCAGTCAATTTTGCATTGAAAAGTCAAATGGCGCTCCTTCCCTTCCGAGCTCTGCTATGCACCCAAAAAGTGGTTTACCCCCACATATGGGGTATCGTCGCACTCAGGACAAATTGCACAACAACTTTTGTGGTCTAATTTCTTCTCTTACCCTTGGGAAAATAAAAAATTGGGGGCGAAAAGATCATTTTTGTGAAAAAATAAGATTTTTTATTTTTACGGCTCTGCATTATAAACTTCTGTGAAGCACTTGTTGGGTCAAAGTGCTCACCACACATCTAGATAAGTTCCTTAAGGGGTCTACTTTTCAAAATGATGTCACTTGTGAGGGGTTCCAATGTTTAGGCACATCAGGGGCTCTCCAAACGCAACATGGCGTCCCATCTCAATTCCAGTCAATTTTGCATTGAAAAGTCAAATGGCGCTCCTTTCCTTCCGAGCTCTGCCATGCGCCCAAACAGTGGTTTACCCCCACATATGGGGTATCGTCGCACTCAGGACAAATTGCACAACAACTTTTGTGGTCTAATTTCTTCTTTTACCCTTGGGAAAATAAAAAATTGGTGGCGAAAAGATTATTTTTGTGAAAAAATATGATTTTTTATTTTTACGGCTCTGCATTATAAACTTCTGTGAAGCACTTGTTGGGTCAAAGTGCTCACCACACCTCTAGATAAGTTCCTTAAGGGGTCTACTTTCCAAAATGGTGTCACTTGTGGGGATTTCAATGTTTAGGCACATCAGGGGCTCTCCAAACGCAACATGGCATCCCATCTCAATTCCAGTCAATTTTGCATTGAAAAGTAAAATGGCGCTCCTTCCCTTCCGAGCTCTGCCATACGCCCAAACAATGGTTTACACCCATATACGGGGTATCAGCGTACTCAGGACAAATTGGCCAACAATTTTTGAGGTTCAATTTCTTCTCTTACTCTTGGGAAAATAAAAAATTGGGGGCGAAAAGATCATTTTTGTGAAAAAATATGATTTTTTATTTTTACGGCTCTGCATTATAAACTTCTGTGAAGCAATTGGTGGGTCAAAGTGGTCACCACACATCTAGATAAGTTCCTTAGGGTGTCCACTTTCCAAAATGGTGTCACTTGTGGGGGGTTTCAATGTTTAGGCACATCAGTGGCTCTCCAAACGCAACATGGTGTCCCATCTCAATTCCTGTCAATTTTGCATTTAAAAGTCAAATGGCGCTCCTTCCCTTCCGAGCTCTGCCATGCGCCCAAACAGTGGTTTACCCCCACATATGGGGTATCAGCGTACTCAGTACAGATTGTACAACAATGTTTGGCATCCATTTTATCCTGTTACCCTTGGTAAAATAAAACAAATTGGAGCTGAAATAAATTTTGTGTGAAAAAAAGTTAAATATTCATTTTTATTTAAACATTCCAAAAATTCCTGTGAAACCCCTGAAGGGTTAATAACCTTCTTGAATGTGGTTTTGAGCACCTTGAGGGGTGCAGTTTTTAGAATGGTGTCACACTTGGGTATTTTCTATCATATAGACCCCTCAAAATGACATCAAATGAGATGTGGTCCCTAAAAAAAAATGGTGTTGTAAAAATGAGAAATTGCTGGTCAACTTTGAACCCTTATAACTCCCTAACAAAAAAAAATTTTGGTTCCAAAATTGTGCTGATGTAAAGGAGACATGTGGGAAATGTTACTTATTAAGTATTTTGCGTGACATATCTCTGTGATTTAAGGGCATAAAAATTTAAAGTTGGAAAATTGCGAAATTTTCAAAATTTTCACCAAATTTCCGTTTTTTTCACAAATAAACGCAAGTTATATCGAATAAATGTTACTACTAAAATGAAGTACAATATGTCACGAGAAAACAATGTCAGAATCGCCAAGATCCGTTGAAGCGTTCCAGAGTTATAACCTCATAAAGGGACAGTGGTCAGAATTGTAAAAATTGGCCCGGTCATTAACGTGCAAACCACCCTCGGGGCTTAAGGGGTTAAGCTGCGAAAACAGAAAAAACCCATCCGTGAAATTGCTATAATATTAGGAGTGTCAAAATCTACAGTTTGGTTCATCCTGAGAAAGAAAGAAAGCAATGGTGAACTCATCAATGCAAAAAGACCTGGGCGCCCACGGAAGACAACAGTAGTGGATGATCGCAGAATAATCTCCATGGTGAAGAGAAACCCCTTCACAACAGCCAACCAAGTGATCAACTCTCTCCAGGAGGTCGGCGTATCAAAATCCAAATTTACCATAACCAGAAGACTGCATGAAAGTAAATACAGAGGGTTCACTGCACGGTGCAAGCCACTCATAAGCATCAAGAATAAAAAGGCTAGACTAGACTTTGCTAAAAAACATCTAAAAAAAGCCAGCACAGTTCTGGAAGAACATTCTTTGGACAGATGAAACCAAGATCAACCTCTACCAGAATGATGGAAAGAGAAAAGTATGGCAAAGGCGTGGTACAGCTCATGATCCAAAGCATACCACACCATCTGTAAAACACGGCGGAGGCAGTGTGATGGCTTGGGCATGCATGGCTGCCAGTGGCACTGGGCCACTAGTGTTTATTGATGATGTGACACAGGACAGAAGCAGCCGAATGAATTCTGAGGTATTCAGAGCCATACTGTGTGCTCAGATCCAGCCAAATGCAGCCAAACTGATTGTCCATCTGTAGTATGAAGCGATGACCAATGACCCAAAACATAAAGCCAAAGCAACCCAGGAGTTTATTAAAGCAAAGAAGTGGAATATTCTTGAATGGCCAAGTCAGTCACCTGATCTCAACCCAATTGAGCCTTCATTTCACTTGTTAAAGAATAAACTTCAGACAGAAAGGCCCACAAACAAACAGCAACTGAAAACCACCGCAGTGAAGGCGTGGCAGAGCATCAAAAAGGAGGAAACACAGCGTCTGGTGATGTCCATGAGTTCAAGACTTCAGGCAGTCATTGACAACAAAGGGTTTTCAACCAAGTACTAGAAATGAACATTTTATTTAAAATTATTTAATCTGTCCAATTACTTTTGGTCCCTATTAAAACAGGGTAGCACATGTTAAGGAGCTGAACCCTTCATCCAATTTGAATGTGGATACCCTCAAATGAAAGCTGAATATCTGAACTTCAACTGCATCTTGATTGTTTTGTTTAAAATTCATTGTGGTAATGTCTATAACCAAAATTAGAAAAATGTTGTCTCTGTCCAAATATATATGGACTTAACTGTATCTGATTGCATTTTCAATTATTCTGATACTGATCACTGCAATGGCACTAGCCCATAAAAATCAACTTAGGCCACGTTTCCACAGTCAGTATTAGGCCGCGGTCACACTTGCATATGCAATGCGAGAAACGTGCACGAGTCTCTCTTATCAATACCTGGCACTGCCACAGGCACTCAGGACCAGAGTGTGTGGCTGCATGTATTTCTATGCAGTGTGACCCCGGCCTTAGGCAGTGCTTTGGACACAGCACATGTCCGCTCTGTCCAAAGCGCTGCAGGCTTTAGAACGCAGGTGATTCCGCATGTGTTCATTAAACCATGCGGAATCACCATGCCCAATGCATTGGACAGGTGACATTCATCTTGCAGAGACTGAGTGTCTCCGCAAGATAAATAGACATGCTGCAATTTGAAAAGATGCGCCGCATGTCCATCTCTGCAGGGAAGCCGGAGGCGTCCGTGCACGCATTGTGGAGATGGGATTTCTTGAACGGGCCTCCCTAGGCTAAAAACATCAGCTGTCAGCCACCACAGAAAAGGCACATCTCTAAGTATAAAAAACTGTATAAAAAACACACACCTTGAAAAAAGTCCTTTAATTGAAAGAATGACATAGACTCCTGTATTAAAGCTTAATTAAACCACACTTACGACCTGCCCATTCCACCGACACCATTGTCTTTTGCAATATTCCTCACCATTCAGCAGGGAAGATGATAATCCATTTATCCCACTAGGGGGCTAGCTTTGCTACATCCAGATGGCAGACTGCATGGTTGCATGATGAGACCATACAGCTTGCCATCCAGCAGGGACACTGAGCAGCATTTGCTTCTGCTGCCCAGTGTCTCCTTCTGAACTCCTATTACCTGTCTGATGTCACCACAAGCGTGAGAAAGTTCTCCTGCTCGCTGTACCATCAGAAAGGTCCTGGTAGTTCACAGCCAATGAACTCACTTCACCTATGTAACGCTAGCACGAGCACGGTGGGAATTTTTCACTCGGCAGAATGGGTGAAGTCATAAGTATGGTTTACTTAATCTTGTGCAGGCATGTACTACAGAGGACAGAGAATGAACTTCAATCCAATATTGCGGCCAGCATGCAGCCAGCGGGTAAGGAAAGGGTGAATCAAACACCCAAAAACTCCGCCCATATGACCCAAAACCAGTCCCGCCAAATTCAGGTGACAGGTTCCCTTTAAAGTGGCCACTTGCAAGTTGTTCTCCTGTTTGAATCTCCTCTGAAGAGTGGCATCACGGGCTCCTCAAAACAACTGTCTAATGATCTGAAAGCAAAGATTGTTCAACATAGTTGTTTAGGGGAAGGATACAAAAAGCTGTCTCAGAGATTTAACCTGTCAATTTCCACTGTGAGGAACATAGTAAGGAAATGGAAGAATACAGGTACAGTTCTTGTTAAGGCCAGAAGTGGCAGGCCAAGAAAAACATCAGAAAGCCTGAGAAGAAGAATGGTGAGATCAGTCAAGGACAATCCTCAGACCACCTCCAGAGAGCTCCAGCATCAACTTGCTGCAGATGGTGTCACTGTGCATCGGTCAACTATACAACGCACTTTGCACAAAGAGAAGCTGTATGGGAGAGTGATCGAAAGAAGCTTTTTCTGCAAGCATGCCACAAACAGAGTCAGCTGAGGTATGCAAAAGCACATTTGGAGAACCCAATTTATTTTTGTAAGAAGGTCCTGTGGACTGATCAAACCAAGATTGAGTTGTTTGGTCATACAAAAAGGCGTTAGGCATGGCGGCCAAAAAACACAACATTCCAAGAAAAACACTTGCTTCCCACAGTAAAATTTGGTGGAGGTTTCATCATTCTTTGGGGCTGTGTGGCCAATGCCGGCACCGGGAATCTTGTTAAAGTTGAAGGACACATGGATTCCTCTCAGTATCAGCAGATTCTTGACAATAATGTTCATGAATCAGTGACAAAGTTGAAGTTACACAGGGGATGGATCTTTCAGCAAGACAATGATCCAAAACACCGCTCCAAATCTACTCAGGCATTCATGCAGAGGAACAATTACACTGTTCTGGAATGGCCATCCCAGTCCCCAGACCTGAAAATCATTGAACATCTGTGGGATCATTTGAAGAGGGCTGTCCATGCTCGGCGACCATCAAACTTAACTGAACTGGAATTATTTTGTAAAGAGGAATGGTCAAAAATACCTTCATCCAGGATCCAGGAACTCATTAAAAGCTACAGGAAGCAACTAGACGCTGTTATTTTTGCAAAAGGAGGATCTACTAAATATGAATGTCACTTTTCTGGTGGGGTGCCCATACTTATGCACCTGTTAAATTTTGTTTGAATGCAGATTGCACATATTCTGTTAGTACAATAAACCTCATTTCAAGGCAGAAACATTACTGTGTCCAACAGTTATTAGATATATGAAACTGAAATAGCTATTGCAAAAAAAAATTTTTTATAAAACATTAACCCCTTCATGACCTTGGGATTTTTCATTTTTCCGTGTTCGTTTTTCACTCCCCTCCTTCCCAGAGCCATAACTTTTTTATTTTTCCGTCAATTTGGCCATGTGAGGGCTTATTTTTTGCGGGACGAGTTGTACTTTTGAACAACATCATTGGTTTTAGCATGTCGTGTACTAGAAAACAGGAAAAAAATTCCAAGTGCGGTGAAATTGCAAAAAAAGTGCAATCCCACACTTGTTTTTTGTTTGGCTTTTTTGCTAGGTTCACTAAATGCTAAAACTGACCTGCCATTATGATTCTCCAGGTCAGTACGAGTTCATAGACACCTAACATGACTAGGTTATTTTTTATCTAAGTGGTGAAAAAAAATTCCAAACTTTGCTAAAAAAAAAAAATTTGCGCCATTTTCTGATACTCGTAGCGTCTCCATTTTTCGTGATCTGGGGTTGGTTGAGGGCTTATTTTTTGCGTGCCGAGATGACGTTTTTAATGATAGCATTTTGGTGCAGATACGTTCTTTTGATCGCCCGTTATTGCATTTTAATGCAATGTCGTGGCGACCTAAAAAACGTAATTCTGGCGTTTCAAATTTTTTTCTCGCTACGCCATTTAGCGATCAGGTTAATGCTTTTTTTTAATTGATAGATCGGGCGATTCTGAGCGCGGTGATACCAAATATGTTTAGATTTGATTTTTTTATTGATTTATTTTGATGGGGGCGAAAGGGGGGTGATTTAAACTTTTATATTTTTTTTATTTTTTTCACATTTTTTTTAACTTTTTTTTTTATACTTTTGCCATGCTTCAATAGCCTCCATGGGAGGCTAGAAGCAGGCACAACTTGATCGCCTCTGCTACATAGCAGCGATCTGCTGATCGCTGCTATGTAGCAGAAATGGAGGTGTGCTGTGAGCGCCGACCACAGGGGGGCGCTCACAGCAGGCCTGCATCAGTAACCATAGAGGTCTCTAGGACCTCTATGGTTACCATCCTGACGCATCGCCGACCCCCGATCATGTGACGGGGGTCGGCGATGACGTCATTTCCGGCCGCCCGGCCGGAAGCGGTAGTTAAATGCCGCTGTCTGCGTTTGACAGCGGCATTTAACTAGTTAATAGGCGCGGGCAGATCGCGATTCTGCCCACGCCTATTACGGGCACATGTCAGCTGTTCAAAACAGCTGACATGTCCCGGCTTTGATACGGGCTCACCGCGGAGCCCTGCGTCAAAGCAGGGGATCTGACCTCGGACGTACTATCCCGTCCGAGGTCAGAAAGGGGTTAAGATTAAGATTAATAGGGGTGCCCAAACTTTTTCATATAACTGTATTTACTTCCATTTTCCCAATAGGGTTAGGGCTAGAGCTAGGGCTAGGGTTAGGGTTAGGGTTGGGATTAGAGTTAGGGTTGGAATTAGGGTTAAGGTTGGGGTTAGGGTTGGGGCTAAGTTTAGAGTTGGGGTTAGAGTTAGGGCTTGGGTTACATTTACGGTTGGGATAAGGGTTGGGATTTAGGTTAGGGGTGTGGTTAGAGTTATGGTTGGGTTTAGGGTTAGGGGTGTGTTTGGGTTAGGGTTTCAGTTAGAATTGGGGGGTTTCCACTGTTTAGGCACATCAGGGGCTCTCCAAACGTGACATGGCGTCCGATCTCAATTCCAGCCAATTCTGCGTTGAAAAACTAAAACAGTGCTCCTTCCCTTCCGAGCTCTCCCGTGCGCCCAAACAGGGGTTTACCCCAACATATGGGGTATCTGCATACTCAGGACAAATTGGACAACAAATTTTGGGGTCCAATTTCTCCTGTTACCCTTGGGAAAATACAAAACTGGGGGCTAAAAAACAATTTTTGTGGAAAAAAAGGATTTTTAATTTTCATGGCTCTGCGTTATAAACTGTAGTGAAACACTTGGGGGTTCAAAGTTCTCAAAACACATCTAGATACGTTCCTTGGGGGTCTAGTTTCCAATATGGGGTCACTTGTGGGGGTTTTCTACTGTTTAGGTACATCAGGGGCTCTGCAAATGCAACGTGACGCCTGCAGACCAATCCATCTAAGCCTGCATTCCAAACGGTGTTCCTTCCCTTCAAAGCTCTGCCGTGCACGTAAACAGTGGTCCCCCCCCACATATTGGGTATCAGCATACTCAGGACAAATAGGACAACAACTTTTGGGGTCCAATTTGTCCTGTTACCCTTGGGAAAATAAAAATTTGGGGGCTAAAATATCTTTTTCGTGGAAAAAAATATATTTTTTATTTTCACGGCTCTGCGTTATAAACTTTAGCGAAACACTTGGGGGTTCAAAGTTCTCACAACACATCTAAATAAGTTCCTTGGGGGGTCTAGTTTCCAATATGGATTCACTTGTGGGGGGTTTCTACTGTTTAGGTACATCAGGGGCTCTGCAAATGCAACGTGACGCCTACAGACCAATCCAAAAAAAATTGCGGGCTAAAGGATCATTTTGTGGAAAGAAAAAATGATTTTTTAATTTTCACGGCTCTACATTCTAAACTTTAGTGAAACAATTGAGGGTTAAAAGTGTTCACCACACATCTAGATAAGTTCCTTAGGGGGTCTTCTTTCCAAAATGGGGTCACTTGTGGGGGGTTTCCACTGTTTATGCACATCAGGGGCTCCACAAACGCGACATGGGTTCCAATCTCAATTCCAGCCAATTTTGCATTGAAAAGTCAAACGGCACTCCTTCCCTTCCGAACTCTACCATGCGCCCAAACAGTGGTTTACCCCCACACACGGGGTATCAACGTACTCAAGATAAATTGCACAACAAATTTTGGGGGCCAATTTCTCCTTTTACCCTTGGGAAAATAAAAACATTTGGGGCAAAAAAATCATTTTTTGTGAAAAAAATATGATTTTTTTTACAGCTCTACAATATAAACTTCTGTGAAGCACATGGAGGTTCAAAGTGCTCACCACACATCTCGATTAGTTAGGGGGTCTACTTTCCAAAATGGTGTCACTTGTGGGGAGTTTCCACTGTTTAGGCACATCAGGGGCTCTCCAAATGCGACATGGTGTCCGATCTCAATTCCAGCAAATTTTGCATTGAAAAGTCAAATGGCACTCCTTCTCTTCCGAGCTCTGCCATGTGCCCAAACAATGGTTTACCCCAACATATGGGGTATCAGTGTACTCGGGACAAATTTTACATTGACCTTTGTGGTCCAATTTCTCCTGTTACCCTTGGTAAAATAAAACAAATTGGATCTGAAGTAAAAATTTTGTGAAAAAAAGTTAAATATTAAATATTTTTTAAACATTCCAAAAATTCCTGTGAAGCACCAGAAGGGTTAATAAACTTTTTGAATGTGTTTTTGAGTACCTTGAAGGGTGCAGTTTTTAGAATGGTGTCGTTTTGGGGCATTTTCTGTCAAATAGACCCCTCAAAGTCACTTCAAGTGTGAGGTGGTCCCTAAAAAAATAGTTTTGCAAATTTCGTTGCAAAAATGAGAAATCGCTGTTCAATTTTGAACCCTTAAAACTTCCTAACAAAAAAATTATGTTTCCAAAATTGTGCTAATGTATATCAGACATGTGGGTAATGTTATTTATTAAAGGGACTCTGTCACCTGAATTTGGAGGGAACAATCTTCAGCCACAGGGGCGGGGTTTTCGGGTGTTTGATTCACCCTTTCCTTACATGCTGGCTGCAATATTGGATTGAAGTTCATTCTCTGCCCTCCATAGTACACGCCTGCGCAAGGCAAGATTAGCTATTGACATGGAAATGCTCTTTTGTGAAGCACAAGCCGAGAGTGATGTTACCAGGACCTCGGATCAGACTAATAACTAGGGATTAGGCCACATCAGTTGTATAACTTATTACTGTTATAAGTTACTAAGCTTAGCACATTTCAGTATAATTAATTTTAAGGTTTTTTGGTTAGAACCTTCTCAGCTAACACAGCAAATAATTGTTTTCAAAAACACATTATCTATGATCAATCCATTTAAGTTTCTTTTTCTGCATTATTGCCTCCTCTGCTTACTGCAATTCCAAAGCTGCTTGTTAAGCAATGTGGTTTTAAATAATGCATAGAGCTGATCTGTCCCATATTAAAGTTAAATAAAAAGCAATGTATTACTTTGATTTACAGATTTTCATACATCAGTTATGCTAAACTGACTTTCCATGTTGAACTTGCAGTTCACTGCTATTAAAAAAAACAGCATATATTTACAGCGAATAAATATTCATTTCTCATTTATGCAGAGTGCGTTTCTTTTTATGAATCAGTTATTGACTATATGAACGAAGTCATACCACTGTTAAACATACAGACAAATCTTATCACATAGCTAGTGTTAATAAAGCAGACAGCCAATGCATAAAGACTGCATAGAATCCACAAATTGCCTAGGAGATTTTGATTGATTACCATCATGCATAGGCAGAAGAAATGAAACCTGCTAGGATTCTTCAACACAATCCTTCCCATGGCATTGTGTCACTTGGGTATTGTCATGCCTTGACAAGCTAAGATCTATTCGCATGCCCAGATTGTGTATTGATAAATCTTGTATGTCTGTATATCTCAGCTTCCTATGATTTAGCAGTCAAATATTGCACAATCAATGAAGAATGACAGACGAGCAAGATGAGCTCCACGCAAAAGTAATAATGCATGCACTATCGATTCCAATGGCATGATACACAATGAAAACATTACATCCTGTGGGAAATACACGACAATTGTGAGGCATTTGCATTATCTACAATTGTGGCAAAAGCCCAAGATTACAAATTACACAACATAGTTTGCTGAACACGTTGGCGTGCTTAGCTGATGGTCATAGCAGGGATTTGTATAGTACAAACAGTGATGTATCATGTATGGATAAAACCTGCAAACAAAGTTAAATGACTTAGTAAGTACATTGCATTACTGCTAGTAGACACATTGGCTAAAATGCAAGGAAAATCACCAATTTCATATGGATTGGCCAACCACGTAATGTATATGGACCAGTCAGACTCTTTTGGGGGAGAGAAAGTTATTTTTGCTTTGCACGCAAATTAACAGCTGCACGATGGTTTTTAGCTCTCCCCATACAGCACATGAGCGATAGGTCAAGCCAAGCATTGATGTGTATGGGGCAGTTGGGAGAGATAATTGTTTGCTGACAGTTCTCTACACTATATAGGCACCATAAGTTACAGCCTGCATTATAGACTTGTAAACAGTTGATGTTCTACTTACTGACCATTAAAGAAAATCTGTCAGCACACTTTTATTATGTAATCTGAGAGCAGTATAATGTAGGAACAAAGACTCTGATTACAGTGATATGTCTCTTACTGGGCTCTTGCTGATGTCAGATTACATAGTAAAAAACCTCCTGACAAATTCCCTTTAACATATCACCAACAAGTTAGTTATCCAAATAGAGCGGTCCAATGTAATTTTGCATTTCCACTCAGGTTTACCCATAATTTCCTGCAGCTAGAACATTTTACAATTTTCGTTTCTTGTACATTAGCATTTGCCTTTTTGCTGCTGCATCACACTGTTGACTCATGTTCAGTTTATGATCTATTAGTATACCCAGTTTTTTCACATATGCTGTTGCTTAGCTCTATTCCTCCCTTTCTGTATATGCTTTTTTCATTTTATTGCCCAGTTGTAGTACTTTGCATTTTTCCTTGGTAAAAACCATTCTGTTCGTTGCTGCCCACTGCTCCAGTTTATTTATATCTTTTTGAATCCTCTCTCTCTTCTCTAGTATTAGCTATCCCTCCTAGCTTTGTGTCATCAGCAAATTTAATTAGCGTACCCTCAATTTCTTCATCTAAATCATTGATAGAGATATTGAACAATACAGGGCCCAGGACAGAACCCTGTGGTACCCCACTTGAGACATTCTTCCAACTGCACGTGCAGCGATTTACGACCACTATTTGCGTCCCATCCCTAAGCCAGTTATGAATCCACCTAACAGTTGCCTTGTCCATTCTATACTTGGTCATTTTTTCAATAGGGATGGTGTGAGATACTTTGTCAAATGCTTTGTTGAAGTGAAGATATACTATATCTACAGCATTTCCCTGATCCACCCAGTCAGTGATTCTGTCATAGAAGGAAATTAAATTAGTCTGACATGAATTATTAGTTACAAACCAATGCTGACTCTGGTTAATTACTTCATTCTAATCCAGGTACTTACATACATGTTGTTTAATAATTTGTTCAAAGATCTTTCCTGGTATGGAAGTCACAATCACCAGCCTATAATTCCCTGGGTCCACCTTCTTCCCCTTTTTGAAGATAGGAACAACATTTGCTCTTCTCCAGTCTTCTGGGACTTCTCCTGTTCTCTCAGAATTTTCAAATATTATAGAGAGTGGTTCAAAAATTTCTTCTGCTATCTCCTTCAGTACTCTGGGGTGTAATTTATCTGGCCCTGGAGACTTGAATTCATTTATGTTAGCTAAGTGTTTCCTCGCTATCATTTTGTTTATAGATATCATGGATTCTTCTACTCCTTTAATTTGTACAGCTGAGTTATTTTCCATCCCCAAAGTAATTCAGTAAGGGTCTCTCTTCTGTAAGCTTTTATAGTCAGCAGGGTCCTCTCTCTCCTATAGAGGGTAAGGTCTTATTGTCAGTGGGGTATTCTCTCTCTTTCCTTCTCCTCTACCTCACATGTATTTTCTGAGCAATTAAAATATTTCCAGTATTTAGATGCACTAGAATTTATTCACTGCAAATCTATTTTTTGAAGGGAAATTCAGCAAAGCCGGTGAATTTGATTTCAAAAGATCGGCTCATCTCTTCAGTCTTCTTGGGTAGAAGTATAGAAGCATGGCACATTTTGAATGGTCAATCCTTTCCCACTCTTGTTTTCACTCAAAATCTGGCAGATTGCAAAAGCATTTCCTGTGTTGAACCTTCTTCAGGTCAACTCACAAATTTGCAATTGGGTTTAGGTCTGGGCTCTGTCTGAGCCATTCCAAACCTGTGATCTTCTTTTGGCGGAGCCATTCTTTTAGTGATTTAGAGGTATGCTTAGGGTCATGCTCATGCTTAAAGGTGAAGCTTCTCTTTATCTTCTACTTTTTAGCAGAGGCCTGAAGATTTTCTTGCAAAATTGACTGATATTTGGAACTATGTTGTGAATTCTGCTCTTGAGCTCCCTCCGGTGGTTATGAGTGGTAGTGCTGCGGTAGTTGGATCGCAGCATTTATCAGGTGTATCTATTTTTTGCAATTTGGGCTGGGCTATATAGCCTTGCTTGTTCCTTTAGTCAGTGCCAATTGTCCATTGTTTTTGGAGGATTCACATCCCTTCTGGTCTCTCCTGTTCGCTGTGCTTTTCTTCAAAGATAAGTCCTGGCTTTGTTTTTGCTTTCCACCTGCTGTGGACCTTATAGTTCTGTGCATTTTCATGTTTTTGTCTTGTCCAGCTTAGTCTGTGAAGGATTTTTCGCAGCCTAGCTGTGTCTCTGGAGATGCAGATATACCCTCCATGTCTTTAGTCAGATGTGGTGTTTTGTATTTTCTGTGGTGGATATTTTCTAGTGTTTTAATACTGACCGCATAGTACTCTGTTCTATCCTTTCTATTTAGCTAGTATGGCCTCCTATGCTAAATCCTGATTTCATGTCTGCGTATGTTATTTCCCTCTCCTCTCACAGTCAATATTTGTGGGGGGCTGTCTATCCTTTGGGGATTTTCTCTGAGGCAAGATAGGTTTCCTGTTTCTGTCTTTAGGGGTAGTTAATTCTTAGGCTGTGTCGAGGGGTCTAGTGAGAGTTAGGTACCCCCCACGGCTACTTCTAGTTGCGCTGCTAAGTTCAGTGTTTGTGGTCAGTACAGGTGCCACCTTCTCCAGAGTACGTCTCATGCTGCTCCAAGGCCACCAGATCATAACAGAACTACTCATAATTCCCTCCAACTAAACTAAAGCCACAGTTCCACACTAAAGCATAATGCTACCTCCACCATGCTGTGGGAATTGTGTTTTTTTTGGTGATGAGCAGTGTTGGCTTTACACCAAACATACCTTTGGAATTATAGCCGAACAGTTCAACCTTAGTCTCATCAGACCACACTACATTTTCCCACATGTTTTCAGCAGAATTGATGTAGGTTTTGACAGAACATAGCCTGGCTGGTAAGTTTTCCTTTGTAAGAAAAAAACTTCCATCTTGCAACCTTAGCCCACAGGCCAGACATATGAAGAATTCAGGAGATCGTTGTTACATGCAGTACATAACCAGTACTTGACAGAAATTCCTGAAACTCATTTAATGTTGCTATAGGCCTCTTGGCAGCCCTGTTAAGATAAGGTAATTCAGTACCACAATGGACATAGAAGTCAGAGCACATGCAGTGACCTGACAATAACCCAAAAACATAGAACGAGCTCTGAGACGTGGGAACTCTGCTGACCGCAATCCCTAATCCTCTCCAACCACACTAGAGGCAGCCGTGGATTGCGCCTAACGCTCCCTATGCAACTCGGCACAGCCTGAGAAACTAGCTAGCCTGAAGATAGAAAATAAGCCTACCTTGCCTCAGAGAAATACCCCAAAGGAAAAGGCAGCCCCCACATATAATGACTGTGAGTTAAGATGAAAAGACAAACGTAGAGATGAAATAGATTTAGCAAAGTGAGGCCCGACTTTCTGAACAGAGCGAGGATAGGAAAGGTAACTTTGCGGTCAACACAAAACCCTACAAACAACCACGCAAAGGGGGCAAAAAGACCCTCCGTACCGACTAACGGCACGGAGGTACACCCTCTGCGTCCCAGAGCTTCCAGCAAGCAAGAAAAACCAAATAAGCAAGCTGGACAGAAAAAAACAGCAAACAAAATAACAAAAGCGGAACTTAGCTATGCAGAGCAGCAGGCCACAGGAACGATCCAGGAGGAAGCAAGTCCTATACTAGAACATTGACTGGAGGCCAGGATCAAAGCACTAGGTGGAGTTAAATAGAGCAGCACCTAACGACTTCCCCACATCACCTGAGGAAGGAAACTCAGAAGCCGCAGTACCACTCTCCTCCACCAACGGAAGCTCATAGAGAGAATCAGCCGAAGTACCACTTGTGACCACAGGAGGGAGCTCTGCCACAGAATTCACAACAGTACCCCAACCTTGAGGAGGGGTCACCGAACCCTCACCAGAGCCCCCAGGACGACCAGGATGAGCCATATGAAAGGCACGAACAAGATCGGGAGCATGGACATCAGAGGCAAAGACCCAGGAATTATCTTCCTGAGCATAACCCTTCCATTTAACCAGATACTGGAGTTTCCGTCTTGAAACACGAGAATCCAAAATCTTCTCCACAATATACTCCAACTCCCCCTCCACCAAAACCGGGGCAGGAGGATCAACAGATGGAACCATAGGTGCCACGTATCTCCGCAACAATGACCTATGGAATACGTTATGGATGGAAAAAGAATCTGGAAGGGTCAAACGAAAAGACACAGGATTAAGAACCTCAGAAATCCTATACGGACCAATGAAACGAGGTTTAAACTTAGGAGAGGAAACCTTCATAGGAATATGACGAGAAGACAACCAAACCACATCCCCAACACGAAGTCGGGGACCCACACAGCGTCTGCGATTAGCGAAACGTTGAGCCTTCTCCTGGGACAAGGTCAAATTGTCCACCACATGAGTCCAAATCTGCTGCAACCTGTCCACCACAGTATCCACACCAGGACAGTCCGAAGACTCAACCTGCCCTGAAGAGAAACGAGGATGGAACCCAGAGTTGCAGAAAAACGGCGAAACCAAGGTAGCCGAGCTGGCCCGATTATTAAGGGGAACTCAGCCAAAGGCAAAAAGGACACCCAGTTATCCTGATCAGCAGAAATAAAGCATCTCAGATATGTTTCCAAGGTCTGATTGGTTCGTTCGGTCTGGCCATTAGTCTGAGGATGGAAAGCCGAGGAAAAAGACAAGTCAATGCCCATCCTAGCACAAAAGGCTCGCCAAAACCTCGAAATAAACTGGGAACCTCTGTCAGAAACGATATTCTCTGGAATGCCATGTAAACGAACCACATGCTGGAAGAACAATGGCACCAAATCAGAGGAGGAAGGTAATTTAGACAAGGGCACCAAATGGACCATCTTAGAGAAGCGATCACAAACCACCCAAATGACTGACATTTTTTGAGAGACGGGAAGATCTGAAATAAAATCCATAGAGATATGTGTCCAAGGCCTCTTCGGGACCGGCAAGGGCAAAAGCAACCCACTGGCACGAGAACAGCAGGGCTTAGCCCGAGCACAAATCCCACAGGACTGCACAAAAGAACGCACATCCCGCGACAGAGATGGCCACCAAAAGGATCTAGCCACTAACTCTCTGGTACCAAAGATTCCAGGATGACCAGCCAACACTGAACAATGAACCTCAGAGATAACTTTATTTGTCCATCTATCAGGGACAAACAGTTTCTCCGCTGGGCAACGATCAGGTTTATTAGCCTGAAATTTTTGCAGCACCCGCCGCAAATCAGGGGAGATGGCAGACACAATTACTCCCTCTTTGAGAATACCTGCCGGCTCAGATAAACCCGGAGAGTCGGGCACAAAACTCCTAGACAGGGCATCCGCCTTCACATTTTTAGAGCCCGGAAGGAATGAAACCACAAAGTCAAAACGGGCAAAAAACAGCGACCAACGAGCCTGTCTAGGATTCAACCGCTTGGCAGACTCGAGATAAGTCAAGTTCTTATGATCAGTCAAGACCACCACGCGATGCTTAGCTCCTTCAAGCCAATGACGCCACTCCTCGAATGTCCACTTCATGGCCAGCAACTCTCGATTGCCAACATCATAATTTCGCTCAGCAGGCGAAAACTTCCTGGAAAAGAAGGCGCATGGTTTCATCACCGAGCAATCAGAACTTCTCTGCGACAAAACAGCCCCTGCTCCAATCTCAGAAGCATCAACCTCGACCTGGAATGGAAGCAAAACATCTGGCTGACACAACACAGGGGCAGAAGAAAAACGACGCTTCAACTCTTGAAAAGCTTCCACAGCAGCAGAAGACCAATTGACCACATCAGCACCTTTCTTGGTCAAATCGGTCAATGGTTTAGCAATACTAGAAAAATTGCAGATGAAGCGACGATAAAAATTAGCAAAGCCCAGGAACTTTTGCAGACTTTTCAGAGATGTCGGCTGAGTCCAATCATGGATGGCTTGGACCTTAACAGGGTCCATTTCGATAGTAGAAGGGGAAAAAATGAACCCCAAAAATGAAACCTTCTGAACACCAAAGAGACACTTTGATCCCTTCACAAACAAAGAATTAGCACGCAGGACCTGAAACACCGTTCTGACCTGCTTCACATGTGACTCCCAATCATCCGAGAAGATCAAAATATCATCCAAGTATACAATCAGGAATTTATCCAGGTACTCTCGGAAGATGTCATGCATAAAGGACTGAAACACTGATGGAGCATTGGCAAGTCCGAATGGCATCACTAGGTACTCAAAATGGCCCTCGGGCGTATTAAATGCAGTTTTCCATTCATCGCCTCGCTTAATACGCACAAGATTATACGCACCACGAAGATCTATCTTGGTGAACCAACTAGCCCCCTTAATCCGAGCAAACAAATCAGATAACAGCGGCAAGGGGTACTGAAATTTGACCGTGATCTTATTTAGAAGGCGGTAATCTATACAAGGTCTCAGCGAACCATCCTTCTTGGCCACAAAAAAGAACCCCGCTCCTAATGGCGACGATGACGGGCGAATATGCCCCTTCTCCAAGGACTCCTTCACGTAACTCCGCATAGCGGCGTGCTCAGGCACAGATAAATTAAACAGTCGACCTTTTGGGAATTTACTACCAGGAATCAAATCGATAGCACAATCACAATCCCTATGCGGAGGTAGGGTATTGGACTTGGGCTCATCAAATACATCCCTCTAATCAGATAAGAACTCTGGAACCTCAGAAGGGGTGGATGACGAAATAGACAGAAATGGGACATCACCATGTACCCCCTGACAACCCCAGCTGGACACAGACATGGATTTCCAATCTAACACTGGATTATGGACTTGTAGCCATGGCAACCCCAACACGACCACATCATGCAGATTATGCAACACCAGAAAGCGAATAACCTCCTGATGTGCAGGAGCCATGCACATGGTCAGCTGGGTCCAGTACTGAGGCTTATTCTTGGCCAAAGGCGTAGCATCAATTCCTCTCAATGGAATAGGACACTGCAAGGGCTCCAAGAAAATCCCACAACGCCTAGCATACTCCAAGTCCATCAAATTCAGGGCAGCGCCTGAATCCACAAATGCCATGACAGAATAAGATGACAAAGAGCAGATCAAGGTAACGGACAAAAGAAATTTTGACTGTACCGTACCAATGGTGGCAGACCTAGCGAACCGCTTAGTGCGCTTAGGACAATCAGAGATAGCATGAGTGGAATCACCACAGTAGAAACACAGCCCATTCCGACGTCTGTGTTCTTGCCGTTCAACTCTGGTCAAAGTCCTATCGCACTGCATAGGCTCAGGTTTATGCTCAGATAATACCGCCAAATGGTGCACAGATTTACGCTCACGCAAGCGTCGACCGATCTGAATGGCCAAAGACATAGACTCATTCAGACCAGCAGGCATAGGAAATCCCACCATGACATCCTTAAGGGCTTCAGAGATACCCTTTCTGAAAATAGCTGCGAGCGCACCTTCATTCCATTGAGTGAGTACGGACCACTTTCTAAATTTCTGACAATATACCTCTATCTCATCCTGACCCTGACACAGAGCCAGCAAATTTTTCTCTGCCTGATCCACTGAATTAGGTTCATCGTACAGCAATCCGAGCGCCAGGAAAAACGCATCAATATTACTTAATGCAGGATCTCCTGGCGCAAGAGAAAATGCCCAGTCCTGAGGGTCGCCACGTAAAAAAGAAATAATGATCCTAACTTGTTGAACTGGGTCACCAGAGGAGCGAGGTTTCAAAGCCAGAAATAGTTTACAATTATTTTTGAAACTCAGAAATTTAGTTCTATCTCCAAAAAACAAATCAGGAATAGGAATTCTTGGTTCTAACATAGAATTCTGAACCACAAACTCTTGAATATTTTGTACTCTTGCCGTGAGCTGATCCACACATGAAGACAGACCTTTAATGTCCATCGCTACACCTGTGTCCTGAACCACCCAAATGTCTAGGGGAAAAAAAAAGCAAAACACAGTGCAGAGAAAAAAAAATGGTCTCAGAACTTCTTTTTTCCCTCTATTGAGAATCATTAGTACTTTGGGCCTCCAGTACTGTTATGATAAGGTAATTCAGTACCACAATGGACATAGAAGTCAGAGCACATACAGTGACCTGACAATAACCCAAAAACATAGAACGAGCTCTGAGACGTGGGAACTCTGCTGACCGCAATCCCTAATCCTCTCCAACCACACTAGAGGCAGCTGTGGATTGCGCCTAACGCTCCCTATGCAACTCGGCACAGCCTGAGAAACTAGCTAGCCTGAAGATAGAAAATAAGCCTACCTTGCCTCAGAGAAATACCCCAAAGGAAAAGGCAGCCCCCACATATAATGACTGTGAGTTAAGATGAAAAGACAAACGTAGAGATGAAATAGATTTAGCAAAGTGAGGCCCGACTTTCTGAACAGAGCGAGGATAGGAAAGGTAACTTTGCGGTCAACACAAAACCCTACAAACAACCACGCAAAGGGGGCAAAAAGACCCTCCGTACCGACTAACGGCACGGAGGTACACCCTCTGCGTCCCAGAGCTTCCAGCAAGCAAGAAAAACCAAATAAGCAAGCTGGACAGAAAAAAACAGCAAACAAAATAACAAAAGCGGAACTTAGCTATGCAGAGCAGCAGGCCACAGGAACGATCCAGGAGGAAGCAAGTCCTATACTAGAACATTGACTGGAGGCCAGGATCAAAGCACTAGGTGGAGTTAAATAGAGCAGCACCTAACGACTTCCCCACATCACCTGAGGAAGGAAACTCAGAAGCCGCAGTACCACTTTCCTCCACCAACGGAAGCTCATAGAGAGAATCAGCCGAAGTACCACTTGTGACCACAGGAGGGAGCTCTGCCACAGAATTCACAACACAGCCCCTTGGATCATTTTTTTTCTTTTATTTTCATCAATTTTTGAGAGACATACAGTTCTAGGTGATGTCACTATTGTGCAAAAGTTAAACCACTTTTTTATGACCATCTCCACAATGTTTCATAGTACATCTAATGCTTTGAAAACAATTTTGTACCCTTCTCCTGGCAACTTTCAACAATGAGATCCCTTTGTGTTGCGTTGTAAGCTGTTTACCAACCATGGCTTTTGCTGTAAAATACAACTGAGAAAATTCTACTAGAACAGTAAATTTTATATGGGATTAATAATAATCACTATAAATGATAACAACTGTGTATTGTCTACTATATAACATGAGTCTAAATGCGATTGGCTAATTCGTAACGTAACACACCCTCATGCTCAATTTTAAGAGGGTGTTAACACTTCTGCAGCAACATTATTTTAGCTTTGTTATTTTGATTTTCCCCATCTATATGGTTTCAGATTGTTTCTCAATTGAATTAAAAAGTTCTGAAATGATGCTTGGTATGATTTTTTTTATGTGACAAAAACTTGGCATATTAACAAGGCTGTGCAGACTTTCTATATCCACTATTTATGCACATATATTTATACCACACAATGAAATACAGAAATTATGGGGACGAGACGAGCAATGACTGAATCTTTAAAAGGTGGTGTCCTGAACTTTTTCAAAATTTGACTATAAAGCACAAGGTAGTATATGCAACATAGGCCATGCTATATCATATGTTAGGACATTTTTAATTAAGCTCTTTTAGTTTATTTGCGTTTATTAACATATATTTTAAGAAGTGAAGAGCAGAAATTAAAAAAATAGAACTACATTTTGCTCTGCCCTGCAGTCCCTATTTCATGATGTGGTCAATTTAACATTCTCAAACTGGTGAAAGGTCCTCATTAAGCAGGAGATGATTTTACCGATTTACTCATTCATAGACAAACAGGCTTATAGCTAGAAAATATTTGATAAATTGCTATTATTTACCAAATGGCCGTGAAAATTAAAGTCATTTTTAATGCCTGTCGATAAAGAGATAAAAATCTTTAATGATGTGACTCAGCTTTGTATGTATATGGAATTCCTAGAGACTATATTGGATAACATATTTTTAATATTATCCTGGGAATTAAGATTAATATGACTACTTTATATGTTTTATTGATAACTGATGTAGTGATATTTACAATGAAACTGCTTTATTTATCTATTAAAATAAAAATCTGAAATAGCAAGAAGACAAGTGTGTAAAAAATAAACTTGCACGTAATTCATAAGAACTTTAAGACTGGAATCATACATACAGGTTTTCATGCAACTTTTGATATCATTTTGGATACAGTTTTTTTTTAGGCTATCCATGTGAATACAGACAGGAGGAGTAGAATAAAGGAAAGCCTAATATATCCCTTCTCTCTTATGTGTCAACACTGATATTTAAAGATGGCACTTCCAAGGCATATATGTCAATTACCAAACATAATTACAAAAAGATTAAAAACTGTTTTAAATACACAAACAGTATGTAATACTTGGTTCTACCCAGCAATATGCTCATGGAACCCCCATATAAAGATATAAATCACGCAACAATATCTAAATATGTGGTTATGTCCAAATAAAGCAATATCTAATAATCATCAAAAGATATAAAAGAAAGTGGAGAGTGGAGACTAAAAATTGGTATGTGATCAAAATACTAGCAGCTGGGAAGTGCCCTCAAAGGTGCCTATGCAGCTTAAGACCCGTTTCAGACGAGGACATGAGAAGTCATTTCCATTTTATCCAGAAAAAAAACAGATGATTCTCATACGTATTATCAACCTTATGTAATTTATTACATCTGGCTGGCAAAAAATCAGCAAAATTAATGAACATGCTGCGTTTTTTACCACGATGCATTTTTTTCACGGAGAAAAACGCATCATGTGCATAAAAATTGCGGAATTCATTCTAAATGATGGGACGCATAATGTATGCTTTTTTTTGCGGTTTTATAGCTAAAACACGCAAAAAAAACATGAAAAATCAGCAACGTGTGCACACAGCCTTAGGCTACTTTCACACTGGCGTTTTTTGACAGACGTCGCAATGCGTCGTTTATGGCAAAAAACGCATCCTGCAAACAACTTTTTGCCCCATAGATTAACATTGGCGATGCATTGCGACGCTTTGCCACACGTCGCAACTGTCGTGCGACGGTTGCGCTGTGTTGTGGCGGATCGCTGGGAACAAAAAACGTTAAATGTAACGTTTTTTGCTCCTGACGGACCTCTTTTTCCGACCTCGCATACGCGGCCAGAACTCCGCCCCCACCTCCCTGCACCTCACAATGGGGCAGCAGATGCGCCTGAGAAATGCATCCACTGCACCCGTTGTGCAGTGCGTCAAACGCTAGCGTCGGAATCTCTGCCCGACGCATTGCGACGGGGAGATTCCGACGCTAGTGTGAAAGTAGCCTTAAAGTATGTTGAAAAATCAGTGGTATTTGAATACTAGGAAAAGATTCAAAGAGAAAGTCAAAGTTCAAGTATTATCTTCATCTGCCAACTTTTAAGAACACAGTCCATGGAACTTAACACTGGGGAATAAGAATCTCAGTGATCAGCATGAAGTTCTGTTAGGCAACTCTGTGTAAGGCTGCCGTCACACTAGCATTATTTGGTCAGTATTTTACATCAGTATTTGTAAGCCAAAGCCAGGAGTGGAACAAATAGAGGAAAAGTATAATAGAAACATATGCACCACTTCTGTTTTTATCACCCACTCCTGGTTTTGGCTTACAAATACTGATGTAAAATACTGACCAAATACTGATAGTGTGACGGCAGCCTAATGCAGTCCAAAAGATTCAAACTAGTGAAGTAAATCTGCAAGTGTTTACAGAGACAACCCCTGGTGGACCAAGGGAACCCAGTGGATGTAGTGTATATGGACTTTTCCAAAGCTTTTGATACGGTGCCACACAAAAGGTTGATACATAAAATGAGAATAATGGGGATAGGGGAAAATATGTGTAAGTGGGTTAAGAGCTGGCTCAGGGATAGGAAACAAAGGGTGGTTATTAATGGAGCACACTCGGACTGGGCCCTCTTCTTTTTAACATATTTATTAATGACCTTGTAGGCGATTTTCTGAGCAGAATTTCAATATTTGCAGAGGACACTAAACTCTGCAGGGTAATCAATACAGAGAAGGACAATTTTATATTACAGGATGATTTATGTAAACTAGAAGCTTGGGCTGATAAATGGCAAATGAGATATAATGGGGATAAATGTAAGGTCATGAACTTGGGTAGAAGTAATAAGATGTATAATTATGCACTTAATTCTAAAACTCTGGGCAAAAACATCAATGAAAAAGACCTGGGTGTATGGGTGGATGACAAACTCATGTTCAGTGGCCAGTGTCAGGCAGCTGCTACAAAGGCAAATAAAATAATGGGATGCATTAAAAGAGGCACAGATGCACATGAGGAGAACATAATTTTACCTCTATACAAGTCACTAGTTCAATTTAGAATACTGTGCACAGTTCTGGTCTCCGGTGTATAAGAAAGACATAGCTGAACTAGAACGGGTGCAGAGAAGAGCGATCAAGGTTATTAGAGGACTGGGGGGTCTGCAGTACCAAGATAGGTTATTACACTTGGGGCTATTTAGTTTGGAAAAAGGAAGACTAAGGGGTGATCTTATTTTATTGTATAAATATGAGGGGACTGTACAAAGACCTTTCTGATGATCATTTTAATCATAGACCTGAGACAGGGACAAGGGGGCATCTTCTACGTCTGGAGGAAAGAAGGTTTAAGCATAACAACAACCGCGGATTTTTTACTGTAAGAGCAGTGAGACTATGGAACTCTCTGCGTTATGATGTTGTAATGAGTGATTCATTACTTAAATTTAAGAGGGGATTGGATACCTTTCTTGAAAAGTATAATGTTACAGGGTATATACACTAGATTCCTTGATAGGGTGTTGATCCAGGGAACTAGTCTGATTGCCATATGTGGAGTCGGGAAGGAATTTTTTTCCCCAAAGTGGAACTTACCATTTGCCACATGGGTTTTTTTTTTTGCCTTCCTCTGGATCAACATGTTAGGGCATGTTAGGTTAGGCTATGGGTTGAACTAGATGGACTTAAAGTCTTCCTTCAACCTTAATAACTATGTTATAGGTGGTGCCCCAAGATACTAGTAAAGCGGATGGTAAATCCCACCAGTAATGGAGTCTTTTAGATTGGAATTTCTGGAGTTGAAAGGTGTGCATGGGCATATTGGATTAGAATGAAACTAGCATTCCATTAAACTCCAGTGAAGATGATTTCTGTACTTTTGTCAGGCTGGTGTCTTACACTCTAAAACTTTGTAAGCAACAGATAATGTCCTTGTTTCTAGAGGGATCCACAGTAGAGTTGAGCGACCTTGACCTTTTTAGAGTCGAGCCGGGTTTCGCGAAACCCGACTATCTCAAAAGTCGGGTCGAGTGAAATCGGCCGATTATGACGTAAAGTCGGGATCGACCGAAACACGAAACCCAATGCAAATCAATGGGGCAGCATAGTCGGCAGTGAGTGGGGGCCAGGAAAACACCTAGAGTGCCCATTTTAATGTCAAAACCATCCATTCTTCTTAATGAAGCTTGTCAAGCGTAATTTATTTTATAATAATTGGAAGGCATTTGAAATTGGGGGTCATTTGGCTAAAGTTGTGGTGGGTAGGGCTGGTTCAAGTAATTAGTGGGCCCAGGAAATCTGGACCACGTCACGGCAGTGGAGCAGGGAGAGGTAAGTATTTCAACTTTGCAAGTGCTGTGAACCTGAGCAAGCAGGGGGGGCCCACTCGTTGGCATTGGCACTGGCACAGGGCCCCTCAAAGTACAGCGGTGTGTTTGCATGGCGGGGGCGCCTCCCACCGGCAGCAACACTTTTGCGTACCATGAGAGGCCCTGTGCCAGTGACGTCGCCAACTAGTATTCCTCCCCCCACCTGATGAAGGAACCTGCACTTTCATCTGCACCTTCCTGTTTGTCCCCGTGTAAGGTGGTATGGTATGCGGGAAGGGGGACCTGACTTTCAGCAGGGTCACAATCTTGCAGTGTAGCGTGCACGGGAAATGTTGCGTTATGGGTCAATGTACCAGCAGACTCATCTATCACTGGCTGGGCAATGGGCAGGATGAGGAGGAAACACAGATATAGGCCCAAAGAATAAAGTGGGCTAAATGCAGTTCAAAATTGGTAACACAGGACTAATCAGGGGGCATTGCAGTGGAGGACAACTGGAATGAGAGGCTGACACAGAGAGTAGGCCCAAATCAGTAAGTAGTCGAAATGCAGTTCAAAATTGGCAACAGTAGTAAACAGGCGGCACAGCTTTGTTCAGTGGAGGAGAACAGCAAGGAGTGGCAGACACCGATAGTAGGCCCCAACCCAACTAGTAGGCCAAATGCAGTCTAACATTAACAACTACTTAACGAGCGCCTGAAAACGGAATTTCAGGACAGGAAACCAGGAGAACAGCAAGGAGCGGCAGACACCGATAGTAGGCCCCAAACCAACTAGTACGCCAAATGCAGTTGTTCCGTTTAACCACAATTTAATGAGAGCCTGAAGATAGAAGTTCAGGAAAGGCAACCTGGAGAACACCTTGGAGTGGAACACACCATCTCTCTACACCCCATACCCAATTTGTAGGTCTAATGCAGCGTAGTTTCCAACAACTACTAAACGAGAGCATGATGATCGAAGCATTGGCGAGGAAACCTGGGGAACACCTTGGAGTGGAACACACCATCTCTCTACACCCCATACCCAATTTGTAGGCCTAATGCAGCGTAGTTTCCAACAACTACTAAACGAGAGCATGATGATCGAAGCATTGGCGAGGAAACCTGGGGAACACCTTGGAGTGGAACACACCATCTCTCTACAGTGGAACACACCATCTCTCTACACCCCATACCCAATTTGTAGGCCTAATGCAGCGTAGTTTCCAACAACTACTAAACGAGAGCCGGAAGATCGAAGCTCAGGAAAGGCAACCTGGAGAACACCTTGGAGTGGAACACACCATCTCTCTACACCCCATACCCAATTTGTAGGCCCAATGCAGCGTAGTTTCCAACAACTACTAAACGAGAGCCGGAAGATCGAAGCAATGGAGAGGAACCCTGGGGAACACCTTGGAGTGTAACACACCATCTCTCTACACCTCATACCCAATTTGTAGGCCTAATGCAGCGTAGTTTCCAACAACTACTAAACGAGAGCCGGAAGATCGAAGCAATGGAGAGGAAACCTGGGAACACCTTGGAGTGTAACACACCATCTCTCTACACCCCATACCCAATTTGTAGGCCTAATGCAGCGTAGTTTCCAACAACTACTAAACGAGAGCCGGAAGATCGAAGCAATGGAGAGGAAACCTGGGGAACACCTTGGAGTGTAACACACCATCTCTCTACACCCCATACCCAATTTGTAGGCCTAATGCAGCGTAGTTTCCAACAACTACTAAACGAGAGCATGAAGATCGAAGCAATGGAGAGGAAACCTGGGGAACACATTGGAGTGGAACACACCATCTCTCTACACCCCATACCCAATTTGTAGGCCTAATGCAGCGTAGTTTCCAACAACTACTAAACGAGAGCATGATGATCGAAGCATTGGCGAGGAAACCTGGGGAACACCTTGGAGTGGAACACACCATCTCTCTACAGTGGAACAAACCATCTCTCTACACCCCATACCCAATTTGTAGGCCTAATGCAGCGTAGTTTCCAACAACTACTAAACGAGAGCCGGAAGATCGAAGCAATGGAGAGGAAACCTGGGGAACACCTTGGAGTGTAACACACCATCTCTCTACACCCCATACCCAATTTGTAGGCCTAATGCAGCGTAGTTTCCAACAACTACTAAACGAGAGCCGGAAGATTGAAGCAATGGAGAGGAAACCTGGGGAACACCTTGGAGTGTAACACACCATCTCTCTACACCCCATACCCAATTTGTAGGCCTAATGCAGCGTAGTTTCCAACAACTACTAAACGAGAGCCGGAAGATCGAAGCAATGGAGAGGAAACCTGGGGAACACCTTGGAGTGTAACACACCATCTCTCTACACCCCATACCCAATTTGTAGGCCTAATGCAGCGTAGTTTCTAACAACTACTAAACGAGAGCATGAAGATCGAAGCAATGGAGATGAAACCTGGGGAACACATTGGAGTGGAACACACCATCTCTCTACACCCCATACCCAATTTGTAGGCCTAATGCAGCGTAGTTTCCAACAACTACTAAACGAGAGCATGATGATCGAAGCATTGGCGAGGAAACCTGGGGAACACCTTGGAGTGGAACACACCATCTCTCTACAGTGGAACACACCATCTCTCTACACCCCATACCCAATTTGTAGGCCTAATGCAGCGTAGTTTCCAACAACTGCTAAACGAGAGCATGATGATTGAAGCATTGGCGAGGAAACCTGGGGAACACCTTGGAGTGGAACACACCATCTCTCTACAGTGGAACACACCATCTCTCTACACCCCATACCCAATTTGTAGGCCTAATGCAGCGTAGTTTCCAACAACTACTAAACGAGAGCCGGAAGATCGAAGCTCAGGAAAGGCAACCTGGAGAACACCTTGGAGTGGAACACACCATCTCTCTACACCCCATACCCAATTTGTAGGCCCAATGCAGCGTAGTTTCCAACAACTACTAAACGAGAGCCGGAAGATCGTAGCAATGGAGAGGAAACCTGGGGAACACCTTGGAGTGTAACACACCATCTCTCTACACCCCATACCCAATTTGTAGGCCTAATGCAGCGTAGTTTCCAACAACTACTAAACGAGAGCCGGAAGATCGAAGCAATGGAGAGGAAACCTGGGGAACACCTTGGAGTGTAACACACCATCTCTCTACACCCCATACCCAATTTGTAGGCCTAATGCAGCGTAGTTTCCAACAACTACTAAACGAGAGCCGGAAGATCGAAGCAATGGAGAGGAAACCTGGGGAACACCTTGGAGTGTAACACACCATCTCTCTACACCCCATACCCAATTTGTAGGCCTAATGCAGCGTAGTTTCCAACAACTACTAAACGAGAGCATGAAGATCGAAGCAATGGAGAGGAAACCTGGGGAACACCTTGGAGTGGAACACACCATCTCTCTACACCCCATACCCAATTTGTAGGCCTAATGCAGCGTAGTTTCCAACAACTACTAAACGAGAGCATGATGATCGAAGCATTGGCGAGGAAACCTGGGGAACACCTTGGAGTGGAACACACCATCTCTCTACAGTGGAACACACCATCTCTCTACACCCCATACCCAATTTGTAGGCCTAATGCAGCGTAGTTTCCAACAACTACTAAACGAGAGCCGGAAGATCGAAGCAATGGAGAGGAAACCTGGGGAACACCTTGGAGTGTAACACACCATCTCTCTACACCCCATACCCAATTTGTAGGCCTAATGCAGCGTAGTTTCCAACAACTACTAAACGAGAGCCGGAAGATCGAAGCAATGGAGAGGAAACCTGGGGAACACCTTGGAGTGGAACACACCATCTCTCTACACCCCATACCCAATTTGTAGGCCTAATGCAGCGTAGTTTCCAACAACTACTAAACGAGAGCCGGAAGATCGAAGCTCAGGAAAGGCAACCTGGAGAACACCTTGGAGTGGAACACACCATCTCTCTACACCCCATACCCAATTTGTAGGCCCAATGCAGCGTAGTTTCCAACAACTACTAAACGAGAGCCGGAAGATCGAAGCAATGGAGAGGAAACCTGGGGAACACCTTGGAGTGTAACACACCATCTCTCTACACCCCATACCCAATTTGTAGGCCTAATGCAGCGTAGTTTCCAACAACTACTAAACGAGAGCCGGAAGATCGAAGCAATGGAGAGGAAACCTGGGGAACACCTTGGAGTGTAACACACCATCTCTCTACACCCCATACCCAATTTGTAGGCCTAATGCAGCGTAGTTTCCAACAACTACTAAACGAGAGCCGGAAGATCGAAGCAATGGAGAGGAAACCTGGGGAACACCTTGGAGTGTAACACACCATCTCTCTACACCCCATACCCAATTTGTAGGCCTAATGCAGCGTAGTTTCCAACAACTACTAAACGAGAGCATGAAGATCGAAGCAATGGAGAGGAAACCTGGGGAACACCTTGGAGTGGAACACACCATCTCTCTACACCCCATACCCAATTTGTAGGCCTAATGCAGCGTAGTTTCCAACAACTACTAAACGAGAGCATGATGATCGAAGCATTGGCGAGGAAACCTGGGGAACACCTTGGAGTGGAACACACCATCTCTCTACAGTGGAACACACCATCTCTCTACACCCCATACCCAATTTGTAGGCCTAATGCAGCGTAGTTTCCAACAACTACTAAACGAGAGCCGGAAGATCGAAGCAATGGAGAGGAAACCTGGGGAACACCTTGGAGTGTAACACACCATCTCTCTACACCCCATACCCAATTTGTAGGCCTAATGCAGCGTAGTTTCCAACAACTACTAAACGAGAGCCGGAAGATCGAAGCAATGGAGAGGAAACCTGGGGAACACCTTGGAGTGGAACACACCATCTCTCTACACCCCATACCCAATTTGTAGGCCTAATGCAGCGTAGTTTCCAACAACTACTAAACGAGAGCCGGAAGATCGAAGCAATTGAGAGGAAACCTGGGGAACACCTTGGAGTGTAACACACCATCTCTCTACACCCCATACCCAATTTGTAGGCCTAATGCAGCGTAGTTTCCAACAACTACTAAACGAGAGCCGGAAGATCGAAGCAATGGAGAGGAAACCTGGGGAACACCATGGAGTGTAACACACCATCTCTCTACACCCCATACCCAATTTGTAGGCCTAATGCAGCGTAGTTTCCAACAACTACTAAACGAGAGCCAGAAGATCGAAGCAATGGAGAGGAAACCTGGGGAACACCTTGGAGTGTAACACACCATCTCTCTACACCCCATACCCAATTTGTAGGCCTAATGCAGCGTAGTTTCCAACAACTACTAAACGAGAGCATGAAGATCGAAGCAATGGAGAGGAAACCTGGGGAACACCTTGGAGTGGAACACACCATCTCTCTACACCCCATACCCAATTTGTAGGCCTAATGCAGCGTAGTTTCCAACAACTACTAAACGAGAGCATGATGATCGAAGCATTGGCGAGGAAACCTGGGGAACACCTTGGAGTGGAACACACCATCTCTCTACAGTGGAACACACCATCTCTCTACACCCCATACCCAATTTGTAGGCCTAATGCAGCGTAGTTTCCAACAACTACTAAACGAGAGCCGGAAGATCGAAGCAATGGAGAGGAAACCTGGGGAACACCTTGGAGTGTAACACACCATCTCTCTACACCCCATACCCAATTTGTAGGCCTAATGCAGCGTAGTTTCCAACAACTACTAAACGAGAGCCGGAAGATCGAAGCAATGGAGAGGAAACCTGGGGAACACCTTGGAGTGGAACACACCATCTCTCTACACCCCATACCCAATTTGTAGGCCTAATGCAGCGTAGTTTCCAACAACTACTAAACGAGAGCCGGAAGATCGAAACAATGGAGAGGAAACCTGGGGAACACCTTGGAGTGTAACACACCATCTCTCTACACCCCATACCCAATTTGTAGGCCTAATGCAGCGTAGTTTCCAACAACTACTAAACGAGAGCCGGAAGATCGAAGCAATGGAGAGGAAACCTGGGGAACACCATGGAGTGTAACACACCATCTCTCTACACCCCATACCCAATTTGTAGGCCTAATGCAGCGTAGTTTCCAACAACTACTAAACGAGAGCCGGAAGATCGAAGCAATGGAGAGGAAACCTGGGGAACACCTTGGAGTGTAACACACCATCTCTCTACACCCCATACCCAATTTGTAGGCCTAATGCAGCGTAGTTTCCAACAACTACTAAACGAGAGCATGAAGAACGAAGCAATGGAGAGGAAACCTGGGGAACACCTTGGAGTGGAACACACCATCTCTCTACACCCCATACCCAATTTGTAGGCCTAATGCAGCATAGTTTCCAACAACTACTAAACGAGAGCATGATGATCGAAGCATTGGCGAGGAAACCTGGGGAACACCTTGGAGTGGAACACATCATCTCTCTACAGTGGAACACACCATCTCTCTACACCCCATACCCAATTTGTAGGCCTAATGCAGCGTAGTTTCCAACAACTACTAAACGAGAGCCGGAAGATCGAAGCTCAGGAAAGGCAACCTGGAGAACACCTTGGAGTGGAACACACCATCTCTCTACACCCCATACCCAATTTGTAGGCCCAATGCAGCGTAGTTTCCAACAACTACTAAACGAGAGCCGGAAGATCGAAGCAATGGAGAGGAAACCTGGGGAACACCTTGGAGTGTAACACACCATCTCTCTATACCCCATACCCAATTTGTAGGCCTAATGCAGCGTAGTTTCCAACAACTACTAAACGAGAGCCGGAAGATCGAAGCAATGGAGAGGAAACCTGGGGAACACCTTGGAGTGTAACACACCATCTCTCTACACCCCATACCCAATTTGTAGGCCTAATGCAGCATAGTTTCCAACAACTACTAAACGAGAGCCGGAAGATCGAAGCAATGGAGAGGAAACCTGGGGAACACCTTGGAGTGTAACACACCATCTCTCTAAACCCCATACCCAATTTGTAGGCCTAATGCAGCGTAGTTTCCAACAACTACTAAACGAGAGCATGAAGATCGAAGCAATGGAGAGGAAACCTGGGGAACATCTTGGAGTGGAACACACCATCTCTCTACACCCTATACCCAATTTGTAGGCCTAATGCAGCGTAGTTTCCAACAACTACTAAACGAGAACATGATGATCGAAGCATTGGCGAGGAAACCTGGGGAACACCTTGTAGTGGAACACACCATCTCTCTACAGTGGAACACACCATCTCTCTACACCCCATACCCAATTTGTAGGCCTAATGCAGCGTAGTTTCCAACAACTGCTAAACGAGAGCATGATGATTGAAGCATTGGCGAGGAAACCTGGGGAACACCTTGGAGTGGAACACACCATCTCTCTACAGTGGAACACACCATCTCTCTACACCCCATACCCAATTTGTAGGCCTAATGCAGCGTAGTTTCCAACAACTACTAAACGAGAGCCGGAAGATCGAAGCTCAGGAAAGGCAACCTGGAGAACACCTTGGAGTGGAACACACCATCTCTCTACACCCCATACCCAATTTGTAGGCCCAATGCAGCGTAGTTTCCAACAACTACTAAACGAGAGCCGGAAGATCGAAGCAATGGAGAGGAAACCTGGGGAACACCTTGGAGTGTAACACACCATCTCTCTACACCCCATACCCAATTTGTAGGCCTAATGCAGCGTAGTTTCCAACAACTACTAAACGAGAGCCGGAAGATCGAAGCAATGGAGAGGAAACCTGGGGAACACCTCGGAGTGTAACACACCATCTCTCTACACCCCATACCCAATTTGTAGGCCTAATGCAGCGTAGTTTCCAACAACTACTAAACGAGAGCCGGAAGATCGAAGCAATGGAGAGGAAACCTGGGGAACACCTTGGAGTGTAACACACCATCTCTCTACACCCCATACCCAATTTGTAGGCCTAATGCAGCGTAGTTTCCAACAACTACTAAACGAGAGCATGAAGATCGAAGCAATGGAGAGGAAACCTGGGGAACACCTTGGAGTGGAACACACCATCTCTCTACACCCCATACCCAATTTGTAGGCCTAATGCAGCGTAGTTTCCAACAACTACTAAACGAGAGCATGATGATTGAAGTATTGGCGAGGAAACCTGAGGAACACCTTGGAGTGGAACACACCATCTCTCTACAGTGGAACACACCATCTCTCTACACCCCATACCCAATTTGTAGGCCTAATGCAGCGTAGTTTCCAACAACTACTAAACGAGAGCCGGAAGATCGAAGCAATGGAGAGGGAACCTGGGGAACACCATGGAGTGTAACACACCATCTCTCTACACCCCATACCCAATTTGTAGGCCTAATGCAGCGTAGTTTCCAACAACTACTAAACGAGAGCCGGAAGATCGAAGCAATGGAGAGGAAACCTGGGGAACACCTTGGAGTGTAACACACCATCTCTCTACACCCCATACCCAATTTGTAGGCCTAATGCAGCGTAGTTTCCAACAACTACTAAACGAGAGCATGAAGATCGAAGCAATGGAGAGGAAACCTGGGGAACACCTTGGAGTGGAACACACCATCTCTCTACACCCCATACCCAATTTGTAGGCCTAATGCAGCGTAGTTTCCAACAACTACTAAACGAGAGCCGGAAGATCGAAGCAATGGAGAGGAAACCTGGGGAACACCTTGGAGTGTAACACACCATCTCTCTACACCCCATACCCAATTTGTAGGCCTAATGCAGCGTAGTTTCCAACAACTACTAAACGAGAGCATGAAGATCGAAGCAATGGAGAGGAAACCTGGGGAACACCTTGGAGTGTAACACACCATCTCTCTACACCCCATACCCAATTTGTAGGCCTAATGCAGCGTAGTTTCCAACAACTACTAAACGAGAGCCGGAAGATCGAAGCAATGGAGAGGAAACCTGGGGAACACCTTGGAGTGTAACACACCATCTCTCTACACCCCATACCCAATTTGTAGGCCTAATGCAGCGTAGTTTCCAACAACTACTAAACGAGAGCCGGAAGATCGAAGCAATGGAGAGGAAACCTGGGGAACACCATGGAGTGTAACACACCATCTCTCTACACCCCATACCCAATTTGTAGGCCTAATGCAGCGTAGTTTCCAACAACTACTAAACGAGAGCCGGAAGATCGAAGCAATGGAGAGGAAACCTGGGGAACACCTTGGAGTGTAACACACCATCTCTCTACACCCCATACCCAATTTGTAGGCCTAATGCAGCGTAGTTTCCAACAACTACTAAACGAGAGCATGAAGATCGAAGCAATGGAGAGGAAACCTGGGGAACACCTTGGAGTGTAACACACCATCTCTCTACACCCCATACCCAATTTGTAGGCCTAATGCAGCGTAGTTTCCAACAACTACTAAACGAGAGCCGGAAGATCGAAGCAATGGAGAGGAAACCTGGGGAACACCTTGGAGTGTAACACACCATCTCTCTACACCCCATACCCAATTTGTAGGCCTAATGCAGCGTAGTTTCCAACAACTACTAAACGAGAGCATGAAGATCGAAGCAATGGAGAGGAAACCTGGGGAACACCTTGGAGTGTAACACACCATCTCTCTACACCCCATACCCAATTTGTAGGCCTAATGCAGCGTAGTTTCCAACAACTACTAAACGAGAGCCGGAAGATCGAAGCAATGGAGAGGAAACCTGGGGAACACCTTGGAGTGTAACACACCATCTCTCTACGCCCCATACCCAATTTGTAGGCCTAATGCAGCGTAGTTTCCAACAACTACTAAACGAGAGCCGGAAGATCGAAGCAATGGAGAGGAAACCTGGGGAACACCTTGGAGTGTAACACACCATCTCTCTACACCCCATACCCAATTTGTAGGCCTAATGCAGCGTAGTTTCCAACAACTACTAAACGAGAGCATGAAGATCGAAGCAATGGAGAGGAAACCTGGGGAACACCTTGGAGTGGAACACACCATCTCTCTACACCCCATACCCAATTTGTAGGCCTAATGCAGCGTAGTTTCCAACAACTACTAAACGAGAGCATGATGATCGAAGCATTGGCGAGGAAACCTGGGGAACACCTTGGAGTGGAACACACCATCTCTCTACAGTGGAACACACCATCTCTCTACACCCCATACCCAATTTGTAGGCCTAATGCAGCGTAGTTTCCAACAACTACTAAACGAGAGCCGGAAGATCGAAGCAATGGAGAGGAAACCTGGGGAACACCTTGGAGTGTAACACACCATCTCTCTACACCCCATACCCAATTTGTAGGCCTAATGCAGCGTAGTTTCCAACAACTACTAAACGAGAGCCGGAAGATCGAAGCAATGGAGAGGAAACCTGGGGAACACCTTGGAGTGGAACACACCATCTCTCTACACCCCATACCCAATTTGTAGGCCTAATGCAGCGTAGTTTCCAACAACTACTAAACGAGAGCCGGAAGATCGAAGCAATGGAGAGGAAACCTGGGGAACACCTTGGAGTGTAACACACCATCTCTCTACACCCCATACCCAATTTGTAGGCCTAATGCAGCGTAGTTTCCAACAACTACTAAACGAGAGCCGGAAGATCGAAGCAATAGAGAGGAAACCTGGGGAACACCATGGAGTGTAACACACCATCTCTCTACACCCCATACCCAATTTGTAGGCCTAATGCAGCGTAGTTTCCAACAACTACTAAACGAGAGCCGGAAGATCGAAGCAATGGAGAGGAAACCTGGGGAACACCTTGGAGTGTAACACACCATCTCTCTACACCCCATACCCAATTTGTAGGCCTAATGCAGCGTAGTTTCCAACAACTACTAAACGAGAGCATGAAGATCGAAGCAATGGAGAGGAAACCTGGGGAACACCTTGGAGTGGAACACACCATCTCTCTACACCCCATACCCAATTTGTAGGCCTAATGCAGCGTAGTTTCCAACAACTACTAAACGAGAGCATGATGATCGAAGTATTGGCGAGGAAACCTGGGGAACACCTTGGAGTGGAACACACCATCTCTCTACAGTGGAACACACCATCTCTCTACACCCCATACCCAATTTGTAGGCCTAATGCAGCGTAGTTTCCAACAACTACTAAACGAGAGCCGGAAGATCGAAGCAATGGAGAGGAAACCTGGGGAACACCTTGGAGTGTAACACACCATCTCTCTACACCCCATACCCAATTTGTAGGCCTAATGCAGCGTAGTTTCCAACAACTACTAAACGAGAGCCGGAAGATCGAAGCAATGGAGAGGAAACCTGGGGAACACCTTGGAGTGGAACACACCATCTCTCTACACCCCATACCCAATTTGTAGGCCTAATGCAGCGTAGTTTCCAACAACTACTAAACGAGAGCCGGAAGATCGAAGCAATGGAGAGGAAACCTGGGGAACACCTTGGAGTGTAACACACCATCTCTCTACACCCCATACCCAATTTGTAGGCCTAATGCAGCGTAGTTTCCAACAACTACTAAACGAGAGCCGGAAGATCGAAGCAATGGAGAGGAAACCTGGGGAACACCATGGAGTGTAACACACCATCTCTCTACACCCCATACCCAATTTGTAGGCCTAATGCAGCGTAGTTTCCAACAACTACTAAACGAGAGCCGGAAGATCGAAGCAATGGAGAGGAAACCTGGGGAACACCTTGGAGTGTAACACACCATCTCTCTACACCCCATACCCAATTTGTAGGCCTAATGCAGCGTAGTTTCCAACAACTACTAAACGAGAGCATGAAGAACGAAGCAATGGAGAGGAAACCTGGGGAACACCTTGGAGTGAAACACACCATCTCTCTACACCCCATACCCAATTTGTAGGCCTAATGCAGCATAGTTTCCAACAACTACTAAACGAGAGCATGATGATCGAAGCATTGGCGAGGAAACCTGGGGAACACCTTGGAGTGGAACACATCATCTCTCTACAGTGGAACACACCATCTCTCTACACCCCATACCCAATTTGTAGGCCTAATGCAGCGTAGTTTCCAACAACTACTAAACGAGAGCATGATGATCGAAGCATTGGCGAAGAAACCTGGGGAACACCTTGGAGTGGAACACACCATCTCTCTACAGTGGAACACACCATCTCTCTACACCCCATACCCAATTTGTAGGCCTAATGCAGCGTAGTTTCCAACAACTACTAAACGAGAGCCGGAAGATCGAAGCTCAGGAAAGGCAACCTGGAGAACACCTTGGAGTGGAACACACCATCTCTCTACACCCCATACCCAATTTGTAGGCCCAATGCAGCGTAGTTTCCAACAACTACTAAACGAGAGCCGGAAGATCGAAGCAATGGAGAGGAAACCTGGGGAACACCTTGGAGTGTAACACACCATCTCTCTACACCCCATACCCAATTTGTAGGCCTAATGCAGCGTAATTTCCAACAACTACTAAACGAGAGCCGGAAGATCGAAGCAATGGAGAGGAAACCTGGGGAACACCTTGGAGTGTAACACACCATCTCTCTACACCCCATACCCAATTTGTAGGCCTAATGCAGCATAGTTTCCAACAACTACTAAACGAGAGCCGGAAGATCGAAGCAATGGAGAGGAAACCTGGGGAACACCTTGGAGTGTAACACACCATCTCTCTACACCCCATACCCAATTTGTAGGCCTAATGCAGCGTAGTTTCCAACAACTACTAAACGAGAGCATGAAGATCGAAGCAATGGAGAGGAAACCTGGGGAACACCTTGGAGTGGAACACACCATCTCTCTACACCCCATACCCAATTTGTAGGCCTAATGCAGCGTAGTTTCCAACAACTACTAAACGAGAGCATGATGATCGAAGCATTGGCGAGGAAACCTGGGGAACACCTTGGAGTGGAACACACCATCTCTCTACAGTGGAACACACCATCTCTCTACACCCCATACCCAATTTGTAGGCCTAATGCAGCGTAGTTTCCAACAACTACTAAACGAGAGCCGGAAGATCGAAGCAATGGAGAGGAAACCTGGGGAACACCTTGGAGTGTAACACACCATCTCTCTACACCCCATACCCAATTTGTAGGCCTAATGCAGCGTAGTTTCCAACAACTACTAAACGAGAGCCGGAAGATCGAAGCAATGGAGAGGAAACCTGGGGAACACCTTGGAGTGTAACACACCATCTCTCTACACCCCATACCCAATTTGTAGGCCTAATGCAGCGTAGTTTCCAACAACTACTAAACGAGAGCCGGAAGATCGAAGCAATGGAGAGGAAACCTGGGGAACACCTTGGAGTGTAACACACCATCTCTCTACACCCCATACCCAATTTGTAGGCCTAATGCAGCGTAGTTTCCAACAACTACTAAACGAGAGCCGGAAGATCGAAGCAATGGAGAGGAAACCTGGGGAACACCTTGGAGTGTAACACACCATCTCTCTACACCCCATACCCAATTTGTAGGCCTAATGCAGCGTAGTTTCCAACAACTACTAAACGAGAGCATGAAGATCGAAGCAATGGAGAGGAAACCTGGGGAACACCTTGGAGTGGAACACACCATCTCTCTACACCCCATACCCAATTTGTAAGCCTAATGCAGCGTAGTTTCCAACAACTACTAAACGAGAGCATGATGATCGAAGCATTGGCGAGGAAACCTGGGGAACACCTTGGAGTGGAACACACCATCTCTCTACAGTGGAACACACCATCTCTCTACACCCCATACCCAATTTGTAGGCCTAATGCAGCGTAGTTTCCAACAACTACTAAACGAGAGCCGGAAGATCGAAGCTCAGGAAAGGCAACCTGGGGAACACCTTGGAGTGGAACACACCATCTCTCTACACCCCATACCCAATTTGTAGGCCCAATGCAGCGTAGTTTCCAACAACTACTAAACGAGAGCCGGAAGATCGAAGCTCAGGAAAGGCAACCTGGGGAACACCTTGGAGTGTAACAAACCCTCTCTCTACACCACGGAAGGGCTGATTCTTAGGAAGGAAGGCTGTCGGAAAGAAGCAGGGCGCGTCCGAGGGTGATTATATTCTTATTGGGTATATACTCACCCTCGGACGCGCCCTGCTTCTTTATTTGTAATGAATGTTTATTTGCAATGTGGTTTTGACTTACTCTATTTTTTGGTAAATAATGATTTTATTATTTTCATTGTTTTGCATCTTCTTGGCAATAATATAAAGAAGACGCGACAGGACAACACTCGGTGGATGCCATATCTGTGTTTAAAATTGAAAAAACCTTTCAGTTAACTACTTGCAGGAGAAAGTTATTGTAGCTGGTGGCCATTTTTAGTACTGTACCAGATTTTTGTTGTATGTGTTTGTTTTTAATGTTAAAATGTCTGCATTTGATATCTCTCCAGTATTTTCTTTTTTATAAGCAAAATACTTATTTTTATATTTTCTGATGTTGGTTCCAGGGGTACACGGGCAGCAGTGGTGTGGTCAGTGGAGGCCTAGTGGAAGGAGTGACCGCAGACAGGCATCAAAGGCCTAAAATAATAACACATGGCTGTAGGCAATTTTAAATTGGTTACAGGGGTACACGGGCAGCAGTGGTGTGGTCAGTGGAGGCCTAGTGGAAGGAGTGACCGCAGACAGGCATCGAAGGCCTAAAATAATAACACATGGCTGTAGGCAATTTTAAATTGGTTCCAGGGGTACACGGGCAGCAGTGGTGTGGTCAGTGGAGGCCTAGTGGAAGGAGTGACCGCAGACAGGCATCGAAGGCCTAAAATAATAACACATGGCTGTAGGCAATTTTAAATTGGTTACAGGGGTACACGGGCAGCAGTGGTGTGGTCAGTGGAGGCCTAGTGGAAGGAGTGACCGCAGACAGGCATCGAAGGCCTAAAATAATAACACATGGCTGTAGGCAATTTTAAATTGGTTCCAGGGGTACACGGGCAGCAGTGGTGTGGTCAGTGGAGGCCTAGTGGAAGGAGTGACCACAGACAGGCATCGAAGGCCTAAAATAATAACACATGGCTGTAGGCAATTTTAAATTGGTTCCAGGGGTACACGGGCAGCAGTGGTGTGGTCAGTGGAGGCCTAGTGGAAGGAGTGACCGCAGACAGGCATCGAAGGCCTAAAATAATAACACATGGCTGTAGGCAATTTTAAATTGGTTCCAGGGGTACACGGGCAGCAGTGGTGTGGTCAGTGGAGGCCTAGTGGAAGGAGTGACCGCAGACTGGCATCGAAGGCCTAAAATAATAACACATGGCTGTAGGCAATTTTAAATTGGTTCCAGGGGTACACGGGCAGCAGTGGTGTGGTCAGTGGAGGCCTAGTGGAAGGAGTGACCGCAGACAGGCATCGAAGGCCTAAAATAATAACACATGGCTGTAGGCAATTTTAAATTGGTTACAGGGGTACACGGGCAGCAGTGGTGTGGTCAGTGGAGGCCTAGTGGAAGGAGTGACCGCAGACAGGCATCGAAGGCCTAAAATAATAACACATGGCTGTAGGCAATTTTAAATTGGTTCCAGGGGTACACGGGCAGCAGTGGTGTGGTCAGTGGGGGCCTAGTGGAAGGAGTGACCGCAGACAGGCATCGAAGGCCTAAAATAATAACACATGGCTGTAGGCAATTTTAAATTGGTTCCAGGGGTACACGGGCAGCAGTGGTGTGGTCAGTGGAGGCCTAGTGGAAGGAGTGACCGCAGACAGGCATCGAAGGCCTAAAATAATAACACATGGCTGTAGGCAATTTTAAATTGGTTCCAGGGGTACACGGGCAGCAGTGGTGTGGTCAGTGGAGGCCTAGTGGAAGGAGTGACCGCAGACAGGCATCGAAGGCCTAAAATAATAACACATGGCTGTAGGCAATTTTAAATTGGTTACAGGGGTACACGGGCAGCAGTGGTGTGGTCAGTGGAGGCCTAGTGGAAGGAGTGACCGCAGACAGGCATCGAAGGCCTAAAATAATAACACATGGCTGTAGGCAATTTTAAATTGGTTCCAGGGGTACACGGGCAGCAGTGGTGTGGTCAGTGGAGGCCTAGTGGAAGGAGTGACCACAGACAGGCATCGAAGGCCTAAAATAATAACACATGGCTGTAGGCAATTTTAAATTGGTTCCAGGGGTACACGGGCAGCAGTGGTGTGGTCAGTGGAGGCCTAGTGGAAGGAATGACCGCAGACAGGCATCGAAGGCCTAAAATAATAACACATGGCTGTAGGCAATTTTAAATTGGTTCCAGGGGTACACGGGCAGCAGTGGTGTGGTCAGTGGAGGCCTAGTGGAAGGAGTGACCACAGACAGGCATCGAAGGCCTAAAATAATAACACATGGCTGTAGGCAATTTTAAATTGGTTCCAGGGGTACACGGGCAGCAGTGCCCTGGTCAGTGTAGTAGTAGTAGAAAGAATGGACCGCAGACAGGCATCGAAGGCCTAAAATAAAAAAATTGGGCTGGCTGTAGGCAATTTTAAATTGGTTCCAGGGGTACACGGGCAGCAGTGGTGTGGTCAGTGGAGGCCTAGTGGAAGGAGTGACCGCAGACAGGCATCGAAGGCCTAAAATAATAACACATGGCTGTAGGCAATTTTAAATTGGTTCCAGGGGTACACGGGCAGCAGTGGTGTGGTCAGTGGAGGCCTAGTGGAAGGAGTGACCACAGACAGGCATCGAAGGCCTAACACAACAAAAATGTCAATACAATGGTATTGTCAGTGGCAGGCATTGAAGGATGTCAGCGCATAGACTAAACATTGGTGGAGCTGTGAGATAATTTTGCAAGTGGTAGAGCACTGTTTGAGCTGGGGTGGGGGGAAACTGTCTTGTGGCCGGCGGTACAGGCCCAGGGCCCCTCATATTACAACGGTGTGTCTGACGTTGGGTGCGCACCACCACCGCCAGAGACACTTTATTGTACTAGGAGGGACCCAGTGGCAGTGCCGTCGACCAAAAGCGGGCTCACCCACCTCTTCAGACAAACTGCACTCTCACGGGTGCTGTTGCCAAGTGTCGATACCACGGCCCCGTGTGGGGAGTTTGGCCATTTAGTGAGGTGTAAACATGTCGTATGCTGGACAATCAGGTGCAGAAAATTACGAGATTGGAAAAGGCATTCAGAATAGTCCACAGGCAAGACATTTTCATAGGAAAGCTAGGTGTCAGCCGGGCAAGGTGGGGCAAAAGATTTCGAAATCCAGTTGTGGTTCATTTTAATGAAGGTTAGATCATCTACATTTTGGATAGCCAGACGAGTCCTTTTTTCTGTTAGTATTGAACCTGCAGCACTGAATACTCTTTCTGATAGGACACTAGCTGCCGGGCAAGCAAGCTCCTGCAATGCATATTCTGCCAATTCTGGCCAGGTGTCTAATTTTGATGCCCAGTAATCAAATGGGAATGACGGTTGAGGGAGAACATCGATAAGGGATGAAAAATAGTTTGTAACCATACTAGACAAATGTTGTCTCCTGTCACTTTGAATTGATGCTGCAGTACCTGTCCTGTCTGCGGTCATAGCAAAATCACTCCACAACCTGGTCAGAAAACCCCTCTGGCCAACACCACTTCTGATTTCTGCCCCTCTAACTCCTCTGGTCTGCTGGCCCCTGCAGCTCGTGTGAGAACGATCACGGGCGCTGTGTGCAGGGAATGCCAGAAGCAAACGGTCAACAAGAGTTGATTGTTTGGTTGCTAATATTAGTTCCAAGTTCTCATGTGGCATTATATTTTGCAATTTGCCTTTATAGCGAGGATCAAGGAGGCAGGCCAACCAGTAATCGTCATCATTCATCATTTTAGTTATGCGTGTGTCCCTTTTGAGGATACGTAAGGCATAATCCGCCATGTGGGCCAAAGTTCCAGTTCTCAAATCTGCGGTTGTGCTTGCTTGAGGGGCAGTTTCAGGCAAATCCACGTCACTTGTGTCCCTCAAAAAACCAGAACCCGGCCTTGCCGCGCCACCAATTTCCAGTGGCCCCGGAAAAGCTTCCTCATTAAAAATATAATCATCCCCATCATCCTTTGCGTCCTCCTCCTCCTCTTCGCCCGCTACCTCGTCCTGTACACTGCCCTGGCCAGACAATAGCTGACTGTCATCAAGGCTTTCCTCCTCCTCAGCTGCAGACGCCTGATCCTTTATGTGCGTCAAACTTTGCATCAGCAGACGCATTAGGGGGATGCTCATGCTTATTATGGCGTTGTCTGCACTAACCAGCCGTGTGCATTCCTCAAAACACTGAAGGACTTGACACATGTCTTGAATCTTCGACCACTGCACACCTTACAACTCCTTGTCTGCCATCCTACTGCCTGCCCGTGTATGTGTATCCTCCCACAAAAACATAACAGCCCGCCTCTGTTCACACAGTCTCTGAAGCATGTGCAGTGTTGAGTTCCACCTTGTTGCAACGTCTATGATTAGGCGATGCTGGGGAAGGTTCAAAGAACGCTGATAGGTCTGCATACGGCTGGAGTGTACGGGCGAACGGCGGATATGTGAGCAAAGTCCACGCACTTTGAGGAGCAGGTCGGATAACCCCGGATAACTTTTCAGGAAGCACTGCACCACCAGGTTTAAGGTGTGAGCCAGGCAAGGAATGTGTTTCAGTTGGGAAAGGGAGATGGCAGCCATGAAATTCCTTCCGTTATCACTCACTACCTTGCCTGCCTCAAGATCTACAGTGCCCAGCCACGACTGCGTTTCTTTCTGCAAGAACTCGGACAGAACTTCCGCGGTGTGTCTGTTGTTGCCCAAACACTTCATAGCCAATACAGCCTGCTGACGTTTGCCAGTAGCTGCCCCATAATGGGAGACCTGGTGTGCAACAGTGGCAGCTGCGGATGTAGTGGTTGTGCGACTGCGGTCTGTGGACGAGCTCTCGCTTCTGCAGGAGGACGAAGAGGAGGAGGAGGGGGTGCGAACGGCTACAGCCAACTGTTTCCTAGACCGTGGGCTAGGCAGAACTGCCCCAAACTTGCTGTCCCCTGTGGACCCTGCATCCACCACATTTACCCAGTGTGCCGTGATGGACACGTAACGTCCCTGGCCATGCCTACTGGTCCATGCATCTGTTGTCAGGTGCACCTTTGTGCTCACAGATTGCCTGAGTGCATGGACGATGCGCTCTTTAACATGCTGGTGGAGGGCTGGGATGGCTTTTCTGGAAAAAAAGTGTCGACTGGGTAGCTCGTAGCGTGGTACAGCGTAGTCCATCAGGGCTTTGAAAGCTTCGCTTTCAACTAACCGGTAGGGCATCATCTCTAACGAGATTAGTCTAGCTATGTGTGCGTTCAAACCCTGTGTACGCGGATGCGAGGCTAAGTACTTCCTTTTTCTAACCATAGTCTCATGTAGGGTGAGCTGGACTGGAGAGCTGGAGATCGTGGAACTAGCGGGGGTGCCGGTGGACATGGCAGACTGAGAGACGGTGGGAGATGGTATTGTTGCCACCGGTGCCCTAGATGCAGTGTTTCCTACTATGAAACTGGTGATTCCCTGACCCTGACTGCTTTGGCCTGGCAAAGAAACCTGCACAGATACTGCAGGTGGTGCGGAAAATGGTGGCCCTACACTGCCGGAAGGGATGTTGCGTTGCTGACTAGCTTCATTGGCCGAGGGTGCTACAACCTTAAGGGACGTTTGGTAGTTAGTCCAGGCTTGCAAATGCATGGGGGTTAAATGTCTATGCATGCAACTTGTATTGAGACTTTTCAGATTCTGTCCTCTGCTTAAGGTAGTTGAACATTTTTGACAGATGACTTTGCGCTGATCAATTGGATGTTGTTTAAAAAAATGCCAGACTGCACTCTTTCTAGCATCGGATACCTTTTCAGGCATTGCAGACTGAGCTTTAACCGGATGGCCACGCTGTCCTCCAACAGGTTTTGGCTTTGCCACGCGTTTTGGGCAAGATACGGGCCCGACAGATGGAACCTGTTGCGATGTTGATGCCTGCTGCGGCCCCTCCTCCTCCGCTTCAGAACTGCTGCCGCCTGCACCCTGTTCCCCCAATGGCTGCCAATCGGGGTCAAGAACTGGGTCATCTATTACCTCTTCTTGTAGCTCGTGTGCAACTTCGTCTGTGTCACCGTGTCGGTCGGTGGTATAGCGTTCGTGATGGGGCAACATAGTCTCATCAGGGTCTGATTCTTGATCAGCACCCTGCGAGGGTAATGTTGTGGTCTGAGTCAAAGGACCAGCATAGTAGTCTGGCTGTGGCTGTGCATCAGTGCACTCCATGTCAGATTCAACTTGTAATGGGCATGGACTGTTAACTGCTTCACTTTCTAAGCCAGGGACGGTATGTGTAAAGAGCTCCATGGAGTAACCCGTTGTGTCGCCTGCTGCATTCTTCTCTGTTGTTGTTTTTGCTGAAGAGGACAAGGAAGCGACTTGTCCCTGACCGTGAACATCCACTAACGACGCGCTGCTTTGACATTTACCAGTTTCACGAGAGGAGGCAAAAGAGCTAGAGGCTGAGTCAGCAAGATAAGCCAAAACTTGCTCTTGCTGCTCCGGCTTTAAAAGCGGTTTTCCTACTCCCAGAAAAGGGAGCGTTCGAGGCCTTGTGTAGCCAGACGACGAACCTGGCTCCACAGCTCCAGACTTAGGTGCAATATTTTTTTTCCCACGACCAGCTGATGCTCCACCACTACCACTACCCTCATTACCAGTTGACAATGAACGCCCCCGGCCACGACCTCTTCCACCATACTTCCTCATTGTTTTAAAAACGTAAACAAACTAACGGTGTTTGTTGCTGTCACACAAATTACACGGTGAGCTATAACTTCAGTATGATTTAGCTACCCCTTTACAGGTGAGTGAGACCACAACGAAAATCAGGCACAATGTTACACACTCTGTTGTTGGTGGCAACAAATGAGAGAGATGCCACACACGCAGGACTGTCACTGAAGCACAAATGTAAATATTAATCTCCCACTGATTTGATTTTTTTTTTTTTTTAAGGGAGACTTTAGGAAAAAAAAATAATAGAATAAAATGATTTTTTCAGGAAGAATTTAGAAACCAAATAAAATAAAATGATTTTTTCAGGGAGAATTTAGAAAACAAATAAAACAAAAAAAGGCTTTCTATGGCCCACTGAGTGAGAGATGACGCACACAGGAGTCAGGAGTGGCACACAAGCCCAGAGGCCAATATTTATCTCCCACTGATTGATGTAGTGATTTTTTCAGGTAGATTTTGGAACCCAAATCAAGCTAAAAAAAATAATAGGCTTTCTATGGCCCACAATTGGAGAGAGAGAGAGAGATGGCACACCCAGGAGTCAAGACTGGCACACAAGCAGAAAGGGCAATATTAATCTCCCACTGATTTGTTTTTGTTTTCTTTGTTTTTTTCAGGGAGACTTTAGGAAAAAAAAAAAAAAGAATAAAATGATTTTTTTAGGAAGAATTTAGAAACCAAAGAAAATAAAATGATTTTTTCAGGGAGAATTTAGAAAACAAATAAAACAAAAAAAGGCTTTCTATGGCCCACTGAGTGAGAGATGACGCACACAGGAGTCAGGAGTGGCACACAAGCCCAGAGGCCAATATTTATCTCCCACTTTTTTTTTTTTTGTTCCAGGGAAAATTTATAAACCCAATAAAAAAAATAATAAATAGGCTTTCTATGGCCCACTATCTGAGAGACAGAGAGAGATGGCACGCTTAGGACTGGCACACAAGCCCAAAGGCCAATATTAATCTCCCTTTTTTTTTTAAGGGAGAATTTATAAAACCAAAAAAAAAAAAATAAATAGGCTTTCTATGGCCCACTATTTGTGAGAGAGATGGCACGCTCAGGACTGGCACACAAGCCCAGAGGCCAATATTAATCTCCCACTTTTATTTTTTTTTTTCCAGGGAAAATTTATAAACCCAATAAAAAAAAAATAAAATAAATAGGCTTTCTATGGCCCACTATCTGAGAGAGAGAGATGGCACGCTTAGGACTGGCACACAAGCCCAAAGGCCAATATTAATCTCCCACTGATTGATTTATTGATTTTTTCAGGTAGAATTTAGAACCCAAATAAAGCAAAAAAAAAAAAAAAATGGGCTTTCTATGGCCCACTGAGTGAGTGATGATGCACACAGGAGTCAGGAGTGGCACACAAGCCCTGAGGCCAATATTTTTCTCCCACTGATTGATGTAGTGATTTTTTCAGGTAGATTTTAGAACCAAAATCAAGCAAAAAAATAAATAGGCTTTCTATGGCCCACTGAGTGAGTGATGATGCACACAGGAGTCAGGAGTGGCACACAAGCCCTGAGGCCAATATTTTTCTCCCACTGATTGATGTAGTGATTTTTTCAGGTAGATTTTATAACCCAAATCAAGCAAAAAAATAAATAGGCTTTCTATGGCCCACTGAGTGAGAGATGACACAGACAGGGATGGCACTCTAGCAGAAATGTCAATCTTAATCTCCCACAAAAAAAAAACAGGGAGTGTCCTTCATTTACTATCTCCCTGCAGTAATCTCAGCCAGGTATGGCAGGCAGCAATAAGGAGTGGACTGATGCACAAATTAAATAAAAAGTGTGTACAAACCAAAAAGATAGCTGTGCAGAAAGGAAGGAACAAGAGGATTTGTGCTTTGAAAAAAGCAGTTGGTTTGCACAGCGGCGTACACACAGCAATGCAGCTATCAGGGAGCCTTCTAGGGCAGCCCAATGAGCTACAGCGCTGAGGGGGAAAAAAAAAAAAATGTAGCTTCCACTGTCCCTGCACACCGAAGGTGGTGTTGGGCAGTGGAAATCGCTACAGCACAAGCGGTTTGGTGGTTAATGGACCCTGCCTAACGCTATCCCTGCTTCTGACGAAGCGGCAGCAACCTCTCCCTAAGCTCAGATCAGCAGCAGTAACATGGCGGTCGGCGGGAACTCCCCTTTATAGCCCCTGTGACGCCGCAGACAGCAAGCCAATCACTGCAATGCCCTTCTCTAAGATGGTGGGGACCAGGACCTATGTCATCACGCTGCCCACACTCTGCGTTTACCTTCATTAGCTGAGAAATGGCGCTTTTCGCGTCATTGAAACGTGACTTTGGCGCGAAAGTCGCGTACCGCATGGCCGACCCCGCACAGGGGTCGGATCGGGTTTCATGAAACCCGACTTTGCCAAAAGTCGGCAACTTTTGAAAATGAACGACCCGTTTCGCTCAACCGTAATCCACAGTCCTTGGTCTAGCAATCCAAAAAGAGTACAGAAGACTTGCGGTGCTGCGCCCCCTGCTGGTATAAACTCATATGAATGCTAGCGTGAGAAAATATTCAGAAAAATTCTTACGCCAGAGTTCATATGAGTTTATACCAGCAGGGGGCGCAGCACCGCAAGTCTACGATGCTATGTTTCCCTGCTTTCAATTCATTCCCCAGATTTTACAGCCAGGAGCACAGCTGCATTAGCAGGCTCCTGGCTGTACATTTTTTTAACCCTTTAACCCAAGTGGCAAGGAGCAAACTTAGTGGACTCAACATGCAGCCTGATGTAACGAGCGGAGAGCCATACTAAGTCGCCAGGAGCAAAGGTCGGGGCAGGGCGCCGATGTGCATCGGCGGAGGACCTCATCCACCCCTTGGAGGCCTGGATGGCATCCTGAGTGCGGTCCCAAATGTCTCGTGCCTCCACTGCCCAGTCTGCCACCCTGGAGTCAGCAGAGGACACGGGCATAGGCACAGGAACCCGTGGATGCTGGCCGTAATTAAGGTGGAAAGGAGTCTGACCAGTGGAGTCGGCTACAACGTTGTTAAGGGCAAACTCTGCCCACAGTAACAAGGATGCCCAGTCATCCTGCCTGGCAGAAACAAAATGTTGTAAATAAGTGACCAGAGTCTGATTGGCTCTCAACCAACCCATTTGTCTCGGGATGATAAGCCGAGGAGAGATTTAACTCAATACTGAGTAGACGACAAAGCTCCCTCCAGAATCGAGACGCAAACTGGGGACCCCGGTCACTGACAATCTTGTCCGGCATACCGTGTAAGCGAAAGATATGCTTGATGAACAAGGCTGCCAGAGCCCATGCAGAAGGTAGCCGTGGAAGAGGCACCAAATGAACCATTTTGGAAAAATGATCGGTGATCACCCAGATAATGGTGCAGCTATAAGACTTGGGTAAGCCCACCCGACCATCTCCCAGGGCCTGTCCGCCACCGGTAGAGGGTAAAGCAACCCAGCTGGCCATTGCCGAGGGGACTTGTTCTTGGAGCAAGAGACACACGCCCGAACACAGTCTGCGACATCACGAGCCATATGCGGCCACCAGTATGTCCTCGCCAGTAACTCAGATTTCCTTTTGGAACCAAAATGTCCACCCACCCTGGACGAGTGTGCCCAAGAGAGAACCTCCGGTCGCAAACTGGATGGTACAAAAGTCTTGCCCGGGGGCACAGACTCTAGCGAAACCGGGGCCACAGTTCTCAGGCTCTCGGTGGGACAATAAGCCGAGGCTCCTCTTCCTCCTCCACAGATGACACAATGGAGCGAGAGAGAGCGTCGGTACGAATCTTCTTCTCCCCAGAAAGAAAATGGAGGGTGAAATGAAACCGGGAGAAGAACAAGGACCATCTCATCTGGCCTGGCAAGAATTTAACCGCTGGGCTGTCTGCAGGTACACCAAATTTTTATGATCTGTGAAGACTTGGAATGGAAAACGAGCTCCCTCCAAGAGATGTCTCCACTCCGAGAAAGCCAACTTCATGGATAGCAACTCCCTGTCCCCGATGGAATAATTCCTCTCTGCTGGTGAGAAGGTCTTAGAAAAAAAGAAGCAAGGATGCTTCCGACCTTGAGCATCCTTTTGGAAGAGGACTGCTCCAGCACCAATAGATGAGGCATCCACCACCATGATAAATGGCTTATCTACATCGGGGCGATGTAGAATGCGAACGCTAGCGAAGTGTGACTTTACAGAGTTAAAGGCCTTGGAGACCTCCTCAGACCAAAATTTGGGATTTGCCCCCTTCTTGGTGAGGGCAACCAAGGGAGCTACCAAAGTTGAGAAGTGCGGAATGAACTGGTGACAGGGGCAGATTATCAGAGGGTCAATATGGGCGGTAGCCCAGGGCCCAGTGGTCTGGGGGGGCCCTGGGCTACCGCAAAGATTGACCCTCTGATAATCATCTGTGAATGCCGGCGGCCGCCGCCGGCATTTATGTGCTCCCCTGCCATACCCGGTGGGCAGAGGGAGGGGGCCCGCATTGGGCCCCTTCTCATCTGCTCACCGGGCCCCTTCCGGCGCTGCGGCGGTTTCCTATTGACGTGCGGGCGCGCTCCCGCACGTCAATAGTTAACAACAGCCGCCAGCCAATTGGAGGCTGGCGGCTGATGTCGGCCGCAGGCGCACACGTCGCCGGCGTCTGACGTCATTGTCAGTCGCCGGCGAGTGTGCTCTGCTGCAGGGAGCTCCCCGCCTGGAGCGCGGACAGGTGAGGAGACTGCTTGTTTTTTTTTTTATAATGGTGGACACACTGAGGGCAATGCTGGAGGACACTGGGGTAATGCTGGAGGACACTGGGGCAATGCTGGAGGACACTGGGGCAGATTGCTGGAGGACACTGGGGCAGATTGCTGGAGGACACTGGAGCAATGCTGGAGGACACTGAGGCAATGCTGGAGGACACTGGGGCAGATTGCTGGAGGACACTGGCGCAGATTGCTGGAGGACACTGGGGCAGATTGCTGGAGGACACTGGGGCAGATTGCTGGAGGACACTGGGGCAATGCTGGAGGACACTGGGGCAGATTGCTGGAGGACACTGGGGCAGATTGCTGGAGGACACTGGGGCAGATTGCTGGAGGACACTGAAGCAATGCTGGAGGACACTGGAGCAATGCCGGAGGACACTGGGGCAATGCTGGAGGACAATGGGGCAATGCTGGAGGACACTGGGACAGATTGCTGGAGGGCACTGGGGCAGATTGCTGGAGGACACTGGGGCAGATTGCTGGAGGACACTGGGGCAGATTGCTGGAGGACACTGGAGCAATGCTGGAGGACACTGGGGCAATGCTAGAGGACACTGGGGCGGATTGCTGGAGGACACTGGCGCAGATTGCTGGAGGACACTGGGGCAGATTGCTGGAGGACACTGGGGCAGATTGCTGGAGGACACTGGAGCAATGCTGGAGGACACTGGGGCAATGCTGGAGGACACTGGGGCGGATTGCTGGAGGACACTGGCGCAGATTGCTGGAGGACACTGGGGCAGATTGCTGGAGGACACTGGGGCAGATTGCTGGAGGACACTGGGGCAATGCTGGAGGACACTGGGGCAGATTGCTGGAGGACACTGGCGCAGATTGCTGGAGGACACTGGGGCAGATTGCTGGAGGACACTGGGGCAGATTGCTGGAGGACACTGGGGCAATGCTGGAGGACACTGGGGCAGATTGCTGGAGGACACTGGGGCAGATTGCTGGAGGACACTGAAGCAATGCTGGAGGACACTGGGGCAATGCTGGAGGACACTGGGGCAATGCTGGAGGTCACTGGGGCAATGCTGGAGGACACTGGGGCAGATTGCTGGAGGACACTGGGGCAGATTGCTGGAGGACACTGGGGCAGATTGCTGGAGGACACTGGGGCAGATGGCTGGAGGACACTGGGGCAGATGGCTGGAGGACACTGGGGCAGATGGCTGGAGGACACTGGGGCAATGCTGGAGGACACTGGGGCAGATGGCTGGAGGACACTGGGGCAGATTGCTGGAGACACTGGGGCAGATTGCTGGAGACACTGGGGCAGATTTCTGGAGACACTGGGGCAGATTGCTGGAGACACTGGGGCAATGCTGGAGACACTGGGGGAAATGCTGGACATACTGGGGCAGATTGCTGGACACACGGTTGGTAATATTCTGGACACACTGTCTGGGGGCAATGCTGGACGCACTGGGGCAGATTGCTGGACACACTGTCTGGAGGCAATATGCTGGACACACTGGGGCACTATGATGGACATACTGGGGCAGATTGCTGGACACACTGGGGGTAATATGCTGGACACACTGGGGCAGATTGCTGGACACACTGGAGCAGATTGCTGGACACACTGTCTGGGGGCAATGCTGGACACACTGGGGGCAATATGCTGGAGACACTGGGGCAGATTGCTGGACACTGGGGCAATATGCTGGACACACTGGGGGCAGGACTGGAGGCATGGGCAGAATGTAGACACGGGGCATGATTGGAGACATAGGGCAGAATGAAAGACATGGGGCAGGATTGGATCATGGGGCAGGATGGATACAATGGAGACATATGGGGCAGGATGTGGAGATTATATGGTGTAGAATGGATACTCATGAGGGCAGGATGCAAGAACATATGGCTGGAGCCAGGAATGAGACACACGGGGCCAGGATGTGGAATATTATTACCATAGGGGCTAATTAAGGGATATTATTACTGCAGTGATGTATTTATTTTATTTTTTGAGTATACTGTTTTAAATGGGGGTCGGTCCTGTTACTGTGCAGAGTGACACTATATCGCCTTTTTTTCTTCATGTGGTGTAATGTAGAAGTTGTGAAAAATTAAGTAATGTGTTCTACAAGCGGAGCTCGAGATAACTGTGTCATTTCCTGCAGAAACGAGTCCTGGCTGGAAGAAATGATGGTGGTCTGTGCTGGATGAAAGATGAAGGACTTCACCTAGAGACGTCACTGGTGAGTCAGTGTTACCTATACACTGACACTATACACTGTATACTATATAGAGGTCCTGTGTATAATGTCACCAGTGATCTCTGTATTACCTCTACACAGACACTGCATACTAAGTACAGATCTCCTGTGAATACTGGCACTTATGGTGATAGTATTGTGTTGTTGTTTTTTACTGATCAGTATTGTAGTATTCAGTCACTATGTGGTGGTAATATGTGGTCTGGAAATGGTGTTGTGGTATTTGTCCCTTGTATGTGATATTTGGTCACCAAGTGGTGGTAATATGTGGTCTTGACATGGTGCGGTGGTATTTGTTCCTTGTATGTGATATTATTCGATCACTGTGGTTGTAATTTGTGGTCTGGTCATGTTGCGGTGGTATTTGTTCCTTGTATGTGATATTATTGGTCAAAATATACCTAAATTGTATTGCAGATTCTACCAAATATTTAATAGGTTACAGTAGAGTAGGGCCCGGCCATTTTTCTGGAATAATCTGGTTCGGGTATATCATGACCCCCGTCACATGACCCCCGTCACATGACCCCAGTCACATGACCAGGGGGGTGGGGGGGCCCACAGTGTCTGAACAGCCCGGGGCCCTGGCTACCCTTAATCCACCCCTGACTGGTGATAATAATTAATGAACTCCATAAAGCACTGCACTGCTTTAAAAGAATGGGGTTCCTGCCAGTCCATCACAGCCTGTAGTTTGGCAGGATCCATAGCCAATCCCTGGGTGGAGATGATATAGCCTAGGAAAGGTAAGGACTCCTGCTCAAACATACACTTCTCCAACTTGGCATAAAGGGAGTTAGCCCGTAGGAGGTCGAAGACTTTGCAAACATCTCTCCAGTGGGAGTCAATATCTGGAGAGTAGATTAGAATATCATCCAGATAGACTACAACTGAGGTGGAGAGCATATCCCGGAAGATGTCGTTCACAAAGTCTTGGAAAACGGCTGGGGCATTACAGAGCCCGAAGGGCATCACCAGATATTCATAGTGCCCATCCCTGGTGTTAAAAGCCGTCTTCCATTTGTCCCCCTCACGGATGCGAATCAGGTTGTAAGCTCCCCGCAGATCTAATTTAGTAAATACCCTTGCTCCGCGTAGCCTATCGAAGAGCTCAGATATCCAGGGCAAAGGATACTTATTCTTAAAGGTGATGGCGTTAAGACCCCTGTAGTCTATGCATGGATGCAGTTCCTCATTCTTCTTCTGCACGAAGAAGAACCCAGCCCCAGCAGGTGACACTGACTTCCTGATGAACCCTCTTGCCAGATTCTCTTGAATGTACTGAGACATTGCCTCCGTCTCCGGGAGAGATAATGGATAGACTCGACCCCGGGGAGGCTCAGCACCAGGCAAGAGATCAATAGGACAGTCATAGGGGAGATGGGGCGGAAGGGTCTCCGCCGCCTTTTTGGAGAACACGTCTGCATAAGACCAATATTGCTTGGGGAGAGAGGATAGATCTGCAGGTACCTCTGTAGTAGCAACCTGAATGCACTCCCTCTGACACCTACCCCCACAAGATTCAACGCATCCCAGAATTCTGCCTGAGGACCACTCAATATGAGGAGAGTGGTACTGTAGCCAAGGTATCCCCAACAGGACCGCATCGATTCCCTCAGGAATGATGAGCAGAGATATAATCTCCTGATGGGATGGCGACATGGACAGAGTAAAAGGGATGGTCTGGTGTGTTATCTGTGAGGGCAGTGTCGACCCATTCACCACTCGTACCGTTACTGGTTGAGCTAGCATAACCAGGGGTATTGCGTGACGTTGGGCGAAGGCAGAAGACATAAAATTGCCCTCCTCCCCAGAATCCATGCAGAGCTCTACCAAGTGGGAGGATGAGCCTATAATAATTGTGCCCTTAAAGGACAATTTGGAGGCAAACATTGCCGTGTCTAGTGTACCTCCACCTACTACCACTAGACACTGACGTTTCCTCGACCGCTGGTGATATCTGGTGGCAAGATGTCCTGACTGCTGGCAAACATGACAGACCTTGAGTGCACAAGTGGTCTGGGACTTAGATCCCGCTCGTGACACTTCCATGGCCTCATGTGACTCAGGAACCAGGACCGGAGATTCCAGAGGTTTGGCGAAGGTAGGAGCCAGCCGAAACCTGTGCCTACACTGTGCTCGCTCTAACCTCCACTCGTTAAAATGGAGGTCAATACGAGTAGAGACAGTTATTAGCTCCTCCAATGTGGCAGGAATCTCCCTAGTGGCCAGAGCATCCTTTACGTGATCAGCCAGCCCTCTCCAAAATATGGGGATAAGGGCTTTATCCGACCACTCAAGCTCAGAAGCTAAAGTGCGGAAGTGGACGGCAAAATGGCTGACCAAGGACTCACCCTGAGTTAATGCCAGCAGTTGGAGCGTCGTATTATGGGTGACTTGAGGTCCTAAAAAGACCTGTTTCAGAGTGCTCAGGAACAGTGGAGCACTCTGCACCACATGATCGCCATGCTCCCACAGCGGCATAGCCCATTCCAACGCCCTGTCTGACAAGAGAGACACAATAAATCCCACCTTAGCTCACTCTGTGGGAAAACGTGCAGCCAGGAGCTCAAGGTGAATAGAGCACTGACTCACGAATCCCCTACAAGATTTGCTATCTTCAGTACATTTTTCTGGCAGCGGGAGGCGAGATAATGTCGGAACAGGGGTGGCAGTGGACAAGGTTGCTGCAGCAACACTAGCAGCCTGTACAGCAACTGCGGTAACATCCACAGCGGAGGTTGAGCTCTCGAGAGCCGCCAACCTACCCTCCAGCTGCTGGATATACCGCAAGGATTGCTGAATTTCCGCCATTTACTAGCCAGATCCTGGCGCTAGTATTCTGTTAGGGCTAGCGGAACGCACCGAGTAAATATAGATGTTTTTATTGTTATTGGTGCGTTCGCAGCCCGGGGTCCACCGTGCAGGAGAAGCTGCTGCTAGCAAACAGCGGCACTATATGGCGGTATGGACTAACTCAGTTAATTCACCGAGTAGCAGTGAAAGCAAAGCACTGTGCCCTGTTAGACTTCACAGAGGCACAGGCTAACTGCCTAAACAGAGAGCAGTCAGTGGTCACGCATGCACACAAAACACCTCGCCGGAGGTGCCAGCATTCTAGGGGCTTATTTCAGCTGGGTCCCTGAACACACTCTTACGTGACCACACTGGCGCAAAGCACACAACATAGAACAATACTAGCGCATGGCCGTGCGGCCATGGGAGCCTTAAATAGTTGCAGCACATATAGCACCTTCCTAGAAGGACCAATGAGAGGCTGCCACAGAGTATGAGCACCTACAGGACCTACCTGAAGGACCAATGGCCTTAGCTGCATTATCTGATCATGTGACCCTCGATCTCCACTGAGAGATCTTACTCTGGGCATGCTCAGAAGGAGAAAAGCAGGACTTAGTCCCAGAAGCGTCTGCTCGCCGCTGCCCAGCACTGACTGCAATGGCAGCAGCAGGAAAAGCAGCAGTAACTCTTTGTACAGAGGCAGACTGAGCAAGACGCTGGGACTGATGTCTCCGCTGAGCAAGCTCCACTGCGGCAGGAGGAAAATGGGAGACTGCAGCGGGGAAGGACCGAGATTTTCCCTGTGCAGAGGCGGGAACTTGACCCCTAACAAATATAGTTTTTTATGTTTGGCTGCTATCACACACTGAAAAACTAATTTTTTTGTAAAAAAAATGTTTATACATCGCGATATTTTGAGAGCTATAATTTTTCTATATTTCTGCAGACAGAGTCAAGTTAGGGTTTGTTTTTTGTGGGATGAGTTTCTATTGGTATTATTTTCGGGCACATAAGAAATTTGATCACTTTTTATTCTGATTTTTGTAACGTGCAATAAGCAAAAACCAGCAATTCAGGAATTGTTTTTGTTTTTTGGCTTTTTTTATTCCGTTCACCATGTGATAAAAGTGATAAGGCAGCTTTATTCTTCGGGTCAGTACGATTACCGCGATACCACATTTACATTATTTTTTGCATTGCAATGCATTATACCTATCAGTTCTACACTGACAGATTGCTCCAGGCATGGTCTAAAAAGGCCTCCATAGTGTACACACCCAGAGATCGTCATGATGACCTAAGATTGCCATGACAACAATTAGACATTTGCGATGACATTGCTGGGCCATCAGTCGGTTGAGAGAGGGAGCCCTATCCCAGGCTTTAACCCCTCTGTGACCTTAGACGTACTATCCCGTCGAGGTGCCCTGGGCTTATCTGACCCTGGACGGGATAGTACGTCATAGCCGATCGGCCGCGCTCACGGGGGGAGCGCGGCCGATCGCGGCCGGTTGTCAGCTGCTTATCGCAGCTGACATCCGGCACTATGTGCCAGGAGCGGTCACGGACCGCCCCCGGCACATTAACCCCTGGCACACCGCGATCAAAGATGATCGCGATGTGCCGGCGGTGCAGGGAAGCACCACGCAGGGAGGGGGCTCCCTGCGGGCTTCCCTGAGACCCCCGCAGCAACGCGATGTGATCGCGTTGCTGCGAGGGTCTCACCTCCCTCCCTGCTCCCTCCAGCCCCGGATCCAAAATGGCCGCGGATCTGGGTCCTGCAGGGAGGGAGGTGGCTTCACAGAGCCTGCTCAGAGCAGGCACTGTGAAGGCTGCAGCGCTGCATGTCAGATCAGTGATCTGACAGAGTGCTGTGCAAACTGTCAGATCACTGATCTGTGATGTCCCCCCCGGGACAAAGTAAAAAAGTAAAAAAAAAATTTTCCAAATGTGTAAAAAAAATTAAAAAAAAATATTCCAAAATAATGAAAAAAAAAAAAAATATTATTCCCATAAATACATTTCTTCATCTAAATAAAAAAAAACCCAATAAAAGTACACATATTTAGTATCGCCACGTCCGTAACGACCCGACCTATAAAACTGTCCCACCAGTTAACCCCTTCAGTAAACAACGTAAGAAAAAAAAAAAAAAACGAGGCAAAAAACAACGCTTTATTATCATACCGCCGAACAAAAAGTGGAATAACACGCGATCAAAAGGACAGATATAAATAACCATGGTACCGCTGAAAGCGTCATATTGTCCCGCAAAAAACGAGCCGCCATACAGCATCATCAGCAAACAAATAAAAAAGTTATAGTCCTGAGAATAAAGCGATGCAAAAATAATTATTTTTTCTGTAAAATAGTTTTTATCGTATAAAAGCGCCAAACCATAAAAAAAGATATAAATGAGGTATCGCTGTAATCGTACTGACCCGAAGAATAAAACTGATTTATCAATTTTACCAAACGCGGAACGGTATAAACGCCTCCCCCAATAGAAATTCATGAATAGCTGGCTTTTGGTCATTCTTCCTCACAAAAATCGGAATAAAAAGCGATTAAAAAATGTCACGTGCCCAAAAATGTTTTCAATAAAAACGTCAACTCGTCCCGCAAAAAACAAGACCTCACATGACTCTGTGGACCAAAATATGGAATAATTATAGCTCTCAAAATGTGGTATTGCAAAAAATATTTTTTGCAATAAAAAGGGTCTTTCAGTGTGTGACGGCTGCCAATCATAAAAATCCGCTAAAAAACTCGCTATAAAAGTAAATCAAACCCCCCTTCATCACCCCCTTAGTTAGGGAAAAATAAAAAAAAATGTATTTATTTCCATTTTCCCATTAGGGCTAGGGTTAGGGCTAGGGTTAGGGCTAGGGCTAGGGTTAGGGCTAGGGTTAGGGCTAGGGTTAGGGCTAGGGTTAGGGCTAGGGCTAGGGTTAGGGCTAAGGTTAGGGCTAGGGCTAGGGTTAGGGCTAGGGTTAGGGCTAGGGTTAGGGCTAGGGTTAGGGCTAGGGTTAGGGTTAGGGCTAGGGTTAGGGCTAGGGTTAGGGTTAGGGTTGGGGCTACAGTTAGGGTTGGGGCTAAAGTTAGGGTTAGGGTTTAGATCACATTTACAGTTGGGAATAGGGTTGGGATTAGGGTTAGGGGTGTGTCAGGGTTAGAGGTGTGGTTAGGGTTACCATTGGAACTAGGGTTAGGGGTGTGTTTAGATTAGGGTTTCAGTTATAATTGGGGGGTGTCCACTGTTTCGGCACATCAGGGGCTCTCCAAACACGACATGGCGTCCGATCTCAATTCCAGCCAATTCTGCGTTGAAAAAGTAAAACAGTGCTCCTTCCCTTCCGAGCTCTCCTGTGTGCCCAAACAGGGGTTTACCCTCACATATGGGGTATCAGCGTACTCAGGACAAATTGGACAACAACTTTTGTGGACCAATTTCTCCTGTTACCCTTGGGAAAATACAAAACTGGGGGCTAAAAAATAATTTTTGTGGGAAAACAAAAAGATTTTTTATTTTCACGGCTCTGCGTTATAAACTGTAGTGAAACACTTGGGGGTTCAAAGTTCTCACAACACATCTAGATAAGTTCATTGAGGGGTCTAGTTTCCAATATGGGGTCACTTGTGGGGGGTTTCTACTGTTTAGGTACATTAGGGGCTCTGCAAACGCAATGTGACGCCTGCAGACCAATCCATCTAAGTCTGCATTCCAAATGATGCTCCTTCCCTTCCGAGCCCTCCCATGCGCCCAAACGGTGGTTCCCCCCCACATATGGGGTATCAGCGTACTCAGGACAAATTGGACAACAACTTTTGGGGTCCAATTTCTCCTGTTACCCTAGGGAAAATACAAAACTGGGGGCTAAAAAATCATTTTTGTGGGAAAAAAATTTTGTTTTATTTTTATGGCTCTGCATTATAAACTTCTGTGAAGCCCTTGGTGGGTCAAAGTGCTCACCACACATCCAGATAAGTTCCTTAGGGGGTCTACTTTCCAAAATGGTGTCACTTGTGGGGGGTTTCAATGTTTAGGCACATCAGTGGCTCTCCAAACGCAACATGGCGTCCCATCTCAATTCCTGTCAATTTTGCATTGAAAAGTCAAACGGCGCTCCTTCCCTTCCGAGCTCTCCCATGCGCCCAAACAGTGGTTTACTGCCACATATGGGGTATCAGCGTACTCAGGACAAATTGGACAACAACTTTTGGGGTCCATTTTCTCCTGTTACCCTTGGTAAAATAAAACAAATTGGAGCTGAAGTAAATTTTTTGTGTAAAAAAGTTAAATGTTCATTTTTATTTAAACATTCCAAAAATTCCTATTAAACACCTGAAGGGTTAATAAACTTCTTGAATGTGGTTTTGAGCACCTTGAGGGGTGCAGTTTTTAGAATGGTGTCACACTTGGGCATTTTCTATCATATAGACCCCTCAAAATGACTTCAAATGAGACGTGGTCCCTAAAAAAAAATGGTGTTGTAAAAATGAGAAATTGCTGGTCAACTTTTAACCCTTATAACTCCCTAACAAAAAAAAAATTGGTTCCAAAATTATGCTGATGTAAAGTAGACATGTGGGAAATGTTACTTATTAAGTATTTTGTGTGACATATCTCTGTGATTTAATTGCATAAAAATTCAAAGTTTGAAAATTGCGAAATTTTCAAAATTTTCGCCAAATTTCCGTTTTTTTCACAAATAAACGCAGGTACTATCAAAGAAATTTTACCACTATCATGAAGTACAATATGTCACGAGAAAACAATGTCAGAATCACCAGGATCCGTTGAAGCGTTTCGGAGTTATAACCTCATAAAGGGACAGTGGTCAGAATTGTAAAAATTGGCCTGGTCATTGACGTGCAAACCACCCTTGGGGGTAAAGGGGTTAAAATGCTGCTATCATTATCTGTCACAGTATTTAGGAAATTAAAGGGCCTGGGTGGTGCAGGCACCGCTCCTGGCCATGACAGCCAAAGCTCTGCTATAAATTAAGCTAAGCTCCCGGCTGCAATCGTGCGGGCAATGCTCCTGTGCCTGCATGATCGCCATAACATAAATTTACCACATTTTGCAGAAATCCCTTCCCAACCATGATGTAAACTTACATCAAATGTCGTGAAGGAGTTAAAGTGGATTTTCACTGTAGCCTGTAATAATTTCTTTTGACAATACAAGAACAGTAAGGCTGTGTGCACACTTGAAGATTTTTCATGTTTTTTTCGTGTTTTTTCGCTATAAAAATGCAAAAAAAACGCATACATTTTGCATCCCATCATTTAGAATGCATTCCGCAAATTTTGTGCACATGATGCGGGGTTTTTTTTCCGCGAAAAAAACGCATCGCGGTAAAATACGCAGCATGTTCATTAATTTTGCGGATTTTTTGCGGATTTCCCACTATATTATTGCAGTGGGAACCTCCGGAAAAATCTGCAAAAAAAAGCACCAAAAACGCACCAAAAAAAAAAAAGCGAGAAAAACGCATACGGATTTCTTGCAGAAAATGTCCTGTTTTGCTCAGGAAATTTCTGCAAGAAATCCTGAATGTGTGCACATAGCCTTATTGTAAGATTTTGGGTGTTTTAATTGTAATTTTACTTACATTAGTAATAAAAATAACAAAGCACCACAAACATCACTAGTAATAACATTGAGAACACATAAATTAAAAAAAAAACCATGAGATATTTTAAAAGGCGAAGTATAGAACAACCATTTTTTATTTCTATGAATTCAAAGACAAAAATAGTATTTTATTTCATATATTGGTTTCAAGTTAATGTTTTTCAAGTAGTTGGAATGACCAAGGGCAACAAATTCCTGGCTCCCCTGACAATGTAGCTGTAAATGCCAAATGATTAATATCTCTTATTGGTGCAATATATAACCTGGGAATACAGCCCAAAAGGACAGAATGAGACAGTGACAGGTGCCTATACATTTCTTACACGTCCTATTTTCTCTTAAACTGTTGCACCTTTCCTGTGACCACATCTGCTTTTTATATTTCATTTATTTATTATTCCAATTTCCATTTACCTGTATATCTTCCCGTATTCCATGCCATGTGGCTGTACAGAGTGCAGGTAAATAATTGTTATTAACATTGCCAGTGGGAAGTGTATATAAATGAACTGTGAATGTGGACACTTTGATTTTATGCTACGCTTACTTATATGCCACTGGGACATTGCGTATATGCAAGAAATAATTCATAACCTTTTGCTGGTCCTATGGCTATTAAAACTCAGGGTTGTTTTTTCATTTTTATTTAGGGCAAACATAAAATCACAACTGGGTATAATAATTTGTTTTCTTGAATTTCATTATTCTGCTTCGATGAGAAAAAATATATTCAGGTAGAACTGCTCTTGGTCTAGATATTCCTTATCTTTCCACTTGTTTCAATATAAACCAAAATGTCACCACTAGGGTTGAGCGAAACGGGTCGTTCATTTTCAAAAGTCGCCGACTTTTGGCAAAGTCGGGTTTCATGAAACCCGATCCGACCCCTGTGCGGGGTCGGCCATGCGGTACGCGACTTTCGCGCCAAAGTCGCGTTTCAATGACGCGAAAAGCGCCATTTCTCAGCCAATGAAGGTAAACGCAGAGTGTGGGCAGCGTGATGACATAGGTCCTGGTCCCCACCATCTTAGAGAAGGGCATTGCAGTGATTGGCTTGCTGTCTGCGGCGTCACAGGGGCTATAAAGGGGCGTTCCCGCCGACCGCCATGTTACTGCTGCTGATCTGAGCTTAGGGAGAGGTTGCTGCCGCTTCGTCAGAAGCAGGGATAGCGTTAGGCAGGGTCCATTAACCACCAAACCGCTTGTGCTGTAGCGATTTCCACTGCCCAACACCACCTTCGGTGTGCAGGGACAGTGGAAGCTACATTTTTTTTTTTCCCCTCAGCGCTGTAGCTCATTGGGCTGCCCTAGAAGGCTCCCTGATAGCTGCATTGCTGTGTGTACGCCGCTGTGCAAACCAACTGCTTTTTTCAAAGCACAAATCCTCTTGTTCCTTCCTTTCTGCACAGCTATCTTTTTTGTTTGTCCACACTTTTTATTTAATTTGTGCATCAGTCCACTCCTTATTGCTGCCTGCCATACCTGGCTGAGATTACTGCAGGGAGATAGTAATTGTTGGACACTCCCAGTTTTTTTTTTTTTTTGTGGGAGATTAAGATTGACATTTCTGCTAGAGTGCCATCCCTGTGTGTGCCATCTCTCACTCAGTGGGCCATAGAAAGCCTATTTATTTTTTTGCTTGATTTGGGTTATAAAATCTACCTGAAAAAATCACTACATCAATCAGTGGGAGAAAAATATTGGCCTCAGGGCTTGTGTGCCACTCTTGACTCCTGTGTGTGCCATCTCTCAGTCAGTGGGCCATAGAAAGCCTATTTATTTTTTTGCTTGATTTGGGTTCTAAAATCTACCTGAAAAAATCACTACATCAATCAGTGGGAGAAAAATATTGGCCTCAGGGCTTGTGTGCCACTCCTGACTCCTGTGTGCATCATCACTCACTCAGTGGGCCATAGAAAGCCCATTTTTTATTTTTTTTTGCTTTATTTGGGTTCTAAATTCTACCTGAAAAAATCAATAAATCAATCAGTGGGAGATTAATATTGGCCTTTGGGCTTGTGTGCCAGTCCTAAGCGTGCCATCTCTCTCTCTCAGATAGTGGGCCATAGAAAGCCTATTTATTATTTTTTTTATTGGGTTTATAAATTTTCCCTGGAACAAAAAAAAAAAAAGTGGGAGATTAATATTGGCCTCTGGGCTTGTGTGCCAGTCCTGAGCGTGCCATCTCTCTCACAAATAGTGGGCCATAGAAAGCCTATTTATTTTTTTGCTTGATTTGGGTTCTAAAATCTACCTGAAAAAATCACTACATCAATCAGTGGGAGAAAAATATTGGCCTCAGGGCTTGTGTGCCACTCCTGACTCCTGTGTGCATCATCACTCACTCAGTGGGCCATAGAAAGCCCATTTTTTATTTTTTTTTGCTTTATTTGGGTTCTAAATTCTACCTGAAAAAATCAATAAATCAATCAGTGGGAGATTAATATTGGCCTTTGTGCTTGTGTGCCAGTCCTAAGCGTGCCATCTCTCTCTCTCAGATAGTGGGCCATAGAAAGCCTATTTATTATTTTTTTTATTGGGTTTATAAATTTTCCCTGGAACAAAAAAAAAAAAGTGGGAGATTAATATTGGCCTCTGGGCTTGTGTGCCAGTCCTGAGCGTGCCATCTCTCACAAATAGTGGGCCATAGAAAGCCTATTTATTTATTTTTTTTGGTTTTATAAATTCTCCTGAAAAAAAGGGAGATTAATATTGGCCTTTGGGCTTGTGTGCCAGTCCTAAGCGTGCCATCTCTCTCTCTCAGATAGTGGGCCATAGAAAGCCTATTTATTATTTTTTTTATTGGATTTATAAATTTTCCCTGGAACAAAAAATAAAAAGTGGGAGATTAATATTGGCCTCTGGGCTTGTGTGCCAGTCCTGAGCGTGCCATCTCTCTCACAAATAGTGGGCCATAGAAAGCCTATTTATTTTTTTTTTTTTGGTTTTATAAATTCTCCCTGAAAAAAAAAGGGAGATTAATATTGGCCTTTGGGCTTGTGTGCCAGTCCTAAGCGTGCCATCTCTCTCTCTCAGATAGTGGGCCATAGAAAGCCTATTTATTTTTTTTTTTATTGGGTTTATAAATTTTCCCTGAAAAAAAAATAAAAAGTGGGAGATTAATATTGGCCTCTGGGCTTGTGTGCCAGTCCTGAGCGTGCCATCTCTCTCACAAATAGTGGGCCATAGAAAGCCTATTTATGTTTTTGGTTGATTTGGGTTCTAAATTCTACCTGAAAAAATCAATAAATCAATCAGTGGGAGATAAATATTGGCCTCTGGGCTTGTGTGCCACTCCTGACTCCTGTGTGCGTCATCTCTCACTCAGTGGGCCATAGAAAGCCTTTTTTTGTTTTATTTGTTTTCTAAATTCTCCCTGAAAAAATCATTTTATTTTATTTGGTTTCTAAATTCTTCCTGAAAAAATCATTTTATTCTATTATTTTTTTTTCCTAAAGTCTCCCTGAAAAAAAAACAAAAAACAAATCAGTGGGAGATTAATATTGCCCTTTCTGCTTGTGTGCCAGTCTTGACTCCTGGGTGTGCCATCTCTCTCTCTCTCTCCAATTGTGGGCCATAGAAAGCCTATTATTTTTTTAGCTTGATTTGGGTTCCAAAATCTACCTGAAAAAATCACTACATCAATCAGTGGGAGATAAATATTGGCCTCTGGGCTTGTGTGCCACTCCTGACTCCTGTGTGCGTCATCTCTCACTCAGTGGGCCATAGAAAGCCTTTTTTTGTTTTATTTGTTTTCTAAATTCTCCCTGAAAAAATCATTTTATTTTATTTGGTTTCTAAATTCTTCCTGAAAAAATCATTTTATTCTATTATTTTTTTTTCCTAAAGTCTCCCTGAAAAAAAAAAAAATCAAATCAGTGGGAGATTGATATTTACATTTGTGCTTCAGTGACAGTCCTGCGTGTGTGGCATCTCTCTCATTTGTTGCCACCAACAACAGAGTGTGTAACATTGTGCCTGATTTTCGTTGTGGTCTCACTCACCTGTAAAGGGGTAGCTAAATCATACTGAAGTTATAGCTCACCGTGTAAGTTGTGTGACAGCAACAAATACCGTTAGTTTGTTTACGTTTTTAAAACAATGAGGAAGTCTGGTGGAAGAGGTCGTGGCCGGGGGCGTTCATTGTCAGCTGGTAATGAGGGTAGTGGTAGTGGTGGAGCATCAGCTGGTCGTGGGAAAAAAAATATTGCACCTAAGTCTGGAGCTGTGGAGCCAGGTTCGTCGTCTGGCTACACAAGGCCTCGAACGCTCCCTTTTCTGGGAGTAGGAAAACCGCTTTTAAAGACGGAGCAGCAAGAGCAAGTTTTGGCTTATCTTGCTGACTCAGCCTCTAGCTCTTTTGCCTCCTCTCGTGAAACTGGTAAATGTCAAAGCAGCGCGTCGTTAGTGGATGTTCACGGTCAGGGACAAGTCGCTTCCTTGTCCTCTTCAGCAAAAACAACAACAGAGAAGAATGCAGCAGGCAACACAACGGGTTACTCCATGGAGCTCTTTACACATACCGTCCCTGGCTTAGAAAGTGAAGCAGTTAACAGTCCATGCCCATTACAAGTTGAATCTGACATGGAGTGCACTGATGCACAGCCACAGCCAGACTACTATGCTGGTCCTTTGACTCAGACCACAACATTGCCCTCGCAGGGTAATGATCAAGAATCAGACCCTGATGAGACTATGTTGCCCCATCACGAACGCTATACCACCGACCGACACGGTGACACAGACGAAGTTGCACACGAGCTACAAGAAGAGGTAATAGATGACCCAGTTCTTGACCCCGATTGGCAGCCATTGGGGGAACAGGGTGCAGGCGGCAGCAGTTCTGAAGCGGAGGAGGAGGGGCCGCAGCAGGCATCAACATCGCAACAGGTTCCATCTGTCGGGCCCGTATCTTGCCCAAAACGCGTGGCAAAGCCAAAACCTGTTGGAGGACAGCGTGGCCATCCGGTTAAAGCTCAGTCTGCAATGCCTGAAAAGGTATCCGATGCTAGAAAGAGTGCAGTCTGGCATTTTTTTAAACAACATCCAATTGATCAGCGCAAAGTCATCTGTCAAAAATGTTCAACTACCTTAAGCAGAGGACAGAATCTGAAAAGTCTCAATACAAGTTGCATGCATAGACATTTAACCCCCATGCATTTGCAAGCCTGGACTAACTACCAAACGTCCCTTAAGGTTGTAGCACCCTCGGCCAATGAAGCTAGTCAGCAATGCAACATCCCTTCCGGCAGTGTAGGGCCACCATTTTCCGCACCACCTGCAGTATCTGTGCAGGTTTCTTTGCCAGGCCAAAGCAGTCAGGGTCAGGGAATCACCAGCTTCGTAGTAGGAAACACTGCATCTAGGGCACCGGCGGCAACAATACCATCTCCCACCGTCTCTCAGTCTGCCATGTCCACTGGCACCCCCGCTAGTTCCACGATCTCCAGCTCTCCAGTCCAGCTCACCCTACATGAGACTATGGTTAGAAAAAGGAAGTACTTAGCCTCGCATCCGCGTACACAGGGTTTGAACGCCCACATAGCTAGACTAATCTCGTTAGAGATGATGCCCTACCGGTTAGTTGAAAGCGAAGCTTTCAAAGCCCTGATGGACTACGCTGTACCACGCTACGAGCTACCCAGTCGACACTTTTTTTCCAGAAAAGCCATCCCAGCCCTCCACCAGCATGTTAAAGAGCGCATCGTCCATGCACTCAGGCAATCTGTGAGCACAAAGGTGCACCTGACAACAGATGCATGGACCAGTAGGCATGGCCAGGGACGCTACGTGTCCATCACGGCACACTGGGTGAATGTTGTGGATGCAGGGTCCACAGGGGACAGCAAGTTTGGGGCAGTTCTGCCTAGCCCACGGTCTAGGAAACAGTTGGCTGTAGCCGTTCGCACCCCCTCCTCCTCCTCTTCGTCCTCCTGCAGAAGCGAGAGCTCGTCCACAGACCGCAGTCGCACAACCACTACATCCGCAGCTGCCACTGTTGCACACCAGGTCTCCCATTATGGGGCAGCTACTGGCAAACGTCAGCAGGCTGTATTGGCTATGAAGTGTTTGGGCGATAACAGACACACCGCGGAAGTTCTGTCCGAGTTCTTGCAGAAAGAAACGCAGTCGTGGCTGGGCACTGTAGATCTTGAGGCAGGCAAGGTAGTGAGTGATAACGGAAGGAATTTCATGGCTGCCATCTCCCTTTCCCAACTGAAACACATTCCTTGCCTGGCTCACACCTTAAACCTGGTGGTGCAGTGCTTCCTGAAAAGTTATCCGGGGTTATCCGACCTGCTCCTCAAAGTGCGTGGACTTTGCTCACATATCCGCCGTTCGCCCGTACACTCCAGCCGTATGCAGACCTATCAGCGTTCTTTGAACCTTCCCCAGCATCGCCTAATCATAGACGTTGCAACAAGGTGGAACTCAACACTGCACATGCTTCAGAGACTGTGCGAACAGAGGCGGGCTGTTATGTTTTTGTGGGGTGATACACATACACGGGCAGGCAGTAGGATGGCAGACATGGAGTTGTCAGGTGTGCAGTGGTCGAAGATTCAAGACATGTGTCAAGTCCTTCAGTGTTTTGAGGAATGCACACGGCTGGTTAGTGCAGACAACGCCATAATAAGCATGAGCATCCCCCTAATGCGTCTGCTGATGCAAAGTTTGACGCACATAAAGGATCAGGCGTCTGCAGCTGAGGAAGAGGAAAGCCTTGATGACAGTCAGCCATTGTCTGGCCAGGGCAGTGTACAGGACGAGTTAGCGGGCGAAGAGGAGGAGGAGGACGAGGAGGATGATGGGGATGATTATATTTTTAATGAGGAAGCTTTTCCGGGGCCAGTGGAAATTGGTGGCGCGGCAAGGCCGGGTTCTGGTTTTTGGAGGGACACAAGTGACGTGGATTTGCCTGAAACTGCCCCTCAACCAAGCACAACCGCAGATTTGAGAACTGGAACTTTGGCCCACATGGCGGATTATGCCTTACGTATCCTCAAAAGGGATACACGCATAACTAAAATGATGAACGATGACGATTACTGGTTGGCCTGCCTCCTTGATCCTCGCTATAAAGGCAAATTGCAAAATATAATGCCACATGAGAACTTGGAACTAATATTAGCAACCAAACAATCAACTCTTGTTGACCGTTTGCTTCTGGCATTCCCTGCACACAGCGCCCGTGATCGTTCTCACACGAGCTGCAGGGGCCAGCAGACCAGAGGAGTTAGAGGGGCAGAAATCAGAAGTGGCGTTGGCCAGAGGGGTTTTCTGACCAGGTTGTGGAGTGATTTTGCTATGACCGCAGACAGGACAGGTACTGCAGCATCAATTCAAAGTGACAGGAGACAACATTTGTCCAGTATGGTTACAAACTATTATTCATCCCTTATCGATGTTCTCCCTCAACCGTCATTCCCATTTGATTACTGGGCATCAAAATTAGACACCTGGCCAGAATTGGCAGAATATGCATTGCAGGAGCTTGCTTGCCCGGCAGCTAGTGTCCTATCAGAAAGAGTATTCAGTGCTGCAGGTTCAATACTAACAGAAAAAAGGACTCGTCTGGCTACCCAAAATGTAGATGATCTAACCTTCATTAAAATGAACCACAACTGGATTTCGAAATCTTTTGCCCCACCTTGCCCGGCTGACACCTAGCTTTCCTATGAAAAGGTCTTGCCTGTGGACTATTCTGAATGCCTTTTCCAATCTCGTAATTTTCTGCACCTGATTGTCCAGCATAGGACATGTTTACACCTCACTAAATGGCCAAACTCCCCACACGGGGCCGTGGTATCGACACTTGGCGACAGCACCCGTGAGAGTGCTGTTTGTCTGAAGAGGTGGGTGTGCCCGCTTTTGGTCGACGGCACTGCCACTGGGTCCCTCCTAGTACAATAAAGTGTCTCTGGCGGTGGTGGTGCGCACCCAACGTCAGACACACCGTTGTAATATGAGGGGCCCTGGGCCTGTACCGCCGGCCACAAGACAGTTCCCCCCCCCAGCTCAAACAGTGCTCTACCACTTGCAAAATTATCTCACAGCTCCACCAATGTTTAGTCTATGCGCTGACATCCTTCAATGCCTGCCACTGACAATACCATTGTATTGACATTTTTGTTATGTTAGGCCTTCGAAGCCTGTCTGCGGTCACTCCTTCCACTATGCCTCCACTGACCACACCACTGCTGCCCGTGTACCCCTGGAACCAATTTAAAATTGCCTACAGCCAGCCCAATTTTTTTATTTTAGGCCTTCGATGCCTGTCTGCGGTCAATCCTTCCACTAGGCCTCCACTGACCACACCACTGCTGCCCGTGTACCCCTGGAACCAATTTAAAATTGCCTACAGCCATGTGTTATTATTTTAGGCCTTCGATGCCTGTCTGCGGTCACTCCTTCCACTAGGCCTCCACTGACCACACCACTGCTGCCCGTGTACCCCTGGAACCAATTTAAAATTGCCTACAGCCATGTGTTATTATTTTAGGCCTTCGATGCCTGTCTGCGGTCACTCCTTACAATATGCCTCCACTGACCACACCACTGCTGCCCGTGTACCCCTGGAACCAATTTAAAATTGCCTACAGCCAGCCCAATTTTTTTATTTTAGGCCTTCGATGCCTGTCTGCGGTCACTCCTTCCACTAGGCCTCCACTGACCACACCACTGCTGCCCGTGTACCCCTGGAACCAATTTAAAATTGCCTACAGTCATGTGTTATTATTTTAGGCCTTCGATGCCTGTCTGCGGTCACTCCTTCCACTAGGCCTCCATTGAGCACACCACTGCTGCCCGTGTACCCCTGGAACCAATTTAAAATAGCCTACAGCCATGTGTTATTATTTTAGGCCTTCGATGCCTGTCTGCGGTCACTCCTTACAATATGCCTCCACTGACCACACCACTGCTGCCCGTGTACCCCTGGAACCAATTTAAAATTGCCTACAGCCAGCCCAATTTTTTTATTTTAGGCCTTCGATGCCTGTCTGCGGTCCGTTCTTTCTACTACTACTACACTGACCAGGCCACTGCTGCCCGTGTTCCACTGGAACCAATTTAAAATTGCCAACAGCAATGTGTTATTATGTTAGGCCTTCGATGCCTGTTTGCGGTCACTCCTTCCAATAGTTCTCCACTGACCAGACCAATGCTGGCCGTGTACCCCTGGAACCCAGCTGAAAGTGCATGTAGCCCCCTTTTTTTCTTTGTTTTATATTTAGAAAGCCCAGATGAACTACGCTGTGCAACGGTTCAAGCTACCCAGTCGACATTTCTTTTGTGAGAAAAGCCATCCCAGCCCTCCACCGGCATGAAAAAGTCTGCATTGTCATAGCACTCAGGCAATCAAACAGTAGAAAGGTGCACCTGACAAGAGACGCATGGACCAGTAGGCATGTCCACAAAAAGTTACGTGTCCATTACGGCGCACTGGGTTAATGTGTTGGATGCATGGTCCACAGGGGACAGCCTACAAAGTCTGTCTGCAGTCCCTAATTCCAATTTTCCTCCGCTGACCACACCACTGCTGCCCGTGTACCCCTGGAACCAATTTTACAGTGTCTACAGCCTAATTTTGTTATGTTAGGCCTACTACGCCTGTCTGCGGTCCCTCCTTCCAATACTCGTCCACTGACCACACCACTGCTGCCCGTGGACCCCTGGAACCTATTTTTAATTGCATAGAGCATCCTTTTTTAATAGTAGGCGTACAAAGTCTGTCTGCGGTCCACTATTGAAATTGTCCTCCACTGCCCAGAGCACTGCTGCTTGTGTACCCCTGTAACTTTTTTAAGCTGCAGTGAGCCACATTTTTGGGTTAAGTCCTACTACCTGTGTCTGTCTGCGCCACTCAATTCAGCTGTGTTCCTTTGAAAAAAGCTGAGCGTCAATAGTCTTGTTTTCAGCCTCTAGGAATTTTAAAACTGCATTGGGGGTACAACTTTGGTAGGGCCTACTAACGGTGTCTGCCTCCCCAAGGTGTGCCCCAGGTCTCCTCGCCATTGCTTCGATCTTCCGGCTCTCGTTTAGTAGTTGTTGGAAACTACACTGCATTAGGCCTACAAATTGGGTATGGGGTGTAGAGAGATGGTGTGTTCCACTCCAAGGTGTTCTCCAGGTCACCTTTCCTGAGCTCCGATATTCCGGCTCTAGTTTAGTAGTTGTTGGAAACTACACTGCATTAGGCCTACAAATTGGGTATGGGGTGTAGAGAGATGGTGTGTTCCACTCCAAGGTGTTCTCCAGGTTGCCTTTCCTGAGCTTCGATCTTCCGGCTCTCGTTTAGTAGTTCTTGGAAACTACACTGCATTAGGCCTACAAATTGGGTATGGGGTGTAGAGAGATGGTGTGTTCCACTCCAAGGTGTTCTCCAGGTTGCCTTTCCTGAGCTTCGATCTTCCGGCTCTCGTTTAGTAGTTCTTGGAAACAACGCTGCATTAGGCCTACAAATTGGGTATGGGGTGTAGAGAGATGGTGTGTTCCACTCCAAGGTGTTCTCCAGGTTGCCTTTCCTGACCTTCGATCTTCCGGCTCTCGTTTAGTAGTTGTTGGAAACTACGCTGCATTAGGCCTACAAATTGGGTATGGGGTGTAGAGAGATGGTGTGTTCCACTCCAAGGTGTTCCCCAGGTTTCCTCGCCAATGCTTCGATCTTCATGCTCTCGTTTAGTAGTTGTTGGAAACTACACTGCATTAGGCCTACAAATTGGGTATGGGGTGTAGAGAGATGGTGTGTTCCACTCCAAGGTGTTCTCCAGGTTGCCTTTCCTGAGCTTCGATCTTCCGGCTCTCGTTTAGTAGTTGTTGGAAACTACGCTGCATTAGGCCTACAAATTGGGTATGGGGTGTAGAGAGATGGTGTGTTCCACTCCAAGGTGTTCCCCAGCTTTCCTCGCCAATGCTTCGATCTTCATGCTCTCGTTTAGTAGTTGTTGGAAACTACACTGCATTAGGCCTACAAATTGGGTATGGGGTGTAGAGAGATGGTGTGTTCCACTCCAAGGTGTTCTCCAGGTTGCCTTTCCTGAGCTTCGATCTTCCGGCTCTCGTTTAGTAGTTGTTGGAAACTACGCTGCATTAGGCCTACAAATTGGGTATGGGGTGTAGAGAGATGGTGTGTTCCACTCCAAGGTGTTCTCCAGGTTGCCTTTCCTGAGCTTCGATCTTCATGCTCTCGTTTAGTAGTTGTTGGAAACTACACTGCATTAGGCCTACAAATTGGGTATGGGGTGTAGAGAGATGGTGTGTTCCACTCCAAGGTGTTCTCCAGGTTGCCTTTCCTGAGCTTCGATCTTCCGGCTCTCGTTTAGTAGTTCTTGGAAACTACACTGCATTAGGCCTACAAATTGGGTATGGGGTGTAGAGAGATGGTGTGTTCCACTCCAAGGTGTTCTCCAGGTTGACTTTCCTGAGCTTCGATCTTCCGGCTCTCGTTTAGTAGTTGTTGGAAACTACGCTGCATTAGGCCTACAAATTGGGTATGGGGTGTAGAGAGATGGTGTGTTCCACTCCAAGGTGTTCCCCAGGTTTTCTCGCCAATGCTTCGATCTTCATGCTCTCGTTTAGTAGTTGTTGGAAACTACACTGCATTAGGCCTACGAATTGGGTATGGGGTGTAGAGAGATGGTGTGTTCCACTCCAAGGTGTTCTCCAGGTTGCCTTTCCTGAGCTTCGATCTTCCAGCTCTCGTTTAGTAGTTGTTGGAAACTACGCTGCATTAGGCCTACAAATTGGGTATGGGGTGTAGAGAGATGGTGTGTTCCACTCCAAGGTGTTCTCCAGGTTGCCTTTCCTGAGCTTCGATCTTCCGGCTCTCGTTTAGTAGTTGTTGGAAACTACGCTGCATTAGGCCTACAAATTGGGTATGGGGTGTAGAGAGATGGTGTGTTCCACTCCAAGGTGTTCTCCAGGTTGCCTTTCCTGAGCTTCGATCTTCATGCTCTCGTTTAGTAGTTGTTTGAAACTACACTGCATTAGGCCTACAAATTGGGTATGGGGTGTAGAGAGATGGTGTGTTCCACTCCAAGGTGTTCTCCAGGTTGCCTTTCCTGAGCTTCGATCTTCCGGCTCTCGTTTAGTAGTTCTTGGAAACTACACTGCATTAGGCCTACAAATTGGGTATGGGGTGTAGAGAGATGGTGTGTTCCACTCCAAGGTGTTCTCCAGGTTGCCTTTCCTGAGCTTCGATCTTCCGGCTCTCGTTTAGTAGTTGTTGGAAACTACGCTGCATTAGGCCTACAAATTGGGTATGGGGTGTAGAGAGATGGTGTGTTCCACTCCAAGGTGTTCTCCAGGTTGCCTTTCCTGAGCTTCGATCTTCCGGCTCTCGTTTAGTAGTTGTTGGAAACTACGCTGCATTAGGCCTACAAATTGGGTATGGGGTGTAGAGAGATGGTGTGTTCCACTCCAAGGTGTTCTCCAGGTTGCCTATCCTGAGCTTCGATCTTCATGCTCTCGTTTAGTAGTTGTTGGAAACTACACTGCATTAGGCCTACAAATTGGGTATGGGGTGTAGAGAGATGGTGTGTTCCACTCCAAGGTGTTCTCCAGGTTGCCTTTCCTGAGCTTCGATCTTCCGGCTCTCGTTTAGTAGTTCTTGGAAACTACACTGCATTAGGCCTACAAATTGGGTATGGGGTGTAGAGAGATGGTGTGTTCCACTCCAAGGTGTTCTCCAGGTTGCCTTTCCTGAGCTTCGATCTTCCAGCTCTCGTTTAGTAGTTGTTGGAAACTACGCTGCATTAGGCCTACAAATTGGGTATGGGGTGTAGAGAGATGGTGTGTTCCACTCCAAGGTGTTCTCCAGGTTGCCTTTCCTGAGCTTCGATCTTCCGGCTCTCGTTTAGTAGTTGTTGGAAACTACGCTGCATTAGGCCTACAAATTGGGTATGGGGTGTAGAGAGATGGTGTGTTCCACTCCAAGGTGTTCTCCAGGTTGCCTTTCCTGAGCTTCGATCTTCATGCTCTCGTTTAGTAGTTGTTGGAAACTACACTGCATTAGGCCTACAAATTGGGTATGGGGTGTAGAGAGATGGTGTGTTCCACTCCAAGGTGTTCTCCAGGTTGCCTTTCCTGAGCTTCGATCTTCCGGCTCTCGTTTAGTAGTTGTTGGAAACTACGCTGCATTAGGCCTACAAATTGGGTATGGGGTGTAGAGAGATGGTGTGTTCCACTCCAAGGTGTTCTCCAGGTTGCCTTTCCTGAGCTTCGATCTTCCGGCTCTCGTTTAGTAGTTGTTGGAAACTACGCTGCATTAGGCCTACAAATTGGGTATGGGGTGTAGAGAGATGGTGTGTTCCACTCCAAGGTGTTCTCCAGGTTGCCTTTCCTGAGCTTCGATCTTCCGGCTCTCGTTTAGTAGTTGTTGGAAACTACGCTGCATTAGGCCTACAAATTGGGTATGGGGTGTAGAGAGATGGTGTGTTCCACTCCAAGGTGTTCCCCAGGTTTTCTCGCCAATCCTTCGATCTTCATGCTCTCGTTTAGTAGTTGTTGGAAACTACACTGCATTAGGCCTACAAATTGGGTATGGGGTGTAGAGAGATGGTGTGTTCCACTCCAAGGTGTTCTCCAGGTTGCCTTTCCTGAGCTTCGATCTTCCGGCTCTCGTTTAGTAGTTGTTGGAAACTACGCTGCATTAGGCCTACAAATTGGGTATGGGGTGTAGAGAGATGGTGTGTTCCACTCCAAGGTGTTCTCCAGGTTGCCTTTCCTGAGCTTCGATCTTCCGGCTCTCGTTTAGTAGTTGTTGGAAACTACGCAGCATTAGGCCTACAAATTGGGTATGGGGTGTAGAGAGATGGTGTGTTCCACTCCAAGGTGTTCTCCAGGTTGCCTTTCCTGAGCTTCGATCTTCCGGCTCTCGTTTAGTAGTTGTTGGAAACTACGCTGCATTAGGCCTACAAATTGGGTATGGGGTGTAGAGAGATGGTGTGTTCCACTCCAAGGTGTTCCCCAGGTTTCCTCGCCAATGCTTCGATCTTCATGCTCTCGTTTAGTAGTTGTTGGATACTACACTGCATTAGGCCTACAAATTGGGTATGGGGTGTAGAGAGATGGTGTGTTCCACTCCAAGGTGTTCTCCAGGTTGCCTTTCCTGAGCTTCGATCTTCCGGCTCTCGTTTAGTAGTTCTTGGAAACTACACTGCATTAGGCCTACAAATTGAGTATGGGGTGTAGAGAGATGGTGTGTTCCACTCCAAGGTGTTCTCCAGGTTGCCTTTCCTGAGCTTCGATCTTCCGGCTCTCGTTTAGTAGTTGTTGGAAACTACGCTGCATTAGGCCTACAAATTGGGTATGGGGTGTAGAGAGATGGTGTGTTCCACTCCAAGGTGTTCCCCAGGTTTCCTCGCCAATGCTTCGATCTTCATGCTCTCGTTTAGTAGTTGTTGGATACTACACTGCATTAGGCCTACAAATTGGGTATGGGGTGTAGAGAGATGGTGTGTTCCACTCCAAGGTGTTCTCCAGGTTGCCTTTCCTGAGCTTCGATCTTCCGGCTCTCGTTTAGTAGTTCTTGGAAACTACGCTGCATTAGGCCTACAAATTGGGTATGGGGTGTAGAGAGATGGTGTGTTCCACTCCAAGGTGTTCCCCAGGTTTCCTCGCCAATGCTTCGATCTTCATGCTCTCGTTTAGTAGTTGTTGGATACTACACTGCATTAGGCCTACAAATTGGGTATGGGGTGTAGAGAGATGGTGTGTTCCACTCCAAGGTGTTCTCCAGGTTGCCTTTCCTGAGCTTCGATCTTCCGGCTCTCGTTTAGTAGTTCTTGGAAACTACACTGCATTAGGCCTACAAATTGAGTATGGGGTGTAGAGAGATGGTGTGTTCCACTCCAAGGTGTTCTCCAGGTTGCCTTTCCTGAGCTTCGATCTTCCGGCTCTCGTTTAGTAGTTGTTGGAAACTACGCTGCATTAGGCCTACAAATTGGGTATGGGGTGTAGAGAGATGGTGTGTTCCACTCCAAGGTGTTCCCCAGGTTTCCTCGCCAATGCTTCGATCTTCATGCTCTCGTTTCGTAGTTGTTGGATACTACACTGCATTAGGCCTACAAATTGGGTATGGGGTGTAGAGAGATGGTGTGTTCCACTCCAAGGTGTTCTCCAGGTTGCCTTTCCTGAGCTTCGATCTTCCGGCTCTCGTTTAGTAGTTGTTGGAAACTACGCTGCATTAGGCCTACAAATTGGGTATGGGGTGTAGAGAGATGGTGTGTTCCACTCCAAGGTGTTGTCCAGGTTGCCTTTCCTGAGCTTCGATCTTCATGCTCTCGTTTAGTAGTTGTTGGAAACTACACTGCATTAGGCCTACAAATTGGGTATGGGGTGTAGAGAGATGGTGTGTTCCACTCCAAGGTGTTCTCCAGGTTGCCTTTCCTGAGCTTCGATCTTCCGGCTCTCGTTTAGTAGTTCTTGGAAACTACACTGCATTAGGCCTACAAATTGGGTATGGGGTGTAGAGAGATGGTGTGTTCCACTCCAAGGTGTTCTCCAGGTTGCCTTTCCTGAGCTTCGATCTTCCGGCTCTCGTTTAGTAGTTGTTGGAAACTACGCAGCATTAGGCCTACAAATTGGGTATGGGGTGTAGAGAGATGGTGTGTTCCACTCCAAGGTGTTCTCCAGGTTGCCTTTCCTGAGCTTCGATCTTCCGGCTCTCGTTTAGTAGTTGTTGGAAACTACGCTGCATTAGGCCTACAAATTGGGTATGGGGTGTAGAGAGATGGTGTGTTCCACTCCAAGGTGTTCCCCAGGTTTCCTCGCCAATGCTTCGATCTTCATGCTCTCGTTTAGTAGTTGTTGGATACTACACTGCATTAGGCCTACAAATTGGGTATGGGGTGTAGAGAGATGGTGTGTTCCACTCCAAGGTGTTCTCCAGGTTGCCTTTCCTGAGCTTCGATCTTCCGGCTCTCGTTTAGTAGTTCTTGGAAACTACACTGCATTAGGCCTACAAATTGAGTATGGGGTGTAGAGAGATGGTGTGTTCCACTCCAAGGTGTTCTCCAGGTTGCCTTTCCTGAGCTTCGATCTTCCGGCTCTCGTTTAGTAGTTGTTGGAAACTACGCTGCATTAGGCCTACAAATTGGGTATGGGGTGTAGAGAGATGGTGTGTTCCACTCCAAGGTGTTCTCCAGGTTGCCTTTCCTGAGCTTCGATCTTCCGGCTCTCGTTTAGTAGTTGTTGGAAACTACGCTGCATTAGGCCTACAAATTGGGTATGGGGTGTAGAGAGATGGTGTGTTCCACTCCAAGGTGTTCCCCAGGTTTTCTCGCCAATGCTTCGATCTTCATGCTCTCGTTTAGTAGTTGTTGGAAACTACACTGCATTAGGCCTACAAATTGGGTATGGGGTGTAGAGAGATGGTGTGTTCCACTCCAAGGTGTTCTCCAGGTTGCCTTTCCTGAGCTTCGATCTTCCGGCTCTCGTTTAGTAGTTGTTGGAAACTACGCTGCATTAGGCCTACAAATTGGGTATGGGGTGTAGAGAGATGGTGTGTTCCACTCCAAGGTGTTCTCCAGGTTGCCTTTCCTGAGCTTCGATCTTCATGCTCTCGTTTAGTAGTTGTTGGAAACTACACTGCATTAGGCCTACAAATTGGGTATGGGGTGTAGAGAGATGGTGTGTTCCACTCCAAGGTGTTCTCCAGGTTGCCTTTCCTGAGCTTCGATCTTCCGGCTCTCGTTTAGTAGTTCTTGGAAACTACACTGCATTAGGCCTACAAATTGGGTATGGGGTGTAGAGAGATGGTGTGTTCCACACCAAGGTGTTCTCCAGGTTGCCTTTCCTGAGCTTCGATCTTCCGGCTCTCGTTTAGTAGTTCTTGGAAACTACGCTGCATTAGGCCTACAAATTGGGTATGGGGTGTAGAGAGATGGTGTGTTCCACTCCAAGGTGTTCTCCAGGTTGCCTTTCCTGAGCTTCGATCTTCCGGCTCTCGTTTAGTAGTTGTTGGAAACTACGCTGCATTAGGCCTACAAATTGGGTATGGGGTGTAGAGAGATGGTGTGTTCCACTCCAAGGTGTTCCCCAGGTTTCCTCGCCAATGCTTCGATCTTCATGCTCTCGTTTAGTAGTTGTTGGATACTACACTGCATTAGGCCTACAAATTGGGTATGGGGTGTAGAGAGATGGTGTGTTCCACTCCAAGGTGTTCTCCAGGTTGCCTTTCCTGAGCTTCGATCTTCCGGCTCTCGTTTAGTAGTTGTTGGAAACTACGCTGCATTAGGCCTACAAATTGGGTATGGGGTGTAGAGAGATGGTGTGTTCCACTCCAAGGTGTTCTCCAGGTTACCTTTCCTGAGCTCCGATCTTCCGGCTCTCGTTTAGTAGTTGTTGGAAACTACACTGCATTAGGCCTACAAATTGGGTATGGGGTGTAGAGAGATGGTGTGTTCCACTCCAAGGTGTTCTCCAGGTTGCCTTTCCTGAGCTTCGATCTTCATGCTCTCGTTTAGTAGTTGTTGGAAACTACACTGCATTAGGCCTACAAATTGGGTATGGGGTGTAGAGAGATGGTGTGTTCCACTCCAAGGTGTTTTCCAGGTTGCCTTTCCTGAGCTTCGATCTTCCGGCTCTCGTTTAGTAGTTCTTGGAAACTACACTGCATTAGGCCTACAAATTGGGTATGGGGTGTAGAGAGATGGTGTGTTCCACTCCAAGGTGTTCTCCAGGTTGCCTTTCCTGAGCTTCGATCTTCCGGCTCTCGTTTAGTAGTTGTTGGAAACTACGCTGCATTAGGCCTACAAATTGGGTATGGGGTGTAGAGAGATGGTGTGTTCCACTCCAAGGTGTTCCCCAGGTTTCCTCGCCAATGCTTCGATCTTCATGCTCTCGTTTAGTAGTTGTTGGAAACTACACTGCATTAGACCTACAAATTGGGTATGGGGTGTAGAGAGATGGTGTGTTCCACTCCAAGGTGTTCTCCAGGTTGCCTTTCCTGAGCTTCGATCTTCCGGCTCTCGTTTAGTAGTTCTTGGAAACTACACTGAATTAGGCCTACAAATTGGGTATGGGGTGTAGAGAGATGGTGTGTTCCACTCCAAGGTGTTCTCCAGGTTGCCTTTCCTGAGCTTCGATCTTCATGCTCTCGTTTAGTAGTTGTTGGAAACTACACTGCATTAGGCCTACAAATTGGGTATGGGGTGTAGAGAGATGGTGTGTTCCACTCCAAGGTGTTCTCCAGGTTGCCTTTCCTGAGCTTCGATCTTCCGGCTCTCGTTTAGTAGTTCTTGGAAACTACACTGCATTAGGCCTACAAATTGGGTATGGGGTGTAGAGAGATGGTGTGTTCCACTCCAAGGTGTTCTCCAGGTTGCCTTTCCTGAGCTTCGATCTTCCGGCTCTCGTTTAGTAGTTGTTGGAAACTACGCTGCATTAGGCCTACAAATTGGGTATGGGGTGTAGAGAGATGGTGTGTTCCACTCCAAGGTGTTCTCCAGGTTGCCTTTCCTGAGCTTCGATCTTCCGGCTCTCGTTTAGTAGTTGTTGGAAACTACGCTGCATTAGGCCTACAAATTGGGTGTGGGGTGTAGAGAGATGGTGTGTTCCACTCCAAGGTGTTCCCCAGGTTTCCTCGCCAATGCTTCGATCTTCATGCTCTCGTTTAGTAGTTGTTGGATACTACACTGCATTAGGCCTACAAATTGGGTATGGGGTGTAGAGAGATGGTGTGTTCCACTCCAAGGTGTTCTCCAGGTTGCCTTTCCTGAGCTTCGATCTTCCGGCTCTCGTTTAGTAGTTGTTGGAAACTACGCTGCATTAGGCCTACAAATTGGGTATGGGGTGTAGAGAGATGGTGTGTTCCACTCCAAGGTGTTCTCCAGGTTGCCTTTCCTGAGCTTCGATCTTCATGCTCTCGTTTAGTAGTTGTTGGAAACTACACTGCATTAGGCCTACAAATTGGGTATTTGGTGTAGAGAGATGGTGTGTTCCACTCCAAGGTGTTCTCCAGGTTGCCTTTCCTGAGCTTCGATCTTCCGGCTCTCGTTTAGTAGTTCTTGGAAACTACACTGCATTAGGCCTACAAATTGGGTATGGGGTGTAGAGAGATGGTGTGTTCCACTCCAAGGTGTTCTCCAGGTTGCCTTTCCTGAGCTTCGATCTTCATGCTCTCGTTTAGTAGTTGTTGGAAACTACACTGCATTAGGCCTACAAATTGGGTATGGGGTGTAGAGAGATGGTGTGTTCCACTCCAAGGTGTTCTCCAGGTTGCCTTTCCTGAGCTTCGATCTTCCGGCTCTCGTTTAGTAGTTCTTGGAAACTACACTGCATTAGGCCTACAAATTGGGTATGGGGTGTAGAGAGATGGTGTGTTCCACTCCAAGGTGTTCTCCAGGTTGCCTTTCCTGAGCTTCGATCTTCATGCTCTCGTTTAGTAGTTGTTGGAAACTACACTGCATTAGGCCTACAAATTGGGTATGGGGTGTAGAGAGATGGTGTGTTCCACTCCAAGGTGTTCTCCAGGTTGCCTTTCCTGAGCTTCGATCTTCCGGCTCTCGTTTAGTAGTTCTTGGAAACTACACTGCATTAGGCCTACAAATTGGGTATGGGGTGTAGAGAGATGGTGTGTTCCACTCCAAGGTGTTCTCCAGGTTGCCTTTCCTGAGCTTCGATCTTCCGACTCTCGTTTAGTAGTTGTTGGAAACTACGCTGCATTAGGCCTACAAATTGGGTATGGGGTGTAGAGAGATGGTGTGTTCCACTCCAAGGTGTTCTCCAGGTTGCCTTTCCTGAGCTTCGATCTTCCGGCTCTCGTTTAGTAGTTGTTGGAAACTACGCTGCATTAGGCCTACAAATTGGGTATGGGGTGTAGAGAGATGGTGTGTTCCACTCCAAGGTGTTCCCCAGGTTTCCTCGCCAATGCTTCGATCTTCATGCTCTCGTTTAGTAGTTGTTGGAAACTACACTGCATTAGACCTACAAATTGGGTATGGGGTGTAGAGAGATGGTGTGTTCCACTCCAAGGTGTTCTCCAGGTTGCCTTTCCTGAGCTTCGATCTTCCGGCTCTCGTTTAGTAGTTCTTGGAAACTACACTGAATTAGGCCTACAAATTGGGTATGGGGTGTAGAGAGATGGTGTGTTCCACTCCAAGGTGTTCTCCAGGTTGCCTTTCCTGAGCTTCGATCTTCATGCTCTCGTTTAGTAGTTGTTGGAAACTACACTGCATTAGGCCTACAAATTGGGTATGGGGTGTAGAGAGATGGTGTGTTCCACTCCAAGGTGTTCTCCAGGTTGCCTTTCCTGAGCTTCGATCTTCCGGCTCTCGTTTAGTAGTTGTTGGAAACTACGCTGCATTAGGCCTACAAATTGGGTATGGGGTGTAGAGAGATGGTGTGTTCCACTCCAAGGTGTTCTCCAGGTTGCCTTTCCTGAGCTTCGATCTTCCGGCTCTCGTTTAGTAGTTGTTGGAAACTACGCTGCATTAGGCCTACAAATTGGGTGTGGGGTGTAGAGAGATGGTGTGTTCCACTCCAAGGTGTTCCCCAGGTTTCCTCGCCAATGCTTCGATCTTCATGCTCTCGTTTAGTAGTTGTTGGATACTACACTGCATTAGGCCTACAAATTGGGTATGGGGTGTAGAGAGATGGTGTGTTCCACTCCAAGGTGTTCTCCAGGTTGCCTTTCCTGAGCTTCGATCTTCCGGCTCTCGTTTAGTAGTTGTTGGAAACTACGCTGCATTAGGCCTACAAATTGGGTATGGGGTGTAGAGAGATGGTGTGTTCCACTCCAAGGTGTTCTCCAGGTTGCCTTTCCTGAGCTTCGATCTTCATGCTCTCGTTTAGTAGTTGTTGGAAACTACACTGCATTAGGCCTACAAATTGGGTATTTGGTGTAGAGAGATGGTGTGTTCAACTCCAAGGTGTTCTCCAGGTTGCCTTTCCTGAGCTTCGATCTTCCGGCTCTCGTTTAGTAGTTCTTGGAAACTACACTGCATTAGGCCTACAAATTGGGTATGGGGTGTAGAGAGATGGTGTGTTCCACTCCAAGGTGTTCTCCAGGTTGCCTTTCCTGAGCTTCGATCTTCATGCTCTCGTTTAGTAGTTGTTGGAAACTACACTGCATTAGGCCTACAAATTGGGTATGGGGTGTAGAGAGATGGTGTGTTCCACTCCAAGGTGTTCTCCAGGTTGCCTTTCCTGAGCTTCGATCTTCCGGCTCTCGTTTAGTAGTTCTTGGAAACTACACTGCATTAGGCCTACAAATTGGGTATGGGGTGTAGAGAGATGGTGTGTTCCACTCCAAGGTGTTCTCCAGGTTGACTTTCCTGAGCTTCGATCTTCATGCTCTCGTTTAGTAGTTGTTGGAAACTACACTGCATTAGGCCTACAAATTGGGTATGGGGTGTAGAGAGATGGTGTGTTCCACTCCAAGGTGTTCTCCAGGTTGCCTTTCCTGAGCTTCGATCTTCCGGCTCTCGTTTAGTAGTTCTTGGAAACTACACTGCATTAGGCCTACAAATTGGGTATGGGGTGTAGAGAGATGGTGTGTTCCACTCCAAGGTGTTCTCCAGGTTGCCTTTCCTGAGCTTCGATCTTCCGACTCTCGTTTAGTAGTTGTTGGAAACTACGCTGCATTAGGCCTACAAATTGGGTATGGGGTGTAGAGAGATGGTGTGTTCCACTCCAAGGTGTTCTCCAGGTTGCCTTTCCTGAGCTTCGATCTTCCGGCTCTCGTTTAGTAGTTGTTGGAAACTACGCTGCATTAGGCCTACAAATTGGGTATGGGGTGTAGAGAGATGGTGTGTTCCACTCCAAGGTGTTCCCCAGGTTTCCTTGCCAATGCTTCGATCTTCATGCTCTCGTTTAGTAGTTGTTGGATACTACACTGCATTAGGCCTACAAATTGGGTATGGGGTGTAGAGAGATGGTGTGTTCCACTCCAAGGTGTTCTCCAGGTTGCCTTTCCTGAGCTTCGATCTTCCGGCTCTCGTTTAGTAGTTGTTGGAAACTACGCTGCATTAGGCCTACAAATTGGGTATGGGGTGTAGAGAGATGGTGTGTTCCACTCCAAGGTGTTCTCCAGGTTACCTTTCCTGAGCTCCGATCTTCTGGCTCTCGTTTAGTAGTTGTTGGAAACTACACTGCATTAGGCCTACAAATTGGGTATGGGGTGTAGAGAGATGGTGTGTTCCACTCCAAGGTGTTCTCCAGGTTGCCTTTCCTGAGCTTCGATCTTCATGCTCTCGTTTAGTAGTTGTTGGAAACTACACTGCATTAGGCCTACAAATTGGGTATTTGGTGTAGAGAGATGGTGTGTTCCACTCCAAGGTGTTCTCCAGGTTGCCTTTCCTGAGCTTCGATCTTCCGGCTCTCGTTTAGTAGTTCTTGGAAACTACACTGCATTAGGCCTACAAATTGGGTATGGGGTGTAGAGAGATGGTGTGTTCCACTCCAAGGTGTTCCCCAGGTTTCCTCGCCAATGCTTCGATCTTCATGCTCTCGTTTAGTAGTTGTTGGATACTACACTGCATTAGGCCTACAAATTGGGTATGGGGTGTAGAGAGATGGTGTGTTCCACTCCAAGGTGTTCTCCAGGTTGCCTTTCCTGAGCTTCGATCTTCCGGCTCTCGTTTAGTAGTTGTTGGAAACTACGCTGCATTAGGCCTACAAATTGGGTATGGGGTGTAGAGAGATGGTGTGTTCCACTCCAAGGTGTTCTCCAGGTTACCTTTCCTGAGCTCCGATCTTCTGGCTCTCGTTTAGTAGTTGTTGGAAACTACACTGCATTAGGCCTACAAATTGGGTATGGGGTGTAGAGAGATGGTGTGTTCCACTCCAAGGTGTTCTCCAGGTTGCCTTTCCTGAGCTTCGATCTTCATGCTCTCGTTTAGTAGTTGTTGGAAACTACACTGCATTAGGCCTACAAATTGGGTATGGGGTGTAGAGAGATGGTGGGTTCCACTCCAAGGTGTTCTCCAGGTTGCCTTTCCTGAGCTTCGATCTTCCGGCTCTCGTTTAGTAGTTGTTGGAAACTACGCTGCATTAGGCCTACAAATTGGGTATGGGGTGTAGAGAGATGGTGTGTTCCACTCCAAGGTGTTCCCCAGGTTTCCTCGCCAATGCTTCGATCTTCATGCTCTCGTTTAGTAGTTGTTGGAAACTACACTGCATTAGGCCTACAAATTGGGTATGGGGTGTAGAGAGATGGTGTGTTCCACTCCAAGGTGTTCTCCAGGTTGCCTTTCCTGAGCTTCGATCTTCCGGCTCTCGTTTAGTAGTTGTTGGAAACTACGCTGCATTAGGCCTACAAATTGGGTATGGGGTGTAGAGAGATGGTGGGTTCCACTCCAAGGTGTTCTCCAGGTTGCCTTTCCTGAGCTTCGATCTTCCGGCTCTCGTTTAGTAGTTGTTGGAAACTACACTGCATTAGGCCTACAAATTGGGTATGGGGTGTAGAGAGATGGTGTGTTCCACTCCAAGGTGTTCTCCAGGTTGCCTTTCCTGAGCTTCGATCTTCCGGCTCTCGTTTAGTAGTTGTTGGAAACTACGCTGCATTAGGCCTACAAATTGGGTATGGGGTGTAGAGAGATGGTGTGTTCCACTCCAAGGTGTTCCCCAGGTTTCCTCGCCAATGCTTCGATCTTCATGCTCTCGTTTAGTAGTTGTTGGAAACTACACTGCATTAGGCCTACAAATTGGGTATGGGGTGTAGAGAGATGGTGTGTTCCACTCCAAGGTGTTCTCCAGGTTGCCTTTCCTGAGCTTCGATCTTCCGGCTCTCGTTTAGTAGTTGTTGGAAACTACGCTGCATTAGGCCTACAAATTGGGTATGGGGTGTAGAGAGATGGTGTGTTCCACTCCAAGGTGTTCTCCAGGTTGCCTTTCCTGAGCTTCGATCTTCCGGCTCTCGTTTAGTAGTTGTTGGAAACTACGCTGCATTAGGCCTACAAATTCGGTATATGGTGTAGAGAGATGGTGTGTTCCACTCCAAGGTGTTCCCCAGGTTTCCTCGCCAATGCTTCGATCTTCATGCTCTCGTTTAGTAGTTGTTGGATACTACACTGCATTAGGCCTACAAATTGGGTATGAGGTGTAGAGAGATGGTGTGTTCCACTCCAAGGTGTTCTCCAGGTTGCCTTTCCTGAGCTTCAATCTTCCGGCTCTCGTTTAGTAGTTGTTGGAAACTACGCTGCATTAGGCCTACAAATTGGGTATGGGGTGTAGAGAGATGGTGTGTTCCACTCCAAGGTGTTCTCCAGGTTGCCTTTCCTGAGCTTCGATCTTCATGCTCTCGTTTAGTAGTTGTTGGAAACTACACTGCATTAGGCCTACAAATTGGGTATGGGGTGTAGAGAGATGGTGTGTTCCACTCCAAGGTGTTCTCCAGGTTGCCTTTCCTGAGCTTCGATCTTCCGGCTCTCGTTTAGTAGTTCTTGGAAACTACACTGCATTAGGCCTACAAATTGGGTATGGGGTGTAGAGAGATGGTGTGTTCCACTCCAAGGTGTTCTCCAGGTTGCCTTTCCTGAGCTTCGATCTTCCGGCTCTCGTTTAGTAGTTGTTGGAAACTACGCTGCATTAGGCCTACAAATTGGGTATGGGGTGTAGAGAGATGGTGTGTTCCACTCCAAGGTGTTCTCCAGGTTGCCTTTCCTGAGCTTCGATCTTCCGGCTCTCGTTTAGTAGTTTTTGGAAACTACGCTGCATTAGGCCTACAAATTGGGTATGGGGTGTAGAGAGATGGTGTGTTCCACTCCAAGGTGTTCTCCAGGTTGCCTTTCCTGAGCTTCGATCTTCCGGCTCTCGTTTAGTAGTTGTTGGAAACTACGCTGCATTAGGCCTACAAATTGGGTATGGGGTGTAGAGAGATGGTGTGTTCCACTCCAAGGTGTTCCCCAGGTTTCCTCGCCAATGCTTCGATCTTCATGCTCTCGTTTAGTAGTTGTTGGATACTACACTGCATTAGGCCTACAAATTGGGTATGGGGTGTAGAGAGATGGTGTGTTCCACTCCAAGGTGTTCTCCAGGTTGCCTTTCCTGAGCTTCGATCTTCCGGCTCTCGTTTAGTAGTTGTTGGAAACTACGCTGCATTAGGCCTACAAATTGGGTATGGGGTGTAGAGAGATGGTGTGTTCCACTCCAAGGTGTTCTCCAGGTTGCCTTTCCTGAGCTTCGATCTTCATGCTCTCGTTTAGAAGTTGTTGGAAACTACACTGCATTAGGCCTACAAATTGGGTATGGGGTGTAGAGAGATGGTGTGTTCCACTCCAAGGTGTTCTCCAGGTTGCCTTTCCTGAGCTTCGATCTTCCGGCTCTCGTTTAGTAGTTCTTGGAAACTACACTGCATTAGGCCTACAAATTGGGTATGGGGTGTAGAGAGATGGTGTGTTCCACTCCAAGGTGTTCTCCAGGTTGCCTTTCCTGAGCTTCGATCTTCCGGCTCTCGTTTAGTAGTTGTTGGAAACTACGCTGCATTAGGCCTACAAATTGGGTATGGGGTGTAGAGAGATGGTGTGTTCCACTCCAAGGTGTTCTCCAGGTTACCTTTCCTGAGCTCCGATCTTCCGGCTCTCGTTTAGTAGTTGTTGGAAACTACACTGCATTAGGCCTACAAATTGGGTATGGGGTGTAGAGAGATGGTGTTTTCCACTCCAAGGTGTTCTCCAGGTTGCCTTTCCTGAGCTTCGATCTTCATGCTCTCGTTTAGTAGTTGTTGGAAACTACACTGCATTAGGCCTACAAATTGGGTATGGGGTGTAGAGAGATGGTGTGTTCCACTCCAAGGTGTTTTCCAGGTTGCCTTTCCTGAGCTTCGATCTTCCGGCTCTCGTTTAGTAGTTCTTGGAAACTACACTGCATTAGGCCTACAAATTGGGTATGGGGTGTAGAGAGATGGTGTGTTCCACTCCAAGGTGTTCTCCAGGTTGCCTTTCCTGAGCTTCGATCTTCCGGCTCTCGTTTAGTAGTTGTTGGAAACTACGCTGCATTAGGCCTACAAATTGGGTATGGGGTATAGAGAGATGGTGTGTTCCACTCCAAGGTGTTCCCCAGGTTTCCTCGCCAATGCTTCGATCTTCATGCTCTCGTTTAGTAGTTGTTGGAAACTACACTGCATTAGGCCTACAAATTGGGTATGGGGTGTAGAGAGATGGTGTGTTCCACTCCAAGGTGTTCTCCAGGTTGCCTTTCCTGAGCTTCGATCTTCCGGCTCTCGTTTAGTAGTTGTTGGAAACTACGCTGCATTAGGCCTACAAATTGGGTATGGGGTGTAGAGAGATGGTGTGTTACACTCCAAGGTGTTCTCCAGGTTGCCTTTCCTGAACTTCTATCTTCAGGCTCTCATTAAATTGTGGTTAAACGGAACAACTGCATTTGCCGTACTAGTTGGTTTGGGGCCTACTATCGGTGTCTGCCACTCCTTGCTGTTCTCCTGGTTTCCTGTCCTGACATTCCATTTTCAGGCTCTCGTTAAGTAGTTGTTAATGTTAGACTGCATTTGGCCTACTAGTTGGGTTGGGGCCTACTATCGGTGTCTGCCACTCCTTGCTGTTCTCCTCCACTGAACAAAGCTGTGCCGCCTGTTTACTACGGTTGCCAATTTTGAACTGCATTTCGACTACTTACTGATTTGGGCCTACTCTCTGTGTCAGCCTCTCATTCCAGTTGTCCTCCACTGCAATGCCCCCTGGTTAGTCCTGTGTTACCAATTTTGAACTGCATTTAGCCCACTTTATTCTTTGGGCCTATATCTGTGTTTCCTCCTCATCCTGCCCATTGCCCAGCCAGTGATAGATGAGTCTGCTGGTACATTGACCCATAACGCAAAATTCCCCGTGCACGCTACACAGCAAGATTGTGACCCTGCTGAAAGTCAGGTTCCTCTTCCCGCATACCATACCACCTTACACGGGGACAAAGAGGAAGGTGCAGATGAAAGTGCAGGTTCCTTCATCAGGTGGGGGGAGGAATACTAGTTGGCGACGTCACTGGCACAGGGCCTCTCATAGTACGCAAAAGTGTTGCTGCCGGTGGGAGGCGCCCCGCCATGCAAACACACCGCTGTACTTTGAGGGGCCCTGTGCCAGTGCCAATGCCAACGAGTGGGCCCCCCCTGCTTGCTCAGGATCACAGCACTTGCAAAGTTGAAATATTTACCTCTCCCTGCTCCACTGCCGTGACGTGGTCCAGATTTACTGGGCCCACTAATTACTTGAACCAGCCCTACCCCCCACAACTTTAGCCAAATGACCCCCAATTTCAAATGCCTTCCAATTATTATAAGGTAAATTACGATTGACAAGCTTCATTAAGAAGAATGGATGTTTTTGCCATTAAAATGGGCAGTGTAGGTGTTTTCCTGGCCTCCACTCACTGCCGACTATGCTCCCCCATTGACTTGCATTGGGTTTCGTGTTTTGGGCGATACCCGACTTTTCGCGATAATCGGCCGATTCCACTCGACTCGACTTCTAAGATAGTCGGGTTTCGCGAAACACGGCTCGACTCTAAAAAGGTCAAGGTCGCTCAACCCTAGTCACCACTTGTATCAGCGCTCGCCTCCATCTGGGGTCACAATATCAATTTTGTTATCTTGAATACACAAAGACTTGTGTTACATGGGTTTGGATTTGAGATGTATTTTCCAGTGATTACTATCATTTTTTTTACCATCGTCTGTACAAGTCACCTTTTGTTCCGATTTTTGGTTTATTGCTGGCTTTGCACATATATACACAGCTGGTCTTTATTACGTTCATGCTCAGGTCATTTTGTATTGGATGTATTTCTTACCACATACAGCATTTGCCCATTTTTATCACTGTTTACAGTGGATGTCAATGTGTTCTATATCTACAATTTTAAATGTTTTAACAGATTTTCTATCTACTTTATTGTCAATAAATGTATGATTTCTCTAGGTGTGCACATCGCTGTTGTATTGCTTCTCCTTTTTAGTCAAATGACTTCATCTGAGAACAGCATACAATAGGAAAAGAATCCCTGATTCCAATGATACGATATATCAGCTTACCGGGATCCACAATTGTGACACAATTAGTGTTCTTAAATGCAGCATGAAGCAGAGCTTAGAAAGCTAACCCCACCCACACTAGGCTCTTTATGTACATTGTCTATTGACAGTGAGCTGCTTATCACAGGAAGGGGCAGAGTCAGACTGATTGGCATGAAGCAGCTAGTCACAGCAATGATAATGTCCTGGTGATAAAAGCTTCACTGTATGTAAACAACGGCACACAGCCTGATAAGTAACACATCGCCCCAGGAGCTTACCACTGCTCAGACACAGCAGGGAATACCTCTTGGTCCAACTCCACCCCCTCCTATTGAGAAGCAGCTCAGGGTCCATAACTATTGTGTATGGTCTGGGTGGGGGCAGCTTTCTCAGCTCTGTTTCATCTAAAAACTCTGCTTGTGTCAGAGCTGCTGCACCCAGTAACCTAAGTGATACATCGTTGGATTCAGGTTTTTTTTTGTCTACATCATGCTGCTGTCACAAAGAGGTTTTCTCAAACATCTCCAACTCTCATGGTGGCATCAGGGTTTGTAGATTCCACATATTCAGGCACTCCTCTTTGTGACTCCATAGATAGCTATAGTCAGCATGGTGTAACTCGGACATTGACATCTAGAGCTTCAGCTCCTAAGCAGGTTAGAAGGAGTTAAATCGTTGCTGGACTTAGCTTGTTGATTGTCTGTGGTCACATGCTGCAAAGAACCAGTCAGACATATTTATATTACTTTATTACCCCACAGGTTCTACACTTTATATTCCTCTGTGTATTTTCCTGAGAGAGTGTTGTGTGATTGTGCCTCCGTTCCTGACCGGTCTGTCTTGTTTTATATTTCCCCATACACTGCACAGACTAGAACTACTTAGGAGCATGGGAAGGAATGAGGACCAGGCATCTCCACCTTCAGGGGTAATCCTGGGACATGGACACCTAGCCTGAGGGTCAGTGTGCGAGCACATTTATTATCCCACAGTCACACGATGACATTATTGATGGCTGTACATTTACTTACACTCCAGAATGAATCCAATGACAGCTCTGGCAAGCCCAATGTATGCTTTGTCTTTACAGGTGGCTGAATTAAAGGGGGCAGTTCAGCAGAGAGCTCAACCCTCCACACTCGATAAATCTGCTCTGAAGCCCAAACTTCCTCTTTCAGAGAGATTTTTGAGGAAGGGCAGTCAGTTCATTACCTTCAGAGAGATGTGTAAGTTATATTTTTGTTTACGACCTCACTTTTCTGGACAAGAGGAATAGCGGTGCAAATAATTATTTCTCTATAAAGTGCGGACCCGCAGACATGGGTCATCTCATGCCCTCAGATTCACCTGTTTTTTTGACAGTAGACATTTTTTTCTCGGTTCTCGGGCTCATCTATCACGATCCTGAGAGAACATTATTGGTCAAGTTTAAGATTTGTTCTCTGCAACAGGGGGATCAGGCAGCAGAGTATTACTGTGTTGAGTTTTGGTGCTAGTCTACAGATACACAGTGGAATGACCCGGCGCTGAAAAAACAGTTTTTCCAGGGTTTATCTGAGAGGGTGAAGGAGGCTTTGGTAATGTATGAGACTCCTCCATTTTGGAGTGTGCTATGTCTTTGGTAATACGTATTTGCAGGCGTTTTTTCGTCAGAGGTCCCATGACCCTAAAACATACTGTGAGGTTACGTCAATACCTGCATTACCATCTGGGACATCACCTGAGCCCATACAGTTAGGGGGGACACTCCATGGGAAGAAACGCCCTACTCCACTCAAGAGGGGCGGAGTTTGTATTTTTTGTGGTAAAATGGGACACTTTGTCAGTACCTGTCCCTTGGTGCCCAAAGAGAGACAGCAACTGGAAAACTCCTAGACCCAGGTTGCCCGATGGATCTCAACCTGGGTCTATGTATATCCTCCACTATGGTATCTCAATGTTTGAAACCTGGCTTAAGTTCTGGGGCCAGGAAATTTCGATTTCAACATTTCTTGATACTGGTTCAGGGGCAAATATGATTGATGAAGAGTTCTCCCATTCCTCAGGGTTGGATTTAAAAAAATGCTTAATCCAGTTCAGATATTAGCCATTGATTCGTCACCTCTGACTCAGGGGGCTTATTCTGAATGTATACAAGGGCTGGAATGCTGTATAAGAGTACTTCATTCGGAGATCATATCATGTTACACCCTCAGGAGTCTTCCTGCACAAGTAGTGTTGGGGTTTCTGTTATGATCTGGTGGCCTAGGAGCAGCATGAGACGGACTCTGGAGAAGGTGGTCCCTGCACTGACCGCAAACCCTGAACCTAGCAGCACAACTAGAAGGAGCCGTGGGGGGTACCTAACACTCCCTAGACCCCTCGGCACAGCCTCAGAACTAACTTCCCCTAAAGACAGAAACAGGAAACCTATCTTGCCTCAGAGAAAATCCCCAAAGGATAGATTAGCCCCCCACAAATATTGACGGTGAGAGGAGAGGGAAATAACATACGCAGATATGAAATCAGATTTTAGCATAGGAGGCCATACTAGCTAAAAAGAAAGAATAGAACAGAGTACTATGCGGTCAGTATTAAAACACTAGAAAATATCCACCACAGAAAATACAGATTGCCACATCTGACTAAAGACATGGAGGGTATATCTGCATCTCCAGAGACACAGCTTGGCTGCAAAAAATCCTGGACAAAGCTGGACAAGACAAAAATATGAATATGCACAGAACTATAAGGTCCACAGCAGGTGGACAGCAAAAACAAAGCCAGGACTTATCTTTGTAGAAAAGCACAGCAAACTGGAGAGACCAGCAGGGAAGTGAATCCTCCAAAAACAATGGACAACTGGCAGGGACTAAAGAGTCCTGCAAAGCTATATACCCCAGTCAGTTTTGCAATTAGTAGATACACCTGTCCAATCCTGCAGTCCAGGCACAACTGCATTACCCTCTACAACCACCGGAGGGAGCCCAAAAGCTGAATTCAAAACAGGTTTCCTTGGTTGGCCCTACATAATCCCACTATTTGTTGGCAAACTCAGGAGACAATCAAATTGAGCTCATATTGTAATGACCACTGTTTAGGAACCGGTATTTGTGCAGTTACCACAAGCCTTCCTAGTTCTTTCTCTGATTTTTGATGTTTTCTTAAAGAAAGGATGTCAGGAGTTACCACCCCATAGGGCCTATGACTGTACCATAAGGTTGATTCCAGGAGCAAAGTTACCCAAGTGCAAACTTTACAATTTATCTGGTCTGGAGAGATTATCTCTCAAGGAGTATATTACTGAGAGTCTAGCTAAAGGATATATTAGGCCATCTTCCTCACCAGTAGTAGTGGGAGTTCTTCTTTGTCAAAAAGAAGAATGGTGGGTTATGGCCGTGCCTGGACTTTTGGGAGATCAATCGAATAATGTTCCAAGATCCATACCCTCTCCCACTCATTCCTGACCTGTTTCATCAGATTGCCAGAGTTAAATGGTTCTCTAAACTCGACCTGAGAAGGGCCTATAATCTGATCTGGGTCAAACAGAGGGATGAGTGGAGTACGGCCTTTAATACACTGGAGGGGCACTTTGAAAACTTTGTGATGCCTTTTGGTCTTCTCAATGCACGTGCTGTATTCCAACATTTTGTTGATGATGTTTTTCTCATCCTTTAGGGAGATTTGTTATTATTTATCCTCTCTCCTCCTGTACCAGTTATGACTTGTATTGTTTAAGATTATTTTACTAATTTTTTATTATGTATACCCCTCCTCACATGTAAAGCGCCATGGAAAAAATGGCTCTATAACAATAAATAATAATAATAATAATAATATTTACCATAGATGATATTCTTATATATTAAACCAAAAAAACTGGCCTAATGAAGGCACTTCCAATTAAGCAAATCCTACACAAAAACCACGGAAGTAATGCCACAGTAGAAGATTTAAAATGTCATTTTATTACATATATGCGAACATTACAGAAATTAACAAAAAGGAAGGGGGGGAAAAAAACAACACAAAATAGCCGCAATACCAAAAATATAATGCACTTCAAAGTGCTAAAGGGGATGTTTAGAAAATTAATATCCCATGCTACTCTTACTCACTCCAGCAGTCACAGTGTAAGTTCCAAATATAGATTAAATAAATAATATAAAATCATAATGAATATAAATCATATATCAAAGTGAAACAAAACACTGAGCTGCAGCCTATATCATGACACTATTGCACTATACAAAAAGTCCTAATGTATACAAAAATATATATTTTTTGTTATTTTAAGGATACAAAAAAAAAAAAAAAAAAAAATAAAAAAAATAAAAAAAAAATTTTTAATACATAATTAGTAAAGTGCAAAGTGCTTAGTATAAAAAGGATTTTTTTATATTGGAAAAGATTTTCAAATAAATGTCCTTAATACTGAGATAGCAAAGAAAAGTGCCATATGCCAGAAACTATATAGCAGCTAAATAGTAATTGCAAAAAAGTGCATAGTGAATATTCACTTTCCCCAACGAAGAAGCTATACGCGAAACGCACGTCGGGTTCTGCGGGTTTTTGAGCCGCCCAAACAGGTCATGTATTACTCTTATATTTAGCTCTTTTTAACTCCTGTCTGCACGGTGCACTTTTGCCCTTATCATTTGGCTGCTACTGTGTCTTGGCACATGGCACTTTGGATAGCACTATGCACTTTTTTGCAATTACTATTTAGCTGCTATATAGTTTCTGGCATATGGCACTTTTCTTTGCTATCTCAGTATTAAGGACATTTATTTGAAAATCTTTTCCAATATAAAAAAATCCTTTTTATACTAAGCACTTTGCACTTTACTAATTATGTATTAAAAATTTTTTTTTTTTTATTTTTTTTTTTTTTTTTTTTTTTGTATCCTTAAAATAACAAAAAATATATATTTTTGTATACATTAGGACTTTTTGTATAGTGCAATAGTGTCATGATATAGGCTGCAGCTCAGTGTTTTGTTTCACTTTGATATATGATTTATATTCATTATGATTTTATATTATTTATTTAATCTATATTTGGAACTTACACTGTGACTGCTGGAGTGAGTAAGAGTAGCATGGGATATTAATTTTCTAAACATCCCCTTTAGCACTTTGAAGTGCATTATATTTTTGGTATTGCGGCTATTTTGTGTTGTTTTTTTCCCCCCCTTCCTTTTTGTTAATTTCTGTAATGTTCGCATATATGTAATAAAATGACATTTTAAATCTTCTACTGTGGCATTACTTCCGTGGTTTTTGTGTAGGATTTGATATTCTTATATACTAAAGGGATTATGAATCTCATATGGAACATGTCAGGCAGGTACTATGTTGTTGTGAGTTCTGTTTTTGGGCTCCCTCTGGTGGTTACTGATGGTACTGGGTGATTTGTGTTCTGCTGTCTCTGGTGTCCACCTGTTCTATTAGGATTTGGGAGTTTCCTATTTAACCGGGCTTTCTTGTCATTTCCCCGCCGGCTATCAAGGTTATCAGAGTGTTTTGTTACCTCAGCTTCTGGCTTCAGTAATCTTCAGGACAAGCTAAGTTTTTGATTTTCTTGTTCCACGTTTTGCTTTATTTTTGTCTTGTCCAGCTTGCATATAATTGTTTCTTTGCTGCTGGTTGCTCTAGCGGGCTGTAATTGCTCCTCATGTTCCATGAGTTGGAACATGAGTTCAAGTAATTACAGGATGGTTTTTTTGAAGGTTTTTTTGCTAACCGCGCAGTTTACTTTTGTATCCTCTGCTATCTAGTTTTAGCGGGCCTCATTTTGCTGAATCTGTTTTCATATTGTGTATGTGCCTTCCTCTCATTTCACCGTCATTATATGTGGGGGGCTGCTCTTTCTATGGGGTATTTCTCTGGAGGCAAGAGAGGTCTGTGTTTCTTCTAATAGGGGAAGTTAGATCTTCGGCTGGTGCGAGACGTCTAGGATCAACGTAGGCACGTTCCCCGGCTATTGTTATTTGTGTGTTCAGGTTTAGGGTCGCGGTCAGCTCAGGTTCCATCACCCTAGAGCTCGTTGGTGCTTGTCCTTTTGTGATTCCCTGCCATTGGAATCATGACAGTATAGCCGGCCAAAAATGTTTGGGCTGAAGTAGGAGGAAAAGTAGTCTGAGGAAGTTTTTTTTTTTCTCCTCTGAGGTTGCTGCCTAGCCCTAATTGCAGCCTGGCTGATTTTTTTTTTTCCTCCTCTTAATCCTTGAATGGCTCTGACCTTAGCTGTTTATCATGGACGTCCAGAGTTTAGCTTCCAGCTTGAATAATCTTGCTGCTAAGGTTCAAAATATACAAGATTTTGTTGTACATGCTCCTATGTCTGAACCTAGAATTCCTATTCCAGAGTTCTTTGCTGGAGATAGATCTAGTTTTCTGAATTTTAGGAACAATTGCAAGCTGTTCCTTTCTTTGAAATCTCGCTCTTCTGGAGACCCTGCTCAGCAGGTTAAGATTATTATATCTTTCCTGCGGGGTGACCCTCAAAATTGGGCATTTGCATTGGCACCAGGGGATCCTGCGTTGCTTAATGTGGATGCGTTTTTTCTGGCATTGGGTTTGCTCTATGAGGAACCTAACCAAGAGATTCAGGCTGAAAAAGCTTTATTAGCTCTCTCTCAGGGGCAAGATGAAGCAGAAATATATTGTCAAAAATTTCGGAAATGGTCAGTGCTTACTCAGTGGAATGAGTGCGCCCTGGCTGCAAAGTTCAGAGATGGCCTTTCTGAGGCCATTAAAGATGTTATGGTGGGGTTCCCTGCGCCTACGGGTCTGAATGAGTCTATGACTATGGCTATTCAGATTGATCGGCGTTTACGGGAGCGCAAACCTGTGCACCATTTGGCGGTGTCTTCTGAACAGGCACTTGAGACAATGCAATGTGATAGAGTTCAGTCCAGAAGTGAACGGCAAAACTATAGGCGGAAAAATGGGTTGTGCTTTTATTGTGGTGATTCAGCTCATGTTATATCAGCCTGCTCTAAACGCACAAAAAAGGTTGATAAGTCTGTTGCCATTAGTACGTTACAGTCTAAGTTCATTCTGTCTGTGACTCTGATTTGTTCATTATCATCCATTTCCGTCGATGCCTATGTGGATTCAGGCGCTGCCCTGAGTCTTATGGATTGGTCATTTGCCAATCGCTGTGGGTTTAGTCTGGAGCCTCTGGAAGTCTCTATTCCTTTGAAGGGAATTGACTCTACACCTTTGGCTATGAATAAACCTCAGTACTGGACACAAGTGACCATGCGTATGACTCCCGTTCATCAGGAGGTGATTCGCTTCCTGGTATTGTATAATTTACATGATGTTCTAGTACTTGGTCTGCCATGGTTACAAACTCATAATCCAGTCCTTGACTGGAAAACAATGTCTGTGTTAAGCTGGGGATGTCAGGGGGTTCATGATGATGCACCTCCGATTTCTATCGCTTCATCTACTCCTTCTGAGGTTCCTGTATTTTTGTCGGATTATCGGGATGTTTTTGAGGAGCCTAAGCTCAGTTCGCTTCCTCCTCACAGGGATTGCGATTGTGCTATAGATTTAATTCCTGGTAGTAAATTTCCTAAAGGTCGTTTGTTCAATCTGTCAGTGCCAGAGCATACTGCTATGCGGGATTATGTTAAGGAGTCCTTGGAAAAGGGACATATCCGTCCATCTTCGTCCCCTTTGGGAGCAGGTTTTTTTTTCGTGGCCAAGAAAGATGGGTCCTTGAGGCCTTGTATAGATTATCGTCTTTTGAATAAGATTACCATAAAATATCAGTATCCTTTGCCTTTGTTGACTGATTTGTTTGCTCGCATTAAGGGGGCTAAATGGTTCACTAAGATTGATCTCCGGGGTGCGTATAATCTTATACGAATAAAGCAAGGTGATGAGTGGAAAACTGCATTTAATACGCCTGAGGGCCATTTTGAGTATTTGGTAATGCCTTTCGGACTTTCTAATGCTCCTTCAGTCTTCCAGTCCTTTATGCACGATATTTTCCGTGAATATCTGGATAAATTTATGATTGTGTATTTGGATGATATTTTGTTTTTTTCTGATGACTGGGAGTCTCATGTTCAGCAGGTCAGGAAGGTGTTTCAGGTCCTGCGGGCTAATTCCTTGTTTGTAAAGGGCTCAAAGTGTCTCTTTGGAGTCCAGAAGATTTCTTTCTTGGGGTATATTTTTTCCCCTTCTACTATTGAGATGGATCCCGTCAAGGTTCGGGCTATTTGTGACTGGACGCAGCCTGCATCTCTTAAGAGTTTGCAGAAGTTCTTGGGCTTTGCTAATTTCTATCGTCGTTTTATAACTAATTTTTCTAGTGTTGTTAAGCCTTTGACGGATTTGACTAAGAAGGGTGCTGATGTTGCTGATTGGTCTCCTGCGGCTGTGGAGGCCTTTCAGGAACTTAAACGCCGGTTTTCTTCTGCTCCTGTGTTGCGTCAGCCTGATGTTTCGCTTCCTTTCCAAGTTGAGGTTGATGCTTCCGAGATTGGTGCGAGGGCGGTTTTGTCACAGAGAAGCTCCGATTGCTCGGTGATGAAGCCATGTGCGTTCTTTTCTAGAAAATTTTCGCCCGCTGAGCGGAATTATGATGTGGGTAATCGGGAACTTTTGGCCATGAAGTGGGCATTTGAGGAGTGGCGTCATTGGCTGGAGGGTGCTAGACATCGTGTGGTGGTCTTGACTGATCACAAAAATCTGATTTACCTTGAGTCTGCCAGGCGTCTGAATCCTAGACAGGCTCGTTGGTCACTGTTTTTCTCTCGTTTTAATTTTGTGGTTTCATACCTGCCGGGTTCAAAGAATGTGAAGGCGGATGCTCTTTCTAGGAGTTTTGTGCCTGACTCCCCTGGAAATTCTGAGCCCACTGGTATCCTTAGGGATGGGGTGATTTTGTCGGCCGTCTTCCCAGACTTGCGACGTGCTTTGCATGAGTTTCAGGCGGGTAAACCTGATCGTTGTCCGCCTGAGAGACTGTTTGTTCCGGATAGTTGGACAAGTAGAGTCATCTCCGAGGTCCATTCTTCTGCGTTGGCAGGTCATCCTGGAATATTTGGTACTAGAGACTTGGTGGCCAGGTCTTTTTGGTGGCCTTCCTTGTCGAGGGATGTGCGTTCTTTTGTGCAGTCTTGTGAGGTTTGTGCTCGGGCTAAGCCTTGCTGTTCTCGAGCCAGTGGATTGTTGTCACCTTTGCCTATCCCGAAGAGGCCTTGGACGCACATTTCCATGGACTTTATTTCGGATCTCCCTGTCTCTCAAAAAATGTCCGTCATCTGGGTTGTGTGTGACCGCTTTTCTAAAATGGTTCATCTTGTACCCTTGCCTAAGTTGCCTTCCTCCTCTGAGTTGGTCCCTCTGTTTTTCCAGAACGTGGTTCGTTTGCATGGGATTCCGGAGAACATCGTTTCTGACAGGGGATCCCAGTTTGTGTCTAGATTTTGGCGGACGTTCTGTGCTAAGATGGGCATTGATTTGTCCTTTTCGTCTGCATTCCACCCTCAGACGAATGGCCAGACGGAGCGAACTAATCAGACCTTGGAAACTTATTTGAGGTGTTTTGTTTCTGCTGATCAGGATGACTGGGTTACCTTTTTGCCGCTGGCCGAGTTTGCCCTTAATAATCGGGCTAGTTCTGCTACCTTGGTTTCTCCTTTCTTTTGTAATTCGGGGTTTCATCCTCATTTTTCCTCTGGTCAGGTGGAGCCTTCTGATTGTCCTGGAGTGGACATGGTGGTGGATAGGTTGCATCAGATTTGGAGTCATGTGGTGGACAATTTGAAGTTGTCCCAGGAGAAGGCTCAGCAGTTTGCTAATCGCCGTCGCCGCGTGGGTCCTCGACTTCGTGTTGGGGACTTGGTGTGGTTGTCTTCTCGTTTTGTTCCTATGAAGGTCTCTTCTCCTAAGTTCAAGCCTCGGTTCATCGGTCTTGGAAATTCTTAACCCTGTGTCGTTTTGTTTGGATCTCCCGGCATCGTTTGCTATTCATAATGTGTTCCATCGGTCGTTGTTGCGGAGGTATGAGGTACCTGTTGTTCCTTCGCTTGAGCCTCCTGCTCCAGTGCTGGTGGAGGGAGAATTGGAGTATGTTGTGGAGAAGATCTTGGATTCTCGTGTTTCCAGACGGAAACTCCAATATTTGGTCAAGTGGAAGGGTTATGGTCAGGAGGATAATTCTTGGGTGGTTGCCTCTGATGTTCATGCTGATGATTTGGTCCGCGCTTTTCATAGGGCTCATCCTGGTCGCCCTGGTGGTTCTCGTGAGGGTTCGGTGACCCCTCCTCAAGGGGGGGGTACTGTTGTGAGTTCTGTTTTTGGGCTCCCTCTGGTGGTTACTGATGGTACTGGGTGATTTGTGTTCTGCTGTCTCTGGTGTCCACCTGTTCTATTAGGATTTGGGAGTTTCCTATTTAACCGGGCTTTCTTGTCATTTCCCCGCCGGCTATCAAGGTTATCAGAGTGTTTTGTTACCTCAGCTTCTGGCTTCAGTAATCTTCAGGACAAGCTAAGTTTTTGATTTTCTTGTTCCACGTTTTGCTTTATTTTTGTCTTGTCCAGCTTGCATATAATTGTTTCTTTGCTGCTGGTTGCTCTAGCGGGCTGTAATTGCTCCTCATGTTCCATGAGTTGGAACATGAGTTCAAGTAATTACAGGATGGTTTTTTTGAAGGTTTTTTTGCTGACCGCGCAGTTTACTTTTGTATCCTCTGCTATCTAGTTTTAGCGGGCCTCATTTTGCTGAATCTGTTTTCATACTGTGTACGTGCCTTCCTCTCATTTCACCGTCATTATATGTGGGGGGCTGCTATTTCTGTGGGGTATTTCTCTGGAGGCAAGAGAGGTCTGTGTTTCTTCTAATAGGGGAAGTTATATCTTCGGCTGGTGCGAGACGTCTAGGATCAACGTAGGCACGTTCCCCGGCTATTGTTATTTGTGTGTTCAGGTTTAGGGTCGTGGTCAGCTCAGGTTCCATCACCCTAGAGCTCGTTGGTGCTTGTCCTTTTTTGATTCCCTGCCATTGGAATCATGACACTATGTATTCTCAGAGAGTATAGATTGTTTGCTATACTTGAAAAGTGTGAATTCACCGTACAGGAACTTCTTTTTTTTGGGTTATGTGTTTTCCGCTGCGGGTTATCGGATGGATACCACTATATTATAGTTTATAGTAAAATGAAATTTTGAAGAACTACGTTTTTTGGGTTTTACAAATTATTACAGAAAATATATTAAAAACTTTTCTGACATAGCACTACCTCTTACCGACAAGACTAAAAAGGGTACGGATTTCTCAAGAAGGTCTGAGGATGTTTTGACTGTGCTTAACTCTCTTAACCCCTTAACCCTCTGGCATTTTAACTCTCTTAACCCCTTAACCCCCTGGCATTTTTCCATAATTGTTTTTTGCTCCCCTTCCTCCCAGAGCCATAACTTTTTTGTTTTTCTGTCAATATGGCCATGTGAGGGCTTGTTTTTTGCGGGACAAATTGTGCTTTTGAACAACAACATTGGTTTTAATATATCATGTACTGAAAAACAGGAAGTGCAGTGAAATTGAAGAAAAAGTGCAATTCCACAGTTTTTTTTTACCAAGTTCATTAAATGCTAAAACTGGCCTGCCATTATGATTCTCCAGGTCATCATGAGTTCACAGACACCAAACATGGACTAGTTCTTTATTTAAGTAGTGAAAAAAAATCCAACATTTGTTTTAAAAAAATGGCGCCATTTTCCGAGACCTGTAGCATCTCCATTGGGGCTCGGTAATGGCTTATTTTTTGCACAACAAGCTGTCATTTTTATTCAAACAATTTTGGTATAGATACGATCTTTTAATCGCCCATTATTGCATTTTATTGCAATGTAGCAGCGACCAAAAAAACTTAATTTGGGCATTTTGAATTTTTTCTCGCTACACCGTTTAGCAATCAGGTTAATTATTTTTTTTATATTGATAGATTGGGTGGTTCTAAATGCGGCAATACCAAATATGTGTATATTTGATTTTTCTATTGTTTTATTTTGAATGGAGCGAAAAGGGGGTGATTTGAACTTTTATATTTTTTTATTTTTAAGATTTAAAAAAAAATGTTACTTTTTACATTCTTTAATAGTTTCCATAGGAGACTAGATGCTGCAGTACTTTGATCGTCTCTGCTAAGCACAGGTGATGATCAGATCATCTGTGTGTAGCAAAAATGCTCACCTGCTATGAGCGCCGACTACAGGGCAGTGCTCATAGCAATCTGGCAATGACAACCACAGAGGTCTGCTGCAGACTTATGGTTGTCATGCCAACCCATCGGTGACACGCGATCATGTGACAGACTCACCGATGGGTGGAGCCAATGACACGCTTCCTGTAAGCATGAGATAAATGAAAGATTGACAGCGGCATTTAATTGTTAACAGCCGAGGGTGAATCACGATTTCACATGTCAGCTGTATAGATCAGCTGTCATGTGCCCGGAAAGGTGTGGGCTCTGCGCCAGAGCCCACACTAAAAAGGGGGAATCTGACATGTGCATATTATTACGGCACATGTCGGAAAGAAGTTAAATAATTATTTTCATCAGCTCCTGTAATAACACAGCCTGATGTGTCTCAGCCCTTTACAATGGAGGATGATGCATCTGAGGTGGGTATTATCTCTCTTAGTAATGTGCCTTTTAATCTAAGAAACGGCTAAAAGTAATTATGATATCGGTAATCGTAACTACTCGCCATCAAACTAGCATTTGAGAAGTGGTGGCACTTTTTAGAGGAAGCTATCCACCCTTTTACAGTGATTACAGACCTTAAGAATTTCCTCTACCTTGAGTCTGCAAAACGACTTACACCGAGACAAGCTAGTTGGCAGCTGCTCTTCAACAGATTTAATTTCTTCCTTACCTTTTGCCTAGATTCTTAAAACATAAAGGCCAGTGCTTTGTCTGGGAGTTTTCCTGAGGGGGAATGTGAAGAACCTGTGCCTATGATTCAGAAGTGAGTGGTGATGTCGACAATTTGTTCTGATGTGGAATCAGAGATCACAAAAGCTCAATATAGTGCACCGTCTGTGGTTCAAAGGGAAAAACCATTTGTTCCCCTGATTCATTGTATTAAGGTTCTGAAAGAACATCATGATTTGCTACTCATGGGGTTAAAGGGACTTTTGATCTCATATTGCATTGCTTTTCCTAAAATTCAAGGGGATTTGGTAGCCTATATTGCCAACTGTGCCACCTGTGCGCGTTCTAAGGCATGGAATTCTCGTCCTTCAGGGTGTTTGCAGCTTTTGAGTATGCCCACTCAAACATGGGCAAACATTTCTATGAACTTTAGATCCCAGTATACTTATGATTAGGAATACTGCAGATTATTGGGTAGCCACTCTGTTAGATCCACATTATAAAACCAAATTTTGCCAGATGCTTCCCGCCCTGGAAAGGGACCCACGAATGCTGGAGTATCAAAACACGCTTTTACAGAGAGCTCTTCCCCAAGACAGTAGTGAAGCACATGGCTTGCTCCACAGCTCTAGATTTCAAACCTCTGGCACATCAATTAGTTAACGCCAAAACATTAGCAGCAGCAGCAGCAGTGGTGTCCATCTGCTAAATTTGGTGTAGTGGAAGACTTGTCGGTCCTTATTATACTATTTCTACTGTGGTGAAATTGATGCCAGCTTTATCGTGTCTGCCAGTAATTTCTGGAAATGTGATCACTCCTTGTTGGGTGTCCATCTGCTGGATTGGATATAGTGGAAGACCTGCCAGTCCCTATTATACTATTTCCACTGTGGTGAAATTGATGCCACTTTTTTGTGGTGTCTGCCAATAATCTTTGAAAATGTGAACACTCCTGGCTGGGTGTCCATCTGTTGGATTGGGTGTAGTGGAAGACCTGTCGGTCCCTATTATACTATCTATACTGTAGTGAAATTGATGTCACTTTGGTATTGTCTGCTCCAAATATTTGGAAATGTGACCACACCTGTTTGTGTCTCCGTCATGCATGTTGCCTGTAGCAGTAGGCCTTCGAGACTGTCAGGCTTCCACTTCCATGGACTCACCGACCCGTGTTACAATCCATAAATTTTTCTGACAATGGTAGGCTACAGAACAGATATTTGTGCCACCCAAGTATGGCTCAACATGAAAGCAGGTAGAGGTGTTGCATGTGGTATCAAGGCTCCCAGCAAAGGAGGCCTGCACTGATCCCTCACCCACCTCATCTTACTGTGACGTTCAATTAAAAGCTGTAAATACTGTCCCAGACCCGAGACCTTATGCCTGGCTGGTTGCTGCAGTGCCATGCTGCAGTTTGTACTGTGAGTAAATTGAGGCCACTTTTCTGGTGTCTGTCCCTCACTTGATGTGTTTTGGCAGCATTTGGGGCAATTATAAGGTGTTGTACATGCGTTTATTTGTGCCTCCCATTGACATGAATGGTGTCCGGTGAATATTTGACAATTTAACTGTCGAATATTGCAAATTCGGAGATCGTAATCTGAACCAAACATTGAAATATTCACTCATCTCTACTCAGGGCCCCAAAAATTGCCCAGGTGCGCCGGGTGTTCACGTCGTCTTGATCCTGTTACTAGATTCTTTATTATTTCGGTTGCTAAGAATATCCTGCATTATATTGTTCTCTTGTTACTGAGGATTTTACATTACAGTCATGAAATCTGTGCTAACAAAGATGTACAATAATTAGGGAAGTCGTTATTACATTTCCTTACCACAAGGGAAGCAGAATGTGCAGAGCCAATACAACAACCTTTAAATTATTAAGTCTTACCTGCTGTTTAATTGATGAACTTGGAAATCCGCAGCCATTTCTGTTATGTCAGAATATCATCTTTTTTTATAAAGTAGAAAGCACACACATAACTTCTGCATGTACAGTATTCTTTTCATGAAGCATCGCTCCTTATATATTACATAGATTAGATAGCATTAAATTGCAACAATTGAACATATTGGACAATCATTTTCAGAGTTTTTGGAATCATGTTCAGTTAATAGTTTTCATTTTAATCGGACTAAATTTGCCTTACAAAGCTCAATTTCCGAAAATAAATTACACTTCTATCTGATTCAACTAATGTAATGGTTCAGAGATGTATACGATGGAGTGAGTTGCTCATAAAGCCTCCTTTCTTTTTCCTTATCATTTAATGCAGTGCACTTCTGAAATGAAGATACAGGAAACAATTGAATTTTTTAGAAGTCAGCCACAAATCTCCAGAGTCTGAGCATTTCTCATAATTCCATAAAACCAATGGCTGTAGCATGTATATCAGAGCAACTGCAGCGAGTGAGTGAATTATACTATGAAAGTTTACTGACTGGTCACGTTTTAATTGTTCTTAAAAGTATTACACCTGATACAGGGATATCACATATTATATCTATATTTATTACAGGAGGATTATTTTTTAGTTTCCTTTAAAGCTACAAATACAGTTATATGAATAAGTTTGGGCACCCCTATTAATCTTAAGCTTAATGTTTTATAAAAATTGTTTTTTTTCTGCGACTAGAGGCTGTTATTTTTGCAAAAGGAGGATCTACTAAATATTAATGACACTTTTCTGGTGGGGTGCCCATACTTATGCACCTGTCAAATGTTGTTTGAATGCAGATTGCACATTTTCTGTTAGTACAATAAACCTCATTTCAAGGCAGAAACATTACTGTGTCCAACAGTTATTAGATATATGAAACTGAAGTAGCTGTTGCAAAAAAAAACTATTTTTTATAAAACATTAAGCTTAAGATTAATAGGGGTGCCCAAACTTTTTCATATAACTGTATCTGAAGGGATGCCACAGTGTAGAGGGATCATCCTTATTCTCATTTGCACTTGGAAACATGAAAAGCAAAGGAACGAAACTGAAAGGGAGAAGATACAGATTTGATATTAGAAAAATCATTTTTGACAGTGAGGGTGATTAATGTGGGGAACAGGCTGCCATGAGAGGTGGTGAGTTCTCTTTCAATGGAGGTCTTCAAACAGAGGCTGGATAGACATCTGTCTGAGATGGTTTAGTGAATCCTGTATGGAGCAGGGGGTTGGACACGATGATCCTGGAGGTCCTTTCCGCCTCTAACATACTATGATTCTATGAAAGCTGCAGTAGTAGCCAAAGAACACTAAACTGCCTTTTCTACAATCTACATATAAATCAGCCTTGTCTAGAGATTTAGATCCTTACTTTATCAAATGGTGTATTTACAAAGGCTGATTATTGTAAATGAGCATTATGGTCTCTCGATATAATCGGCAGCTTATGTAAATAGGCTGCTAATCACCCAACCAACTAGGAAAACATTTTTAATGGTTCAAGTTAGGAGGGATGATGAATCTCAAATGGTTCCTTCCCAGGTAGTGGTAAAAGTTGAGGTACCATATACACTCTTGTATAAGCCGAGATTTTCAGCACATTCTTTTTAGGGCTGAAAACGCCCCACTTGGCTTATACTCGAGTGAGGGTAAAGAAAATGCAGGGGGAGCAGCAGCGCCAGAGCAGCAGGTCACAGGAGACAGGAGACGCCCGCTGCGGCCAACTCCTGTGCCCACTGCTAAAGTGAAATGAATATTCATTTCTCTGTAATAGCATGCACAGTGTCAGCCACAGCCGCTGGCTTCCTTGGATTAAAATATAATTTTATCATAAAATGATTAAAAACCCATGAGGAAAAATGAATAAAAAGGGAGGAGAGGAGCTGCTAAGATCACATAAAAGGGTGACACATTTTGAACTGCATTGGTTCTTATTTGTAGAATAAACTTTTTATACTTGCTGAAAATTCATTGTTCTATTACTGATCCGATCGCATTGGAAGTGCAGTTGGCGTGTCTAAACAGACTATATTACTATATAGAGATACTGTGTAAGAATTCCAAAAGTAGTTGTCATTTTGTATTGGAGAAAATACAATACACAGGCCAAGGATACTTTACAAGATGGATCATGTGAGTTGCACATCAATGGTCTTTCTTTTCCCTAACTTCCACCCTCTACCACACAATCATGGTTGTCACACCTGGGATGCCAAAGTCTACCTTTTTAGTTTCATTTTTGAGATTTCTGTGTGTATACCTGCCTTACTTGCTGAGGCTTTAGTCCCTGGTTCTGCCTCTGCTGACAAAATGATGGTCGTTTCACTTTTTTGCTTTGCTGGGGAGTGCTAGGAGGGCTGGGTCACCATAATGCCTGAACCATGGACAGTTTCTACATGGGTAATTTGTAAGATTGAATGCTGAATGCTGAACGCTGTAGCTCTGCTGGATTGTCTGTCACTTTGTTCTAACCTGCTAGTCTGATGATCATTGACAGAACTGAAATCTGCAGTAAAAGTATACTGACCATAACAGTGCCTTGCAGAAATATTTCCGCTATTACTGCTTCATAGTTAATATTCATTTATAAGAGCAATGCCCTAATATGCTCTCTCTTAAGCCATATGTTGAGAATCGAGATCACTTTAGTAACACAGGAGTGCACCTTTATAATCAGATCTAAAACTTATAATGAGAGTATGAAAATACTTATTGCTATGAAATTGACTTCGCGCATTAACTAAAGCAAGTAATCTAGAAGGACTCAAAATTATATCAGTCTTAAAATGTAAGGGCCAACAGGATGTTTGATCATAGACCTGCTCATAGAACTGTGAATTATTATTATCCTTCATGTTTATATTTTGCAAAAATGAATTTAATTAAAAAAAAGATCGGCTTTACAAATACTGTAATGACGGTCCATAATCGGAACTACTTAAGTGCAATACTTTTTCGATTTTAATTAAGAAAATGTCATGCAACTGCAGTGCAGTACAGCGCAACCTCCACCAGGGCGAGGTCAGGAAAACCAAGTCAGAGCACAACAGTACAAAAGGATTTAGACAGAATGGATAGTCAGGGCATAGCAAGGGATCAGTAAATCATGACAGGCAAAATACGGTACAATAGGGACAAACTGAAATGGAGTCAAAAAGCCAAGCCAAGAGATCAGAACCAGGGAGTCAAGCAGATATACAGACATACAAAGAGACACTGGGAAAGGACAGGCAGGGGTAGATAACAGACACAGGACAAGTCAGGGTTCACAGTAGGACAAATCAAGGGCTTCCAGAGTCAGGTTCACATGCCAAAGACAGAGCTATAGCTGACACCACCCTCTGGATACCTGGAAGCTAAATAGCAAACCCGAGCCCAGAATGAGGCAGAGCAAAGTAAACCCTTGACATGATCCACCCAGAGATAGAGCAGACAAGACTAAACTCCGAAACGTATCATGACAGTAGGTCAGCTATAATGTCATGCAGCTGCAGTGCAGTACAGCGCAACCAGGGGGAGCCTGGTAGGGAAGCCAGACTGCACACACAGAGCAACTGAACAGACGCCACCTAGTGGCGAGAGCGAGGTCAGGAAAACCAAGTCAGAGCACAACAGTACAAAAGATTTAGACAGAATAGATAGTCAGGACATAGCAAGGGATCAGTAAACCAGGACGGGCAAAATACGGTACAATAGGGACAAACTGAAATGGAGTCAAAAAGCCAAGCCAAGAGAAAAGAACCAGGGAGTCAAGCAGATATACAGATAAACAAAGAGACACTGGGAAAGGACAGGCAGGGGTAGATAACAGACACAGGACAAGTCAGGGTTCACAGTAGGACAAATCAAGGGCTTCCAGAGTCAGGTTCACACTCCAAAGACAGAGCTATAGCTGACACCACCCTCTGGATACCTGGAAGCTAAATAGCAAACCCGAGCCCAGAATGAGGCAGAGCAAAGTTAACCCTTGACATGATCCACCCAGAGAAAGAGCAGACAAGACTAAACTCCGGAATGGATCATGACAGAAAATAACACAGGTATGTAGAGAAATTAACAGAACATGGCTGGCATGAAGCATAAATTGACCATTATTTTTTTTAAACCCGGTTGGTTCTTGAAACATTGAGGCCTTTAAGAAAATGTGTGGAAAAGTAAGAGTGGATCCATCTCCAATTTAGATATGACAGTTAATGCTGCCAGACTGAATTCACTGAGAGGGTCAGCTCACAAAAACAATGTGATTACAAGTTATGCAAAATGTATATGTATATATATAGAGAGAGATAGACTGGGCTCATGAGACCCGCTTGTTACTCACCAGTGCCTTTGATGTACTGAATACTGGGAACAAAGTAGTGCTGCTCCTGCTGCATCAGGCTTGAAGCTGCTGACAGCTTACTTGCAATAAAATATGACCTGAGGGTAAAAGTCAAGGTTAATCTGGATCCACTGTGATAAGGCAGGAGAGTGATAAGGCAGGGGGGCGGTGATGCTGCATAGAGCTGGGGGAAGCCCCAGCCGCTGGCGTCCCTGGATACCAGCAGGGGAAAAGAATGGCCAACAAAATTGCTCAGCATGTGAATATGAAGCAGTGCTGGGACCAAAAGAGAAACCAACGTGTTTCAAAGGAACTACGTCCTTCTTCATCAGGTGCCTGGCACGCAAAAAAATAAGTCCTCACCCAACCCCATATCAGCAAAGTTTAGAATTTTTTTCACCACTTAGATAAAAAAAGAGCCTAGACATGTGTGGTGTCTATGAACTCGCAATGACCTGGAGAATCATAATCACAGGTCAGTTTTGGCATTTAGTGAACCTAGCAAAAAAAGCCAAGCAAAAAACAAGTGTGGGATTGCACTTTGTTTGCAATTTCACCGCACTTGGAACTTTTATCCCGTTTTCTAGTACACAACATGGTGAAACCAATGGTACAGTTCAAAAGTACAACTCTTCCTGCAAAAAATAAGCCCTCACATGGCCATATTGACAGAAAAATAAAAAAGTTATGGTTCTGGGAAGGAGGGGAGCGAAAAACGAAAACGCAAAACAGAAAAAAGCTCGGGGGGTTAAGGGGTTAATTAAATATGCTTCAATATTTTTTATGTGTTTATATATTATAAATCTGTAAATATATTATACCATAAATTGTCCATGTGATAAAAGATTTTTAATGCTGTGCAAATGTATTAGGTAAAATACATCTGCAGTGTTAATAATTAAATAGAACATCCAATGTAATTTGTCTAAAGTATTTAGACATGACATGAGTATTTTACATTACATGTGCAGAGTGTAATAAAAAAATATAATAGCAAACAATGTTTACTGGTTGCACTTAAAACCATTAGAAAGAAACATTTTAATGATAAAGGATTTAAAGTATAATCAAATGAACCTGTACACAATTTGTTTGTTTGCTGACATTTATCTAGAGCCAGATCAGAATTATGCATGAAACTCATTAGTCTTAAATCTACCAGCTTCATTCATATTCCACCCAAGCTGAAAACTGCCAGAGAGAATCAATTACATACAAGGAACAGCAGATACATGGTGAATAACTAAGGAGAGAGCAGCTCTGGCTTGTCAAGGTAAGGAGGCCGTGCAATGCTCCTCTGGGAAATTTAATATGCAAATTGCCTCTTCAGAGAAAAATAGGACTTGAACTCTATAGCGCCACCTGTTGGAAGTAGTGATCATACAAGTCACAATCAACCCTTTATCGAGCCTTGCAATATGACTTAGGATAAGAGCTGCAACACACACTTTGTGCACAATTATTAGGCAATTTGTATTTTTAATATTTTGGGCAGCACGGTGGCGCAGTGGTTAGCACTACAGCCTTGCAGCGCTAGGGTCCTGGGTTCTAATCCCACCCAGGACAACATCTGCAAAGAGTTTGTATGTTCTCTCCGTGTTTGCGTGGGTTTCCTCCGGGCACTCCGGTTTCCTCCCACATTCCAAAGACATACTGATAGGAATTCTAGATTGTGAGCCCAATCGGGGACAGTGATGATAATGTGTGCAAACTGTAAATCGCTGCGGAATATGTTAGCGCTATATAAAAATAAAGATTATTATTATTAATAATGATTATTTTTATCATTGAACACCTACAGAAGGGTAATAATCCTGAAATATGAATATTTAAGAAAGTAAAAGTGATGGTTTATCATTCTTAGGAGAATATCTGGCCTATTGTCAGTATATGTTCTCTTAATGAGAATTTTTGTGTCTGGGTGGACTCCTTCCTGCAAACTCTGATTTCAATCTTATCTGGTTATATTGAGGATACAAAGGATGTTTTGTAATAACTTGAGCGGATCATGTGGAGTGACACCTATACCTGGATCATAACTGATGTTGTGTCTTTGCCTATAATTATTCAGCATGATCTATCTATTGATACCCTCAAATGGGTTTTGGATATTTACAGTAATTACACAGGTGATTTAAAAGGTTATCCATGTAGTGCTGATCATCATTTACTTAAAAATAATTTCTTTATGTGTGATAATACATTTTTTTTTTACAAAATACCGGAGCGTCAATTGGGGATAAAAAGGTTATCATCGGCATCTATTATTTTCATGGTTTGTAGGGAATCTAAATTAGTATTCGATGAAAATGATCCATTTTGTAAGCCCTAGTCTGGTGCGATCGTTTAATCTGGTCTTTATCTGGTCATCTGATGTGACAACTGTGCCTGACTCTCTATGCTACCGAAATGATGCTCTTTAAAATGTAAGAATTGCACCCTACTGAGATAACTTTTTTGGATCTAAAATTGGTGACCATTATTCAAACTAAACTTCTGGTGACTATAAATTGCAGAAAAGAAACATCAGGCAATAATATCCTGCATGCCAATTCCCGTTACCCGTTATATGTAGTAAAAGGAGTTCCCGTCGGAAAGCTTTTCCATGTTAAACAAAACTATAGCAATACAAGTGAATATATAAATCAAAGTGTGAATGTGAGATTGCTATAATGTCAATATGTGGATGTTTTCAAGAGGAGCCCACAGAACCTTTAGGATGTGAAGAGTGTTTGTGTGGAAGAATGGGTCAAAAATCACACCAGAGTAATGCATGCGACTAGTTTCTCCATGCAGAAGGCATTTTGAAGCTGTCGTCACCAACAAAGGTTTTTGTACAAAGTATTAAATAAGTTTCAATAAGCGTGAAGCGTGTTCAATTCTTTTTCTCTGCGTAGTTTTGCATTGTTGCACATATAATTTAATTTATGGACATCTATGGTTTTATTTCTTTTCCTGTGTGGTCTGAATGGGTTATTTCCGACATCTGGTGAGAATTTCATGTCAATAGTACTACTTAGAAAGCTGGTGAAGTGTTTGATACTTATTTAAAAAGAAAACACATTCTTAATTGACGTTTTCTACAAAATACATGTGCCATTGTTCATAAACACTTTTTTATTTTCTACTCTAATATACGCAGACTAATATTGGATTTTGGTATCAGATGTGTTGCTCAAAAAGCAACTAATAATATGAGGCTCATTATTCTGTATGGAGAACTATGTGGTGGCCATAATACTGTATGGAATAATATATGGGGCTCATTATTCTGTACGGAGCACTACGTAGTGCCAATATTACTTTATGGAGGACAATACTGTCCCATTTCTGAGCTATTGCAGAATTTACAACAGATATCACTCATGTAATGTAAGCAGTACCGTAAGTGAAATCTTTGGCATTGTACTATACCTACATTTCTCTGCTGTATCTGTACATTATGAATCATGGTATGTGTTAAAGGGGCCCACGAAAACCTAGCATGGGAAGAGATTCCAGAGGACATGGTGCAACGTGCCTTCAAGAATTGTGACATTAGTAATGCTATGGATGGCAGTGAAGACAGCACTTTGCATGAGAATAACAGCATGTGATGACTGCGAACTCAGTGATGATGACAATGCCTGTGCTGATAACCTCATACCAGCTGAAGCTGAAGCTCTGTTTGAACATACAGACGATGAAGAGGAACCCAGTTTTGAAGGATTTGAACTCTTGTGTTTTAGTTTGATTGCTGATTGAGCGAAGGTTTTTGTACTTTTAAAGTTATTATTAATACCATATTGTTTTTGTTGACCCTCTTTTCCACTTACAGAGCTAGTTTATTGTTTTTCTTTGAAACAAATATTCAAAAACATTTAACCTACTGATGCCTCAATTAACCCCTTAACGACCAGAGATATTTTTGATTTTGCATTTTCATTTTTTGGCCCCCTTCATCCCAGAGCCATAACCTTTATTATTTTTTTGCAAAAATGGCCACGTGATCGCTTGTTTTTTGAACGACACCATTGGTTTTACCATGTTGTATACTCGAAACAGGAAAAAAATTCCAAGTGCTGTGAAATTGCAAAAAAAAACTGCAATCCCATAGTTGTGTTTTGTTTCTTTTTTACCATGTTCACTAAATGGTAAAACTGACCTGCCATTATGTTTCTCCAGGTCATTATGAGTTCATAGACACCAAACATGTCTAGGTTCTTTTTTATCTAAGTGGTAAAAAAAATTCCAGAGTTTGTTAAGGTACCGTCACACTAAGCGACGCTGCAGCGATACCGACAACGATGTCGATCGCTGCAGCATCGCTGTTTGGTCGCTGGAGAGCTGTCACACAGACAGGTCTCCAGCGACCAACGATCCCGAAGTCCCCGGGTAACCAGGGTAAACATCGGGTTACTAAGCGCAGGGCCGCGCTTAGTAACCCGATGTTTACCCTGGTTACCGTTGTAAATGTAAAAAAAACAAACACTACATACTTACATTCCCGGTGTCTGGTCATGTCCCTCGCCTTCAGCTTCCCGCACTGACTGAGCGCCGGCCGTAAAGTACAGCGGTGACGTCACCGCTGTGCTCTGCTTTACGGCTGGCCGGCGCTCACCAGTCAGTGCGGAAAGCTGACGGCGGGGGACCTGACTAGACACCGGGAATGTAAGTATGTAGTGTTTTTTTTTTTACATTTACAACGGTAACCAGGGTAAACATCGGGTTACTAAGCGCGGCCCTGCGCTTAGTAACCCGATATTTACCCTGGTTACCAGTGAAGACTTCGCTGGATCGGCATCACACACGCCGATCCAGCAATGTCAGCGGGAGACCCAGCGACAAAATAAAGTGCTGGACTTTCCCCAGCGACCAACGATCTCCCAGCAGGGGCCTGATCGTTGGTCGCTGTCACACACAACGATTTTGTTAATGATATCGTTGCTACATCACAAAAAGCAACGATATCGTTAATGATATCGTTATGTGTGACAGTACCTTTAGGTGAGGGCTTACTTTTTGTGTACCGAGCTGATGCTTTTAATGATACCATTTTGGTGCAGATACAATCTTTTGGTCGCAAGTTATTGCATTTTAATGCAATGTTGCGGCAACCAAGTAAACGTAATTCTGACGTTTTTACTCTTTTTCTCGTTACGTCGCTTAACAATCGGGTTAATTTTTTTTATATTAATAGATTGTGTGAGTCAGAATGCGGCAATACCAAATATGTGCATGTTTGTTTTTTTATTGTTTTATTTTGAATGGGGCGAAAGGGATTGATTTGAACTTTTATATTTTTTAATTTTTTAATATATTTAACTTTTAGCATGCTTTAATAGTCTCCATGGGAGACTAGAAGCTGCCATAATCCGATCGGCTCTGCTACATACAGGCTATAATCAGATCTCCTGTACGTAGCAGAAATGCACACTTGCTATGAACGCTGACTACCGGTGGCGCTCACAGCAATCTGGCAGTGACAACCAAAGAGGTCTGGTGGAGACCTCTGGTTGTCATGCCAACCCATTGGTGACCCGGGATCACGTGACGGGGTCACCTTTGGGCAGGATGTCCAGCGCACTTGCCGGAAGCTCAAGTTAAATGCCGCTGTGAGAGAATGACAGCGGCATTTAACTAGTTAACAGCTGTGGGTAGATCGCAATTCCACCCACGGCTGTTAGAGGCACATGTCAGTTGTTCAAAACAGCTGACATGTGCCAGGAAAGATGTGGACTCAGTGCCGTAGCACACATCAAAGGGAGAGAGTCTGAAATACAGGACCAGAACTAACACCAGTACATGAAAACATCAAGAATACCACAATCAGTACATGAATAAAGTAGCAGTATGACCATCAATACATAAATACATTACCAGGACCCCCATTTGTACAAGAAAATATCACCAGAACTACCATCAGTACATAAATACAGCACCAAGATTAGTACAGTGATCTATTGTAATGCCAGGTCAGACCCATACACAATTGCATTACATGAACCTACAGTTCCCAGTGTGTCCTTAATAATGGTAATTAGGTGCTGGGAGTCATTAACATCCATCATCAGGCTGCGGACCATACAGGAAGCACAGTACTGATGAGATGTAGGCATTATTATCAAAAATATCACCATATGTCAAATTGAGAAGTACCAAAAATTATTACTGAATCACGGAACAAAGTACCCAATTACTTAGAAATAAACCATATAAAACATAACCTTTAATGCTAAATAACATAACGCACATATATGTTAGAGGCTGGGACCTCCCTGCTGGGTGGGATGTAATGCAGGCACTGTTTGTTGCTCTGGCCTCCCATTCAGGTGCAGCCACTGGGTCTGCTGCTTAGCACAGACATTGGTCCTGGCATCTTGCTCAGGCTCCTGTTATGCGTGTGGCTACTGCTGGCCTCCAGTTAAAGTCTATGGTAATCAGTCGTATTCAGAAGCAGCCCCACTCTCTGGAGTCTAAGTCTGGAAATCACTTTACTGAGCATGTCAATGATGTGGCACCTTGTCATTGGTGCTCGAATGCTTTCTGCTCTGGTGATGTGGCAGCCCCGGATTGGCCCACGGGCGATGTCCCATCTGACTGGGTGTGAGTGTTTGGGATGGAGCCTGGCGCATAATAGACTTTCAGCGAAGCATGCGGGTGTGCTAGCGTCACTCGTGTTTGGGTGGATATGCTACCGCTCTGTCTGTGCATTTTGCTTGTTTTGCACCATATGAGCTACCAGTGGGATGTCAGTGATCTGTGTCAGCAAATGTTCAGGGCTGGCCCTGTGCCATTAGCATTCCGACACCTCCAGAGAGGAGATTGGCTGTGTGAGTTCAGGGTTGGCATTAAGCCATTAGAATTCCGGCTCCTCTGGAGAGGAGGTTTGCTGCGTGTTCTTGCTGTTTCTGTCCTGTGTGTATGCTATACTTACCTGTGGGGTTAACAGGGTATTGCACCACAGAACAAGTTCTACCCATGTGTTCTTTAGCAGTGGTTCTAACAGGGTATTGCACATTCGCTATTGACCCTGTACCTCATGGTGGTTAGCTGAGTTGGTACTTACCTTCCCTGTACCCCTCAGTGGTTAGCTGAGCTTGTACTTGCCTTCCCTGTACCCCTCAGTGGTTAGCTGAACTGGTACTATCCTTTCCTGTACACATCGGTGGTTAGCCGAGCTGGTACTTAGTGTTCCTGTACCTCTCGGTGGTTAGCTGAGCAATTACTCCTCTCCATGTGCACCTCTGAGTAGTATTAGGGTTTAGTTTTCTGCATTCCATTCAGACTGTGTGGAGTTGTGCTTAAGGAGGAACGTTTGCTAGTTCTTTATATGTCATTATTCACACTAGCAGCAATTCATCTCTGCACGGTGGACCCCAGGTTGCAATTGCACATTATAATTTAATTTAATTTAGTGCAATCCGCCAACACTAACACATATATGTCAAAATATACAGGGGTTGGATCAAATAATGGAAACACCTGGAAACATCAACAAAAGTTAGTTTAATATGGTGTAGGTCCACGTTTTGTGGCGATTACAGCCTCAATTCTCTGAGGTATGGATTCATACAAGGTGTGAATTGTTTCCAAAGGAATTTTAGCCTATTCTGCAGTTAAAACACCCTCCAGTTCTTTGAGCGACGATGGAAGAGGAAATCGACGTCTTGAATTTCTAAAATCGACCATAAATGCTCAATAATGTTGAGTAGTGTTGAGCATTCCGATACCGCAAGTATCGGGTATCGGCCGATATTTGCGGTATCGGAATTCCGATACCGAGTTCCGATATTTTTGTGATATCGGGAATCGGTATCGGGATTAAGATTAATGTGTAAAATAAAGAATAAAAATAAAAAATATTGATATACTTACCCTCTGACGCGCCCTGGTCGTCACCGCTGCAACCGCCTTGCTTTCGTTCCAAAGAATGAGTGCGTAAAGGGCCTTCGATGGCGTCGCGGCTTGTGATTGGTCGCTGAGCGGTTATGTGACCGCTCACGCGACCAATCACAAGCCGCGACGTCATCGAAGGTCCTTAACGCGCTCATTCCGACGTCATCGAATGTCATTAACGCGCTCATTCCTAAGAATGAGCGCGTTAAGGACCTTCGATGACGTCGCGGCTTGTGATTGGTCGCGTGAGTGGTCACATGACCGCTCAGCGACCAATCACAAGCCGTGACGTCATCGAAGGCCCTTAACGCGCTCATTCTTCGGAACGAAAGCAAGGCGGTTGCAGCGGTGACGACCAGGGCTCGTCAGAGGGTAAGTATATCAATATTTTTTTTTTAATCTTTATTTTACACATGAATATGGATCCCAGGGCCTGAAGGAGAGTTTCCTCTCCTTCAGACCCTGGGATCCATTACAGGATACCTTCCGATATTTGTGTCCCATTGACTTGTATTGGTATCGGCTATCGGTATCGGCGATATCCGATATTTTTCGGATATCGGCCGATACCATCCGATACCGATACTTTCAAATATCGGACGGTATCGCTCAACACTAATGTTGAGGTCTAGGGATTGTGGGGGCCAGATGAGATGCTCAACTTAATTAGAATGTTCCTCGTGCCATGCTTTAACGATTCTAGCTGTATGAATTGGTGCATTATTATCCTGAAAGAACAGTGCTTGAACCATTGGATGCACTTGGTCGTCCAAAATGCCTAAATAATCTCAGCTGTTAATTCTTCCATGAAGGGATATCATTGGCCCGGCAGATCTCCACGAAATAGCACCCCAGATCATCACAGAACCTCCACCATGTTTTACGGTTGGGAGAAGGCAGTCTGGATGGAATGCTTCTTTCGGCTGTCTCCAAACGTACTCTCAGCCGGAGGTCAGAAATAGGGTAAACGATGATTCACATGTTTCCACTGCTCGAGGGACCAATTCTGGAGGTTTCTACACCACTCTAAATGCTTGGAAACATTTGTCATTGAGATCAGCGGTTTTCTAATTGCAGCTCTTCCATGGAATCCAGTTTTTTGCAGCTCCCGACGAACAGTTTTCGTGAAAACTGTGTTCTGTAGGTGTTCATTGGGCTCAGCAGTGATTTTCAGAGCCGTGGTCTTGCGATCCTCTCTCACAATTCGCTTTAGAGTCCGACAGTCTCTCTCACTCAACTTTGACTTTTGGCCAGACCTGTGCTTTGCTGCGGACGTTTTTCCTTCTCTTTCAAACGCAGTCATTACTTTGGAGACAGTACCTCTTGACACACCAACATTCGGGCACTTTCTGTTACACTAGCGCCTGCCTTACCAGCACCAACAATTTGGCCTTTATGAAAATCCGAGAGGTATCAGGTTCTCATCAATGTTCTTAAAATTCTGCAAAACAAACAGTTAATTAACATACACATATCACATGACACAAATAATCAACTATAAAACATTACCATATGTCACGGTTTGCATGTTTATAACATGTTCGAAGATTATTATGCCAAAACGTTAGGTGTTTCCATTATTTGGTCCAACCCCTGTGTATTCATGGCTCAAATATCCCATTCAAATGTCCGTATTGTGTGGGGGAAGGAAGGAGAGGAGAAAAATTACACTACTATCACTTCCTCTCCCTAAATCACCCTACTGTAGAGATAAGGGTACAGAGGATTAGGGTATCATATGTTAGTAATCAGGTCATGCTATGTTGACCTGATTACTAACATATGGTATCCTACTGTTTAAGTCCTCTGCACCCTTATCTGCAATATAATTACACGGCAGATAACAACATTTTCCCCCTCCAGGTATCTACCCTAATAGTGACATTTTCACGAAACTTGTTAAGAAAGATTTAGAACTATTCCCTGAAGATGTAGCCTCCCACAACTTATCATTTGTGGAAAATAAAGCTGTCCAAGAGCTGAGAAGTATGAAACATTTAGTTATTAAGCCTGCAGATAAGGAGGGAATGTTGTGCTCTGGCCCATTGAGATGTACGAATGTGAAGCCTTTCGACAGTGCAAAGTCAGACAATGCTATAAAATAACTTGACAGCAATCCTCTCAACAAATATAAAATTGAATTGAACTCTGTTTTTCAACAAGCTCGTCAACAACGGATCATCACAAGTAGAAGGACTTACCACTGAATTACCAGTGGTCACAACATTTTACTTGACCCCTAAAATATATAAAGACATTAGGAACCCACCAGGATGCCCTACAGTCTATGGAATAGGCAGCATCAATGAGGCAGTATGTCATTTTATTGACCTTTATCTCCAATGATGTGTACAAACTCTGCCCTCTTTCATCAAAGTCACCACAGATATTTTGACACGTCTGAATGACATACAGCCGGAAAATGGTATGTTCCTAGTGGTGAGTGAAGTTGAGTCATTACACATCTACCGTATATACTCGAGTATAAGCCGATCCGAGAATAAGCCGACCCCCCTAATTTTGCCACAAAAAACTGGGAAAACTTATTTACTCGAGTATAAGCCTAGGGTAGGAAATGCAGCAGCTACTGGTGAATTTCAAAAATAAAAATGGATGCTTCATACCGTTCATTATGGCCCCATAGATGCTCCCTATAAAGCTGTGCCCCATATATAATGCTCTACACCGTTCATTATGGCCCCATAGATGCTCCATAGAAAGCTGTGCCATATATAATGCTCTGCCCCGTTCATTATGGCCCCATAGATGCTCCATATAAAGCTGTGCCCCATATATCATGCTCTGCACCGTTCATTATGGCCCCATAGATGCTCCATATAAAGCTGTGCCATATATAATGCTCTGCACCGTTCATTATGGCCCCATAGATGCTCCATAGAAAGCTGTGCCCCATATATAATGCTCTGCACCGTTCATTATGGCCCCATAGATGCTCCATAGAAAGCTGTGCCATATATAATGCTCTGCACCATTCATTATGGCCCCATAGATGCTCCATAGAAAGCTGTGCCATATATAATGCTCTGCACCGTTCATTATGGCCCCATAGATGCTCCATCGAAAGCTGTGCCCCATATATAATGCTCTGCATCGTTCATTATGGCCCCATAGATGCTCCACATAAAGCTGTGCCATATATAATGCTCTGCACCATTCAGTATGGCCCCATAGATGCTCCATATAAAGCTGTGCCATATAGAATGCTCTGCACCATTCAGTATGGCCCCATAGACGCTCCATATAAAGCTGTGCAATATAGAATGCTCTGCACCGTTCATTATGGCTCCATAGATGCTCCACATAAACCTGTGCCATATATAATGCTCTGCACCGTTCATTATGGCCCCATAAATGCTCCATAGAAAGCTGTGCAATATAGAATGCTCTGCACTGTTCATTATGGCCCCATAGATGCTCCATATAAATCTGTGCAATATAGAATGCTGCTGCTGCAATAAAAAAAAAAAAGACATACTCACCTCTCTTGCTTGCAGCTCCTCAGCATTCTGTCTCGGCGTCTGTCCGCACTGACTGTTCAGGCGGAGGGCGGAACGCACACTAGTACGTCATCGCGCCCTCTGACCTGCACAGTCACTGCAAAAGGACGCAAAGACGGAGCGGCGCCCGGCGGGTGGAACGTGGACAGGTAACTATGACATACTTACCTGCTCCCGGCGTCCCTGGCTCCTTCCCCCGGACAGCTGGTCTTCGGGTGCCGCAGCCTCTTCCTTTGTCAGCGGTCACCGTTACCGCTCATTAGAGAAATGAATATGTGGCTCCATCCCTATGGGAGTGGAGTCCATATTCATAACTTTAATGAGCGGTCCCACGTGACCGCTGAACAGGGGAAGAGCTGCGGCACCGAAGACCGTGGGACGGCAAGGGGAGCGCCAGGAGCGCCGGAACTAGGTTAGTATGCAACACGCTCTCTCCCCCTCACCCGCTGACACCACCGCCGACCGTGACTTGAGTATAAGCCGAGAGGGGCACTTTCAGCCCAAAAAATTTGGGCTGAAAATCTCGGCTTATACTCAAGTATATACGGTATTTGACATGACCATGGGATCACGGCATTGAAGTCCTTCCTTAATATGACCAATATGGATGATGATTTAACTCACTTTACTATTGTTCTTTTAAATTTTACTTTGACTCACAATTTTTTTACGTTTAAAGATAGATTTTTTCTACAGCTCCAGGGAGCGGCTATGGGGACAACTTGTGCACCTTTGTATCTCAATCTGTTCCTGGGACTGTGGGAAAGAGAAGTGGTATACAATATGGAGGACTTTGCTGCCATGATCTCATGGTCAAGATATATTGATGACATCCTGTTTATCTGGCAAGGATCTGAAAATTACTTAAATTCCCTTCTCAACAAACTCAATGGCAATTCTTGAGAATTGAGACTGATCTGGAAAGGTGCATTTCAACAGATGTTTACTGCAAGACCACGGCCACCAACACACACTTGCATGCTACCTCGGCACACCATCCTCAGACAATTAGGGCTGTTCCGATGGGGCAATTTTTATATATGAAACAAATTTGTTCAGACTATAAAAAATTTGATAATCAAGCAGAAATTCTCACAAAAATTTTCAGAAAGGAGACTACAATCATAAATACATTAGAGCAGGCCACAGGCAAGCACAATTCACCCCTAGGAGCCAGCATCTGTCTCAGAAAAAGAGATCGCTAATAGTGATAAGCGAGTATACTCGTTATTTGGGTTTTCCAGAGCATGCTCGGGTGGTCTCCGAGTATTTGTGACTGCTCGGAGATTTAGTTTTTGTTGACCCTCATCACTTATCGCAAAACTATCAGGAACAACCAGTGAGATTAATCACTACATTCCACTCCAGGTGGACAGACATTATACATATACTGAGAAGACGCTGGTCAGTCCTTAGAGCTGATGAAGACCTAATCAAATACCTAGTAGAAAATCCATCTTTCACCTGGAGACGTTCTAAAAATCTTAAAGATTTACTTACTCTTAGCCACTGAGTAAGCCACGGGGGGCACTGAGTAAGCCACGCCCATTGGGGGAACAAGCCCAGCACTTATGCAGCCTGCTGGTCCATGTCTGGCAGCATCGAGTTCAGCAGGCACAACGGTGTTTCCTGCTGTGGAGGCAGGTTCGTTGTTGGTTTCCCTGCCCAGCAGACTGGGGGAAGATAGGAAGGGTGGGAATATGAGGAGGCAGAGCAGTACGAGGGGGTGTGGGGCGGCATTACAGCAGCATAGTAACATTTCACAGGGCAAGGCACAGACATCGGGGGTTGTGGGAGAGGCTGCGTGGATATCTTCATTTTTATCTCCCAGTGTGACAGGACAAGTGATTGCAATGGGGGTACTCATAGTGCCAGTTCATCTTCTGTGGAAGAGGTGAGGCAAAGGAGGTTAGCAGGACAGCAGCCAGGCCATTTACCTCAGACTGTGGAAGAACACTTGTCGGTTGATCTGTCAGTGGCAGGGAATAAACAATTACAAGTTAACCCTCAATTTGCCTGCATTCCTCCAGGTTCGGGCATGGTTAACCCACAACCTGGGTCACTAATACAAGTGGGCAGCAGCCAGCAAGCAATACCTAACTCAGTTATAGCAGGTTTGTCCAACCTTCCTAACACCAGTCACACAGTGGTGGCACCTAGGGTTGAGCGACCTTGACCTTTTTAGAGTCGAGCCGTGTTTCGCGAAACCCGACTATCTTAGAAGTCGAGTCGAGTGGAATCGGCCGATTATCGCGAAAAGTCAGGTATCACCCGAAACACGAAACCCAATGCAAGTCAATGGGGGAGCATAGTCGGCAGTGAGTGGAGGCCAGGAAAACACCTACACTGCCCATTTTAATGGCAAAAACATCCATTCTTGTTAAAGAAGCTTGTCAATCGTAATTTACCTTATAATAATTGGAAGGCATTTGAAATTGGGGGTCATTTGGCTAAAGTTGTGGGGGTTAGGGCTGGTTCAAGTAATTAGTGGGCCCAGTAAATCTGGACCACGTCACGGCAGTGGAGCAGGGAGAGGTAAGTATTTCAACTTTGCAAGTGCTGTGATCCTGAGCAAGCAGGGGGGGCCCACTCGTTGGCATTGGCACTGGCACAGGGCCCCTCAAAGTACAGCGGTGTGTTTGCATGGCGGGGGCGCCTCCCACCGGCAGCAACACTTTTGCGTACTATGAGAGGCCCTGTGCCAGTGACGTCACCAACTAGTATTCCTCCCCCCACCTGATGAAGGAACCTGCACTTTCATCTGCACCTTCCTCTTTGTCCCCGTGTAAGGTGGTATGGTATGCGGGAAGAGGAACCTGACTTTCAGCAGGGTCACAATCTTGCTGTGTAGCGTGCACGGGGAATTTTGCGTTATGGGTCAATGTACCAGCAGACTCATCTATCACTGGCTGGGCAATGGGCAGGATGAGGAGGAAACACAGATATAGGCCCAAAGAATAAAGTTGGCTAAATGCAGTTCAAAATTGGTAACACAGGACTAACCAGGGGGCATTGCAGTGGAGGACAACTGGAATGAGAGGCTGACACAGAGAGTAGGCCCAAATCAGTAAGTAGTCGAAATGCAGTTCAAAATTGGCAACCGCAGTAAACAGGCGGCACAGCTTTGTTCAGTGGAGGAGAACAGCAAGGAGTGGCAGACACCGATAGTAGTCCCCAAACCAACTAGTAGGCCAAATGCAGTCTAACATTAACAACTACTTAACGAGAGCCTGAAAATGGAATTTCAGGACAGGAAACCAGGAGAACAGCAAGGAGTGGCAGACACCGATAGTAGGCCCCAAACCAACTAGTACGCCAAATGCAGTTGTTCCGTTTAACCACAATTTAATGAGAGCCTGAAGATAGAAGTTCAGGAAAGGCAACCTGGAGAACACCTTGGAGTGTAACACACCATCTCTCTACACCCCATACCCAATTTGTAGGCTTAATGCAGCGTAGTTTCCAAGAACTACTAAACGAGAGCCGGAAGATCGAAGCTCAGAAAAGGCAACCTGGAGAACACACTTGGAGTGGAACACACCATCTCTCTACACCCCATACCCAATTTGTAGGCCTAATGCAGTGTAGTTTCCAAGAACTACTAAACGAGAGCCGGAAGATCGAAGCTCAGGAAAGGCAACCTGGAGAACACCTTGGAGTGGAACACACCATCTCTCTACACCCCATACCCAATTTGTAGGCCTAATGCAGTGTAGTTTCCAACAACTACTAAACGAGAGCATGAAGATCGAAACATTGGCGAGGAAACCTGGGGAACACCTTGGAGTGGAACACACCATCTCTCTACACCCCATACCCAATTTGTAGGCCTAATGCAGCGTAGTTTCCAACAACTACTAAACGAGAGCATGAAGATCGAAGCATTGGCGAGGAAACCTGGGGAACACCTTGGAGTGGAACACACCATCTCTCTACACCCCATACCCAATTTGTAGGCCTAATGCAGTGTAGTTTCCAACAACTACTAAACGAGAGCATTAAGATCGAAGCATTGGCGAGGAAACCTGGGGAACACCTTGGAGTGGAACACACCATCTCTCTACACCCCATACCCAATTTGTAGGCCTAATGCAGCGTAGTTTCCAACAACTACTAAACGAGAGCCGGAAGATCGAAGCTCAGGAAAGGCAACCTGGAGAACACCTTGGAGTGGAACACACCATCTCTCTACACCCCATACCCAATTTGTAGGCCTAATGCAGTGTAGTTTCCAACAACTACTAAACGAGAGCCGGAAGATCGAAGCTCAGGAAAGGCAACCTGGAGAACACCTTGGAGTGGAACACACCATCTCTCTACACCCCATACCCAATTTGTAGGCCTAATGCAGTGTAGTTTCCAAGAACTACTAAACGAGAGCCGGAAGATCGGAGCTCAGGAAAGGTAACCTGGAGAACACCTTGGAGTGGAACACACCATCTCTCTACACCCCATACCCAATTTGTAGGCCTAATGCAGTGTAGTTTCCAAGAACTACTAAAAGAGAGCCGGAAGATCGAAGCTCAGGAAAGGCAACCTGGAGAACACCTTGGAGTGGAATACACCATCTCTCTACACCCCATACCCAATTTGTAGGCCTAATGCAGTGTAGTTTCCAACAACTACTAAACGAGAGCCGGAAGATCGAAGCTCAGGAAAGGCAACCTGGAGAACACCTTGGAGTGGAACACACCATCTCTCTACACCCCATACCCAATTTGTAGGCCTAATGCAGTGTAGTTTCCAAGAACTACTAAACGAGAGCCGGAAGATCGAAGCTCAGGAAAGGCAACCTGGAGAACACCTTGGAGTGGAACACACCATCTCTCTATACCCCATACCCAATTTGTAGGCCTAATGCAGTGTAGTTTCCAACAACTACTAAACGAGAGCATGAAGATCGAAGCATTGGCGAGGAAACCTGGGGAACACCTTGGAGTGGAACACACCATCTCTCTACACCCCATACCCAATTTGTAGGCCTAATGCAGCGTAGTTTCCAACAACTACTAAACGAGAGCCGGAAGATCGAAGCTCAGGAAAGGCAACCTGGAGAACACCTTGGAGTGGAACACACCATCTCTCTACACCCCATACCCAATTTGTAGGCCTAATGCAGTGTAGTTTCCAACAACTACTAAACGAGAGCCGGAAGATCGAAGCTCCGGAAAGGCAACCTGGAGAACACCTTGGAGTGGAACACACCATCTCTCTACACCCCATACCCAATTTGTAGGCCTAATGCAGTGTAGTTTCCAAGAACTACTAAACGAGAGCATTAAGATCGAAGCAATGGCGAGGAAACCTGGGGCACACCTTGGGGAGGCAGACACTGTTAGTAGGCCCTACCAAAGTTGTACCCCCAATGCAGTTTTAAAATTCCTAGAGGCTGAAAACAAGACTATTGACGCTCAGCTTTTTTCAAAGGAACACAGCTGAATTGAGTGGCGCAGACAGACACAGGTAGTAGGACTTAACCCAAAAATGTGGCTCACTGCAGCTTAAAAACGTTACAGGGGTACACAAGCAGCAGTGCTCTGGGCAGTGGAGGACAATTTCAATAGTGGACCGCAGACAGACTTTGTACGCCTACTATTAAAAAAAAGGATGCTCTATGCAATTAAAAATAGGTTCCAGGGGTCCACGGGCAGCAGTGGTGTGGTCAGTGGACGAGTATTGGAAGGAGGGACCGCAGACAGGCGTAGTAGGCCTAACATAACAAAATTAGGCTGTAGACACTGTAAAATTGGTTCCAGGGGTACACGGGCAGCAGTGGTGTGGTCAGCGGAGGAAAATTGGAATTAGGGACTGCAGACAGACTTTGTAGGCTGTCCCCTGTGGACCATGCATCCAACACATTAACCCAGTGCGCCGTAATGGACACGTAACTTTTTGTGGACATGCCTACTGGTCCATGCGTCTCTTGTCAGGTGCACCTTTCTACTGTTTGATTGCCTGAGTGCTATGACAATGCAGACTTTTTCATGCCGGTGAAGGGCTGGGATGGCTTTTCTCGCAAAAGAAATGTCGACTGGGTAGCTTGAACCGTTGCACAGCGTAGTTCATCTGGGCTTTCTAAATATAAAACAAAGAAAAAAAGGAGGCTACATGCACATTCAGCTGGGTTCCAGGGGTACACGGCCAGCATTGGTCTGGTCAGTGGAGAACTATTGGAAGGTGTGACCGCAAACAGGCATCGAAGGCCTAACATAATAACACATTGCTGTTGGCAATTTTAAATTGGTTCCAGGGGAACACGGGCAGCAGTGGCCTGGTCAGTGTAGTAGTAGTAGAAAGAACGGACCGCAGACAGGCATCGAAGGCCTAAAATAAAAAAATTGGGCTGGCTGTAGGCAATTTTAAATTGGTTCCAGGGGTATACGGGCAGCAGTGGTGTGGTCAGTGGAGGCCTAGTGGAAGGAGTGACCGCAGACAGGCATCGAAGGCCTAACAATAATAACACATTGCTGTTGGCAATTTTAAATTGGTTCCAGGGGAACACGGGCAGCAGTGGCCTGGTCAGTGTAGTAGTAGTAGAAAGAACGGACCGCAGACAGGCATCGAAGGCCTAAAATAAAAAAATTGGGCTGGCTGTAGGCAATTTTAAATTGGTTCCAGGGGTATACGGGCAGCAGTGGTGTGGTCAGTGGAGGCCTAGTGGAAGGAGTGACCGCAGACAGGCATCGAAGGCCTAAAATAAAAAAATTGGGCTGGCTGTAGGCAATTTTAAATTGGTTCCAGGGGTACACGGGCAGCAGTGGTGTGGTCAGTGGAGGCATATTGTAAGGAGTGACCGCAGACAGGCATCGAAGGCCTAAAATAATAACACATGGCTGTAGGCAATTTTAAATTGGTTCCAGGGGTACACGGGCAGCAGTGGTGTGGTCAGTGGAGGCCTAGTGGAAGGAGTGACCGCAGACAGGCATCGAAGGCCTAAAATAAAAAAATTGGGCTGGCTGTAGGCAATTTTAAATTGGTTCCAGGGGTATACGGGCAGCAGTGGTGTGGTCAGTGGAGGCCTAGTGGAAGGAGTGACCGCAGACAGGCATCGAAGGTCTAACAATAATAACACATTGCTGTTGGCAATTTTAAATTGGTTCCAGGGGAACACGGGCAGCAGTGGCCTGGTCAGTGTAGTAGTAGTAGTAGGAACGGACCGCAGACAGGCATCGAAGGCCTAAAATAAAAAAATTGGGCTGGCTGTAGGCAATTTTAAATTGGTTCCAGGGGTATACGGGCAGCAGTGGTGTGGTCAGTGGAGGCCTAGAGGAAGGAGTGACCGCAGACAGGCATCGAAGGCCTAAAATAAAAAAACTGGGCTGGCTGTAGGCAATTTTAAATTGGTTCCAGGGGTACACGGGCAGCAGTGGTGTGGTCAGTGGAGGCATATTGTAAGGAGTGACCGCAGACAGGCATCGAAGACCTAAAATAATAACACATGGCTGTAGGCAATTTTAAATTGGTTCCAGGGGTACACGGGCAGCAGTGGTGTGGTCAGTGGAGGCCTAGTGGAAGGATTGACCGCAGACAGGCATCGAAGGCCTAAAATAAAAAAATTGGGCTGGCTGTAGGCAATTTTAAATTGGTTCCAGGGGTACACGGGCAGCAGTGGTGTGGTCAGTGGAGGCATAGTGGAAGGAGTGACCGCAGACAGGCTTCGAAGGCCTAACATAACAAAAATGTCAATACAATGGTATTGTCAGTGGCAGGCATTGAAGGATGTCAGCGCATAGACTAAACATTGGTGGAGCTGTGAGATAATTTTGCAAGTGGTAGAGCACTGTTTGAGCTGGGGGGGGGGGAACTTTCTTGTGGCCGGCGGTACAGGCCCAGGGCCCCTCATATTACAACGGTGTGTCTGACGTTGGGTGCGCACCACCACCGCCAGAGACACTTTATTGTACTAGGAGGGACCCAGTGGCAGTGCCGTCGACCAAAAGCGGGCACACCCACCTCTTCAGACAAACAGCACTCTCACGGGTGCTGTCGCCAAGTGTCGATACCACGGCCCCGTGTGGGGAGTTTGGCCATTTAGTGAGGTGTAAACATGTCGTATGCTGGACAATCAGGTGCAGAAAATTATGAGATTGGAAAAGGCATTCAGAATAGTCCACAGGCAAGACCTTTTCATAGGAAAGCTAGGTGTCAGCTGGGCAAGGTGGGGCAAAAGATTTCGAAATCCAGTTGTGGTTCATTTTAATGAAGGTTAGATCATCTACATTTTGGGTAGCCAGACGAGTCCTTTTTTCTGTTAGTATTGAACCTGCAGCACTGAATACTCTTTCTGATAGGACACTAGCTGCCGGGCAAGCAAGCTCCTGCAATGCATATTCTGCCAATTCTGGCCAGGTGTCTAATTTGGATGCCCAGTAATCAAATGGGAATGACGGTTGAGGGAGAACATCGATAAGGGATGAAAAATAGTTTGTAACCATACTGGACAAATGTTGTCTCCTGTCACTTTGAATTGATGCTGCAGTACCTGTCCTGTCTGCGGTCATAGCAAAATCACTCCACAACCTGGTCAGAAAACCCCTCTGGCCAACGCCACTTCTGATTTCTGCCCCTCTAACTCCTCTGGTCTGCTGGCCCCTGCAGCTCGTGTGAGAACGATCACGGGCGCTGTGTGCAGGGAATGCCAGAAGCAAACGGTCAACAAGAGTTGATTGTTTGGTTGCTAATATTAGTTCCAAGTTCTCATGTGGCATTATATTTTGCAATTTGCCTTTATAGCGAGGATCAAGGAGGCAGGCCAACCAGTAATCGTCATCGTTCATCATTTTAGTTATGCGTGTGTCCCTTTTGAGGATACGTAAGGCATAATCCGCCATGTGGGCCAAAGTTCCAGTTCTCAAATCTGCTGTTGTGCTTGGTTGAGGGGCAATTTCAGGCAAATCCACGTCACTTGTGTCCCTCCAAAAACCAGAACCCGGCCTTGCCGCGCCACCAATTTCCAGTGGCCCCGGAAAAGCTTCCTCATTAAAAATATAATCATCCCCATCATCCTCCTCGTCCTCCTCCTCCTCTTCGCCCGCTAACTCGTCCTGTACACTGCCCTGGCCAGACAATGGCTGACTGTCATCAAGGCTTTCCTCTTCCTCAGCTGCAGACGCCTGATCCTTTATGTGCGTCAAACTTTGCATCAGCAGACGCATTAGGGGGATGCTCATGCTTATTATGGCGTTGTCTGCACTAACCAGCCATGTGCATTCCTCAAAACACTGAAGGACTTGACACATGTCTTGAATCTTCGACCACTGCACACCTGACAACTCCATGTCTGCCATCCTACTGCCTGCCCGTGTATGTGTATCCTCCCACAAAAACATAACAGCCCGCCTCTGTTCGCACAGTCTCTGAAGCATGTGCAGTGTTGAGTTCCACCTTGTTGCAACGTCTATGATTAGGCGATGCTGGGGAAGGTTCAAAGAACGCTGATAGGTCTGCATACGGCTGGAGTGTACAGGCGAACGGCGGATATGTGAGCAAAGTCCACGCACTTTGAGGAGCAGGTCGGATAACCCCGGATAACTTTTCAGGAAGCACTGCACCACCAGGTTTAAGGTGTGAGCCAGGCAAGGAATGTGTTTCAGTTGGGAAAGGGAGATGGCAGCCATGAAATTCCTTCCGTTATCACTCACTACCTTGCCTGCCTCAAGATCTACAGTGCCCAGCCACGACTGCATTTCTTTCTGCAAGAACTCGGACAGAACTTCCGCGGTGTGTCTGTTGTCGCCCAAACACTTCATAGCCAATACAGCCTGCTGACGTTTGCCAGTAGCTGCCCCATAATGGGAGACCTGGTGTGCAACAGTGGCAGCTGCGGATGGAGTGGTTGTGCGACTGCGGTCTGTGGACGAGCTCTCGCTTCTGCAGGAGGACGAAGAGGAGGAGGAGGAGGGTGTGCGAACGGCTACAGCCAACTGTTTCCTAGACCGTGGGCTAGGCAGAACTGTCCCAAACTTGCTGTCCCCTGTGGACCCTGCATCCACAACATTCACCCAGTGTGCCGTGATGGACACGTAACGTCCCTGGCCATGCCTACTGGTCCATGCATCTGTTGTCAGGTGCACCTTTGTGCTCACAGATTGCCTGAGTGCATGGACGATGCGCTCTTTAACATGCTGGTGGAGGGCTGGGATGGCTTTTCTGGAAAAAAAGTGTCGACTGGGTAGCTCGTAGCGTGGTACAGCATAGTCCATCAGGGCTTTGAAAGCTTCGCTTTCAACTAACCGGTAGGGCATCATCTCTAACGAGATTAGTCTAGCTATGTGGGCGTTCAAACCCTGTGTACGCGGATGCGAGGCTAAGTACTTCCTTTTTCTAACCATAGTCTCATGTAGGGTGAGCTGGACTGGAGAGCTGGAGATCGTGGAACTAGCGGGGGTGCCGGTGGACATGGCAGACTGAGAGACGGTGGGAGATGGTATTGTTGCCGCCGGTGCCCTAGATGCAGTGTTTCCTACTACGAAACTGGTGATTCCCTGACCCTGACTGCTTTGGCCTGGCAAAGAAACCTGCACAGATACTGCAGGTGGTGCGGAAAATGGTGGCCCTACACTGCCGGAAGGGATGTTGCGTTGCTGACTAGCTTCATTGGCCGAGGGTGCTACAACCTTAAGGGACGTTTGGTAGTTAGTCCAGGCTTGCAAATGCATGGTGGTTAAATGTCTATGCATGCAACTTGTATTGAGACTTTTCAGATTCTGTCCTCTGCTTAAGGTAGTTGAACATTTTTGACAGATGACTTTGCGCTGATCAATTGGATGTTTAAAAAAATGCCAGACTGCACTCTTTCTAGCATCGGATACCTTTTCAGGCATTGCAGACTGAGCTTTAACCGGATGGCCACGCTGTCCTCCAACAGGTTTTGGCTTTGCCACGCGTTTTGGGCAAGATACGGGCCCGGCAGATGGAACCTGTTGCGATGTTGATGCCTGCTGCGGCCCCTCCTCCTCCGCTTCAGAACTGCTGCCGCCTGCACCCTGTTCCCCCAATGGCTGCCAATCGGGGTCAAGAACTGGGTCATCTATTACCTCTTCTTGTAGCTCTTGTGCAACTTCGTCTGTGTCACCGTGTCGGTCGGTGGTATAGCGTTCGTGATGGGGCAACATAGTCTCATCAGGGTCTGATTCTTGATCATTACCCTGCGAGGGCAATGTTGTGGTCTGAGTCAAAGGACCAGCATAGTAGTCTGGCTGTGGCTGTGCATCAGTGCACTCCATGTCAGATTCAACTTGTAATGGGCATGGACTGTTAACTGCTTCACTTTCTAAGCCAGGGACGGTATGTGTAAAGAGCTCCATGGAGTAACCCGTTGTGTCGCCTGCTGCATTCTTCTCTGTTGTTGTTTTTGCTGAAGAGGACAAGGAAGCGACTTGTCCCTGACCGTGAACATCCACTAACGACGCGCTGCTTTGACATTTACCAGTTTCACGAGAGGAGGCAAAAGAGCTAGAGGCTGAGTCAGCAAGATAAGCCACAACTTGCTCTTGCTGCTCCGGCTTTAAAAGCGGTTTTCCTACTCCCAGAAAAGGGAGCGTTCGAGGCCTTGTGTAGCCAGACGACGAACCTGGCTCCACAGCTCCAGACTTAGGTGCAATATTTTTTTTCCCACGACCAGCTGATGCTCCACCACTACCACTACCCTCATTACCAGCTGACAATGAACGCCGCCGGCCACGACCTCTTCCACCAGACTTCCTCATTGTTTTAAAAACGTAAACAAACTAACGGTATTTGTTGCTGTCACACAAATTACACGGTGAGCTATAACTTCAGTATGATTTAGCTACCCCTTTACAGGTAAGTGAGACCACAACGAAAATCAGGCACAATGTTACACACTCTGTTGTTGGTGGCAACAAATGAGAGAGATGCCACACACGCAGGACTGTCACTGAAGCACAAATGTAAATATTAATCTCCCACTGATTTGATTTTTTTTTTTTTTCAGGGAGACTTTAGGAAAAAAAAATAATAGAATAAAATGATTTTTTCAGGAAGAATTTAGAAACCAAATAAAATAAAATGATTTTTTCAGGGAGAATTTAGAAAACAAATAAAACAAAAAAAGGCTTTCTATGGCCCACTAAGTGAGAGATGACGCACACAGGAGTCAGGAGTGGCACACAAGCCCAGAGGCCAATATTTATCTCCCACTGATTGATGTAGTGATTTTTTCAGGTAGATTTTGGAACCCAAATCAAGCTAAAAAGATAATAGGCTTTCTATGGCCCACAATTGGAGAGAGAGAGATGGCACACCCAGGAGTCAAGACTGGCACACAAGCAGAAAGGGCAATATTAATCTCCCACTGATTTGTTTTTTTTTTTTTTTTCAGGGAGACTTTAGGAAAAAAAAATAATAGAATAAAATGATTTTTTCAGGAAGAATTTAGAAACCAAATAAAATAAAATGATTTTTTCAGGGAGAATTTAGAAAACAAATAAAACAAAAAAAGGCTTTCTATGGCCCACTGAGTGAGAGATGACGCACACAGGAGTCAGGAGTGGCACACAAGCCCAGAGGCCAATATTTATCTCCCACTGATTGATGTAGTGATTTTTTCAGGTAGATTTTGGAACCCAAATCAAGCTAAAAAAATAATAGGCTTTCTATGGCCCACAATTGGAGAGAGAGAGAGAGAGATGGCACACCCAGGAGTCAAGACTGACACACAAGCAGAAAGGGCAATATTAATCTCCCACTGATTTTTTTTTTTTTTTTTTTCAGGGAGACTTTAGGAAAAAAAAAATAATAGAATAAAATGATTTTTTCAGGAAGAATTTAGAAACCAAATAAAATAAAATGATTTTTTCAGGGAGAATTTAGAAAACAAATAAAACAAAAAAAGGCTTTCTATGGCCCACTGAGTGAGAGATGACGCACACAGGAGTCAGGAGTGGCACACAAGCCCAGAGGCCAATATTTATCTCCCACTGATTGATGTAGTGATTTTTTCAGGTAGATTTTGGAACCCAAGTCAAGCTAAAAAAATAATAGGCTTTCTATGGCCCACAATTGGAGAGAGAGAGAGAGAGAGAGAGAGAGAGAGAGAGAGAGAGAGATGGCACACCCAGGAGTCAAGACTGGCACACAAGCAGAAAGGGCAATATTAATCTCCCACTGATTTGTTTTTTTTGTTTTTTTCAGGGAGACTTTAGGAAAAAAAAATAATAGAATAAAATGATTTTTTCAGGAAGAATTTAGAAACCAAATAAAATAAAATGATTTTTTCAGGGAGAATTTAGAAAACAAATAAAACAAAAAAAGGCTTTCTATGGCCCACTGAGTGAGAGATGACGCACACAGGAGTCAGGAGTGGCACACAAGCCCAGAGGCCAATATTTATCTCCCACTGATTGATGTAGTGATTTTTTCAGGTAGATTTTGGAACCCAAATCAAGCTAAAAAAATAATAGGCTTTCTATGGCCCACAATTGGAGAGAGAGAGAGAGAGATGGCACACCCAGGAGTCAAGACTGGCACACAAGCAGAAAGGGCAATATTAATCTCCCACTGATTTGTTTTTTTTTTTTTTTTCAGGGAGACTTTAGGAAAAAAAAATAATAGAATAAAATGATTTTTTCAGGAAGAATTTAGAAACCAAATAAAATAAAATGATTTTTTCAGGGAGAATTTAGAAAACAAATAAAACAAAAAAAGGCTTTCTATGGCCCACTAAGTGAGAGATGACGCACACAGGAGTCAGGAGTGGCACACAAGCCCAGAGGCCAATATTTATCTCCCACTGATTGATGTAGTGATTTTTTCAGGTAGATTTTGGAACCCAAATCAAGCTAAAAAGATAATAGGCTTTCTATGGCCCACAATTGGAGAGAGAGAGATGGCACACCCAGGAGTCAAGACTGGCACACAAGCAGAAAGGGCAATATTAATCTCCCACTGATTTGTTTTTTTTTTTTTTTTCAGGGAGACTTTAGGAAAAAAAAATAATAGAATAAAATGATTTTTTCAGGAAGAATTTAGAAACCAAATAAAATAAAATGATTTTTTCAGGGAGAATTTAGAAAACAAATAAAACAAAAAAAGGCTTTCTATGGCCCACTGAGTGAGAGATGACGCACACAGGAGTCAGGAGTGGCACACAAGCCCAGAGGCCAATATTTATCTCCCACTGATTGATGTAGTGATTTTTTCAGGTAGATTTTGGAACCCAAATCAAGCTAAAAAAATAATAGGCTTTCTATGGCCCACAATTGGAGAGAGAGAGAGAGAGAGAGAGAGAGAGAGAGAGATGGCACACCCAGGAGTCAAGACTGGCACACAAGCAGAAAGGGCAATATTAATCTCCCACTGATTTGTTTTTTTTGTTTTTTTCAGGGAGACTTTAGGAAAAAAAAATAATAGAATAAAATGATTTTTTCAGGAAGAATTTAGAAACCAAATAAAATAAAATGATTTTTTCAGGGAGAATTTAGAAAACAAATAAAACAAAAAAAGGCTTTCTATGGCCCACTGAGTGAGAGATGACGCACACAGGAGTCAGGAGTGGCACACAAGCCCAGAGGCCAATATTTATCTCCCACTGATTGATGTAGTGATTTTTTCAGGTAGATTTTGGAACCCAAATCAAGCTAAAAAAATAATAGGCTTTCTATGGCCCACAATTGGAGAGAGAGAGAGAGATGGCACACCCAGGAGTCAAGACTGGCACACAAGCAGAAAGGGCAATATTAATCTCCCACTGATTTGTTTTTTTGTTTTTTTTCAGGGAGACTTTAGGAAAAAAAAATAATAGAATAAAATGATTTTTTCAGGAAGAATTTAGAAACCAAATAAAATAAAATGATTTTTTCAGGGAGAATTTAGAAAACAAATAAAACAAATAAAGGCTTTCTATGGCCCACTGAGTGAGAGATGACGCACACAGGAGTCAGGACTGGCACACAAGCCCAGAGGCCAATATTAATCTCCCACTTTTTATTTTTTTTCAGGGAAAATTTATAAACCCAATAAAAAAATAAATAAATAGGCTTTCTATGGCCCACTATCTGAGAGAGAGAGATGGCACGCTTAGGACTGGCACACAAGCCCAAAGGCCAATATTAATCTCCCTTTTTTTTTTCAGGGAGAATTTATAAAACCAAAAAAAAAATAAAATAAATAGGCTTTCTATGGCCCACTATCTGAGAGAGAGAGATGGCACGCTTAGGACTGGCACACAAGCCCAAAGGCCAATATTAATCTCCCTTTTTTTTTCAGGGAGAATTTATAAAACCCCAAAAAAATAAATAAATAGGCTTTCTATGGCCCACTATTTGTGAGAGAGATGGCACGCTCAGGACTGGCACACAAGCCCAAAGGCCAATATTAATCTCCCTTTTTTTTTTCAGGGAGAATTTATAAAACCAAAAAAAAAAAAAAATAAATAGGCTTTCTATGGCCCACTATCTGAGAGAGAGAGATGGCACGCTTAGGACTGGCACACAAGCCCAAAGGCCAATATTAATCTCCCACTGATTGATTTATTGATTTTTTCAGGTAGAATTTAGAACCCAAATAAAGCAAAAAAAAAAATGGGCTTTCTATATCCCACTGAGTGAGTGATGATGCACACAGGAGTCAGGAGTGGCACACGAGCCCTGAGGCCAATATTTTTCTCCCACTGATTGATGTAGTGATTTTTTCAGGTAGATTTTAGAACCCAATTCAAGCAAAAAAATAAATAGGCTTTCTATGGCCCACTATTTGTGAGAGAGATGGCACGCTCAGGACTGGCACACAAGCCCAGAGGCCAATATTAATCTCCCACTTTTTTTTTTTTTGTTCCAGGGAAAATTTATAAACCCAATAAAAAAAATAATAAATAGGCTTTCTATGGCCCACTATCTGAGAGAGAGAGATGGCACGCTTAGGACTGGCACACAAGCCCAAAGGCCAATATTAATCTCCCACTGATTGATGTAGTGATTTTTTCAGGTAGATTTTAGAACCCAAATCAAGCAAAAAAATAAATAGGCTTTCTATGGCCCACTGACTGAGAGATGGCACACACAGGAGTCAAGAGTGGCACACAAGCCCTGAGGCCATTATTTTTCTCCCACTGATTGATGTAGTGATTTTTTCAGATAGATTTTATAACCCAAATCAAGCAAAAAAATAAATAGGCTTTCTATGGCCCACTGAGTGAGAGATGGCACACACAGGGATGGCACTCTAGCAGAAATGTCAATCTTAATCTCCCACAAAAAAAAAAAAAAAACAGGGAGTGTCCAACAATTACTATCTCCCTGCAGTAATCTCAGCCAGGTATGGCAGGCAGCAATAAGGAGTGGACTGATGCACAAATTAAATAAAAAGTGTGGACAAACAAAAAAGATAGCTGTGCAGAAAGGAAGGAACAAGAGGATTTGTGCTTTGAAAAAAGTAGTTGGTTTGCACAGCGGCGTACACACAGCAATGCAGCTATCAGGGAGCCTTCTAGGGCAGCCCAATGAGCTACAGCGCTGAGGGAAAAAAAAAAAATGTAGCTTCCACTGTCCCTGCACACCGAAGGTGGTGTTGGGCAGTGGAAATCGCTACAGCACAAGCGGTTTGGTGGTTAATGGACCCTGCCTAACGCTATCCCTGCTTCTGACGAAGCGGCAGCAACCTCTCCCTAAGCTCAGATCAGCAGCAGTAACATGGCGGTCGGCGGGAACGCCCCTTTATAGCCCCTGTGACGCCGCAGACAGCAAGCCAATCACTGCAATGCCCTTCTCTAAGATGGTGGGGACCAGGACCTATGTCATCACGCTGCCCACACTCTGCGTTTACCTTCATTGGCTGAGAAATGGCGCTTTTCGCGTCATTGAAACGCGACTTTGGCGCGAACGTCGCGTACCGCATGGCCGACCCCGCACAGGGGTCGGATCGGGTTTCATGAAACCCGACTTTGCCAAAAGTCGGCGACTTTTGAAAATGAATGACCCGTTTCGCTCAACCCTAGTGGCACCTGCTCTGTCAGCAGGCGTAAATTCTGTTAGTCAATCTGTGGGTGTTATGCCAATGGTGTCAATGGGCTACAATTGTTAGCTTCAGGAAGAGGTGACGGCGGCATCATCTGGGGCAGGCCAAGCATTATTAGCATAGAGGGGAAAGGCATCCGACTTTCGGGGGTGGAGTAGAGGCAGGAGAAGGAGGCGCGACAGGTCCTCTTCTTCTACTGTCGATTCTGGGAGAAGATCTTCTAGGTGTCATAGTCGTCATACCCATCATAGAAGGAGGAGATCGGCGTCTAGATGCAGTTGGAGGTCACAGACATTGCGTTTCCATTGTTCATCTTCTTCGGGGTCTCGTGGTCGTAGTCGTGAAAGGAATCGACAATCTTCTGATCAGGCAGGGACCCCAACTTCCGTAAAAATTATGCAGAAGCATGGGAGAGTTCGGGAAAAAAATTTGTGATGTTTGATAATCTTAGGAGCATACTTGGTGGAGAAAAATTGGTGTTAAACCCAAAATTACTGTCCCAAGTAAAAGTTGCAACCTCTCAACCACTACCTATAATTTTGGATATTCATAAGGATGTTTTTTACTGAGGTATTGCTCCATTGGGATCTCACCTAGAACAAGAGAAACATTGGAAAAAATATAGGCTAATGATTATATTGATATTTGGTCACTAGTGTCCCATGAGCAGAGTTCAGTTGATAGGGAACGGCGGACAGTTGATAGGCCGTATGAACGTTGTCCGAATGTGGCAAAAACTATAAACAATTGGATGCAAGCCTTTTTTGTGTTGGTTTGCGTTATGGGTAAAAAAAACACCCTGAGTGGTGCTCGGAATTATTCCTCTATATGGACACCATATATAATTCGTATAAAACTCATGGAGGCACCACCTGGTGGAGCTATGATGAGGAATTTCATCAGCGTTTAGCCATTAATCCACATCTTGGTTGGGGCGTTAATGCAATGGATTCTTGTCTGCGTCTGATGATGGCTCAGAGGAGCATTTAGCCCTTTCATTATGGGGCCCATGGCCAACAAGCAGGTTGGGGCCAGTCCCTGTTCGAAGGTCCGGAACCTGCTGGCTGTTCAACGAAGGCCACTGCAAATTTTATGGACTATGTAAATACAAGCACGAGTGCTTGGTATGCGGGGGACTGCATGCAGTCACAAAATGCCCTCGTCCCACCTCAAAGTCCACTCTGTCAAAAACTAACTCCCAACAAGAGAGTAAGGACTCCTATGAGCGTCAACGCGATGGAGCCGTGGCTAAGTAAATATCACAACAAGGATGCGGCTGGTCAATTGCGAGTGGGGTTCACCTTTGGTTTCTTTATACCGCTCAATTTTGTCAAAGAATCGTTTTTTTTCCAATTTAAAATCAGCTAGGGAGCTTTCGGTAGTCTTGGTGGAGAAAATTGCAAATGAAAGTGGCGTTCGGTCGCATGATTGGAATTTTTTCGTCACCCCCCTTTTTAAATCTAAGGGTATTCCACCTTGGCGTAGTTCCAAAAAAAGAGCCGGGGGAGTTCAGTTTAATACATCATCTTTCGCACCCGATTGGTTAATCGGTGAATGATGGAATTAGTATGGAAGAGACCTCAGTGACCTATGCTTCCTCTGATCACGCATTAATGCTCCTGCGTCAAGCCGGACCAGGGGCATTAATGGCTAAGTCTGATATTGCTTCGGCTTTTCGACTTCTTCCAGTTCATCCGGATTGTCATCTTCTGGGATGTTTCGTCGATGGAAACTATTATTATGATACTTGCCTTCCCATGGGATGTTACATCTCATGTAGGTATTTTGAATTATTTAGTTGTTTTCTTGAATGGTTAGTTAAATTCCAGACAGGCTCCAATTGGATTACGCATTATTTGGAAGATTTTCTGTTTGTAGGTTTGGCAGGTTCAGATATTTGTGAGAAGGTGCTATTTAGGTTTTGTGAATTAAGGAAGCTTTTTTGGGTTCCGCTATCGGAAGAAAAGACAGTGGGTCCGGTTACCTGCTTATGTTTTCTAGGTATTGAAATTGATTCTGTTAACAAGGTGTTTCGATTGCCTTCCGAAAAAATTGCTAAGTTAATAGAAAAAAATGATGGTTTTCTGTCCATAAGAAACGTGACCCTGGTTCAAATGCAATCCCTCTTGGGTTTATTGGCTTTTGCGTGTCGTGTGATGCCTATGGGAAGAATTTTTTCCCATCGTTTGGCGATGGCCACCCGAGGGATTAGGCTTCTGCACCATAGGATAAGGCTTGGCCTTCCCTTGATTGAATACCTTAAAGTATGGAGCAGTTTTCTGTTGCATTATAATGGTTATACTTGTTTTCAAAGTGAAGAGAAAACGGGTCAGGACATTTCCCTTTTTGCGGACGCAGCTGGGTCCGTGGGTTTTGGCGTCATCTTCCATGACCAGTGGTGTGCGGAACGGTGGCCAGATAATTGGTTCATGAATGGGTGGACAAGAAATCTTACTCTCTTAGAATTATTTCCATTGGTGGTGGCGGTAGTCATTTGGGGGGAGCAGTTGCGTAATAAACATACTTGTTTTTGGTCAGACAATGAAAGTGTGGTTCATGTTTTCTTCGTCTATTCCAGTGATCAAGCTGATACGGTTCCTAGTATTGAAATGCTTACATTTGAATATATGGTTCCGTTCTCGGCATGTTCCGGGTATTCAAAATGCTATGGCTGATTCCCTTTCATGTTTTGATTTTCAGAAGTTTCGGGATCTCGCTCCAGCTGCCAGTCAACAGGGAATTCCATGACGGGATACCTATGGGAGGTGTCGGGAACCTCCTATTGCCTTTGGTTCGGGCATCAGTGGCTCCCTCAACTTGGAATGCATATGGTAAGGCGTGGCAGGAATGGTGGAGTTTCGCAAATAATCGCCCGGTTGACACATCCAGGGGAGAGAGGTTGGAGGTGACAGAGGCCTATTTACAACATTTACATGCCAGCGGTGCATTGGCAGCGGTTGTTAGGAAGAGGTTGTCAGGATTGTCATTTCATTTTAAATTAAGGGGATGGGAGGATGTTACAAATAGTTTTATCTTGCGACAGGCCTTAAAGGGTTGGAAATGCTCTGGGGATCGACAAGTGGTTAGGTGACCAATTTAGTTTTCTCTTTTGGCGCAAATTATTGATAACAGAAAATCGGTATGCAGTTCCATTTTTGAATCTATATTGTTTTCGTCAGCATTTGGAATTGCTTTTTCCGGGGCATTAAGTGTTAGGGAGTTGGCAGCAGCTTCTGCACAAAAACCTGGGGGCTTACAGCAGAATGATGTGTTCTTTTGCAACGGTGGCATCCGGATTCGGATTTGGCGGTCAAAAACAGACTATTTGGGTAGCGGTCTATCGTTTCCTTTGTTTTCCATTGCTGGCCCGGTTTGTCCAATTAATTTGGTTACACAGTATTTAGCAATAAAACCGGATAGTCCTTCCTTTTTTGTGCATAAGGACGGATCACCATTGACCAGATTTCAGCTTTTGGCGGTTTTGTGAAGGATTTTAGGGGTTTTGGGGCTTCCTCCAGGTGAGTTCAGGACTCACTCATTTTGAATTGGGGTGGCTACTATGGCGGCTCGAGCGGGTCTTAGGGATGACGAAATTATGAGGATAGGTAGATGGCGTTCGTCATGTTTCTTTTGTTCTTAAATGTCAGTGTTTCTTTTCATTCTAGGTTTTTCCAGGACTAGTGTGTGGATCCTGAGTCACTCTTATGTGTTTTGGGCCGAACAGAGGGCAGAGTTGTGGCCTGGAGGGAGATCGCTTGGATTTCACAACGTTGATGTAAATTGGAGAGGCATTCGTGGATTAATGTGGTCGCAGGTTTTGGTTGAGGTGGTCCAAATATCGAGGATGGCGACCCACACAGTTATCCTGGTTTTGCATGCCGGGGGTAATGATTTGGGTTCGATACAGCTGACAGAGCTCCTGACGCTGATGCGGGCAGATATAGATAAATTATAGTATATGTGTATGAAATTTTATGTATAGTTATGTATTATATTATGATTTATTTTATTATTTTTGCATGATTTATATACATTAATATATTGCATATTCATATACTTATATCTTACACTAAGGAATTCCTTTGTATATATGTGTGGGATATCACTATATCTTTAGGTATTTCACTGCACACCAAGTTTCAGCATTTGTTCTTTTTTTATATACTTATTTTAGTTTTTGTCCTTGCCCTTATGTTTTCCCATAACTAATATGGCTGCGAGTACGCTGAGCGGCGCACGCGTGCGCTCCATCTTGGTGTCGGTGGCTCGGCGCGTCATTGACTGTGACCTTTGGCCGCACTCGGTGACGTGCTTCCGGTTCCCGGCTCTCATGATGGCGGTGGACGTGTGCTCTGCTATGGCGCCATGTAACTATAGCGTCCCTAATTTTTAATTATTCTGCAGCTGTATGGACACTATATAATGCGGTCGCACCCTACACACGCCACTCTCTGACGAAGCGGTTGCGAAACGTGCGTTGGATTGGTGTGTGCAGGGGCTGTGGCACCCTTTTCTGGTTGGTATACACGGCTGTCTTTTTATTTTGTGCACGGGTTTGTGAGTTTATTAATTGTCAGCTTTATATTCTGTCAAACATCCGCCCTTTATGCCTGGAATGTTCATTCAGAATCAGGTTACATTCAGCATATTTATAATGAAGGACTAATCACATGTATATAATTGGTTATATTTATTACATATATATTTTTTCAGTCCATCAATTTCATTTTTATTTTTGTGGCACATTTTGCACTGGCTACACATTTTTGATATATTTGGTGCTTTAGTTCAATATTGCATAAATTACTATTTTTAATATTTTTTCACATTATGCCACTATTTATATTTTGGTTATAATATATATACATATTAATTTTATAGTCGAGGCACATTTTTATACTGGTTACACATCTTGATATACTTGGTGTTTTATTACTTTTTTCACATCATTTAATATTGCATGAATTTTCAACATTAATTATCATTTGCATCCACTTATATTTATTATATTTTTTATCACATCATGTCACCGGTTATATTTTGTTTTTCAATAAATATATTTTTAATAAAGAGAAGAGAATTTTACAAGAAAAACAGTAGTTAAAAACTACGACAATGAGCAAAGTACTTTTTCTTATAATATACAATTCGAGAAGAGTAACACAAAAAACACTCGTTCACAAACCTTGCATAAATCTTACAAAAAAGAGAGAAAAGAAAAAAAAAAAAGAAAAATTAGAGGGAGTAAACCCTCTAGAATGACTACGGTAACTTTAACTTATAAGCAATAACTCCTTGCCCCTGCAACAGGCGAGGACTTTCAATACCGTAAAAAAAAGAAAGCATACCTAAAATCAGTTCGCCCATGTCTATTTTGTTTATAAATATTATCATATATATATATACCGTATTTTCCGGCGTATAAGATGACTGGGCGTATAAGACGACCCCCAACTTTTCCAGTTAAAATATAAAATCTTCTCAAAAGTCGGGGGCTGTCTTATATGTCGGGTGTCGTCTTATAGGGTGGGTGCGGAGCAATCTGCGGTCGAAGTATATAGTGGGGGGGAATGGTCCCGATGACGAGGTGAGGGAGCGCCTCACCAGGAATATGTAAGTGAAGCAAACTGTCAGCGTCTGGGATGCCAGGGGTATGCAAATAAGAGAGAGAGAGCGGTGCTGTGCCTAGAAAAACACTCCTTTCACTCATCTGGCTCGCCCTTGTATCCTATTATCTCCTTCTCTGCCTCTGCTTCACTTACACCTTCCCGGTGAGGCGCCCCCTCACCTCGTCATTGGGACCGCTCCCCCCACAATATGCGGCGACCGCTGATTACTCCGCATCTGCCCTATAAGACGACACCTGGCGTATAAGACGACACCCGACTTTTGAGAAGATTTTCAGGGGTTAAAAAGTAGTCTTATACGCCAGAAAATACAGTATATATATATATATATATATATATATATATATATATATATATATATAATTATTTTTTATTTATTTTTCCTTCATTATTGGATGTAATTTTCTTCTGGATCTATGTTGTGGCTATAATTGACTTATCAAATCAGGTGTATATTTCTTTTATATATTATTATCACATGAAATATTGTTTATTTAATATTATTTATATACTATTTTTGTATTTCATTGTGAATATATATAATTTTTGTCAGCCGTGTAATAATTATGCATTGATTATATTTGTTCTGGTTACATTTGTATTTATTTGATTTAATATATTATTTTTTATTTATGCATATATTTTTAATCAATCAGTCTTTGCGTGCCCCAACCCCCCCACATACTAGTTATATTTGTATATTTTTTATTATTTATTTTTTATTTAAATGAAATAATACATATATATTTTTTAATAAAAAAGTGTTGTTTATTGTGTCATATCCTTTTTTAAAAAATAAACAATTTGATTAAAATTATTGATTGGTTTGTCAGTCAATATTTTCTTTGGGGTATATATAGATAAATTCCCTTTTTTTCACAATTTGTCTTTGTCTGGTCCGAGATTATTCCCAGGGTGATTTGGCGGGGAGCGCGTGATTGGGTATTGAAAGAGTACGAAGGGCAGTAAATCATCGAATTTCTCGTTTTGTACATTTTAAGGGTGGTATTATAGTAAGGCTTTCTCCACACTATCAGTATTTGGTCAGTATTTTACATTAGTATTTGTAAGCTAAAACCAGGAGTGGAACAATTAGAGGAAAAGTCTTAAAAAAAAAGTTTTAAAGGAAAACATAGACTAAGTGTGAACATTTTTGAAATGTATTCTTTAGCCTTCTGATCGTGCACTCCGCCTCCTAGCCTACAGGTGTTTTAATTACAGCAGGTCCAATACCCCTCCACAGAGAGAGAGAATTTTAGTCTAGGAAGAGGTTTCACATGTACCCATTCAGATGGAGACGTTTATTCTCAGTGAGGTAAGGCAAGTTTAGGACCTGGTATAAGAGAGATGCCGTAAAGGGGCTACCAGGTATACATAAAATTGGCCATTTTTATGCGCTAAACGCTCTCATTTTTCATATTTCTAGTGCAGTAATGCAGTTCAAATTTCGTATTTCAAGTTTACATGTTTTAGCGCTGCAGTGTGCTGCCTTATTTACTTAACTATATACGAGTTGGCGACTCTAGGTTCAGCACCTGTTCACACTTAGTCTATGTTTGGATGTGCCGGTCAGGTTTTTGGAATGTATTACTGAAGAGGACTCTGGATACTCAGAGGAGCGCACATCACACACACCAGCACCGCACTGCCTGCACCCCAGCACATTACTGGACAGGACTCCGAATACTCAGGGGAGCGCACATAACATACACCAGCACTGCACTGCCTGCACCCCAGCACATTACTGGACAGGACTCCGGATACTCGGGAGTGCACAGGTTACACTGTGCTGGATATATGCAAAGGATTGTTACTGGGGGGAATTTATTATGTGGCATCCTGCCAAGCAGAGACAATTGTGGGTTCAGGCCTGGTCATACTCAAGAATCACAGGCAGTATAGCCAAATACACTCATTTATAAACAGAGAAACACATACTCTACACTACACACACTATTATATACACAAGAAACCTCTGCATTCATTCACACAGAGGAAAGCAAACACTATACACACTATTACCCTATAAATGACATTCCATATACTCACGTGTGCTGCAGCAGAGCCGTTACTGCTCGCCCCATCCCAGGACACAAGGGGCAGAAGACACAGGCGGACACAGGGAGCTGCTGCCTCCTCCAGGAGTCTGTGCAGGCAGGATCTCCCCCTCCTCCTCCTCCTCTGGTCTGACTGCCTCCTGTGATCTCAGAGGAACTAGGAAGGAGTTATGGAGAGGACAGTGCACAGAGGCACCAGCAGGCAGCCTCAGCAGCTATTCTCAGGATGGAATGTAGGGGGCTGGGGGAGGGAGCAGCCCTACATCAATTTGTGACGCTGCCACCTACTGACCACTGTATTTGTCACACACTGGAGATTTCTGGCTCCTAGCTCCTCCTGCTTTTTCCCTCACTGCCGACGTCCTGATCAGCCCGGAGGGTGAGGGGGAGAGAAGACAGAGGAGGAGCCAGTGCTGGAGGCGGCACCCAGCTCTGCACAGGAGCAACGCTCAGGACTTTGTGTATCAGTCTCCTGTACTGAGCGCTCCCACTGCCGCCCAGCAGGTGGCGCCACCTGAGACAACAAGCTCAAGTTGCCTCATTATAGGGACGCCCCTGCTGTCACCTTAATTTTGCCCTATAAGCTACGGCCACCACCATCAGGGACTTTACAGCATTCTATAATGCTGTAGATAAGCCCCCGATATAACCTAAAAGATAAGAAAAACACGTTAGATTATACTCACCCAGGGGCGGTCCCCGCTCTGTTCAGGTCCGATGGACGTCGCGGTCCAGATCCGGCACCTTCCATCGTCATATGATGACGTTCTCTTCTTTGTTTCCTGCCGCGGTCTCTCTGTCCATTCCTGGCGCCTGCGCACTGCAGTATTTTGCTCTGCCCTCAACAGGGCAGAGAATTACGCTTGCGCAGGAGCTGCGGCAGGAAGCAAAGAAAAGGACGTTATCGTATGAAGATAGGAGGCGCTGGACCCGAACCGCGATGCCCATCAGACCCGAACAGAATCGGGACTGCCCCTTGGTGAGTATATAATCTAACCTGTTTTTCTTAATTTTTCAGGTTACATAGGGGGCTTATCTACAGCATTACAGAATGCTTTAGCTAAGCCCCTGATGGCGGTGACCGCAGCTTATAGGGCAAAATTGAGGTGACAGATTCCCTTTAATGATGACTGGAACAACCTCTTAAACAAGTTATTTCAAAGATTGTGTGCAAGTTTACCAAGAAGAATTGTTGCGGTTTCAAAGCAGCAATTTTTTTTTTAATTGTTGGAGTGATGGTTATAATCTAAATTTATAAAAGCCTCATTTTGGCTCTTTTAGACTTACATTGAGCACCTGAGATCATTAAGGCTACTTTCACACTAGCGTCGGAATCTGCCCGTCGCAATGCGTCAGGCCGAGATTCCGACGCTAGCATTTGATGCGCTGCACAATGGGTGCAGCGGATGCATTTCTCTGGCACATCCGCTGTCCCATTGTGAGGTGCGGTCCGTCGGCAGCAAAAAACGTTACATTTAACGACGGTTGCTACGTGTGGCAGTGCGTCGCTAATGTTAATCTATGGTTTTTTCCCCATAAATGACGCATTGCGATGTATTGCAAAAAACGCCTAATTCTGACTTCCGGTCAGTCAGAAGATGCGATCACAAAATCGTGCCATGGGACCTGAGTAGCACCAATAAAAGGTGAAGACTGCTGTGGTTTAATATAAAACCAAGTTCAGAGACCTTAGATTGGTAGCACAACTTCAACGCTGAAAAAAAACGCTGGAATGGTATTTTAAAGCCAAAAGGCGGTCCCATAAAATATTGATTTTAGATTTCTCTTTTCATTAAGTTTGCATTTTTTTAATTGATAAAGATAAAGTATTAAAGGGGTTTTCCCAAAAGCAAAGTACATTTTAATTAACCCCTTCATGACCTTGGGATTTTCCGTTTTTCCGTGATCATTTTTCGCTCCCCTCCTTCCCAGAGCCATAACTTTTTCATTTGTCTGTCAAAAATGGCCATGTGAGGGCTTATTTTTTGCAGGACGAGTTGTACTTTTGAACGACATCATTGGTTTTACCATGTCATATACTAGAAAATGGGAAAAAAAATCCAAGTTTGGTGAAATTGCAAAAAAAGTGCAATCCCACACTTGTTTTTTGTTTGGCTTTCTTGCTAGGTTCACTAAACGCTAAAACTGACCTGCTTTTGTAATTATCCAGGTCATTACAAGTTCATAGACACCAAACATGTCTAGGGTATTTTTTATCTAAGTGGTGAAAAAAATTCCAAACTTTGCTAAAAAAAAAAAAATGCTCCATTTTCCGATACCTGTAGCGTCTCCATTTTCCGTGATCTGGGGTCGGGTAAGGGCTTATTATTTGCAAGCTGAGCTGATGTTTTTAATAATACCATTTTGGTGCAGATACGTTCTTTTGATCGCCCGTTATTGCACTTTAATGCAATGTCACGGCGACCAAAAAAAACGTAATTTTGGTGTTTCAAATTCTTTTCTCGCTACGCCATTTTGCGATCAGGTTAATCCTTTTTTTTATTGATAGACCGGACAGTTCTGAATGTGGCGATACCAAATATGAGTATATTTGATTTTATTTTTATTGTTTTATTTTGAATGGGGCAAAAGGGGGGGTGATTTAAATTTATATTTTTTTTATTTATTTCATATTTTTTTAACATTTTTTTTTTTACTTTTGCCATGCTTCAATAGCCTCCATGGGAGGCTAGAAGCTGGCATAGCCTGATCGGCTCTGCTGCATAGGAGCAATTATCAGATCGCTCCTATGTAGCTTAATTACAGGCTTGCTATGAGCGCCGACCACAGGGTGGCGCTCACAGCAAGTCGGCATCAGTAACCATAGAGGTCTCGAGGACCTCTATGGTTACTATCCTGATGCATTGCTGACCCCCGATCATGTGACAATGGGTCGGCGATGAGCGCATTTCCAGCCATGCGACCGGAAGCGCCAGTTAAATGCCACTGTCAGTGTTTGACAGCGGCATTTAGCTAGTTAATAGCAGCGGGTGGATCGCGATTCCACTCGCCGCTATTGCGCGCACATGTCAGCTGTTCAAAACCAAGTGACCAAGTGGCCACTAAAAAAGCAACAGAGACACAGAAGTGCAAAAAGTCATAACTGTTTTCTTGCACCAGTTTCATTATAACAATTAGTTAAGATCACAGGTAAATCTGATACGTACTGAAAAAGTCCAGCACCAAAAGCTTGCACTCCAACAAACTTTATTCCAAAATCTTCATATAAAAACATAGACAACTGACAATAGGAAAAAAAATCGCAAACATAGCAGAGGTCCCAGACAACGGTTGACTGAAAAATACTTTTTCATTTACTTAAGATCAAAGGTGTAGGACATGAACACTAGAGTTGAGCGACTTTTACTTTTTTAGGATCGAGTCGGGTTTCGTGTCGGGTGAAATCAGCCAAATATTAAGAAAAGTCGGGGGCCGACCGAAACACGAAACCCAATGCAAGTCAATAGAGAATTAAAGTCGGCAGTGAGCGGAGGACAGGAATACACCAACAGTGCCCATTTTAATTCCAAAAACATCAATTCTTATTTCTTAAGCTTGTCAATCTTAATTTACTTTATAATAATAGTTAGGCATTGAAAGCAGGGGGTCATTTGGCTAAAGTTGTGGGGAGGTAGGGCTGGCTCAAGATTTTCGTGGGCCCAGTAAATGCGGAATACGTCACGGCGGTGGAGCAGGGAGAGGTAAGTATTTCAACTTTGCAAGTGCTGTGATCCTGAGCAAGCAGGGGAGGCCCACTCGTTGGCACTTGGCACTGGCACAGGGCCCCTCATATTACGGCGGTGTGATTGACGGCAGGTGGCGCCTCCCACTGCCAGAGACACTTTTGCGTACTATGAGAGGCCCTGTGCCAGTGACGTCGCCAACGAGTATGCCCCCCCACCTGATGAAGGAACCTGCACTTTCATCTGCACCTTCCTCTTTGTCCCCATGTAAGGTGGTAGAGTATGCGGGAAGGGGAACCTGACTTTCAGCAGGGTCAGATTCAGGCTGTGTAGAGTGCAAGGGGAATGTAGTGGTCTGGGTCAATGTACCAGCAGACTCATCTAGCAGTGGCTGGGCAATGGGCAGGATGAGGAGGAAACACAGATATACGCCCAAATAATAAAGTAGGCTAAATGCAGTTCAAAATTGGTAACAGGACTAAACAGGCGGCATTGCTTTGTTCAGTGGAGGACAACTGTAATGAGTGGCACAGACACAGTTAGTAGGCCCAAATACAAAAGTAGGCTAAAAGCAGTTCAAAATTGGTAACAGGACTAAACAGGTGGCATAGCTAGGTAATGGGGTGGGCTCCTCTGCTGAGTAGCAGACAGTGGTACTAGGCGCAAAGTATTAACTGGTCTAAATGGAGGCCAGGGCCCCTGTATATTTTAGCTATCATTTCAACAAATTTGTATTGGCAGTGCCATTGAAGGATTTAACAGCACAGACTACACAGCGGTGGAGCAGGGAGAGGTAAGTTTTGCAAGTGGTAGAGCACTGTTTGAGCTGGGGGGGAACACTCTCTCATGGGCGGCAGTACTGGCACAGGGCCCCTCATATTACGACAGTGTGTCTGACGTTGGTTGTGCACCACCACCATCAGAGACACTTCATTGTACTATGAGGGACCCAGTGCCAGTGCCGTCGCCCAAGAGTGGGCGCACCCACCTGTCCAGGCAAACGGCACTCGCACGGGTGCTTGCGCCAGGTGGTGACCACGGCCCTGTGGGGGGAGTCAGCCCATTTAGGGAGGTATAAAAATGGCTTATGGTGGACATTCAGCAGCTGCAAATGGCAGAATTGGAGAAGTCAGTAAGAGGAGGCCAAAAGCAAGACATTTTTCAGGCAAGCTACGTGTCAGCAGGAGGTGGGGCAAAATAATTTGAAATCCATGAATGGTTCATTTTAATGAAGGTTAGATCATCAACATTCTGGGTAGCCAGACGAGTCCTTTTTTCAGTCAGTATTGAACCAGCAGCACTGAAGACTCTTTCTGATAGCACACTAGCTGCTGGGCAAGCGAGCTCCTGTAATGCAACACAATGTAAGTGGCAGAAAGTGGCTGGCTGGCATACGACAAACTAACAAGACTGCAGTATATCCACTTTGTGAGAATTTGAATCTCATTTTCTTGGGGGGGAGACTGAACCATAACTCAGGCCCAGTGCATAAAACAACACAATGTAAGTGGCAGAAAGTGGCTGGAAGATATACGAAAAAAAATACAAGGGCTGTAGTACAATTTCAATCTCCCTACAATGATCTCAGGAAAAGTATGGCAGCAATAAAAAGGACTACTGCACACAAGAGTGTGGACAAATAAACAAGATAACTGTGCAGAAAGGAGCAACAGGATTTTTGCTTTTAAAAAAGCAGTTGGTTTGCACAGCGGCGTGCAAACAGCAATGCAGCTATCAGGGAGCCTTATAAGGCAGCCAAATAAGCTACAGAGCTGATGCACAAAAATCTAGCCTCCACTGTCCCTGCAAAGAAATGGTGGTGTTGGACAGTGGAAATCGCTACAGCACGAGCAGTTTCTGGGCTTAATCTTCCCTCCCTAACTATATCCCTTCTTCTGATGAAGCTGCGGCAACCTCTCTCTCTGCTATGATTGGCAGAAGTAAGATGGCGGTCGGCATGCACGCCCCTTTATAGCCCCTGTGACGCCGCAGAAAGCAATCCAATCACTGTCATGCCCTTCTCTAAGATGGTGGGGACCGAGACCTATGTCATCACGCTGCCCACACTCTGCATCCTCCTTCATTGGCTGAAAAATGGCGCTGAAAGCATCATACAAAACGCGACTTTGATGCGAAGATCGGTGATCCCACACTAGGATCGGGTCGGGTTTCATGAAACCCGACTTTGCCGAAAGTCGGCGATTTTTGAATTTGTCCGATCCGTTTCGCTCAACCCTAATGAACATCACATCCTATAAAAATCTTTAAATGGAACCTGTCATGACAGATAATGCACTTAACCTGCAGCTATAGGGCTTATGTGCATGTTAATAGCGGTAGCAAGGTGCCCGGCCTTCCTGGGTCATAGGAAGCTGAATAAAATGTTACATTAATATCTGCAATCCAATGTTCTTTCCAGAGAAATCCATGTTTTTTTGTATATGTAAATGAGCTATTATGAACTATGGACCGGACACTGATCTGCATAAGAATCTGCCTCCAGAGATTATTTTAAATGAAAGTAGTTACCAATGTGAGACATGTATCTAACACAGAATAGTAGACCTGAACTTTGTCTCCTTATAAACACATTTGCTACAGCCCTACAGTTCTACTGTATTGCACCTCCAGCTGTCTGTGAGATGGAAGCTGAAGCACTCAGAGAAATCTGCATATGTGTCAGGTATTAACACACACAGCTCTGCAGTGAAAAAAAAAACAAAGAGTGGCCATTACATAGCACACTGGTAACTCCTCCTTTCATGTAAACTAAGCTCTGGAGGCAGATCAGTGTCCAGCCTGTAATTCTGAACAACTCATTTAAATATAAGAAAAATATTGATTTCTCTGGAAGAAGATATCGGATTGCAGATAAGTTATCATTTAATTCAGCTTCTTATAACCTACATGCCTATATAGACGGCTTAGGGGGATTGAATCTGATAGATTCCCTGTAAGCCCTAATTGTGATTTATTTGCCTCTACTAAACAGGTTTCACCTAGTTATTTTACAAAAAGTGACATAAAATTCAAGAATGTGCAAGCAAGCTGGATTAGATACACAACATTGCTCAATAAGCCTATATAAAACTTTCTTTATTGTGCCTTGTGGTTTAATATGAAATGCCCAATGTCAACATGCAGCAAATTGCAGGAATTGACAAATAGCCTATTTCACATCTTGTGGCAGCCTCAGTATTGATTTATTCCAGGTTGTTTTATAATGTTCAGAATGCATTGGCCTTTTCTTTTGGAAGTATTATACTGAAACAAAATGTTTATCCCTTAACAGTATTAGATCATATCAATGGTCTTTCACAACAATGAGAGAATATGATTTACAAAGAATATGCAATCACAGCTCTATACCTACTAGGATTAAATACATAGCAGCACACCTTCTCTAGTCAGGGCCATATTTGTTATCATGCTGCCCCAGGCACTTTGAGTGGTCACTCCCCCTATTGGTTAGTCATAGTCCTCATGCAGCCGTCAGTGTTTCACGTATGGGTTCTTTGTCTTCCACGGATGCAACATGTACCCTTTATAGTCTATGGGGTAGTTCACATGTACGTATTTTTTTTATGGACTATGTGCTGTTGCAAAACTCATGGAAACATGTCTGTTTTTTTATATTATAACGTATGCAAAGTGTTAATATAAGTCTATCGGTACAGAAAAACACATATGTCATACAAATGGCATCAGTGTACATCAGTGTACAATCTGAGTGCTGTCCGTAATTAACATTGCAAATATAGAAACCAGAAGGGAACTGAAGGTAACTGGCCAGTCACTGTAAACAATGTTTCTGTTTGTTTTCACTTTCACCCCTATAATCCTTCACTTTCTGCAAACTCCCCTTATCCCTACACCAAGTAAGGAACTGTTCATCTCTTCTTCAATCCTCCCCATCCATCTCACCTCCTCTTTAGAACTGTTCCTCAACATACAATCCTCTGTCTCCAAACGCAGACAGCCACCTCATGCCCTCTCCTGCTAACACTTTCTCTGCTCCTTCTCACTGCTGGTGATATCTCTCCAAATCCTCCTCACCACATCCCCACAGTCATTTCTACCTTCCATCCTCGCTCTATCACAAACTTCTGTAACCTCTAACCTTATACCCATTCGCCCAGCCCCCGCTTCCCCAGTCCCACTAACAGGAGCTCTGTGGAACGCTCGCTTTGTCTGCAACAAGCTTTCCTACGTCCATGATCATTTTGTAACCACCAAACTTTCCTTCCTCGCCATCACCGAAACCTGGCTCACCTCTTCTGACACAGCCTCTCCTGCTGCACTTTCGTTTGGTGGATTCCACCTTTCTCACACACCCTGCCCCAGCAGCAAGCATGGCGAAGGAGTTGGTTTTCTCCTGTCAGATAACTGCTCCTTCACCCCAATCCCACTGCCACCCTCTGTTACCCTCCCTTAATTTGTGCGCATCTACTCCCCCTTCAACCTCAAACTGGCTGTCATTTACCACCCCCAAGGGCCAGTCACCACCTTCTTTGACCCCTTCACCACCTGGCTATTTCATTTCCTTTCCACGGATATCTCCACTATCATCATGGGTGACTTCAACATCCCCATTGACATTTCCCTCTAAGCCACTAAACTTCTATCTTTCACTTCCTCCTTTGGCCTCACTCAATGGTCTTCTGCAGCCACCCACAAAGATGGCCACATACTGGACCTCATCTTCACCCGCCTCTGCTCACTATCTAACTTCTCTAACTTACCTCTTCCTCTTTCTGACCACAACCTACTCAGATTCTCTTCCCTATCCACTCCATGTCTACAATTCCCACCCCACAAACTTTCACACCCTCACAGAAATCTTAAAACACCTTGATCTTCACTTACTCTCTGAATCCCTCCTCCCTATCACAGACATAAGTTCCCTACACAAAGCGGATGACACTGCTGCTCTATATAACACCACAATAGCTGTAGCTTTGGAATCTGCTGCCCCTCTTACACATACCAAAGCTCGTAAAATCATCAGACAGCCCTGGCACACCAGCCTGACCAAAGAACTGAGTCGAGCTTCTAGGGGTGCTGTGCGAAGATGGAAAAGATCCCACTCCAATGAGCACTTCATTGCATTCAAACAGTTCCTCACTACTTTCAAGGCCACACTCGCCACAGCTAAACAAACCTACTCCTCATCTCTCATATCCTCCCTGTCTCACAGCCCTAAACAGTTATTCAACACCTTAAATTCTCTCCTCCATCCCCCAGCATCTCCTCATTTTTCAAGCATAAGATTGATAACATAAGAGACAGTTTTGGTCAACAACCCCCAGAGCCCTTCCTCCCAACTTCCCAGTCCTTTACCTCCAAAACCAACTTCTCCACTATTGCAGAAGTTTGACTCTCCACTCTCTCAAGATCGCATCTCACCACCTGTGCACTTGACCCGATCCTATCCCACTTCATCCCAAACCTCACCACAGTCTTCATCCCAACCCTAACCTATCTCTTCAACCTATCACTAACAACTGATGTTTTCCCCTCAAGCTTTAAACATGCCTCAATCACACCTATCCTCAAAAAGCCATCTATTGACACATCCTCTGTATCTAGCTATCACCCTATATCACTTCTCCCCAATGTCTCCAAACTACTGGAACACCACATCTATCTTGAACGGTCCTCCCATCTATCTTCTTGCTCCCTCTTCGACCACTTACAATCTGGCTTCCGGTCACACCACTCCACTGAAACTGCACTAACTAAAGTCGCCAATGACCTATTAACCGCCAAGAGCAAGCGACACTAATCTGTCCTCCTCCTCCTGGACCGGTGCTCTGCCTTTGACACAGTGGACCATTCCCTATTATTACAGACCCTCTCATCTCTTGGCATCACAGACTTGGCCCTATCCTGGATCTCGTCATACCTAACAGACCGGACATTCAGCGTCTCCCACTCACACACCACCTCCTCACCTCGCCCCCTATCTGTCGGGGTCCCTCAACGTTCAGTCCTAGGGCCCCTTGCTCTTCTCCATTTACACCTTTGGCCTGGGACAGCTCTCAGAATCTCACAGCTTTCAGTATCCCCTCTATGCTGATGACACACAGATCTACATCTCTGGACCAGATATCACATCCCTACTAACCAGAATCCCTCAATGTCTGTCCACTATTTCATCCTGCTTGTCCGCTAGATTTCTGAAACATAGCATGGACAAAACAGAATTCATCATCTTTCCCCATCTCACGTGACCCCCCAATGAACCTATCCATTACAGTAAACGGCTGCCCACTCTCCCCAGTCCCGCAAGCCCGCTGCCTCGGGGTAATCCTTGACACTGATCTCTCCTTCAAATCACATACCCAAGCCCTTTCCACTTCCTGCCGACTTCAACTCAAAAATATTTCATGGATTCGTACATTCCTCAACCAAGAATCTACAAAAACCCTAGTCCATGCCCCATCATCTCTCGCCTTGACTACTGCAACCTCCTACTCTGTGGCCTCCCCTCGAACACTCTCGCACCCCTCCAATCTATTCTAAACTCTGCTGCCTGACTAATCCACCTGTCCCCCTATTCCCCGGCCTCTACACTGTCAATCCCTTCACTGGCTCCCCATTGCCCAGAGACTCCAGTACAAAACCCTAACCATGACATACAAAGTCATCCGCAACCTGGGTCCTCCATACATCTGTGACCTCATCTCCCGGTACTTACCTGCACGCAACCTCCGATCCTCACAAGATCTCCTACTCTACTCTCCTCTTATCTCCTCTTCCCACAATCATAAACAAGATTTCTCTCGTGCATCACCCCTACTCTGGAACCCTCTACCACAACATATCAGACTTTCGTCTACCATTGAAACCTTCAAAAAGAACCTGAAGACCTACCTCCGACAAGCCTGCAACCTGCAATAACCACCGATCGACCAAACCGCTGCACGACCAACTCTACCCTCGCCTACTGTATTCTCACCCATCCCTTGTAGATTGTGAGCCCTCGCGGGCAGGGTCCCCTCTCCTCCTGTACCAGTTGTGACTTATACTGTTTAAGATTATTGTTCTTGTTTTTATTATAATTAAAAGAGCGTTTATTTGGTTATTGGCAACTGGCACTGCAGCATGTGCCTGTACTTGGAGAGATATAAAATTTTATTAAAATATAATAAATATAAAGAGCACAATATACCCACAAACAAAATTATATATATATATATATATATATATATATATCAATATCTAAAAGATACACAGCCATAAGGGAGAAAATGCAAGTGTGCAAGTATGCAAAAAAAGAAACAACAAAATGTGACATCGACAGTTTGTGCTAATGTAAATACATGCTAAGTGCTAGCATAAATATGTGAAAAAATAAATGGCGTAACCAAACAACCATAAGCTGGAGGTTAACATATGAATGTGAGCAATAAATACTATCTTATACTACGTGTATAATGTATCCAGAGCAATGTATAAGGAAAAACAGTGTGGTATGTGGGGTATATCAGAGAGGTGAAAATATGATTATGAATAGAACAAATGTAAGGGGTGTATAGTGATATAAGGTGTAAAAAAGGGGGCAATGAAATAAAAGGCGATGCGCAGACAGTAATTATAATGTGCCAATGTCCTACAAGAGAGTTATACCAAGTGTGGAAATGAAACAAATAAGCAGTTATATTACACCTGATAGACTCCGTCCGTCCCTCCAAGTACAGAGCACCTCGACGCGCGTTTTGGATTAAATCCTTTGTCAGAGGGTGATGTACGTGTGGGACTGGAGAGTTTATATACCAGTATGGTGGACGCCGATGAGAAGAAGCGGGAGTGTTAGTGGCGCATGCGCTGTCGGGAGGAACCGGAAGCGGACAGTGCCCGCGTCACATTACCCGGCAGCAGAAAGGAGCTGCAACTGTGGCAACACAAACGCGGGATGACCGCTATCCGAGACACAGGCGGCGCACGCGCACCGCCACAGCAAACTTCAAATAGGCGAAACCCTAACTATGATGGGAAAAGTGATAAATATGTGTGTAAGTGAACAGGGATACAAAAAAGAAAAAGGAGGGCATATAATTGTACATAATGTGATACACAGAGTATATATTAAAGAGATATATGAGTGTGTGCAACAAAGGAAGATGAAAGAGAAAAAGATAAAAAAATTAATAAAGAAAAAATAATAAAGAAAAAATAAATAATAAATAAATTAGTGGTGCAAGGAAAAATAAATAATAAATAATAATAATAATATATGACTGGGTAAATAAAGTTTAAGGACGACCATTAAAGAACTTATTAATTGCAGCAAAGGAAATCTGATGGAACAGAAGAAAAAAATAATAGAAGTAAATAATAAAAACAACAAATATTAATAAAATAAATAAATTGCTAGGAAAAATAGATAATAAATAAATAAATGATTGTATAATCAAGTGAAATGTATGAACACCCAATAAGGGACATATTTATCCAAATAATAATATGCCTATAACAAACAAAGGAATATTGTTGCAGAAAAAAGCCAACTAAAATATATAGTAGGCAAATAAAGCATTTCCATACAAAAGGATGTCATACACCAAGAAAAATCCTCCACAGAAATATGTATATACAGTGCATACAAATAGGTCAGTAAAGAATCCGTTATTTGAAAATAGTAAAAAGAATATATATGTGATATATAGTAATAGTAACTAATATATGATCTAATTAAAGACATTTTTCTTCAAAGGGGTCCTAGAAGGTGGATAATGGAAAAAGCGGACAACAAAAAGCATCCATCAAAAGTCTTCTCACACCAGCCCGTACATCACAGGAACAAGTCCAAAAAGAAACCAATAAGGTAAATAACTAAAATAAATAAAATATAAAAGATTAATAAAAGAGCACACATAATATAAATTCAGCAAAATATCAAAGAGCAGATTATATAACCATATACATGAACCAGCGCAATAAATACGCTACTAGAAGATTATACACATAAGGTATGTATACAGGATAAGTAATCAAATCTGAAATCTGCGTGTCTCCAAAACTGGAAAAGTTTTCCAGTTTTGGAGATACGCAGATTTCAGATTTGATTACTTATTTTACATATTTTTTGCGCTGGTTCATGTCTTACATCAGTTTGTATATACTATTGTCCGTCCTGATATTTATTATATTTTAATTAAATTTTATATCTCTCCAAGTACAGGCACATGCTGCAGTGCCAGTTGCCAATAACCAAATAAAGGCTATTTTAAATATATATCTCTTTGGCCTTCTTTATATATTATATATTATTTCATCATTATTTACTCCTTATCCCGATTTGTTTGTTGTGTTTTCTTGATAGTACTCCGAGTGGTTTGCCACTCACCTACTGTGTATCAGTAATCCCTTTCCCACTTTTGTTCATTATTATTTTTTATTTTTTATTTGAGTAAATGAAATAATAGTTTCTGGTGGGTCAGTTTTTTACTGTGTACATTTTCTTACAGTTTTTATTATGTATACCCCTCCTCACATGTAAAGTGCCATGGAATAATTGCCGCTATAATAATAATAATAATAATAAATAATAATAATATAGGAGAATCTTTGCAATTTATTGATCCCTTTGTGAAAATCACCAATGACACTGATGGTAACAATGGGTACATGGACCATACACCGCTGACTCCACTACCATTTTTATGTGTTAACTCAGACGAGTGAATGGTGCCTACAAGTGCCAATTCACTTTAGATGTTAAGGTCCACCTAAACATTAGACTAAGGTCGTCCAAACTGTTCTGTCTTCCTCCACATAGGATGCTGTGTGGATTTCAACATATGGCTAAACCTTCATCCACATCCCAGTAAACAGACTGTGTTGATGCTTAAGTCTTATTTATTAGGGTGATGATAACCAAAACTATAACGTTGAACAACAATGGTGGACAGTATTCATAGTAGATGATCGAATAGTGAATGATGTTGATGTACAAAGTGGATGTTCAGTGAATAATCATAGTGGATGACTGATCATAGTGGATGACTGATCATAGTGGATGACTGGTGAAAAACTGTAAAGAATAACAGCATTTCAGTATATACACATACAGGGTGCAATCACATAAATAACTGGGACATAACAGCAAGAATTATACAGAGTGCATTACACAGTAATTCTAACAGCATTGCCCTATTCTATACAAGAATGCATCTATCTAAATGCAGAGTACACATTAACCTAACTGCAAGCTGCAAAGCACATCTGCCTAACTATATCTGACTATAGGAGCTGCATAAGGCTTAAATACTAACACAAACATAAGATGCATTAAACCTTTATAAACGTACCGAGATCCGTTAGGACAGGGGTAAGAAAGTAAGCGAGACAGGAGCACGTGTGCCTCTCTGCAGATCTGAGGAAAAATGGCTACTGAAGCTTGTCTTCACAAGAAGAATGTGGGCGGAACTAACCCATAAGACATTGCTCTTAGGAGGGAAAAGTTGGTAAACAACATGAAAAGTAGGCAACTGATGACCTCCAGTGGCCACAACTTGAATAACATGATAATTAACTCTCTGCACATTAAGATGGGCAGAACACTCCCCGCTTGGCGTCAACAGATGCCACAATTAGGTTCTTTTGGGGAAAATAATAATACAAGCTCGGTAACGGGTCTGAGGAACAGTTTGCTTTCTCCAAGCTTGCACACTCTGACCTCTACTTTCCGCACTTTCCCATCTTTACTGGGAAGGGTCTTAATGACTAGGCCGAGTGGCCACTCGTTCTGATGTGACTGACTGTCTTTGATGAGTACAGCATCGCCAGATTGAATGTTTGGACGGTCTTTCTGCCACTTTGTCCCGGTTTGCAGAGTGGAGAGATACTGTTTCCTCCATCTATTCCAGAAGACGTTGGACACGCTTTGTACTTGCCTCCATTGCCGTCTGTAGAGGTCTTTGTCATTGAACTCTCCGAGTGGAGCTTTCGAGACACAGGTTTTCTGTGTGAGTAACATTGCTGGAGTAAGGATGGATGGATCTCCAGAATCACTAGAAAGTGCTGTCTTGTAGGACTGGGTTACATGAAATAGACAAGCTATAGCTCGAACAAGTGACTTCCAGGTGGAGAACCTGCTGAACCGGTGAGATTCGACGTGGCAGCTTGAAATCTCTGTATGTAGAGCAGACACTTGAGGTCGGATCTCTTCGTCTGTGTCTGGACCCACTAGTTCGAAAGTTTCAGGCCTGCTGATGTGGGGCATCGAACGGTACAAGGAGGTAGGACTTGTGAACCATGAAGTGTCCTTCAGATGACTGGGAGCAACGGATCTAGTTGCGTGGTCCGCGGGATTGTGGTGAGTAGGTACGTAGTGCCACTGATTAGGGCCGGTGGATCTTCTTACCCGAAGTACCCGGTTGCTGACGTAGACGTAGAAGCGTCGTGTCTCGTTACAGATGTACCCCAGTACCACCTTGCTATTGGGATAGAACTCTGCATCCTTGATCTTCAGGCTCATCGCATCCGAGATCAGTTCGGCCAACTCAACTGCGAGGACAGCAGCACAGAGTTCCAGTCTGGGTATCGTGTGTTCACGAAGTGGTGCCAATTTTGTCTGGCTCATAACATAGTAACATAGTAACATAGTTAGTAAGGCCGAAAAAAGACATTTGTCCATCCAGTTCAGCCTATATTCCATCATAATAAATAAATACCCAGATCTACGTCCTTCTACAGAACCTAATAATTGTATGATACAATATTGTTCTGCTCCAGGAAGACATCCAGGCCTCTCTTGAACCCCTCGACTGAGTTCGCCATCACCACCTCCTCAGGCAAGCAATTCCAGATTCTCACTGCCCTAACAGTAAAGAATCCTCTTCTATGTTGGTGGAAAAACCTTCTCTCCTCCAGACGCAAAGAATGCCCCCTTGTGCCCGTCACCTTCCTTGGTATAAACAGATCCTCAGCGAGATATTTGTATTGTCCCCTTATATACTTATACATGGTTATTAGATCGCCCCTCAGTCGTCTTTTTTCTAGACTAAATAATCCTAATTTCGCTAATCTATCTGGGTATTGTAGTTCTCCCATCCCATTTATTAATTTTGTTGCCCTCCTTTGTACTCTCTCTAGTTCCATTATTTCCTTCCTGAGCACCGGTGCCCAAAACTGGACACAGTACTCCATGTGCGGTCTAACTAGGGATTTGTACAGAGGCAGTATAATGCTCTCATCATGTGTATCCAGACCTCTTTTAATGCACCCCATGATCCGATATGGCTTTGTCCGCTTACGTCTGTGGATTTGAGGTACGTTACTGCTGCAATCGCTTTGACTGATGCATCACAGAAAATGCAAAGTCTTTGCGTTTTGACCTCTGTGGATGGCACAGGAGCATACGGTCGTTTCACACGAAGGTTGGTCAGGGCTTCAAGAGACTTCCTCCACTCTGCCCACAGGTCAGCCTTTCCCGCTGGAAGTGGATCATCCCAATCAGTAGTGTCTTGGGTGAAGTCCCTGAGCATCAGCTTTCCTTGGATGGTTACTGGAGCTACGAACCCCAAGGGGTCGTATAAACTATTTACGAAGGAAAGAACTCCTCTGCGCGTGAAGGGTTTCTCATCCTTGCTGATCTGAAAGGTGAAGGTATCTGTCTTCAGGTCCCACAGCAATCCAAGGCTCCGCTGCATAGGAAGGGGGTCGATGCTGAGGTCTAAATCCTTTAGATCGCTGGAATAGTCTTCAGAGGGAAAGGCTTCCATCAACTCTTGGCTGTTGGAAGAAATCTTGTGTAACCTTAGGTTAGACTGAGCGAGCATGTCACGAGTCCTCTTTAGTAGACTGATTGCGGCCTCACTTGTCGGTGTGGACTTCAAACAGTCATCCACGTAAAAATCCTTTTCCACAAAGGACCTGACGTCCGAGCCATACTCTTCTTCACCCTTTTTGGCAGAATGTCGGAGGCCGTAGATTGCGACCGCTGGGGAAGGACTGTTCCCAAAGATGTGTACCCGCATCCGGTACTCTGCGATGTCTTCGTCCGGGTCGTTGTCACAGTACCAGAAGAACCTCAGGTAGTTTCTGTGTTCCTCTTTGACGAGAAAACAGTGGAACATCTGTTGTATGTCGGCCATAAATGCCACTGAATCTCTACGGAAACAGAGTAATACTTCCAGAAGTCTGTTGTTAAGGTCTGGGCCCGACAGTAAGACATCATTCAATGACACGTCTTCGCTTTTGGCACTTGAGTCGAATACCACTCTAATTTGACCTGGCTTCTTAGGATGGTACACTCCGAAGATGGGCAGGTACCAACACTCCTCTCCGTGTCGAAGTGCAGGTGCAATCTCTGCGTGGTTCTTCTGGAATATCTTTCCCATGAAGGTAAAGAAATGTTCCTTCGTCTCAGGTGACTTCTGAAGCTTGTGTCTTAGGGAGATGAATCTGCTGTAGACCAATTCCTTGTTGTTGGGTAGGCGTCTCCTCTGAGGTCGAAATGGTAGAGGTGCGACCCAACTATTCGCCGTATCCTTGACTATTTGTTCATCCATGATGTCCAGGAATATCTTGTCTTCTATAGACATCGCTACCTTGTTGTCTTCCTTCGTCCTGTGGAAGACTGTACATCCTATGTGGTCTTGTTCACCTTCACAGGCGTGGTCTTCGTTGATAGGAACTGAGAAAGGGCAAGGTAGGGGAGTGCTGCTCGGTAGTTCCTTTACCAGCAGACTATTGTGACACGGCTGGAAGAGAGATGGACGTCCATTTTCTAGTGTGCTGGTAAGCATACTGTTGACTGAAACCGGCTTGTGTGCTCCTCCTAGACAGACATCTCCTACAATGACCCATCCAAAGTCTTGCCTCTGCGCGTATGGAGCATTCCGTGAGCCGTTGATATATTCTCTAGTCTTGTGGACTCGTAGTATATCTCTTCCCAGAAGTAAAGCTATTGGTGCTTCTGGTTCCAACTTAGGTATCAGGTGGGCTATACGCTTCAGGTGGGGGTGATACGTTGCCACCTCTGGTGAAGGTATCTCAGACCTGTTGTCAGGAATCTGGTTGCACTCCAGGATGGTCAGTAGTGACAGACAGGTCTGGCCATCCATGGACTCCACTTTGTATCCAGTTGCTTTCCTCCCCGCCGTCTCGACGGTACCTGAACATGTCCTAAGGGAGTAGGGAGAACCGGGGCCTACAATGCTGAAGTTGTCAAAGAAGATGGACCTGGCTAAAGACCTATTACTTTGGTCATCTAGGATTGCATATATCTTGAGGGCTTTGTCTCTGTGGCCTGTTGGATAGACTCGGACAAGGCAGATTTTTGAGCAGGATCTTCCTCCCTTGAGTCCCTTACAGATCTCCGTACATTGAGAGGTGACCGCAGGGGTGTCTTCGTCGGTGTTCTTCTGTTTCTCATCGTGCTCCTCTGCTCGTGACAACACTCCTGGAGGTGGTCCAGGATGCAAGGCTGTATTGTGATCCGTGCTGCTGCATTCTGCACATTTCACGCTAGCTCCACAGTTCCTGGCGAAGTGAGAGGTCGTAGCACAGCATTTGAAGCAGATGTTGTTTTCCTTGAGGAAACCTTTGCGATCCTCTAAAGTCTTCTCCCTGAAGGCTCTGCACTTTAGTAGAGGATGTGGTTTCCTGTGTAGAGGACACTGCTTACTGACATCCTGAGGTTTGCTCTCTTCCGTAGGGGGCTTAGTTGTCTTGTGTGGAGGACCTGTGGAATCAATATCAGTTTTATGGACTGCCACGGGTGTCTTACTGGGTTTGACACCAGGGGTAGTGGAACATGACAGAGTGAAATCAAAACTAGGGTCATTTCTGATCTTGGCTTGCTGGGTGACAAACTCAACAAATACAGCAAAAGGAGGGAATGGTACGTTATGAATTTGTTTATACCGTGAACCATGTATAATCCACCTTTCTTGAAGATTGTAAGGAAGTTTTTGTACTATTGGATTGACACCCCTAGCAGTGTCTAAGAATGCCAATCCAGCCAAGTGACCTTCCTTCTGGGCGACCTGTAACTCTATCAATAAATCACTCAATTCTCTAAGTCTTTGATAACCCTTGGGCCCTATCTTAGGGAAATCATCAATTCTTTTGAATAAAGCATTCTCTATTACTTCTACGGACCCATAGCATTCGTCAAGTCTTTCCCACACTTTACGTAAACCTATGTGTGGGTATTCTATGTTAATGTCTCTTAGTCTTTTAGCATGCTCGACCGATTCAGTTCCAAGCCACTTTACCAGGAGATCTAACTCCTCACTACTAGAAAGGTCCAGTCCCTGAATGGCGTTCTGGAACGAAGCTCGCCACGACCTGTAGTTTTCGGCTTTGTCAGTGAACTTTACAAGTCCATTTGTTACCAGTTCTCGGCGGGCAAAGAACTTTGCCAAGTCTATGGTGGCTTGATCAGTGTTGGTACGAGCCGGTATGTTATAGCCATGTCTAGTGTGTGGTGCGTCACCATACCTGTGAGATGCTCTTGGCTTCGGACAGTCTGCATAGTACCTTTCTGGTGAAGAAGATGTCTCTTTAAGGTGAGGTGGGAGCTGTACCTTCTTCTCAGTGGAACGGTAGCTGTGGTCGACTCCTCTGTGTTGGACGTCTTCTTGTTTGTAGTAGTGAAGTTCGGGGTTGGATCGATGATAATCGGCGTAGGCTGATCGTTGTAGTCTGTCGAGGGTGTTGTCCATGCTGGAGTGTCGATGAACATACTCTGCGACGCGCTGAGCTGGATCTTGCTGCTCTAGATCTGTTCCAAGAACGTTGCTGCGTCTCTCATAATCAGGATCCTTCATGGCTTCCAAGTACTCTGCCTTAGCTATTGCAGCTGCTGCCTCTTTGTCTACCATAAGTCTTTCTAGAGACACTTGCAGGCGCGCACCTTCTGCTTCTTGCTCTGCCCACAAACGTGCGGTTTCGGCTTGCAGGCGTGCAGTTTGTTCTGCCTGCAAACGTACCTTTTCTGCCTCATGCTCTGCTTGTCTCAGCTTTAGATGCATTTCTTTCTCGGCAAAGGAGGACCTCGCTTTGGCTGCTTCAGCTTCAGCACGAGCGACAGCAGCCAGCTCTGCTAATGATGACCTGTTAGAGCTTGCTCGTGACCTCATCTTGAGTGAGGATGTGCTGTTTCGAGACATTGTGCGCTTAGCTGCGTACTGCTGAGTGTTTTGGCGGGAAACTGAGTCTAGGTGCGGTGAGCTTCCGCGTGGCGGGAATGATGTAGCTCCTCTTGGCGGGCTGCAGTATAGTCCCGCGGCTGTATGGCAGCTGCTGTGATACCCGAATTCGGAGCAGTGTGGGTGTTAGCGGTTCCATACAGTCTGAACAACTAAGCCTGCGACCGGCTATCAGTTTCACTGAAGGCAGCTAATCTGTTCTTACTTTACAATCACCGCCTGCGACTGGCGGTCTTGTTTTTCACTGTTCTGTCTTCCTCCACGTAGGATGCTGTGTGGATTCCAACATACGGCTAAACCTTCATCCACATCCCAGTAAACAGACTGTGTTGATGCTTAAGTCTTATTTATTAGGGTGATGATAACCAAAACTATAACGTTGAACAACAATGGTGGACAGTATTCATAGTAGATGATCGAATAGTGAATGATGTTGATGTACAAAGTGGATGTTCAGTGAATAATCATAGTGGATGACTGATCATAGTGGATGACTGATCATAGTGGATGACTGGTGAAAAACTGTAAAGAATAACAGCATTTCAGTATATGCACATACAGGGTGCAATCACATAAATAACTGGGACATAACAGCAAGAATTATACAGAGTGCATTACACAGTAATTCTAACAGCACTGCCCTATTCTATACAAGAATGCATCTATCTAAATGCAGAGTACACATTAACCTAACTGCAAGCTGCAAAGCACATCTGCCTAACTATATCTGACTATAGGAGCTGCATAAGGCTTAAATACTAACACAAACATAAGATGCATTAAACCTTTATAAACGTACCGAGATCCGTTAGGACAGGGGTAAGAAAGTAAGCGAGACAGGAGCACGTGTGCCTCTCTGCAGATCTGAGGAAAAATGGCTACTGAAGCTTGTCTTCACAAGAAGAATGTGGGCGGAACTAACCCATAAGACATTGCTCTTAGGAGGGAAAAGTTGGTAAACAACATGAAAAGTAGGCAACTGATGACCTCCAGTGGCCACAACTTGAATAACATGATAATTAACTCTCTGCACATTAAGATGGGCAGAACACAAACCTTTCTTAACCCCTTTCTGACCTCGGACGGGATAGTACGTCCGAGGTCAGATCCCCTGCTTTGATGCAGGGCTCCGCGGTGAGCCCGCATCAAAGCCGGGACATGTCAGCTGTTTTGAACAGCTGACATGTGCCCGTAATAGGCGTGGGCAGAATCGCGATCTGCCCGCACCTATTAACTAGTTAAATGCCGCTGTCAATCGCAGACAGCGGCATTTAACTACCATTTCCGGCCGGGCGGCCGGAAATGAAGTCATCGCCGACCCCCGTCACATGATCGGGGGTCGGCGATGCTTCAGAATTGTAACCATAGAGGTCCTTGAGACCTCTATGGTTACTGATCCTTGGCAGCTGTGAGCGCCACCTTGTGGTCGGCGCTCACAGCACACCTGCAATTCTGCTACATAGCAGCGACCTGATGATCGCTGCTATGTAGCAGAGCCGATCGTGCTATGCCTGCTTCTAGCCTCCCATGGAGGCTATTGAAGCATGGCAAAAGTAAAAAAAAAAAGTTTAAAAAAATGTGAGAAAAATAAAAAAAATATAAAAGTTTAAATCACCCCCCTTTCGCCCCAATCAAAATAAATAAAAAAAAAATCAAATCTACACATATTTGGTATCGCCGCGCTCAGAATCGCCCGATCTATCAATTAAAAAAAAGCATTAACCTGATCACTAAACGGCGTAGCGAGAAAAAAATGTGAAACGCCAGAATTACGTTTTTTTGGTCGCCGCGACATTGCATTAAAATGCAATAACGGGCGATCAAAAGAACGTATCAGCACCAAAATGCTATCATTAAAAACGTCATCTCGACACGCAAAAAATAAGCCCTCAACCGACCCCAGATCATGAAAAATGGATATGCTACGGGTATCGGAAAATGGCGCAATTTTTTTTTTTTTTTTTTTTTTAGTAAAGTTTGGAATTTTTTTCTCCCCCCACTTAAGGTGGTTTCACACTTGCGTTTTTGTCAGCAGCGTTTTTTTTCTTCAAAAAAACGCAGCCGGTTTTTTTCCTATATTTAACATTGAAAACGCATGCGTTTTTTGTGTACGCGTTTGGTCGCGTTTTGTAACGCATGCGTTTTTTTACTGCATGCGTTCATTTTCTAAAATGCTACTTCTAGTATTTTTAGAAGCGTTTTTTGGACCCCAAAAAAACGCATGCGTTTTCATGCGTTTTTTTGGGTCAAAAAATACATTGGAGTCAATGGGGACGCATGCGTTTTTTGGTGCATGCGTTTTTGCGTTAAAAAACGCATGCGTTTTTTTATTAAACACACTAATATGCCACCCCCCAACATAAAGGTGATAAAGGGATCCTAACCCTACCCCTAACCCTAAGGGATCCTAACCCTAACCCTAACCCTACCCCTAACCCTAACCCTACCCCTAACCCTAAGGGATCCTAACCGTAACCCTAACCCTACCCCTAACCCTACCCCTAACCCTAATCCCTTTATGGTTAGGGTTAGGGGTAGGGTTAGGGTTAGGATCCCTTAGGGTTAGGGGTAGGGTTAGGGGTAGTGTTAGGGTTAGGGGTAGGGTTAGGGTTAGGGGTAGGGTTAGGGTTAGTGGTAGGGTTATGGTTAGAGTTAGGATCCCTACCCCTAACCCTCCCCCTACCCCTAACCCTAACCCTAATTATTTCTGTTTATAGTGGGTTTTTTACTTTATTGTGATGATTGGCAGCTGTCACACATTTCTCAGCATGCGTTTTAAAAACGCAAACGCATGAAAAAATGCATGTAAACGCGTCAAAACGCCGCGTTTTTTTCACCACATGCAAAAACGCATGCATCAAAAAAACGCAGCGTTTGCCGCGTTTACATGCGTTTTTTCACCATACTTTTTTTTGCGTTTTTTACCGCAAAAACGCACCCAAAAAAAGGCCAATGTGAAACCAGCCTTAGACAAAAAATAACCTAGCCATGTTAGGTGTCTATGAACTCGTAATGACCTGGAGAATCATAATGGCAGGTCAGTTTTAGCATTTAATGAACCTAGCAAAAAAGCAAAACAAAAAACAAGTGTGGGATTGCACTTTTTTTGCAATTTCACCGCACTTGGAATTTTTTTCCCGTTTTCTAGTACACGACATGCTAAAACCAATGATGTCGTTCAAAAGTACAACTCGTCCCGCAAAAAATAAGCCCTCACATGGCCAAATTGACGGAAAAATAAAAAAGTTATGGCTCTGGGAAGGAGGGGAGTGAAAAACGAACACGGAAAAACGAAAAATCCCAAGGTCATGAAGGGGTTAATATTCCTGAAACAGGGAAAAAATTGCACCTAACTGTATGAAAATGCAATAGCTTCTTCGGTTTGCACTGCCTATGTATTAACAGCCAGCAAGGCATGCATCTGTCCACAAAAAAGGATATTTTTTCAACTGCTTATACAATATACATTAAGTCGTCTAGAAAGTTTGCAACTTTGAAACTTATGTGTGCAGTTAAAGGGAATCTGTCACCAAGTTGTTGCTATGTAATCGGACAGTACTATAGTGTAGCTGCAGAAAGCAATGTGATGTGTTTTGCCATTTCAATACAACCAATGTTTTATCAGATCATCACTTCATGACAAGCTGCCTTTGAACCTCCTAGTCCATCCAAGCCAACACCACTGTTTAGCAGCTTTCTGTCAATATGCAATGTACACAGAAATCTGCTAATCAATGATTCCTAACATGCGCCGTACATATGCTGCTCTGCGAGAGCTGCGTTCCCGCAAACAGCAGTATATGTACATACCGGCGATCGCACGGCCTCACACTGAGCCCCGCGACGATCACGTGTGGATGTCAACTCTGTGTGAGAACTGACACCCCGCAGCAACACCCATGGCATTTAACCCCTCTGAGCATCATTCAGTGAATCAGTTCCCTGCTTGTTTCCATCAGGACAATGAGATGCGATTGCGTTGTCCTGATGGTTTCCATGGAGACCCCCAGCCCCAAAATGACTGCGGGGTCCTTCCAGATCCTGCAGGGTAGGTGGCTTGTGAGTGCCTGCTGAGAACAGGTGCTGACACACCTCCTTCCTCGCCTGTTAGTGCAGAGTATCAGATCGGCGCTCTGACACTATACAGTGATGTCCCATCCTGGAACAATGTAAAAAAGAGTAATAAAAAATATTAAAATGTGTAAAAATATTTTTTTTAATCCCTAAATAAAGAAAAAAATTTTTTTTTCCAATAAATACATTTATGTAAATAAAAAAATAAACAATACAAGTACAATACCATATTTGGTATCTCTGCGTCCATAATGACCGCCTCTTTGAAACTGTTTTACTAGTTAACCCCTTAAGTGAACACCATAAAAAAAAATTAAAAATTAAGCAAAACAGTGCTTTATCCTCATACCGCTGAACAAAAAGTGCAGTAAAATGCAATCAAAAGGACAAATGTAAGTAAATATGGTACCGTTGAAAACATCATCTTGTCCTGCAAAAAACAAGCTGCCATTCAGCTCCATCAGCAGAAAAATAAAAAAGTTATAGCTCTCAGAATAAAGCGATGAAAAATAACTATTTTTTCTATAAAATAGTTTTTTATTGTGTAAAATCGCCAAAACATAAAAAAAGTTAAAAATAAGGTATCACTGTAATCAAACTGACCCAAACAATAAAGCTGTATTACCAATTTTAACACACGTGGAACGGTATTAAAAATAAAAAAAAAAGCAACTCCTGAATTACTGGTTTTGTTCATTCTGCCTTCCAAAAATCGAAATGGAAAGCGTTCAAAAAAGGTCATGTGCCCGAAAATGGTAGCAATAAAAACATCAGCTCATCCCGCAAGAAACGAGCTCTTACATGACTGTCAGCCAAAATAAGGAAAAATTATAGCTATCAAAATATGATGCAAAAATTAGTTTTTGCAATAAAAAGCGTCTTTTAGTGTGTGACAGCAGCCAAACATATAAACTTGATATAAATCTGGTGTCGCTGTAATTGCACCGACCCGAAGAATAAAGTCACCTAATCACATATACTGCACGCGGAATGGCATAAAAATATATAATACCAATTCTTCACCTGCTGCTGATTTTTTTCACTCTGCTTCCTGAAGATTGCAGCAACGCTCAGCGCACATTTATCCTGTGCTCTGCGCTGAGTGCTTACACTGGGGTTTCTGTGTAAATTTCTGAAATATGTGATTCAGACAGAACCCCTGGCGGAAAATTCCCTACAATGAGACAGTCTTTTTAGGATTGCATAAAAGTGTTATTGGTCACAGTTTTGTGCACTTCTGAAAAGGACACTGCTGAGTCCAGAGTAAATCTGCTGCCTCAATATGGGGTTTCATCTGAATCACGTCACTCAGATTTAGAGGAAAACCCCAAAGTAAGTGGTCAGCGTAGTGCACTGGATAAGTGTGATCCCAAAAGTTATTCAAAATGTTCTCAATAAAATCTTCAACTCAAATCCACAAAAAAAGCAAGTCCCCACTCGGGTCTGTCATCTGTTAATGGAAAAATTTAGGGCTTCCATGTTACTGGTAGCACAAATGCACTGGAAAAGCTAAATGGCTCCTCGCTCAACCAAAAGAAATTCAGCAAATTCTCTGCTCCCAAATCCAAATGCGCTCTCTCTCTTCTGAGCCACAACATTTAGAGCCCACATGTTTGGTACTTCTGTAGTAATGAGAGCCAGCCGAATTGGCAGGTGCATGTCTCCAGAAGTATGAGCTGCGCATAATGTACTGGTCACTACAGCAGCAGTTTGCAATTTTCACTCACCAACATCCACTGCTGCTTGTTTCTGGAAAACATCCATGGAGTCAAAATAATCACTACAACTGTAAATAAATTCCCAAAGGGTAAAAATTTCCAAAATGGGGGTCACTTGAGTGGGGATTCTGCTTTTGTAACATTTAGGGGCTCTTTAAATGGAATCTACAAACTAGTCTAGGAAAATCTGCGTTCCAGGAGGCAAATAGCACTCCATCCCTCCCAAGTCTCTCCGTATGGCAAAGTAGTACTATACATCAACATATGGGGTATTTCTATATTTAGCAGAAATTGTGGGACTTATTTTGGTGCCATTTGTACCCATTTCCCAGTATGAAAATGTAAAACTTGGGGCCAACACACAATCTTGGTGGTAAAAACTTAATTTTTTCACTGCTCAATGGCATAAAAGTCTATGACACACCTGTGGTGTCAATATTATCACAGAAGAGAGGTTTAATTGGTAAAATGGGGTAACTTATGGGGGGGTTCTGCTGTTCTGGCACCTCAAGGGCTCTGCCAATGTAGAATGGCAACCTCAAACATGTGTAGCAAGATCTCCACTGTAATATGGCGCTATGTCCTTTGTGAGCTTTGCACTGTGCCTCAAAAGTAGTTTTTGACCACATATATTGTATCGGTGAACTCAGGAGAAATTGCACAGCAAATTTTGCAGTTCTTTTCTCTTTTTGCCCTTGTGAAAATACAAAATTTGAAGCTAAAAAAGATTTTTGTGGGAAAAATGTGATTTTTTTTAATTTCACGGCTTAACGTTATAAACTTCTGTGAAGCACCTGGGGGTTTAAGGTGTTCACCACACATCTAGATAAGTTCCCAAAGGGGTCTAGTTTCCAAAATGGAGTCATTTGTGGGGGATTTCAACTGTTTAGGCACATCAGCGGCTCTTCAAAACACCACATGGCATTCGCTAATTATTCCAGCAAATTTAGCATTCAAGAACTGAAATGGAGTTCCTTCCCTTCCAAGCCCTGCCGTATGCCCAAACAGTAGATTTCCCCCACATATAGGGTATTGGCATGCTCAGGAGAAATTGCGCAACAAATTGTATGGATCAATTTCTCCGCTTACCCTTAAGAAAATGTAAAATATGGAGCTAAAAAAGATTTAGGAAAAATGTGATTTTTATGTTTCCATGGCTCTACATTATAAACTTCTGTGAAGGACCTGTGGATTCAAAGGGGCTTAATACACATCTAGATAAGTTCCATAAGGGGTCTAGTTTCCAAAATGGGGTCACTTGTGGAGGATTTTCACTGTTTAGGCACATCGGGGCTCTCCAAACACGACTTCACATCTGCTAATTATTCCAGCAAATTTTGCATTCAAGAAGTGAAATAGAGCCCTGCCATGTGCCTAAACAGTAGATTTCCCCCACGTATGGGGTATTGGAATGCTCAGGAGATATTGCACAACAAATTGTATGGTTCATTTTCTACTGTTACCCTTGCGAAAGTGAAAACAAACTAGGTCTAAGGGTATGTGCACACGTCAGGATTTCTTGCAGAAATTTTCCTGACAAAAATCGGACATTTCTGCCAGAAATCCGCATACGTTTTTACCGTGATTTTACCGCGTTTTTGATGCGTTTTTGGTGCGTTTGTGCGTTTTTTACCAAATGCATAGAATTGCGGGAAAAACACAGAAAATCCGCAAAAATAATGAACATGCTAATTTTTTTACCGCGATGTGCGCAAAACATGCAGAATGCATTCTAAATGATAGAATGTATAATGTATGCGATTTTAATGAGTTTTTATAGCGTTTTAGCGTGAAAAAAAACGCAAAAAATCCTGAACGTGTGCACATAGCCTAAAGGAAAATTATTGCGAAAGAAAAGTTCCTTCCACATTCCAAATATTCCTGTGAATCACCTAAAGGGTTAATAAACTTCTTGAATGTGGTTTTGAGTACCTTGTTTTTTTTTTTTAGAATGCTGTCACTTTTGGACATTTTTTGTCATATGGGCCCCTCAAAGTCACTTCAAATGTGAGGTGGTCCCTAAAATAAATGGTTTTGCAAATCTTGTTGTAAAAATTAGAATCACTGGTCAACTTTTCACCCCTCTAACTTCCTAAAAATAAAAAAATTATGCTTCGAAAATTGTACAGAAGTAAAGTAGACATGTGGGGAATGTTATTTATTAACTATTTTGTGCGATATGACTCCCTAATTTAAGGGCATAAAAATTAAAAGTTTGAAAATTGCAAAATTTTCAAAATTTTTGCCAAACTTCCATTTTTTTTCACAAATAAATGTAAGTCATATAAAAAATTTTTTAACAATATCATGAAGTACAATAGACCATGAAAAAAATTATCTCAGAATCAGTGGGATCCATTCAAGCGATCCAGAGTTATGACCTCATAAAATGACAGTGGTCAGAATTGTAAAAATTGGCCTAGTCAGGAAGGTGAAAACAGGCTTCAGGGTGAAGGGGTTAACCTCATTACGACCGCTGATCCGCATTTTAACGGCGGCAGTTAAGGGTACTTATTCATCAGCGCCACATTTTAACAGCGCTGAGAAATAAGGGTATAGCACCCCCAGTGTCGGAATTTTTCCGGGATCTTGGCTACTCGTGGTAGCTGAGACCCCAGAGAACAGGATTTGGGTCAGTTTTATTACTTAGAGTAGCAGTCCAGCAAAATAAACGTTTCGGTCAAACATTAAGACCTTCTTCAGTAAACTGCATAAATATATGACAGAATATGACAATTACAACGTCGAAAAAAAGCATGAACAAAGTAAATAAAAAGTAAATCTCATGATCAAAAAAATATGTGGTGGGAGGGAAGGAAAGAGAGGTAGGGAAGAAATAATTTTACATACCCGACTGCTGTTATTTTGGAGTGTAAACGGCACTTATATGTGTATGACTGAGGGGTCCTATGTTTAAATCCAGTAGGACCTAAATGATGGCGGCATATAGCCTAGAATAATAAAGCGATATATGAGGAAATGTGCCATACTAATACCTAAATTATGTGGAAAAAGGTGTACTAACCGAACAAGAGGATATCAGTTCTCATCCACAGGAAATATTTGTAAAGGATAACTTGGGAGAAGGAGCTGCAGAAGTAGGATAATGGATAATCAATAGTGAGACTAAACCACAGGAGGGATAGATAGAGGAGTAGGGATCACACCTACTTGAGATATCTGGAGAGATATGTGGCTATGAGAGTAATGTCACACAGATGGAAAAACGATGGTGTCCAGAGGATAACTATGGGTAAGAGGAAAAACACTGTAGTCGGGCCTATGAGGCAGGGAACTATATACAGAATATAATAATGCTCACCATAGGTAAGGAGGTCTCAGTAGAGATACACAGTAGAAAATGGGAGCGGGAGTATTCTAAAGGAATATATAATAAAGAAATATATAAAGCTCCGTAGTGAGGCATATAAAAATGGAGGGACAAAACCGCTCACCTATTATATAAAGTATCCAGGAACAATTCCATATAGCGATACTGGTATCAAACAGCTCCTAGGAGCACCACATATTTTTTTGATCATGAGATTTACTTTTTATTTACTTTGTTCATGCTTTTTTTCGACGTTGTAATTGTCATATTCTGTCATATATTTATGCAGTTTACTGAAGAAGGTCTTAATGTTTGACCGAAACGTTTATTTTGCTGGACTGCTACTCTAAGTAATAAATTTTGATTTTCTTGACTACCACTATCCACCAAGTTGAGTGCCAAGTTATTTATTTACTATGGCTGGTTTCAGACTTGGGTTCCTGTGCGATGCGGATGGCAGTGTACTTCCTCCTTGCTTCCTCCATTAAGCTCCGCCTACTGCTGGCTGCATCCAGCATTTCCCTATTTTTAACATTGGTTATGCAGGCACATGCGTTGTATGCGGATGTGTCTGCATGCAGCGATTTGAGGTATGCGGCGCCTGCACGGAGACGCAAAATTTTCCTTAACATCCTCCTGTCTGCAGCTGTGACACAAGCCAGTCCTTCCTTCCTTTGGGCACAGGACAGTCTACCTCCGGTTCACCTCCGAGCACAAGACCTGTCCACATCCGTGACCAGTCATCATGGACAGCAGCACCACTGTGTATGCTGTGGGTTGCCAGGCCTCATTCTTCCCTGACACACCTGAGACTCCTCAGACTCAATTCTCTATACTACAGGGCATTTAACAATTGTAATCACAGCTACACCTGCGACTACAATGCCCCCTCATGGCCTCACTACGCCAGGCGATCGTTCAGGCACACGCTCTATCGCTGCTGATTCTGACAGCTGACACGCGGCACCAAGTGCCAGGAGCGGTCCCACACTGCACCCAGCACTTTACTCCCTTAAATACTGCCATTGCAGCATTCCAAGAGCAGGCAGAGAGAGGATAGCCCTTTTGCTCTTGGATCGGAGACCCCGCGGCATCATGTAGGGTCACGATCATTGCCATGGTGACCCAATGTTGTCATGACGACATCGGGTCAGCAGAGCTAGTAAAGTTGCTAGATCATGCTCAGAGCATGATCAATAACTTTATCTGTCAGTACAGAGCTGATAGTTTACATAGCACAGGGATGATGCTGCATCCCCATGCTACACATGCGATCAGCCTGCAAAAAATGATAGTCCCATAGTGGGAAAAAGTTAAAAAAAAGTTTTAATTTTTTTTTAAATAATTGCTAAAATATAGCAATGGCCGCGACCAATCACAAGCCGCTACGTCTTTGAAAGCCATTAACGCGCTCATTTTTAAAAATGAGCGCGTTAATAGCTTGCGGTGACGTCGCGGCTTGTGATTGGTCGCGTGGCTGCGACCAATCACAAGCCGCTACGTCTTTGAAAGCCATTAACGCGCTCATTTTTAAAAAGCTTGCGGTGACGTCGCGGCTTGTGATTGGTCGCGTGGCGGTCACATGGGCGGCCCGCGACCAATCAGAAGCCGGGATGTGATTCTCAGGTCCTAAAAGCGCTGATTTTGAACAACGAAGCCTGCCGGTTACCCGCGCTGAGTCCAGGGGCCGCCGGAGAGGTAAATATATCAATATTTTTTATTTTAATTCTTTATTTTACACATCTCTATGTATCCGATACCGATACCCGATACCACAAAAGTATCGGATCTCGGTATCGGAATTCCGATACCGCAAGTATCGGCCGATACCCGATACTTGCGGTATCGGAATGCTCAACACTACTGCTCACGCTCCAAAATAAATTCAGCAAATTCTGCACTCCCAAATCAAAATTCCCCATCCCTTCTGAACCCCACAGTGTACCTAAACCATGTATAGCGTTCACATGTTTAACGTTTCTGAAGCGATGAGAGCCCACTTAACTTTCTGGTGCATGTCTCCAGAAGCACGGGCTGAGCGTAATGTACTAGTCACTACACCGTACTGGTCAATACAACGGCAGTTTTACAATTTTTACACACATGAAGTCAAAATCATTACTACACCTGTAGATAAATTCCCAAAGGGGTATAATTTTAAAAATGGGGTCACGATGGGGGATTCTGCTCTTTTAAGAATTAGGGGCTCTGTATATGGAGTCTGCAAACTGTTCTAGGAAAATCTGTGATCCAGGAAGCAAATAGCGCTCCGTTTCTCCCGAGTCTGTAAGTAGTACTGTTCAGCCACATATGGGGTATTGCCAGGTTCAGAAGAAATTGTGGGACAAATTACTGTGCCATTTTTACCCACTTCGTGTGTGAAAATGTGAAGTCTGGGGCTAAAACAAAATTTTATTGGTAAAAATGTACCGTATATACTCGAGTGTAAGCCGACCCGAGTATAAGCCGAGACCCCTAATTTTGCCACAAAAAACTGGGAAAACTTAATGACTCGAGTATAAGCCTAGGGTGGGAAATGCAGCAGCTACCGGTAAATGTCAAAAGTAAAAATAGATACCAATAAAAGTAAAATGAATTGAGACATCAGTAGGTTAAGTGTTTTTGAATATCCATATTGAATCCGGAGCCCCATATAATCCTCCATAAAGTTTATGATGGCCCCATAAGATGCTCCATATAATCCTGCATAAAGGTTAATAATGGCCCCATAAGATGCTACATAGACACATTTGCCCAATATAATGCTGCACAAATGTTGATTATAGTCCCGTAAGATGCTCCATAAAGATATTTACCCCATATAGTGCTGCACAAACCATGATTATGGCCCCATAAGATGCTCCATACAGACACTTGCCCCATATAAAGCTCCACAAACGTTAATTATGGCCCCATAAGATGCTCCATAAAGATATTTGCCCTATATAATGCTGCACAAACGTTATGGCCCATAAGATACTCCATACAGACATTTGCCCCATATAGTGCTGCTGCTGCACAAACATTGATTATGGCCCCATAAGATGCTCCATAAAGATATTTGCCCCATATAGTACTGCACAAATGTTGATTATGGCCCCATATAGACACTTGCCCCATATAGTGCTGCACAAACGTTGATTATTGCCCCAAACAGACACTTGAACCATATAGTGCTGCACAAACATTATGGCCCCATAAGATGCCCCATACAGACACTTGCCCCATATAATGCTGCACAAATGTTATGGCCACATAAAATGCTCCATGCAGACACTTGCCCCATATAGTACTGCACAAACATTGATTATGGCCCCATACAGACACTTGCCCCATATAGTACTGCACAAAGGTTGATTATGGCCCCATACAGACACTTGCCCCATATAGTGCTGCTGCACAAACATTGATTATGGCCCCATAAGATACTCCATAAAGATATTTGCCCCATATAGTACTGCACAAATGTTGATTATGGCCCCATATAGACACTTGCCCCATATAGTGCTGCACAAACGTTGATTATTGCCCCAAACAGACACTTGCCCCATATAGTGCTGCACAAACGTTATGGCCCCATAAGATGCCCCATACAGACACTTGCCCCATATAATGCTGCACAAATGTTATGGCCACATAAGATGCTCCATGCAGACACTTGCCCCATATAGTACTGCACAAACATTGATTATGGCCCCATACAGACACTTGCCCCATATAGTACTGCACAAACGTTGATTATGGCCCCATACAGACACTTGCCCCATATAGTGCTGCACAAACGTTATGGCTCCATAAGATGCTCCATACAGACACTTGCCCCATTTTGCTGTTGCTGCGACAAAAATAAAAAAAAAAAATCACATACTCACCTCTCCGTCACTCAGGCCCCCAGCACTTTCAATATTCACCTGCTCCTCGTTCCGGCACCGCTTTATCTTCAGCGTCTTCTGCACTGACATTTAGACAGAGGGCGCGCACTAACAATGTCACTGTGCCCTCTGACCTGAGCATCACTGCAGAAGACGCTGAAGATGGAGCGGCGCCCGGAACGAGGAGCAAGTGAATATCACACAGCGCAGCGCTCCCCTCCCCGTTATGCTCACCTGCTCCTGGCGAGGTGCAGTCCCTGCTTCCCCGGCGCAGCAGCTTCTAACTGTACTGAGCAGTCACCGTTACCGCTCATTACAATAATGAATATGCGGCTCCACCCCTATGGGAGGTGGAGTCGCATATTCATTACTGTAATGAGCGGTACCATGTGACCGCTCAGTACAGGAAGAAGCTGGGGCGCCGGGAAGCAGGGACCACGCCAGGAGCAGGTGAGTATAATTAGACAGCCCCCGCTCCCCCTCCCCTGCTGACCCCTGGGTATGACTCGAGTATAAGCTGAGAGGGGGACTTTCAGCCCAAGAACATAGGCTGAAAATCTCAGCTTATACTCAAGTATATACGGTAGTTATTTTTTTTTCACTACCCATTGTTATAAAATTCTGTGACACACCCATGGTGTCAATATGATCACTGCACCCCTAGGTGAATTCTTTGAGAGGTGTAGTTTGTAAAATGCGGTCACTTATGGGGGTTTTGCTGTTCTGGCACTTCATGGGATCTCCCAGTTGGTCATAGCACCTGCAAACCATAACAGCAAAATCTGGTGCACCTTGCCTTCTGAGCTTTGTACTGTGCCTGAAAAATACTTCCAGATTACATGAAGGGTATTGGCACACTCAGGAAAAAAAAGGACCTCAGTTTGTGGTTAAAAATTATCCCTTAGAAAAATTAACAACTTGGGGCTAAAACAACATTTTAGTGGTAAAAATGTAATTTATTCTCTTCACCGTTCAATGGTATAAAATTCTGTGAGGCACATGTTGTGTCAACATGATCACTGCACCCCCAGACTAATTCATTGGGGAGTGTAGTTTGTAAAATGAGTTCACATATAGGGGATTTCTGTTGTCCTGGCACCTCAGGGGCCTGCCAACGTGAGCCATTCCAGCAAAATCTGAACTCCAATATGGCGCCTCTTCCCTTTTGAGCTTTGCACTCTGCCTCAAAAGTATAAAACAGGGAAAGAAATCCAGCAACAGATCCTTCAGTGAATAATTACTTAAAAACAAAAATCTTTCATATGTAACATGGTTAAATTTATGGTATAAAACCATTAGTTTAGAAAAAAGGCAAATAACCCAGGAAACGAATAGCCTTATGTCAAACCGACTAGTTTTTAATCATAGTTCAGCTGATACCTTTTCCTCTTTGATACTGCTTGTTTGCTGCAGTGCTAGCACGAATTTCTTTCTGTGCACGGTCATTGGATTCTACTGCGGTGAGCTGGATTTTTTTCTACAAAGTTTTTTTGTTTTCAGAAATGTGTCTTAAAAGTAGTATTCCCCCACATATGGAGTATCGGCATACTCAGAATAAATTGCACAACAAATTGTATGGTGCAATTTCTCCTGTTACCCTTAAGAAAATGCAAAATGTGAGGCCAAAATAACATTTTTTTGGGGAAAAATGTGATTTTTTTATTTTCATGGCTCAACGTTATAAACTTCTGCGAAGCACCTGGGGGTTCAAGGTGCTCACCACACATCTAAATACATTCCTTGAGAGGGTCTAGTTTACAAAATGGGGTCACTTGTGAGAGGTTTCCCCTGTTTAGGCACATCAGGGGCTCTCCAAATGGGACATTGTGTCCATTAATGATTCCAGGAAATTTTATATTCAAAAAGTCAAGTGAAGCTTCTTTCTTTCCGAACCCAGCCTTGTGCCAAAACAGTAGTTTTCTCCGTCATATGGGGTAATGGCGTACTCAGGAGAAATTGCACTACAAATTGTATGGTGCAATTTCTCCTGTTACTGCAAAATTTGGTGATAAAATAACATTTTTGTGGGGAAAATGTAATTTCTTTTTCATTTTCAGCCTAAAAATAGCAGCACAACAGTCACCGCAGAAAAGGCGCATCAATTAGATGCTTCAATACTGGTGATTTTCCCAACTCTTCCCACTTACCTTGTGGTGGTGGCAAGTGGGGTAATATTTGTGGTGTTGATGTCACATTTGTATTATCAGGTGACATCAATCCCAGGGGCTAGTAATGGAGAGGCATCTAAAACATGCCCCTATTACTAACCCCATAGTAAGTTTGAAAATGAGCACACAGCATGAATAAAATCCTTTGTTTGAAATAAAAATCAACACCCTGTTTTACACATTCATTTAAAAATAAAAAGGCACAGTTATACTCACCTTACTCCTATTCCATTTAAGCCCCTGTCACCTGAAAAAGACAGAAAATAATAAACAACCATTATACTCACCTTATGCCTAATCCATTGAAGCCCTTGTCCCCTGTAGAAAAAAAAAACAAAAACAATAAAAAACCATATCCCTCACCTGTCTGAAGTGAAGAATAGCAATACTGTCCCACGCCGTAATCCATCTCTGCAATATCTGGTTTACAACCTGAACGGTTCCATGATGCGGCCATCCAGGCTGAAAACCAGGGCACAATGAGGTGCTGCGAGCTTCAGTGATGGGCGGTGACGTCATAGAGGTCACTGCCGGTCACTGAATGTGCTTTCCCACCGACACTGCACTGTGAGGCGGGACAATGAAATGCGGTGACCTCAATGAGATCACTGCAAACACCGTGAGAAAAATTAGAGTGCACTATGTGAAATTTCTGCTTGTAGTGCAGCTGGGCATTTTTTCTAAGTCTTCTCTGGGAGTATTTCACTCTTCCCTCCAATACACTGCCAATTACAGTGTTTGATTTGGCTTAGGCTACTTTCACACTAGCGTTTTCTGCAATCCGTCACAATGTGTCGTTTTGCAGAAAAAACGCATCCTGCAAAAGTGCTTGCAGGATGCGTTTTTTCCCCATAGACTTGTATTGACGACGCATTGCGACAGATTGCCACATGTCGCATCTGTCGTGCGACGGATGCGTCGTGCTTTGGCGGACCGTCGGGAGCAAAAAACGCTACATGTAACGTTTTTTGCTCCTGACGGACCGCTTTTTCCGACCACGCATGCGCGGCCGGAACTCCGCCCCCACCTCCCCGCACCTTACAATGGGGCAGCGGATGCGCCGGAGAAATGCATCCGCTGCCTCCGTTGTGCAGTGCGTTAAACGCTAGCGTCGGTATCTCTGCCCAACGCATTGCGACGGGGAGATTCCGACGCTAGTGTGAAAGTAGCCTTAACTGCTAGATCAGCTGCTGAGCTGCCATTGGCAATGTCTGGGAGGGAGGGGTGAAAGCTCACGCCACTATGTAAAACTGTAAAGATATTCCCAGTTGCACTACAAGCAGATATTTCAAATACTGTGGTCCAAAAGCATTAAGTGATAATATCTCTGCAATGGCGCAACAAAGGATAAAAAAAAGCCACTTAATTAAGGGAGTTTTTGAGCAAGTGACAAGTCCTCTTTAAGGAATTACTGCATATTGTGACAGCATATAAATAACAGAATTTATGTGAGTAGGGGAGAAGTTTGGGATGCTTATACATACTTATCCTAGCATTTTTCCTTAAAATAGCAGCATGTTCTTTGAAAAGCATTGTCTCATCTGGGCATTAGTTCATGGCAATGAGCCACAATGTGAATAGACCTTTTACAACAGATGGTATACCCTCATCTTGATACGCTAAGGTAATCAGTCACACACAGCCAAAAAAGCAATGATAGCACAAACATATGAAATACAGCAAGGCATGTTACCACAGAAAACTAACACTAATTACCTGTACCTGGAAAGAAGAAGCTTGTGCAATAGACTAATAAAACATTCTGTCACTTCACATACTGTAGATGCAATTTGCTATTAAAATTACTTAGGCTTTATAGAAGCCTAAATAGTTTTGCTTTTTTCATCACTTCATTCAAAAAGCCGTAACTAATTAGTTTAGCTATTAAAGTAGCCGCATAAAGGGTTATTTTTCTTATTTGGATGAGATAAAATTTTTCACATAATGGAACTGAAAAATAAAAGTCATTGTGTAACCTTGATTAACCCTTTTTGGAGGATTAAGGGGAAAAAAAAACAGTATTGCAATTTCTTGTAACATGTCACCTAGTCGATATAGTATTGTGTGATTAAATACTTTTGCACAACAAGAACACTTTTTCACGTTTTTCTTACATTACGAAGTACATACAACTTTATCACTTTTTTCCATTTTTAATCCAATGTTTCATAGTTTTTAAGGTTCAAGGTACACATAAGTTCATCAAATTTAAGCTATAAAATGACTTGTGTAATAGATAAGGTGCGCACCCAGCATTAATACGAAAGTGCCAGCTGTACTGGAAGAATTCAAAGAGTGAAATAGAAGATAATCAGCCGCACTCACAGAAGATTAAACATTATGCTTGTTTTTATTTCAATAAGAAACAGTAATTCAACGGAGTGCTGGATATCATGACAAAAAGTGATAGGTTACGTTTCAACCCAACCTGGATCTTTTTCAAACATCGCTGAAAGGATGGTTAAAAAAAGGCAATTCAAAAATTTGGGACAGGTTATCAAGAAGTGGAAAGATGCTGGGGTCATTGCTTCAAGAGCCACCACACAAAGACGTATCCAGGACAAGGGCTACAAATATCGTATTCCTTGTGTCAAGCCACTCATGACTAATAGACAACATCAGAAGTGTCTTACCTGGGCCAAGGAGAAAAAGAACTGGACTGTTGCTCAGTGGTCCAAGGTGTTGTTTTCAGATGAAAGTAAATTTTCCATTTTACTTGGAAATCAAGGTCCCAGATTCCGGAGGAAGAGTGGAGAGGCACACAATCCCAAGCTGCTTGAGGTCTAGTGTGAGGTTTCCACAATCAGTGATGGTTTGGGGAGCCATGTCTTCTGCGGGTGTAGGTCCACTGTGTTTTATCAAGAACAAACTCAGATCAGCCATATACCAGGGAATTTTAGAGCTCTGCATGCTTCCCCCTGCCGACAAGCTTTTTGGAGAATGGAAATTTCATTCTCCAGCAGGGCTCGATACCTGTCCACACTGCCAAAAGTATCAAGTCACATGACCGACCACTCACACCACCAATGCTGGAGAATCCTGACAGCGCACGATGCAGTCACAGGCTCTCTCATGCACCCCACCCCCTCCATCTCATGCCCCCTCTATTTAATGCCACACTCTGTCTCACACACCCTTGCACCCCTTTGTCAAAATCTGCAACCCTCTAGTCCACACACCGCTCTGTAAGTCTGCACCCCCATACCTTACACAGTCTGCATCCCTCTTGCACATACACCCTGCAATACCCATTCACCCAGTTCCCTCATTATGGAACACCCCCAGACACAGGGCCACAGGTTAAATGGTACCGGTTCTTTCTGTCTCAGTTCTGGGTTGTCACGGTGGCCGGACCCGGTCCGTGACCCTGCTAAGGGGCGTCCAATAAAGGGTGATGGTGCGTAGTGCGAGGAATAATGAGGACACAGGGTACAGTTTCTTTACCTTTTACTGAAGGTTTCAGGATCCTCAATCCAGGGCACTTTCAACAGGGCTGTCTGAGACCGGCCAGTCCGAAGGCACATCCAGAGTTCCCTTTGCAGGTGGAAATCAGTGTCTACCCACTAGCGACTGTGTGTTGTAGTGCTTCCCTGCTGAGTATTCAGGATAGTCATCACAACTTCTGTTCTCGTTCGTTCTAGATCTTTCTCTTCTCCATCCCCCAGGTATGTTATGGCTAGGACGCACCTTTAGGACAGATAGGCCTGGAGGTATTCTGGAACCCTAGTGTCGCCCCTCTCCCACGATTGCCTCCTATGTCCTTTTTAGGTGTTGTATGATAGACAGCCAACCAGTAATTAACTGTCACGCCGCTGTTTGAAGTAATGCGTGGAGACTGTTACTTCTTCGGTGCTCCAGCCACCGGCTATGCGCCTCAGTAAGATGTTGCCGTTCTCGGGGCACGACTCCTACTGGATCTCCTTTGTGCTGATCTCGTTTCTCACTGTTCCACAATATCCTTCCTTTCTTGTCTCTTTCTTAGGATACTGCCGCAAGGTAGTGCAGGCTCCATAACAATCTGTCCTTTCGCTAGGTACCTGCCAGATTTCCCAGTTCTGACAGGTCCTTCCTGGAGCTCTCCCAGGCTTTGTTCTGCCTAACTTCCTGTCCGACCCCTAGTTTTACCAATGTGAGAAGTGGCCCAATAAATAAGCCTTTTGCTCCCCCTAGTGGCCGGAGTGTGAAGTGTAGTGTGTGCTTGGTGATACCTGGTCAGTAGAACTCCTTTAGTGCCATCAGATGTACCATCACCCCCCTTAGTGGCAGAGCGATGTTACTGCAACGACCAGATCTCTGGGGCGCTGCACTCCCCCCCGGTTAAATCCAGTACTCCCGGACTGGGAAAAGAAGAACAACAATACATATTAATAGAAAACACACAAAAATTCTTATATATATACTATGAACAAATAAACATAACAGTGCTTTCCGTTATGGAAGGTAAGGACGCTTGAACGTTGCAAAAGATTGGTCATGCACAGTCCATGACTCCCAGTTCTGTAGGTGTAACCAAAGAATAGCAGGGACCCCGGGTAAACAAAGGGGCCCCTGTGAAAGTTTTGGAGTGATTCACTGTCCATCACACCATTGTCCATTTTTAACCTATAACACAAATATTTACACAAGCATTTTCAACCAAATAACAACTATCGTTAATATCGCCAAGGTCTATAACGATGTGGAGTCTGATTCTTGGTGCTACCCGTGGACCTCCGCAGCGCAGGGGTTGCTACTGGCCTGACAGGACCCGCTACGCTTGCTACCGCTAGTGTAGTGCACTGTCTTCTAGCTACACTTCTAGTGAGTCTGGGCAGCACTGGCATACTGGTGTCCTCAGTGCTACCACTATTAGTGGTGGGCATGGCAGATTCACCGATGACAGAGGGAGGACCCGCTGGTTCAACCGTTGGCATCGCATCTTATGGTGGGGTCGGCTGCGCTGGCGGGTCCAGCTGCCCTGGCACCACATTTAGTTCTGGCGGTCTCAGTTGGCGGAACGTTAGGACAGGTACCACAATGGCCTGATTTATTTGAGTCCAGGACTGGGGAAAAATCGCCAAGAACAGTGTGTATCATCTTCTCTTCTTCCACCGGCGGAGAAATCCTGGGATCTGTTTCCCCACCTTTCAGCTTATCCGGGCATATTTTCAAGTGGTCTCTGGATATGGCCGCTGAGGTCTCTCCTCCGTCCTTTCTGATGAGACAGACCTTTGTATTGTTGAAGTCGGAGGGGAGAACGGTATACGGTTCCGCTTCACATTGATCATCAGGCTTGTGTAGTCTCCTCTTTCTTTTGAGTACTTGCTCACCAGGTGCCAATGGAGCCGCGGGAGCATGCTGGTTGTAGTCCCTCTCTTGATTCTGTCTGGCCTGAGCAAGACTCTTTTCCACACATTCCTGTACTTTGCGGTACCTCTGCTGCCTCTCGGTATCCCAATCCGCATCTGGTGATATATCTTCGGGGGTCAGAACCCGCATGTCCAGTTCGACGGGTAACTTGCTAGACCTTCCTCGCATCAGGTACGCTGGGGTGCAGTTGGTGGAACTCACCGGAATGTGGCTGTCCATGTCCACCAAGTCTGGTAACTTTGTAGGCCACAAGTTCTGCTCCTCTACAGGTAAGGTTTTCAGTAAGTCGATCACCACTTGATTCATCTTTTCACACATCCCGTTGGTCTGTGGATGGTACGGCGTGGTTCTGATCTTCTTACACCCGTACAAATTGCAGAACTCTTGGAACACCTCCACTTTAAATGCCGGCCCCTGATCGGTCAACACCTTCTCTGGGTACCCATGGGGTCGACAGAAGTACTGCTGGAAGGTTTTGGCAGCCATTCTAGCCATCAGATCTTTGACTGGTACGACTACCAGGAACCTGGAATAGTGGTCCACCATGGTGAGAGCATAGATGTACCCTGACCGGCTAGGTGTTAGCTTTACGTGATCCAGCGCGACCAACTCGAGCGGCCGTTTGGTGATGATGGACTGCAGGGGAGCCCGTTGGCTGTCACGATCCTTCCGGCGTAGGCCACAGGGGCCACACTCTCGACACCACTTCTCGATAGCCTTCCTCATGCCGACTCAGTAGAACCTCCCACGGAGTAGCCTCTCCAGCTTTCTCCATCCAAAGTGTCCTGCCCCATCGTGGTATGCTCCCAGGACCATGGGCACATCTTGTCTGGGGACCACAATGTGCCACACTAATTCGTGAGTGCGAGGGTCGATGTTCCTTCGGCACAGCTTGCCATCGTGAAGAAACAGCTTGCCCCTCTCCTTCCACAACTGTAATGTCTCCGGTGGATCATCCGGGCCAGGATGCAAACCTGCCTGCATCAGGAGCTCCTTCACCCAACGGACAGCAGGGTCACCATCCTGGTTCTCTGTCCACCCGTGGTGGGGCAGGGGATTCAACGGGGCGCCCTGTTTGTTTCTGCGCCTGTTCTCCACCTGATGGGAACACTGTGTTGCCTTGGGATGATGGAAAGCGGGCAGCTCCACTTCTTCAAATGCTTCTGGGTCTTCCTCTGTTTCGGGTAGGTGAGGCATTCGGGACAATGCATCGGCATTCGCATTCTTGTGCCCCACCCGGTACTTGATGGTAAAATCGTAATTAGACAACCGGGCCATCCACCGCTGCTCCAAGGCGCCGAGTTTCGCTGTGTCCAAGTGCGTAAGTGGATTATTATCCGTGAAGACGGTGAATTTCGCTGAGGCCAGATAGTACTTGAACCTCTCCGTCACGGCCCAAACGACTGCGAGGAACTCCAGCTTAAAGTAACTGTAGTTGTCTGGGTTCCTTTCAGTGGGGCGAAGCTTCCTGCTGGCATAAGCGATTACTCGTTCCTTGCCCTTCTGGACCTGAGACAGCACCGCTCCCAGCCCCACGTTGCTGGCATCCGTGTACAATACAAATGGTTGGTCGTATTCCGGGTAGGCTAGTACTTCCTCTCCCGTTAATGCCGATCTTAAGCAAGTGAACGATCCTTCCAGTCCGTCGTTCCAATCCAACGGGGTATTCTTACCCTTGGGTTTCTTGGGCTGGCCCACCAACAGCTCTTGCAATGGCGCAGCCTTCTTGGTGAAGTCCTTGATAAACCTCCGGTAGTAACCCACCAACCCGAGGAACTGCCGGACCTCATGAATGTTACTGGGCTGCTGCCAGTCCCTGATCACCGTGACTTTGTCGGGGTCTGGGGCCACTCCTTCGGCACTCACCAGATGGCCCAGGTACTGTACTTTGGGTTTGAGCAGATGGCATTTGGACGGTTTCACCTTTAAGCCAAAGTTGGACAGCGCTTCAAAGACCTCGGCCAGGTGCTTCAGATGGTCTTCATAGGTCTTAGAGAAGACAATGACATCGTCCAGATACAGCAACACGGTCTCAAAGTTCTTGTGTCCCAAACAGCACTCCATCATCCTCTGGAACATCCCCGGGGCATTGCACAATCCGAAGGGCATGTAGTTGAACTCGCAGAGACCCTTCGGCGTCGTGAAGACTGTCTTTTCTTTGTCCGCCTCTGCCACGGGAACCTGCCAATACCCACTGGTGAGATCTAAAGTAGAGAAGTAATTAGCAGACTTTAACGCAGCCAAGGACTCCTCTATCCTAGGCAGGGGGTATGCGTCCTTATGTGTAATGCGGTTTAATTGCCTATAATCCACATACATCCTCATGGTGCCATCTTTCTTTCTAATGAGGACTAATGGAGCTGCCCAGGGGCTACAGCTGTCTCTCACTACCCCAGCCTCCTTCATCTCTTGCAACATGTCCTTGGCACACTGATAATGAGCTGGGGGTACAGGACGGTATCTTTCTTTTACGGGCGGGTGATCTCCTGTGGGGATGTGATGTTGAATCCCTTTTACCCGCCCGAAATCAAGGGGGTGTTTGCTGAATACCCGCTCATACTCGTGAACCACCCTGTAGGCCCCCTGTCTCTGGTGAGATGGAGTAGCATCAGTGCCCACATGTAATTCTTGGCACCAATCTTTTGATTGCTCTGCAGAGCCGTTGTCCTCCGCCGACTTGGACGGAGCCAAGGGCCCGGGTGCCTGTATCACACTATTATTAACAGTAAACAGCTTGGCAAGTGTGACATATTTAGTTAGGTGGACTTCCTCCTCCCTGCAGTTAAGAACACGTACCGGCACCCTCCCCTTGCGGACATCAACCACCCCTCTGGCTGTCAGGAGGGTAGGCCTATTCTCCGAATACACAGGTTCTACCAGGGCCTGATAGTCTTTACCCCCGAGACCTATGGCTGCCCGACACCATATTAACATTTCACTCCTGGGGGGTATTGCAATGGGGTTCGAATCACTCACTGTGACCCGGCCAATTTCACCACCAGTCAGCTTCACTTTCTGTCTCCACATTAGGGCTCTGATTTCTTTCTGTAAGGCACGTTGTTCACTGTGACCAGCTGTCTCTGCTACTTGCTGCAGCAAAACAATAACTTCTGCAAGACAATTTTCTATGACATTAGTACCGATGGTCATCATGGGGTTACGTTCACGCCGGTCAATATCAACAATGACAATTCCTTGGGCCTCCAATTCTACCCGCCCCACCTTAATAGTGACCTCTTTATATCCCACTTGCGGCAGTGGCTGACCATTGCTAGCTATTATGGTGAAATCATCATTAGGGGCACGGGTGATGTCAGTGTCCTCCCAATAACGCCTATAAAGAATGTAGGGCATAGTTGTCACCTGGGAACCAGTGTCCAGAAAAGCGTTCATGGGGATACCGTCGATCACAATGGGGAGAACAGGACGCCCCCAACGTATTTGTCTCTCCAATTTTTCGGGCCTGGGCGTTCTACTCCTGGGGGTTGGCCCTTGGCCCCAGGGGTTGCTCGTTTAACTGACGGTACCTTGCAAGATGGCCCATCTGTTGGCAGCGGCGGCAGATAGGTCGTCCATCCTGATGAAAACAATCGTCGTCTCTGCCTCTGGTCGATGGAACCCTCCTTGGTCTTGCCAGGGGACATCCTCCGGTCTGGAAGCCAGCTGGATCTTCTCCTTGGTGGCCTCCTGTAGGGACTGGATGGTCCGGGCTAGGGCAGTAATGCTCCTGGTCAGTTCCTGTACCTAGAGGCGCAGTCCTGCAGGGGAGTCGTCGTCCAGAATCTGGGCATCGGCTTCGGCGGAGACAGGTGCGTCCGGCGCCACCTCCTGGTGGTATGTGAGGGCTTGCCGCCTGGGAAGTGTGGCATGGCTGGGCTGCCGCTCCGGTAGCGCCTGGATAGCTTTATCTTTGAATTGCGCGAAAGTCAGGTCTGGATTCTGCATGGCCAGGAAGTGTAGCTGGGCCCTTTGGTTACTGCACAGGAGCCCTTCGATGAACCGCTCTTTCAGGAGTTTATCTTCATCTTGCATGCTGCTTGGGTCACTTTGATGGCCCGCAGCGCCTCCTGCAGATTAAGGGCATAGTCCCGTAAGCTATCCTGCAGCCGCTGCTTGCACCCATAGAACGTCAATTTAATTTCCGTAGCGGTGCGGGTATCAAAGGTGGCTTTAAGCTTGGCAAATAATTGTTGCGCAGTTTTCTTGTCCGTAGCGGGCCAGGACTTTACTTCCCTCAGTGCCGCTCCAAAGAGTTGGCCGATTATCATATGAACCTTCTGAGGCTCCGTCAAGGGATAAAACGCGAGCAGGCTACAAATCCCTTCTTTAAAGTCAGTTAACGTATGAGCTTCTCCAAAGTATCGCGGGAGCCAGGCAGCCCCTGGCAGGTACGGCATAGAGAAGGGCATTATGGCTTCTGTAGCGGCGGCACTATCCGGCTGGTTGGTGGAAGCGGTAAGCCCCGCGGCCTCTAGCGGTGATACCGGGTTTGTGGCTGCACTTACCGCGGAATCCGGAAGTGCTCCCGAGTCTGCAGCTGTGGCTCCTCCGGGGTCCGACATGGCCGTTCCTCCCCCTTGCTAATCGGTCGGGGTCAGGGTTCTCCTTCCAGGGTCGGCGCCTCACCGTGTCTTCTGCTCCGCGCGCTTTTCCAGCCAGCTCCACCCACGAAGCTATGACTCCTCCCTTCGCGCTCCACGCGGCGTGGCAATGGTGGATTTTTGGCGGCAAATAGCGGTACACAGTCTTTGCAATAAGTCACAGTTCCAAGGCACACATGACCTGATTCTTCAGGTTTAAAGGGGTTGTCCACTACTTTCATGTAACCCCCCAATGTATCACCCCAGGGCCCCTATTGAATTGTGTAAATACCTTGCGTTGTCGTTTTCGCCTGTGAGCGGCGCTATGGCTGCAGCTGGGTACGGGTCACATGACCCCCAGGCTGCAGCCGCCGCTCATTTCCGCCGACGTCACGTCAATTTCCAGGCTCTGAAAATTGACGTGACGTCAGCAGCAGGTGTGACCATCCCCCACAGTCTGCAGTCACTCAGCAAGAGTGACTGGACTGTGGGCGGTGCTGGGGGCTGCCTGCAGGGCTGTGCTGGGGGCGGGCGGGGCTGTGCTGGCTCTGCTGGGGTGAGTGTGTGGACACCTGACGCCGGGGTCTGGGTGCCGGCATGTGCCGCTCGGCGCCAGGGGTCTCCTGTGCCGCTCGCCGCCGGGGGTCTCCTGTGCCGCTCGCCGCTGGGGGTCTCCTGTGCCGCTCGCCGCCGGGGGTCTCCTGTGCCGCTCGCCACCGGGGGTCTCCTGTGCCGCTCGCCGCCGGGGGTCTCCTGTGCCGCTCGCCGTCGGGGGTCTCCTGTGCCGCTCGGCGCCTGCTGCGGGGGGTTGTCATGTGTGTGTGTGTGTGTGTATATGTGTGTGTGTGTGCAGGCATCGTCCGATGGGACTACAAGTCCCATCGGGCTCTGCCTGCTACACTGACAGTGACTGGCACATTAGCCAATGATGGGACAGTAGTAGTCCCATCATCCGGCTAATGTGTTGAATGAAAAAAAATAAAAACACTCAGTACATACATACATACATACAACACACACCATGTGACATGTAACATGCGACGACATGCACCATGCAGCGATATGCACCATGCGACAGCATGCGACATGCACCATGCGACGGCATGCGACATGCACCATGCGACGGCATGCGACATGCACCATGCGGCGACATGCGACATGCACCATGCGACGACATGCAGCGGCATGCACCATGCGACGACATGCGACATTCACCATGCAGCGGCATGCGACGACATGCACCATGCAGCGGCATGCGACATGCACCATGCAACAACATGCACCATGCGACATGTACCATGCGACGACATGCTACATGCACCATGCGATGACATGCACCATGCGATGACATGCACCATGCGACATGCTACATGCACCATGCGGCGACATGCACCATGCAGCGGCATGTGACATGCACCATGCGACGACATGCACCATGCAGCGGCATGCGACATGCACCATGCAGCGGCATGCGACATGCACCATGCAGCGGCATGCACCATGCGACGACATGCACCATGCAGCGGCATGCGACATGCACCATGCGACATGCTACATGCACCATGCGACGACATGCACCATGCGACGACATGCACCATGCACCATGTGACGGCATGCGACATGTACCATGCGACGACATGCTACATGCACCATGCGACGACATGCTACATGCACCATGCGACGACATTCACCATGCGACGACATGCACCATGCGACGACATGTGACATGCACCATGCGACGACATTCACCATGCGATGACATGCACCATGCGACATGCGCCATGCGACGACATGCGACATGCACCATGCGACGACATGCGACATGCACCATGCGACGACATGCTGCATGCACCATGTGATGGCATGCGACATGTACCATGCGACGACATGCACCATGCGACGACATGCACCATGCGACAACATGCACCATGCGACAACATGCACCATGCAACGACATGCACCATGCGACAACATGCACCATGCGACAACATGCACCATGCGACAACATGCACCATGCGACAACATGCACCATGCGACAACATGTGACATACAGTACATACATACATACTACAGACATACAGTACATATAACATAGAGTACATACTCACCATCACTTGTCACTTTGTTCCCCGAAGCCATTGTCACCAATTAAAACGAGTGTCCCACGACGATCTCCCGTGGAGAGCAGGAGCATCAGTTGATGCGACCACTCTCCAGGGGCTCCAGGAACACAATGATGGAAGGTATCCTTCCATCATGTATTCCTCACAAGGTATTCCTACGCCCCTGTGAGAAAATAGTCCCTAGTCTCACTATTGACATTGCTGGGTGAGACATTTTCCCACGCAGCAATTGCCATAAAGTGAGACCAGTGAACTAGAGTAACCTCAGTGATGCACTGCAGGAGCCATTGTCTCCTGTCAGTGTGTCACTGTGGGTCCTATAGAGCAGTGACATCACCCGATGTCACTGTTCTATAGGGGAGATCGTCGTGGGACACTCGTTATTAATTGGACTACGGCGGAAAGGTAGTATACGGTTTGTTATTTTACTTTTTTTGCAGGCGCTGAAGTATGGTAAGTATGGTTAAATGAAGAATATTAAAATACTTTTTTCCAAATGTGTGTGTGTTTTATTAACCCTTTCTTACTATTGGATTAGTAATGGATAGGCGTCTTATTGACGCCTCTCCGTTATTAACCCGGCTTAATGTCACCTTACAATAGCAAGGTGACATTAACCCCTTATTACCCCATATCCCACCGCTACTCGGGAGTGGGAAGAGAGGGGCTAAGTGCCGGAATTGGCGCATCTTACATTTCTGGGGCGGCTGCGGACTGGTATTTGTAGCCGGGGGGGGGCAATATCCATGGCCCCTCTCTAGGCTATGAATATCAGCCTGCAGCTGTCTGCGTAGCCTTTCTGGCTATAAAATATAGGGGACCCCACGCCATTTTTTTGGGGGGGGTCCCCCTCTTTTAATAGCCAGTAAAGGATACGCAGACAGCTGCGGGCTGGTATTCATAGCAGGCTACAGATATTGGCCCCGGCCGTCGGCTTTCCCCCTCTGGCGCAGAAAATTGCGCAGGAGCCCACGCCGGTTTTTTTCCGCTTTATTTTATTTTTTTTAAATTCAACGCTCAATAAGGCCTCTTTCACTCTTGTGTCGGTACGGGTCCATTGCTATGCGTCGTACCGAAGCACGTTGTGAAATTTGTGCACGACGTGGGCAGCGGATGCAGTTTTTCAACGCATCCGCTGCCCATTCTGAATTGCAGGGAGGAGGGGGCGGAGTTTCTGCCGCACATGCGCGGTAGAAAATGGCGGGCGAGACAGCCAAAAAAATTTTCTATTGAACGTTTTTTCGTGCCTATGGTCCGCCAAAACACGACAATACAAGTCTATGGGTAAAACGCATCCTGCGAGCACATTTGCAGGATCCGTTTATTTGCACCGGATCGTTTTTTTTCCGCCAGATCCGTTTTTTTTTCAACCGAATCAGTTTTTTTCCGCCGGATCCATTTTATTCCACCGGATGTTTTTTTTTCCGCCAGATCTGTTTTTTCTCATAGAGTTGTATTAGTGCCGGATTGCGCCTGGTGGCCACACGTTTAATCCATTTTTGCAGGATCCATCAAAAAAGCTGTTTCCACCGGATGGAAAACACATACAGAGGAACGGTTTTTCAGCGACTGATCTAGCAAAAAACGGATGAAACGTGTGGCCATCAGACGCACTCCGGCGCTAATACAACTCTATGAGAAAAAAACGGATCTGGCGGAAAAAAATGATCAGGTGGTAAAAAAAACGGATACGGCGGAAAAAAAAAAGATCCGGCGAAGAAAAACGGATCCTGCAAATGTGCTCGCAGGATGCGTTTTGTACCCATAGACTTGTATTAGCAACGGATCCGTCGTGTTTTGGCGGACGCAACGCACACAAAAAAGTTCAGTGTAACTTTTTTTGTGCGACGTCTGCCATTTCCGACCGCGCATGCGTGGCTGGAACTCCGCCCCCTCCTCCACGCTCATCCCAATGGGCAGCGGATGCGTTGTAAAACTGCATCCGCTGCCCATGTTGTGCTAAATTTAGCATAACGTCCGTCGGTACGTCTGGCCGAAGGTTTGCGATGGCCCCGTACCGACGCAAGTGTGAAAGTAGCCTTACATCTGAATTTGCAGAGTATAATGCAGCCACCCCAGAGTATAATGTAACCCCCCAAATAATATTATGCAGCCCCCATAGAGTATGATGCAATCACCCCTCATAGAATATAAATATAATACAGCCCCCCATAGAATATAATGTAGCCCCGAATAGAATAGAATGCAGCCCACCTCCCCATAGAATATAATGCAGCCCCATCAAAGAGTATGATGCAATAATCCCTCATAAAATCTAATACAGCCCCCCATAGAATATAATGCAGCCCACCTCCCCATAATATATAATGTAGCCCCCATTGAATATAATGTAGCCCCCATAGAATATAATGCAGCCCCCCATAGTATATGACAGCCTCCCCCATAGAATATAATATACCCCACATAGTATATAAGACAGCCTCCCCCATAGAATAGAATATACCCCCGCAATAGTATATAACAGCCACATAGTATATAACACAGCCACATAGTATATAACACGGCCTCCCCCATAGAATATAATATACCTCCCATAGTATATATCAAAGCCCGCATATAATATAGCACAACTTGCATAGTATATAGCACAGCCTACATAATATAGCACAGCCCGCATAGTAGTATACAGCACAGCCCGTGTAGTAGTATACAGCACAGCCCGGGTCGTAGTATATACAGCACAACACGCATAGTAGTATATACAGCACAGCCCGCGGAGTAGTATACACAGCACAGCCCACACAGTGATATATACACAGCACAGCCCACACAGTGGTATATACACAGCACAGCCCACATCTCATCCCCCCGATAATGGCTCCACACTCTCCTCACCTTTCCTCTTGCCCGCGCTGCTCCTGTCTCGGCGGCTGCAGTCTGCCCGCCCGGGACACAGCAGGTGTGCGATGATATGACGTCATCGCGCACCCGCAGTGTCAGAGGCAGAGCGGGGAATGATGGGAGAGGGAGCGTCAGCGGGCGCTCTCTCCTCCATCATTGCATTGAACTATACCGGCGTGATAGACGCCGGTATAGTTGAATGCGGCGGCGGCACTGGCGGGAGTAGGGGGCAAAGAGTGCAGCGGCCCACTACTGGCACCGGCCCTTCTGGCATTTGCCAGAAGTGCCCGATGGCCAGTCCAGCCCTGGTCACCACCCACACACTTCCCTCCTCCTGAACTGCAGCGTTTCTCGGACCCACATCCACAGCAAAACTGCAGATATGTTTTACATCTCAAGGAAAGTCTAAGGCCAGAGTCACACTACAGTGAGATACGGCCGTGTCTCGCAGGTTAAATACAAGTTCTGGCACCGGCACTCCGGAGCGGAGCGTGCAGCTCCATGTATTGCTGTGCGGCCGCACGCTCCGCTCCAGAGTGCCGGTGCCAGAGCTTGAATTTAACCTGCGAGACTCGGCCGTATCTCGCTGTGTGTGATCCCGGTGTAAGGGTGCAGAAACGCTGCAGTTCGGCACAAAAGAAGTGACATGCTGCGGAGAAGAAAAAAAGCTGCGTTTCAGTGCGGCCTTTTCCGCAGCATGTGCACAACAAGTCTGCGGCACCCATAGACTTACATTGGTTGTGCACAACACTGCGGATTTAATGCAATTCCGTGCGGCAAAAAATGCTGCGGATCTGCAATTAAATCCGCAACGTGTGCACACAGTCTTAGCATTTAGTGAACCTAGCAAAAAGGCAAGCAAAAACAAGTGTGGGATTGCACTTTTTTTGCAATTTCATCGCACTTTGAATTTTTTTCACATTTTCTGTTACACGACATGGTAAAACCAATGGTGTCGTTCAAAAGTAGAACTTGTCCCGCAAAAGATAAGCCTTCACATGGACATATTGACGGAAACATTATGGCTCTGGAAAGAAGGGGAGCGATAAACGAAAAAAGCTCCAGGGGTGAAGGGGTTTAGAAACATGGAAATGGACATATCTATGGAAATAGATAGATGCATACAGATATATCTATATATCTATCCCATATCTATCTAATTCTATCTATCTATCTATCACTATCACTATGCTCCGCTCCATCGGCCTCAAGGACACCGTTCTCTCCTGGTTCTCCTCCTATCTCTCTGACCGATCCTTCACTGTATGTTTTGCTGGTTCCTCCTCCTCTCACCTTCCCCTTACTGTTGGGGTTCCTCAAGGATCAGTCCTAGGCCCCCTACTCTTCTCGTTGTATACTGCCCCTATTGGACAAACAATCAGTAGATTTGGTTTCCAGTACCATCTCTATGCTGACGACACCCAATTATACACTTCTGCTCCCGATATCACACCGACCTTTTTAGAAAACACCAGTGATTGTCTTACCGCTGTCTCTAACATCATGTCCTCCCTCTATCTGAAACTAAACCTGTCAAAAACTGAACTCCTCGTGTTCTCTCCCTCTACTAACCTACCTTTGCCTGACATTGCCATCTCCGTGTGCGGTCCCACCATTACTCCAAAGCAACATGCCCGCTGCCTTGGGGTCATCCTTGATTCTGACCTTTCATTCACCCCCTACATCCGATCATTGGCTCGCTCTTCTTACCTGCATCTCAAAAACATTTCTAGAATTCGCCCTTTTCTTACTTTCGACTCTGCAAAAACTCTTACTGTTTCACTTATTCATTCTCGTCTGGACTATTGTAACTCTCTACTAATCGGCCTCCCTCTTGCAAAACTCTCCCCGCTCCAATCTGTCCTGAATGCTGCAGCCAGGATCATATTCCTCACCAACCGTTACACCGATGCCTCTACCCTGTGCCAGTCATTACACTGGCTACCCATCCACTCCAGAATCCAGTACAAAACTACTACCCTCATCCACAAAGCACTCCATGGCTCAGCACCACCCTACATCTCCTCCCTGGTATCAGTCTACCACCCTACCCGTGCCCTCCGCTCCGCTAATGACCTCAGGTTAGCATCCTCAATAATCAGAACCTCCCACTCCCGTCTCCAAGACTTTACACGTGCTGCGCCGATTCTTTGGAATGCACTACCTAGGTTAATACGATTAATCCCCAATCCCCACAGTTTTAAGCGTGCCCTAAAAACTCATTTGTTCAGACTGGCCTACCGCCTCAATGCATTAACCTAACGATCCCTGTGTGGCCTATTTATAATAAAAAAAAAAAAAAAAAGGTTCCTCGCATCATGTTCTCATACACTTTATGCAGTATTAGCCCTCTGTGTCTGTACTGCTACATACTTAGGCAGGTAACTGGTTCATGCAGCTTTACATGAACACCTGAGCCTTACACTATGGCTGGTCCGAATAACTAAAGCAATTGTTACCATCCACCTCTCGTGTCTCCCCTTTTCCCCATAGTTTGTAAGCTTGCGAGCAGGGCCCTCACTCCTCCTGGTATCTGTTTTGAACTGTATTTCTGTTATGCTGTAATGTCTATTGTCTGTACAAGTCCCCTCTATAATTTGTAAAGCGCTGCGGAATATGTTGGCGCTATATAAATAAAAATTATTATTATTATTATTATTATTATTATATCTATCTATCTATTATCTATCTATTATCTATCTAATATCTATCTATCCCATATCTATCTATCTATCCATCTAATATCTATCTATCTATCCCATATCTATCTATCTATCTATCTATCTATCTATCTATCTATCCCATATCTATCTATCTATCTATCTATCTATCTAATATCTATCTATCTATCTATCTAATATCTATCTATCTATCTATCTAATATCTATCTATCTGTGTGTAATGGAGTGTGGTTTGGACAAATGTAAAAGAGGAGTTGGACAGAAATGACATCACAAATCTTTTTGCAGAGAGAGGAGGGAGAGGAGGGAGGGGTTTGGGTGTGTTTTTGGAGGGGGTGTGCTAGATTCGGGCTTAGTGGCATTGCAAAGCATCATGGAACTTGTAGTATTAGGGCACAATAAGGAAGTTGTCGATTAACCCCATGAGAGCTGAATCCAGCACTGAAGATGTGCTGCTACAGCATGATAACAGGTAATATTGCTAAAATAAACACAGTAGATGTTTTCAGTGGCACATAATAGCAAGATTTATGAAAAAAAAAAAAAAAAAAACTTTATAGTAGTGGACAACTTCTTTAAGTACAATCCTGTTCGTGACGCCAAGTTGGAACGCCCCCAGACACAGGGCCACAGGTTACTTGGTACCGATTCTTTCTGTCTCAGTTCTGGGGTTGTCAGGGTGGTTGGACCCGGTCCGTGACCCTGCTAAGGGGCGTCCAATAAAGGGTGATGGTGCGTAGTGCGAGGAATAACGAGGACACAGGGTACAGTTTCTTTACCTTTTACTGAAGGTTTCAGGGTCCTCAATCCAGGGCACTGTCAACAGGGGTGTCTGAGACCGGCCGGTCCGAAGGCACATCCAGAGTTCCCTTTGCAGGTGGAAATCAGTGTCTACCCACTAGCGACTGTGTGTTGTAGTGCTTCCCTGCTGAGCATTCAGGATAGTCCTCACAACTTCTGTTCTCGTTCGTTCTAGATCTTTCTCTTCTCCGTCCCCCAGGTATGTTATGGCTAGAACGCACCTTTAGGACAGTGAGGCCTGGAGGTATTCTGGAACCCTAGTGTCGCCCCTCTCCCACGATTGCCTCCTATGTCCTTCTTAGGTGTTGTATGGTAGACAGCCAACCTGTAATTAACTGTCCTGCCGCTGTTTGAAGTAATGCGTGGAGACTTACTTCTTCGGTGCTCCAGCCACTGGCTATGTGCCTCAGTAAGATGTTGCCGTTCTCGGGGCACGACTCCTACTAGATCTCCTTTGTGCTGATCTCGTTTCTCACTGTTCCACAATATCCTTCCTTTCTTGTCTCTTTCTTAGGACACCGCCGCAAGGTAGTGCAGGCGCAGCTCCGTAACAGTCTGTCCTTTCGCTAGGTACCTGCCAGATTTCCCAGTTCTGACAGGTCCTTCCTGGAGCTCTCCCAGGCTTCGTTCTGCCTAACTTCCTGTCCGACCCCTAGTTTTACCAATGTGAGAAGTGGCCCAATAAATAAGCCTTTTGCTCCCCCTAGTGGCCGGAGTGTGAAGTGTAGTGTGTGCTTGGTGATACCTGGTCAGTAGAACTCCTTTAGTGCCATCAGACGTACCATCACCCCCCTTAGTGGCAGAGCGACGTTACTGCAATGACCAGATCTCTGGGGGGCTGCAATTACCTCTCACAAGGTCCTCCAGCTTCTCCTGCAGCTTCTAGACAGCAAAATGCTGTGGCACCTCCCCCACATGTCACATGAGTATGATGTCATCACAGATCCTGTACCACCAATAGGATGTCTTTTCTTCCATCTGGCAGGGAGCTTCTCTGTCTCTGAAGCATGCTGGCACCCAGATTGCCTCTACCCCTTACAAAATGCCAGCTTTGTTATTTGTCCTAGTGAAGGGGAATAGGGTTTTTAAAAAAATGTTTTCTACACTATAGGGCTGGCACCCCTCCCTCCCCCCACAACATGCCGCCCGAGGCAGCTGCTCTCAAGTGCCTAGTGGTAAATACGACTCTACCTTTAGTACTTTAGTAACAAAACACATTTAACCCCTTCACGACATGCGCCGTACTAGTGCTGCGCATGCCGTGTCACCCCCTTTGATGTGGGCTCCGGCGGTGAGCCCACATCAAAGTCGCGACATGTCAGCTGTTTTGTACAGCTGACATGTGCGCGCAATAGCAGAGGGTGAAATCGCTATTCACCCGCCGCTATTAACATGTTAAATGCCGCTGTCAAACACAGACAGCGGCATTTAACTACCGGGCGGCCGGATATGACGTCATCGCCGACCCCCGTCACATGATCGGGGGTCGGCGATGCATCAGGAAGGTAACCATAGAGGTCCTTGAGCCCTCTATGGTTACTGATGCAGGCCTGCTGTGAGCGCCCCCCTGTGGTCGGCGCTCACAGCACACCTGCATTTCAGCTACATAGCAGAGCCGATCAGGCTATGCCAGCTTCTAGCCTCCCATGGAGGCTATTGAAGCATGGCACAAGTAAAAAAAAAATGTTTTTAAAAATATGAAAAAAATATAAAAAATATAAAAGTTTAAATCACCCCCCTTTCGCCCCATCCTAAATAAAACAATAAAAAAAAAATCAAACATACACATATTTGGTATCGCCGTGTTCAGAATCGTCCGATCTAGCAATTAAAAAAAAAGCATTAACCTGATCGCTAAATGGCGTAGCGAGAAAAAAATCCGAAACGCCAGAATTACGTTTTTTTGGTCGCCACGACATTGCATTAAAATGCAATAACGGGCGATCAAAAGAACGTATCTGCGCAAAAATGGTATCATTAAAAACATCAGCTCGGCACGCAAAAAATAAGCCCTCACCCGACCCCAGATCACGAAAAATGGAGACGCCACGGGTATCGGAAAATGGCACTTTTTTTTTTTTTTTTTTAGCAAAGTTTGGAATTTTTTTTCACCACTTAGATAAAAAATAACCTAGTCATGTTAGGTGTCTATGAACTCGTAATGACCTAGAGAATCATAATGGCAGGTCAGTTTTAGCATTTAGTGAACCTAGCAAAAAAGCCAAACAAAAAACAAGTGTGGGATTGCACTTTTTTTGCAATTTCACCGCACTTGGAATTTTTTCCCGTTTTCTAGTAAAAGACATGGTAAAACCAATGGTGTCGTTCAAAAGTACAACTTGTCCCGCAAAAAATAAGCCCTCACATGACCATATTGACGGAAAAATAAAAAAGTTATGGCTCAGGGAAGGAGGGAAGTGAAAAACGAAAACGCAAAAATGAAAAAGGGCCGCGACTTGAAGGGGTTAAATACCCATTCTGGAAAGGTAGTGAAGGGGGCCAGGGATGCAGCTGTGGGCCGGTACTGACTTCTTTTCACCCTAAAACCCCTCTTCTAGCTATCCCTCTTTCTGGATTGTGCCTCTTTGTCATGGATGTGTCAGGCTGCAGACACACTGTCACACTGCATCTCGCTTCAGAAGGTCTCTGTGTTTGGCTTTGCAGACACCTTCTTAATCCTTCTGACTCTTTGACTCAGGCCGGCGTCACACACAGCGTAAAACAATACGGTCCGTATATTACGGCCGTAATACGCTGAAAAGTCCCGAAAAAAGTGGTCCGTAGCTCCTCCGTAGGCAGGGTGTGTCAGCGTTTTTTGCGCATTGCATCCTCCGTATGTAATCCGTATGGCATCCGTACTGCGTGGTTTTCTCGCAGGCTAGCAAAACCAACATACCGCTATAGAAGTGATCCATGTGTCCCAAAAAGAAAAGAAAATATATATATACTGTCTATATATATATATATATATATATATATATATATATATATATATATATATATATATATATATATATATATATGTCAGTAGACACATATATGTATATATATTCATATTTATTCCAGCGCTATACAGCTTGAAAGCCGGTAATTCAATTACCGGCTTTTTCTTTCTCCTTCCTAAAACCCGACATGATTTGAGACATGGTTTACATACAGTAAACCATGTCTTCTCTCCATTTTTTTTGCAGATTCCACACTACTAATGTCAGTAGTGTGTATCTGCAAAATTTGGCCGTTCTAGCTCTTAAAATAAAGGGTTAAATGGCGGAAAAAATTGGCGTGGGCTCCCGCGCAATTTTCTCCGCCAGAGTAGTAAAGCCAGTGACTGAGGGCAGATATTAATAGCCTGGAGAGGGTCCACGGTTATTGGCCCCCCCCTGGCTAAAAATATCTGCCCCCAGCCACCCCAGAAAAGGCACATCTGGAAGATGCGCCTGTTCTGGCACTTGGCCACTCTCTTCCCATTCCCGTGTAGCGGTGGGATATGGGGTAATGAAGGGTTAATGCCACCTTGCTATTGTAAGGTGACATTAAGCCTGATTAATAATGGAGAGGCGTCAATTATGACACCTATCCATTATTAATCCAATTGTAGTGAAGGGTTAAATAAAACACAAACACATTATTTAAAATTATTTTAATGAAATAAAAACAATGGTTGTTGGAGTATTTTATTCAACGCCCAATCCAGTCACTGAAGACCCTCGTTCTGTGAGTAAAAAAACATAATAAACCAACAATATACTTACCCTCCGCAGATCTGTAACGTCCAACGATGTAAATCCTTCTGAAGGGGTTAAAACATTTTGCAGAAAGGAGCTGTGCTAATGCAGGCTGCTCCTCGCTGCAAAACCCCAGGGAATGAGGCTAAAAATAGATCAATGATCTATATTTAGCTTCATTTGCGGTGAGGCTCCCTCTGCTGGCTGTTCATAGATCGTGGGAAATTACCTAGAAAGCTCCCAGGCTTTCTAGGCAAGTTCCCACGATCTATGAACATCCAGCAGAGGGCGCCTCACCGCAAATGAAGCTAAATATAGATCATTGATCTATTTTTAACCTCATTCCCTGGGGTTTTGCAGCGAGGAGCAGCCTGCATTAGCACAGCTCCTTTCTGCAAAATGTTTTAACCCCTTCAGAAGGATTTACATCGTTGGACGTTACAGATCTGCGGAGGGTAAGTATATTGTTGGTTTATTATGTTTTTTTACTCACAGAACGAGGGTCTTCAGTGACTGGATTGGGCGTTGAATAAAATACTCCAACAACCATTGTTTTTCTTTCATTAAAATAATTTTAAATAATGTGTTTGTGTTTTATTTAACCCTTCACTACAATTGGATTAATAATGGATAGGTGTCATAATTGACGCCTCTCCATTATTAATCAGGCTTAATGTCACCTTACAATAGCAAGGTGGCATTAACCCTTCATTACGCCATATCCCACCGCTACACGGGAATGGGAAGAGAGTGGCCAAGTGCCAGAACAGGCGCATCTTCCAGATGTGCCTTTTCTGGGGTGGCTGGGGGCAGATATTTTTAGCCAGGGGGGGGCCAATAACCGTGGACCCTCTCCAGGCTATTAATATCTGCCCTCAGTCACTGGCTTTACTACTCTGGCGGAGAAAATTGCGCGGGAGCCCACGCCAATTTTTTCCGCCATTTAACCCTTTATTTTAAGAGCTAGAACGGCCAAATTTTGCAGATACACACTACTGACATTAGTAGTGTGGAATCTGCAAAAAAAATGGAGAGAAGACATGGTTTACTGTATGTAAACCATGTCTCAAATCATGTCGGGTTTTAGGAAGGAGAAAGAAAAAGCCGGTAATTGAATTACAGGCTTTCAAGCTGTATAGCGCTGGAATAAATATTAATATATATACATATATGTGTCTCACTGACATATATATATATATATACCTATTCTATGTGTACACATTTATTCTACCTATTCTACTGTAAGCTGTCAGTGTGATTTTACTGTACACCGCACTGAATTACCGGCTTTTCTCTCTAACAGCGCTGCGTATTTCTCGCAAGTCACACTGCTTGTCCGTGTGTAATCCGTATTTTTCACGCTTCCATAGACTTTCATTGGCGTATTTCTTGCGCAGTACGGTGACAAACGCAGCATGCTGCGATTTTGTACGGCCGTAGAAAGCCGTATAATACTGATCAGTAAAATACGGCAAATAGGAGCAGGGGCATAGAGAATAATTGTGCCGTATTTTTTGCGAGTTTTACGGACGTAGATTCTGCGCTCTTACGTCCGTAAAACTCGCATGTGTGACGGCGGCCTCAGTGGGAACCTTTTGCCAGCTCTAATTGACACACCTGGACCTGGGTGCTATAGACTTCCAGCCTGCTTTCCACAATCAGTGATGGTTTGGAGAGCCACGTCATCTACTGCTATAGGTCCACTGTGTTTTATCAAGACCAAAGTTAGTGCCGCCATCTACCAGGAAATTTTAGTCATTCTTGCTTCCCTGTGCCAACAAGCTTTTTGGAGATGGAAATTTCATTCCCTGGCAGGACTTGGCACCTGTCCACACTGCCAAAAGTATCAATACCTGGTTTAAAAGCAACAGCATCACTGTGCTTGATTGGCCATCAAGCTTCCCTGACCTTACCCCATAGAGAATCTTTAGGGTATTGTCAAGAGAAAGATGAGAGACACCGGACCCAACAATGCAGATGAGCTCAGCAGCCATAACACCTCAGCAGTGCCACAGGCTGGTCGCCTCCATGCCACGCATAATTGATGAAAAGTATCCCCAACCAAGTATAAAGTGCATTTACTGAACATACATTTCAGTAAAGCAACATTTTGGATTTTAAAATCATTTTTTAAGCTGGTGTTATAAAGTATTCTAATTTACTAAGATAATGACTTTTGCTTTTTCATTGGCTGTAAGCCATAATCATCAACATTAACAGAAATAAACACTTGAAATAGATCACTCTGTAATGACTCTATATAATATATGAGTTTCACTTTTTGTATTGAAGAACTGAAATAAATTAACTTTTTGGTGAAATTCTAATTTTGTGAGAAGCACCTGTAAGTTAATACAATTATTCACACTCTTCCACTTAGGTCTTCAGCATAAGTCTCATATCTATTTGTGTCTCCTGTTACATGCTTCTCACTTCCATGTTTCTTTGCTGTTCATATTACTATTTCGCTTGACATCCTTTCCCACATCCTTTTCCTTACCCTCCCTCTTTTGTCCCCTGTCCTCTCTCTCTCTTGTATAACCCACATATACCACAGGGTAAATTCAGCTCCATTCCTAGTATGCTAAAGGCTCATGTTGCTCTGATGTCTATGGTTCTATGATATAGCACCGTTATCGACTGTTACAAGTTTCTTGCACTTTGCTGTGCTTTTGTATTTTTACTTCTATACTGGTATTGATTATTTTATAATTTTAATATTTTTTTTCACATTTGTATAATCTCATGTATATTTGTGCGTTTAAGTTTGAAAAAGATCCATGTTGGGTCAAAACATTATCTATTGATGGAATTACTATCTCTTATTGAAATAAAAGCAAGCATCATTTTAAATCTTCTGTGAGTGCGACTGAGTATCTTCTATAGGATGACTAAAACTGGAATTCTTGCATTCTTTACGACTTTCACTGTGTGGGATAAATAATCTATAAGTCTCATGGTCTGCATAGTTATGGTCACAGTGATAACACTTTTTGTTACTGTTTAATTTTTTTACTTGATGAAACTTTTTTTAAATAAGTAAAATTGTTTTTTAGAGCTTGTATACTTTTTTTCTACTACGTTTAGGCATCCAATTAGGCTCTGTCATGTGGGAAGCATTTAATGGAGGCTGAGAATAATTGCTAGAAGGGTTAAGTCCTATGTGATGTATGCAGAAGTCAGTGTTTCCTATACGATTTATACAGCAGTCTCAGTATCTCCTATGTGAAGTATATACAGCAGAGTCTCACGTGTCTCATATGTGATGTATATATAGCAGAGATTTGGTATATCTTGTGTTATGTATATACAGCAGTTTCCTATGTGATGCATACAGCAGACTTCCCACTGCTTCAGTTCTATAAATGAGTAACAATGAATCCAGTTGCATATTCAATGCTAGGGGAGAAGGCACCAAGTGGAAACCCCCTCTTCCTTAACCCCTTAATCCCATATGATGTACTATCCCGTCGAGGTGACCTGAGACTTAATTCCCAGTGACGGGATAGTACGTCATAAGCGATCGGCCGCGCTCACGGGGGGAGCGTGGTCGATCGCGGCCGGGTGTCAGCTGACTATCGCAGCTGACATCCGGCACTATGTGCCAGGAGCGATCACGGACCGCTCCCGGCACATTAACCCCCAGAACACTGTGATCACCGGTGGCATAGGGAAGCATCGTGCAGGGAGGGGGCTCCCTGCGTGCTTCCCAGAGACCCTCGAAGCAACGTGATGTGATCATGTTGCTCTGAGGGTCTCCTACCTCCTCCTCCCTGCAGGCCCTGGATCCAATATGGCTGCGGGGCTGCTTCCGGATCCTGCAGGGAGGTGGCTTTCAAGCGCCTGCTCAGAGCAAGCGCCGGGAAGCCTCCCTGCAGTGCCTATCATTTCGTGCACTGCAAAGTGTCAGATCAGCGACCTGACCCTATAACATGATGGGCAATGTTATAAAGTAAAAAAAATCCTAAATAAAGAAAAAATATATATATATTGTTCCCATAAATACATTTTTATCTTAAAAAAAAAACAAACAATAAAAGTACACATATTCAGTATCGCCGCGTCCGTAACGACCGGTTCTAGGATGTTTCGCCCCCAGCAGTTTGCCCTCAGCAGTTCACCCCCAGCAGTTCACCCCCCAGCAGTTCACCCCCCAGCAGTTCGTCCCTGGGTACATTTCGTCCACTCCCCAGCATTTGGCCCCTGGATGTATTGCCCCCCAGCAGTTCGCCCCAGATGTTTGCACCCTTGTGGTTCATGAATTCCCATCCATCATCAATATTTCGCCCCCAGCCGTTTGCCCCCAGCAGTTCGCCCCCAGATGTTTGTACCCTTGTGGTTCATGAATTCCCGTCCGTCATCAATATTTTGCCCCCAGCCATTTGCCCCCAGCAGTTCGCCCCCAGATGTTTGTACCCTTGTGGTTCATGAAATCCCGTCCGTCATCAATGTTTCGCCCCCAGCAGTTTGCCCCCAACTGCCGGGGGCGAATTGCTGTGGGCGAAACATTGATGGTCCAACTTGTGGTCCAATTTCTCTTGTTATCCTTGGGAAAATAAAAATTTGGGGGGCTAAAAACCATTTTTGTGGGAAAAAAAATTATTTTTATTTTCACGGCTCTGCGTTATATACTGAAGAAAAAACACTTGGGGGTTCAAAGTTCTCACAACACATCTAGATAAGTTCCTTAGGGGGTCTAGTTTCCAATATGAGGTCACTTGAGGGGGTTTCTACTGTCTAGATACATTAGGGGCTCTGCAAACGCAATGTGACGCCTGCAGACCATTCCATCCAAATCTGCATTCCAAATGGCGCTCCTTCCCTTCTGAGCTCTGCCATGCACCAAAAACAGTGGTCCCCCCCACATATGGGGTATCAGCGTTCTCAGGACAAATTGGAAAACAACTTTTGGGGTCCAATTTCTCCTGTTACCCTTGGGAAAATACAAAACTGGGGGCTAAAAAATAATTTTTGTGAAAAAAAAAAAAAGAATTTTTATTTTCACGGCTCTGCGTTATAAACTGTAGTGAAACACTTGGGGGTTCAAAGCTCTCACAGCACATCTAGATAAGTTCCTTAAGGGATCTACTTTCCAAAATGGTGTCACTTGTGGGGGGTTTCAATGTTTAGGCACATCAGCGGCTCTCTAAACACAACAAGGTATCCCATCTCAATTCCAGTCAATTTTGCATTGAAAAGCAAACGGTGCTCCTTCCGTTCCGAGCTCTGCCATACACCCTAACATTGGTTTACCCCCACATATCGGGTATCAGTGTACTCAGGACAAATTGCACAACAAATTTTGCTGTTTCTTCTCTTAACCTTGGGAAAATAAAAAATTGGGGGCGAAAATTTATTTTTGTGAAAAATATGATTTTTTATTTTTATGGCTCTGCATTATAAACTTCTGTGAAGCATTTAGTGCGTCAAAGTGCTCACCAGACATCTAGATAAGTTCCTTAGGGGGTCTACTTTCCAAAATAGTGTCAATTGTGGGGGGTTTCAATGTTTAGGCACATCAGGGCCTCTCCAAACGCAACATGGCACCATCTCAATTCCAGTCAATTTTGCATTGAAAAGTCAAACGGCACTCCTTCCCTTCCGAGCTCTGTCATGCACCCAAACAGTGGTTTACCCCCATGTATGGGGTATCGGCGTACTCAGGACAAATTGTATAACCACTTTTGAGGACCATTTTCTCCTGTTACCCTTGGTAAAATAAAACAAATTGGAGCTGTAGTAAATTTTTTGTGAAAAAAAGTTAAATGTTCGTTTTTTCTAAACATTCCAAAAATTCCTGTGAAACACCTGAAGGGTTAATAAACTTCTTGAATGTGGTTTTGAGCACCTTGAGGGGTGCAGTTTTTAGGATAGTGTCACACTTGGTTATTTTCTATCATATAGACCCCTCAAAAATACTTCAAATGTGATGTGGTCCCTAAAGAAAAATGGTGTTGTAAAAATGAGAAATTGCTGGTCAAGTTTTAACCCTTATAACTCCCTAACAAAAAAAAATTTGGTTCCAAAATTGTGCTGATGTAAAGTAGACATGTGCGAAATGTTACTTATTAAGTATTTTGTGTGACATATGTCTGTGATTTAAGGGCATAAAAATTAAAAGTTGGAAAATTGTGAAATTTTCTAAATTTTTGCCAAATTTCCGTTTTTTTCACAAATAAACACAGGTAATATCAAAGACATTTTACAACTCTCATGAAGTAATATATATCACGAGAAAACTATGTCAGAATCATCAGGATCCGTTGAAGCATTCCAGAGCTATAACCTCATAAAGGGACAGTGGTCAGAATGGTAAAAATTGGCCCGGTCATTAACATTCAAACCACCTTTGGGGGTTAAGACATTAAAGATCTACACCCACCCCAAAATACATGCGAAATAAGGAGAAAATGGAGTACCAGGTGATAATTTAAAAAAATACGATATAATTGTTATTATGTATCAAAAAAGTTTTAAAAAAAACCAATATAACCATACAAGAAGGTAAGTGTTAGGTGTCGAGTTCCCGCCTCTGCACAGGGTGAATCTTGAACCATTTCCGCTGCGGTCTCCCATTCTTCTCCAACCGCTGTGGAGTCTGCTCAGCAGAGACGTCGGTCCCAGCATCTAGCTCAGGCTGATACTGGACAACTGGTTATTATTGCCCTTCCAGGCTCTGTCCTTGTAGCCAGCAATGTTCAGCAGCGAGAAAGTCTTTCTGGGACTAAGTCCTGCTTTTCGCATACTGTGCATACCCTCGGGATGACCTCCAGTGTGGCGCCGTGCGCTATTAGAGCGCTTTCCTATCCCAAGTCTGGGTGGTTAGTGGCGTCCGCTAGAGCGGCACAGCACGTACTCTTGTGCATTCAAGCTATATTTTCAGTTACTCTGACACCCCAGTTGCGGTGTCGAGTGCAAGTGGTCTGAACGTACTCTAATCCTGTGTCTTGGGATAGAGTCCTGAGACTCCTTGCTTGCGCTCTTGGTGTGGTACCGCGGCCCTGTGACGCAACAGGGTTTTCTTCCTTCACACTGGGTGAAGTTAACCCGTGTGTGTATCCACATTGTACCACCATATAATCCGTCATTACTCAGCAGCAGGTTCCATCTCTGCACAGTGGACCCTATACCATTTCTCTTATAATTTGGTGCGTTCCGCCAGCCCTAACATTACACTAGCGCCAGGGTCTGGCTAGTAATGATGGACAAACAGCAATCCTTGCGGTACATCCAGTAGCAGGATGGTAGGTTACAACCTCAGCAGTGGATGTAACCGCAGTTGCTGTTCAGGCTGCTAGCGTGGCTGCAGCAACCTTGTCCACTGCCACCCCTGTTCCGACTCTCTCGCCTCCTGCTGCCAGAAAAATTTTCTGGTCATAGTAAGTCTTGTAGGGGTTTCGTGAGTCAGTGTTCTATACATCTCAAGCTTCTGGCCTCTCGTTTTCACACAGAGCGGGATAAGGTGGGGTTTATTGTGTCTCTCCTGTCGGACAGGGCGTTGGAGTGGGCTACGCCGCTGTGTGAGCATGGCGATCATGTGGTGCAGAGTGCTTCATTGCTCCTGAGTAGGGTTGAGCGAAACGGGTCGAACATTTTCAAAAGTCGCCGACTTTTGGCGAAGTCGAGTTTCATGAAACCCGATCCGACCCCTGTGCGTGGTCGGCCATGCGGTACGCGACTTTCGCGCCAAAGTCGCGTTTCAATGACGCGAAAAGCGCCATTTCTCAGCCAATGAAGGTAAACGCAGAGTGTGGGCAGCGTGATGACATAGGTCCTGGTCCCCACCATCTTAGAGAAGGGCATTGCAGTGATTGGCTTGCTGTCTGCGGCGTCACAGGGGCTATAAAGGGGAGTTCCCGCCGACCGCCATGTTACTGCTGCTGATCTGAGCTTAGGGAGAGGTTGCTGCCGCTTCGTCAGAAGCAGGGATAGCGTTAGGCAGGGTCCATTAACCACAAAACCGCTTGTGCTGTAGCGATTTCCACTGCCCAACACCACCTTCGGTGTGCAGGGACAGTGGAAGCTCCTTTTTTTTTTTTTTTCCTCAGCGCTGTAGCTCATTGGGCTGCCCTAGAAGGCTCCCTGATAGCTGCATTGCTGTGTGTACGCCGCTGTGCAAACCAACTGCTTTTTTCAAAGCACAAATCCTCTTGTTCCTTCCTTTCTGCACAGCTATCTTGTTTGTTTGTCCACACTTTTTATTTAATTTGTGCATCAGTCCACTCCTTATTGCTGCCTGCCATACCTGGCTGAGATTACTGCAGGGAGATACTAATTGAAGGACAGTTCCTTTTTTTTTTTTTTTTTTTTTTTTGTGGGAGATTAAGATTGACATTTCTGCTAGAGTGCCATCTCTGTCTGTGTCATCTCTCACTCAGTGGGCCATAGAAAGCCTATTTATTTTTTTGCTTGATTTGGGTTCCAAAATCTACCAGAAAAAATCACAACATCAATCAGTGGGAGAAAAATATTGGCCTCAGGGCTTGTGTGCCACTCCTTACTCCTGTGTGTGCCATCTCTCACTCAGTGGGCCATAGAAAGCCTATTAATTTTTTTGCTTGATTTGGGTTCTAAATTCTACCTGAAAAAATCAATAAATCAATCAGTGGGAGATTAATATTGGCCTTTGGGCTTGTGTGCCAGTCCTAAGCGTGCCATCTCTCTCTCTCTCAGATAGTGGGCCATAGAAAGCCTATTTTTTTATTATTTTATTGGGTTTATAAATTTTCCCTGGAAAAAAAAAAAAAAGTGGGAGATTAATATTGGCCTCTGGGCTTGTGTGCCAGTCCTGAGCGTGCCATCTCTCTCACAAATAGTGGGCCATAGAAAGCCTATTTATTTTTTTGGTTGATTTAGGTTCATAATTCTACCTGAAAAAATCAATCAATCAATCAGTGGGAGATTAATATTGGCCTTTGGGCTTGTGTGCCAGTCCTAAGCGTGCCATCTCTCTCTCTCAGATAGTGGGCCATAGAAAGCCTATTTATTATTATTTTTTTTATTGGGTTTATAAATTTTCCCTGGAAAAAAAAAAAATGGGAGATTAATATTGGCCTCTGGGCTTGTGTGCCAGTCCTGAGCGTGCCATCTCTCTCACAAATAGTGGGCCATAGAAAGCCTATTTATTTTTTTGGTTGATTTGGGTTCATAATTCTACCTGAAAAAATCAATCAATCAATCAGTGGGAGAAAAATATTGGCCTCAGGGCTTGTGTGCCACTCCTTACTCCTGTGTGTGCCATCTCTCACTCAGTGGGCCATAGAAAGCCTATTAATTTTTTTGCTTGATTTGGGTTCTAAATTCTACCTGAAAAAATCATTAAATCAATCAGTGGGAGATTAATATTGGCCTTTGGGCTTGTGTGCCAGTCCTAAGCGTGCCATCTCTCTCTCTCTCAGATAGTGGGCCATAGAAAGCCTATTTTTTTATTATTTTATTGGGTTTATAAATTTTCCCTGGAAAAAAAAAAAAGTGGGACATTAATATTGGCCTCTGGGCTTGTGTGCCAGTCCTGAGCGTGCCATCTCTCTCACAAATAGTGGGCCATAGAAAGCCTATTTATTTTTTTGGTTGATTTGGGTTCATAATTCTACCTGAAAAAATCAATCAATCAATCAGTGGGAGATTAATATTGGCCTTTGGACTTGTGTGCCAGTCCTAAGCGTGCCATCTCTCTCTCTCAGATAGTGGGCCATAGAAAGCCTATTTATTATTATTTTTTTTATTGGGTTTATAAATTTTCCCTGGAAAAAAAAAAATGGGAGATTAATATTGGCCTCTGGGCTTGTGTGCCAGTCCTGAGCGTGCCATCTCTCTCACAAATAGTGGGCCATAGAAAGCCTATTAATTTTTTTGCTTGATTTGGGTTCCAAAATCTACCAAAAAAAATCACTAAATCAATCAGTGGGAGATTAATATTGGCCTCTGGGCTTGTGTGCCACTCCTGACTCCTGTGAGCGTCATCTGTCACTCAGTGGGCCCTAGAAAGCCTATTTTTTGTTTTATTTGTTTTCTAAATTCTCCCTGAAAAAATCATTTTATTTTCTTTGGTTTCTAAATTATTCCTGAAAAAAATCATTTTTTTTGTATTTTTTTTTCTCTAAAGTCTCCCTGAAAAAAAAAAAAAATCTGTGGGAGATTCATATTGCCCCTTCTGCTTGTGTGCCAGTCTTGACTCCTGGGTGTGCCATCTCTCTCTCTCTCCCCAATTGTGGGCCATAGAAAGCCTATTAATTTTTTTGCTTGATTTGGGTTCCAAACTCTACCAAAAATAATCACTAAATCAATCAGTGGGAGATTAATATTGGCCTCTGGGCTTGTCTGCCACTCCTGACTCCTGTGTGCGTCATCTGTCACTCAGTGGGCCCTAGAAAGCCTATTTTTTGTTTTATTTGTTTTCTAAATTCTCCCTGAAAAAATCATTTTATTTTCTTTGGTTTCTAAATTATTCCTGAAAAAAATCATTTTTTTTGTATTTTTTTTTCTCTAAAGTCTCCCTGAAAAAAAAAAAAAAAAAAATCTGTGGGAGATTCATATTGCCCCTTCTGCTTGTGTGCCAGTCTTGACTCCTGGGTGTGCCATCTCTCTCTCTCTCCCCAATTGTGGGCCATAGAAAGCCTATTAATTTTTTTGCTTGATTTGGGTTCCAAAATCTACCAAAAAAAATAACTAAATCAATCAGTGGGAGATTAATATTGGCCTCTGGGCTTGTGTGCCACTCCTGACTCCTGTGTGCGTCATCTGTCACTCAGTGGGCCCTAGAAAGCCTATTTTTTGTTTTATTTGTTTTCTAAATTCTCCCTGAAACAATCATTTTATTTTCTTTGGTTTCTAAATTATTCCTGAAAAAAATCATTTTTTTTGTATTTTTTTTTCTCTCAAATCTCCCTGAAAAAAAAAAAAAAAAAAAAAAAATCTGTGGGAGATTCATATTGCCCCTTCTGCTTGTGTGCCAGTCTTGACTCCTGGGTGTGCCATCTCTCTCTCTCTCCCCAATTGTGGGCCATAGAAAGCCTATTAATTTTTTTGCTTGATTTGGGTTCCAAAATCTACCAAAAAAAATCACTAAATCAATCAGTGGGAGATTAATATTGGCCTCTGGGTTTGTGTGCCACTCCTGACTCCTGTGTGCGTCATCTGTCACTCAGTGGGCCCTAGAAAGCCTATTTTTTGTTTTATTTGTTTTCTAAATTCTCCCTGAAACAATCATTTTATTTTCTTTGGTTTCTAAATTATTCCTGAAAAAAATCATTTTTTTTGTATTTTTTTTTCTCTCAAGTCTCCCTGAAAAAAAAAAAAAAAATAAAATCTGTGGGAGATTCATATTGCCCCTTCTGCTTGTGTGCCAGTCTTGACTCCTGGGTGTGCCATCTCTCTCTCTCTCCCCAATTGTGGGCCATAGAAAGCCTATTAATTTTTTTGCTTGATTTGGGTTCCAAAATCTACCAAAAAAAATAACTAAATCAATCAGTGGGAGATTAATATTGGCCTCTGGGCTTGTGTGCCACTCCTGACTCCTGTGTGCGTCATCTGTCACTCAGTGGGCCCTAGAAAGCCTATTTTTTGTTTTATTTGTTTTCTAAATTCTCCCTGAAACAATCATTTTATTTTCTTTGGTTTCTAAATTATTCCTGAAAAAAATCATTTTTTTTGTATTTTTTTTTCTCTCAAGTCTCCCTGAAAAAAAAAAAAAAAAAAAAATCTGTGGGAGATTCATATTGCCCCTTCTGCTTGTGTGCCAGTCTTGACTCCTGGGTGTGCCATCTCTCTCTCTCTCCCCAATTGTGGGCCATAGAAAGCCTATTAATTTTTTTGCTTGATTTGGGTTCCAAAATCTACCAAAAAAAATAACTAAATCAATCGGTGGGAGATTAATATTGGCCTCTCGGCTTGTGTGCCACTCCTGACTCCTGTGTGCGTCCTCTCTCACTCAGTGGGCCCTACAAAGCCTTTTTTTTTTTTTTTTCCTAAATTCTCCCTGAAACAATCATTTCATTTTATTTGTTTTATAAATTCTTCTGTAAAAAATAATTTTTTTTAAATTTTTTTTTTTCTGAAGTCTCACTTTTAAAAAAAACAAACACAAATCAGTGGGAGATAAATATTTACATTTGCGCTTCAGTGACAGTCCTGCGTGTGTGCCATCACATTTGTTGCCAACAACAACAGAGTGTGTAACATTGTGGCTGATTTTCGTTGTGGTCTCACCCACCTGTAAAGGGGTAGCTAAATCATACTGAAGTTATAGCTCACCGTGTAAGTTGTGTGACAGCAACAAATACCGTTCGTTTGGTAACGTTTTTAAAACAATGAGGAAGTCTGGTGGAAGAGGTCGTGGCCGGGGGCGTTCATTGTCAGCTGGTAATGAGGGTAGTGGTAGTGGTGGAGCATCAGGTGGTCGTGGGAAAAAAAATATTGCACCTAAGTCTGGAGCTGTGGAGCCAGGTTCGTCGTCTGGCTACACAAGGCCTCGAACCCTCCCTTTTCTGGGAGTAGGAAAACCGCTTTTAAAGCCGGAGCATCAAGAGCAAGTTTTGGCTTATCTTGCTGACTCAGCCTCTAGCTCTTTTGCCTCCTCTCGTGAAACTGATAAAAGTAAAAGCAGCGCGTCGTTAGTGGATGTTCACGGTCAGGGACAAGTCGCTTCCTTGTCCTCTTCAGCAAAAACAACAACAGAGAAGAATGCAGCAGGCGACACAACGGGTTACACCATGGAGCTCTTTACACATACCGTCCCTGGCTTAGAAAGTGAAGCAGTTAACAGTCCATGCCCATTACAAGTTGAATCTGACATGGAGTGCACTGATGCACAGCCACAGCCAGACTACTATGCTGGTCCTTTGACTCAGACCACAACATTGCCCTCGCAGGGTGCTGATCAAGAATCAGACCCTGATGAGACTATGTTGCCCCATCACGAACGCTATACCACCGACCGACACGGTGACACAGACGAAGTTGCACACGAGCTACAAGAAGAGGTAATAGATGACCCAGTTCTTGACCCCGATTGGCAGCCATTGGGGGAACAGGGTGCAGGCGGCAGCAGTTCTGAAGCGGAGGAGGAGGGGCCGCAGCAGGCATCAACATCGCAACAGGTTCCATCTGCCGGGCCCGTATCTTGGCCAAAACGCGTGGCAAAGTCAAAACCTGTTGGAGGACAGCGTGGCCATCCGGTTAAAGCTCAGTCTGCAATATGGACTAATATGTATAAATGCCTGAAAAGGTATCCGATGCTAGAAAGAGTGCAGTCTGGCATTTTTTTAAACAACATCCAATTGATCAGCACAAAGTAATCTGTCAAAAATGTTCAACTACCTTAAGCAGAGGGCAGAATCTGAAAAGTCTCAATACAAGTTGCATGCATAGACATTTAACCACCATGCATTTGCAAGCTTGGACTAACTACCAAACGTCCCTTAAGGTTGTAGCACCCTCGGCCAATGAAGCTACTCATCAACGCAACATCCCTTCCGGCAGTGTAGGGCCACCATTTTCTGCACCACCTGCAGTATCTGTGCAGGTTTCTTTGCCAGGCCAAAGCAGTCAGGGTCAGGGAATCTCCAGTTTCGTAGTAGGAAACACTGCATCTAGGGCACCGGCGGCAACAATACCATCTCCCACCGTCTCTCAGTCTGCCATGTCCACCGGCACCCCCGCTAGTTCCACGATCTCCAGCACTCCAGTCCAGCTCACCCTACATGAGACTATGGTTAGAAAAAGGAAGTACTTAGCCTCGCATCCGCGTAGACAGGGTTTGAACGCCCACATAGCTAGACTAATCTCGTTAGAGATGATGCTCTACCGGTTAGTTGAAAGCGAAGCTTTCAAAGACCTGATGGACTACGCTGTACCACGCTACGAGCTACCCAGTCGACACTTTTTTCCAGAAAAGCCATCCCAGCCCTCCACCAGCATGTTAAAGAGCGCATCGTCCATGCACTCAGGCAATCTGTGAGCACAAAGGTGCACCTGACAACAGATGCATGGACCAGTAGGCATGGCCAGGGACGTTACGTGTCCATCACGGCACACTGGGTAAATGTGGTGGATTCAGGGTCCACAGGGGACAGCAAGTTTGGAACAGTTCTGCCTAGCCCACGGTCTAGGAAACAGTTGGCTGTAGCCGTTCGCACCCCCTCCTCCTCCTCCTCCTCCTCGTCCTCCTGCAGAAGCGAGAGCTCGTCCACAGACCGCAGTCGCACAACCACTCCATCCGCAGCTGCCACTGTTGCACACCAGGTCTCCCATTATGGGGCAGCTACTGGCAAACGTCAGCAGGCTGTATTGGCTATGAAGTGTTTGGGCGACAACAGACACACCGCGGAAGTTCTGTCCGAGTTCTTGCAGCAAGAAACGCAGTACTGGGCACTGTAGATCTTGAGGCAGGCAAGGTAGTGAGTGATAACGGAAGGAATTTCATGGCTGCCATCTCCCTTTCCCAACTGAAACACATTCCTTGCCTGGCTCACACCTTAAACCTGGTGGTGCAGTGCTTCCTGAAAAGTTATCCGGGGTTATCCGACCTGCTCCTCAAAGTGCGTGGACTTTGCGCACATATCCGCCGTTCGCCTGTACACTCCAGCCGTATGCAGACCTATCAGCGTTCTTTGAACCTTCCCCAGCATCGCCTAATCATAGACGTTGTTACAAGGTGGAACTCAACACTGCACATGCTTCAGAGACTGTGCGAACAGAGGCGGGCTGTTATGTTTTTGTGGGAGGATACACATACACGGGCAGGCAGTAGGATGGCAGACATGGAGTTGTCAGTTGTGCAGTGGTCGAAGATTCAAGACATGTGTCAAGTCCTTCAGTGTTTTGAGGAATGCACACGGCTGGTTAGTGCAGACAACGCCATAATAAGCATGAGCATCCCCCTAATGTGTCTGCTGATGCAAAGTTTGACGCACATAAAGGATCAGGCGTCTGCACCAGAGGAAGAGGAAAGCCTTGATGACAGTCAGCCATTGTCTGGTCAGGGCAGTGTACAGGACGAGGTAGCGGGTGAAGAGGAGGTGGAGGATGAGGAGGATGATGGGGATGAGTATATTTTTAATGAGGAAGCTTTCCCGGGGTCATTGGAAATTGGTGGCGTGGCAAGGGCGGGTTCTGGTTTTTTGAGGGACACAAGTGACGTAGATTTGCCTGCAACTGCCCCTCAACCAAGCACAACCGCAGATTTGACAACTGGAACTTTGGCCCACATGGCGGATTATGCCTTGCGTATCCTCAAAAGGGACACACGCATTACAAAAATGATGAACGATGACGATTACTGGTTGGCCTGCCTCCTTGATCCTCGCTATAAAGGCAAATTGCAAAATATTATGCCACATGAGAACTTGGAACTAATATTAGCAACAAAACAATCAACTCTTGTTGACCGTTTGCTTCTGGCATTCCCTGCACACAGCGCCCGTGATCGTTCTCACACGAGCTCCAGGGACCAGCAGACCAGAGGTGTTAGAGGGGCAGAAATCAGAAGTGGCGTTGGCCAGAGGGGTTTTCTGACCAGGTTGTGGAGTGATTTTGCTATGACCGCAGACAGGACAGGTACTGCAGCATCAATTCAAAGTGACAGGAGACAACATTTGTCCAGTATGGTTACAAACTATTTTTCATCCCTTATCGACGTTCTCCCTCAACCGTCATTCCCATTTGATTACTGGGCATCCAAATTAGACACCTGGCCAGAATTGGCAGAATATGCATTGCAGGAGCTTGCTTGCCCGGCAGCTAGTGTCCTATCAGAAAGAGTATTCAGTGCTGCAGGTTCAATACTAACAGAAAAAAGGACTCGTCTGGCTACCCAAAATGTAGATGATCTAACCTTCATTAAAATGAACCACAACTGGATTTCGAAATCTTTTGCCCCACCTTGCCCAGCTGACACCTAACTTTCCTATGAAAAGGTCTTGCCTGTGGACTCTTCTGAATGACTTTTCCAATCTCGTAATTTTCTGCACCTGATTGTCCAGCATACAACATGTTTACTCCTAACAAAATGGCCAAACTCCCCACACGGGGCCGTGGTATCGCCACTTTGCGCCAGCACCTGTGAGAGTGCTGTTTGTCTGAAGAGGTGGGTGTGCCCGCTTTTGGTCGACGGCACTGCCACTGGGTCCCTCATAGTACAATAAAGTGTCTCTGGCGGTGGTGGTGCGCACCCAACGTCAGACACACCATTGTAATATGAGGGGCCCTGGGCCTGTACCGCCGGCCACAAGACAGTTCCCCCCCCAGCTCAAACAGTGCTCTACCACTAGCAAAATTATCTCTCACAGCTTCACCAATGTTTAGTCTATGCGCTGACATCCTTCAATGCCTGGCACTGACAATACCATTGTTTTGACATTTTTGTTATGTTAGGCCTTCGAAGCCTGTCTGCGGTCCGTTCTTTCTACAACTACTACACTGACCAGGCCACTGCTGGCCGTGTTCCCCTGGAACCAATTTAAACTTGCCTACAGCCAGCCCAATTTTGTTATGTTAGGCCTTCTTAGCCTGTCTGCCGTCACTCCTTCCACTAGACTTCCACTGACCAGACCACTGTTGCCCGTGTACCCCTCTAACCAATTTTAAATTGCCAACAGCCAAATGTTATTATGTTAGGCCTTTGATGCCTGTCTGCCATCACTCCTTCCACTAGACTTCCACTGACCAGACCACTGTTGCCCGTGTACCCCTGGAACCAATTTTAAATTGCCAACAGCCCAATGTTATGATGTTAGGCCTTTGATGCCTGTCTGCCGTCACTCCTTCCACTAGGCCTCCACTGACCTGTCTACTGCTGCCCGTGTTCCCATGGAACCAATTGTAAATTGCCTACAGCCAGCCCATTTTATTACGTTAGGCCTTCGAAGCCTGTCTGCGGTCCCTCCTTCCACTAGGCCTCCACTTACCTGTCTACTGCTGCCCGTGTTCCCCTGGAACCAATTTTAAATTGCCTACAGGCAGCCCAATTTATTATGTTAGGCCTTCGAAGCCTGTCTGCGGTCCCTCCTTCCACTAGGCCTCCACTTACCTGTCTACTGCTGCCCGTGTTCCCCTGGAACCAATTTTAAATTGCCTACAGCCAGCCCATTTTATTATGTTAGGCCTTCGAAGCCTGTCTGCGGTCCCTCCTTCCACTAGGCCTCCACTTACCTGTCTACTGCTGCCCGTGTTCCCCTGGAACCAATTTTAAATTGCCTACAGCCAGCCCATTTTATTACGTTAGGCCTTCGAAGCCTGTCTGCGGTCCCTCCTTCCACTAGGCCTCCACTTACCTGTCTACTGCTGCCCGTGTTCCCCTGGAACCAATTTTAAATTGCCTACAGGCAGCCCAATTTATTATGTTAGGCCTTCGAAGCCTGTCTGCGGTCCCTCCTTCCACTAGGCCTCCACTTACCTGTCTACTGCTGCCCGTGTTCCCCTGGAACCAATTTTAAATTGCCTACAGCCAGCCCATTTTATTATGTTAGGCCTTCGAAGCCTGTCTGCGGTCCCTCCTTCCACTAGGCCTCCACTGACCTGTCTACTGCTGCCCGTGTTCCCCTGGAACCAATTTTAAATTGCCTACAGCCAGCCCATTTTATTATGTTAGGCCTTCGAAGCCTGTCTGTGGTCCCTCCTTCCACTAGGCCTCCACTTACCTGTCTACTGCTGCCCGTGTTCCCCTGGAACCAATTTTAAATTGCCTACAGGCAGCCCAATTTATTATGTTAGGGCTTCGAAGCCTGTCTGCGGTCCCTCCTTCCACTAGGCCTCCACTGACCTGTCTACTGCTGCCCGTGTTCCCCTGGAACCAATTTTAAACTGCCTACAGGCAGCCCAATTTATTATGTTAGGGCTTCGAAGCCTGTCTGCGGTCCCTCCTTCCACTAGGCCTCCACTGACCTGTCTACTGCTGCCCGTGTACCCCTTGAACCAACATCATAAAATAAAAAAAAAAGTATTTTGCTTATAAAAAAGAAAATACTGGTGAGATATCAAATGCAGACATTTTAACATTAAAAACAAACACACAACTAAAATCTGGTACAGTACTAAAAATGGCCACCAGCTACAATTACTTTATCCTGCAAGTATTTAACTGAAAGGTTTTTTAAATTGAAAACACAGATATGGCATCCACCGAGTGTTGTCCTGTCGCGTCTTCTTTATATTATTGCCGAGAAGATGCAAAACAATGAAAATAATAAAATCATAAAATTACCAAAATAATAGAGAAAGTCAACACCACATTGCAAATAAACATTCATTCCAAATAAAGAAGCAGGGCGCGTCCGAGGGTGAGTATATACCTAATAAGAATATAATCACCCTCGGACGCGCAATGCTTATTTCCAACAGCCTTCCTTCCTAAGAATCAGCCCTTCCGTGGTGTAGAGAGACGTTGTGTTACACTTCAAGGTGTTCCCCAGGTTGTCTTTCCTGAGCTTCGATCTTCCGGCTCTCGTTTAGTAGTTCTTGGAAACTACACTGCATTAGGCCTTCAAATTGGGTATGGGGTGTAGAGAGAGGGTGTGTTACACTCCAAGGTGTTCCCCAGGTTGCCTTTCCTGAGCTTCGATCTTCCGGCTCTCGTTTAGTAGTTGTTGGAAACTACACTGCATTAGGCCTTCAAATTGGGTATGGGGTGTAGAGAGAGGGTGTGTTACACTCCAAGGTGTTCCCCAGGTTGCCTTTCCTGAGCTTCGATCTTCATGCTCTCGTTTAGTAGTTGTCGGAAACTACGCTGCATTAGGCCTACAAATTGGGTATGGGGTGTAGAGAGAGGGTTTGTTACACTCCAAGGTGTTCCCCAGGTTGCCTTTCCTGAGCTTCGATCTTCCGGCTCTCGTTTAGTAGTTGTTGGAAACTACGCTGCATTAGGCCTTCAAATTGGGTATGGGGTGTAGAGAGAGGGTGTGTTACACTCCAAGGTGTTCCCCAGGTTGCCTTTCCTGAGCTTCGATCTTCCGGCTCTCGTTTAGTAGTTCTTGGAAACTACACTGCATTAGGCCTTCAAATTGGGTATGGGGTGTAGAGAGAGGGTGTGTTACACTCCAAGGTGTTCCCCAGGTTGCCTTTCCTGAGCTTCGATATTCCGGCTCTCGTTTAGTAGTTGTTGGAAACTACACTGCATTAGGCCTACAAATTTGGTATGGGGGAAACATTGGCGCATCTGCGGTCCCTCCTTCCTCTAGGCCTCCACTGACCTGTCTACTGCTGCCCGTGTTCCCCTGGAACCAATTTTAAATTGCCTACAGGCAGCCCAATTTATTATGTTAGGGCTTCGAAGCCTGTCTGCGGTCCCTCCTTCCACTAGGCCTCCACTGACCTGTCTACTGCTGCCCGTGTTCCCCTGGAACCAATTTTAAACTGCCTACAGGCAGCCCAATTTATTATGTTAGGGCTTCGAAGCCTGTCTGCGGTCCCTCCTTCCACTAGGCCTCCACTGACCTGTCTACTGCTGCCCGTGTACCCCTTGAACCAACATCATAAAATAAAAAAAAAAGTATTTTGCTTATAAAAAAGAAAATACTGGTGAGATATCAAATGCAGACATTTTAACATTAAAAACAAACACACAACTAAAATCTGGTACAGTACTAAAAATGGCCACCAGCTACAATTACTTTATCCTGCAAGTATTTAACTGAAAGGTTTTTTAAATTGAAAACACAGATATGGCATCCACCGAGTGTTGTCCTGTCGCGTCTTCTTTATATTATTGCCGAGAAGATGCAAAACAATGAAAATAATAAAATCATAAAATTACCAAAATAATAGAGAAAGTCAACACCACATTGCAAATAAACATTCATTCCAAATAAAGAAGCAGGGCGCGTCCGAGGGTGAGTATATACCTAATAAGAATATAATCACCCTCGGACGCGCAATGCTTATTTCCAACAGCCTTCCTTCCTAAGAATCAGCCCTTCCGTGGTGTAGAGAGACGTTGTGTTACACTTCAAGGTGTTCCCCAGGTTGTCTTTCCTGAGCTTCGATCTTCCGGCTCTCGTTTAGTAGTTCTTGGAAACTACACTGCATTAGGCCTTCAAATTGGGTATGGGGTGTAGAGAGAGGGTGTGTTACACTCCAAGGTGTTCCCCAGGTTGCCTTTCCTGAGCTTCGATCTTCCGGCTCTCGTTTAGTAGTTGTTGGAAACTACGCTGCATTAGGCCTTCAAATTGGGTATGGGGTGTAGAGAGAGGGTGTGTTACACTCCAAGGTGTTCCCCAGGTTGCCTTTCCTGAGCTTCGATCTTCCGGCTCTCGTTTAGTAGTTCTTGGAAACTACACTGCATTAGGCCTTCAAATTGGGTATGGGGTGTAGAGAGAGGGTGTGTTACACTCCAAGGTGTTCCCCAGGTTGCCTTTCCTGAGCTTCGATCTTCATGCTCTCGTTTAGTAGTTGTCGGAAACTACGCTGCATTAGGCCTACAAATTGGGTATGGGGTGTAGAGAGAGGGTTTGTTACACTCCAAGGTGTTCCCCAGGTTGCCTTTCCTGAGCTTCGATCTTCTGGCTCTCGTTTAGTAGTTGTTGGAAACTACGCTGCATTAGGCCTTCAAATTGGGTATGGGGTGTAGAGAGAGGGTGTGTTACACTCCAAGGTGTTCCCCAGGTTGCCTTTCCTGAGCTTCGATCTTCCGGCTCTCGTTTAGTAGTTCTTGGAAACTACACTGCATTAGGCCTTCAAATTGGGTATGGGGTGTAGAGAGAGGGTGTGTTACACTCCAAGGTGTTCCCCAGGTTGCCTTTCCTGAGCTTCGATATTCCGGCTCTCGTTTAGTAGTTGTTGGAAACTACACTGCATTAGGCCTACAAATTTGGTATGGGGGAAACATTGGCGCATCTGCGGTCCCTCCTTCCTCTAGGCCTCCACTGACCTGTCTACTGCTGCCCGTGTTCCCCTGGAACCAATTTTAAATTGCCTACAGGCAGCCCAATTTATTATGTTAGGGCTTCGAAGCCTGTCTGCGGTCCCTCCTTCCACTAGGCCTCCACTGACCTGTCTACTGCTGCCCGTGTACCCCTTGAACCAACATCATAAAATTAAAAAAAAGTATTTTGCTTATAAAAAAGAAAATACTGGTGAGATATCAAATGCAGACATTTTAACATTAAAAACAAACACACAACTAAAATCTGGTACAGTACTAAAAATGGCCACCAGCTACAATTACTTTCTCCTGCAAGTAGTTAACTGAAAGGTTTTTTAAATTGAAAACACAGATATGGCATCCACCGAGTGTTGTCCTGTCGCGTCTTCTTTATATTATTGCCGAGAAGATGCAAAACAATGAAAATAATAAAATCATTAATTACCAAAATAATAGAGAAAGTCAACACCACATTGCAAATAAACATTCATTCCAAATAAAGAAGCAGGGCGCGTCCGAGGGTGAGTATATACCTAATAAGAATATAATCACCCTCGGACGCGCAATGCTTATTTCCAACAGCCTTCCTTCCTAAGAATCAGCCCTTCCGTGGTGTAGAGAGACGTTGTGTTACACTCCAAGGTGTTCCCCAGGTTGCCTTTCCTGAGCTTCGATCTTCCGGCTCTCGTTTAGTAGTTGTTGGAAACTACGCTGCATTAGGCCTTCAAATTGGGTATGGGGTGTAGAGAGATGGTGTGTTCCACTCCAAGGTGTTCCCCAGGTTGCCTTTCCTGAGCTTCGATCTTCCGGCTCTCGTTTAGTAGTTCTTGGAAACTACACTGCATTAGGCCTTCAAATTGGGTATGGGGTGTAGAGAGAGGGTGTGTTACACTCCAAGGTGTTCCCCAGGTTGCCTTTCCTGAGCTTCGATCTTCATGCTCTCGTTTAGTAGTTGTCGGAAACTACGCTGCATTAGGCCTACAAATTGGGTATGGGGTGTAGAGAGAGGGTTTGTTACACTCCAAGGTGTTCCCCAGGTTGCCTTTCCTGAGCTTCGATCTTCCGGCTCTCGTTTAGTAGTTGTTGGAAACTACGCTGCATTAGGCCTTCAAATTGGGTATGGGGTGTAGAGAGATGGTGTGTTCCACTCCAAGGTGTTCCCCAGGTTGCCTTTCCTGAGCTTCGATCTTCCGGCTCTCGTTTAGTAGTTCTTGGAAACTACACTGCATTAGGCCTTCAAATTGGGTATGGGGTGTAGAGAGAGGGTGTGTTACACTCCAAGGTGTTCCCCAGGTTGCCTTTCCTGAGCTTCGATCTTCATGCTCTCGTTTAGTAGTTGTCGGAAACTACGCTGCATTAGGCCTACAAATTGGGTATGGGGTGTAGAGAGAGGGTTTGTTACACTCCAAGGTGTTCCCCAGGTTGCCTTTCCTGAGCTTCGATCTTCCGGCTCTCGTTTAGTAGTTGTTGGAAACTACGCTGCATTAGGCCTTCAAATTGGGTATGGGGTGTAGAGAGAGGGTGTGTTACACTCCAAGGTGTTCCCCAGGTTGCCTTTCCTGAGCTTCGATCTTCCGGCTCTCGTTTAGTAGTTCTTGGAAACTACACTGCATTAGGCCTTCAAATTGGGTATGGGGTGTAGAGAGAGGGTGTGTTACACTCCAAGGTGTTCCCCAGGTTGCCTTTCCTGAGCTTCGATCTTCCGGCTCTCGTTTAGTAGTTCTTGGAAACTACACTGCATTAGGCCTACAAATTGGGTATGGGGTGGAGAGAGATGGTGTGTTACACTCCAAGGTGTTCCCCAGGTTTCCTTGCCATTGCTTCGGTCTTCCGACTCTCGTTTAGTAGTTGTAGAAAAGTACACTGCATTAGGCCTACAAAATGGGTATGGGGTGGAGAGAGATGGTGTGTTACACTCCAAGGTGTTCCCCAGGTTGCCTTTCCTGAGCTTCTATCTTCAGGCTCTCATTAAATTGTGGTTAAATGGAACAACTGCATTTGGCGTACTAGTTGGTTTGGGGCCTACTATCGGTGTCTGCCACTCCTTGCTGTTCTCCTGGTTTCCTGTCCTGAAATTCCATTTTCAGGCTCTCGTTAAGTAGTTGTTAATGTTAGACTGCATTTGGCCTACTAGTTGGGTTGGGGCCTACTATCGGTGTCTGCCACTCCTTGCTGTTCTCCTCCACTGAACAAAGCTGTGCCGCCTGTTTACTACGGTTGCCAATTTTGAACTGCATTTCGACTACTTACTGATTTGGCCCTACTCTCTGTGTCAGCCTCTCATTCCAGTTGTCCTCCACTGCAATGCCCCCTGGTTATTCCTGTGTTACCAATTTTGAACTGCATTTAGCCCACTTTATTCTTTGGGCCTATATCTGTGTTTCCACTTCATCGTGCCCATTGCCCAGCCAGTGATAGATGAGTCTGCTGGTACATTGACCCATAACGCAACATTCCCCGTGCATGCTACACAACAACATTGTGACCCTGCTGAAAGTCAGGTTGCTCTTCCCGCATACCATACCACCTTACACGGGGACAAAGAGGAAGGTGCAGATGAAAGTGCAGGTTCCTTCATCAGGTGGGGGGAGGAATACTAGTTGGCGACGTCACTGGCACAGGGCCTCTCATAGTACGCAAAAGTGTTGCTGCCGGTGGGAGGCGCCCCCGCCGTGCAAACACACCGCTGTACTTTGAGGGGCCCTGTGCCAGTGCCAATGCCAACAAGTGGGCCCCCCCTGCTTGCTCAGGATCACAGCACTTGCAAAGTTGAAATACTTACCTCTCCCTGCTCCACTGCCGTGACGTGGTCCAGATTTCCTGGGCCCACTAATTACTTGAACCAGCCCTACCCCACACAACTTTAGCCAATTGACCCCCAATTTCAAATGCCTTCCAATTATTATAAGGTAAATTACGCTTGACAAGCTTCATTAAGAAGAATGGATGGTTTTGACATTAAAATGGGCACTCCAGGTGTTTTCCTGGCCCCCACTCACTGCCGACTATGCTGCCCCATTGACTTGCATTGGGTTTCGTGTTTCGGTCGATCCCGACTTTTCGCCATAATCGGCCGATTTCACTCGACCCGACTTTTGAGATAGTCGGGTTTCGCGAAACCCGGCTCGACTCTAAAAAGGTCAAGGTCGCTCAACTCTACTCCTGAGCACTCTGAAACAGGTCTTTTTAGGACCTCGTGTCACCCATGATACTGCGCTCCAACTGTTGGCACTGACTCAGGGCTCGTCCTTGGTCAGCCATTTTGCCGTCCACTTTCACACCAGGGCTTCTGAGCTGGAGTGGTTGGATAAAGCCCTTATTCCGAAATTTTGGAGGGGGCTGGCTGACCACGTGAAGGACGCCCTGGTCACTAGGGAGATTCCCGCCACACTGGGGGAGTTAATAGCAGTGTCCACTCGTATTGACCTCCGTTTTCACGAGTGGAGGTTAGAGCGAGCCCAGTGTAGGCAGAGGTTTCGGGTGGCTCCCACCTTCGCCAAACCTTTGTAATCTCCAGTCCAGGCCCCTGAGTCACATGAGGCCATGGAAGTGTCGCGAGCGGGATCTAAGTCCCGGACCGCTCGTGCACTCCAGGTTTGTAAGGTTTGCCAGCAGTCAGGACATCTTGAAACCATCTTAATGTCCAGCTGTTACTGCCGGCGCTGACACAGTCAGTGCAGGGAAGCTATCGGCCGGAGCACGTGCATTAGCAGCGCTCCGGCCGAAAGCAGTTTTAACCCTGTGGACGTCGGCGGGGGACATGACAGACATCGACATCAGAATGTGAGTATGTAGTGTTTTTTTTTTTTTTTACTTTTACAATGGTAACCAGGGTAAATATCGGGTTACTAAGCGCGGCCCTGCACTTAGTAACCCAATGTTTACCCTGGTTACCCAGGTGCTGCAGGGGGACTTCGGCATCGATGAAGACAGTTTCAACGATGCCGAAGTCGTTCCCCTGATCATTGGCAGACAGGCCCTGGGAGATGGTCAGGATGGACTTTGTGGTGGGCTTACCCAAGTCTCGTAGCTGCACCATTATCTGGGTGATCACCGACCATTTTTCCAAAATGGTGCACTTGGTGCCTCTTACACGGCTACCTTCTGCACGGGCTCTGGCTGCATTGTTCATCAAACATATCTTTCGCCTACATGGTATGCCGAACAAAATTGTTAGTGACCGGGGTCCCCAGTTTGCATCTCGATTCTGGAGAAACCTTTGTCGTCTACTTAGTATTGAGTTGAATCTCTCTTCAGCATATCATCCTGAGACGAATGGGTTGGTAGAGAGGTCCAACCAGACTCTGGTCACATATCTATGTCATTTTGTTTCTGCCAGGCAGGATGACTGGGCATCCTTGCTACCGTGGGTGGAGTCTGCGCTTAACAGCGCTATAGCCGACTCCACCGGTCAGACTCCATTCCTCCTTAATTACGGACAGCATCTGTGTGTCCCTGTGCCCATGCCCGTGTATTCCGCTGACTCCAGGGTGGCAGACTGGGCTGTGGAGGCATGGAACATTTGGGACCGCACTCAGGATGCCATTCAAAGAGAGAATGAAGTCCTCCTCCGATTCTCATCGGTGCCCCGCTCCGACCTTTGCTCCTGGTTATTTAGTGTGGCTCTCCGCCCGCAACATCAGGCTGCGTGTTGAGTCCACTAAGTTTGCACCTCGCTACTTGGGTCCCTACAAGGTTCACGAACAGGTTAACCCTGTGGTCTACCGTCTGGCCCTTCCTCCACGCCTAGGTATTACCGACACCTTTCATGTGTCCCTCTTGAAGCCCGTATACATGTCCCGGTTTTCTGAGTCATCTGCCGGGACATTGGGTTCATCTGCGGACGATTACGAAGTGAACGCTATTTTGGGGTGCAAGGTGGTACGTGGCAAGAAATTTTTTTGGGTGGACTGGAAGGGTTATGGCCCAGAGGACAGATCTTGGGAGCCTGCTGAGCACATTCAAGCTCCACAGCTCATTTCAGCCTTTGAGCGTAGCAAGGTTCAAGGAGGGGGGGTAATGTTAGGTGTCAAGTTCCCGCCTATGCACAGGGGGAATCTCGAACCATCTCTGCTGCGGTCTCCCATTCTTCTCCAGCTGCAGTAGAGTCTGCTCAGCAGAGACGTCGGTCCCAGCGTCTAGCTCAGGCTGATGCTGGACGACTGGTTACTACTGCCCTTCCAGGCTCTGTCCTTGTAGCCAGCAATGTTCAGCAGCGAGCAGGTCTTTCTGGGACCAAGTCCTGCTTTTCCCATACTGAGCATGCCCACGGGATGACCTCGTATTGGAGGTCGGGGGTCACATGCTAAGGTCCTGTTGTGGCTCTTATTGGTCCATCTGGAAGGTCTTGTACCACTTCCGCTATAAGAGGTTTGCATGGCCGCTCGGCCATGCGCTAGTGTACATTTGAAAACGTGTGTGTTGATGAGTGCAAGTCATTCTTTAATCATCCCCTCCCTTGTGTATGACTGCTCGCGTAAGGTGTGCTGACTCAGTGTGTATCAAGGAATTCATAGATGTGGGTTTTCTATAGACGCCCGTCTGGATACGTCGCATACTGTCGACCTCCAGAGTGACGTCCAGGAAATCAATTTTAGGATGATTAAAGGCATAAGTCAGACAAATATTGAATGATTTGTCATTAAGATCTATTATAAACTTCTCGAGCTGACGCACCTCCCATCCAAAAAAAGACGAGATGTCATCAATATATCTAAGCCAGCACAGAACGTGGGAGGCGGCCAGTATGCCCCTGTCACCAAAAAAGATCTCTCCCAGGAACCCAGGAAGAGATTGGCGAATGCGGACACACAGGCCGCGCCCATGGACGTGCCACGCCTCTGATAATAGAAAGCATCCTTAAAAACAAAAAAGTTGTGGGTAAGGACATAGTGCATTAGCTCAAAGATTAGCTCACACAAAGGGATGTCCAAGTTGGAGGCCCCAGGAAGAGACGGACCGCATCTAAGCCTTGTGAATGGTCAATGCAGGTATACAGTAATTCCACATCAGCTGTAACAAGAAGAACATTTTTATCCACAAGTATGCCCGCGCCAGAACGTCCGTTGTATTGCAGATATAGGAGGGTAATGTTTCAACAATGGGTTTTAAATAAAAGTCAATAAACTTACAAACCAGGTCACACAATCTTCCAATCCCCGACACAATAGGGTGCCCCGGGGGGTTAAGGGCATCCTTGTGGACTTTAGATAATAAGTAGAAAGTTGGGACCCTTGGTGACTTGAGGTACCGTCACACTAAGCGACGCTGCAGCGATACCGACAACGATCCGGATCGCTGCAGCGTCGCTGTTTGGTCGCTGGAGAGCTGTCACACAGACAGCTCTCCAGCGACCAACGATGCCGGTAACCAGGGTAAACATCGGGTTACTAAGCGCAGGGCCGCGCTTAGTAACCCGATGTTTACCCTGGTTACCATCGATAAAGTAAAAAAAACAAACACTACATACTTACCTTCCGTGTCTGTCCCCGGCGCTCTGCTTCTCTGGTCTGGCTGTGAGCACAGCGGCTGGAAAGCAGAGCGGTGACGTCACCGGTCTGCTTTCCGGCTGCCCGGCGCTCACAGCCAGACCAGAGAAGCAGAGCGCCGGGGACAGACAGCGGTAGGTAAGTATGTAGTGGTTGTTTTTTTTACTTTAACGATGGTAACCAGGGTAAACATCGGGTTACTAAGCGCGGCCCTGCGCTTAGTAACCCGATGTTTACCCTGGTTACCAGTGAAGACATCGCTGAATCGGCATCACACACACCGATTCAGCGATGTCAGCGGGAGAGCCAGCGACGAAATAAAGTTCTGGCCTTTCTTCCCCGACCAGCGATGTCACAGCAGGGGCCTGATCGCTGCTGCGTGTCACACTGGACGATATCGCTAGCCAGGACGCTGCAACGTCACGGATCGCTAGCGATATCGTCTAGTGTGACGGTACCTTTGGTGACTAGACCCTCAAAGACTTGCTTAGTGATGACATTATTCTCGTAAGCTGTAAGTAGAATCCGCTGGAGTTCCATTGAGAAGGAGGACATAGGGTTATAAGACAATTTAGCATAGGTGTTGGAATCCCTAAGCTGGGGAAAAGCCTCACGCTCGTACCTAATATTTGGCCAGATGACATTTAAAGTTTGTAGTGTGTAGATGAAACTTGGATAGATATTGTGTATTTCATGTTAATAAATTTGTGCTATGTTCTCTGGGTTATGAATACTGATGCAAAAATTTAGCAAGATCCTGTATGAATCATTCCATGTACAGGTAATTCATTTTCTTTACAGTTGAGTTCAGAATATAATAGTTTTCCAAATGAGTGAAGTTTTTACTGTGGATTTGCCACAGATTTTACTTAGCTAGAGATTAGGAAATACATTGTCCCATCAATGACTTAGTGCATATCCACTTGGGTTTAGATAGCCATCAATGTACACCTTTCTACACTGTAGTCTATGGAGTTATTTCCGCATCACCTCTACACTTTAATGGGCAACATCCCACTCTGATTTTAACAGGGACCAGCCAATCCTGTTCACAAGATAAGAGTAATTCCTAGAAGTTAATCTGCAGATATACCATTTAAGGCAGTAATGCGAAATAAGTGACTGGCTGGGTATTAATGTATAATATATTACATAATACCTGCTTCAACCAGTTGGGAACTCAAAATAATGCGATCTAACACAATCTTCCTCTGTTCCCAGCCATTTGTCTTCAACAGCTTCTGAAGTCATGTCCAAATGGAAATGTCACCACAGCTTGTGTTGGATCAATGCCCCAACTCCTATCTATCCCATAATGATGGCTCATGCATTTTTTTTTTCCTTTTTTAGCAACAAAATGTGACATTTTGATCAGTTATTATTTCTTTTTTCAGAGGTAATGAAAAAAATAGCAATTCTGGCAATATTTCAATATTTGCTATGGTGTCCACTGTGTCACACAGGTAGCATGATAGTTCCCCACACAGTGATACCAAGTATTTTACCCTACTATGTTTTACATTTTCCTTTCTAAACGTTAGTGATCTTATTTTACCATTCCATTATGGGATTTGGCTATGTATTACTGGTATATGATAGCTCCTACAACACAAAACATCTAGCTTGTTTAGGATAGTGTTGCAGTGGTGCTGATGGGTGACAGAGGAAGCCCTCTCCCTCGAATTAACTGCTTGAATGCTGCAGTCACAATTGACCACATATGGATGCAGGGGCAGAAAACAGCTGATCAGTTAGGGACCTCGGCCAATTTCATACAGAAGACCTGTCCTGAAGGTAGCTCATCAATAGCATCAATATCATAAGCCTGCAAAATCCTGTTAAGGTATTTGTACTCGAATTTGCACATTTAAATACATTTCACCAAGTATTTAAAGTTTAAGTAACATTTTGAGTAGTTTTCTTAAATTTAACTGTCTCTGTAACATCGTACATTAGACACCTGCTTTTATTCATTATGAATAGAAATTGATCATACAGAATTCTTATCAAATCCAACAAAAGCATCATACGAATTAGTAGCATCAAACTGTGGGTTTTTTTGTTTGTTTTTTTGTTGTAAGATCATAACAATGCTTACTTAGAAAAACAAATCAGTATTTAACTCAAGTGGACGCCATTCACAAACTCAAGTCCACAAGTTTTTAGACGCGTGCACATGTAGAGGATCATTATTGGGGATTGTGGCATTTTGGGGACATGAAGCATGACTGATCTTTGGCCATTTGCACAAAATCTTCCATTTTTACCAGGACTTACAGTTCAAGGAAATGTACATATTTTAATGGAGTTATTCATTCTGGGTATATGTGAGAGTATAAATATAAGTAACTCAAAAATGTTAAGACTTGTGCCACTCTCCAAATAAACTTATTTTAGAGGAAATAAATAATTTGAGATATTTATTGTACATATACGAGCCATCATGTTGCCTTCTGTGAATCATCTCCTACTCAGACTTGGAAGTGTCTCTGTCTTTGCGGTGAATCTTTATATAAATTCACTTTTGTTTACTGATGCAACTTGTTTTAACCCCCTCGCCCGAAGCCTGTTTTCACCTTTCTGACCAGGCCAATTTTTATAATTCAGACGACTGTCACTTTATGAAGTCATAACTCTGGAACGCTTTATGTGTGACGCCCAGGAGACCGGGATACCCAGCACCGGACCAATGGAGTCTGTCTCTTGAGGGGGATGTCACGGGTGGCTTGACCCGGTGCTGTGGCCTCAGGCAATGCACAGTGTAAGGGGTATCATGAGGGGACAGGCACTTACTTGATCAGCAGCAGGTTCTCCCAGCGGTGACGATCCCGATCCTGGATAGATGGCTATTGTCCAAATGAAAGACTGAGGCACTGAAACGTTTAACCAGTTTACTTTAACATAAAAGGATTTACAACCAGTCCTGTCACCGGAGTCTGTATGGGAACTCTGAGTTACTTTGACCCTGCCGGGGTCTTCGCCTCTTATTGTGCGCAATTTCTGTGTGGCCCTGCTGCTGTATGTGAACTGGCTGCCGGCCCAATCTGTCCCCTCCGGGTCCTGGTTCGACGGGCAACCCGAGTCCTTTTATCGGTTTACCCCCTCTGGGAGTACCGCTGAACTCTGTGTCTGTTGCTGCGTCCGGCCCTAGTGAAGCTGATATCACCTCACGTTTTTCCGGTTGCTGTATTATATATAATGAATACAGCCACGGATCCGGTATCCGTCTTTGCGCCTGTTCTGGGTAGTGATTAATGCTACCTGGTTCTCACAATGTCCTTTTTCTCTATCCCTCTTCTCCTCAGGCCGGTGATTTAGGCCTGGTAACAGTCACAGGGCTGTTAGAGATTCAATTGTATGACCTCTCACTTTCAGCTCCTTAGCCCAACTGCCATTTCTTCTCTCAGACCAGAATGGATCAAGGGGAGTCTCTGGAGCTCCCCCTTCTGGCCGGAGGTGGTAGTGCAGTCTTGCTATTTTAGTATTTGTACTTACTGTCAGTAACTATTTTTGTGGCAAATACCCCTAGGGGTGCCACATTCCCCCTTAGTTAAGAACAGTACTCCGGGACTGTGGGACAATAACATTTTGAAATAACAATTAATATGTACAGAGTCTTAAAAATGAAAAGTTACAAAAACCACTCAAGGAAACAAAAATAGAGTTCTGTAAAAAGTCACTTCAAATAGCGTCCATTAATACAGTTCTATCCTTGAAGGTATTAGGAAAGGCACTGTACTTAGTGTCCAGGAATTTAGTTCCATTTTTCCAACGGAGTTATCAATATAAAGTCTAAAGAAAGTTCAAAAAGAGCAAAAAGCAAAGTTCAAAAAGCAGTCTTTCCGGAGCTTTGATTTAGTGCCTCCGGGCTGATAAAAAGTTCAAGAATATGCAATAAGTTCATACAGACAAGTCTCTGTAGGCACTGGGCTTAAACGTTGCAGACTGATAACAATGACTATACTACATTTTCTGTTTAACTATATACGGCATAACATATATATACAATTCACATTATGAGCTTTATAGTTGGTAATCTGCATACCTGGCCGGTAATTGACCCTGGGTACTACGCTGTGATCTACGTAATAGCGGTGTCTCTTCATGTGGTGTACTACTGTCTACTGCGGATGTAGTATCTGCCCGCTCTGCTAAAGATAATTCCACGACTATGGAGTTGGCAAGTCCACCGTGAATGGGATTACTCTGACCAGGAATCTGTTCTTCCTGGCCTGGAACCTCCTGTAGTACGGGGTCAGCCTCTTCCTGTCTTGGGACTTCTGGTATTGGGTTCGGTGTTGGGTAAAAGGCCACCATGGGAACCACTACTGCACCATGGTATGTTAGTAGAGTTTTGGGAAAGTCTCCTATACAGGTGTGATACACTTCCTCTTCTTTTTCCTTTACTGGTTGAACCTGTATGGGTTGAATAACTTCTGGTTCTGGCTGGACAACGTCTGGCTCTTTCAATGCTTCCGGACATAATTTAAGATTGTCTCTTGACACTAGTACAGATGTTAAGCCTCCGTTTTTGCTAATGAGACACATTTTAGGATTATCCACTCTTATTGGTAAAACTGTGTAGGGTACGGCTTCCCACTGATTGTCCAGTTTATTGGTTCGACGATTTCTCTTGAGCACTTGGTCACCCGGTCTTAATGGGGTCGCTAGAGCATTCTGGTTGAAAGTTCGCTCTTGTCTTTCTCTAGTTTGCTGAAGGCTTCTTTCCACACTCTCTTGCACTTGGCGATACTGCTTTTGCCGTATGATATCCCAATTGGAGTCTTGAACTTCTGCGTCTGGTTTCAGAATTCCCATTTCTAGATCGATTGGTAATTGGCCGGGTCTTGCACGCATAAGGTAAGCTGGGGTGCAGTTGGTGGAGCTCACCGGGACATGATTATACAGATCCACCAAGTCAGGCAATTTCTCTGGCCATTGATTCCTTTCTGCCTCAGGTAAAGTCTTTAGTAGGTCTATTACAATATGGTTCATCTTCTCGCATAAGCCGTTTGTTTGTGGATGATAGGCCGTCGTCCGGATCTTTTTGCAACCATACATATTACAGAATTCTCTGAAGATCTCTGATTCAAAGGCTGTACCTTGGTCGGTGAGAACCTGTTCCGGATATCCATGGGGTCTACAAAAGTACGTTTGGAACGCTTTGGCTGCTGTTTTTGCTGTCAGATCTTTTACGGGTACTACTACCAAGAAGCGTGAATAATGGTCCACGATGGTCAAGGCATAGACATAGCCGGACCGGCTTGGTGTCAACTTCACATGGTCCATGGCTACAAGTTCAAGTGGTTGTTTGGTGATTATGGGCTGCAGTGGTGCTCTTTGGTTCTTTTGATCGTTTCTTCTGAGGTTGCACGGGCCACAATTTCTGCACCACTGTTCGATTGATTTTCTCATCCCGACCCAATAAAATCTTTCTCTTAGAAGTACTTCTAACTTTTTCCAACCGAAGTGACCAGCACCATTATGGTAAGCTTCGAGGACCATCTTCACATCTTGTTTAGGCACAATAATCTGCCAAACCAATTCATGTGTTTTCGGATTGGTGTATCTTCTACAGAGCTTCCCTTGATACAGGAACATTTTGCCTCTCTCTTTCCAGAGTTGATGCGTCTCTTCTGGGGCATCCCCATCGGGATATGCACTTTGCTCAGTCAGCAGTTCCTTCACCAACTTCACAGCCGGATTGCTGTCTTGGGTGTCAGCCCATCTATGGTGTGCTAACGGATTAAAATTCACCTCTTGTTGTTTCTGATAGGTACTTGACTGATGATGTTTTGCCTTGGGACGATGGAAGGCTGGTAGTTCAATTTCTTCAAGCTCCCCCGTTTCCTCTTCTACATCTCTCAAGTGTGGCATCCGGGATAGGGCATCGGCATTTCCATTCTTGCGACCTGCTCGATACTTGATTATGAAGTTGTAATTAGATAACCGGGCTATCCATCGCTGTTCTAACGCACCTAATTTAGCTGTGTCCAGGTGGGTCAACGGATTGTTGTCAGTATAGACAATAAATTCTGCAGCGGCCAGATAGTGTTTGAAACGCTCCGTCACAGCCCAAACTACTGCCAGTAGTTCCAATTTGAAGGAGCTGTAATTTTCTGAATTTCTTTCAGTAGGCCGGAGCTTTCTACTTGCAAAGGCGATGACTTTCTCCCGACCTTCTTGCTTTTGTGACAGCACCGCTCCTAGTCCCACATTACTGGCATCGGTGTAGAGGATGAAAGGTTTATGGTAATCTGGGTATGCCAGAACCTCTTCTCCAGTTAGTGCCTTCTTTAGTTGTTCAAAGGAGTCTTCCCTTTCGTCGTTCCACTGAAAAGGAGGGTTTCGGTTTGAAGGTTTCTTCGTCTGCCCTACCAAGGTGTCTTGCAAGGGTGCTGCCAACTTGGTAAATCCTTTTATAAATCTGCGATAGTAACCCACCAATCCCAGGAATTGTCTCACTTCTTTTGCGCTGGTAGGTCTTGGCCAATCCCTTATGGCGCTTATTTTCTCGGGATCTGGTGCTACTCCCTCCGAACTCACGATGTGTCCCAGGTACTGTACCTTTGGCTTGAGAAGGTGACATTTGGATGGCTTGACTTTCATGCCATACCTGGATAAGGCTTCGAACACTTCTGCCAGGTCTATTAAGTGTTGTTCGTAAGTCTTTGAGTAGACGATCACATCATCTAGGTACAGGAGGACGGTCTCGAAGTTCTTGTGTCCGAGGCAGCATTCCATCAGCCGCTGGAAGGTACCGGATGCGTTGCAGAGTCCGAACGGCATGCGATTAAATTCACATAGACCCATTGGTGTGGTGAATGCCGTCTTTTCCTTATCTCTCTCAGCCACAGGGACTTGCCAATACCCGCTTGTTAAGTCTAAGGTGGAAAAATAATTAGCAGATTTCAAAGCAGTTAAGGACTCTTCTATCCTAGGCAAGGGGTAGGCGTCTTTATGGGTGATGTTATTAATCTTCCGGTAGTCTACGCACATTCTCATGGTTCCGTCCTTTTTTTTGACAATCACTAGAGGGGCCGCCCAGGGGCTACAGCTGTCTCTTATTACCCCGGCCTGTTTCATTTCCCTCAGCATATCTTTTGCACATTGATAGTGAGCGGGCGGTATGGGTCTATATCTTTCTTTTATTGGGGGATGGTCACCTGTGGGGATTGTGTGTTCTACCCCTTCTATCCGTCCGAAGTCCAATGGGTGTTTACTGAAGACTTGTTCATATTCCGTCACTAGCCTATACACCCCTTGTTTTTGATGGGTAGGTGTTGAATTTATGCCCACGTGTAGCTGTTGGCACCAATCCTCCATTTCTCCATCTGAGCCATTGCCTTCCACCTGACAGGTTGGTTCTAAGGGCTCAATGGTTGTGATGGCATTGTTGTCAACAGTATATAGCTTTGCCATTGTAGCATACCTTGGCAAAGTGACCTCTTCCTCTCCACAGTTCAAAAGTCGTACCGGCACTCGTCCCCGGTGTACCTCGACTATCCCTCGTGCTGTGAGTATAGTGGGCCTGCTGTCGGTGTACACTGGTTCTATTAAGGCTTGATAATCTTGTCCCTTAGTACCAATGGCTGCTCTACACCATACCAGCATTTCTGTTTTTGGTGGGATTACAATAGACGTTGGATCACTTACCCTCACACTGCCGATTTCTCCACCTGCAACTTCTACCTGTTGCCTTAACATCAATACTTTTATTTCCCTCCGGAGAACTCTCTGCTGGCAGGATTGGGCAGTTTCAGCAATTTGCTGTAAGACAGAAATGACTTCGGAAAAGCAGTTCTCTAACACATTCATTCCTATCAATACAGTTGGTTCACAGTTCCGCCGGTCAACATCAACAACAATTATACCCTGTTTCTTCAGTTCTACTTTACCAATCTTTATGGTCATCTCCCTGAATCCTAGTTTCGGTACCAACTTACCATTACTGGCCCATATATCTAGTTCAACATCAGAGGGCCCTTTATCAATATCTGCATCAGCCCAGTACCTCTTATAAAGGATATACGGTATAGATGAAATCTGGGAACCTGTGTCCAGCAAAGCGTTGAGGGGAATTCCGTCCAGCACGATCGGGATAATGGGTCGTCCTCCGATGTACCTGTCGTGCCAGGGTGTTGGGCCTTGAAAGTTCATTCCTGCGAAGCGGCCCGCATTCCCAGGGGATTCCCGTTTAAATCACAATCTCGTGCAAAGTGGCCTGGCTGCTGGCAACGGCGGCAAATGGGCTGTCCATCCGGTTGGTAGCGGTCGCGGGGTCGTCCTCTCCATGTCGGGTATCTCCGGGGTCTCATCCATGGAACATCCTCTCTACAGTTTGCCAACTCCATCTTGTGTCCTCTCATCTCCTGCATGGTTTTAGCCATTGAAGCAACAACATCAGCTAAAGAGTCAAGCTTTTGTTGAAGAGCCTCATCAGTACTGGGCCCCAGGGGCTTAGAAATGGCCCCAGACATAGCTGATGTCACTGGCACTCCCTGTTGTTGAGGTGCCTCTGCCATGGGTTGCGCAGGATCCTGATCCCGAGGTGCCTCTGCCAGCTGGAGACGTATAGCGCTCTCCTTTAATTGGGCAAATGTCAATTCAGGGTTCTTAAAAACAAGCATGCTCACATGCCCCCGGTGAGAAGGGGTGTAGAGTCCCTCAATAAATTGATCTCTTAGCAGTTTATCCGCTCCGGTGTTAAAAATGGGTTCAGCCAGTGTAAGTGATTTAAGGGCTTCCTGCAGGTTTAAGGCAAAGTCTCTCACGCCCTCATTAGCTTTTTGTTTGCAATTAAAGAATCGTATTTTAGCTTTGCTGCTGGCCGTGGTTTCAAATGTAGCTTTTAATCCAGCAAATATGCGTTCAACAGTGCCTTTTAGATCAGCTGCCCATGCTGTGACTTCTCGCTTAGCATGGCCACTTAACTGCATCATCAGGAGACTAACACGCTGAACTTCACCCACAGGGAACATGTCAAAATGGGCCAGCATCTTTTCTCTGAAATCGTCAAGGGTATTAGGCTCACCTTCATACATTGGAAGCCATGGGCCACCCGGGGTATATGGCATCAGCACCGGCATGATGGGCGCCACTCCTTGCACCGCTGCACTGCCGGACTCTCTATTGACACTCTGTCTTTCAGCTGCATTAGCGTTGCCGGGTGCTGCGGCGTCTCCGTGCTGCGACATACTGTGCCCCCTTAGTTAATCCGGACCCTTCCGGTCCCCCGCTTCCGTCGGGATAGTGTAGATTCGTTCCGCTGTGCAGCAGGATCGATTTTCCCCTTGCTCTGATGTCAGAGCGCTCAGCTTGGTGCCGCCCACAATGACACGCCCCCTGCTGCTCCCACCCACCGCGCTCTGTAATGGCGGATTCTGAAGTTTTTCAGTTAGACTGGGGCTCAGGTGATGGCGTAGCTCAATTAACAGTCTCGTGCCTAACGGTTATGAAGTGATTACCTCAGGGGATGGCGGCCATCTTTACTCCATTATAACCAATGGGGAAAAGTCACTTTCAATAGTTTTCAATGGGGAATGGATTTTTCTTTAATAAAGTCAATTTTCAAGATTTTTCATCCCAGTTTTCACAGTTTTGGGCTCCAATCACGGCACACAATACCCGGTATACGGGCTGGCTAGATCCTGTTCGTGACGCCAATTGTGACGCCCAGGAGACCGGGATACCCAGCACCGGACCAATGGAGTCTGTCTCTTGAGGGGGATGTCACGGGTGGCTTGACCCGGTGCTGTGGCCTCAGGCAATGCACAGTGTAAGGGGTATCATGAGGGGACAGGCACTTACTTGATCAGCAGCAGGTTCTCCCAGCGGTGACGATCCCGATCCTGGATAGATGGCTATTGTCCAAATGAAAGACTGAGGCACTGAAACGTTTAACCAGTTTACTTTAACATAAAAGGATTTACAACCAGTCCTGTCACCGGAGTCTGTATGGGAACTCTGAGTTACTTTGACCCTGCCGGGGTCTTCGCCTCTTATTGTGCGCAATTTCTGTGTGGCCCTGCTGCTGTATGTGAACTGGCTGCCGGCCCAATCTGTCCCCTCCGGGTCCTGGTTCGACGGGCAACCCGAGTCCTTTTATCGGTTTACCCCCTCTGGGAGTACCGCTGAACTCTGTGTCTGTTGCTGCGTCCGGCCCTAGTGAAGCTGATATCACCTCACGTTTTTCCAGTTGCTGTATTATATATAATGAATACAGCCACGGATCCGGTATCCGTCTTTGCGCCTGTTCTGGGTAGTGATTAATGCTACCCGGTTCTCACAATGTCCTTTTTCTCTATCCCTCTTCTCCTCAGGCCGGTGATTTAGGCCTGGTAACAGTCACAGGGCTGTTAGAGATTCAATTGTATGACCTCTCACTTTCAGCTCCTTAGCCCAACTGCCATTTCTTCTCTCAGACCAGAATGGATCAAGGGGAGTCTCTGGAGCTCCCCCTTCTGGCCGGAGGTGGTAGTGCAGTCTTGCTATTTTAGTATTTGTACTTACTGTCAGTAACTATTTTTGTGGCAAATACCCCTAGGGGTGCCACATATGGATCCCACTGACTCATGATAGTGGTAAAATTTCTTTGACAATACTTGCATTTATTTCTGAAAAACGGAAATTTGGCTAATATTTTGCAATTTTCAAACTTTTATTTTTGTTATGCCCTTAAAACAGAGACAGTCATATAGCACAAAATAGTTAAATAATATTTCCAACATGACTACTTTACATCATCACAATTTTTGAAACATAATTTCTTTTTATTAGGGAGTTAAAAGTTGACCCGTGGGTTCCCATTTTTGCAAAAAAATTTGCAAAACCATTTTTTTAGGGACCATCTCACATTTGAAGTGACTTTGAGGGCCCTATATGACAGAAAATACCCAAAAATTACACCATTCTAAAAACTGCACCCCTCAAGGTACTCAATACCATATTCATGAAGTTTATTAACCTTCAGGTGCTTCACATGAATTTTTGAAATATTGGAAGAAAAAGTAAACATTTACCTTTCTTTTGCAAAAATTTGCCATTAGACCTATTTTTTTCTTGCTTTCGCAAGGGCAACAGGAGAAACGTACCATACAATTTGTTGAGCACTTTCTCTTGAGCATGCCGATATCCTATTTGTGGTAGAAATCTACTGTTTGGGCGCACGGCAGCACGTGGAAAGCAAGAAGCGCCATTTGACTTTTTAAATTTAAATTTGCTGGAATAATTAGCGGACACCATGTCACGTTTGGAGAGCCCATGATGTATCTTTAATAAATGAATGAAAGTGGGCTCCTATTAAATATAAAATCATGTAAACCCATAATAAATTTTATTAATCTCGATTAAAAATGCCACCAACCTGTGGCTGCACCAAGAAAAACTGAAAAAACAAAAACACAAAAAACACCGTGAAAAAACTAGTGTGGGGATGAGGACAATCCCTATATGATACCCAGGTGACACCTGCCTGGCAGCGGGGTTGGCGCCCTAGGGGGAACGTTATGGCGCCCCCGCTCTACGTCGGCTGACCCTGGGGTCCCTTATAAGGCCCTAATAATCCCACAGGGTGCCTCTACCCACACAATGGTGTACTAAAAGTGCCCCTATAAGCTATAGATATAGCAACTAGAACTAGGGAAGCCTCAAACCCCACACCTGTGAATTAAAATCAATATGAGAACATGCAGAGGGCTTTTTTGCGGCCAAATTTTACCATTATCACATATGATCCGTGACCATTAGGGTAAAACCTCACTTAGGCAGATGATGCTGCAATTGCTTTTATCAGCGCTATTGGTGGCGCACACCCGCAGATGTCCACCCTACCACATACAATAAATGTAATCGATCTGTACCTCATACAGCCATGTCCAATCCCACCGGGATGTTATTAACCGATATAGGCATGTACATAGATCGATACTCATCGTTTAGTGATGCGCTGTCCGCCCACTGTTCCTAAGTAGCCTCAACGCGTTTCGTCTCACTGGCTCATCAGGAGGCTCGATTAATGATCATGTGTCTCGATGGTGCAGGATATATAAAGATTGCGATGAAGTTTACCTCAGTTTTAAGCAGAGCCCGCCGGAAAAAACGCCAGGATGTACTTCCTGTATGGGATCCGGAAGCATAAGAGGTGCTCGTCGCTGACTGGTGGAGCCGAATGCTCTCTTTGCGATTGCGCAACATGGACCGCACTCTGCGTGTCACCCAGTATCGCGACAGGAGGTGGGCGTGTATCAAACCGAGGAGCCGCTCACCATATTCACTGCGGCTGCGCACTTCTGGAGCGCACAGTCCTCCCCATCTCCTATAGCTGCGTGTCACCCCTTTCAATGGGGAACGATCATAGGCAGCGCATGCGCGGTGTGGCTCCAATGGTTATGTCCGAGGACTCAGGACCTCCTCTGTATGCCGCGCAGCCTAAAACCATGGTGAGGCATGGTGAGCCGCATGATCGCTAGCCCCCACCAATGTCTGACAGATTTCACGTCAGTATTCTCCCCATATAGAAAGGTGGGCGGCGCTCGCACTAAGTACAACTAAAGTACCCCTGGACCTCTGAGTTAAATGTCAATTTCAGGTCATCCAATGTGTATACTAAGGTCCTGCACACACATTCGGCAAGTTTCTCTTCTATCTAGTAGCGTGTCACTTAGGTCTCCACACCATGGGCTGCATATAAACCCTTAATTACATAACATTTTCAGATGTAGGGGGAAACCTAATGCAAAATAAACCCCGACCTCCGATGAGTCTATAGAAAAGGGTATGCCACTATCGGCGTACGATTTATAGGGTCTCAATCCCCAAATAACCTCTACAGATTCCCCCGAGACAAATTCATATGCCCCATTATGAGGCACTTTAAACAGCCAAGCCGATTATCACGGCAATTACTGGCAGTGTATCCTAGCCCATATATAAGTATACGTAACATTACTCCAAATGGAGTTCAATGTTTTATGGAAACCCTGGAAAAACAGAAAGTGGATTGTACTTATGAACTACGCCTGACCACTACATATCCAATTCCCGTAGGCGGGTCCTGAAGCTGAGGATTTCGATTCAAACTATTACACACACTAATCTGTGCAAAACCCCCAACAAAACGGGGCATGGGTCCAGAGTAAGACACGAGAAAACTTCCTTATGGAAAAGGTTTCTTGGTGCAGCCACAGGTTGGTGGCATTTTTAATCAAGATTAATAAAATTCTTTCTGAGAGCCCTTGATGTGCCTAAACAGTGGAAATCCCGAACAAGTGACATCATTTTGGAAATTAGACCCCTTAGGGAAGTTATCTAGATTTGTATTGAGCACCTGGAACATACAGTTGCTTCACAGAAGTTTATAACGTTAAGCTGTGAAAATAACACAAAAAAAATCACATTTTTCCCAAATAAATCTTTTTTAGCTCCAAATTTTGCATTTTCATAAGGGTAACACGATAAATTACTCCATACAATTTGTTGTGCGATTTCTCCTGAGTATGGAGATACCCAATATGTGGAGGAAAACAACTGTTTTGGGCGCACAGCAGGGCTTGGAAGGGAAGGAACACCATTTGACTTTTTGAATGTAAAATTTGCTGGAATAATTAGCGGATGCCATGTCACGTTTGGAGAGCCCCTGATGTGCCTAAACAGTGGAACCCCTTCCCACAAGAGACATCATTTTGGAAAATATACCCTTTTGGGAATCTATCTAGATGTATTGAGCACCTTGAACTCCCAGGTGCTACAGAGAAGATTATAACGTTAAGCCGTGAAAATAAAAAAAATCTAATTTTACAGGCAAAAATCTTTTTTACTTTCAAATGTTGTATTTTCACAAGGGTAATAGAAAAAAATGGACCCCAATATTTGTTTTGCAATTTCTGCTGAGTTCACCGATACCCCACAAACTACTTTTGAGGCACAGTGCAAAGGTCAGAAGGGAAGAAACATCATATTACAGTACAGAATTTGCTGTACTTGTTTAAGGATGCCATGTTACATTGGCAGAGCCCCTAAGATTGGCAGATTTTCCTAGAATAGTGTGCGGATTCCATATAAAGAGCCGCCAAGTGCTAGAAAAGCAGAATCTCTCAAGTGACCCCATTTTGTAAATTATAACTCTTTGATAATTTATCTACAGAAGCAGTAATGATTTTGACTCCATAGGTGTTTTCCAGAAACAAGCAGCAGTGGATGTTGCTGAGTGAAAATTGCAAAGTGCTGTTGTAGCAACCAGTACATTATGCCCAGCCTGTGCTTCTGGAGACACGCACCTGTAAATTAGGCGGGCTCCTATCACTACAGAAATGCCAAACATGTGGACTCTAAGGGTATGTGTCCACTTTCAGGATGGCCGGCGGTATCGCCGGAGCGGCTTAGCCGCTCTGCGGTAAGCCCCGCCCCCTTTCTGGGACGCGATGATGCCGGATGTGTTCACAGCACACATCCGGCATCATCGCTCCCCACCATAGGGCCCTGTGCTATATCTTGCGGCGACGCAGCATCGCCGCAAGATATACGGACATGCTGCGATCTGAAAAGACGCGCAGCATGTCCGGAGTCGCAGGGCCGCCGCGTGCGTGTTACCACGCATAGTGGAGGGGATTTCATTAAATCCCCTCCACTATGCTGTAACATCTGGACGCTGCGTGTCTGACGCTGCGTCCCTATGCAGCGTCAAACACGCAGCGTTTACTGCACGTGGACACATACCCTAAATGTGGTTTATGCATACTGGGGCTAAGAAAGTAGGTGGGGCATTTAGATTTGGGAGCAGAGAATTTGCTGAAATTCTTTTGGGGGGCGAGGAGCCATTTTGTTTTTCCAGAGCCTTTGTGCTACCAGTAACATGGAAGCCCCTATATTTCCATTAAAAGATGACAGACCTGAGTGAGGGCTTGTTTTTGTGAATTGAGTTGAAGCTTTTATTAGGAATATTTTACACAACATTTATGATCACATTTATCCAGCGCTCTACATTGAGCAATTACACAGGTCCTATGATGTCCGCAGTGCCTCCATCTGCCTCATTATAGGGAATCTTCCACTGGGGTTTTTGTCTCAATCACACATTTCAGAGATTTCAGCGCAGAGTGCAGGATGAATGTGCGCCGAGCCTTACGGCGATCTTTGGGAGGCAGAATGAAAAAATCAGCAGCATGTGAAGAATTGGTTTTATTTATTTTTTGCGCCCTTCCTCGTGCAGTATAAGTGATTAGGCAACTTTATTCTTCAGGTCAGTATATATAACAACTATTATAATAACAATATAAATTGTCCCTGAAAGACTAAAAGACTGTGTTATCAATTCAGAAAACAATCTTATTAGGAGTATAAATAACAAGAAGCAGTAAAAGTAGCCCCCTATATTGGTGCCTACAGATGAGGTCAGTATGAAAATAAGCCATCATACCCACCATATGCCATTATGAAAAAGAAACTTCACTGCGCAAGTACCCAACATGCTTTTCGCATCAGCTTCCGCACTGGGAAGTCCACATCACATCTTCATCTAAAATATGATTTCATAGTATATGTGGCTATTAATGTAGATTTGACAAATATGAAAATTGGACTTTAAAGTAACAAATTACAGCATGCTGCGGGTTTTATAATCTGTTCTAGGCTTCACATACTGGACAGAAAACTTTGCTCACTTACATTGTCTTAGTGTGCTGTGGATATACGGTGCAAAATTCTCACGGAAAATCTACAGCAAATTCACTTAGTGTGAAAATGTTTTTCTGCGATGGTTTTGCAGAGTTTAGTTTTTGTCGCTATTTTTTTTTTTTAGCTGTGGAAAAGCACAACTTGTGAGTTCCATTGGGGTATATGACACCCATTAGACCTCACGGCAGCGGCAGCTTTTGCTTTACTATAGTTTACCAACTTTCAGAAAGTTAAACTTTTCTTCTTGCTTTGATATTTCCCATCAGACTTTAATTTCAGCTCCTGGTGCAGCCAACATTAGACTTCTAAAAATAGGAAAAAATTGTATTATTCATATTGAGGATTTCTCACTTTTGCAGCTATGGTTCAATTTTCCTCTGTCACTGTATAATGAAATACTCTAAATAACATCCAATACAGTACTTTAGAATTGGTGTTTCTAAAGGCATATTAATTTTATATGAAAACGCTCACATAACCAGGATGTAATTTATGAAAGCTAATTGTTGTCTCATTATACTCACTAAAATTGTCTCATTAAGATGAATAAATGAGTCTCAATTAGGATGAAGAAATATTTTTCTCACAATTGTAAAATAATTTTAGGGAGAGAAATGTACACATATATATTACTTGTCTGGAGCACAGAGTGAGAATTGCAAATAAAAAAATCTTAATGATTTATTTGGAAACTTAAAAGTAAAAACATGTCACTGAAGCCTGCTTTATAGAATCCTCCTAACTGTAAAATAAGGTACTACCCTCACAGTTATATTTATTCTGTACCCCAGAACTGTATGGCGGACTGTGCTATGGACCTGTGGCACTAGTCTGAACAACATCATATTATCTGCTGCTTTAATTAATGCATTTAGGGAAGCCAGATTTCCATAGTGTTTGGCCATATATTTTTCAATATGATTATGTTAGACAACTGCTGGAAATAATACATTTATAAATCTGCTCTATTGTGCTACCATCATCATAGTGACAGATAGGAAGAATAAGAAGATAAGGTGGTAAGTTTTGGTCTGTAAGGAGGAACCATTACATTTTGACACTACGACTGCTGCATTCCGGATAATATCGCAGTTCGCGCCCACAAATGACAACCTAACTCTGGCACTGACCAGAATCGGACGTAATCCAGCATTGCATACATGGCAGGAGTGCTCAGTAGTAAGAGCTATGAGCATGTTTCCTATGGAAGAGTTAAAGGCCTGGCAGCTGGAAAAATAGGGCCAACGGCCCAAGCACTAAGGGCCGTACTAATGACATAATTGGCTGTTTACGGGCCAGAGTTTACCAACTCTTCACCTATTGAGAAAGATGTAATCATGTGCTATCGTTTTATTGTAATCCTGCCTGTGAGGATACTGAGAACAAAGAAATAAAGTCTACTGAAGGGGAAATGTCAGACTATTATGATTCTTAGTGTTCAATGTACAGACAGCAGGATTTCAGGATCATTACAAAATATAGTTAATGACATGGAAAATTGGAAAAAAGTACCACAAAAAAATTAACCAGAGAAGCAGAAAGACTAGTAAAAGAGACACAATTATTCATAAGGACATATCAAATGTTCGCATACCATATGTGGCATTTTATGTGTTTTATATGTTTATTTTCTTTTGGACTTAAATTTATGTGTTTCTTTTAGAAAGTAAAAGCTCTTCACCTATACTCTTTTTACCTGTCTACCAACCAGTGCCCTCCCTAACCCCTTCCCGACCCATGACGCCACGTAGGCGTCATGAAAGTCGGTGCCAATCCGACCCATGACGCCTATGTGGCGTCATGGAAAGATCGCGTCCCTGCAGATCGGGTGAAAGGGTTAACTCCCATTTCACCCGATCTGCAGGGACAGGGGGAGTGGTAGTTTAGCCCACGGGGGGTGGCTTCACCCCCCCGTGGCTACGATCGCTCTGATTGGCTGTTGAAAGTGAAACTGCCAATCAGAGCGATTTGTAATATTTCACCCATTATAACGGGTGAAATATTACAATCCAGCCATGGCCGATGCTGCAATATCATCGGCCATGGCTGGAAATACTAATGTGCCCCCACCCCACCCCACCGATCGCCCCCCCAGCCCTCCGATCTGCCGGGTACACTGCCCCGCTCCCCTCCGTCCTGTGCTCCGCTCCCCCCGTGCTCTTGTCCGCTCACCCCCGTGCTCCAATCACCCCCCCGTGCTCCAATCACCCCACCGCACTCCGATCCACCCCCCCCCGTGCTCCGTTCCACCCCCCCGTGCTCCGTTCCACCCCCCCATGCTCCGTTCCACCCCCCCAGTGCTCCGTTCCACACCTCCCGCGTTCCGATCCACCACCCCCGTGCTCCGATCCCCCCCCCGTGCTCCCCCCCCACCCCATCATACTTACCGGTCCTGCCGGGGTCCGTCCGTCTTCTCCCTGGGCGCCGCCATCTTCCAAAATGGCGGGCGCATGCGCAGTGCGCCCGCCGAATCTGCCGGCCGGCAAATTCGTTCAAAGTGCATTTTGATCACTGAGATAGATTATATCTCAGTGATCAAAATAAAAAAATAATAAATGACCCCCCCCCCCTTTGTTACCCCCATAGGTAGGGACAATAAAAAAATAAAGAATTTTTTTTTTCCCCACTAATGTTAGGTTAGGGGTAGGGTTAGGGGTAGGGTTAGGGGTAGGGGTAGGGTTAGGGGTAGGGTTAGGGGTAGGGTTAGGGTTAGGGGTAGGGTTAGGGGTAGGGTTAGGGTTAGGGCTAGGGGTAGGGTTAGGGCTAGGGTTAGGGCTAGGGTTAGGGCTAGGGTTAGGGGTAGGGGTAGGGTTAGGGGTAAGGTTAGGGTTAGGGCTAGGGGTAGGGGTAGGGCTAGGGTTAGGGTTTCAGTATGTGCACACGTATTCTGGTCCTCTGCGGATTTTTCCGCTGCGGATTTGATAAATGCGCAGTGCTAAACCGCTGCGGATTTATCGCGGATTTACCGCGTTTTTTCTGCGCCTTTCACTGCGGTTTTACAACTGCGATTTTCTATTGGAGCAGTTGTAAAACCGCTGCGGAATCCGCAGAAAGAAGCAACATGCTGCGGAATGTAAACCGCTGCGTTTCCGTGCAGTTTTTCCGCAGCATGTGTACAGCGATTTTTGTTTCCCATAGGTTTACATTGAACTGTAAACTCATGGGAAACTGCTGCGGATCCGCAGCGTTTTCCGCAGCGTGTTCACATACCTTTAGAATTAGGCTATGTGCACACGGTGCGGATTGGCCGCTGCGGATTCGCAGCAGTGTTCCATCAGGTTTACAGTACCATGTAAACCTATGGAAAACCAAATCCGCTGTGCCCATGGTGCGGAAAATACCGCGCAGAAACGCTGCATTGTATTTTCCGCAGCATGTCAATTCTTTGTGCGGATTCCGCAGCGTTTTACACCTGTTCCTCAATAGGAATCCGCAGGTGAAATCCGCACAAAAAACACTGGAAATCCGCGGAAAATCCGCAGGTAAAACGCAGTGCCTTTTACCCGCGGATTTTTCAAAAATGATGCTGAAAAATCTCACACGAATCCGCAACGTGGGCACATAGCCTTAGGGTTAGGGTTGGAATTAGGGTTGTGGTTAGGGTTGTGATTAGGGTTATGGCTACAGTTGGGATTAGGGTTAGGGGTGTATTGGGGTTAGTGTTGGAGGTAGAATTGAGGGGTTACCATTGTTTAGGCACATCAGGTGTCTCCAAACGCAACATGGCGCCACCATTGATTCCAGCCAATCTTGTATTCAAAAAGTCAAATGGTGCTCCCTCACTTCCGAGCCCCGACGTGTGCCCAAACAGCGGTTTACCCCCACATATGGGGTACCAGCATACTCAGGATAAACTGCGCAACAATTACTGTGGTCCAATTTCTCCTGTTACCTTTGGGAAAATAAAAAAATGCTTGCTAAAACATCATTTTTGAGGAAAGAAAAATTATTTTTTATTTTCACGGCTCTGCGTTGTAAACGTCTGTGAAGCACTTGGGGGTTCAAAGTGCTCACCACATATCGAGATAAGTTCCTTGGGGGGTCTAGTTTCTAAAATGGGGTCACTTTAGGGGGGTTTCTACTGTTTAGACACACCAGGGGATCTGCAAATGCAACGTGATGCCCGCAGACCATTCCATCAAAGTCTGCATTTCAAAAGTCACTACTTCCCTTCTGAGCCCCGACGTGTGCCCAAACAGTGGTTTACCCCCACACATGGGGTATCAGCGTACTCAGGAGAAACTGGACAATAACTTTTGGGGTCCAATTTCTCCTGTAACCCTTGGGAAAATAAAAAATTCTGGGCTAAATAATTATTTTTGAGGAAAGAAAACGTATTTATTATTTTCATGGCTCTGCATTATAAACTTCTATGAAGCACTTGGGGGTTCAAAGTGCTCACCACACATCTAGATAAGTTCCTTTTGGGGTCTAGTTTCCAAAATGGGGTCACTTGTGGGGGGTTTCTACTCTTTAGCCACATCAGGGGCTCTGCAAACGCAACGTGACGCCCGCAGAGCATTCCATCAAAGTCTGCATTTCAAAACGTCACTACTTCACTTCCGAGCCCCGGCGTGTGCCCAAACAGTGGTTTACCCCCACATATGGGGTATCAGCGTACTCAGGAGAAACTGGACAACAACTTTTGGCATCAAATTTCTCCTACTACCCTTGGGAAAATAAAAAATTGCAGGCTAAAAGATCATTTTTGAGAAAATAATTTTTTTTTTTTCCATGGCTCTGCGTTATAAACTTCTGTGAAGCACTTGGGGGTTCAAAGTCCTCACCACACATCTAGATTAGTTCCTTTGGGGGTCTAGTTTCCAAAATGGGGTCATTTGTGGGGGATCTCCAATGTTTAGGCATACAGGGGCTCTCCAAACGTGACATGGTAAAATAGGAAATTCCAGGCTAAAAAATCATTTTTGAGGAAAGAAAAATTATTTTTTATTTTCATGGCTCTGCGTTATAAACTTCTGTGAAGCACCTGGGGGTTTAAAGTGCTCAATATGCATCTAGATAAGTTCCTTTGGGGGTCTAGTTTCCAAAATGGGGTCACTTGTGGGGGAGCTCCAATGTTTAGGCACACAGGGGCTCTCCAAACGCGACATGGTGTCCGCTAACAATTGGAGCTAATTTTCCATTCAAAAAGTCAAATGGCCCTGCCGTGTGCCCAAACAGTGGTTTACCCCCACATATGAGGTATCGGCGAACTCGGGAGAAGTTGCCCAACAAATTTTATGATCCATTTTATCCTATTGCCCATGTGAAAATGAAAAAATTGAGGCGAAAAGAATTTTTTTGTGAAAAAAAGTACTTTTTCATTTTTATAGATCAATTTGTGAAGCACCTGAGGGTTTAAAGTGCTCACTAGGCATCTAGATAAGTTCCTTGGGGGGTCTAGTTTCCAAAATGGGGTCACTTGTGGGGGAGCTCCAATGTTTAGGCACACAGGGGCTCTACAAACGCGACATGGTGTCCGCTAACGATGGAGATAATTTTTCATTCAAAAAGTCAAATGGCGCTCCTTCCCTTCCAAGCCTTACCATGTGCCCAAACAGTAATTTACCCCCACATGTGAGGTATCGGTGTACTCAGGAGAAATTGCCCAACAAATTTTAGGATCCATTTTATCCTGTTGCCCATGTGAAAATGAAAAAATTGAGGCTAAAAGAATTTTTTTGTGAAAAAAAAGTACTTTTTAATTTTTACGGATCAATTTGTGAAGCACCTGGGGGTTCAAAGTGCTCACTATGCATCTAGATAAGTTCCTTGGGGCGTCTAGTTTCCAAAATGGGGTCACTTGTGGGGGAGCTCCAATTTTTAGGCACACGGGGGCTCTCCAAACGTGACATGGTGTCCGCTAAAGAGTGGAGCCAATTTTTCATTCAAAAAGTCAAATGGCGCTCCTTCCCTTCCGAGCCCTGCCGTGCGCCCAAACAGTGGTTTACCCCCACATATGAGGTATCAGCTTACTCAGGACAAATTGGACAACAACTTTCGTGGTTCAGTTTCTCCTTTTACCATTGGGAAAATAAAAAAATTGTTGCTAAAAGATAATTTTTGTGACTAAAAAGTTAAATGTTCATTTTTTCCTTCCATGTTGCTTCTGCTGCTGTGAAGTACCTGAAGGGTTAATAAACTTCTTGAATGTGGTTTTGAGTACCTTGAGGGGTGCATTTTTTAGAATGGTGTCACTTTTGGGTATTTTCAGCCATATAGACCCCTCAAACTGACTTCAAATGTGAGGTGGTCCCTAAAAAAAATGGTTTTGTAAATTTCGTTGTAAAAATGAGAGATCGCTGGTCAAATTTTAACCCTTATGACTTCCTAGCAAAAAAAAATTTTGTTTCCAAAATTGTGCTGATGTAAAGTATACATGTGGGAAATGTTATTTATTAACTATTTTGTGTCACATATCTCTCTGGTTTAACAGAATAAAAATTCAAAATGTGAAAATTGCAAAATTTTCAAAATTTTTGCCAAATTTCCGTTTTTATCACAAATAAACGCAGAATTTATTGACCTAAATTTACCACTAACATGAAGCCCAATATGTCACGAAAAAACAATCTCAGAACCGCTAGGATCCGTTGAAGCGTTCCTGAGTTATTACCTCATAAAGGGAAACTGGTCAGAATTGCAAAAAACTGCCAGGTCATTAAGGTCAAAATAGGCTGGGTCATGAAGGGGTTAATTAAGCACTCCTCTTATCATCCTCTCAATATATTGCAGTCATCATATTATATAGCACTGTGAACTTACAATTGCTCATTTTGCCTTTCTAGTTCATTTTTCTGTTTACTATTAGGTCTATGACATTGCTTGATTTAAAAACTGACTAATTAAATCCCTCTAAAATCTATGTAGAAACTGGAAGTCTATTTTCCCTACATTAGTCATCATTAGAATGAATTACAATTCTACATCACTGCAAAGTCAATGACTTTTGGAGGAGCGAGGTCAGGAGTTGTAGAGAGCGCAGAGTTGGGCTGCCAGGGACTTTGCAGTGATGTAGAATCGTAGTTCTAATGATGACTCATCCAGGGAAAAGAGATTTTCTGTCTCCCCATAGATTTTAGAAGGATTCAGCTAGTCAGGTTTTAATCATGTGATGTCATAGACCTAATGGAAAAGAGAAGAATTAACTAGGTAGAAAGGCAAAATGAGCAATTGTAAGTACACAGTGCTATGCAATATGATGACTGCAATATAATAAGAGGATAAAGACTTTGATAGGAGTGCATCTTTAACTATGTTCACACTTGTAAGTAAATATAATAAGTGTGTGGATTCTTCTCATCTGCAGTATATTTATGTTCATATCTGTTTCAAATTAGAAAAGCCAGTTTGCTGTATCTTATTTTATGATCATACATTTCTGTGCTCATAGAATTGTGCATTCTCCAGGGACCAAAAGTTCCATATTTCTCATTCCCTATGTACATAATACTGTATTTTGTACCTTATGCTTAGTAAAGCATGACATAACATTAACATTTGGGGCTTTATGACTGTATAATCCAGGAATGAATTAGATTCAGAACTAGCAATTAGGACCCACAGTGAATAATGGCATCGCCATAAACCTTGCACATCCTTTGCAGAGGGACACTTTCTAAATAGCTGTTTACTTAACCGAGAATATTAATAAATGATGTCTGGCTCCAGGCTTGACAGTCGGAAGCAGATCAATTTGAAACAATACTGCCATATAAATATGAAAGGTAATTTACCACACCTGCTCTTGTGCTAGTCAACAGTCGACTCAGAAAGCTTTGTTAAATTAACATCAAATCTAATTTAGGTTGTCAGATCCTGAACGCTGTCCTATTAACTGGTATATAATTAAAGTCACTTTGCATCTCAGAGGGTCAATGACACGTGTTCTGCTCAGCTGCCTGATGCCTTCTGAATGGAGGCCAGTGTTTCCCAATGAAACGTTACATTGTTCTTTCATAGTTAAAGGAGAACAGACAATGTGTCAATCATTCAGATACAATGTATTTAATATTCTGTCTCTGTTCCCTTCAAATAATTGTTTGGGTGAGTTATGATCTAATTTGTAAGTTTAATCTCATGCAGTACACAGTCTAAGGCCAGCTTCACATGTTCAGTATTTCGTCAGTATTTTACATCAGTATTTGTAAGCCAAAACCAGGAGTGGAACAATCAGAGGAAAAGTATGAGAGAAACATGTGCTCCACTTCGGCATTTTTCACCCTCTCATGGATTTGGCTTACAAATAATGATGTGAAATACTGACTAAATATTGAATGTGTAAACGTGGCCTAACACAATCTGAACCCTGTGACATCCCCTTTGGCATCTTCTGTAACAGGTTTTACAGTCTAAAGCCTCTTTCACACATCCAGAGACATATAGTGACAGTTTTCACACGTATCGGAGACACTGACACAGGTAGACCCATTGAAATAAATGTTTGTCCATGTGTCCGTGTGCCCCACACGTAGACATGTCCGTTTTTTACATTCAGCATGGACAGCAAAATTTCCCACACACATGCACATGGAGAATACACATTGATGTCATCGGTGTGACACGCATCGGCACCAGGGAAGAAGCACTACAGTAAGCACGGTTCACCAGTGGCAGGTGCTGAAGATGGCTCTCCTCATTCTTCTCTGCTCTGCTGGCGATCGGCGCGAACAGGGGAGAATGATGAGAGTCATATTAAAGTCAGAACGATGACAGTAGGTGGGGGCTTTTGGGACTATTATTCCCATAATCCGACACCTGCTGCCGCTAATAACAGTGAAAGCAGGAGCAGATGATCGGGGTATTCCTCAGCCACCGCCTGCGATATAATGAAATAAATTAATGAAACACCTGGCGTGGGTTCCCCCTATTTTCTTTAACCAACCAGGCAAATCTCACAGCTGGGTGCTGCAACTCAGCTGTCAGCTTCAGCAAAGTTGTCCATCAAGAAAGAGGGGTCCCCACAGAGTTATTTTAATTATTTAAATAAAAAAAACGGCATGAGGTCCCCCCTATTATTGACAAACCAGCTTTGCTAAAGCTCACAGCTGGGGTCTGATATTCTCAGTTTTGTAAAGGGCCATTGATATAGGCCCCCCCAGACTAAAAACAGCAGCCCGCAGCTGCCCAGAAAGAGCACATCTATTATATATTCCAATTCTGGCACTTTTCTTGGCTCTTCCTACTTGCCCTGTACGGTGGCAAGTGGGGTTAATATTTGTGGGGTTGATGTCACCTTTGTATTGGCAGGTGACATCAAGCCCACGGCTTAGTAATGGAGAGGTGTCTATAAGACACATATCAATTACTAATCCTATAGTTATATGATAAAGACACAGCCAGAATAAAGTCCTTTAATTGAAAAAAATGACACAGACTCCTTTAATAATCTCAATTAAACCATACTTACAACCTCGCCTAATTCCACCGAACCCCTCGATCTCCTGTAATAAAAGTAAAATAAAAAAACAACAGGAGCTTGTTCACCAGTGATTCTCAGCCTGGACAATCGCATCTTGGCACCATCAAGGTTGAAAAGTACTTAGCTCCCAGACATAGATTACAGCGTGGGACAGAAAAACGGAGAGGTATGGTATATATTGTTGTTTTTTTCTTTTACTTTTATTACAGGAGATCGAGGGCTTCGGTGGAATCAGGCGAGGACGTAAGTTTGATTTAATTGAAATTATTTTAAAGGCTGTGTCTTTATTTACCATAAAACTACAGGATTAGTAATAGAGAGGTGAGTTATAGACACATCTCCATTACTAAGCCGTGGGCTTGATGTCACCTGACAATAGAAAGGTGACATCAACCCCACAAATATTAACCCCACTTGCCACCGCTACAGGACAAGTGGGAAGAGTTGGGCAAAGTGCCAGAATTGGTGCATCTAATACATGTGCCTTTTCTGAGCAGCTGAGGGCTGCTGTTTTTAGGGAGAGGGGACCTATATCAATGGCCCCTTGCCAGCCTGAGAATTCCAGCCCCCAGCTGTGAACTTTAGCAAGGCTGGTTGTCAAAAATTGGGGGGACCCCATGCCATTTTTTAAACTATTTAAATAATTTAAAAAACAGCATGGGGACCCCTCTATTCTTGATAACCATCCTTGCTTAAGCTGACAGCTGAGAAATGGAGCCCCAGTTGTGGGTTTTGCCTGCTTGATTAAAGAAAATGGGGGAACCCACGCCAGGTTTTTCATTCATTTATTTTGTTATATCGCAGGCGGCGGGTGAGGAATACCCCGATCATCCACACCTGCTGTCAATGTTATTAGCGGCATCAGGTATCAGATGATAAGAATAATAGTCCCAAAAGCCCCCACCTGCTGTCATCATTTTGAATTTAATGTAACTCTCATTTTTCTCCTTTGCTTGCGCTGATCGCCAGCAGAGCAGGGGAGAATGATGAGAGCAGTCTTCAGCACCTACAGGCTGGGGAACAGCGCTTACTGTAGCGCTTCTTCCCTGGTGGCGGTCTGTGTGGTACTGATGTGGCACACAGTTGCCACACGTGTGCCACAAGTATTACACACACGGATATGGATATCTCCGGTACCGTTTTTTCCAGTGCCGGAGATATCAGGACGTGTGAAGGAGGCCTTATCTACTTTTATTTCTGCATCTTACCTCATCACCTGTAGTCTTAATTTTCCCTTTGATCTTGATCCTAATATCTTTGGTGTTGCTATCCAAACTATGCCAACTCTTCTTAACCTCTTAGGCTACGTTCACATTTGCGTTGTGCGCCGCTGCGTCGGCGACGCAACGCACATTGCAAATAAAAACGCACCAAAACGCACGCAAAAACGCTGCGTTTTGCGACGCATGCGTTGTTTTTTGCCGAAATTTGGACGCAACAAAAATGCAACTTGTTGCGTTTTCTGCGCCCGATGCTTGCTGCAAAAAAACCGCATGCGTCGCACAACGCAGCACAACGCATGTCCATGCGTCCCCCATGTTAAATATAGGGGCGCATGACGCATGCGTCGCTGCTGCGTCGCCCGACGCAAACACGCAAAACGCTAATGTGAACGTAGACTTAGTAACAGAGCCAATTTTGTACTTAATGACCAAGCCAATTTTTGTGCCCTTAAACCAGAGAGTCCTACCGCACAAAATAGTTAATAAATAACATTTACCACATGTCTACTTCACATTAGCACAATTTTGGAAACATAATTTTTTTTCTTACGACGTTATAAGGGTTAAAAGTTGTCCAGCGATTTCTCATTTTTCCAACCAAATTTACAATACCATTTTTTTAGGGACCACCTCACATTTGAAGTGAGCTTGGGGGATCATTATAACAGAAAATACCCAAAGGTGACACCATCCTAGAAACTGCACCCCTCAAGGTGCGCAAAACCACATTCAAGAAGTCGAAACATCGGGTTACTAAGCACAGGGCCGCGCTTAGTAACCTGATATTTACCCTGGTTACCATTGTAAATGTAAAAAAAACCAAACACTACATACTTACATTCCGGTGTCTGTCGCGTCCCTCGCCGTCAGCTTCCCGCACTGACAGTGAGGGCCGGCCGTAAAGCAGAGCACAGCAGTGCTGGTCAGAGCTAGAAGGCCAGCACTTTATTTCGTCGCTGGATCACCCGCTGACATCACTGAATCGGCGTGTGTGACGCCGATACAGCGATGTTTTCACTGGTAACCAGGGTAAACATCAGGTTACTAAGTGCAGGGCCACGCTTAGTAACCCGATATTTACCCTGGTTACCAATGTAAATGTAAAAAAAAAAAAACACTACATTGGGCATGGGCAGCATCAATAGTAAAAACTTGGTCACACAGGGTTAATAGCGGCGGTAACGGAGTGAGTTACCCGTGGCATAACGCGGTCCGTTACCGCTGGTATTAACCCTGTGTGAGCGGTGACTGTGGGGAGTATGGAGCGGGTGCCGGGCACTGACTGCAGGGGAGTAGGGAGGGACTAATCGGACTGTGGCCATCGCTGATTGCCATGACAGGCAGCTGACGAGACCAATCAGCGACTTGGATTCCATGACAGACAGAGGCCGCAACCAATGAATATCTGTGACAGAAAGAAGGACAGACAGAAGGACAGACAGAAAGACGGAAGTGACGCTTAGACAATTATATAGTAGATTACTTTTAGAAGTTCTGTGTCAGTTTCCAGAGTGAGGGACAAATTTGCTGAATACTTTATTTCACCTCAAGGAAGAGTACACTGACATGATGATAAAGTTTGAAAATTTTGTCTTGGACCTTGTTACCCAAAGTATTTGACCTTGTTTTACCCAAAGTATTGTACCTGGTTGGGTTTTTCCCAAAATATTGTATTTTTACCAAAAGTTTTGTACCTGGTTGGGTTTTACCCAAAGTATTGTACCTTTTTTACCCGAAGTATTTTACCTGGTTGGGTTTTTTCACAAAGTATTGTATTTTTACCCAATGTATTGTACTTGGTTGGGTTTTACCCAAAGTATTGTGCCTTTTTTACCCAAAGTATTAAACCTTATAAATGATACCTTATTAAACCTTATAATTAAATAAATGAAAGACACAAATTTTTAAAACAAAAAAAGAATTTTTTTATTTATAACTTATATAAATATATATTTATAAGTTTAGGAGGTGTGGGGTGGAGCTAATACTGGAGGGGCTGTCAGATTGGACCACTTCGACAGTGGGAGTGTGGAGGGAGGAATGTGGTGGTGGTGATGGATTATTAGGTAAAACAGAGTGTGAAGGGGTGGAGAAAGAAATAGAATGGGTGGACATAAAACAAAGGAGTAGAGATGGGAATTTGGAAGTTTTAAGGGGTGGAGTGGAGGGATTGGGAGGCAGAAGAGGTTGTGTGGGGAGAAGAGGGTTGTGTTTGGGGCATGATGGGTGTGGAAGGAGACTGGTGGTAGTGGGCAGGTAGTAGAGGTTGAGCAGGGAGTGGAGGCACAGATGATGCGGTTGGGAACTGGTATGTTGCAGGATGCTGGTATGGGACTTAAGGCTGGTATTGTATATGAGGGGGCGGAGGGACAGTGGCTGGAGGGGGGGCAGGTGTGGGAGGAACTACCGTGGCGGGTGGAGGGGTTTGGGAGGCAACATGCGCTAGAGCAAACAGGCAGGCGTGTATTACATGCATCTGCTGATCAGGAGATAGCTTGTCTATGCACTCGAGTACTGCCTGGAAAAAAGAGTGATTTAGCGAATTACTTGCATCTGAATGCATCCTATCCAGACATGTGTGCAACTCAAGAATACTGGCCAGCTCTGTAGATGTCAATTAACAGCGGACAAATACGTCCCGGACAAACCATGCCAAAAGCTTTCCTGATTCCAAATTTTCTACCATACTATAAACATGACACTTCTCACTAGACATTAGTAACGAAACTATGCAGTAATTGGATTAATACTATAAACATACGCTTTCCCACTTAAGATACCGTAAACATATGCGTTCCAACTTAACCCCTTCCCGCCGCGGCCCTTTTTCGTTTTTGTGTTTTCGTTTTTCGCTCCCCTCCTTCCCAGAGCCATAACTTTTTTATTTTTCCATCAATATGGTCATGTGAGGGCTTATTTTTTGCGGGACGAGTTTTACTTTTGAACGTCAACATTGGTTGTACCATGTCTTGTACTAGAAAACAGGAAAAAAATTCTAAGTGCGGTGAAATTGCAAAAAAAGTGCAATCCCACACTTGTTTTTTGATTCGCTTTTTTGCTAGCTTCATTAAATTCCAAAATTGACCCACCATTATGATTCTCCAGGTCATTACGAGTTCATAGACATTTAACATGTCAGGGTTAATTTTTATCTAAGTGGAGAAAAAAAATTCAAAACTTTGATTAAAAAAAGCGCCATTTTCCGATACCCGTAGCGTCTCCATTTTTGTGATCTGGGGTCGGGTGAGAGCTTATTTTTTGCGTGCCAAGCTGATGTTTTTAATGATACCATTTTGGTGCAGATACGTTCTTTTGATCGCCCGTTATTGCATTTTAATGCAATGTCGCGGTGACCAAAAAACTTAATTCTGGCGTTTCAAATTTTTTTCTCGCTACGCCATTTAGCCATCAGGTTAATCCTTTTTTTTATTGATAGATCAGGTGATTCTGAACGCGGCGATACCAAATATGTGTATGTTTGATTTTTTTTTTTACTGTTTTATTTTGGATGGGGCAAAAGGAGGGGTGATTTAAACTTTTATATATTTTTTATTTTCTTCATATTTTTCAAAACATTTTTTTTTACTTTTGCCATGCTTCAATAGCCTTCATGGGAGGCTAGAAGCTGGCATAGCCTGATCGGCTCTGCTACATAGCAGCGATCATCAGATCGCTGCTATGCAGCTGAAATGCAGGCTTGCTATGAGCGCTGACCACAGGGGGGAGCTCACAGCAGGCCTGCATCAGTAACTATAGAGGTCTCAAGGACCTCTATGGTTACCAACCTGACGTATCGCCGACCCCTGATCATGTGATGGGGTCGGCGATGAGGTCATTTCCGGCCGCGCGGCGTTTGACAGCGGCATTTAACAGGTTAATAGCGGCGGGTGAATCGCGATTTCATCCGCCGCTATTGCGCGCACATGTCAGCTGTACAAAACAGCTGACATGTCGCAACTTTGATGTGGGCTCACCGCCGGAGCCCACATCAAAGCAGGGGACCCGACATGCGCCGTACTAGTACGGGGTATGTCGGGAAGGGGTTAAACATTGATAAAAGAACTATGTAGTTCAGGTGTTGGGAAAATTACAGAAAATACAAGGCTAACATGAGCTGAACTGTTATTGTCTAATATCTTAAAGGTTCCTTAAAGACAGGTTACCAATATGGTACCAATACAAATACACTTTTTTCCTTTAGACAGTTTTAATAAATGAGGTTCGGTGTGTTAGAAAACGGTTCCATTTTTATAAACCTGCTCCAATATATTTAAACAATACGCAAATACTGCCCAGAAAAGGCGCATCTATTAGACTGTGAAAGAGTTTCAATTGCCATGACCTCATCATTTGCATTCTCCCACGGTCCTGAGGTCACAGGAGTTCATGCTGGCAGCAAGCACAGACTCAATGATGTCTCCGATAGTTACTGAGCCTGTGCCTGCTGCTTCTCATTCATTCCCCAGTAGCTTACAGCTGGAGCGGTCACATCTTAGCACCGCTCCCGGTTGTAAACTGTACATTCCCCAGACATGGATTATGCCGTGAGACTGAACGCCAGACAGGTATGGGTATAGTTTTAGGTTTTTGGTTTTTTTTACAGGAGATCGAAGGCGTTGCAGGGTTAGCAGTGTAATAAAGATGGCTAAACTGTGTGGTGTATGATTTCATTAAAATACTTTATTCTTAGGCTACTTTCACACTAGCGGCGTACGTCACAATGCGTCGTTTTGGAGAAAAAACGCATCCTGCAAAGTTGCCCGCAGGATGCGTTTTTTCTCCATAGACTTGCATTAGCGACGCATTGCGACGTATGGCCACACGTTGCATCCGTCGTGCGACGGATGCGTCGTGTTTTGGCGGACCGTCGGCACAAAAAAACATTGCATGTAACGTTTTTTTGTGCGTCGTATCCGCCATTTCCGACTGCGCATGCCCGGCCAGAACTCCGCCCCCTCCTCCCCGGACCTTAAAATGGGGCAGCGGATGCGTTGTAAAACTGCATCCGCTGCCCCCGTTGTTCATTTTTTTCGCAGTTTGCGTCGGTACGTCTGGTTGATGCTAGTGTGAAAGTAGCCTTACTGTGTGGTGTTTATTTAACCCTTTACCAACTATAGGAATAGTAATTGATAGGTGTCTTACTGACACCTCTCCATTACTAAGGCGGGCTTAATGTCACCTTCCAATAGGAAGGTGACATTAAGCCCCCATTACCCCACTTGCCACCGCTACAGGGCAAGTGGGAAGACCAGGCAAAGCTCCAGAATTGGGGCATCTAATAGATGCACCTTTTCTGGGCAGCTGCGGGTGCTGTTTTTAGGCTCGGGGGCCCATATCCATGGCCCCTTACCAGCCTCAGAATAGCAGCTCGCACCTGTGAGTTTTGCCAGGTTGGTTTAAAAACATAGGGGGACCCCACGTTCGGTTTTTCATTCATTCATTCTCCCCTGCTCGCGCTGATTGCTGGCAGAGCAGGGGAGAATGGATGAAAGCCGTGTTCAGCACCAGCCGCCGGGGAGCAGTAGCTTACAGTAGCGCTACTTCCCGTCGGCCGTCCGTGCACACGGAGGGTAGTGTGCACTGTTCTCCGTGTGCACGTGTGTGGCACGTTTTGCTGCCCGTGTGTCCGGGTGAAAATGGACATGTCTGCGTGTTTGGCACATGGACACACGGTCCATGAAAACACGCTGACGTGCATAGACCCATTCATTTGAATGGGTCTACTATTGTCAGTATCTCCGGCATGTGTGAAAACTGTCACCACTGACACTGACATGTGAAACTGGCCTAACACACTCAAAGCGGGAACTTTGGGATTGGCACATTGATTTCAGCTCTGAGTGAGTGTAAATAATAAGGGAATTTCAGTCTGTTCCCTTCAAATACTAAATCTCACTCCAATTATCTATTTAGCAAAGACAGTATTGTTATTTCTGCCTCAGTCTCGGTTTGTGACCCACTGGATCTTATTCGGACTTCTGGGCATTACAATCAGCTTAGCACGTTAAAGGGCTTGTCTAAGTTCATAAATTGGTACATTTGCAATACAAAAAAAATTGTAAAAACAAGCAACTTTCCAACTTGCCCCTTTTAAAAAATCCAATCTATTTTCAGAAGCTCAGAGATATTACATTTTATAATCTATTGCTCATTGCTTACATTACTGGCTACCCTGCAGTCTCAGAGAGGCCAGAAACCTAGGTAAAGTGCACATGGCATGAGAAGGATCTATGCTTTACAGTCTGTTAGTGCCATTTTGAAGCTGGCTGGAAAGCTGAATCCAACCAGCCTCATTATCCCAGAGTTTTTTCAAAGCTACAAAGATAACGCTGCTTCTACAGTCAGCTTTGAATGTGGCTTCATCAAGGAAAAATGATACTAGCACAAGCGGTATCCCAATATCAGTTTATAAAGATATTGAGGTGTCCAGAGACAAATGAAAAGGCAGTTGAAATATTATCCCACGTGTATCGCCGCCTACCAATGCGGCTTCATCAGGGGATAATGCCTTGAAGCTGCATTGGTAGCGACAATATGCTGAAGGATTCATCTTTTCTCTGTGGGCCTGTCTGAGCCTGCTTACATGGTGGTAAAGGATCTGCTGAGGAGATGGCTTTAGCAGTAGCACTTGTTCAATTAAAAAAAGGCTTAGATGATTTCTTGAAGCAAAATAAATTCAATATCTCATCACTGACATTCAGCCCACATCTAAAAGACCAACTCAGGGACCAGCACTTCTGACCATCGTTCTGACTGGTACCGCATTCACTGTAGCAGAGGAGACAGTCACTCGATTGTGGTTCTCTCCATTGAATGCAATGGGAGTTACAAAAACAGATAAAGCCACCTCTTCAGTGCAGCACCAGTCAAAACTAGAGATTGGTGGACCCCGAAAGACAGACCTACATCTATTAGGCTGGTTTCACATTTGCGGTTTTTTTTTGCGTTTTTGCGGTAAAAAACGCAAAAAAGACGCTTGCTTTTTTTCCCTATATTTAACATTAAAAACGCATGCGTTTTGATGCGTTTTTGCAACGCATGCATTTTTTCTCTGCATGCGCTGTGTTGCAGAAATGCAACATGTAGTAATTTTTGCAGCGTTTTTTCCCCCCTATATTTAACATTAAAACGCATGCGGTTTTTTGCATGCGTTTTGACGCGTTTTTGCAACGCATGTGTTTTTTCTCTGCATGCGTTGTGTTGCAGAAATGCAACATGTAGTAATTTTTGCCGCGTTTTTTTTTTTGCCGCAAAAAAAGCATGCGTTTTTTCGCGGCAAAAAAAACGTATTGATGTCTATGTAAACGCATGCATTTTATGCACATGTGTTTGCATGCGTTTTTATAGAAAAACACAAGAAAACACCCTAACCCTAACCCAAACTCTAACCCTAACCCTAACACAAACCCTAACCCAAACTCTAACCTAAACCCTAACACAAACCCTAACCCAAACTCTAACCCAAACTCTAACAAACTCTAACACAAACCCTAACACAAACCCTAACACAAACTCTAACACAAACTCTAACACAAACTCTAACACAAACCCTAACCCTAACACAAACCCTAACACAAACTCTAACACAAACTCTAACACAAACCCTAACCCTAACACAAACCCTAACACAAACCCTAACACAAACTCTAACACAAACTCTAACACAAACCCTAACCCTAACACAAACACTAACCCAAACTCTAACCCAAACTCTAACCCAAACTCTAACCCAAACTCTAACACAAACCCTAACACAAACCATAACCCTAAGGGATCCTAACCCTAACCCTATGGGTTAGGGTTAGGATCCCTAGGGTTAGGGTTAGAGTTTGGGTTTGGGTTTGTGTTAGGGTTTGTGTTAGGGTTTGTGTTAGAGTTTGTGTTAGAGTTTGGGTTAGGGTTAGGTTTAGAGTTTGTGTTTTAGGGTTAGGGTTAGGGATAGGGTTAGAGTTTGTGTTAGAGTTTGTTAGAGTTTGTGTTAGGGTTAGGGTTAGCATTTGGTTTGGGGTTAGGGTTAGAGTTTGTGTTTTAGGGTTAGAGTTAGAGTTTGTGTTTTAGGGTTAGGGTTAGGGTTAGAGTTTGTGTTAGAGTTTGTTAGAGTTTGTGTTAGGGTTACGGTTAGAGTTAGAGTTTGTGTTTTAGGGTTAGGGTTAGAGTTTGTGTTTTAGGGTTAGGGTTAGAGTTTGTGTTAGAGTTTGTTAGAGTTTGTGTTAGGGTTAGAGTTTGGGTTAGGGTTAGAGTTTGGGTTAGGGTTAGGGTTAGAGTTTGTGTTTTAGGGTTAGGGTTAGGGTTAGAGTTTGTGTTTTAGGGTTAGGGTTAGGATCCCTAGGTTTACTAGGGATCCTAACCCTAACCCTAACCCTAACCCTAGGTATTTCTGTTTATAGTGGGTTTTCTAGTTGATGTTGATGATTGGCAGCTGTCACACACTTCTCATCATGCGTTTCAAAAACGCAAACGCAGGAATAAACGCTTATAAACGCGTCAAAACGCCGCGTTTGCGTTAAAACATGCAAAAACGCATGCGATTAAAACCGCAACATTTAAACGCGTTTAAATGCGTTTTTGCACCAAATGCATTTAAATGCGTTTGCGTTTAAAACGCTGCAGATCAAAGCGCAAGTGTGAAACCAGCCTTAGTCATTTATGGAGTATGCATTGAATATTTCATAAATGGTGGTGTTGGTCTTGTATGATGAATGTGAAATCAATATTATTATTATTATTATTATTTATTTATATAGCACCATTAATTCCATGGTGCTGTACATGAGAAAGGGGTTACATACAGGGTTATAGATATCGTTTACAGTAAATAGGATTACAGTGACAGACAGGTACAGAGGGGAGAGGACCCTGTCCTTGCGGACTTACATTCTATGGTTGCTGCTTGGCATCAGAATGGAAATTTTTCCTTTATTTCAAATTGCCTTATACCATTGTCAGTTGTTTCCCTCCTCTTGATCAACACTGGAGAACACCATTCTAAATTCACTTTTGCTCTTCATTTTATCAATATCCTCGCCCTTTCCTAGGCTCACATTGTTAGACTTGCCAGATTTTAACCGTATTTTCTATGTTAGCAGGGTTCATTTAATATTTTTATGCAACTGATTTACCCCTAGAAACAAAATATTTGATTACAGTTCACCCAAACAAGACTACAGCCGAACACGATTACTGTAAAAACCTAAGGTGCAATGAGTAACATATCCTGAATGCGCTTGTGCTTTCTGCTTTTTGCCTGATCTTTGACATATTGTACTTTAGTTTTTCTTATTTTCCCAAATTATTTCTTGGCTACATGAATTCTTTCTCATACTTCTCCTGCTCATTTTTACACTCTACCAAAACACTGATTGCTTTTGACATTTAGATGATATCTGCAGAGGTATTTCTTCCAATCTTATAGGCTGAATTTTTTTTAGAACAATGTAACCGCAAAAGTAATGTAGGGGTTTAAAAATGTAATTTCTGCTAAACATTAATTTGAGATTGTGAAATAGAAGCTCATACATGTATACTGAGAGATGCAATACTTGTATTAAGATGTTTAACTGGTAATGCAAGTCAAATTAGAATTACAGTAATTAAAAGGGTTGTCCCCAGGATAAGAAATCAATATCTGATTATCCACGGTCATACACCCAGCACTACCAAGAGATATAACATTGAACTGAGCCAAATAATACAGCTCTGTTGAATGTGTAGCAACTACTACAGGGCAGATCCTTTCAGGAGAATTGCAGTTCTCTTCAGTCGCCTTCAGGGCTCAAAACATCTGAGTGGTGGAGGTGCTGGGTGTTGGATTACAATCAAACTGATGTTGATGGCCTATCCTAAAGGTACCTTCACACTGAACAACATTACAACGATAACGATAGCGATCTGTGACGTTGCAGCGTCCTGGATAGCGTTATCGTTGTGTTTGACACGCAGCAGCGATCAGGATCCTGCTGTGACATCGCTGGTCGGAGCTAGAAGGCCAGAACTTTATTTCGTTGCTGGATCACCCGCTGACATCACTGAATCGGCGTATGTGATGCCGATCCAGCGATGTCTTCACTTGTAACCAGGGTAAACATCGGGTTACTAAGTGCAGGGCCGCGCTTAGTAACCCGATGTTTACCCTGGTTACCATTGTAAATGTAAAAAAAAAAAAACACATACTCACATTCCGGTGCCTATCACATCCCCGGCGTCCGCTTCCCTGCACTCTTCCTGCATCCTGTGTCAGCACCGGCCCGCCGTAAAGCAGAGCACAGCAGTGACGTCACCGCTCTGCTTTACGGCCGGCGCTTACACAGGATGCAGGAGGAGTGCAGGGAAGTGGACGCCGGGGATGTAACAGGCACCGGAATGTGAGTATGTGTTTTTTTTTTTACATTTACAATGGTAACCAGGGTAAACATCGGGTTACTAAGCGCGGCCCTGCGCTTAGTAACCCGATGTTTACCCTGGTTACCCGCGGACTTCGGCATCGTTGGTCTGACAGCTCTCCAGCGACCACACAAGGACTATCCAACGATCACGGCCAGGTCGTATCGCTGGTCGTGATCATTGGAAAGTTGCTGAGTGTGACGGTACCTTAAGGCTAGGTTATCAGTAATTTATGCCCAAGCAATCCCTGTAATGCATAACTATAGGGTATGCTTCAAACATGTAATAGATGTGGATCCCATGTCTGGCATAATCAGTGGTTTCCATAACTTCCTAAGAAGTGAACAATGAACTATGCGTGCAATTCCCACCATCCAACTCCAATTCCAGAAGTATTTGCCAAGTAGCATGAACATATGCGTGATCCATTATTTAGCAACATAGGAGACATTGCTGTATCTCTATATGTTCCAGTAGAGACCCAGGAGTTTGGTGGAGAAGAGCCAGTTGTCCCCACTGGATAATTCATTCTTTTTAACAAGTATCGTTTGGCGCTAAATTGACCACAGAGTGTCCCAAAGCTGAAATATGATGGGATATCTATCAGCAAATATTCAATTTCCTACAGGAACATTACTGTGGAAATGATACTTCACATAGTTCCCATTGAAACCACTGACAATGTGATGGATAAACTTGACGTATCTATGTGGCACCAGAATGAGAGATGCACTTGTAAATACACTGGCCTTGGTTAGCAGGTGAGGACCTAGAATAATAGACCTCACTCTGATAGCTCATAATTCTCTTAAGGGGTATTGAAACTGACATTTTCTAAACCCGAAAGTCATTTTAAAAAATTACAAATATAGGCAAGCAAAATAGGTTTTGTTTCGTTTAAATAAATCAGCCAACAGACCTGAGGAACCTAAAATTGCTGTAGACATCACATAGCAGCATGATCAATCAGTAAACAATTATTTACCCCTTGGCATACATTTTGAATATACATTCTAGTAACATTAGGTCTAACGCAAAAGATTCAGATAGGAGAAATCCACACACTGGAAATCTACCTGTGAGCCAACCCCTAGATAATCAATTGTGCTTGAATCAATTTGAATATAGCTTTGAGCATTCCAGAATTAAAATTAAGTCTTCCATCTAATTTAAAACTGTCAAAAATCAGAGATATCAACATGGAAAGATAATTTGCTAAAATGTATAAAAAACAAAATGATAAACAAAACGCAATATTCTGCAAATAAGGTTTTTCTGCTGACACCATTTACTGTGTATATGCTAGCACAGTGATTAGAACTGAGTCTCATAATGACCCCTGTCCATGTGTCTTTTGGGTTTATATGGACATCATGGCTAGGATCTCATACTGATATGCCTTTTAGGTCAAATGGACATCATGGTTAGGATCTGATATTCGGGACAAGGAAAGATCTCATACTCATATGCCTTTTAGGTCATATTGACATCATGGTTAGGATTGTGAAGGAACAAATTATGAAAGATTCTCCATTTTGTGCTTTGACTCCATTTTGTTGTTGGTTAAAGATAAATTCTGTTATTTACTTAGGTAGAAGGTTACAGCTGCTATGAAATAACTGTCCTGTTTCTCACGAAGATAACATTTTGTTATTCAGCTAGTCTATGGTTCATAATTGGTATAAAGACCTTGAGTATTCTAACTCGAGTGAGCCAGATAAGAGACTCGTGGGGGTATCGCTATACAAGACTGAGGCATCTGTTAATATGTTTTTCTATGCCAAAAAGACATGACCATATCTGTAGTTCCCATTTTTCCTGTATCCTCATGGGTTAAGTTTTTCCTGTATTCTTATAGGTTAAGAACTGTGAACGTGTTCTTATGCTGATTGGTTGAAGTATAATTTCTATGACTATGAAAAGTCAGACAATAAAACGGGGGCCCAGAGATCTGCTCGATCCCCCACACAGAGGCACGAGTCTCCGTCTGGTCATTTTCAGTTGCCGGCAACGCCCTGTAAATTAATCTGGAAATCACTGAGTCAACCGTGAAGGATCACTTTAGATCCTCCCTCAACAGCTTGGCGCCCAACGTGGGGCCCCAACCAGGAACGCCTCTGCCCCCCGGAGGACAACAAGACAAAGGACCCTCAGAGCAGACACAGGCACTGGAAAATTGGGACTGATCATCCCCCACAACAACCACGGTAAGTTGGCAGTTATACTGTCCAGACTGACCGTTTGGTGTGGTTTTCCTGTGTTTGTGCTGCAAAGAGGATCTGAGGTTTGTCCCCGATGGTGGGTGATTTTTGGGTGGAATCATATAGAGGTGTAGTTCCGTTGGGAGCCCAGTGCTCGAACCGTACCTCATAAGGGACGGACACCCCGGATTGACCAGTGATGTAATTCTCTTTATAGTCAAAATATCCTGAATTCCTGATCATTGTTAGAATCAGGCGCGGTGAGGTGATCGAAGATTGGGTAGGATACGTAACTCAGGAATATATAGAAGTATACAGTATATATATATCCAGAGGTATTCGGAGGGAAGTTTAAGACTCCCTCCTCCTTTCACTGAGTACCGCGTTTTTGGGTTGTCCCAGTGGGGGACAGGTAAACCTAGTGGAATAGACTATATACGGCCGCTCTGGTACTATGCACGACAAAGTAAGGATATTTAGCTCTAAAGGAGAATCATGTTTCTATGGAAGTAAGAGAAGACTTTGAATTTGTGTGTTGAATCTGATATTGTTAGCCCAAAGATGAGGAAAATATTCTCAATCATTGGTTTTTCTAAGGTGGTCTGGTTTTTTATATGAATTGTGTAATGAAGGTTTTGTAGAAATTAATTAAGTCTGAGAACTGCTGTATTCTGTTTCTGTGTGAAATTTGGGATGGGAGGGGTCAAACATCTGCGCTATTGCTTTCTTTTGTGTTGAGGAATGCTGTGATGTTCTTATCTGTGTTTCTGGTATGGAGGGGGCGAGTCGCTGCGTCCTCTCGGAATTTTCTATCCTTGTGTTGTGTAGTATGTGCAATAGTACAATGTTGTATTGAATTAGAAAGAAATATCGTAAGTTCAAGTTGGAATTTGAAAGTGAAAGAATTGTGCCTATTTTAGAAGAAAACATGTAAGAGATTGTTTGGTTATCAGTGTAAGTGATTGAAAGATTGGTAAGATTCACCTGCTTCAAGTTGAGTGGTTGATATATAGTAAATTAAGGATTAACAGAGAAAGTGAATTCGGATCTGTTTTTGTTACGTTGAAAAAAAAAAAAAAAACGGAAAGTTGTCTATTACTATGACAAAAAAAAACTGGATGTTTGTGGTGCAGGAAGGAACTGAGAAAGTGACTGAGATTAATGTGTTGGGAAAGCAAACAATAAGAAATTTAGTACAGGGGGGCTCTCTGTTAGGTAATATGGTCCCTCCCCAGGAAATTAAGTCTCTTCTCCCAACTGTAAGCTCTGTGCCCCTTAACCCCAAGGCACCAATATATCCTAGACTGCCGAGAAGTTCTATGGGCGTCTTATGGTAGTGTATAAAGATCTGGGGTTTTCACTGTATAATAAAGCCCATTCACACGTTTTTGTGGTAGCTTTGATGTCCGAGTTTTAAATCTGAATTGAAAGAGGCAATAATGTTAGTCAGACCTGACATCGAGAATTCCACTCCGAACGATGCATTAAAAGTAGTACTAAGTTTTCAGAAGAACTTAACCCACTCTAAATCAGCAGCTGCAGCGATTTCTGCTCGCTCTCTAGCCCCCCCGCCGCAGCTTCAAGGACGCAGCTCGGTTCCTTATCAGTGGCCCAAGAAACAGACTCTAGCTCCAGCCCCCCCCCCCTCCCTTACACAAATCCAGTGTTATGCTCCAATTTCTATTTTAACCCTGTGTCTGGAAATCTCCCTCGCCATGTTAATTCTCAGACAAAGATAATATGATGGATGTATAAGTGCACCTGAGCAGACCTAGAGAGTTGGTGAGCCAAGATGATGGTCAAATGGTATTTATGTTATATAACCCCTATGCAGATGAGTATAATGAGATGTGTATCTTACATGCCCTTCCCACGGTTATGATGGCCCTGATAGGCCTAGATTCACCCCAATAATACCTGTAAAACCAGTAAAAGTGTTTCACAAACCTGGTGCCCCCTTTTCCCAAAGTCCATCAGTACCCTTTGAAACATGATCAGGAGCGGGGCCTCAAGGGGCAAATACAAACGTTATTCGATAATGGTGCCCTGGTACCCTGTGTTTCTCCATGTAACACGCCCTTGTTTCCCGTTAAGAAAAAGACCCCACCCGGCCAACCCCCTGTGTACCGGCTGGTACAAGACCTACGGGCAGTTAATGCAGCTACTGTTCTAGAAACTCCAGTAGTGCCTAATCCATATACTCTTGTCCCAGATATCTCAGGATGCTGCTTGGTTCACAGTTATCGACCTCGCCAATGCCTTCTTCAGCATTACATTACACCCAGATTGCCAGTTTGTTTGCATTCACTTATCAGGGACGACAATTGATGTGGACAGTTATGCCACAAGGGGCCCAAAACAGTCCCAATCAGTTTGCAAAAAATATGGGCGAGTGTCTTTAACCCTGTCAGTTAGAATATCCCTATGTCACGCTGCTTCAGTATGTGGGTAATTTTTTTTTGTTGTGTGCACAGACAGAGCAGGAAGCCATTGTTGCCACTGTTAGTTTTCACAAGTATCTGGCAGATCTGAACTGTCGGGTTTCGGCCTAGAAACTTCGGTTCTGCCTTGGTCAAGTGATATTTTTGGGTCACTGTCTCCTTTAGGGTGTCAGACACCTCACAGAAGAAAGAAAAATAGCCGTCAGCTACAAAGGATGAGACTGAGCTCCAGCGTTTCCTTGGACTATGTATTTATTGTTGTCAGTGGATACCGGACGCATCCCGCATAATGCTACCTCTCTACAAGGCCCTGAAAGACTGTTCAAGATATGCTGATGATTTTGGCAGATTCCACACCGGATAAGCTGTTACCACGGAAGATACTGTATTGCTTGGAGCTGCACTCCCTCCCTCCCTGTCAGGACAAGAAGCAGAACTTCAGGATCTGTCTACTGCATGTACTTTGGCCAAAGACAGGCGGGCTAATATATACGGACTCACAGTATGCATTTGGTATTGCTCATGATTTTGGAGCCCTATGGACCAATCGAGGGTTTGTTACTACCGCCGGGACTCAGTGAAGAATGTTGAAGCTGTTAAAGCCCTCATGGACTCAATCAAATTACCTACCCAGGTGGCCATTATCAAAGTTAAGGAGCATGGTACTATGGAACAGGCCACAGACTGTTGGTAACACCTTTGCAGATATGCAAGCAAAAGCTGCTGCTCTTCTGCCCGTTGAACAGACCATACCAGCTATGGTGACCACACGCTCTCAGCGTAAACAGTTACAAGAAACACTGACTCTACAGGAACCTGATGATCTATGCCAGACTGAGGTTTTCTGCCGGACCCCGCGAGACCGCTTAATGACGATGCAGAGAATGTCTCCAAAGGAAGAAGTGAAGCAGTGGAAAGCTGATGGAGCACGTATGGACAATGGTCGCTGGAAAAAAGGACCAACTTGTGTGTCTCCCTAAGCGGATGTACCCTGCTATTGCCACGTGGGCGCATGGGCCCACACATCGAGGTATCTGTCAGACCTGCAATCCCGGTCAACTTCAACGTGTAACCCCGAAGCACCTTGCTAAGCCCGACTATCCTTTCCAAAGGCTCCAGGTGGACCTCATCACGTTGCCTAAATCTGAAGGTATGAATATTGTCTGGTGGTTGTCGATATGTTCTCCAATTGGCCAAAAGCATTCCCCGTTACCAACGTGACTGCAAAGACCACAGCAAAGAAACTGATGATAGAAGTTATATGCAGATATGGTGTTCCAGAAGTTGCTGAAAGTGACCAAGACCCGGACTTTCCTTCTCATGTGTATCAGGAGGTTCTGACAATGCTTGGATCCACTGTAGCCCTCTATACTCCATACCATCCACAATCCAGTGGGAAAGTTAAGAGGCTGTACGGCACACTGAAGGGACAATTGACCAAAATGATGCAGGAGACTACGGCTCCATGGCCAGGGCTCTTATATATTCGTACTACCCCTATTGCAAAACATGGCCTGTCCCCATATGAGATATTGTTTGGTGCTAGGTTCTCAGTTGTAAATTTTCAGTCTCAGTAGTTGTCAGAAGAAACTGACCGTGCTGTTTAAAATGTTATTCAGCTTAGTAAAAATGTTGCTAACACCTATGTTTTAGTTTCTTCTTTCCTTCCAGATTCAGCAGAAAATGATATTTGTCACAATTTGAAGCCTGTTGGTTTTATGGTCGTGAAAAGCTATGTCAGAAAACATGGACTAGAACCCTTGTATGATGGTCCCTACCAAGTCCTCCTCATTATTCCTATGTCAGTAAAGCTGGAAGGAAGGCCGACGTGGATCCACGTATCGCACTGCAAGCTGGTCAAACAGACTAGTAGCAAATAAGGGGACATAATGTTTTAGTTTTTCGTATTTCCATATAATAATATTGGTAACCGCATGGGACAGCCTAAATTCTCCAACATCCTTGAATAATAAGTTTGTACAATATCATGAAAAATTAATAGTACAGATGGGTATAGCCAATAAAATTGTCAGTTCTATTTTCATTTACCCTATGATTACACAAATGTGGGATAAATTGGTTAGGGCCACAGATTATCCAGATGATCAAATTTGGGATATATTGGATATACTTAATACCACTGCCTGTGTTATGAATCTGTTGAAGGGTTTAAAGCCCACTGATTGCTCAGATTATGTCCCACTAATTCATGAAGCACCTAAACTAAAGGTCCCAGGAGGGGTAACTGTTAGCTGATAATTATACCTGGTATAATTCCCACGACACTACAGGTACACCAGTAGGGGTCTTCGAGACAGGTTTCTGCAAAGAGAACAGTTCCCTAGATACTGACTTGCTAGCTAATCATACACAGTATATGTACGACATTTATTGGTTATGTGGAGATGGTAAGCTCCGTCCTAGGTTGCCTAATGCCTGGACAGGTCAATGTACCCTTGTTAAATTAGCTATGCAGTTCAAGATTTTACCTTGGGATCCGGAGACACCTGATGAATATACCAGAAAGAGGAGAAGTCTCGATCAGCTCCACATGAGTTATGAAGAAGATCCATTAGTGTATGTCGATGGCATTGGAGTGCCAAGGGGGGTGCCTGACCAATTTAAAGCCCAGAACCAGATCTATGCTGGTTTTGCTTCTGTAATCCCACAGGTGCAGATTAATAAAAATGTTGTTTGGATCAATTATATATATATTACAGTGAACAAAGGTTTGTCAATTTTACCTGTGATGCTTTCCAAGGTATAGTTGAGGAGTTGAGCCCTAACACTAGAATGACCCTCCAAAACTGACTCGCCCTTGATATGATCTTAGCTGAGAAAGGAGGAGTCTGTGGGATGGTGGGAGAGGAATGTTGTACCTATATCCCTCAGAACTCTGGGGTAAATGGAAAGACCATGATAGCCCTTAAAAAGATAAATGGGTTAGCAGCAGAATTAAAATCTAATGCTGGAGTAGACATATCTTTCTTTTCCGGCTGGTTGGGTGGGCTTAAAGGATTCCTTCAACAAGCTTGTCTGGTACTGATTGCTCTCCTTGTAGTTGGATCAATAATCCTCTGTTGTGTTATTCCCCTGTATAAAAAGGTTATTACTGAGGCAACTCCGACTGGCACCTTCCTCAACCAAGAAGTAGACCCACCAGAGTACGATGGCACTGATCCAAGGGACATCCCCAAGTACGACCCCCTCAAGAAGTTAGACAAAACCCCTTATTCTCAGATGTTGCTAAGAGATTTAGTTTAGGGACAGCGGGAGAACTCCATGAGAAGCTAGTGAAGGGTTCAGCTGCCTGGAGGCCTCTCACAAGGGGAGAGCTTCTGAGGTGTCTGGATGAAGAAATCCACCTCCCCTTTCCCCATCACATGGACAGTCTCGAAGGATCTTTCTTTTTAGGGAAAAACTTAGTGTTTAGGGGGGGTTGTCAAGTTGAAAATATCTTTATACTCTTTTGTACTTTTATATATTCTTATGCTGTGAAACAATAAGTTTTTCCCCTTATGTTTGCTAATGCAAATTTAACTGTATTTAAGATGGCTGCCAGTATTCACATAAGTTAGAAGATATTCAAAGACTCAGAGATCAATATGATAAAGACAATGACCATAATAAGGACAGTTGGTGGGCAGACACCTTCTCCTTTCTTAATCCAGCCAATTGGTTTGAGGGACTTGCGGCTGGATAGCTGGATTCTTGCAAAGTTTGTTACATGTCACTGCCTTTATCCTTGTCATATATGTAATACTAAAACTTGTTCTTTGGTGTATTTCTGTATGTATTAGGAAATTCTGCACTAAGACAACTAATGATGAAACCAAAAGCGTTGCCACGCCTGCTTTTCTCTACACCGATTTCACAAAGTTACCTGATGAAGATGTTGAAGCCAAGCGCATGGCTATCTTCAAAAGATCCCAACTACTGTTATCAATAATTGTTATTCATAAATTCTAGTATACAGGGGGGACGGGTACGCCGCAACAGCCATGGCTGGTAACATGGCACCAGTCATGTGAAGACCAGTACCCCTCGAGCTTATAGCTTGGGATAGTACCTCTGATGCTGGACATTAATTAACAAAATTTATCTAGGGGGGAATGTGAAGGAACAAATTATGAAAGATTCTCCATTTTGTGCTTTGACTCCATTTTGTTGTTGGTTAAAGATAAATTCTGTTATTTACTTAGGTAGAAGGTTACAGCTGCTATGAAATAACTGTCCTGTTTCTCACGAAGATAACATTTTGTTATTCAGCTAGTCTATGGTTCATAATTGGTATAAAGACCTTGAGTACTCTAACTCGAGTGAGCCAGATAAGAGACTCGTGGGGGTATCGCTATACAAGACTGAGGCATCTGTTAATATGTTTTTCTATGCCAAAAAGACATGACCATATCTGTAGTTCCCATTTTTCCTGTATCCTCATGGGTTAAGTTTTTCCTGTATTCTTATAGGTTAAGAACTGTGAACGTGTTCTTATGCTGATTGGTTGAAGTATAATTTCTATGACTATGAAAAGTCAGACAATAAAATGGGGGCCCAGAGATCTGCTCGATCCCCCACACAGAGGCACGAGTCTCCGTCTGGCCATTTTCAGTTGCCGGCAATGCCCTGTAAATTGATCTGGAAATCACTGAGTCAACCGTGAAGGATCACTTTAGATCCTCCCTCAACAGGATCTCATGTTCAGAACATGGTAAGATCTCATACTCATATGCCTTTTAGGTCATATGGACATCATGGTTAGGATCTCATACTCAGGACATGTTAGGAACCCATACTCATATGCCGTTTAGGTCATACTGACATCATGGTTAGGATCTCAAACTCATGACATGGTTAGGATCTCATACTCATATGCCTTTTAGGTCATATTGACATCATGGTTAGGATCTCATACTCGAGACATGGTAAGATATCATACCCATATACCTTTTAGGTCATATGGACATCATGGTTAGGATCTCATACTCAGGACATGGTTAGGATCTCATACTCATATGCCTTTTAGGTCATATGGACATCATGGTTAGGATCTCATACTATAGACCCTTCTGTATAAAACAGAATGTCTCCCACTCTGGTGGACTCGACCTATCCATGTATTATAATAATAATTTATTTATATAGCCCCAACTCATTCCTCAGCACTTTATAATTCAAATTGTAAATGTACAAACGAATTCAGCAACAATCTGTAAGGCCCCTTTCACACATCATTTTTTTGCCGTCAGGCACAATCAAGCGAGTTTTGAAAAAAACAGATGCGGCAAAAGGTGCTGCCGTATCGTTTTTTTCTCATAGACTTGTATTAGCGACGGATTGCAATGGATGGCCTCACGTTTCATCCGTTTTTCACCGGATCCGTCGAAAATTTGTTTTCTGGCGGCCAGAGAAAACAGACATAGGAACGTTTTTTTGTGGCTGTCAAAAAACAGACAGTGATGGATCCGTCGCCATCCATCGTTTGCTATAATAGAACCCTATGGCGCCGGATCCGTGAAATGACTCCTTTTTTTAAACTAATCATGCATTTTGCATTCTGGGGTTTCTCTCTCTCTCTGTTAGGCAAATTTCACACATCAGGTTTTTGCCGTCAGGCTCAATGCGGCGAATTTTGAAAAAAACTGATCCATCACAAATAGTGAAAAACTGATACGACGGATCCAGTTTTTAGCCTGATCCGACTAGCTGATCTGGCTAACTGTATTCTGGGGAGGAGAGAGAGAGTAACACAGAGAGAGAGAGTAAGGTTACTTTCACACATCAGGCTTTTTGTTTCAGGCTAAATCCGGCTAATGTTTAAAAAAACGGATCCGGCATAAACGCAAAAAACTGATGTGTCGGATCCGTTTTTTAGCTGGATCCGGTCATTTTTACTGCGCATGGATTTTTTTTATGACTTCCTGATTCCGGGGACGAGAGAGAGAGAGAGACAAAAAAAACGCTGCAGTGGATGTTTTCTCTGTCCGCCGGAAACGACTATTTGAACGGATCAAACAGATGAAACATCTGGCCATCAGGCACAATCCGGCACTAATACAACTCTATGTGAAAAAAACGGATCCGGCGTAAAAAAAAAAGGATCCATTTTTTTCAAAAGTTGCCGGATTGGGCCTGAAACAAAAAGCCTGATGTGTGAAAGTAACCTTACCACAGTCAAATTCAAGAGTTTGCTGAGGGTGTCAGAAGATGGACCCCGACATTGACAATCCATAGTAAATTATTTCCTTTTGGCCTCATTCGGACATCAGTGATTTTTCATATATGCAAAACAAATGGTCCAAACGTCATGTGTTTTGGATCAGAGTCTGATCAGTGTTTTGTCCGTGTGTCAGTTTTTACATCAGTGATTTTCACATATGGAAAATGTAATTAGTAAATTGTGCTGTCCATGATTTTCACAGATTTTCATAGAATTGTAAGGGTATGTGCCCACGCTGCGGATTTTCCTGTGGATATTTCCGCAGCGGATTTGGAAAATCCGCAGTGCAAAACCACTGCGGTTTTCACTGCGGATTTTCTTGCGGTTTCTTCTGCGGATTCTTCTGCGGGTTTTCACCAGCACTTTCCTATTGGTGCTGGTTGAAACCCGCTGCGGAATCCGCACAAACAATTGGCATGCTGCGGAAAATAATCCGCAGCGTTTCCGCGCGGCTTTTTCCGCAGCATGTGCACAGTGTTTTTTTTTCCCATAGGTTTACATTGTACTGTAAACTTTGAGAAACCTGCTGCGGATCCGCAGAGGCCAAATCCGCTGTGGATCCGCAGCAAAATCCGCAGCGTGTGCACACAGCCTCAGGGTGATTTGTATCTGTGATGCTGATAAAAAAAAAACAAATCTACAAAAAATGGTTATCCATGAAAACTACAAATAGAACATATATGTCTGAATGAGGCCTCAGGGCAGAAAATTATCAAACACATTGAAATTGGTCAATAGTAGAAAACATCCAAATTCTATTGGTAGGTTCCAAAACAATCTGTCAGATTACTGCAAATCATTCAGTGTAAACACAACCTAATCCCTGCACTGATTAACCGAAATAATGATGTCCTTTTAGATTAGCATATCTTTTACACAAGCAATTATCGGCATTGCTTCTGATTTTATCACTTTGCAGACATTTGATATCACGTACTTTTTTTTCCTTCATTTTGTGTCTAGCACTGAAAAGAATTTATGAAACCATTAGAGAATTTCTGGCATTTAATATTTTGATTAATTTTTTGACATATTCGAGGCTCTAAGGCTTCAAGAGCGAGAAATGAAAATAATGACATTCTCTATATTCATTGATCCTCCATGAATATAAGTTGAAATCAATAAACACATGGTGGAACAAGCTGCATCCAGTAATAGAATAGCAGGGGTATCTGTCTTTCCATTAAAAAATATAAGTTTTGTGCCTATAGGAAATTCTTAATCAATTAAAGTTTGCTCCATGAAAGTCACTTGTTTTCACAATTTACACTACATTGAAATATTTTTTTTTTCTATGCAGCAATTTTTGCCTCCTAGACAGAGGTTCAGCTTCTGGATGTAAGGATGAGGGAAGGTGCCATCAACATTTTTTTTTCAATAATTAAAAAAATGTAAAGTATTAATGTATTAATGTTTTATTTTTTAAAAACAATATTATCATTTGTTTTTAATGAAGTAACATATGAAAAATAATTTTAAAAAAGTTTGGTATTTCCACTTTTAAACACTAGGGGGAGCAACTGCTGAAATCTGCAATAAAAACCTAATGTACAACTAGCTCACATTACAGCTGCAGTAAATGTGGGCGGGGTCTGATCACCTGTGTGATGTCTCCTCTCCTCTCCTTCTGGGTTTCTGCAAAAGGATAAGAAAGGAAGAAGTTTAGGATCACAGTGAGCAGCCATTATGTTGGTGACTGCAAAGTTATACTGACAAGTAGATTGTCACAAAAGATGGCAACACCGATTCTGTTAGTTATTGCTGATCACTGTATCATAAGATGGGGTTAGATGCGTGGAGTATATTGTGCATGATTAGATAAGCTTAGAGTAAAGGTAACGTCACACTCAGCAACTTTACAATGAGAACGACAACGATCCGTGACGTTGCAGCGTCCTGGATAGCGATCTCGTTGTGTTTGACACACAGCAGCGATCTGGATCCCGCTGTGATATCGCTGATCGGAGCTAGAAGTCCAGAACTTTATTTGTCGTCAGGTCGGCGTGTATCGTCATGTTTGACAGCAAAAGCAACGACGCCAGCAATGTTTTACATGGAGCTAACAACCAGCGAGAACGATAAGTGAGTCGCCGTTACATCACTGGATCGCTCCTGCATCGTTCTGGAGTTGCTGTGTTTGACGTCTCTACAGCGACCTAAACAGCAACGCTGCAGCGATCTAGTTTAGGTCGGATCTTTGTCTATATCGCTGCGGCGTCACTGAGTGTGACGGTACCTTAAAACACGCTGGGATTAGATACAGTGCTAAGTGTAGTTTATCACATGATGGGATTAGATATAGGGCTCATCGGAGTGTATCACTGAGGATGGGATTAGATACACAGTATCTAATGTATAGAATCTGTGACACTGTGCCATCCATTTCTATTGGAGCAGTGGCGTAATGTGTGACCTCGCTTCGTCCACTATATTACTACTCCCATAGAAGTAGACAGAACGGGTTCACACATCACACCACTGCTCCCATAGAAGGGGACAGAGCGGGGTCACACATCACACCACTGCTCCCATAGAAGGGGACAGAGCGGGGTCACACATCACACCACTGCTCCCATAGGGGTGGACAGGGCTCCAATAGAAATGGATGAAGCAGGGTCAAGCTCCACTCTCCTCCTCATTTCCTGAGATATTATCTAATTAGTAGCAGCTAATTACACTTAGTAATTGGAAAATCTGTCTTCAATGAATACAGATTTTACCTCAGAATTGAGAATTTTGAGAATGAAAGATTAATTCTGTCAGAGAAAGAAGCACATTTCTATAATAAGATATATTACAAAATGGCTTGTTTTCATGTGTATTATTGATTTTTTTAAACAAAAATTAAAATGATGGTTATGCTTTTAAAACCCCTTAGTGACGAAGCCAAATTTTTGAAATCTGACTAGTGTCACTTTATGTGGTAATAACTCTGCAACGCTTCAACAAATCCCAGTGATTTTGAGATTGTTTTTTCATGACACGGTATACTTTATGATAATGATAAATTTAGGTCAATATGTTTTGTGTTTTTTTATAAAAAATATCAAAAATTTGAGACAAATGTTAAAAATTAGCAATTTTCAAAATTTTAATAATAATTATCCCTTTATTCCAGATGGCCATACCACAGCAAACCATTAATAAATAACATTTCCCACATGTTTGCTTTACATCAGCACCATTTGTAAAATGTTATTTTATTTTGTTAGCATTTTAGGAGGATTAAAAATGTAGCAGCAATTTTTCATTTTTTCAAGGAAATTTACAAAATTTATTTTTTTAGGGACTTATCCATGTTTGAAGTGACTTTAGGGGTCTCATATATTGGGAAACCCCCAAACGTGATACCATTTTAAAAACAGCACCCCCTGACAAATTGAAAACTGCTGTCAGGTAGTTTATTAACTCTTCAGGTGCTTTACAGGAATTAATGCAAAGTGGCATGATAGGAATGAAAATGTGTATTTTTACCACCTAAATGTCTCTAACTTCTGAACAGATTACTACAGCAATCAGACTCTAAGGCCGCTATTTGGTCATGAATTGCCACCGCAAACATCAGGACCACAAAATCATGATCTGAGGGTACCAATTTGGTAAATAGGAAGCCCCCCACACTCTGTTAACCATTTGTATGATGTAGTCACTATTGACAGCAGCATCTAAGGGGTTAAACAGAGTTGGACGGTGCAAACACTGATCGTGGCTGATGCAGCAAGTTGTCAGCTATAGTGGACAGCCGACAGATGCTGGATTGTCACCTGTATGGGGAGGCTATTCTCTTATATCTCAGGTCACTTAAAAGACGTATTGGCTGTCATTAATGGGTTAAAGGGTTGTCTCATGACCAATCTAGAGTTTCACAGCACTCCTGTTGTGAATTCTGTGGCTGAATTCACTCCTGTGGTCACAAGTGGTACTGCAGCTTCTGGGCTTCCTCCCTCAGGTGTTCTGGTGAGCTCGTTGGCTGCCTTGTTATTTAACTCCACCTGATTCTGTCTTCCTTGCTCCTTGTCAATGTTCCAGTGTTGGATCTGAGCTTCTGGATCTTTCCTGTGGCCTGCTGCTCTGCTTAGATAAGTGCTTTTTTGCTTTTGTTGCTGTTTTTTCTGTCCAGCTTGTCTATTCGTTTTTGCTGGAAGCTCTGAGACGCAAAGGGTGTACCGCCGTGCCGTTAGTTCGGCACGGTGGGTCTTTTTGCCCCCTTTGCGTGGTTTTTTGCTTTAGGGTTTTTTGTAGACTGCAAAGTCCTCTTTGCTATCCTCGCTCTATCTAGAATATCGGGCCTCACTTTGCTGAATCTATTTCATCCCTACGTTTTGTCTTTTCATCTTGCTAACAGTCATTATATGTGGGGGGCTGCCTTTTCCTTTGGGGTATTTCTCTGAGGCAAGTCAGGCTTGTATTTCTATCTTCAGGCTAGTCAGTTCCTCAGGCTGTGCCGAGTTGCATAGGTAGTGTCAGGCGCAATCCACAGCTGCCTTTAGTTGTGTTTAGGATAGGTTCAGGTATTGCGGTCTACAGAGATTCCATGTCTCAGAGCTCGTTCTATTGTTTTAGGGTATTGTCAGATCACTGTATGTGCTCTGATTACTGGCACACTGTGTTACTGGATTGCCTTCATAACAGTACAAGGAGCCAAAACTAATGATTCTCAATAGAGGCAAAAAAGAAGTTCTGACATCATTTTTTTTTCTCAGCTCTGTGTTCAGTCTTTTTTTTCCCCTAGACATTAGGGTGCTTCAGGACACAGCTGTGGACATGGATATTCAGGCTCTGTGCTCTTCAATGGATAATCTCGTTATAAATGTACAAAAGATTCAAGATACAATTGATCAGAAATCTATGTTAGAACCAAGAATTCCTATTCCTGATTTGTTTTTTGGTGATAGAACTAAGTTTCTGAGCTTCAAAAATAATTGTAAGCTATTTCTGGCCTTGAAACCTCATTCTTCTGGTAATTCAGTTCAACAGGTTTTGATTATTATTTCTTTTTTGCGCGGCGACCCTCAGGACTGGGCATTTTCTCTTGCGCCAGGAGACCCTGCATTGAGTGGTGTCGATGCGTTTTTCCTGGCGCTCGAATTGCTGTACGATGAGCCTAATTCAGTGGATCAGGCTGAGAAAAATTTGCTGGCTTTGTGCCAGGGTCAGGATGATATAGAAGTATATTGTCAGAAATTTAGGAAGTGGTCAGTACTCACTCTGTGGAATGAATCTGCGCTGGCAGCTTTGTTCAGAAAGGGTCTCTCTGAGGCTCTTAAGGATGTCATGGTGGGTTTTCCTATGACTGCTGGTTTGAATGAGTCTATGTCTTTGGCCATTCAGATCGGTCGTCGCTTGCGCGAGCGTAAATCTGTGCACCATCTGGCGGTATTGTCTGAGATTAAACCTGAGCCTATGCAGTGCGATAGGACTATGACCAGAGTTGAACGGCAAGAACACAGACGTTTGAATGGGCTGTGTTTCTACTGTGGTGATTCCACTCATGCTATTTCTGATTGTCCTAAGCGCACAAAGCGGTTCGATAGGTCTGCCGTCATTGGTACTGTACAGTCCAAACTCCTTCTGTCCATTACCTTGATATGCTCTTTGTCATCGTATTCTGTCATGGCGTTTGTGGATTCAGGCGCTGCCCTCAATCTGATGGATTTGGATTATGCTAAACGTTGTGGGTTTTTCTTGGAGCCTTTGCGGTGTCCTATTCCATTGAGAGGAATTGATGCTACACCTTTGGCCAAGAATAAACCTCAGTACTGGGCCCAGCTGACCATGTGCATGGCTCCTGCACATCAGGAAGTTATTCGCTTTCTGGTGCTACATAATCTGCATGATGTGGTCGTGTTGGGGTTGCCATGGCTACAAGCCCATAATCCAGTATTGGATTGGAACTCTATGTCGGTATCCAGCTGGGGTTGTCAGGGGGTACATGGTGATGTTCCATTTTTGTCTATTTCGTCATCCACTCCTTCTGAGGTCCCAGAGTTCTTGTCTGATTATCAGGATGTATTTGAAGAGCCCAAGTCCGATGCCCTACCTCCGCATAGGGATTGTGATTGTGCTATCAATTTGATTCCTGGTAGTAAATTCCCTAAAAGTCGTTTATTTAATTTATCCGTGCCTGAACACGCCGCTATGCGCAGTTATGTGAAGGAATCCCTGGAGAAGGGACATATTCGCCCATCGTCATCACCACTGGGAGCAGGGTTCTTTTTTTGTAGCCAAGAAAGATGGTTCGCTGAGACCGTGTATTGATTACCGCCTTCTTAATAAGATCACTGTTAAGTTTCAGTATCCCTTGCCATTGTTATCTGACTTGTTTGCTCGGATTAAGGGGGCTAGTTGGTTCACTAAGATAGATCTTCGTGGTGCGTATAATCTGGTGAGAATCAGGCAAGGAGATGAATGGAAAACGGCATTTAATACGCCCGAGGGTCATTTTGAGTATCTAGTGATGCCGTTCGGACTTGCTAATGCTCCATCTGTTTTTCAGTCTTTTATGCATGACATCTTCCGTGAGTATCTGGATAAATTCCTGATTGTTTACTTGGATGACATTTTGATCTTCTCAGATGATTGGGAGTCTCATGTGAAGCAGGTCAGAATGGTTTTCCAGGTCCTGCGTGCTAATTCTTTGTTCGTGAAGGGATCAAAGTGTCTCTTCGGTGTGCAGAAAGATTCATTTTTGGGGTTCATCTTTTCCCCTTCTACTATCGAGATGGATCCGGTTAAGGTCCAAGCCATCCAGGATTGGACTCGGCCGACATCTCTGAAAAGTCTGCAAAAGTTCCTGGGCTTTGCTAATTTTTATCGTCGCTTCATCTGTAATTTTTCTAGCATTGCCAAACCATTGACCGATTTGACCAAGAAGGGTGCTGATTTGGTTAATTGGTCTTCTGCTGCCGTGGAAGCTTTTCAGGAGTTGAAGCGTCGTTTTTGTTCTGCCCCTGTGTTGTGTCAACCAGATGTTTCTCTTCCGTTCCAGGTCGAGGTTGATGCTTCTGAGATTGGAGCAGGGGCGGTTTTGTCACAGAGAGCTTCTCGTTGCTCAGTGTTGAAACCATGTGCTTTCTTTTCCAGGAAGTTTTCTGCTGCTGAGCGTAATTATGATGTGGGCAACCGAGAGTTGCTGGCCATGAAGTGGGCATTCGAGGAGTGGCGTCATTGGCTTGAAGGAGCTAAGCATCGCGTGGTGGTATTGACTGATCATAAGAACCTTACTTATCTCGAGTCTGCCAAGCGCTTGAATCCTAGACAGGCCCGTTGGTCGTTATTTTTTGCTCGCTTCGATTTTGTGATTTCGTACCTTCCGGGCTCTAAAAATGTGAAGGCGGATGCTCTGTCTAGGAGTTTTGTGCCCGACTCTCCGGGTTTATCTGAGCCGGCGAGTATCCTCAAGGAAGGAGTCATTGTGTCTGCCATCTCCCCTGATTTGCGGCGAGTGTTGCAAAAATTTCAGGCGAATAAACCTGATCATTGTCCGGCGGAGAAACTGTTCGTCCCTGATAGGTGGACTAGTAAAGTTATCTCTGAACTTCATTGTTCGGTCTTGGCTGGTCATCCTGGAATCTTTGGTACCAGAGAGTTAGTGGCTAGATCCTTCTGGTGGCCATCTCTGTCACGGGATGTACGTACTTTTGTGCAGTCCTGTGGGATTTGTGCTAGGGCTAAGCCCTGCTGTTCACGTGCCAGTGGGTTGCTTTTGCCCTTGCCGGTCCCAAAGAGGCCTTGGACACATATTTCGATGGATTTCATTTCTGACCTTCCCGTTTCTCAGAAGATGTCAGTCATTTGGGTGGTCTGTGATCGCTTTTCTAAAATGGTCCATCTGGTGCCCTTGGTTAAATTGCCTTCCTCCTCTGATTTGGTGCCTTTGTTCTTCCAGCATGTGGTTCGTTTGCATGGCATTCCTGAGAATATTGTTTCTGACAGAGGTTCCCAGTTTGTTTCAAGGTTCTGGCGAGCCTTTTGTGGTAGGATGGGCATTGATCTATCTTTTTCCTCGGCTTTCCATCCACAGACTAATGGCCAGACCGAACGAACCAATCAGACCTTGGAAACATATCTGAGATGTTTTGTTTCTGCAGACCAGGATGATTGGGTGTCCTTTTTGCCGTTGGCTGAGTTCGCCCTTAATAATCGGGCCAGCTCGGCTACCTTGGTCTCTCCATTTTTCTGCAATTCTGGGTTCCATCCTCGTTTCTCTTCAGGACAGGTTGAGTCTTCGGACTGTCCTGGTGTGGATTCTGTGGTGGACAGGTTGCAGCAGATCTGGACTCAGGTAGTGGACAATTTGACCTTGTCCCAGGAGAAGGCTCAACTTTTCGCTAATCGCAGACGCCGTGTGGGTCCCCGACTTCGTGTTGGGGATCTGGTTTGGTTATCTTCTCGTCATATTCCTATGAAGGTTTCCTCTCCTAAATTTAAACCTCGTTTTATTGGTCCGTATAGGATTTCTGAGATTCTCAATCCTGTGTCCTTTCGTCTGACCCTCCCGGACTCCTTTTCCATACATAATGTATTCCATAGGTCGTTGTTGCGGAGATACGTGGCAGCTATGGTTCCATCTGTTGAGCCTCCTGCCCCTGTTTTGGTGGAGGGGGAATTGGAGTATATTGTGGAGAAAATTTTGGATTCTCGTGTCTCTAGACGGAAACTCCAGTATCTGGTTAAATGGAAGGGTTATGCTCAGGAAGATAATTCCTGGGTTTTTGCCTCTGATGTCCATGCTCCCGATCTTGTTCGTGCTTTTCATGTGGCTCATCCTGGTCGGCCTGGGGGCTCTGGTGAGGGTTCGGTGACCCCTCCTCAAGGGGGGGGTACTGTTGTGAATTCTGTGGCTGAATTCACTCCTGTGGTCACAAGTGGTACTGCAGCTTCTGGGCTTCCTCCCTCAGGTGTTCTGGTGAGCTCGTTGGCTGCCTTGTTATTTAACTCCACCTGATTCTGTCTTCCTTGCTCCTTGTCAATGTTCCAGTGTTGGATCTGAGCTTCTGGATCTTTCCTGTGGCCTGCTGCTCTGCTTAGATAAGTGCTTCTTTGCTTTTGTTGCTGTTTTTTCTGTCCAGCTTGTCTATTCGTTTTTGCTGGAAGCTCTGAAACGCAAAGGGTGTACCGCCGTGCCGTTAGTTCGGCACGGTGGGTCTTTTTGCCCCCTTTGCGTGGTTTTTTGCTTTAGGGTTTTTTGTAGACTGCAAAGTCCTCTTTGCTATCCTCGCTCTATCTAGAATATCGGGCCTCACTTTGCTGAATCTATTTCATCCCTACGTTTTGTCTTTTCATCTTGCTAACAGTCATTATATGTGGGGGGCTGCCTTTTCCTTTGGGGTATTTCTCTGAGGCAAGTCAGGCTTGTATTTCTATCTTCAGGCTAGTCAGTTCCTCAGGCTGTGCCGAGTTGCATAGGTAGTGTCAGGCGCAATCCACAGCTGCCTTTAGTTGTGTTTAGGATAGGTTCAGGTATTGCGGTCTACAGAGATTCCACGTCTCAGAGCTCGTTCTATTGTTTTTGGGTATTGTCAGATCACTGTATATGCTCTGATTACTGGCACACTGTGTTACTGGATTGCCTTCATAACACACTCCCCAGCCTCCTAATTTCTTGCTAGTTGGAGGAAGAGACACGCCTTCTTGACTGATAGCTCAGAGCAGCAACAACTGTGCATTCTCCAACACTTCTACATGAGATAGCTTTGCCTTTGCAGCAGCAGAGGAACACAGTGGCACTGACGCTGGCCGGTATAAGGAATTAACATTGTGCTGCAGTGTTCCCAGCCAGCTCCACAGCCATACTTACAAGCTCAATCCTGTAAGCATTGCGTTTGCTGCCTAAGAGATCGGCTCCCACTGTATTTGTGGATGATATTCTAGGCAACTAGCAGTGAACAATAATATTATAATAATCTACTATATAATTGTCTAAGGGTCAGTTCCGTCTGTCCTTCTTTCTTTCTGATTCGCTGATTGGTCTCGGCAGCTGCCTGTCATGGCTGCCGCGATCAATCAGTGATGGCTACAGTCCGATAAGTCCCTCCCTACTCCCCTGCAGTCAGTGCCCGCTCCATACTCCCTGCAGTCACAGATCACACAGGGTTAATGCAAGCGGTAACGGACCGCGTTATGCCGCGGGTAACTCACTCCGTTACCGCCGCTATTAACCCTGTGTGACCAAGTTTTTACTATTGACGCTGCATATGCAGCGCCAATAGTAAAAGGATCTAATGTTAAAAATAATAAAAAATTATTATATACTCACCTTTCCTGTTCCTCGCGACGCTCCGATGACCTCTCCATGGAAGTGGCAGGTTCCGGTGCCAACGATGGTATGGGAGAAGGACCTGCCATGACGTCACGGTCATGTGACCGCGACGTCATCCCAGGCCCTGCGCGAGAAGGACCTGCCATGACGTCATGGTCATGTGACCGTCACGTCATGGCAGGTCCTTCTTGCGCAGGCACGAAGAAGCTGCGGTACCATGAGACATGCAGGGACAGAGTCAGGAGCACCAGGAGCAGGTGAGTATTTCATATTCACCTGTCCGCGTTCCATCTGCCGAGCGCCGCTCTGTCTTCCCATCCTCTTGCAGTGACTGTTCAGGTCAGAGGGTGCGATGACATATTAGTGTGCGCACCGCCCTCTGCCTGAACAGTCAGTGCGGAGAGACGGGACGCTGAGGAGCAGCGACGAAAGGGGAGTATGTGATTTTTTTTTTTATTGCAGCAGCATTACATGTGGCACAATACTGTACGGAGCGTCTATGGGGCCATAAAGAACTGCATGGAGCATTAAATGGGGCATCTATAGGGCCATAACTACATGGAGCATTATATGGGGCATCTATGGGGCCATAACTGCATGGAGTATTATATGGGACATCTATGGGGCCATAACTGCATGGAACATTATATGGGACATCTATGGGGTCATAATGAACTGCATGGAGCATTATATGGAACATCTATGGGGCCATAACTGCATGGAGCATTATATGGGACATCTATGGGGCCATAACTGCATGGACCATTATATGGAGCATCTATGGGGCCATAACTGCATGGAGCATTATATGGGGCATCTATGGGGCCATAACTGCATGGAGCATTATATGGGGCATCTATGGGACCATAACTGCATGGAGCATTATACTACGTGACTGGGCAAAATACAACGTGACTGGGCAATATACTCCTTGGACATGCATATCCTAGAATACCCGATGCGTTAGAATCGGGCCATCATCTAGTAATAATAATAATAATATAAGGGATAGGGGAAAAAAAGAACAGAAATATATTGAAATAGCAATTAAAGTGAAAACTTGCTCAATTTTTTACTGTCTACCATTTTCTCCTACTTTTAAAGAAGACCTGTGAGTTGCTCAAAAAATTGAGTTCAATATATATATATATATATATATATATATATATATATCGCCAGTTGGGACTTCCGGACGCTGTCCCTGAATCCCAGAAGGCACTGCGGCAGTGTCACTTGCGCAGGCGCAGTTAGTGGCACATGTCTCTGCTATTCCTGTGCATGCACAGTAACAGCCACAACTGCGCACTCTACCTGGGCATGCGCGGTAACGACATTGCTGATACTGCGCCTGCGTGGGGTATAGCGGTGACGTCTACAGAGATGTTAATTTCACCGCACTCCCGATGAGATAGCATTGGGCCTATTTCTAGTACTTAATAAAAAAAAAATCCTTGATTACCCTGATTCTGCCACTTTTTTCCATTTTGCAGTATGTCACTCTATTGCAGAGATTTTAACATTTATTGCTTTTGGTGCGGGGCATGTGAAATCTCTTCTTGTAGTTCAACTGAGCATTTCTTTAGAGTTATATCTGGGGAGGTTTACCAATACCCTTCCTCATAGACGCTGCTAAAGCAGCTGTAATTGACAGCATCTAGAAGGGAGGGGTGAAAGCACATGGCCTCAGAGAAGACTCTGAACAAACATCCAGTTGCACCACAAGCTGAGATTTCACATACTGCACACCAAAAACAACAAATGTGAATATCTCTGTAATAGAGCGACAAAGCACAAAATGGGAAATAGGAGCAGAATCCGGAAAGCTCACGGATTTTTACAAGATATGTAACTCAATTTTTTTTTAGCAAATGACAGTTCCACTTTAAACCTGAAAATAACATTTTAAAGTACGGTATTGACTTAAGAAGACAAGGTTTTAGAAATAATTCTATGGGAATCTACAGACAGTCACATTTCCCCAGCAGTGATGAACCAAAAAAGAATTTGATTCCTGAATCCTTACATAGAATAACTGTGTTTTCTTGTAAGCAAAATCATTCACTTTAACGACGTCTTTATGACACTTGATATTATAGTTTATTACATTTTATCTGTCATTTGATGCAGAGCTCATTACATGTGCAGCATTAGCTTCAAAACTTACTTGGTTTTACAGAAAAAGAACATGTATTAAATGCACAACTATAGCTAGTGTTAGAGCATTTCTAAATTGTATTTGACCTCTCTGGTAGTGAAAGAGTTTCTAATCTGACTCTCTGGCACTAAGGACAAGAAGGTAATTCTATTTCACTGCTACAGTAACAGATGGACATGCCGCAATCATCGAAACAGCAGCAAGAAACCATGGAAACATTCTAAGCCCCCGCTGCACAGGAGCTGTCAGCTCAGCAGAGTGCATTGTCATATTCAGGCACTGAAACCGCGCCACATAATCGCTCCACTCCTCTAGCCTTTCCATCACTTAAGCTGACATAGTATTAACCTACATGGGCAAAAATGTAATGCTTAATGTTATCATCAATTTATTCTTTGCACTGCCGTGAACTGCTACTAAGTGCAAGCCTAATGTGTAGAATTAGATACATGCACACCTATAACAAGACCATTCCATTATTGTCTAGAGAACCCAACTCCATATTATAGCCTGAACAATTTGTTCCTCAACACTGAAGGGTTAATATTAACTATAGAAAGTAATCGGCAGAGGTACAGTACAGACCAAAAGTTTAGACACACCTTCTCATTTAAAGATTTTTCTGTATTTTCATGACTATGAAATTTGTACATTCACACTGAAGGCATCAAAACTATGAATTCACACATGTGGAATTATATACTTAACTAAAACGTGTGAAACAACTGCAATTATGTCTTATATTCTAGGTGCTTCAAAGTAGCCACCTTTTGCTTTGATGACTGCTTTGCACACTCTTGGCATTCTCTTGGTAAGCTTCAAGAGGTAGTCACCGGAAATGGTCTTCCAACAATCTTGAAGGAGTTCCCAGAGATGCTTAGCACTTGTTGGCCCTTTTGCCTTCACTCTGCGGTCCAGCTCACCCCAAACCATCTTGATTGGGTTCAGGTCTGGTGACTGTGGAGGCCAGGTCATCTGGTGTAGCACCCCATCACTCTCCTTCTTGTTCAAATAGCCCTTACACAGCCTGGAGGTGTGTTTGGGGTCATTGTACTGTTGAAAAATAAATGATGGCCCAACTAAACGCAAACCGGATGGAATAACATGCCGCTGCAAGATGCTGTGGTAGCCATGCTGGTTCAGTATGCCTTCAATTTTAAAATAAATCCCCAACAGTGTCACCAGCAAAGCACCCCCACACCATCACACCTCCTCCTTGCTTCAAGGTGGGAACCAGGCATGTAGAGTCCATCCGTTCAACTTTTCTGCTTTGCATAAAGACAAACCAAAGATCTCAAATTTGGACTCATCAGACCAAAGCACAGATTTCCACTGGTCAAATTTCCATTGCTTGTGTTCTTTAGCCCAAACAAGTCTCTTCTGCTTGTTGCCTGTCCTTAGCAGTGTTTTCCTAGCAGCTATTTTACCATGAATGCCTGCTGCACAAAGTCTCCTCTTAATAGTTGTAGAGATGTGTCTCCTGCTAGAACTCGGTGTGGCATTGACTTGGTCTCTAATCTGAGCTGCTGTTAACCTGCGATTTCTGAGGCTGGTGACTCAGATAAACTTATCCTCAGAAGCAGAGGTGACTCTTGGTCTTCCTTCATGTGAACCAGTTTCTTTGTAACTCTTGATGGTTTTTGCCACTGGACTTGGGGACACTTTCAAATTTTTCCCAATTTTTCAGACTGACTGACCTTCATTTCTTAAAGTAATGAGGGCCACTCGTTTTTCTCTACTTAGCTGCTTTTTTCTTGCCATAATACAAATTCTAACAGTCTATTCAGTAGGACTATCAGCTGTGTATCCACCAGACTTCTGCACAGCACAACTGATGGTCCCGACTCCATTTATAAGGCAAGAAATACCACTTATTAAACCTGACAGGGCACACCTGTAAAGTGAAAACCATTCCCGGTGACTACCTCTTGAAGCTCATCAAGAGAATGCCAAGAGTGTGCAAAGCAGTCATCAAAGCAAAAGGTGGCTACTTTGAAGAACCTAGAATATGAGACATAGTTTCAGTTGTTTCACACTTTTTTGCTAAGTATATAATTCCACATTTGTTAATTCATAGTTTTGATGCCTTCAGTGTGAATGTACAATTTTCATAGTCCTGAAAATACAGAAAAATCTTTAAATGAGAAGGTGTGTCCAAACTTTAGGTCTGTACTGTATATCTAGGGTTTCTAGCACCCGGGGCAAGAATTCAGATTGCCAGCCCCCCCCCCCCCCCCTCTCCCCAAGGTCATATGTGATTTGCACTTAGTCATGTACCCATGAGCTTCTCTCCCTAATGCTCTCAATGTTCAGTGACAAACTGAGAGCAGTAGGAAGAGAAGCTCGTCGTCACAGGACCATAAATATGAAAATCGCACATGAGTGAAGTGTCCATGTGATGACTACTGGAACCTGCAGAGCTGAATCCTGACATCGCAGGTTTCTGAATTAACGAATGCACTGCACACTTTTAGGCTATATGCACACGTTCCGGATTTTTCACGTTTTTTGCATGTTTAATGCATTCTGAAATTTTTGTGCACATGTTGCGTTTTTTTCCCAGATAAAAATGCATCGCAGAAAAAAAAGCAGTGTGTTCATTTATTTTGCAGATTTTTTGCAGATTTCCCGGTATTTATTGCGGGAGTCGGTCTCCTTTTCTTCATCTTGTCCAGACCCCATGATGAGTTCTCATCCACAGCTCATCTCTGCAGATGTCCATCTTCTCCGGTCTTTTGCAGAAAATCTCCACATGATGCCCTTAAACATAGAAGTGTCATTATAATGCTCCTGAATAAAAAATTGCCCCTCACTATATTGCCTGCACAAAATATGACTCCCGCAATATCCCTCTTATGGTACATGCCTCTTTACACTGACTTCTCCTTTCCATACCGGCCCCCTCTTCACACTGCCTTCTCATACTGTGTCCCCCCTATAGGGCCCAGTATTTATACTGTACCCTCTCATCACACTCCCCCTCCTTGGTATACTGTCCCCTCCTGGCTGTGCCCTTACACTGTCCCCCCATGCTACGCCCCGACTGCTCAGTTTCTATTCTGTGCCCACTCACTTTTCTCCCCCATACTGTCTCCTCACATTATTCCCCTCCCTCCTCATACTGTCTCCTCTCACATCCCCCTGTTCACCTTACTGTCTCCTCAAATATTTACCCCCTCACTTTCTATACTGCCTGCTCACCTGACTCCCCATACTATGTCTGTACAGATCCCATCACCCTCACTCCCTGTACTCTGTCCACATATATTTTTCACATCACTACTCATACTGTGTCCTTATACATTCCCCGTTTGCTCCCCATACTGTCTGCACCCATCCCTGTTATGAAAGGCAATTCAGAATCACAATGGACATGGAGGTCAGAGCACATACAGTGAACTGACAATAACCCAAAATAATAGAACGAGCTCTGAGACGTGGGAACTCTGCAGACCGCAATCCCTAAGCCTATCAAACCACACTAAAGGTAGCCGTGGAGCGCTCCTGACCAGAACCTAGGCGCCTCGTCACAGCCTGAGAAACTAGCTAATCCTGAAGATAGAAAAATAAGCCTACCTTGCCTCAGAGAAATTCCCCAAAGGAAAAGGCAGCCCCCCACATATAATGACTGTGAGTAAGATGAAAACACAAACATAGAGATGAAACAGATTTAGCAAAGTGAGGCCCGACTAGCTGAACAGAACGAGGATAGGGAAGATAACTTTGCGGTCAGCACAAAAACCTATAAAAAACCACGCAGAGGGGACAAAAAGACCCTCCGCACCGACTAACGGTACGGAGGTGGTCCCTCTGCGTCTCAGAGCTTCCAGCAGGCGAGAAAAACCAATAAAGCAAGCTGGACAGAAAAATAGCAACAAAATAACATAAGCAAAACTTAGCTTTGCAGAGCAGCAGGCCACAGGAATGATCCAGGGAAAAAACAAGTCCCACACTGAAACATTGACAGGAAGCATAGATCAAAGCATCAGGTGAAGTTAAATAGAGAAGAAGCTAACGAGCTCACCAAATCACCTGAGGGAGGAAACTCAGAAGCTGCAGTACCACTTCCCTCCACAAACGGAAGATCCCAGAGAGAATCAGCCGAAGTACCACTTGTGACCACAGGAGTGAACTCTGCCACAGAATTCACAACACATCCCCCATACAGTTTCCTCACATATGCCCCCCATTCCCCCATACTGTTTCCTCATACATGCTCCTCATTCCCCAGTGTTGTTTCCTCATACATGCCCTCATTCCCCCATACTGCTTCCTCATACCTGCCCCCCATTCCCCAATACTGTTTCTTCATACATGCCCCCATTCCCCTATACTGTTTCTTCATACATGCCCTCCATTCCCCCGTACTGTTTCCTTATACATGCTTCCCATTCCCCTGTACTGTTTCCTCATACATGCCCCCCATCTATCCCTTTGCTCTTCATTTTGTGTCCTCAAATCTCCCCCACACATTAAAGCGCCCCATCCCCACTACAAATCTTCCCACATACCGTAAATACCTCCATCTCCACTCCAAATCTCCCCCCACACATTAACACCTCATCCCCACTCCAATTCTCCCCACATACAATAAATCCCCCCATCACCAATCTAATTCTCCCCACACATAATAAAGCCCCCCCTGCACTTAATCTTTGGTGTCTTCAGCTCCACTGGGGCACTTACCACCAGTGTTCACCTCTGCAGCGTGAGCGAGTGACGTCAGCAGCATGATCACATGATCTGATCACGCTGCTGGCATCGCCCTGATCCGACAGCAGGGGCGTACAATGACAGCTTGGGCCCCTGTCCAAGAAATGTGTCTGGGCCCCCCTATATATATATAGCCACACACACATACATGTACGGTATATACAGTCATGGCCAAAAGTATTGACACCCCTGCAATTCTGTCAGATAATACTCATTTTCTTCCTGAAAATGATTGCAAACACAAATTGTTTGGTATTATTATCTTCATTTAATTTGACTTAAATGAAAAAACACAAAAAGAATTGTCCTAAAGCTAAATTGGATATAATTCCACACCAAACATAAAAAAGGGGGTGGACAAAAGTATTGGCACTGTTCGAAAAATCATGTGATGCTTCTCTAATTTGTGTAATTAACAGCACCTGTAACTTACCTGTGGCACCTAACAGGTGTTGGCAATAAGTAAATCACACTTGCAGCCAGTTGACATAGATTAAAGTTGACTCAACCTCTGTCCTGTGTCCTTGTGTGTACCACATTGAGCATGGAGAAAAGAAAGAAGACCAAAGAACTGTCTGAGGACTTGAGAAACCAAATTGTGAGGAAGCATGAGCAATCTCAAAGCTACAAGTCCATCTTCAAAGACCTGAATGTGCCTGTGTCTACCGTGCGCAGTGTCATCAAGAAGTTTAAAGCCCATGGCACTGTGGCTAACCTCCCTAGATGTGGACGGAAAAGAAAAATTGACAAGAGATTTCAACGCAAGATTGTGCGGATGTTGGATAAAGAACCTCGACTAACATCCAAACAAGTTCAAGCTGTCCTGCAGTCCGAGGGTACAACAGTGACAACCCGTACTATCCGTCGGCGTCTGAATGAAAAGGGACTGTATGGTAGAAGACCCAAGAAGACCCCACTTCTTACCCCGAGACATAAAAAAAGCCAGGCTGGAGTTTGCCAAAACTTACCTAAAAAAGCCTAAAACATTTTGGAAGAATGTTCTCTGGTCAGATGAGACAAAAGTAGAGCTTTTTGGACAAAGTCATCAACATAGAGTTTGCAGGAGAAAAAGAGGCATTCAAAGAAAAGAACACGGTCCCTACAGTCAAACATGGCAGAGGTTCCCTGATGTTATGGGGTTGCTTTGCTGCCTCTGGCACTGAACTGCTTGACCGTGTGCATGGCATTATGAAGTCTGAAGACTACCAACAAATTTTGCAGCATTTCACAAAAAATTTCTTTTAGCCTCAATTTTTTTTCCACATGGGAAACAGGATAAAATGGATCCTAAAATGTGTTGGGCAATTTCTCCTGAGTACACCGATACCTCATATGTGGTCACAAACCACTGTTTGTGCACACGGCAAGGCTCGGAAGGGAAGAAGCGCCATTTGACTTTTGAATGAAAAATTTGCTCCAATCGTTAGCGGATACCATGTCACATTTGGAGAACCCCTGTGTGCCTAAACATTAGAGCTCCCCTACAAGTGACCCCATTTTGGAAACTAGACGCCCCAAGGAACGTATCTAGATGCATAGTGATCACTTTTAACCCCCAGGTGCTTCACAAATTGATCCGAAAAAATGAAAAAGTACTTTTTTCACAAAAAATTTAATTTAGCCTCAATTTGTTCATTTCCACATGGGCAACAGGATAAATTGGATCCTAAAATTTATTGGGCAATTTCTCCTGAGTAGGGTTGAGCGACTTTTCTTTTTATAGGATCGGGTCGGGTTTCACGAAACCCGACTTTTTCAAAAGTCGGGTCGAGTGAAATCGGCCGATCCTATAGAAAAGTCGGGGTCGGGGTCGGCCGAAATACGAAACCCAATGCAGTGCATTGGGTTTCTAATGGTTCCCAGGGTCTGAAGGAGAGGAAACTCTCCTTCAGGCCCTGGGATCCATATTTAAGTGTAAAATAAAGAATCAAAATAAAAAATATTGATATACTTACCCTCGGACGCGCCCTGGTTCTCGCCGGCAGCCTTCCTTCCTAAGAATGAGCGCCTGAAGGACCTTCGATGACGTCGTGGCTTGTGATTGGTCGCGTGAGTGGTCACATGGGCGTCACGCGACCAATCACAAGCCGCGACGTCATCTAAGGCCCTTCAGGCGCTGATTCTTAGGAAGGAAGGCTGCGGGCTAGAACCAGGGCGCGTCCGAGGGTGAGTATATACCTATTAGGAATATACTCACCCTCGGACGCGCCCTCGGACGCTTCCTTCCTAAGAATTAGCGCCTGAAGGACCTTAGATGACGTCGCGGCTTGTGATTGGTCGCTTGACCGCCCATGTGACCGCTCATGCGACCAATCACAAGCCGCGACGTCATCGAAGGCCCTTCAGGTGCTCATTCTTAGGAAGGAAGGCTGCCGGCGAGAACCAGGGCGCGTCCGAGGGTGAGTATATCAATATTTTTTTTATCTTTATTCTTTATTTTACGCTTAAATATGAATTCCGATACCGATTCCCGATATCTTAAACATATCGGAACTCGGTATCGGAATTCCGATTCCAGATCAGAAGATCGCCAACCTCATGGCCGACCCCACACAGGGGTCGGGTCGGGTTTCATGAAACCCGACTTTGCCAAAAGTCGGCGACTTCTGAATCTGGCCGACCCATTTCGCTCAACCCTACTTCTGAAGTACACTGATACCTCACATGTGGGGGTAAACCACTGTTTGGGCACGTGGCAGGGCTTGGAAGGGAAGGAGCACCATTTGACTTTTTGAATGAAAAATTAGCTCCAATCGTCAGCGGACACCATGTCGCGTTTGGAAAGCCCCTGTGTGCCTAAACATTGGAGCTCCCCCACATGTGACTCCATTTTGGAAACTAGACCTCCCATGGAGCTAATGTAGATGGGCGGTGATCACTTTAAACTCCAAGTGCTTCACAGAAGTTTATAACGTAGAGCAGTGAAAATAAAAAATCATTTTTCTTTCCTCAAAAAATATTTTTTAGCCTGCAATTTTTAATTTTCACAAGAGTAACAGGAGAAATTGGACCGTAAAAGTTGTTGTCCAGTTTGTCCTGAGTACGCTGATGCCCCATATGTGGGGTAAACCACTGTTTGGGCACATGTCGGGACTCGGAAGGGAAGTAGTGATGCTTTGAAATGCAGATTTTGATGGAATAGTCTGCGGGCGTCATGTTGCATTTGCAGAGCCCCTGATGTGCCTAAACAGTAGAAACCCCCCACAAGTGACCCTTTGAACCCCCAAGTGCTTCACAAAAGTTTACAACGCAGAGCCATGAAAATAAAAAAATTATTTTTCTTTCCTCAAAATGATGTTTTAGCAAGCAATTTTTTATTTTCACAAGGGTAACAGGAGAAATTGGACCCAAATAGTTGTTGCCAAGTTTGCACTGAGTATGCTGGTACCCCATATGTGGGAGTAAACCACTGTTTGGGTACACATTGGGGCTCGGAAGGGAAGTAGTGACGCTTTGAAATGCAGACTTTGATGGAATGGTCTGCGGGCATCATGTTGCATTTGCAGAGCTCCTGATGTGCCTAAACAGTAGAAACCCCCCACAAGTGACCCAATTTTGGAAACTAGACCCCCAAGGAACTTATCTAGATATTTGGTGAGCACTTTGAACCCCCAAGTGCTTCACAGAAGTTTACAACGCAGAGCCGTGAAAATAAAAAAAATCATTTTTCTTTCCTCAAAAATGATGTTTTAGCAAGCAATTTTTTATTTTCACAAGGGTAGCAGGAGAAATTGGACCCCAATAGTTGTTTCCCAGTTTGTCCCGAGTACACTGATTCCCCATATGTGGGGGTAAACCACCGTTTTGGCGCACGTCGGGGCTCGGAAGGGAGGGAGCACCATTTGACTTTTTGAACGCAAGATTGGCTGGAATCAATCGTTGCGCCATGTTGCGTTTAGAGACCCCTGATGTGCCTAAACAGTGGAAACCCCTCAATTCTAACTCCAACACTAACCCAACACACCCCTAACCCTTATCTCAACTCTAGCCATAACCCTAAGCACAACCCTAACCCCAACACACCCCTAACCACAGCCCTAAACCCAACACACCACTAACCCTAATCCCAACCCTAACCATAATCCTAACCCTAATCCCAACCCTAACCCCAACACACCCCTAACCACAACCCTAACCCCAACACACCCCTAACCATAACCCTAACCACAAGCCTAATCTTAACCCTATTTCCCACCCTAGCCCTAATTACAACCCAAACTCTAATTCCAACCCTAACCCTAAGGCTATGTGCCCACGTTGCGGATTCGTGTGAGATTTTTCCGCACCATTTTTGAAAAATCCGCAGTTAAAGGCACTGCGTTTTACCTGCGGATTTACCACGGATTTCCAGTGTTTTTTGTGCAGATTTCACATGCGGATTCCTATTGAGGAACAGGTGTAAAACGCCGCGGAATCCGCACAAAGAATTGACATGCTGCGGAAAATACAACACAGCGTTTCCGCGCGGTATTTTCCGCACCATGGGCACAGCGGATTTGGTTTTCCATAGGTTTACATGGAACTGTAAAGCTGATGGAAAACTGTTACGAATCCGCAGTGGCTAATCCGCTGCGGATCCGCAGCCAAATCCGCTGTGGATCTGCAGCCAAATCCGCACCGTGTGCACATAGCCTAATTCTAAGGGTATGTGCACACGATGCGGAAAACACTGCGGATCCACAGCGTTTCCGCAGCTGCGGGTCTGCAGCAGTTTCCCATGAGTTTACAAAAAACGCTGTGCACATGCTGCAGAAAAAACTCGGTTTACATTCCGCACATTTCACTTCTTTCTGCGGATTCTGCAGCGGTTTTACAACTGCTCCAATAGAAAACCGCAGTGAAATCCGCAGAAAACCTCTGTAAATCCGCAATAAATCTTTATCAAAACCGCTGCGGAAAAATCCGCAGAGGACCCGAATACGTTTGCACATTCCCTAACCCTAACCCTATCCCTAGTTCTAACTCTAGTGGAAAAAATATATATATTTTTTCTTTATTTTATTATTGTCCCTACCTATGGGGGTGATAAAGGTGGGTTCATTTACTTTTTTTTTTATTTTGATCACTGTGATAGGTTTTATCACAGTGATCAAAATGTACATGGAACGAATCTGCCGGCCGGCAGATTCGGCAGGCGCACTGCGCATGTGCCTGCCATTTTGGAAGATGGCGGCACCCATGGAGAAGACGGACGGACACCGGGAGGCTCGGTAAGTATGAGGGGGGAGATCGGGGCACGGGAGGGCGATGGAGCATGGGGGGGTGGCATCGGAGCACGGGGGGAGCGTACAGGGGGACAGGGGGAGCAGACAGAGCAACGGAGGGGAGCGGACTACAGTACCGGACTGAACGGAGACTGGAGAGGAGATCGGTGGCGGTGGGGGGGGGGCAGATCAGGGTTTCCAGCCATGGCCGATGATAATGCAGCATCAGCCATGGTTGGATTGTAATATTTCACCAGTTTTCATAGGTGAAATATTCCAAATCGCTCTGATTGGCAGTTTCACTTTCAACAGCCAATCAGATAGATCGTAGCCACGGGGGGGGTGGGGGGTGAAGCCACCCCCCCTGAGCTGAAGTACCACTCCCCCTGTCCCTGCAGATCGGGTGAAATTGGAGTTAACTCTTTCACCCGATCTGCAGGGACGCGATCCCTCCATGACGCCACATAGGCGTCACAGGTCGGATTGGCACCGACTTTCATGACGCCTACGTGGTGTCAAAGGTCGGGAAGGGGTTTTAAAGCAGCCTTTTTTATTGTTTTTGTGGGAGACTGCAGGAAAAAACAGGCCCAGTGTATGACAACACACAATGTACAAGGCAGAACGTGGCTGCCATATATATCAAAAAATACAAGGGCTGTAGTAAAATTTCAATCTCCCTACAATGATCAAAGGACAAGTATGGTAGCAATAAAAAGGACTGCTGCACAGTACACACAAAAGACTGTGAACAAAGAAACAAGAGAATTGTGCAGAAAGAAGCAACAGGATTTTTGCTTTGAAAAAAGCAGTTGGTTTGCACAGCGGCGTACAAACAGCAATGCAGCTATCAGGGAGCCTTATAAGGCAGCCTAAGAAGCTACAGAGCTGATGTATCCCCCCCAAAAAAACACTGTCCCTGCAAAGAAAAGGTGGTGTTGGACAGTGGAAATCGCTACAGCACAAGCGGTTTGGGGGTTAATATTCCCTGCCTAAGTATATCCCTGCTTCTGACGAAGCTGCAGCAACCTCTCCCTATGCTCAGATCGGCAGTAGTAAGATGGTGGTCGGCATGCACGCCCCTTTATAGCCCCTGTGACGCTGCAGAAAGCAAGCCAATCACTGCCATGCCCTTCTCTAAGATGGTGGGGACCGAGACCTATGTCATCTGTTGTGAATTCTGTTGTCGGGCTCCCTCCTGTGGTCATGAATGGTACTTCGGCTGGTTCTGTCCATGGACTTCCTCTGGTGGGTGTTTCTGAGTTTCCTTCCTCAGGTGACAAGGTTAATTCGTTAGCTACTGCTCTATTTAACTCCACTTGATCTTTGCTCCAGGCCACCTGTCAATGTTCCAGTATTGGTCTACTTCACTCCTGGATCGTTCTTGTGACCTGTCTTCCCATCAGAAGCTAAGTTCCAGCTTGTATTTCTTTGGTTTGCTATTTTTCTGTCCAGCTTGCTTTTTAATTTGTTGTCTTGCTTGCTGGAAGCTCTGGGACGCAGAGGGAGCGCCTCCGCACCGTGAGTTGGTGCGGAGGGTCTTTTTGCCCCCTCTGCGTGGTCTTTTTGTAGGTTTTTGTGCTGACCGCAAAGTAACCTTTCCTATCCTCGGTCTGTTCAGTAAGTCGGGCCTCACTTTGCTAAATCTATTTCATCTCTGTGTTTGTATTTTCATCTTTACTCACAGTCATTATATGTGGGGGGCTGCCTTTTCCTTTGGGGAATTTCTCTGAGGCAAGGTAGGCTTTATTTTTCTTTCTTCAGGGCTAGCTAGTTTCTTAGGCTGTACCGAGTTGCATAGGGAGCGTTAGGCGCAATCCACGGCTATTTCTAGTGTGTTTGATAGGTTTAGGGATTGCTGTCAGCAGAGTTCCCATGTCCCAGAGCTCGTCCTTATTATCAGTAATTATCAGGTCATTCCGTGTGCTCTTAAACCACCAGGTCCATTATTGTCCTGACCACCAGGTCATAACAGTCATCACGCTGCCCACACTCTGCATGCACCTTCATTGGCTGAGAAATGGCGCTTAAAGCGTCATATGAAACGCGACTTTGGCGCGCAGATCGCCAACCTCATGGCCGATCCCACAGTGGGATCGGGTTGGGTTTCACGAAACTCGATTTTGCCAAAAGTCGGCGATTTATGTAAATGTCCGATCCGTTTCGCTCAACCCTAATGGAGATCATTTGTGAACAGCAGTTTTCAGCTCTTTCCACAGATTCTCGATTGGATTGAGGTCTGGACTTTGACTTGGCCATTCTAGCACCTGGATACGTTTATTTGTGAACCATTCCATTGTAGATTTTGCTTTATGTTTGGGATCATTGTCTTGCTGGAAGACAAATCTCCGTCCCAGTCTCAGGTCTTTTGCAGACTCCAACAGGTTTTCTTCAAGAATGGTCCTGTATTTGGCTCCATCCATCTTCCCATCAATTTTAACCATCTTCCCTGTCCCTGCTGAAGAAAAGCAGGCCCAAACCATGATGCTGCCACCACCATGTTTGACATTGAGGATGGTGTGTTCAGGGTGATGAGCTGTGTTGCCTTTACGCCAAACATATCATTTGGCATTGTTGCCAAAAAGTTCAATTTTGGTTTTATCTGACCAGAGCACCTTCTTCCACATGTTTGGTGTATCTCTCAGGTGGCTTGTTGCAAACTTTAAATGACACTTTTTATGGATATCTTTGAGATATGGCTTTCTTCTTGCCACTCTTCCATAAAGGCCAGATTTGTGCAATGTACAACTGATTGTTGTCCTATGGACAGACTGTCCCACCTCAGCTGTAGATCTCTGCAGTTCATCCAGAGTGATCATGGCTGCATCTCTGATCAGTCTTCTCCTTGTTTGAGATGAAAGTTTAGAGGGGCGGCCGGGTCTTGGTAGATTTGCAGTGGTATGATACACCTTCCATTTCAATATGATCGCTTGCACAGTGCTCCTTGGGAAGTTTAAAGCTTTGGAAGTCATTTTGTATCCAAATCCGGCTTTAAACTTCTCCCCAACGGTATCACGGACCTGCCTGCTGTGTTCTTTGGTCTTGATGATGCTCTCTATGCCTCAAACAGAACCCTGAGACTATCACAGAGCAGGTGCATTTATACAGAGACTTGATTACACACAGGTGGATTATATTTATCATCATTAGGTATTTAAGACAATATTGGATCATTCAGAGATGCACAATGAACTTCTGGAGTGAGTTTGCTGCAGTGGAAGTAAAGGGGCCAAATAATATTGCACACCCCACTTTTCAATTTTTGAATTTCCCCCAAAATTTAAAATAATCAATAAATTTCGTTCAACTTCACAATTGTGTTCCACTTGTTGTTGATTCTTCATCAAAAATTTACATTTGGCATCTTTATGTTTGAAGCATGATATGTGGGAAAAGGTTGAAAAGTTCCAGAGAACCGAATACTTTTGCAAGGCACTGTATGTGTGAATGTATATGTGTTTTAATGTATATATGTATGCACTGTATATGTGTGCGTATGTGTGTGTGTGTTGTAGTGCAGTGGGATTGGTGCAGTGTGACAGATAGGCAGGGACCACAGGAAAGTTCACAGCAAATGTGTTTAATATCCAAACAACTCACACACACGGTATCCTCCAGATCACAGTCGGGGCATTTCAACAGTCCGTATACGAAACCAGTTGCCGAGGGTGACTGCAATACCGTATCACACCGTGGGGTGCCATCGTTTGCTGCTCTTGGCTCTGTGTTACCTCACACAAGCTGGATGCTGCATAGCTACCTGCTCTGCCACTTGCAAACAAGCCCTGACACACCCAACCTTCTCTGCAGGGTTTTTTAAATGGAATCTATGGCCAGGGGCCACTTGTAAAACCCGGTACGGAGGGAGTGAACTGCCCCACTACTATCCTGTAGTTCACTCCAAAAAAAGCCCTTACCGAGTTTTCCTGAACATTGCCTTGGTCAAATAACTCGACCGGTTCTACACTTACTTTTATTTTGCACTGCAGCCACAGCTCAAAACTCTTCTATGCGCATCCTGGGAGATACATAGCAACCCTCGCATATAATACCTGACACTGCCTCAGTGTGTATACAGTAGGGAAAATAAGTATTTGATACATTGCTGATTTTGCAAGTTTTTCCAACTGCAAAGAATTGAGAGGTGTGTAATTTTTATCATAGGTACACTTGAACTGTGAGAGACAGAATATTAAAAAAAAATTCCAGAAAGTCACACTGTATGATTTTGACATAATCAGTTTGCATTTTATTGCATGAAATAAGTACAGCCATTGCCAAAAGTATTGACACCCCTGCAATTCTGTCAGATAATACTCAGTTTCTTCCTTAAAATGATTGCAAACACAAATTCTTTGGTATTATTATCTTCATTTAATTTGTCTTAAATGAAAAAACAAAAGGGCATGTACTAGATGTTTTGCCCCACATGGTTCTGGGGCATACTGTATATTAGGAAATAGGCCTTTATGTTTCTTTGAATTTGTACGCCATCAGCATATTTCTGAGTTTTAAAAAAGAAACTTTTCCTAAGTATAAGTGTTTTACCTGACCTTGAAAGCCCAGAAAGAAAGAACATTTTAATTAAAAGCTTCGGGCATATCATTAAATTGTGTTTAGATTTCTCTCTAACATTAAGAGCGATTGCGCAATAGTAAAGAATATTGTTATTTTATCAAAAAAGTACTTGTATAGCACAGCACGTATAGTAATGTAGCTGCCATACATTGCAGTGACAGGATGTCAGGAACAAAACATAATAGTAGTTATCAAAGTTTTATTGGATTTAACTGTGCTTGTAATACATATAAAAGTCTAAGAATTGGTGACTTACCCCTTTTGCATCTGAAATTATATGAAAATTTTAAAAGATATTTGAAAATGAATAAATATACACAAAATAAGAAAACAATAAATGCATGTACATGAGCAATGAAAGTTCATTCCTGAGCTTGAAAGAGAGCAAAACTCTGGAAAATAAAATACGAACAGTTCAGCTAGTAAAATGATAAATAATTTATAAGCTACTAGTGCAATAACTTATTTATGTGTGGTGTGTTGTGAATACAGAAACTATTGATGTATCAGGTATTCTATTCACTTCATACAAGTTTACTATTTATTGTTAAAGGGAATCTGTCACCCCTTGGGACACTTTTTAGCTATTACTATGGGCATATAGGTAAGAGAAATGTTAATCTAGTCGTAGCTGTATGCATCATAGTTGCTGTCTAGATGTGGAGAAATAGACTTTTATTTCATTATGTTAATGATTGGGAATGCTTTCTGCCAGGCTCCGGGGTGTGCGGTGCATGGAAGACATCCCAGCCTCTGCTCTTCATTATACTATCACTCCTCCTCCCATGCACGGCACACTGACCTGTGACATGCAGTTGTGAGTCCGCAATCCCAAGCATGCACCCTGTACTCACTCAACAATCTGTACCGTTTCCTTCTCTCTATGGTCAGTGTATTCAGCGTTCTTGTGCCCCGGCGCCTGTGCACAAGAACGCTGAATACACGTACCATAGAAAAAAGTAAGAGGCACAGATTGTGGAGCGAGTGCAGGGCGCTTGCGCAGGATTCCAGCATGGGATTCAGGCACCACAACTGCAGGTCACCGGTCGGTGTGATGTATATGGGGGGGGATGATAGTATAATGAAGAGCAGAGGGAGGGATTTCTTCCAGGCACCGCACTCCCTGGAGCCTGGAAGAAATCATTAACATAATGAAATGAAAGGTAAACATACTACCCATGCCCATTTTCCATAAACAAGGAGTGGGCAACACTTCACATAATGATAGAACATACTAATCCCACAGTCGCCATACTATAGTCAGATTAAGAAGTGTTCACAAAAATAGTTTATAAAACGAATATCTGTATTATAAACAGCTCTAAAATACATATAAGTAAAAAATAAAAAAATTAATAGACAAGGTGCCACAAACCAATAGAGATGGATAGGTGATAATGTGGATCAGTCTTCCCATATGAACTTGAATGCATTTGTGCAAATAAAGCCAGGTTCACATTGCGTCAAGGCAGTCCGTTAGACGGACTACATTACACCGCGGCATAAACACGGTGTAACGTAGTCCGTTACGGCCGCCATTGACTGCAATGTCGGACGCATCGCTAGCGCACGCCCACAATGGGCGTGCTCTAGGGATGTGCCATCATTGAGTGACGTACCCGGAGACGCAGGCTGCATCGTTTCCGGGTCCATCACTGCTAGCGCAGATAGAGCATCTGCTAGCTCTATCTGTGCTAGCGCCATTGAACGCCGGCACTTGCACTAGCAGCAGCCCGTTAGCGTATGTGCTGAACGGGCTGCTGCTAGCGCAGTGTGAACCCAGCCTAAGTGACAGCAGCTGTGTGCCATTAAATTATCACAATAGCTTAGGATTGCATTCCAATAATTGCTTTGATACAGCCAATACCCCTTGCATTTTATCTCACACAGATATTTTCCTGTGTATATACGGGTCATGCTCTAGCTGACCCTCTTTATATATGTGGTTGCTTTGAGGCACCTTGTCTATTTATTTTTTCATTTTTTACTTACTGTATATACTCATGTATAAGCTGAATTTTTCAGCACTGGTTTTGCTCTGAAAATGCCCCCCTTGGCTTATTCACGAGCCACAGTCCCAGAAAGCCAGCGGGGGAGGGGGAGTGGCGGAGCAGTGGGTCACAGAGGTAGGAGTCGGCGGCTGTGGCTAAAGCCTGTGCCTGCTGTTGCAATAGCGCACAGTGCCAGGCGCAGCTGCCAGCACTCATCATACTCACCTACTGGCACACCCTCGGTGCTGGCACTGCATCTCGATCCAGCCGCCAGTGTTCGCAGCTCATCCTGCCAAACGATCACATGGCCTTGCTCATTAAGGTTAAGTTTATTCGTCCACATCTAGACAGCATCTATGAGGCATACAGGTAAGACTAGATTAACATTTCTATTATGTGTATGTCTATAGTAATAGCCTAAAAGTGTCCCAGGGGGTGACAGATTCCTTTTAACCCCTTTCTGACCTCGGACGGGATAATACGTCCAAGGTCAGATCCCCTGCTTTGATGCGGGCTCTGGCAGTGAGCCCGCATCCAAGCCGGGACATGTCAGCTGTTTTTGTACAGCTGACATGTACCCGCAATAGCGGCGGGTGAAATTGCGATTCACCCGCCGCTATTAACTAGTTAAATGCTGCTGTCAAACGCTGACAGCGGCATTTAACTACTGCTTCCGGCCATAGGGTCGGAAATCAGCGCATTGCTAACCCCGTCACATGATTGGGGGTAAGCAATGCATCGGCATAACAACCAGAGGTCTCCTTGAGACCTCTATGGTTGTTGATGCCGGATTGCTATGAGTGCCACCCTGTGGTCGGCGCTCAAAGCAATGCAGTAATTCTGCTACATAGGAGCGATCTGAGCATCGCTTCTATGTAGCAGAGACGATCAGGCTATGCCAGCTTCTAGCCTCTCATGGAGGCTATTGAAGCATGGCAAAAGTAAAAGAAAAATGTTTTAAAAAATATGAAAAAAATAAAAAAATAAAAGTTTACATCACCCCCTTTCACCTTATTCAAAATAAAACAATAAAACAAATCAAATATACACATATTTGGAATCACCGCATTCATAATCTCCCAATCTATCAATAAAAAAAGGATTAACCTGATCGCTAAACAACGTAGCGAGAAAAAAATTGAAAAGCCAGAATTACGTTTTTTAGGTTGCCGTCACATTGCATTAAAATGCAATAACAGGCGATCAAAAGAACGTATCTGCGCCAAAATGGTATCATTAAAAATGTCAGATTGGCACACAAAAAATAAGCCCTACCTGACCCTAGATCACTAAAAGTGGAGACGCTATGGGTATCAGAATATGGCGCAATTTATTTTATTTGTTTAGCAAAGTTTGGAATTTTTTTTCACTACTTAGATGAAAAATAACCTAGTCATGTTAGGTGTCTATGAACTCGTAATGACCTGGAGAATCATAATATCAGGTCAGTTTTTGCATATAGTGAACCTAGAAAAAAAGCCAAACAAAAAACAAGTGTGGGATTTCACTTTTTTTTTGCTATTTCACCGCACTTAAATTTTTTTTCCCGTTTTCTAGTACATGCCATGCTAAATCCAATAATGTTGTTCAAAAGTACAGCTCGTCACGCAAAAAATAAGCCCACACATGGCCATATTAATGGGAAAATAAAAAAGTTATGGCTCTGGGAAGGAGGGGAGCGAAAACGAAAATGAAAAAACGAAAACACCCCGTGTCATGAAGGGGTTAATGCATATGACCTAAAAACACAAAGTGGGGTTGGTATACTCATCCAAGAACAAGCTAAACTCCAGTGGAGATACTTTCACTACTTACTGTTATGTTGCAGGCTTCACATTAATCACATATAAAAATAGATTTTAAAGAGAGTCTGTCAGTAACTAAATCACTTGTACAGGCATTTAGGGGACTTAAAATATCATAACTTACAGGTTCAGTGCACTCTCATGTCCCGTCAATCTACATAGTGTGCGCTGTCATATATTGATTACCTGCGCTCAAGCAAGAGCTTCCTGAATGCAATCAGCCACACTGTACGGACACTGCAGCCATGCTCACATAGTGTCATTGCCATTTCCCAATGCTGGTGACTGTCTGCAGAACTGTGCAAAACAGAGGCTGATAAGGCTACTTTCACACTAGCGTCGGAATCTCCCCGTCGCAATGCGTCGGGCAGAGATTCCGACGCTAGCGTTTAACGCACTGCACAACGGAGGCAGCGGATGCATTTCTCCGGCGCATCCGCTGCCCCATTGTGAGGTGCGGCGAGGTGGGGGCGGAGTTCCGGACGCGCATGCGCGGTCGGAAAAAGTGGTCCGTCAGGAGCAAAAAACGTTACATGTAGCGTTTTTTGCTCCCGACGGTCCGCCAAAGCACGACGCATCCGTCGCACGACGGATGCGACGTGTGGCAATCCGTCGCAATGCGTCGTCAATACAAGTCTATGGGGAAAAAACGCATCCTGCAAGCACTTTTGCAGGATGCGGTTTTTCTGCAAAACAACGCATTGTGATGGATTGCTGTTAACGCTAGTGTGAAAGTAGCCTTACAGGAGTCAGCGATGAAAGGCAACAGTGACCTTATGCAAGTATAGCTGCACTGTTTTTGGTGGTGCCAAGCTGCTGATTCAGTTTAGTGTTCTCATTTCTGGCTCTTAACAGCTCAGAATGCAAATTGAGGGGCCGTAAGATTAGATATTCGATTAGAAGATTAGATAAAAAAAAACTTTTTGACAGTGAGGGTGATCAATGAGTGGAACAGGCTGCCATGAAATGTGGTAAATTCTCCTCCAATGGAAGTCTTCAAATAGGGGCTGGACAGACGTCTGTCTGAGATGGTTTAGTGAATCCTGCATTGAGCAGGTGGTTGGACACGATGACCCAGGAGGTCCCTTTCAACTAGAAATACGTCCAAGTCTCGCCTGTTAATACCGGGCACTGCACCCGGCACTCAGGAGGGGAGCGTGCGGGCCGCATAGCAATACACGCGCCACTCCTGAGTGCCGGGTGCAGTGTCGGGTATTAACTTGCGAGACTCGGACGTATTTCTCGCATGTGTGATCCCGGCCTAACATTCTACAATCCTAGGATTCTAACATCGGACTGAGCCCGTGGCAAAGGGGCACTGCATGCAGAATAAATACTTTTCTGTGGCAACTAAACCACTAAAAGCTATAATAAAGGTAAGTCCCATACAGTACTTACCTGTATACATTAACTGAACAAAAATATAAACATATCACTTTTGTTTTTGCTCCCATTTTTCATGAGTTAAGCTTAAAGATCTAAGACTTTTTCTACGAGTTATGTATGCAAAAGGCCTTTTTCTCTCAAATATTGTTCATAAACTTGTCTAAATCTGTGTTAGTGCACATTTCTCCTTTACCGAGATAATCCATCCACTTCACAGGTGTGGCATATCCAGATGCTAATTAGACCGCATGATTATTTCACAGGGGTGCCTTAGAATGGCCACAATAAAATACCACTCTAAAATGTGAAGTTTAACAGTATTGGGTGAGTCAGGGGGGGTCAGAAACCCAGTTAGTATCTGGTGTGACCATCATTTGCCTCATGCAGTGCAAAACATCTCCTTCGTGTAGTGTTGATTAGGTTGTTGTTGTACCTTGAGGAATGTTGGTCCACTTCTCTTCAATGGCTGTGCAAAGTTGCTGGATATTGGAAGGAACCTGAGCACCCTGTCGTATACGTCGATCAAGAGCATACTCAATGGGTGACATGTCTGGTGAGTATGCTGGCCATGCAAAAAATTGGAATGTTTTCAGCTTACATGAACTGTGTACAGATCCTTGCAACGTGAGGCGGTGCATTATCATGCTGCAACATGAGGTGAAGGGTGTGGATGAATAGCACAACAATGGGTCTCAAGATCTCGGCACAGAATCTCTGTGCATTCAAAATGGCATCAATAAAATTCACCTGTGTTTTTTGTCCATAACTCATCTGCCAGATTCACAACATTGACATCAGCAAACCGCTCACCCACACAACGCCTTACACACAGTGTGCCACCTGCTCTGTACAGTGAAAACCATGATTCATCCATGAAGAGAACACCTCTCCAACATGCTAGACACCCTCGAATGTGAGAATGTTCCCACTCAAGTCAGTTAGGACAATGAACTGCAATCAAGTGGAGCCCCCGATGAGAAAAACACGCATGCAGATGAGCTTTCCTGAGACAGTTTCTGACGGTTTGTGCAGAAATGTTTTGGTTATGCAAACCAATTGTTACAGCAACTGTCCAGGTAGCTGGTCTCAGATGATCTTGGAAGTGAAGATGCTGGATGTTGAGGTCCTAGGCTGGTGTGGGTACATATGGTCTGCACTTGTGAGGCAGGTTGGATATACTGCCAAATTCTCAGAAACACCTTTGGAGACGGCTTATGGTAGAGAAATGAACGTTCAATTCACAGCCGACAGCTCCGGTGGACATTCCTGCAGTCAGCATGCCAATTTCCCGCACTGACAAAACTTACATTTGTGGCATCATGCTGTGTGGTAGAACTTCACATTTTAGAGTGGCCTTTTATTGTGGTCAGCACAATTGCACCCTTGTGCAATAATCATGTTGTCTAATCAGCATCTTGATGGATTATCTCGGTAGAGAAATGTTCACTAACATATTTAGACAAATTTGTGAACAATATTTGAGAGAAAAAGGCCTTTTGTGTACATACAAAAAGTCTTAAATCTTTGAGTTCAGCTCATGAAAAATGAGGCAAAAACAAAAGTGTTGTGTTTATATTTATGTTCAGTGTATAAATGGTTTATGGTAGTTAGTATTTTGGATGAGACAGACTACCATTAATTTCAAAAACCTGACCTGCACATCCAAACATAGACTGAGTGTGAACAGGTGCTGAACCCAGAGTCGCCAACTCGTATATAGTTAAGTAAAAAGGGCAGCACACTGCAGCGCCAAAACATGCAAACTTGAAAACACGAAATTTAAACTGCATTACTGCACTAGAAATATGAAAAATGAGAGCTTTTAGCGCATAAAAATGGCCATATTTATGTGTACCTCGTAGCCACTTTACGGCATCTCTCTTATACGAGGTCCTACGCTTGACCTACCTCGCTGAGAATAAACGTCTCCATCTGAATGGGTACATGTGAAACCTCTTCTTGGACTCAAATTCTCTCTTTCTGTGGAGGGGTATTGGACCTACTATAATTAAAACACCTGTGGCTAGGAGGCGGGGAGTGCACGATCAGAAGGCTAAAGAATACATTTCAAAAACCTGACCTGCACATCCAAACATAGACTGAGTGTGAACAGGTGCTGAACCCAGAGTCGCCAACTCGTATATAGTTAAGTAAAAAGGGCAGCACACTGCAGCGCCAAAACATGCAAACTTGAAAACACGAAATTTAAACTGCATTACTGCACTAGAAATATGAAAAATGAGAGCTTTTAGCGCATAAAAATGGCCATATTTATGTGTACCTCGTAGCCACTTTACGGCATCTCTCTTATACGAGGTCCTACGCTTGACCTACCTCGCTGAGAATAAACGTCTCCATCTGAATGGGTACATGTGAAACCTCTTCTTGGACTCAAATTCTCTCTTTCTGTGGAGGGGTATTGGACCTACTATAATTAAAACACCTGTGGCTAGGAGGCGGGGAGTGCACGATCAGAAGGCTAAAGAATACATTTCAAAAACCTGACCTGCACATCCAAACATAGACTGAGTGTGAACAGGTGCTGAACCCAGAGTCGCCAACTCGTATATAGTTAAGTAAAAAGACGTTTATTCTCAGCGAGGTAGGTCAAGCGTAGGACCTCGTATAAGAGAGATGCCGTAGTAGGTCCAATACCCCTCCACAGAAAGAGAGAATTTGAGTCCAAGAAGAGGTTTCACATGTACCCATTCAGATGGAGACGTTTATTCTCAGCGAGGTAGGTCAAGCGTAGGACCTCGTATAAGAGAGATGCCGTAAAGTGGCTACGAGGTACACATAAATATGGCCATTTTTATGCGCTAAAAGCTCTCATTTTTCATATTTCTAGTGCAGTAATGCAGTTTAAATTTCGTGTTTTCAAGTTTGCATGTTTTGGCGCTGCAGTGTGCTGCCCTTTTTACTTAGACTACCATTAATGTCTCAGACAGACTACTCAATTAATGGTTCACTTTCCACTCCGAGTTCATTTCCATGCTGGTAAAAGCAGACGTAAAATTATGAATTAGAGTAGGGATATTTTATGCAGGGCTCTCTGTTAGTTTATCAATACATCCAAAAACTGTTTTACTGATGTTAGGATTTAAGCCAAGGCTTTGTGCTGGCCAGGTAAGGTTTTCCACTTTTCCACAATAAACTTTTTTTTTTTTTAACTTGGAGGAAAAAGGCAAAAAATACTCTACACATTGTTACTACAAAGATGATGGTAAGTCATTATCTAAAATGTCATGGCAGCATATTATTTTTTACCACTGGAAGGCAGGACAAACTACTAAAAGCAGTCTGTGATCTTCATCAAATTTTACAGTAACATACAGTGGGGATAAAAAAGATGTCTGGCTTTCACAGAACTTCTTCTTTAAGAGGCTCCTCTGTCCTCCACTCATTACCTGTAGTGATGAACGAATACACTCGTTGCTCGGGTTTTCCCAAGCACGCTCGGGTGGTCTCCGGGTATTTGTAAAAAAAAAGTGCTCGGGAAAGTGCGGAGATTTGGTTTTCATCGCCACAACTGAATGATTTACAGCTATTAGTCAGCTTGAACATATGTGGGGATTTCCTAGCAACCAGGCAACCCTCACATGTACTCAGGCTGGCTAATAGCTGTAAATCAAGCAGCTGAATCAACAAAAACTAAATCTCCGGCCAGTCATAAATACTTGGAGACCACCCGAGCGTGCTCGGGAAAATTCGAGCGACGAGTATACTCGCTCATCACTAATTACCTGTAGTAATGGCACCTGTTTGAACTTGTTATCGGTATAAAAAACACCTGTCCATAGCCTCAAGCAGTCACACTCCAAACTCCAGTGAAGACCGAAGAGCTGTCGAAGGATCCCAGAAACAAAATTGTAGCCCTACACAAGGCTGGAAAGACTGAATCTGCAATAGGCAAGCAGCTTGGTGTGATGAAATCAACTGTGGGAGCAATAGTAAGAAAATGGAAGAGATACAAGACCACTGATAATCTCCCTCGATCTGGGGCTCCATGCAAGATCTCACTCCTTGCTATCAAAATGATCACAAGAACAATGAGCAAAAATCCCAGAACCACACAGGAGGGCCTAGTGAATGACCTGCATAGAGCTGGGACCACTGTAACAAAGGCTACCATCAGTAACACACTACGCCACCAGGGACTCAGATCCTGCAGTGCCAGACGTGTCCCCCTGCTTAAGCCAGTACATGTCTGGACCTGTCTGAAGTTATCTAGAGAGCATTTGGATTATCCAAAAGAGTATTGGAAGAATGTCATATAGACATGAAACCAAAGTAGAACTGTTTGGTAGAAACAAAACTTGTCTTGTTTGGAGGAGATAGAATGCTGAGTTGCATCCAAAGAACACCATACTTTCTGTGAAGCATGGGGGTTGCAACATCACACTTTGGGGCTGTTTCAATGCAAAGGAACCAGGATGACTGATCCATCTACATGAAAGAATGAAAGGGGCCATGTATCATGAGATTTTGAGCACACACCTCCTTCCATTAGCAAGGGCATTGAAGATGAAACGTGGATGGGTCTTTCAGCATGATAATGATCCCAAGCACACCGCCTGGGCAACAAAGGAGTGGCTTCGTAAGAAGAATATGAAGGTCCTGGAGTGGTTTAGCCACTCTCCAGATCTTTACCCCATAGAAAACCTTTGGAGGGAGTTGAAAGTCCGTGTTGACGAGCGACAAGCCCAAAACATCACTGCTCTAGAGGAGAACTGCATGGAGGAATGGGCCAACATACCAACAACAGTGTGTGGCAACCTTGTGAAGACTTACAGAAAACGTTTGACCTCTGTCATTGCCAACAAAGGATATATAACAAAATATTGAAAAAAGATTTTCAATTGGATTGAGATCCAGACTATTTGCAGGCCATGACATTGACCTAATGTGTCTTTTTTTAAGGAATATTTTCACAGTTTTTGCTCTATGGCAGGATGCATTATCATCTTGAAAAATGATTTCATCATCCCCAAACATTCTTTCAATTGATGGGATAAGAACAGTGTCCAAAATATCAACATAAACTTGTACATTTATTGAAGATGTAATGACAGACATCTCCCCAGTGCCTTTACCTGACATGCAGCCTCATATCATCAATGACTGTGGAAATTTGCATGTTCTCTTCAGGCAGTTATCTATATAAATCTTATTGTAATGGCACCAAACAAAAGTTCCAGCATAATCACCTTGCCCAATGCAGACTCACGATTCATCACTGAATATGACTTTCATCCAATCATCCACAGTCCACGATTGCTTTTCTTTAGCCTATTGTAACCTTGTTTTTTCTGTTTAGGTGTTAATGATGGCTTTCGTTTTCTGTATGTAAATCCCATTTCCTTTAGGCGATTTCTTACAGTTCGGTCACAGACGTTGACTCCAGTTTCCACCCATTCGTTCCTCATTTGTTTTGTTGTGCATTTCCTGTTTTGGAGACATATTGCTTTAAGTTTCCAGTCTTGACGCCTTGATGTCTTCCTTGGCCTTCCAGTATGTTTGCCTTTAACGACCTTCCCATGTTCTTTGTATTTGGTCCACATTTAAGACACAACAGACTGTGAACAACCAGCATCTTTTGCAACATTGGGTGATGATTTACCCTCTTTTAAGAGTCTGATAATCCTTTCCTTTGTTTCAATTGACATCTCTCGTGTTGGAGCCATGGTGCATGTCAGTCCACTTGGTGCAACAGCTCTCCAAGGTGTGATCGCTCCTTTTTAGATGCAGACTAACGAGCAGATCTAATTTGATGCAGGTGTTAGGTTTGGGAATGATAATTTTCAGGGTGATTCCATAATTTTTTCCTTCATAATTGAGTGACTCCATAATTGTTACCGTATGCTTGGTTTCAAAAAGTAACCATTACTGACTACCACATTTTTTGTTCTTGGTTTCTTTTACTGTTTCTTAAAGTCAGAAAGTTGCCATTTCAAATGACTTTAGTTTTGTGCCATGTCTGTGATCTGCTTTTTTTCTACAAAATTAAACAACTCAATGAACATCCTCCAAGGCCGTGATTACATAATTTTTGCCAGGGGTTGTATTAACAATTTGGATCTTGGTATTGACTTAGAAACTGAGAATGGAGGATTTTGCATGCCATGAGCAAAGTGATAAGACTTCATTCACATCCATAACACAGGAAATAAATATAATGCAAGTGATGCTTAACCTGTCGCGCAGTGGCAAGCATTGCTCATGTACCGTATTTGCATCCCCATTAGGAGGTAATACTTATGTTTTGGCTGTAATGATGAAATTGCATCAGCCCATCTAATCAAAAGCCACGCTGGGGAAGGTAAGAGATTCTTGGATCTCCCATCCAGCAGCCAGAGTTTCTTACCTTGCAAATTGACCGGAGTCCTGCAAATTGATTTTCCCATCTCTCATGTCAAGTTACTCTGTCATTTACAGTGGACCATTCACCTGTTTGAGCACGTAAGGCTGGCAAAATAATTGAATAGTGGCTACAGAGCTGAATAAAACATCTTTTTTAAAATTTCTCATCTCTGTTGTTGAGAAATAAACTTGTAAAGGTTAGGCTACAATTTATGATAATCCCAACTGTGCGTTACCATAGATTTGTATCTGGGGTCGTGTGGCATGACATTGACCAATCATAAACAGGGAAGAAATATCATGCTTTCTCCATTATAAGACATGTATTGGCAAACAGCCCTGCTGTCAGCCCTGATCTCAGCACTGCTATATTCTACACATTAGGTGTAGAGTATGATTATGAACACTTCCAGGTCTCTTCTTTCAGCAGTCATTGTTGGGTGAGTTGCAGACCTGACAGAACTGTGTGAGGAGAGCTGCAGGTGCAGAAGTGTTTGTAAGGAGACAGAACAGCTCTACTACCCCTCCCTTTACACTGACTGCTGTAAGAGAAGATCTGGAGGTGTTTGCAATCACACTCAGCTTTGATGTATCTCTATACTGAGGCTGCAGAGATCAGGACTGAAAACAACATTGATCACATGTGAGAAGACTTGTTCTTTTGATCTTTTGGTTGCATATTCCCCCCACCCACCTCATGATGCCTCCTGATGCCTCCTGATCTACATTATGCAAGGGAAGAATTACATATCCTCAAAGGAAAACTTCTGGTAACACCAAGTCGGACTTATTATAAATTAGCCAATGGGTTTCGTTTAATAAAAAACTTGACAGCAGACTCATTCCTATTCAAGCAGAAATTAAAGAGAGAAAAAGGGACAAATTTATTAGAGATAAAAATGACTATGATTCCGGGCAGATATTTACTTGGCAGAAAGCGCAGAAGGACATTCATCAATTTGGTTCAGAGAGAAGTAGAACCGGTAATAATAATAATAACAAAAAACGCAGATTTAGAAAACGCCATCAACGCCGTCAGGGTGATTACCTAACCACCGACTCTGACTCGAGTCTGAGTGAAGGAGGGGGCATGAATCTTGAACCGGCAGAGGGATCAACCTCTGAATCATCTATAGCAGCTGCACCCCCTTTAGGAGAAGGACCCGTAGGGGGAAGAGGAAGCAGAGGCTACACCCCCAGGTGGGGACACAAGAGGAAGAATGTCTCCTGGAGGCAGGGGCATTAATTTCTACTGCACCTGAGGAAAGTGTCATTAATCTAACCAACCAAATTTTAGAACCAGCACATCTCAACCTACTGGCCAAGGGCCTGAACTATTGCATTCCTGAGGACTTCGACTTTACGGAATTTCGGATCGATTTGTTTAAAGCAATAAGGAAAATCCATCTACATAAGGCCTTTTCATCGGGTTCTGCTGCAGCGATTCCCCTGGAGGGTGAACGTCCCTGCCATATTGGACCCTTGTGCTTTTTGGCCGGTTCACCTGGAGAAGCGTTGGCGGACTACCGTGATGATGCCGCTCTGTTGTTGAGCCTGACTGATTCTGATTGTTTACCTAATGTGACAGCACTGCCGGAGTCTACCCCTTTTTTTGGGGGGGGTCCCGTCGACCTATATACCACCCGTCTCACCAGGGAATATGGCGGATTTGTTTGAGACTCTAGTTTTAAGGGACATGGAAGCCCTTATTTATAAGAAGGCTCCCTTTAATTTGGCTATCCCTGAGAGAATGGCGCTGAGGGAAATGGCCGGGTGGTCTGATGTGATTCTGCGTCCGGCGGATAAAGGCGGGAAGACGGTTTTGCTATCTAGGGAGGCGTATGAGAGGGAAGCGTTGCGGCAGCTTTCAGATGGTGGCACATATCGGAGATTGTTGAAAGATCCAACGAATAAGTTTAAGATTGAGTTGCAATCATTTTTGAGGGCTTCGGTGTTGAAAGGAGTGATTACCCAGACGAAAGCAGAAAAACTTTTTCCACCTTTTCCCACCAAACCCTATTGGTATTACCTTCCATAGGTGCACAAATCGGTTACCCAGCCCCCTGGTAGACCCATTGTCTCGGGGGTTGGGTCGTTAACCGAACCCCTCTCGCAGTATTTGGAATGGCTGCTACATCCTTTGCTTGCCTCCGTCCCGTCCCACACCCGGGACACTATGTCTTTTTTGCAACATATTCGAGATTTTGCATGGCGGCCGGGGTTCTCCTTGGCGTCCATTGACGTGGCTAACCTATATACCAGTATCCCACAATCGCTTGGGGTCGACTGCATCAGGCGTGTTTTATGCACTACTGATAGGAGCCGGGCCTTTGTCGATTTTGTATGCGATGGGTTGAGTTTTGTACTTACCCATAACGCTTTTACGTTTTTGGATACATGGTATCATCAGACCACTGGGACTGCCATGGGGACCCCGGTCGCATGCACTTTTGCCAATCTTTTTTTGGCCGTGTTTGAGGAGGATTATGTGTATTCGGACAGTAATGCCTTCCTTAAGCACATCAGATTATTTTTGAGATATGTCGATGACGTGTTCCTGGTGTGGGACGGCACGGAGGAGGATTTTGAAGGTTTTGTTAATTATCTGAACACCACTAATCAGATGGGTATGTCATTTACCTCAGTGTTTGGGGGATGTCGTTTAGAATTCCTGGACGTGCTGGTCACGATCGAGGAGGGCAATATTTGCACATCTGTCTATCGTAAGCCCACTGCCACCAATGCCATTCTGCATTTTAATAGCTTCCATCCGGCGCATGTCAAACGTTTTCTCCCCTATAGTCAATTACTACGTACGCGGAGGGTGAACAACACGCAGAGGGGGTTTACACAGCAAGCTGGTGAACTCTGCCAACGTTTAGGTGAGAGGGGGTATCCAAAAACCCTGCTGGATACAGCTATGGATAGGGTGGGTTCTACTACTGAAAAGCAGAATAGAGGAGAGCAGAGTCTAGTTGAACCACGTTTCACCTTTTGCTTTAAGTATGGTCCGTTAGACCAGGAGATTCGTGCGTCGATAAGACGCCATTGGCATGTTCTAGAAAGGGATAGGGATCTCTCAGGTAAGGCATCAGGGGGTCCATTGATCTCTAATAGGAGGAGTACACGGGTTAGGGACATTCTGGTTCGCAATCGGTTGTTGGGAACTCAGGGGAATTGGTTAGATCGGTCGACCCTTAGAGGTAATTACCGTTGCGGTCATTGTCACTTTTGCGCACGACATGTCATTGGACGGAGTATGAGCATAGGCCCTATTAGACACACGATAAGTCAGTTTATTTCCTGTAAGACTGATTATGTAGTGTATGTCATCTTTTGTCCTTGTAGAATGTTCTATATAGGCAAAACGATACGCCAGATGTACGTGCGATTTAGGGAACATGTCCGTTCCATTCAGACGGGGAAAGGCGTTCCCAGACTTATTAATCATGTAAGGGAAATGCATGAGGGTAAATTGGATGTTCTCACGTTTGCTGGCATAGAACGGGTTGTGTTACCAGCGGGAGGGGGGGATCTACATAAATTGCTATTAAGGGCAGAAGCGCGGTGGATCATGCGCACTAACGCTACTGGTCCCGCTGGCTTCAATGACAGAATTGACATGTCTGTATTTTTATAGCCCCCTCTGTTGGTTATGCTGCATGAGTTTTGATGATTTTTTCTTTTTTTCTCTCTTTTTTTATCATTTTGCTTATTTCTGCGTTTTTCCTCTCTCCCCATTAGTTTTTTGTCTTTTGTTTTCTGTTTTCTTTTTTTATGGAATGGTCTGTCACCGTGAGTAGGAAGAGCTGTAATATGCCCCTGCAATAGGCTTTCTCTGGCTTGAATTGATTTTTGTTTACTTTATTATAATTTTGATAGGGTGGATTATGCGTTCGGACCGGAGGCTTAATTTCCCTGATCGTCTGGTCTTGTTGAGGTTCGTCCTATAGTTTGTTTTCCAGGGATTTTGTTTTTAACATAATTTATGTGTAGTTTGTTATGCACCTGTTTTTATTGGTACAGGGGTCGTGGGCGTGCGGCGGGGTGGGGGCGGGTTGCTCTCACTCACCTGTTTTAAGTCGGCGTCACTTCCCCTGCTTCCAGACCTGTAGAAGCGCTTGGATCAGTGCGAAACAGCTGTCGTCGTTCACCTGCTCACCTCCCGTCCATCTGCACTCCCTCGGACCGCAAGGCTGTATTTGTTCATGTTTTGAATAAAGAATTGGACCACAGATGGGTGAGTGCTGCCGCATTTTCTGTTCTGATCTACATGTTTGCATCTATCTTCCATGCGAGCACCCCCTATACTGAAGTCAGTCCGTCACCACTCACTGCTGCTGATCTGCCGGAAGAAGGAAGGCTGTGCAGCTCACTTTTTCCTTTGTTTTTGGATTATTAAAAATTATAACCTAAACTTTAATATCTTCGCAACAGAGATAAGAAATTTGAAAACAAATACATTTTATTCAACTCTGCAGTCACTATTCCATGATGTGGCCAGGTTAACATTTCCAAACTGTTGAAAGTCCTCTTTAAGGCTACTTTCACACTGGTGTTTTTTGACATACGTCGCAATGCATCGTTTTGGAGTAAAAACGCATCCTGCAAAGTTGCCCGCAGGATGCGTTTTTTCTCCATAGACTCTCATTAGTGATGCATTGCGACATATCGCCACACGTCGCATCCGACAGATGCATCATGTTTTGGCGGACTGTCGGCACAAAAAAACGTTCCATGTAACGTTTTTTGGTGCATCGAGTCCGCCATTTCTGACTGTGCATGCGCGGCCGGAACTCCACCCCCTCCTCCCCGGACCTTACAATGGGGCAGCGGATGCGTTGTAAAACTGCATCCGCTGCCCACGTTGTTCTTTTTTTTCGCAGTTTGCGTCGGTACGTCGGGCCGATGCATGGCGACGACCCCGTACCGACGCTAGTGTGAAAGTAGCCTAAACGAGGAATTGGCATCCTGGAATAGCAGTCCATCAGTTTCAGCACACCAACATACCATACTATGATTGAAAAAATTAAAAATCCCATTAAAAACCATCCAGGATCAAATATTTCTTCTCTAGTTATTTTTTTTTCTGTTTCCTACATTATGATTCCTGTTTGAACTGAAATAATGCCTCACTAAAATGATAAGAGTTTCTGTAAATGCTGTAGAATATGTCAAAATTATATAAGTGAAACAACCAAATAAAAAAAGAGTAGCAATAAATAATATGTAGATTTACACATTAAATGGTAACACACTGTGCAAAAACAATGATATGAAAAATCAATTAAGTACTAAAGTAATGGGCTTTGGTAGACCTACTGTGAACCTGGAGCAGGGCCGTATTTAGAGTTTCTGCTGCCCTAGGCACTTTTCGTGCTGCCTCCCCCATTGGTGAGTATGACTAATGCAGACACTATCGGCAGTGACTTAGGCTACTTTCACATCAGCGATTTTTGACATTTGCGGCAGATCCGGCAGTTTTTCCGCATCCATAACGGATCACTTATGGCAACACTGTGTTCGGCCTCATTCATTCCCTATGGGACTTGCGGCACTTGCGGTTTTGCTGCGATCCGGCAAATGCGGTACTTGCAGCAACAAGAAAAAAATGCTGCTAGCAGTGTTTTTTTTTTTGTCTCATCTCAAGTGCTGCACATGTCTGCAAGTCCCATAGGGAATGAATGAGGCCGAACGCAGAGTTGCCGGCCTGTAAGTGATATGTTACACGACAGAGGCGGAAAAACTGCAGTATCTGCTGCGAATGGAGAAAATCGCTGATGTGAAAGGAGCCTTAGCAAACCTTTCCATTAGTTGTCATGTGAGAATCCGGTGGATCTCATACACCGTACATGGTCAGTTGATTCTGCCACGGTTGCAAGGTTTGGCTGACAGGTTTTTAAGGGGAACCTGTCAGTCGATTCATACTACCAAAACCACGGGCAGCATCACTCAGACTGCAAACAGGGAAGTTTATCTCTGCAATGCTGGGACGTTTCAGAGAGAATAGTTTGAAGAGCTGGATGGGTAATTTAGTGAGAGAACGGACTAATCTGTGGGCTTCTCACTCCATGTCTGTGGGCTTCTCACTCCATGTCTCTAGATCAGGGGTGGGCAATTTATTTTCCCGAGGGGCCAGATGAAAGACCATGACTGTTGTGGAGGCCGAACCAATAGCATGAAAATAATTCTACTCAATATTAATTAATATTAATTGTATCACTTAATATTGAGCAGAATTAAGTATGCTGACACCCCCTATATATCTTTAAACCCCCCACAGCCCCTTAAATACAGCATGAGCCCCACACAACCTCCCCATATACTGCATGAGCCCCACACAGCCTCCCCATATACAGCATGAGACCAGCCTCTCATCTCCTCTCCTTTCCAGCCTCTCCTCTCCTTTCCAGCCTCTCCTCTCCTTTCCAGCCTCTCATCTCCTTTCCAGCCTCTTATCTCCTTTCCAGCCTCTCATCTCCTTTCCAGCCTCTCATCTCCTTTCCAGCCTCTCATCTCCTTTCCAACCTCTCATCTCCTTTCCAGCCTCTCATCTCCAGCCTCTCCTCTCCTTTCCAGCCTCTCCTCTCCAGCCTCTCATCTCCTTTCCAGCCACTCCTCTCCAGCCTCTCCTCTCCTTTCCAGCCTCTCCTCTCCTTTCCAGCCTCTCCTCTCCAGCTTCTCCTCTCCAGCTTCTCCTCTCCAGCCTCTCCTCTCCTTTCCAGCCTCTCGTCTCCTTTCCAGCCTCTCGTCTTCTTTCCAGCCTCTCATCTCCTTTCCAGCCTCTCCTCTCCAGCCTCTCCTCTCCAGCCTCTCCTCTCCAGCCTCTCCTCTCCAGCCTCTCCTCTCCTTTCCAGCCTCTCCTCTCCTTTCCAGCCTCTCATCTCCAGCCTCTCATCTCCAGCCTCTCATCTCCAGCCTCTCATCTCCAGCCTCTCCTCTCCAGCCTCTCATCTCCTTTCCAGCCTCTCCTTTCCAGCCTCTCCTCTCCAGCCTCTCCTCTCCAGCCTCTCCTCTCCTTTCCAGCCTCTCCTCTCCTTTCCAGCCTCTCATCTCCTCTCCTTTCCAGCCTCTCATCTCCTTTCCAGCCTCTCCTCTCCTTTCCAGCCTCTCCTCTCCAGCCTCTCCTCTCCAGCCTCTCCTCTCCAGCCTCTCCTCTCCTTTCCAGCCTCTCATCTCCTCTCCTTTCCAGCCTCTCATCTCCTCTCCTTTCCAGCCTCTCATCTCCTTTCCAGCCTCTCATCTCCTTTCCAGCCTCTCATCTCCTTTCTAGCCTCTCCTCTCCAGCCTCTCATCTCCTTTCCAGCCTCTCATCTCCTTTCCAGCCTCTCCTTTCCAGCCTCTCCTCTCCTTTCCAGCCTCTCCTCTCCTTACCAGCCTCTCCTCTCCTTACCAGCCTCTCCTTTCCAGTCTCTCCTTCCCAGCCTCTCATCTCCTTACCAGCCTCTCCTTACCAGCCTCTCATCTCCTTACCAGCCTCTCCTTACCAGCCTCTCCTCTCCTGCCTCTCAGCTCCTTTCCAGCCTCTCATCTCCTTACCAGCCTCTCATCTCCTTACCAGCCTCTCCTCTCCTTTCCAGCCTCTCATCTCCTTTTCAGCCTCTCCTCTTCTGCCTCTCAGCTCCTTACCAGCCTCTCATCTCCTTACCAGCCTCTCCTTACCAGCCTCTCCTCTCCTTACAAGCCTCTCATCTCCTTTCCAGCTTCTCATCTCCTGCCTCTCATCTCCTTACCAGCCTCTCCTTTCCAGACTCTCCTCTCCTTACCAGCTTCTCATCTCCTTACCAGCCTCTCCTTACCAGCCTCTCCTCTCCTTACCAGCCTCTCATCTCCTTACCAGCCTCTCCTCTCCTGCCTCACAGCTCCTTTCTAGCCTCTCCTCTCCTTACCAGCCTCTCATTTCCTCCCCTCACTCACATCAGCAGACTCCCGTCTCCTCTCTCACCTCACTCATCTCTGCAGCTTCCTCTGAGTCCTCACACACTGCCCGCCTCCTCCTCTCCCTGCTCACCGCCGACTTCAGTATCTTCTCCCACAAACATTACCTGCTTCTCTGCAGTCTGCTCCAGTGCTTACAGTAAGAAGAGCGCGCAGCGTGTGACCGGTGTCAGGAGGACCATGATGCACTTGGGCTGCTGCTGCTTAAAGGTACAGCACCCATTTCTGCCCCAGACAGTAGTCAGGGCAGCAATGCCCTGATGGTGGCCTTGCGCTTGAGACCCCCTGCCCCCGCAGCAGCTGGGACTGAGGTGGGTGGGCGGGGGTACCCCCGGACTTTAAAAAAAAAAAAAAAATTTAACCCCTTCACCCCAAAGCCTGTTTTCACCTAAGTGACAGGGCCAATTTTTACAATTCTGACCACTGTCACTTTATGAGGTCATAACTCTGAAACGATTCAACGGATCTTGGTGATTCTGACACTGTTTTCTCGTGACATATTGTACTTCTTGAAAGTGGTAAAACTTCTTCGATATGACTTGCATTTATTTGTGAAAAAAACAAAAATTGTCAAATTATGAAATATTAGCAATTTTCAAACTGTTAGTTTTTATGCCCTTAAATTAGAGAGTTATATCACACAATATAGTTAATAAACAACATTTCCCACATGTCTGCTGTACATCAGCACAATATTGGAAACATAATTTTTTTTTTGTTAGGGAGTTATAAGGGTTAAAAGTTGACCAGCGATTTCTCATTTTTGCAACAAAATTTGCAAAACCATTTTTTTTACGGACCACCTCACACTTGAAGTGACTTTGAGGGGTCTATATGACAGAAAATGCCCAAAAGTGACACCATTCTAAAAACTGCACCCCTCAAGGTACTCAAAACCACATTCAAAAAGTTTATTAACCCTTCAGGTGCTTCACAGGAATTTTTTGAATGTTTAAAAAAAATTTAACATTTAACTTTTTTTTCACAAAATTTTTACTTCAGGTCCAATTTGTTTCATTTTAACAAGGGTAACAGGAGAAATTGGACCACAAAAGTCGTTGTACAATTTGTCCTGAGTACGCCGATACCCCATATGTGGGGGTAAACCACTGTTTGGGCACATGGCAGAGCTCGGAAGGGAAGGAGCGCCATTTGACTTTCCACTGCAAGATTTGCTGGAATTGAGATCGGAGCCCATGTCACGATTGGAGAGCCCCTGACGTGCCTAAACAGTGGAAACTCCCACAAGTGACACCATTTTGGAAAGTAGACCCTCTAAGGAACTAATCTAGATGTGTGGTGAGCACTTTGAACCTCCACGTGCTTCACATAAGTTTATAATGTAGAGCCGTAAAAAAAAATTCTTATTAATTTTCACAAAAAATGATCTTTTTGCCCCCAATTTTTTTTCCCCAAGGGTAACAGGATAAATTGGACCCCAAAAGTTGTTGTGCAATTTGTCCTGAGTATGCAGATACTTCACATTATATGGGGATAAACCACTGTTTGATCGCATGGCAGAGCTCAGAAGGGAAGGAGCGCCATTTGACTTTTCAATGCAAAATTGGCTGGAATTGAGATCGGAACCCATGTCGCATTTGGAGAGCCCCTGACGTTGCCTTAACAGTGGAAACCCCCCACAAGTGACCCCATTTTGGAAAGAAGACCCCCTAAGGAACTTATCTAGATGTGTGGTGAGCACTTTTAACCCCCAATTGTTTCACTAAAGTTTAGAATGTAGCGGTGTGAAAATTAAAAAATCATTTTTTCTTTCCACAAAATGATGTTTTAGCCCGCAATTTTTTTTTGCCAACAGGAGAAATTGGACCACAAAAGTTATTGTCTAATTTGTCCTGAGTACGCTGATACCCCATATGTAGGGGGGAACCACCGTTTGAGTGCATGGCAGAGCTCGGAAGGGAAGGAGCGCCGTTTGAAATGCAGACTTAGATGGATTGGTCTGCAGGTGTCATGTTGCATTTGCAGAGCCCCTGATGTACCTAAACAGTAGAAACCCCCCACAAGTGACCCCATATTGGAAACTAGACCCCCCAAGAAACTTATCTAGATGTGTTGTCAGAGCTTTGAACCAACAAGTGTTTCGCTACAGTTTATAATGCAGAGCCGTGAAAATAAAAAATATTTTTTTTTCCACGAAAATGATATTTTAGCCCCCACGTTTTTATTTTCCCAAGGGTAACAGGACAAATTAGACCCCAAAAGTTGTTGTCAAACTTGTCCTGAGAATGCTGATACCCCATATGTTGGGGGGAACCACTGTTTGGGTGCACGGCAGAGCACGGCAGAGCACGGAAGGGAAGGAGCACTGTTTGAAATGCTTATCTAGATGTGTTGTGAGAACTTTGAACCAACAAGTGTTTCACTACAGTTTATAACGCAGAGCCGTGAAAATAAAAAATATATATTTTTTCCACGAAAATGATATTTTAGCCCCCAGGTTTTTTTTTCCCAAGGGTAACAGGACAAATTGGACCCCAAAAGTTGTTGTCCAACTTGTCCTGAGTACACTGATACCCCATATGTTGGGGGGAACCACTGTTTGGGCGCACAGGAGAACTCGGAAGGGAAGGAGCAGTGTTTTAGTTTTTCAAAGCAGAATTGGCTGGAATTGAGATCGGACGCCATGTCGCGTTTGGAGAGCCCCTGATGTGCCAAAACAGTGGAAACTCCCCAATTCTAACTGAAACCTTAATCCAAACACACCCCTAACCCTAATCCCAATGGTAACCCTAACCCTAGCCCCAACCCCAACCCCAACCCTAACCCTAGCCCTAACCCTAGTCCTAACACTAGCCCTAACCCTAATGGGAAAATGGAAATAAATACATTTTTTTTACATTTTATTATTTTTCCCTAACTAAGGGGGTGATGAAGGGGGGTTTGATTTACTTTTATAGCGGTTTTTTTGGCGGATTTTTAGGGTTGGCAGCTGTCACACACTGAAAGACGCTTTTTATTGCAAAAAATAGTTTTTGCATCACCAAATTTTGAGAGCTATAATTTATCCATATTTTGGCCCACAGAGTCATGTGAGATCTTGTTTTTTGCGGGATGAGTTGACGTTTTTATTGGTAACATGTTCGGGCAGATGACATTTTTTGATCGCTTTTTATTCCGATTTTTATGAGGCGGAATGAACAAAAACCAGCAATTCCTGAAATTCTTTTAGGGGGGGCGTTTATACCGTTCCACGTGTGGTAAAATTGATAAAGAAGCTTTATTCTTCAGGTCAGTACGATTACAGCGATACCTCATTTATATCATTTTTTTTATGTTTTGGCGCTTTTACACAATAAAAACTATTTTATATAAAAAAATAATTGTTTCTCAGTCGCCCATGACAGCACTACCAGAGAGAGGGAATCCGCCCTTCAGGACAGGAAACCTACAGGATAAAAAGGGCGGTACCTCTCTCCTGCGTCAGTTTGGTTTCCTGTCCTGACAGGGAACCCTCTAGGATGGTACCTGAAGATCCGGAGCCGACCAGTCGACCTATGACGGCGGGGAGGCCCCTGTCACGGCTGGCGCGGTATCCGACGCCGCCGCTGCTGGGTCCGATGGGGCTGCAGAGTGCACGGAGGGAAGCGCAGCCGCCTCCCCAGATTGGGGTAGGGGCTTCGGGGACCCGGTGTGCCTTGGCGGCAGAGGCACTTCCTGATTCGGAGCGGTGGCGTGGTGTGTGTAAGGACACCAAGATGGCCGCCGCATCGGATATAGAAAGCACTACTTCCGGGTCCCGGGCAGAGCGCGCATGCTCAGTGATCCAAGGGGGATCAGCGCTTTCCGGGAACGCAGCCCTGGAGGAGGGGGTGAATCGGCGTCAAAAGATATGGTATTTAAACACCGCTGTGGAACCGCTCCTTGCTGCATGCAGTCCTAATAATGGAGGACAGTGACCAGCAGCTCCAGCAGGCGCAGCCCTTACAGCAGCAGCAGCAGCCACCGCAGCAGCAGCAGCAGCAACGTCAGCGTCAGCGGCACCACCAGCGCAAGCCAGATGACCAAAAGAAAAGGTCCTCTGCAGGCACCCGCAGTACCTCCAGTAGCCATTCCATGCCGCGGAGTAAAGCCAATATGCCTAACCAGTCGACACCGCAGACTATGGATCTGATGCAGGATCCTATACCTCCTCCAGAACCGGTACCTGTGGCTGCGCAAGATGGGTGAGTGATCTTCGTGAAAGTTCACCAAATAATTGGGGTCCCCCTTTCCGTTTATTTTTAGGCAAGAAAAAAAACGGAGAAAACTAAGAATAGAGTCTGCCCCTTATGCAGTGAACCCCTGTTGCAAAACTGGGATAAGAAATTGTGTGGCTCCTGTATAGGACAAGTCCTTTGTGAAGAAACCCCTAGTTTCGCCTCTGAATTGCGATCTGTAATAAGATCAGAGGTGGAAACAGCATTTAAATCTCTTAAAGGGGAAGGGGTCAAGGAAAAAACACCTGTGCCCTATTCTCACTCTGATTCTTCTAGCCCTGAGGGGGACACTTCAGACAGACAGGGTTCCTCCTCCTCCTCGGATTCTGAGAGCGGAGGCCGCCACTGCTTCCCATTAGACGAAGTAGATGCCCTTCTAAAGGCCGTAAGATCAACCATGGGGGTTGTAGATCCACGTCCTGACAAAACAGTACAGGACATTATGTACTAGGACAGAAAAGGCGCAGAGTCTTTCCACTTAACGAGAATATTCAAGCATTAATTAAGAAAGAGTGGGAGAAACCAGAAAGGAAAAATTAATCCGTCCCCTCCCTTAAAAGAAAATATCCCTTTGAGGAAGAGGCTTCTACGTCATGGGACAAGGCACCAAAACTCGACGTAGCAGTAGCCAAAGCGTCAAAAAAATTCGCATTGCCCTTTGAGGACATGGGAACTCTGAAGAATCCCCTCGATAAAAGAGCTGATACTTTCCTTAAAGGGGCCTGGGAATCGGCAGGGGGGTGTCTAAGACCTGCAATAGCAGCCGCATGCACTTCCAGATCTTTAATGATTTGGATAGATAACTTGGAAAAGCAACTAAAAGACGGCGTATCTAGACATAAAATGATTGAATCAATTCCCATGATTAGAGGGGCGGCAGCCTTTTTGGCAGATTCATCAGCCGATTCAATCAAGCTTACTTCAAAATCGGCAGCCCTGTCCAATGGAGCTCGTAGGACGCTGTGGTTAAAAAGCTGGCCGGGCGACCTACAGACCAAACAAAAACTCTGTTCAATTCCATGTGAAGGGAAATTCTTATTTGGGGAAACCCTAGATGACATTTTACAAAAGCGGGGGATAAGAAAAAGGGGTTCCCTAACTTAGCCGCACCATTTGTTAGACGGCCCTTTCGGAGTAGGAAGTTTTTTCGGAGACGTCCCCCAAGGGAACAGAACAGATGGGATGATGGGAGAAGGAAGGATAGGGGCTTCCTCTTCGGTAATTCTCCAAGAGATAAAAAAACCCCTAAGTGACACCTTCCCCAGGGTGGGAGGGAGATTGTCTCAATACCTTCCGGCCTGGGAAAAAATTTCAACCAATTCTTGGATTTTAGATCTGATAAAGATGGGACTTCAAATAAACTTTACCTCCCTTCCTCCCCAAAACTATGTGGTCACCCCACTAAAACCCTCACCTCAGCAACAACAGGCCTTGGAACAAGAAATTTCAAAGCTCATAATGAAAGATGTGATCCAAGAAGTTCCCCTACTGGAAAGAGGCAAAGGGTTCTTTTCCCCACTATTTCTGGTCCCAAAACCGGATGGTTCTTTCCGCACAATAATCAATTTACGGAAACTAAACAGTTATGTAGAAAATCAATCCTTCAAAATGGAATCAATAAAATCAACAATAAAAAACCTATTTCCGAATTGCTTCATGATAGTGTTGGATCTCAGCGACGCGTACTATCATGTCCCCATCCACAAAAATGCCCAGAAATACCTCAGACTAGCGGTAGTCATGGGAGGAGAAATAAAACAATACCAGTACAAGGCCCTTCCATTTGGCATCTCGGTAGCGCCTCGTATATTTACCAAATTGGTAGCGGAAATGATGGCCCACATAAGAGAAAAAGACATTCTAATAATACCGTATCTGGACGACTTCCTAATTGTCAGCAACTCGGCCCAACATTGTCGCCAACAATGCGACAGAGTGATAAAAATCCTAACAGAGTTAGGTTGGCTCCTAAATCTCCAAAAGTCAAAACTAGAACCGACCAGGGTTCAAGAGTTTTTGGGCCTCACTTTGGACTCGATAACACAGGAATGTCGTCTTCCAGACCAGAAAAAACAGAAAATATCAAATCTTGTGTCCAGAGCTCGTTCAAACCCTCATATGACCCTGAGAGGGGCGATGTCACTGCTGGGGTCCCTTTCTGCTTGTCTCCCGGCAATACAGTGGGCACAAATTCACAGGAGGGATCTCCAGTGGGATATTCTGAGGAATCAGGTTACACTGGGGGGACACCTAGAAGGAAACATGTCTCTAAATTCAAACACTATTCGTTCCCTAGCCTGGTGGTTAGATCCCAACAACCTATCAAAGGGGGTTCCGTGGGTAATAGACACATCTCGGATAGTTACCACAGATGCCAGTCCCACGGGGTGGGGAGCTCACCTGGACGACAGTATCACTCAGGGGGTCTGGACAGATCAAGAATACGAGGTATCTTCAAATCAAAAAGAACTTTGGGCAGTGAGTCACGCTCTATCATATTTTCTTCCCAGCCTACAGGGGCATCATGTCCGGGTTTTTTCGGACAATCAGGTAGTGGTAGCCTACCTGAACCATCAGGGGGGAACCAGATCCCAAGCCCTGATGAAGGCCACTTCCCAGATCTTCACATTAGCAGAAGTCAACTTCCTATCCCTCTCTCTGTGCTGCATATAAAGGGGGTAGAGAACCAAAAAGCAGACTTCTTAAGCCGTACCCGGTTAAAACAGGGGGAATGGGCACTAAACCAAAGCATCTTCGATCGGATTACCAAAATCTGGGGGGTTCCTGTAATAGATCTCTTTGCCAGCGCAGAAAACAGGAAAGTAAGGGAATTTTGTTCTCTGAACCCCAAAGGGGGCCCTCGGGCTCTGGATGCATTTACGATCCCATGGACTCAGGGTCTAGCATACGCGTTTCCTCCTTACATCCTTATTCCGGCTGTTCTGCGGAAAATCAGGCAGGACAGGGCGAGAATCATCCTAATAGCCCCCTTCTGGCCCAAAAGGGCCTGGTTTTCCTGGCTGAGAATTCTATCGGTCTCCGATCCCTGGGTTCTCCCGGATCTTCCGGATCTTTTATACCAGGGACCGGTGTTCCATCCTCACTCAGCAAACCTCCACTTGACAGCGTGGAACTTGAAAGGTCACTACTAAGGGCAATGGGCTTTTCAGATAAATTAGTATCTACACTATTAAAAAGTAGAAAATCAGTAACAACTAAAATCTACGGTAAAACCTGGAAAAAGTTTTTGTCCACCTCTGGGGTAAAATTACAAGACGGGGTCCAAGTGGTCAAAATATTAGAATTTCTGCAAAAAGGCTTAGATATGGGCCTCTCGGTGAGCACCTTAAAAGTGCAAATAGCGGCCTTAGGTGCATTATACAGTGAGAGTATTGCCTCTAACCCATGGGTAACAAGGTTTATTAAAGCTGCAATACGGTCTAAACCTTTAAAAATCAAAAGCCTTCCGACCTGGGACTTAAATTTAGTCCTATCAGCTCTGACAGAACCTCCATTCGAGCCCATAGATTCATTACCAATTAAAATCTTATCCTTCAAAACGGCCCTTCTCACAGCATTGACATCTGCCCGTAGAATTAGTGACCTCCAGGCTCTATCTGCGAACCCTCCATTCACACAAATCATGGATGATAGGGTAATACTAAAAACAGATCCCGCTTATCTACCCAAGGTTGCTTCCAATTTCCACAGGTCCCAAGAAATAATCCTTCCCTCCTTTTCTCCAAACCCTAAAAATAAAAAAGAGGAAAAGTTCCACACCTTAGATGTGAGAAGGTGTTTAATACACTACTTAGAATCCTCCCGACAGTATAGGAAGGAAGGGTCTCTCTTTATCTGTTTTCAGGGACCTAGGAAAGGACTCAAAGCCTCCAAAAGCACTATAGCTCGCTGGGTAACTGATGCGATAGCCTTGGCATACTCGTCCACGGGAAACGCAGTTCCTGAAGGGCTCAAGGCGCATTCTACAAGAGCCATGGCGACCTCCTGGGCCGAAAGGTCGGAGGTACCAATAGACAAAATCTGCAAGGCGGCCACCTGGTCATCACCTTCAACCTTCTTTAGGCACTACCGCTTAGACCTGGCCTCTTCGTCTGACTTAACCTTCGGAAGAAGGGTCTTGCAGGCTGTTGTCCCTCCCTAAAGCAATGATCTCTGTAATTCTCTCTGGTAGTGCTGTCATGGGCGACTGAGAATACGGTAGTTACTTACCGATAACGGTATTTCTCAGAGCCCATGACAGCACCTGCTTATTCCCACCCTTTCACGTGTGCGGTGAGCACCTTATTATATGAAATGTGTGTTTCTAATATTAGGCATGGTGTAATCCTGATAAGTATTTTGTTAAAATTGTATATTTTCCTGTTGTCACTAACCTGGAGGACCTCTGATGCTATGTAAACCAAACTGACGCAGGAGAGAGGTACCGCCCTTTTTATCCTGTAGGTTTCCTGTCCTGAAGGGCGGATTCCCTCTCTCTGGTAGTGCTGTCATGGGCTCTGAGAAATACCGTTATCGGTAAGTAACTACCGTATTTTGCATCGCTTTATTCTGAGGGCTATAACTTTTTTTATTTTTCTGCTGATGACGCTGTATGGCGGCTCGTTTTTTGCGAGACAAGATGACGTTTTCAGCGGTATCATGTTTATTTATATCCGTCGTTTTGATCGCGTGTTATTCCACTTTTTGTTCGCCTGTATGATAATAAAACAATGTTTTTTGCCTTATTTTTTTTTTTTTGCGGTGTTCACTGAAGGGGTTAACTAGTGGGATAGTTTTATAGAGCGGGTCGTTACGGACGCGGCGATGCCAAATATGTGTACTTTTATTGTTTTTTTTTAATTTACATAAATAAATGGATTTACTGGGAAATTTTTTTTTTTTCTTTATTTGGCGATTTTTTTTTTTTTTTTTATACATTCTATTTTTTTTTTTTTTTACTTTCTACCATTGTCCCAGGGTGGGACATCACTGTATTAGATCAGATCGTTGATCTGGCAGTGTGCATAGCACTCTGTCAGATCAACGATCTGACAAACAAGCTTAGCTGGCTTTCCGGTGCCTGCTCTCAGCAACTCTCAGCAGGCGCCGGCTAGCCATGTCATTTCATGACCCGGAAGGAGTCCGGCGGCCATGTTGGATCCGGGGACTCCTTCCGGGTCACCGGAGCAACGCGATCTCATCGCGTTTCTCCGGTGGGAGAGCGCAGGGAGCCCCCGTCCCTGCGCGATCCCCCCTCTATGCCGCTGTCACTACTGACAGCGGCATCAGAGGGGTTAAATGCCCGCGATCGGCGCTACCGCCGATCGTGGGCATTGCTGCGGGGTGTCAGCTGTCATATACAGCTGACACCTGCACCCGATCACCGCGGCACTCAGCGCGAGACCGCGGTGATCGGTGCGCCGTACTAGTACTGCTGCTGGCACAAATGCAGTGCCGGCAGCGCAGTACCAGTACGGCGCATGTCGCGAAGGGGTTAAACTTGCTCAGGTGCCGCCCCCCTGCATTGTCCCCGCCCTAGGCACGTGCCCTCAAGTGCCTAGTGGCAAATACGGCCCTGACCTGGAGGCAAAATGTTTCCTATAATGCTATGTCACTTTTGATGAGAACAGACCTCAATATGTAGACATGGACAATATATATAGTTTTTGGTATTTGTGCTTAATATGATACTGTAGAATATGTGCTCTTTGAAGAAAAGCATATTGAAAGGTAAATGCTCTATGTTCTGAAAAGAATAGCTGTAACTATTGATTGTGCGCACATTTCCCTGACAGCCCCAGAGCACAGATATAAAGAGCATTTATTGATTTAAAGGAAGATGACATGGTTGTTTCAGCTGAACTGTAATACTTTAGTTGGGGTAGAGAACAAATAAAAAGTTAAACAAAAAGCCTACCTCTAAGGTGACTTTCTTAAAGGCAACCATTCACCATTTTTCATGTACTAAAGTGGCCACATCATGATGAAGTGGCTGAAGATTTGAATAAAGCTTATTTTCCATTTTTTTAATTCACAGTAAAGGTACCGTCACACTAAGCGACGCTGCAGCGATACCGACAACGATCCGGATCGCTGCAGCGTCGCTGTTTGGTCGCTGGAGAGCTGTCACACAGACAGCTCTCCAGCGAACAAACGATGCCGGTAACCAGGGTAAACATCGGGTTACTAAGCGCGGGGCCGCGCTTAGTATCCCGATGTTTACCCTGGTTACCATCGTAATGTAAAAAAAACAACCACTACATACTTACCTACCGCTGTCTGTCCCCGGCGCTGGGCTTCTCTGCTCTGGCTGTGAGCACAGCGGCCGTAAAGCAGAGCGGTGACGTCACCGCTGTGCTTTCCGGCTGCCCGACGCTCACAGCCAGAGCAGGAAAGCACAGCGCCGGGGACAGACAGCGGTAGGTAAGTATGTAGTGGTTGTTTTTTTTACTTTAACGATGGTAACCAGGGTAAACATCGGGTTACTAAGCGCGGCCCTGCGCTTAGTAACCCGATGTTTACCCTGGTTACCAGCGAAGACATCGCTGAATCGGCGTCACACACGCCGATTCAGCGATGTCAGCGGGAGATCCAGCGACGAAACAAAGTTCTGGACTTTCTTCCCCGACCAGCGATATCACAGCAGTGTGACGGTACCTTAAGGGTGCTTTAGCAGAATTCTTCACTGAGAGGCATTTCTTTTTTTTCCACACATGACATTGGTCAATTTCCCCTCCTGCTTATGATTGGTCAATCCATAAGGAGGAGGGGAAAAATTAAACACACCCAGACAATGCCAGAACTAGCATTTTTGTGTCATTTGGAAAGACTAATGTCCAATCGGGTCACACAGATCTAACTGCCAGTAATTACTGTGCTAGGGGGTGAGGGAGGGAATCTCTGGAAGTGCCCCCTTGATTTTTTGTGGAAATTAGCATATACAACTTACAGGCTAATATCTCCGCAATAGAAATGAGAAATAAGAAAATATGTTTATTCAGATATTCAGTTCCTTCATCATCCCTTGGCCAGTTAAACAATTAAAATGTAGCGAAGGGTTGACTTTAACTAATAGACCCCATACAATGACCCTCAGTAATGCCACAGCTATATACTAGCAGATCCAACTCTGAATGTATGACAGCCATCTCTGATTTCCATAAAGTATCAAGGTCCAATCAAATAATAAGGCCACCATAAATACCCATATGCATAAAAGATTAAAGGGAACCTGTCACCCCAAAAATCGAAGGTGAGCTAAGCCCTCCGGCATCAGGGGCTTATCTACAGCATTCTGAAATGCTGTAGATAAGCCCCTGATGTATCCTGAGAAAAAGAGGTTAGATTATACTCACCTGGGCGGGCAGTCAGATCCGATGGGTGTCGCGGTCCAGTCCGGTGCCTCCCATCTTCTTACGATGATGTCCTCTTCTTCTCTTCATGCTGCAGTTTCGGCGCAGGCGTACTTTGTCTGCCCTGTGGAGGCAGAGCAAAGTACTGCAGTGCGCAGGTGCCCGGCCTCTCTGACCTTTCTCAGCATCTGCGTACTGCAGTACTTTGCTCTGCCGAGCCTGCGCCAGATCCGCAGCGTGAAGACAACAAGAGGACGCCATCGTAAGAAGATGAGAAGCCCCAGACCGGACCGCGATGCCCATCGGACCGGACCGCAGCGGGGAACCTCCCTTGGGTGAGTATAATCTAACCTATTTTTCTCATCTTTCAGGATACATCTTCACATAGTAAGTATCTATTTTAAGAAATGAGCCACCAAATAACATTCTGCAAAGCCTGGACCTTTCTACAAAAACGGGTAAAAAAATTTGAAGGAGGTTAAAACTGTGAAGTTGAACTTTTTTATAATATAATCACTGCAGTCAAAAATCTGGAATTTTGGTAGAAGTTCTGCCAAAATAGCTGTGTTTTTGGAATTTTCGAAATTCTGTTTCCAATATTCTACACTCTTCTCATAATGGAGCATGATAAAAAAAATTCAGTCAAGCGTTACATAATCTACGTTTAATCACTATGACACTATTGGTCTTTAAATAATTCAAGTCAGAATCCCTGCTGATATTTGATGCGTGCTATGCAGGGCATGAGCAAGGTCAATACATGAGCCACACAACAGGGGTAGCAACAAATAAAGAAACTGGATATGTAAAGGAACATTTGTGTCTCAAGGTTTTACTCTAAGGAAGAGAATCATTGAAATTAACCTAGAGTAGCTTTTACATAAATCAACCCTACATATGCTTATTATAAGCCAGCAAATCAGTCAATCTGTTCAATAATTCAAAATACTGTAATTATAATAAATCTCTTTATATTTGGAAAAAAGCAAGAATGTACTAACAATATGTTTCAATAATGCAAAGTACTCAAAGAGTATATTTAAAAACAATGTAATTAAATTCACAGTTGAGGTAAGTGCATCATTGTGACAATCTATTGTAAATTATTATAGTGGTAAAGTAATTAGTTGTAAGAGTGAACTAGGCAGGATTGCCAAACATCCAGAAATTCCAGGAAATGAAGGCACTTCTTTGTTCTGTCAATAAAAAAATTTAAGGTTCCATGATTTTTTGGAAGCTGGAGAAACTTACACATATTATTTAGAATATAATTATCATCGTTTTACAGTTCGCATTGAATGCAGCTGAAGTCTTCATATCAGAATTATGAGCTGTAGACATGGATCACTGATAATCATAATGATTTATTATGAGTTTTCCAGTGCGTCCTTAAAAATATTGTCTGCTCATCATTTTTTGGTACGCAGTCCAGAAAAATAAAAAGTCAAATTGGCAACCCTAGAATTAGGATCTGATATTCAAGAGTGGACAAACCTCAAATGCAATCAGTTTAACGGGTTAATGGTTTTGAGAATAGCAAATCTATTGCAGATCCCTAAAAGAGATTTTTTTTTATCTCCTAATTGAGAAACCATAACTTCTTCACTTTCAAAACAGCACAACTGCTTTTGCCTTCTAAATAAAATGATAATTTTTGGACTGCTTGTGAGAAGATTATTGATTTTTAATTTTGAAAAGAAAAAAAAAGAAATTGATACTCCCAAACAGAGTGATCTATTTCAAGTGTTTATTTTATTTTTGTTAATGTTGATGATTATTGCTTACAGCCAATGAAAACCCAAAAGTCATTATCTCAGTAAATTAGAATAGTTTATAACACCAGTTTGAAAAATGATTTTAAATCTGAAATATTGGCCTACTGAAATGTGTGTTCAGTAAATGCACTCAATACTTGGTCGGGGCTCCTTTTGCATCAATTACTGCATCAATGCGGCATCGCATGGAGGTGATCAGCCTGTGGCACTGCTGAGGTGTTATGGAAGCCCAGGTTGCTTTGATAGCAGCCTTCAGCTCATCTGCATTGTTGGGTCTGATGTCTCTCATCTTCCTCTTGACAATACCCCATAGATTCTCTTTGGGGTTAAGGTCAGGTGAGTTTGCTGGCCAATCAAGCACAGTTATACTGTTGTTTGTAAATCAGGTATTGGTACTTTTGGCAGTGTGGACAGGTGCCAAGTCCTGCTGGAGAATGAAATTTCCATCTCCAAAAACCTTGTCGGCAGACGGAAGCATGAAGTGCTCTAACATTTTCTGGTAGGCGGCTGCTCTGACTTTGGTCTAGATAAAACACAGTGGACCTACACCAGCAGATGACATGTCTCCCCAAACCATCAGTGATTGTGGATAATTCACACTAAACCTCAAGCAGCTTGGATTGTGTGCCTCTCCACTCTTCCTACAGACTTTGGGACCTTGACTTCCAAATGAAATGCAAAATTTACTTTCATCTGAAAGCAACATCTGGGACCACTGAGTAACAGTTCAGTTCTTTTTCTCCTTGGCGCAGGTAAGATGCTTCTGGCGTTGTCTATTGGTCATGAATGGCTTGACACAAGGAATGCGACACTTGTAGCCCATGTCCTTGATACGTCTGTGTGTGGTGACTCTTGAAGGAATGACTCCTGCAGCAGTCACCTCCTTGTGAATTTCCCCAAAATTTTTGAATGGCCTTTTCTTAACACTCCTTTCAAGGCTGCGGCTATCCCTGTTGCTTGTGTACCGTTTTCAGCCACACTTTTTCCTTCCTCTCAACTTTCCATTAATATGCATGGCTACAGCACTCTGTGAACAGCCAGCTTCTTTAGCAATGACCTTTTGTGGCTTACTCTCCTTGTGTAGTGTGTCAATGACTGCCTTCTGGACATCTGTCAAGTCAGCAGTCTTCACGATTATGTGGAGCCTACTGAAACAGAATAAGGGACCTTTTTAAACGCTTAGGAAGCCTTTTCAGGTGTTTTTGTTAATTATTCTAATTTACTGAGATAATGAGTTTTGGGTTTTCATTGGCTGTAAGCGATAATCATCAACATTAACAGAAATAAACACTTGAAATAAATCACTCTGTTTGTAATGACTATATAATATATGAGTTTCACTTTTTGTATTGAAGAACTGAAATAAATTAACTTTTTGATGATATTCTAATTTTGTGAGAAGCACCTGTATGCGTATGTAAAGACTTATATTGTAAAAGGGACTCACACATAGAACATATATTGAGCCCAGGAGCATAGCTACTGGGGGGGCACAGGGGGCAGAGGGGGCCATCGCCCCGGGCCCCGCGCTCTGAGGGGGTCCACCCGGATCTACGCTACTGTAACTGTATTGGTGCGCTGCGCGTGCCGATGCAGTTATATTCTGTGGCAGAACAGGGAGAATCAATCTCCCTGCTCTGCCGCTATGGGGCCCCTGAGCAGGTGGGGGACCCGGTGCCAGCAGTGGGCCCCCCGCCCGTTATCGCAAGGTGAGCTGTATCGGCATCTAGCCGATACAGCTCACTGCATTGATGAGAGAAGGAGTGCTGCGCTGCGCTCCTTCACCCATCATCCCTCACACTGACAGCGGGTGCGATGATGTCACCGCCCGGTGCCCGCTGTCAGTAGATGAGCGGGAGCAGGGAGCGCCGCTGGAACAAGGAGGAAGAGAGGTGAGTATTTATTGTTTATTTATAGGATCTGCCTATGGGGGGTGCCTTATATACAGGATCTGGCTATTGGGGGGGGTGCTGCCTCATATACAGGATCTGCCTATTGGGGGATGCTGCCTTATATACAGGATCTGCCTATTGGGGGGGTGCTGTCTTATATACAGGATCAGGCTATGGGGGTGCTGCCTTATATACAGGATCTGCCTATTGGGGGGTGCTGCCTTTTATACAGGATCTGCCTATTGGGGGGTGCTGCCTTATAAACAGGATCTGCCTATTGGGGGGTGCTGCCTTATGTACAGGATCTGGCTATGGGGGGGTGCTGCCTTATATACAGCATATGCCTATTGAGGGGGTGCTGCCTTATATACAGGATCTGCCTATTGGGGGGGTGCTGCCTTATATACAGGATCTGGCTATGGTGGGTGCTGCCTTATATACAGGATCTGCCTATTAGGGGGTGCTGCCTTATATACAGGAGCTGCCTATCGGGGGAGGGTGCTGCCTTATATACAGGATCTGCCTATTGGGGGGGGCTGCCTTATATACAGGATCTGCCTATGGGGGGTGCTGCTTTATATACAGGATCTGGCTATGGGGGTGCTGACTTATATACAGGATCTGCCTATTGGGGGGTGCTGCCTTATATACAGGATCTGGCTATTGGGGGAAGGGTGCTGCCTTATATACAGGATCTGATTATTGGGGGGGCTGCCTTATATACAGGATCTGCTTATTGGGGGGTGCTGCCTTATATACAGGATCTCCTTATTGGGGGGGTGCTGCCTTATATACAGGATCTGGCTATGAGGGGTGCTGCCTTATATACAGGATCTGCCTATGGGGGGTGCTGCCTTATATACAGGATCTGGCTATGGGGGGTGCTGCCTTATATACAGGATCTGCCTATTGGGGGGTGTTGCCTTATATACAGGATCTGCCTATTGGGGGGGCTGCCCTATATACGGGATCTGCCTATTGGGGGGTGCTGCCTTATATACAGGATCTGCCTATTGGGGGGGCTGCCTTATATACAGGATCTGCCTATTGGGGGTGCTGCCTTATATACAGGAACTGGCTATTGGGGGGGCTGCCTTATTTACAGGATCTGCCTATTGGGGGGTGCTGCCTTATATACAGGATCTGCCTATTGGGGGGGCTGCCTTATATACAGGATCTGCCTATTGGGGGGTGCTGCCTTATATACAGCATTTGCCTATTGAGGGGGTGCTGCCTTATATACAGGATCTGCCTATTGGGGGGTGCTGCCTTATATACAGGATCTGGCTATGGGGGTGCTGACTTATATACAGGATCTGCCTATTGGGGGGTGCTGCCTTATATACAGGATCTGGCTATGGGGGGTGCTGCCTTATATACAGCATCTGCCTATTGAGGGGGTTCTGCCTTATATACAGGATCTGCCTATTGGGGTGCTGCCTTATATACAGGATCTGCCTATTGGGGGGAGGGTGCTGCCTTATATATAGGATGTGGCTATAGGGGTGCTGCCTTGTATACAGGATCTGCCTATAGGGGTACTGTCTTATACTACAGGGTCTGCCTGTGGGGGTGCTGCCTTATACTATATTGAGGACTATCTGGCACATTATACTATATGGAGGTTATCTATTGAGCCATCATACAGTGTGGGGATTACAGTGAAGGGGCATCATGCGGTGTGGGGATTACAGTGAGGGGGCCATCATACAGTGTTGGAGCCATCAAACAGTTTGGAGGCTAATAAGGGGTCAGTATACTGTGTGGGTGGTACTATACAGTTAGGGGGCATTATACTGTGTATAGGGGAGCTGTATGGGGGAAGACTCAGGACATTATTAAATGTAAAGTGGGCACTCATTGTTATAGGGGAATTCAGGTTACTGTGACTATCAAAGGGGCACACAGGGCAATATTACTTTCTAGGGGGCAAAATGTGGGCACTGTTTTCTAGGGCACATGCACCTGGCATTACTTTAGATGGTACAGAGAACCACACAGTAGGTGCAGTAATAGGGACATATACGGCAGCAGCGGCTCAGTATTGGGGTATCAGGTGCAGTAATAGGGACACATATGGCAGCAGCGGCTCAGTATTGAGGTATCAGGTGCAGCAATAGGGACACATACGGCAGCAGCAGCTCAGTATTGGAGTATCAGGTGCAGTAATAGGGACACATACGGCAGCAGCGGCTCAGTATTGAGGTATCAGGTGCAGCAATAAGGACACATAAGGCAGCAGCCGCTCAGTATTGGAGTATCAGGTGCAGCAATAGGGACACATACGGCAGCAGCGGCTCAGTATTGGGGTATCGGGCAGTAATAGGGACACATACGGCAGCAGCGGCTCAGTATTGGGGTATCAGGGGCAGTAATAGGGACACATACGGCAGCAGCGGCTCAGTATTGGGGTATCAGGGGCAGTAATAGGGACATATACGGCAGCAGAGGCTCAGTATTGGGGTATCAGGGGCAGTAAAAGGGTCACATACAGCAGCAGCGGCTCAGTATTGGAGTATCAGCAAGATAAGGAGTTTGTGCAGGTTGGGAATAGATGGTGTTGGGGCTGGAATATTAGAAGTGAAACGTGTCTTTGTTGTAATCTCTGCAGACGAGTCCTGGCTGAAAGAAGTTGTCATGTCGGTCTGGGCCTGATGGAAAAGACGTGAAAAGTGAACGATTCCATCATAAAGGACAACAGCGGTAAGACATTATCTGTAACTGTGCTGTGATCTTACATGTTCTGCAGGGCTGGTATCTACCACTGACCATATGGCGGTAATATCCATGTTGGTCTTTATGTAGAGATTATGTTCAATAATAGCGTGGTCATCTGCTGAGGTTCTCCTCCACTATTAGAGCGTGTCACCCAGTTATAATCAAGGTTACCTGGTTAGGGGCCCACTCAGAAGCTTCGCCCCCCTGAACCAAAACCCTAGCTACGCCTCTGATTGAGCCATATAGTCTGAAGTGTGGTGACGTCACTGTGTAGAGGAGCAGAATGGCAATGGATCCTTGAGAAGGTGGCCAAAGATATGAATATTAATACACTCACACTAGACAGGTTATACATATACAGATTTAAATTTTTTATTTGCATTTAAGAGCCCAAAAGAGGTTCAATGTAGTTCTAGTATACCTCATTGGGTTATAAACATGTTCCAGGAAATTATAGGATTTAGTTTTTTTTATTTGGAACAAATAAAATTATTTTGTGAAAATTCGGAGAAGCTGGTGAATTTGAATTTCCAAAGATCCGTTCATCGCTAGTGAATATATGCATGTGTTCCCACATCTTTAGAACATTGTGACACTAGTCTCTACTCACTGAAATTCAGTGAGGCAGAAGAGTCAGACATTCAGGGGTCAATACCGGAACACATCTCCAAAGTCTTTCAGGTATGCTGGCAGACCCTGAAGGCTAGCGGAGCAAATATGCACAGAATGAAGACACTTTTTATGATAGTTGGGGCCCAACTTAACAATATCTTTTTGCCACCAATCAATTACAGGATTATGAACATGCAGCCAAGGAAACCCAAACACCAACCAGCAGGTAAATTATTGAAGACATAACAGGAGATGGACTCAGAGTGGAGTGTTCCCACTCTTAGTGTGAATTCCACCGTTACCAGCTGGACAAAGTTCCGGAGTAACGGTGTTTTGTCAATAGCAACAATCTCAAGAGGTCTTTCCAATGTAACTGTCCCTAATCCTAATTTAAGAACCAGTCCAAAATCAATTCAAAAAGTTCACTGCAGACCCACAGTCAATGAAAGCAAGTGCAGATAACCAGAGGTTTTGAAAACATAGTTCCACGTTCAACAGTATTTTATCTGAGGAGTAAAAGGGTACCTGGAAGTCTGAGCCACCTCCTCAAATATTACCCAGACTTAAGCGTTTCCCGGTGGCTTGTTTGCTTTAGGTTGAATCTAGCAGCCGTTGAAATAATGTCCAGCACAACCACAGTAGAAGCAGAGCCCCAGATCAGACCGATGTCTCCTCTCCATGGCCCGAGAGCTGGCTGTTGCAGCCTCTAAAGCCAGGGTGTCCTTAAGAGCATCCATTAGGCCACAGCGAAACTGACACCTGAGAGCAGCATCATTCCATAGAACTTCAGATGACAATTGTTGGAACTATAATCCTAAGCGGTGCAGCACCTCTTCATCAGGTTCATGATCTTAGCCTCTGCTACCTGGACCCTATCAGGTTCGTCATAAATCATCCCTAAAGTGTCAAAAAAGGCATCAACAGAAGAGCATTCTGGGGCTATTGGGGACAAAGAGAATTCCCAAGTGAGGACCCCCACCCAATAGGAACAGAATTATACCCACCTGCTGGGACTCAACCCCAGAAGACTGGGGTCTTAGGGTAAAAAATAATTTACAGCTCTCCTTAAATACCCCAAATTGATCCTTCCCCCTGAAAATCTGTCAGGAAGTGCCACAACTGGTTCAGGGGAGGTCAACTGTATGTCAGCGAGTCCAGGAGACATAACTACTGTCGATAGCGGAGCGCTTTGTGAATCACCCAGAGTACCCAGTGTTTGCTTTAGGTTGAATCTAGCAGCCGTTGAAATAATGTGCAGCACAACCACAGTAGAAGCAGAGCCCCAGATCAGACCGATGTCTCCTCTCCACGGCCCGAGAGCTGGCTGTTGCAGCCTCTAAAGCCAGGGTGTCCTTAAGAGTATCCATTAGGCCACAGCGAAACTGACACCTGAGAGCAGCATCATTCCATAGAATTTCAGATGACAATTGTTGGAACTATAATCCTAAGCGGTGCAGCACCTCTTCATCAGGTTCATGATCTTAGCCTCTGCTACCTGGACCCTATCAGGTTCGTCATAAATCATCCCTAAAGTGTCAAAAAAGGCGTCAACAGAAGAGCATTCTGGGGCTATTGGGGACAAAGAGAATTCCCAAGTGAGGACCCCCACCCAATAGGAACAGAATTATACCCACCCGCTGGGACTCAACCCCAGAAGACTGGGGTCTTAGGGTAAAAAATAATTTACAGCTCTCCTTAAATACCCCAAATTGATCCTTCCCCCTGAAAATCTGTCAGGAAGTGTCACAACTGGTTCAGGGGAGGTCAACTGTATGTCAGCGAGTCCAGGAGACATAACTACTGTCGATAGCGGAGCGCTTTGTGAATCACCCAGAGTACTAAACTGACTCTGCAGCTAGGACTGTGATGATTCTAGCCTCTTATGATCCGTGGCTAGATTCTGAACCATCTGGGTCAGATTCATCACCTGATCACAGAGTGCACAAACTGGGTCCATTGTTCAGATGGGTGAAGCTGGGGTGGTATGGGGAGACGTGATAACACAGCTTGTCTAATTCATGATGAGTTTGCTCTTCTGACTCCAACGCGCCCCATCATTAAGACCAGTATAAATATTGCTGGTCTTGATGAATTAAGGCCAAAGAAACTAAACCACTGGTTATTAGGGAATAGGGCAATAAAAGCAATGAGCATTAGTTAGTTGATAATAAGCCACTGTGGCTTTGTGCTGTGCCACTGCCATGAACCTTAGCTGTCCTGAAAAATGATCATCAGTGGAATTGACATGGAAGATGAGGTGTAGCATATAGTAGGGTCTTAGGCTACGTTCACATTGGCGTTCCGCCAATGTGCGTCGCTGTTGCGCCGGCGACGCAGCGGCGACGCAGCGGCGACGCGCCCCTATGTTTAACATAGGGGACGCGTGCGTTGTTTTGGTGGCGTTTTTCGCCACGTGCGTCGTTTCCGACGCTAGCGTCGGACGCAAGAAAACGCTACATTGTAGCATTTTCTGTGCGTCCGATTTTCGTCAAAAACGACGCACGCGTCGCAAAACGCGCGCGTTTTTGCGCGCGTTTGCGCGCGTTTTTACGTGCGTCGCGCGTTGCGTCGCCGACGCAGGGCGGCGCAACGCTAGTGTGAACCTAGCCTTACAATATCAGAATAACTACTGTAGTGCATCCTACCGATGAGGCAGTGATGAGGCAGTGACCCACAAAGTTTAAACATAAAAGTCTCTTTAATGTGTTATCTTCACACAGAAAAGATTCCAAGCATATAACTTCAGTGCATATTATCAGGGTTCAATTCACACCAGTTCATAGCACTTCATAGTATACAGCATCCTTTAGATTGCAGTCACTACACACGCCTCTGACTAGTTCCCGTGGGTGTCCTGCACCACTGTTTCACAGTCTCTACTCACAGCCAAACACAGACCATGACATCCTCTTGTCTGCAGCTGTGACACACGTTAGTCCTTCATTCGAGCACAGGACAGTCTACCTCTGGTTCACCTCCGGGCACAAGACCTGTCCACATCCGTGACCAGTCATCATGGACAGCATCACCACTGTGTATGCTGTGGGTTGCCAGGCCTCACTCTGGCCCTGACTGTTATGATCTGGTGATTAAGGAGCGACATGCGTCTAGCTCTGAGCAGGTGGCAACTATACTGACCGCAGTCCCTAAGCTCAACACAACACTAGAAGTAGCCGTGGAATGCTCCTAACTCTGCCTAGGCATCTCGTCACAGCCTAAGAGCTAACTACCCCCTAAAGATAGAAGCAGGAAAACTATCTTGCCTCAGAGAAAATCCCCAAAGGATAGATTAGCCCCCCACAAATAATGACTGTGAGAGGAGAAGGAAATGACATACGTAGTATGAAACAAGATTTAGCACAGGAGGCCACTTCTAGCTAGAAAGAAATAGTACAGGACAGAACGCTGTGCGGTCAGTATTAAAAACTAGAAAAAGTCCACCGCAGAGAAATGCAAAAATCTCCACACCTGACTAAAGGTGTGGAGGGCAAACTCTGCTGCCCAGAGCTTCCAGCTTAGCTGAATAGATCCATACTGAAAAGCTGGACAAATGAACAAAAACAAAGAAAGTGCTGAACAACAAAGTCCACAACAAGTGAACAGCAAAAGGACAAGCAAGGACTTAGCTTTGATGAACTGGTCAGAGTGTCAGGAAAGTCCTAAGAGCAATGACTCCAGGCAGGAACAATTGACAACCAGAATCCCTCAATGTCTGTCTGCTATTTCATCCTTCTTCTCCACTAGATTTCTAAAACTTAACATGGACAAAACAGAATTCATCATCTTTCCCCCATCTCACGCGACCCCCCCAACGAACCTATCCATTACAGTAAATGGCTGCCCACTCTCCCCAGTCCCACAAGCTCGCTGCCTCGGGGTAATCCTTGACGCTGATCTCTCCTTCAAACAACATATCTAAGCCCTTTCCACTTCCTGCCGCTTTCAACTCAAAAATATTTCACGAATCCGTTCATTCCTCACCCACGAATCTGCAAAAACCCTAGTCCATGCCCTCATCTCTCGCCTTGACTACTGCAACCTCCTGCTCTGTGGCCTCCCCTCTAACACTCTCGCACCCCTCCAATCTATTCTAAACTCTGCTGCCCGACTAATCCACCTGTCCCCCCGCTATTCCCCGGCCTCTCCCCTCTGTCAATCCCTTCACTGGTTCCCCATTGCCCAGAGACTCCACTACAAAACCCTTACCATGACGTACAAAGCCATCCACAACCTGTGTCCTCCATACATCTGTGACCTTGTCTCCCGGTACTTACCTACCCGCAACCTCCGATCCTCACAAGATCTCCTTCTCTACTCCCCTTTTATCTCCTCTTCTCACAATCGTATACAAGATTTCTCTCGCGTATCACCCCTACTCTGGAACCCTCTACCACAACACATCAGACTCTCGCCTACCATCGAAACCTTCAAAAAGAACCTGAAGACCCACCTCTTCAGACAAGCCTACAACCTGCAGTAACCACCGATCGACCAAACCGCTGCATGACCAGCTCTTCCCTCACCTACTGTATTCTCACCCATCCCTTGTAGATTGTGAGCCTTCGCGGGCAGGGTCCTCATTCCTCCTGTACCAGTTATGACTTGTATTGTTTAAGATTATTGTACTTGTTTTTATTATGTATACCCCTCCTCACATGTAAAGCGCCATGGAATAAATGGCGCTATAACAATAAATAATAATAAATAATAAATAATAATAACTGGCATTGAATGAGGGATAAGGCCAGACTAATATAGCCGAGCCAGAAAGACGATCAGTGAAAACAGCTGCTGAAGCTAAATCCAAGAAGCAGCCATACCACTCAAAACCACAGGAGGGAGCCCAAGAGCAGAACTCACAAAAATGCTACTTACAACCACCGGAGGGAGCCCAAGAGCGGAATTCACAACACCTGACACACCTGAGACTCCTCAGACTCACTCCACTCTCTATACTACAGGGCTTTTAACAATTGTAATCACAGCTACACCTGTGACTGCAATGCCCCCTCATGGCCTCACTACGCCTCTGTGCGTATCCTGGGGAGAACAAACAGTGCTCCCTAGCTGTAACAGGGGTCACTGCCTCACACTACTAAAACTATTAAATATTACTTCCTTAGCACAAGAACTAAATAATGCAGAATAATAAATTAATGAAAGAAACTAAATTAATAGCCACAAGATTTTTGAATTACAATGCCACTTTTCTGATTGCTTTTTTACTTATCACAGCATCTACCAACTCCAACAAAACTGTTTAGATTCCATCAGTAGAGTAATTTGTTTCATTTTCTATGTAATCCATGTAAAATGTTAATACCCCACAGAATTTTTTCAGATTTATTTATTTTCACAAACTGCATTTACTCTGCAATTTCTGGCTTGTCACACCAAAATCCAATAATGAAAATAAACACCAAGCATTTTATTCCCAAGCTAATTTCGCACAGTTCATCATCATGTTCGGTATTGTTCTGCTGCACTATAGTGTTACAGGGCAAAATATATCTAACATCTCAGCAAAAAAATGTGACTGCAAATTCTCATAGTAGGTGGCGTTTATTGCTAATAGCTAGTGCAAGGCGTACCAACAGTTGTGTGTGGAGTTCTATGTTATAAAGTTATTTCCCAAAGAATTTTCAGTCCAACTTTAGTAGCTGCAGTTTAAGTAAGGCAAGTAGCAATTACCGAGACATAGTGTCAGGATTAAGAAACTAAAGGTGTCAATAAAAGCTCAAGGGAGACAGTGTGCCAGTAAATAAATAGTGGAGAAGATATGTAGCCCTACTGGGAAAATGAGCGCTTTGTGTTAGGTGGACAGAAAAAGCAATTATTGTAAAGAAAGAGCTGCAAAACTGAAATGTTTTTAGTATTCCATTATTGTTGAAAAGAAGACAATACATATATTACAAATATTACAAATTGTCGGTGGTACATTTCTGTGATGGTTAACGCTTATAAAATGTTTGAAGAATATTTCCAATTATTATTGTATTTATTTTTTGTCAAATAATTTTTTTTGCCTATTACTTGTGCATGGCTATATTCAACCAGTCTCTGCTCTCCAATGAAATACATACCCAAAGAGGCTAGTTCTAAGGAAGTGGGAGTTTGCTAGTGCCAGAGCTGGGGTTTGACCATAGGGAGTAACAGACATTGATAGATTAGGGAACATTTTATGCAGATCGCCTCTTCAGAAAGGAAGAGGACTAAAACTCTAAAGGTAAAAAAATTTCACAGAAAACAATCCCTAATACTAAAAATATCTTTATTAACAGTAATTAAAAACAACAAAGTGCATACAAATCCATCACCAAAAGAAAACACGTGAAAATAGAAAAAGAACATAGGGAGGTGCCTGTCCCTAATAGCCTAACACTTCTCAGTACCAGGGTGCCAACCTCCGCTGGTAGGTAGGGTACTGAGAAGTGTTAGGCTATTAGGGACAGGCACCTCCCTAGGTTCTTTTTCTATTTTCAAGTGTTTTCTTTTGGTGATGGATTTGTATGCACTTTGTTGTTTTTAATTACTGTTAATAAAGATATTTTTAGTATTAGGGGTTGTTTTCTGTGAAATTGTTCTATTTATTAATCCCTCAGTATTTTTTTATTTTTCTGTGAAATTCTAAAACTGTAAAGGTACCGTCACATTTAGCGACGCTGCAGCGATATAGACAACGATGCCGATCGCTGCAGCGTCGCTGTTTAGGTCGTTGTGTGGTCGCTGGAGAGCTGTCACACAGACAGCTCTCCAGCGACCAACGATGCCGAAGTCCCCGGGTAACCAGGGTAAACATCGGGTTACTAAGCACAGGGCCACGCTTAGTAACCCGATGTTTACCCTGGTTACCATTGTAAAAGTTAAAAAAACAAACAGTACATACTTACATTCCGGTGTCTGTCACGTACCCCGCCGTCAGCTTCCCTGCACTGTGTAAGCGCCGGCCGTAAAGCAGAGCGGTGAAGTCACCTCTGTGTGCTGCTTTATGGCCGGCGCTGACAGTCAGTGCAGGGAAGCTGACGCCTGGGGACGTGACAGACACTGGAATGAAAGTATGTACTGTTTGGTTTTTTTAACTTTTACAATGGTAACCAGGGTAAACATCGGGTTACTAAGCACGGCCCTGCGCTTAGTAACCCGATATTTACCCTGGTTACCAGTGAACACATCGCTGGATCGGCGTCACACACGCTGATCCAGCGATGACAGCTGGTGATCAATGACCAAACAAAGGTCCTGATCACTCCCAGCGACCAACGATCTCCCAGCAGGGGCCTGATCGTTGGTCGCTGTCACGCATAACGATTTAGTTAACGATATCTTTGCTAGGTCACAAAAAGCAACGATATCGTTAACGAAATCGTTATGTGTGAAGGTACCTTAACACCACCTATTGGAAGTAGCAATCCTAAATGTCAATATCGACCCTCTAACGAGCCTTGCCATATGACAGGATAAAAACCAAACCAGAATCTTAACTTGCAGACTTGGTGTTTCGAGGTGTTGCCCATCATTGCAAAGTATGAGATTTGATTTGGTAGTATGAGAGGCTTCTGACTGTGACCTAAGGGGTAAAGTTTCATCTTGTAGAGAGTGATAGGCTTGGCATGCCAGTGTGAGGAGGCTTATAAGTCATGCAATGCTCCTCTTTGAAAATAAATATGTAAATTGCCTTATCAGATAGAAAGAGGATTAGATCTCTAGTGTCACCTACTGGAAGTAGCAATCCTAAAAGTCACTATCAACTCTTTAATGAGCCTTGTCATATGACATAGGATAAAAGCCAAACCAGAACCTCAATTTGCAAAGTGTTTCGGAATGTTGCCTCTCATCAGTGTAAAGTATGACATCCAATTTCGTTGTAGGAGAGGCTTCTGACTGAGATCTAATGGGTAATGTTTCTCCTTATGGACACTGACATGCTTAAGGAAGCTTATATTCCATGCAATGATCCTCGGGGAAATGTACATATGTAAATTGCCTCTTCAGAGAGGACTAGAACGTTAATGCCATCTATTGTAGCAATCCTACTTCCCTACTAATCACTAGAAACAAGGCTTTGAGCTCTCAGTTCCTCCATACTCCATTAGCCCAGTAGGAGGAAATTGAATGGAGAGGTGGTCACAGGTGTTCCCTTACTCATTGAAAATAGAATTTTTTAGCAAATCACAGAAGTGCTTGCTAAATGTGTATTTTTTTGCCACCTGGATTTCTGCTCACTTGGCAACCCTTTAAGGCGGCTTTACTGAGGTGTGCGGAAACTGCATCTTTGGCATTACTGGACATCATTAATACTTCACTGATTTATAACTGCAAATTGCATGTTTCCACCTTCCCCGTACAGTGACAGGAGCATACATGCAATTATGCTTATGGAAAAGAACATATTGCCATTTTTTGCTCCACTTACCTCTCTGCTGTTATCCAGGGAGGTTTTAAGAAATTGTGTATACAGATGTGAACGGATATAAGAAGACTGATATATTTACATATAGACAGATATATATGCCTGTACAGAACACCTTGACCACCACTAACTGCATGGTATAATATAGTATAATATAATAAAATTAAAAATCTAAAAAATACAATTATAATAAAGTGCAGTCAACATATCGATGGGTATATTTATTATATGGACAAAAGTATTGGGACACACCACCTAATTATTGAATTAAGGTTTTTCAATTCAGTACCATTCCCACAGGTGTATAAATTACGCCCCTAAATTTCTGAACTAATTAGTTGTTCTAAAGAGCTCACTGTTTGGAGTAATGGAATGCCACATCACCAGTCACTTCATGAAATTTCTTTCCTCCAAAATATTCAGCTGTGGAAGTGGAAGCATTTTGGAACCAGAATAGCTCAGCCACAAAATGGAGAGCACGTACAGTTACAGGGCAATGTCAACTAATGCTGAAATGCATACTGGATAAATTTGCCTACACCCTGCTAACTCAACAACTGTTGCATCCAAACCTAATTTTTCATTAACATTACCAGAAAAACTGTACAACAGGATGTTTTTGGAATGATTTTCCATGCACAAGCAGCTGCATATAAGACTTAAAGGGAACCTGTCAGCAGGATTGTGCTCAGTAACCTACAGACAGTGTCAGGTTGGCGCCGTTATACTGACTAAAATGATACCTGGGTGATGAATTCCGTCTTTTGGTTGTTGTTTAATCTGTATTTGTAGTTTTCAGTTAATGAGATTCTTGTGCTTCGGGGCGGCCTGTGGTGGGGCTTTATGTCGTGCGCTGCTTAAATATTCATCTCTATGGGCTTATGTATTTGGTGATTAGAAAATGTATGTATGTCAGAACATATGCATCAGACACGTATCAATTCATTGTAAGGAATTGCTATAATTGTGTGTTCAGGGTAACAGCTGTTAAATAAAGTGGTATTCCCACTGAAGAGTTTTGGATACATTACTGTGTGAACAGCGTTCAAAAGGATATTGCCTTCCAATCGAATATCTAAAAAACACATTGAATGAGAAAATGTACGTTTCAGATTAAAATAATTATTATTTAGATATCTGATGAAGTTTCGTATGGTCGTCCCCCTCCCCCATATAGTGAGGATGTTATCGACACAGCGGCCATACCAAACGACGTCAGACCAGAAAAGGATTATCATCGGATTAATTTAAAATTCCTTCCAATATGCCACATACAGGATAGCCAAAGATGGTGAGAAATGCAATCCCATTAAAGCTCCTTCCAACTGTCCAAAAAACTCTCCATTACATTAGACAAAATTGTGTGACAATAAATACTGTGTAGCAGACATGATGAATTATTTCAGGTCATCTCCATATTTGCTATATTTGTTGAGATTATGTTCTGATGCTTTTAGGGCTATAGTGCTATCAGCTGTGGGATTATTAATAACACCTTTATAAATTGTATTAAATTGCATTAAATTGTTTTAAACTCTCTCTTTAAAAAGCGTCTAATGCAGGAACCCGATATTTTAATGAGTAATATGTAGAATTTATGGTTTTGAACTGTATCAATTTAATATCTACCGTATCATGGTTATAGCTTTCCTTTTCTAAATCATTAAATCATTTTGTTCCTGAAATAATATATTGTTAACCCCTTTACCCCCAAGGGTGGTTTGCACGTTAATGACCGGGCCAATTTTTACAATTCTGACCACTGTCCTTTTATGAGGTTATAACTCTGGAATGCCTCAACAGATCCCGGTGATTCTGACATCGTTTTCTCGTGACATATTGTACTTCATGATCGTAGTAAAATTTCTTTGATATTACCTGCGTTTATTTGTGAAAAAAATGGAAATTTGGTGAAAATTTTGCAATTTTCCAAATTTGAAATTTTATGCAATTAAATCACAGAGATATGTCACACAAAATACTTAATAAGTATCATTTCCCACATGTCTACTTTACATCAGCACAATTTTGGAACCAAAATTTTTTTTTGTTAGGGAGTTATAAGGGTTAAAAGTTGACCAGCAATTTCTCATTTTTACAACACCATTTTTTTTAAGGGACCACATCTCATTTGAAGTCATTTTGAGGGGTCTATATGATAGAAAATACCAAAGTGTGACACCATTCTAAAAACTGCACCCCTCAAGGTGCTCAAAACCACATTCAAGAAGTTTCACCTTCAGGTGTTTCCCAGGAATTTTTGGAATGTTTAAGTAAAAATGAACATTTAACTTTTTTTCACAAAAAATTTACTTCAGCTCCAATTTGTTTTATTTTACCAAGGGTAACAGGAGAAAATGGACCCCAAAAGTTGTTGTACAGTTTGTCCTGAGTACGTCAGTACCCCATATGTTGGGGTAAACCCCTGTTAGGACGCATGGCAGAGCTCAGAAGCGAAGGAGCGCCATTTGACTTTTCAATGCAAAATTGACTGGAATTGAGATGGGACGCCATGTTGCGTTTTGAGAGCCCCTGATGTGCCTAAACATTGAAACCCCCCACAAGTGACACCATTTTGGAAAGTAGACCCCCTAAGAAACTTATCTAGCTGTGTGGTGAGCACTTTGACCCATTAAGTGATTCAGAGAAGTTTATAATGCAGAGCCGTAAAAATAAAAAATCATATTTTTTCACAAAAATGATCTTTTCACCCCCAATTTTTTATTTTCCCAAGGGTAAGAGAAGAAATTGGAACAAAAGGTTGTTGGACAATTTGTCCTGAGTACGCTGATACCCCATATGTGGGGGTAAACCACTGTTTGGGCGCATGGCAGAGCTTGGAAGGAAAGGAGTGCCATTTGACTTTTCAATGCAAAATTAACTGGAATTGAGATGGGACGCCATGTTGCGTTTAGAGAGCCACTGATGTGCCTAAACATTGAAACCCCCCACAAGTGACACCATTTTGGAAAGTAGACCCCCTAAGGAACTCATCTAGATGTGTTGTGAGAGCTTTGAACCCCCAAATGTTTCACTACCGTTTATTATGCAGAGCCGTGAACATATAAATTCCTTTTTTTCCCACAAAAATTATTTTTTAGCCCCCAGTTTTGTATTTTCCCAAGGGTAACAGGAGAAATTGGACCCAAAAAGTTGTTTTCCACTTTGTCCTGAGTACGCTGATACCTGATATGTGGGGGGAAACCATCGTTTGGGCGCATGGGAGGGCTCGGAAGGGAAGGAGTGCCATTTGGAATGCAGACTTAGATATAATAGTCTGCAGGTGTCACATTGCGTTTGCAGAGCCCCTAATGTACCTAAACAATAGAAACCCCCCACAAGTGACCCCATATTGGAAACTAGACCCCCCAAGGAACTTATCTAGATGTGTTGTGAGAACTTTGAACCACCAAGTGTTTCATTATAGATTATAACGCAGAGCCGTGAAAATAAAAAATCTTTTTTTTTCCACAAAAATTCTTTTTAGCCCCCAGTTTTGTATTTTTCCAAGGGTAACAGTTGAAATTGGACCACAAAAGTTAATGTCCAATTTGTCCAGAGTACGCTGATACCTGATATGTGGGGGGGAACCACCGTTTGAGCGCATGGCAGAGCTCGGAAGGGAAGGAGCGTCATTTGGAATGCAGACTTAGATGGAATGGTCTGCAGGCATCACATTGCGTTTGCAGAGCCCCAAATGTACTTAAGCAGTAAAAAACCTCACAAGTGACCTCATATTGGAAACTAGACCCCCCAAGGAACTTATCTAGATGTGTTGTGAGAACTTTGAACCCCCAAGTGTTTCACTACAGTTAATAACGCAGAGCCGTGAAAATAAAAAATCATTTTTGTCCCACAAAAATGTTTTTTTAGCCCCCCCAAATTTTTATTTTCCCAAGGGTAACAAGAGAAATTCGACCCCAAAAGTTGTTGTCCAATGTGTCCTGAGTACGCTGATACCCCATATGTTGGGGTGAACCCCTGTTTGGGCGCACGGGAGAGCTCGGAAGGGAAGGAGCACTGTTTTACTTTTTCAATGCAGAATTGGCTGGAATTGAGATCTGACACCATGTCGTGTTTGGAGAGCCCCTGATGTGCCTAAACAGTGGAAACACCCCAATTATAGCTGAAACCTTAATCCAAACATACCCCTAACCCTAATCCCAACGGTAACCCTAACCACACCCCTAACTGTTATGATCTGGTGGCCTTGGAGCAGCATGAGACGTACTCTGGAGAAGGTGGCACCTGTACTGACCGCAAACCCTGAACTTAACAGCGCAACTAGAAGTAGCCGTGGGGGGTACCTAACTCTCCCTAGACCCCTCGACACAGCCTAAGAACTAACTACCCCTAAAGACAGAAACAGGAAACCTATCTTGCCTCAGAGAAAATCCCCAAAGGATAGACAGCCCCCCACAAATATTGACTGTGAGAGGAGAGGGAAATAACATACGCAGATATGAAATCAGGATTTAGCATAGGAGGCCATACTAGCTAAAAAGAAAAAATAGAACAGAGTACTATGCGATCAGTATTAAAACACTAGAAAATATCCACCACAGAAAATACAAAACACCACATCTGACTAAAGACATGGAGGGTATATCTGCCTCTCCAGAGAAAAAGCTAGGCTGCAAAAAATCCTTCACAGATTAAGCTGGACAAGACAAAAACATGAAAATGCACAGAACTATAAGGTCCACAGCAGGTGGACAGCAAAAACAAAGCCAGGACTTATCTTTGAAGAAAAGCACAGCAAACAGGAGAGACCAGAAGGGATGTGAATCCTCCAAAAACAATGGACAACTGGCACTGACTAAAGGATCAAGCAAGGCTATATAGCCCAGCCCAAATTGCAAAAAATAGATACACCTGATAAATGCTGCGATCCAACTACCGCAGCACTACCACTCATAACCACCGGAGGGAGCCCAAGAGCAGAATTCACAACACCTAACCCTGACACACCCCTAACCCTAATCCCAACCCTATTCTCAACCGTAAATGTAATCCAAACCCAAACTTTAGCCCCAACCCTAACCCTAACATAAGCCCCAACCCTCACCCTAACTATAGCCCCAACCCTAACTGTAGCCTTAACCCTAGCCCCAACCCTAACCCTAGCACTAACCCTAGCCCTAACACTAACCCTAGCCCTAACCATAGCCCTAACCCTAACCCTAGCCCTAACCCTAACTCTAGCCCTAACCCTAGCCCTAACCCTAACCCTAGCCCTAACCTTAGCCCTATCTCTAACCCTAGCCCTAATGGGAAAATGGAAATAAATACATTTTTTAAATTTTTTAATTTTTCCTAACTAAAGGGGTGATGAAGGGGGTTTGATTTACTTTTCTAGCGGGTTTTCTAGCGGATTTTTATGATTGGTAGCCGTCACACGCTGAAAGACGCTTTTTATTGCAAAAAATACTTTTTGCGTTACCACATTTTGAGAGCTATAATTTTTACATATTTGGGTCCACAGAGTCATGTGAGGTCTTGTTTTTACGGGACGAGTTGACGTTTTTATTGGTAACATTTTCGGGCATGTGACATTTTTTGATCGCTTTTTATTCCGATTTTTGTGAGGCAGAATGACCAAAAACCAGCTATTCATGAATTTCTTTTGGGGGAGGCATTTATACCATTCTGCATTTGGTAAAATGGATAAGGCAGTTTTATTCTTCGGGTCAGTACGATTACAGCGATACCTCATTTACAGTTAAGTCCATATATATTTGGACAGAGACAACATTTTTCTAATTTTGGTTATGGACATTAACACAATGGATTTTAAACAAAACAATTCAGATGCAGTTGAAGTTCAGACTTTCAGCTTTCATTTGAGGGTATCCACATTAAAATTGGATTAAGGGTTTAGGAGTTTCAGCTCCTTAACATGTGCCACCCTGTTTTTAAAGGGACCAAAAGTAATTGGACAATTGACTTCAAGGCTATTTCATGGACAGGTATGGGCAATCCCTTCGTTATGTCATTCTCAATTAAGCTTTAAAGGGAACCTGTCACCCCGTTTTTTCAGTATGAGATAAAAATACTGTTAAATAGGGCCTGAGCTGTGCGTTACTATAGTGTATTTTGTGTACCCTGATTCCCCACCTATGCTGCTGAAATAACTTACCAAAGTCGCCGTTTTCGCCTGTCAATCAGGCTGGTCTGGTCAGATGGGCGTGGTGACATCGCTGTTTCTTCCCCCAGATCTTGCATATCTTTCCGTTGGTGGCGTAGTGGTTTGCGCATGCCCAACTTCTGAATCCACTGCGCAGGCGAAGAAAAAACGCGCGATCGGCGCTATTTCCCTGGTGATCGGTGGGGGCGGCCATCTTCCTGAGGCCACACGTGCGCATATGGAGTCCTCTGCTGCCCGGGGCTTCAGGAAAATGGCCGCGGGATGCCGCACGTGCGCAGATGGAGATCGCGGTGGCCATTTTCCTGAAGCCGAGATGCGGGGTGCGCGATAGTGGGACCAGGTGACCCCCTTTTAAGGTATATTGTGGATAGAATTGCCTTATTTATGGTCGTATTTATTTGCACACCGCACTTTATGGGTGTTTGTTCACTGACCCGCTTGTGGTATGTAGTATGCCCTGCGGGCGTTTCTATATAGTTCTGGTTTTCAGCATATTGCACTTTATTTGTGATTATTATTATCCCGCAGCCCCCCCTTTTTTTAAGTGCCCTGCGGTGGTACACACATATTGATTGAATTTTTGCACTATTTTTAAGCATTATTAATTATATATCTTTTTCAACTTGATCTGTTTGCCTGTGCACTTTGGTATTACACTACTTATTTTGGCGGTTTTTAATTTAATTAATTTTTTTAATTATTTATATCGACCATGAATTTTTGGTAAAAAATGTATGAGATTTTCCTGTGAGGTCACCTATTTATACCTTATTGGTTTTATATTTTTTTACTGTCCTGTTATAGTTCGCGTACTGATGATTGATTATTTATTTATTTTTTATTGTGCCACTTGTCACCATAAATAAAGGATATTTGAGAAATATTTTCTGCGTGGGTACACTTTCTCGGCCGTTCATGTTTTAGTTGTGGTTGGTTCTTCATGTTTCAGAACGCTCAGCAACTTAAGGAACAAGGTTGTGAGAGCAGATATTGGTTCTCGGTTAAGTGTACCTCACCAGACGTTTTTACAAACACAAAGGAAAGGCACTTTCCCTTGTTTACAATGTGCACAATGTGCGAATGTATTGAAAGGCCCAAATATCTCCCATCCTTTAACAGGGGCTTACATTCCGATACGGGGTTTTTTCACATGTAATTCCAAACAAGTGATATATGCTATAAAATGCCCCTGCGGTAAGATTTATATGGGTGAAACCACCCAAGCCATAAAAGACCGCATTTCTCATCATAAGTCGGATATACGTTGTGGAAAACTCCATTTACCTATTCCGTACCATTTTCATGAAGCAGGGCACTCTGTCACACAATTAAGGTTCTTAGTTCTTGAAGAAGTCTCTCTGAATTGAAGAGGGGGTGATATAAATAAGAAACTTTTACAGCAAGACGCGAATTGGATACACTTTTTACAGAGTTTAGAACCCAAAGGGTTAAATAGGGATTACAATCTCACAGGTCTTTTTCATTAAAGAGATGGGGTTACATAGATTGGCACTATAGATATAGTAGGATCTTAGACTGATTTGACTCCCTATACTGAGTCCTGTAGATCACTAGTCAATGGTATATACCCATTATTATCATATGTTGTATAACTATTTTATGTACCATATTAGTTATTCTTTTGGTGTGTAGTTTTTTAATATCGGATGATATTCATTGATAGGGACATATAAGGGATTTGGGAAATGTTGTCTGTGTTCGTTGTGTCTATATATATATATATATATATATATATATATATATATATATATATATATATATATATATATATATATAGCATTAACCATATGGATTAGATATGACTCTTGTTTCATAAGTTCGTTTTTTATTAATTCCTTTTTTATCTTTTTAGGCAGCCAATTGAATACTCCTCCTTTTCTTTTTCACCAATACTTTACCTGGTCCGCACGCTCCAGCGCTGAATATGCTGACCCACTGCATACACTGAGACGGACGGCGCACTTCCGCGTTCCACAGCTGCGTTCCACAGAGGCGAACGTACCTCGAACACATCAGGGTGACGTACTTCCGGTTGCGCCGGTCCCCCCTGCGTGTCACTTAGCGTTCCAGGCACTTTGGTTAGATGTCATTTCCGGGTGGGTAACTATAAGAGATGAGCGCGTCACTAGGAAAGATGCAGGCGATTTCCCAGTGTCTTGTGTGCGGTCTGCAGTCACATTTACCACCGGATCCATTAGCGGTAAGTGCACTTCTTGTACTGCGGGGGAGTCTTTCTGTTTCTGTTTTTGTTTTTATATTGGTAGTGCCGTTGATTAGCGCCATATTCTTATTTGGTCCTCTGCTTTTGTCCAGAGCTCCTATTGGAGTCATATACCTGACAGGTCGGTCTTTGTTAGTCAATGCGCTTTCCACAGTTTCCACATTTATCTGGTAAGCTACTTTAATTCTTTTTTGCTTTGCATTTTTTTATAACAAGGTTGCAGTATTTCCATATATGATTAGTATGGGGTGATCCCTTCAATATTTCTTATCCGTCTATGGGACACAGAGGGGTTTTCATGAAGACCCTATTTATTATTTGGTATACGCAGTATATATGATTTTTTTCTATCTATATGATGATATGTGGAAAATCTCTAGTGTGAACATGACCCCTTTAAAGATTGAAACAAATCTAACATTATATTGTATAAAAATTATTAATAATCATAATATGTCATTGATGTAGAGATAAAAAGAAGATACTTTTATGTTTGTTTGTGTAGAGATATAAATTACATATGTGTATATACAAAAAAAGTGTACAAAACATATGGATTGTTATTGGTTACTATGATATCTAGTGATGTCTTTTCTTTTTTGTACCCTAGTCTGATGAAGGTCATAAAGACCGAAACGTTATATTGAATTTACTGGGAACACATGAATTAATAAAAATATATAAAAATATTTTTTGAGTGCCGGATTTTGGAATATGTTGGAGTTGATTTGAGGTGTGGTGGTTGCATTTGGAAGGTTTTGCTGTGAAGTAAACATGCGGTCAAAGGAGCGCTCCATGCAGGTAAAACAAGCCATCCTTAAACTGCGAAAACAGAAAAAAAAACATCCGAGAAATTGCTACAATATTAGGAGTGACAAAATCTACAGTTTGGTACATCCTGAGAAAGAAAGAAAGCACTGGTGAACTCATCAATGCAAAAAGACCTGGGCGCCCATGGAAGACAACAGTGGTGGATGATCGCAGAATAGTCTCCATGGTGAAGAGAAACCACTTCACAACAGCCAACTAAGCGAACAACACTCTCCAGGAGGTAGGCATATCAATATCCAAATCTAATATATAAAGCTGAATGTGTGTGTGTATGTGTGTGTGTGTATGTCCGGGATTGGCATCTGCACCGTCGCAGCTACAGCCACAAAATTTTGCACAGTCACACGTCTGGACCCCGAGAGCGTCATAGGCTATGTTGTGAGGCGAAATTTTAAAACCGCGGTTCCAATTCACCAAACAATTTTGCCCCTATCTACATAATGGGGAAAAAAGTGAAAGGAAAAGTGTTGGAGGCGTCGCAGCTACAGCCACAAAATTTTGCACAGTCACACGTCTGGACCCTGAGAGCGTCATAGGCTATTTTGTGAGGTGAAGTTTTAACCCTGCGCGTTCCAATTCACCAAACAATTTTGCCCCTATCTACATAATGGGAAAAATGAAAGGAAAAGTGTAGGAGGCAAATTGACAGCTGCCAGATGTGAACAAGGGGGACTTAAAGAATGAGAGTGATGGCGCCAAAGAGTATATACCGTACAGTTGCTAAGGTGGGGCCCCGACATGGGATACTCACCACACACGGGGATATAAACACACACAAAATGCGCCACACACTACCACGTGCTTGAACACATATTACCCTCAGCACACATTTCACCACAAATACACCAACCTCGCCACATAAAAGTCGAAACACAAAAGTCGACACTCAAAACTCGCCACGCGCAGAACTCGCCACATGCAAAAACTAGGCTCTTGCAAAACTCGCCACAAGTGCAAAACTCACCTCATGGAAAACTCGCCACACGCAAAACTTGCACACGCGGAAAAATTGCCCCATGCACAAATGTTGCAACACATGCAAAAGTTGCCCCACACAAAACTTGCACATACTCAAAAGGCACCACACATAAAACTCGCCACGCGCAAAACTCGCCATGCGCAAAACTTGCTGCACACAACTTGCTACACTAACCTGTCACATGCAACTCGACACAAAAAGTTGCTACACGCATGTTGCCACACAAAACTCATCTCACAAAAGTCGCTACATGCATGTCGCCACACGCAACTCAACACACACAACTTGACAAACGAAACTCGCCCTAAAACACACACAAGTCTGGTATTATCCTTCAAAAATAAAAATCTGATTAATAAGCAGACAAACTACAACAAATATACCATATAGGAAATACGGCAGCTGTCAGTCACATGACCTGTCTATTATGTGTATGTGTGAGCTAATATATACTGCCAGGGGGAGGGCTTCCTGTTGGCTGGGGATTTATCAGGCTGCCAATTTAGCTTACAAATACTGAGGTAAAAATACTGAGCAAATAACGTGTGAACGAGGTCTAATACAGGAGGAGATAACATACAGGTATATACTATATACAGGGGAGATGACACACAGGTATATACTATATAGAGGAGGAGATGACATACAGGTACATACTATATACAGGAGGAGATGACACACAGGTATATACTATATACAGGGGAGATGACACACAGATATATACTATATACAGGAGAGATGACACACAGGTATATACTATATAGAGGAGGAGATGACATACAGGTACATATATATACAGGAGGAGATGACATACAGGTATATACTATATACAGGAGGAGATGACACACAGGTATATACTATATACAGGAGCAGATGACCTACAGGTATATACTAAATACAGAAGGAGATGACATACAGGTATATGCTATATATAGAAGATGACATGCAGGTATATACTATATACAGGAGGAGATGACACAGATATATACTATATACAGGGGAGATGACACACAGGTATATACAGGGTGGAGCGCGGTAATTTGCTGATTTGGGAATGAAATAAAAAAATTATGATCATTAGAAAAAATTATTTTATATTTTAATTATACTGAACAGTAATGGAATTTTTAAATTACATGGTTTTAAATAGTGTATCTGGCAAATGTCGACCTTCGCTATCCACACACTGCTGCATACGTTTTCTGAAGTTTTCATGAACTCTAACAAGCATGTCCACTGGTATTCTGCCAATTTCAGCTTCAATATTGTTCCTTAGGTCTTCCAAGGTGTTGGGACGGTTGATATACACCTTAGACTTCAGGTAACCCCAAAGGAAAAAATCTCATGGGGCTAAATCTGGTGAGCGTGCTGGCCAGTTCACATCTCTCCTCAAAGAGATAAGCCGTCCAGGAAACATTTGCCTCAAACAATTCATGGTAACCCTCGCTGTGTGTGCAGTGGCACCATCCTGTTGGAACCATGTATCCTCTAGTTCCATTGCCTCAAGAGCCGGCTGAAAATAATCCTGTATCATAGACAAGTACCGTTCGGAGTTCACAGTTATGGCACGACCATTATCCTGAAAAAAGTAAGGACCAATGATGCCTACTCGTGATATGGCGCACCACACAGTGACGCGGTCCGAATGCAGAGGTCTCTCGTGAACTTCTCTGGGGTTTGTTTCACTCCAGTAACGCATATTTTGTTTGTACACATGACACATTCCCTGCTGTTCTGAATGCATTCACCCAATTTACAATTGATTGCCGTCCAGGAACACGTCCGCGTGGAGGAACAGCGAATTGTAAACGAAAAGCACGCTGCACTGCAATGATCGAGTGGGCATTTGAAAAATACGCTTCAACACAAAATGACCTCTCCTCACGTGTCCACTGCATGATGGCAACTGAAAGGCAGAGGAATACAAATCTCCCATCAGCCACTGTAAGCCACACCCACTCTCCCCTCTCTTCGACCGACAGTGCCGCCACAGCATGCAGTGCAAAAAAGCAAATTACCGCGCTCCACCCTGTACTATATACACGAGGAGATGACATACAGGTATATACTATATATAGAAGGAGATGACATTCAGGTATATACTATATATAGGGGAGATGACACAGCAGGTATATACTATATACAGGGGATATGACATACAGGTATATACTATATACAGGAGATGACATACAGATGTATACTATATATAAGGGAGATGACAAACATGTATATACTGAGGTGATGAGGTGAAAATGAGAGGTGTGAGGTGAAAATGAAAAGGTGTGAGTGCAAAATGAGAGGAGTGAGGAAAAATAGTGGAGTGATCGGAAAATGACAGATGTGAGGTTGAAATGACAAGTGTTAGGGGGGAATGAGAGGAGTGAGGGAGAAAATGAGAGGTGTGAGGGAGAAAATGAGAGGAGTGAGGGAGAAAATGAGAGGTGTGAGGGAGAAAATGAGAGATGTGAGGGGGAAAATGAAAGATGTGATTGGGAAAATGAGAGGCGTGATGGGAAAATAAGAGAAGTGAGGTGCTATAACTAACCACAGATATTTACTATGCCCAGGCAACGCCGGGCTCTTCAGCTAGTCTACCATAAAGAGAAGACTGCATGAAAGTAAATACAGAGGGTTCACTGCATGGTGCAAGCCACTCATAAGCATCAAGAATAAAAAAGGCTAGACTGGACTTTGCTAAAAAAAACATGTAAAAAAAGCCAGCACAGTTCTGGAAGAACATTCTTTGGACAGATGAAACCAAGATCAACCTCTACCAGAATGATGGAAAGTATGGCAAAGGCGTGATACAGCTCATGATCCAAAGCATACCACATCATCTGTAAAACACGGTGGAGGCAGTGTGATGGCTTGGGCATGCATGGCTGCCAGTGGCACTGGGTCACTAGTGTTTATTGATGATGTGACACAGGACAGAAGCAGCCAAATGAATTCTGAGGTATTCAGAGCCATACTGTGTGCTCAGATCCAGCCAAATGCAGCCAAACTGATTGGTCGTCTTTTCATACTACAGATGGACAATGACCCAAAACATAAAGCCAAAGCAATCCAGGAGTTTATTAAAGCAAAGAACTGGAATATTCTTGAATGGCCAAGTCAGTCACCTGATCTCAACCCAATTGAGCATGCATTTTACTTGTTAAAGACTAAACTTCAGACAGAAAGGCCCACAAACAAACAGCAACTGAAAACCACCGCAGTGAAGGCCTGGCAGAGCATCAAAAAGGAGGAAACACAGCGTCTTGTGATGTCCATGAGTTCAAGACTTCAGGCAGTCATTGCCAACAAAAGGTTTTCAACCAAGTTCTAGAAATGAACATTTTATTTAAAATTATTGAATCTGTCCAATTACTTTTGGTCCCTTTAAAAACAGGGTGGCATATGTTAAGGAGCTGAAACTCCTAAACCCTTCATCCAATTTTAATGTGGATACCCTCAAATGAAAGCTGAAAGTCTGATCTTCAACTGCATCTGAATTGTTTTGTTTAAAATTCATTTTGGTAATGTCTATAACCAAAATTAGAAAAATGTTGTCTCTGTCCAAATATCTATGAACTTAACTGTGTATATTTTTTTTATGTTTTGGCGCTTTTATACGATAAAAACTATTTTCTAGAAAAAATAATTATTTTTGCATCGCTTTATTCTGAGGACTATAACTTTTTAATTTTTTCTTTGATGACGCTGTATGGCAGCTCGTTTATTGCAGGACAAGATGACGTTTTCAGCGGTACCATGGTTATTTATATCAGTTTTTTGATCGTGTGTTATTCTACTTTTTGTTTGGCGGTATGATAATAAAGCGTTGTTTTTTGCCTCTTTTTTTTTACAGTGTCCACTGAAGGGGTTAACTAGTGGGACAGTTTTATAGGTCGGGTCGTTACGGACGCAGCGATACTAAATATGTGTACTTTTATTGTTTTTTTTATTTAGATAAAGAAATGTATTTATAGGAACAATATATATATATATATATATATATATATATTTAATTTTTTATTTAATTTTTTTAGGATTTTTTTTTTATTTTCTTTGCTGTGCACTGTGTCAGATCAGCGATCTGACATGCACTCCTAGAGGCTTCCTGGTGCCTGCTCTGAGCAAGCGCAGTGAAGCCACCTCCCTGCAGGACCCGGATGCAGCGGCCATTTTGGATCCGGGCCTGCTGCAGGGAGGAGGAGGTAAGAGACCCTCGCAGCAATGCGATCACATCGCGTTGCTCCTGGGGTCTCAGGGAAGCCCACAGGGAGCCCCCTCCCTGCGCGATGCTTCCCTATACCGCCGGAGCACTGCGATCATGTTTGATCGCAGTGTGTCAGGGGTTAATGTGCCGGGGGTGGTCCGTGACTGCTCCTGGCACATAGTGCCGGATGTCAGCTGCAATAATCAGCTGACACCCGGCCGCGATCGGCCGCGCTCCCCCCGAGAGCGCGGCCGATCGCATATGACATACTATCCCATCGGTGGGCATACGGGCCCACCTCGACGGGATAGTACGTCACATGTCAGAAAGGGGTTAATCCCAATATCACTAATATCACCGACATCTTCAGTATCACTGGGAAAGAAATTTTTTTTACAGTCAGTGCTTGTACAAAACGAATTTCATCCAGCATTGTATGAAAAAGGTCAAAGTCCTGGTCAGGGACAAAATTGAGGCCCGTGGCCAGGACTTCAGTCTAGGGCTGAGAATGAACAGTAGGGGTTAAATTTATTCATTTTTACCCTTGTTATCATCCTTAGGTCCCATTTTTTTTCAACCATTATTTTTACGGAATTATAATTGTTCAACCTTTTCATTTTAACTGCTTGAGGCAACATTATTAATTCATTTTTAATTTATTTCTTTTTTTTTAATCTTATGCTTAAAGATGTACGGATAATTTGTTCGTGAACAAATCCAGCTTGAGCTGACTTACAAGAGCAAAAGTGACCGCGCGCCATCATCAAAAAGCCGTATATGCATCAGCAGCAACTCTTGTCTCTGCGGAATGCTGTGGACTTGCAACTGTAAATTTTTTAATCTTTAGTCTAAATTATGTTAGCTTTTTTGTTTAGATTTGTATATTATACATTTTTATCTACTATCAGTTGAGTTTAGGGGGTTTTCTGCAACATATGAAGTTTCAATTTTTTGGATAAAATATTGTGTCCTATTGTGTTGTGATCACTTTTCCACTATTCTTGATATGTCCCCGACCATAATGTCTGATGCAATTGACAAAAAAAACAGCAAAAAAAACAGCAAGTAGTTCTTGTTGGAAAGAATAGCGTACTTTAGAAACTTTGCTCGTAGGCTGCTTATCTCCACCATTCACAATCCATTTATTAAAGTTTGCCAGTGCAATATCCAGGTACGCAAGGTTGACAATGATTTATTTGTAGTTTTTTCTGGTTTTTTTAGATTTATCTTCTAAAATCTAAAAAAAAATACAAAATAAAAAAAAAATCACAAAGAATCATTTTCAGATTTCCATACATTTTTGATTTAGTAGAAATTTCTTTGGATTTTTGGTTGCTATCCCATCATTTATATTACTGATGGGTTCTGTAAATGTGCTTTTGTAGATTTTACAGACTATATTTTGCATATGTTCTGCAATAACTCTTGCCAGCAGATAATTTTTCTACTTCCCAATTTTATACAGTTTTTTTTATTTTTAAAGGTGTTGACAGGTTTACTTGACTGAAGTAGTAACACATGCATGAAAGTGAGCCTGTCAATACGTGGTAGTACAGTAGTCTCAGTATTTTTCATTTAATTCAAATGTTCACTTGAATTATGCAATTTTTGCTAGTACTCACAACATCCATAACAATGTATGTAAGAAATGAAACCCATGTGTAATACAATTTGAAATGCCTATGTAACTAAAGTATTTGTGAATGTGAATCTCAGATATGTTTTTTATTTAAAATAGTATGTGTGAATGTGCTAGTAGAGTCTGCTAAAAACACCAATTCGGATCTAGACATAGCCTCTGAAACTCTTGTTTCGCCAGCACATATTGGGGAAACACTAGAGGCAAAGACAGAATGTAGAAGAGGTTCTACAGAAGCACCATCTTCAGCACAAGACACAAGAGCCAGAGTTGATGTATGGATATTCAAAGATTTGAACCAGGGTTCAGAGGAGAATGGTTATCTAAACAGGTTTGGTCCCACATCTGGCATATGTACCCCAGGAGTGAAAATGGCGTTTTCTGAGGGTAGTAAGTTTAAAAAAGAGAGATTAAAATAAAAAAAAAGGAATGCATATTTGGGCACAATGCCTAAAACTGGATAAAATAAATCAAATTGGTGCAACCGACCTGTTGTGCTAGTGGAAATTCCTCCAAGGGAGTTTCGACAGTGCGTAATGAGGGTAAAGATACCAAGTGAAGAGCATACCCACAATAGCAGATGTAATAAAATGGAAAAAATTGCAAAAAAGTACCATAAGAATAAAGTAAAAGAAAAATATATATAAAAACACAACACGTTTTGTCTATCCAGTCTAAAAAAGTGTTTTTTAAAAACATTTTTATTTTTAATTTTATTTTTCTGGTACTATTTTGGTAATTTTTACATTTGATTCCCTCTAGTACTTTGGGAGCGCCCTTCACTTGGTATCTCACAGCCATATAAACCTAGTGAACCTATTTTGTGGGCAATTAATAACTCGAGGATGCAACAACGATCATTGTACCTGTATAAAAATCTGAAAGATTTAGCTCCCAGATGCAGCAATACAGGCAGATGGAATATGAGTCTCCTCCCTTCTATTCCCAAGACGGACAACACTTCAGGCTCCCTTCAAATATCCCTCCTCACCCTTGTTCTGCCTCTACGCAGCCTACTTTTCAGGCTGGCAATTCTAATGCTACTGTTCATGTTGTGCCACCACCTCCACAAACGTTCGCAGAAGAGTAGAGTGTTAATTTTTTGCTATCCGATTCACCATTTGTTTTGCAAAATACAATGTATGTGTGTGTTTTCTGTATGTTTTATGAACATTTATGTTATAATACTGTTTGTGTGGATATCAAAATGGTCAAAAAATGCATTGTCTTGTTTTGATCTTGTTGAGCAGGGGTGTCAAACTTCATTTCTCGAGGGCCGCAAACCATGCGTGTTTTCAAGATTTCCTTAGCATTGCACAAGGTGCTGTAATCATTATGTGTGTAGGTGATTAAATTATCACCTGTGCAGTACAAGGAAATCCTGAAAACATGACCTGTTTGCAGCCCTTGAGGAATGCAGTTTGACACCCCTGTTGTTGAGGGTGGTAAACAGTACATTTGTGTAAAGATAACATTTACAAAGATTTAGAATTACTGTATTTGAGGATCGCAGCGCAATGCTTGGACTCAATGGCGGCTCTCCCGACCTGAGTATGACAGCTGCATATAAATACATCCTCTCACACTCCAGTCAGGAGAGAAGCCGGTCAGTCCGAGCATAGCATTGTGATCCTTGTCAGAGTTATTCGGCCGCCTTCCCTAAGGTTTTGTCTTGGAAAATTGCAGCAAAAAAAAAATAATAATTTAAAGAATATCAGTTTATGACTAGGTTTGTTGTTATTTTAAAATAGGGGGAAAACCCACAAGCAAATAGTGTTTTTATTATTTAGCTAAGGTAATTTTAAAGCCTGTCTGCACCTGTTATGAGCTGGAAGTACATTCTTGCTGCAGTTCTGTGCACGTTTTGATGGAGCACATATCTTGCAAGGCCCATGTATGCCATTTACTATATGTTGTTGTATTGTCGTAGGTCATGGAATGTGCTAAAAAGAATAAATATGTGCAATAAGAAATATTTTTTATATTGATAAATGTATCCACCAAGGACAACATCTGCAAAGTGTTTGTATGTTCTCTCCGTGTTTGCGTGGGTTTCCTCCTTGCACTCCGGTTTCCTCCCACATTCCAAAGACATACTGATAGGGAATTTAGATTGTGAGCCCCATTGGGGACAGTGATGATAATGTCTATAAAGCACTGCGGAATAAGTTAGCGCTATATAAAAATAAAGATTATTATTATTATTATACTGTTCTTGGTCTGCTATAGATAAGCCCCTGATGCCGGTGGCCTTAGTTTATAGGCAAATTTTGGGGTGAAAGATTCCCTTTAAGCTAAAACTGCCTCCTTTTCCTTCTCATATCATCCACCATCTCCAGTTGCTGACCAAGTCGCTGAGATATTAGCCATGCCAGGAGAACATGATTACCATGTGTGGAACACGTTTGCAAAGCAACAAGCTAACATGAAATGTGAAAACAAATTTCAACTAAGGTACAGTATTTGAAATATTGTCTCATAAATACTGCAACACAATATTGAAGCAGATGCTTATAGATGAAATCTAGTAGTTTTGTAATAAAGTAAGTGGATTGGAGTGGCCAAACCATATACATATCAACACATGCACATATTTACATATATACACTATACACATACTGCACACATATTATGCACAGTGCCACACACACGTATTTCAGCACCTATTAACGTGTAAATTATCTTTCCTGTTTATTCAGATAGCAGAGGGGTGGACATAATGCTGTTGTAACTTAACCATTGTAGCACAATGAGTTAGAGGGTTACAGAGAGATGATAAGCCTGTATGAGGCTGAACAATAGGAGAAATCATATCAGGCACAGGGGAAACACTTTAAAACACCAGTCAAAATGTCAGTGGTCTTGTGGCTGGAGCTTATATTCATGATTTTCTTTCTTTGCTATAGCATAGACAATGGTATTTACAGTAGGTTTGGATGGGTGGGCCCACCAGTGGATTACCTGACTCTCCAGTTGGTCAGTCCGACATTACTTCCAAGGCATAAAACTATTTCTACTGACTGCTCTGCAATGAATAGGCGATGAATTGGCTTTGGGGAGAGTTATCAAGCATTTGTGACCAGCAGCATTCAACTTATTACGTTTGCTTTGAAAAACAGATGGCATTTTAAGGAAATGCCATTATAAATCCACAGGATCGCTTTTAAAGCAGTATGTAAATTGTAAATATAATTATTTTTTTAATATCATTACAACAGATGTGATATATAACGGAATGCTAATCACTTTAATTAAAATAAAGGTATGATGATTCATACCATCATACCAGGCAGATCAAAGATAACACTATGACTAGGAAATGTAATGTATGAGGAAACGCACTCTCTCTTATAGAACTTAGAATCATTGAATGTTACAGTTCGAAGGGACCTCCAGGGTCAGTGGGTCCAACCCCCTGTTCAATGCAGGATTCACTAAACCATCTCAGACAGATGTCTGTCCAGCCTCTGTTTGAAGACTTCCATTGAAGGAGAACTCACCACCTCTCGTGGCAGCCTGTTCTACTCATTGAGCAACCTCACTGTCAAAAACTTTTTTTCTAATATCCAATCTGTATCTTCTCCTTTCAGTGTTATTTCATTGCTTCTCGTGTTTCCATGTGCAAATGAAAATAAGGATGATCCCTCTACACTGTCACATCCCTACAGATATTTGTAGACAGCTGTTAAACGTCCTCTTAGCCTTCTTTTTTCAAGCTAAACATTCCCTGATACTTTAATCATTCCTCGTTGGACATATTTTCCAGTCCACTCACCATCATGGTAGCTCTTCTCTGAACTTGCTCCAGTTTTTCAGTGTCTTTTTTAAAATGTTGTACGCAGAACTGGACACAGTATTCCAGATGAGGCCTTACCAAGGAGGAGTAGAGGTGGATAATTACTTCACGTGATCTAGACTCTATGCTTCTCTTAATACATCCTAGAATTGTGTTTGCCTTTTTTGTAGCTGCTTCACACTGTTGACTTATGTGCAGTCTGTGATCTATTAGTATACCCAAGTCTTTTTCACACGTGCTGTTGCTTAGTTTAATTCCTCCCATTCTATAGATGTAATTTTCACATCTCTTGCCCAGATGTAGAAACTTGCATTTCTCCCTGTTAAATGCCATTCTAATAGTCACTGCCTATTCTTTAAGCTCATCTAGATCCTTCTGAATCCTTTCTCTGTTTTCTCTAGTGTCAGCTATCCCTCCTAGCTTAGCAGCATCTGCAAATTTGATTACTTTACCTTCAGTTCCCTTATCTGGATCATTTTTAAAAATTTCGAACAACACTGGGCCAGGACAGAGCTTTATGGTACCCCACTTGAAACACTCTTCCAATTGGATGTGCAACCATGTGTTACCACTCCTTGAGTACGATCACTGAGCCAGTTATGAATTCACCTAACCGTAGCCTTGTCACTTGTGTACTTGGTCATTTTTTCAATAAGAATACTGTGAGATATTTTATCAAAACAAGAAAGTAAGTACTTATTAAGTAAGATTAAAATTGCAATCTGTTTTTCCAGAGAGAAGCAGAACATTTTATAGATACTAAAATTAGTGTTCAGCTGGAGAGATATGTAGTTTGTGTTTACATGCTAAATAACTAATTGGCATCCAGCAAATAACAATATCTGAGCATTCAAGCATAAACTGATTTTTCATATTGCATAAAAAACATTTAGACAATACCGGGCCTAGTTACGTTTGCATAAATAATATATTACAAATTAAAATAATTTAGGTGCATTGACTGGGGAATAAGGACTTGCTAAATCCACCAAAAAGCTGCTAATAATACTACTACTGCCCATTATGCATAGCAGTTAACATCGCAATTGGAGGTAACAATTATGTTTTTGGAGAGCTGCCATGTGTTTTCTAGAGCATATGGCTGATGTTTAGTCTGTTGTTGGTATGGTTAAGGATTAGAATGCCAAGGTTGGAAAACTGTTTTAATGAACAAAGGTTTCAAAGAGGCCAATGTCAAAGCTTAATCAGATGCATAGTTGTTGTCCATTCTGTATGACAAAGTAATTCTGCAATCGATATTTCTCAGAATATTCTTTACTTCAAATAAATGTAGGTACAATTGTTAAACAAGATGGGCCACCAAAAACGAAGTTGGTAACTAAAGCTGGCTATATACATTAGATAACTGTCAGCTGACTTATCATTCTACTGACAATTAGCTATCTCACCCAACTTCCCCATAGACAGGAACGCTGTGCTCAGCCGAACATTCCTGTGTTTTTCTTACGGGAGTTGATACCAGAATCTCCACTGAACAATACAATAGGACAGTTGAATTTCAAATGTCCAACACTTAAGCCCCCAAACACACAAGATAGTCAACTTATCCAGACAAAATTGGTGGGTTTGGTTTACTTCTATCTAGTTTGTATGGGGGACTTAAGTGTTCCTTTACATTTTTTGCTAATACATACAGTTTGGTCATTTACTGTTTACAAACTATTCATTATTACGAGAGATGGGCGAACCTGTGGATTTTCGGGTCCCATGGGTTCGAACGAACATTTAAAAAAAACTTTGGTTAGGGTACCAGAAAGGTCCCCGAACCCAGACCCCATTGAAATGAATGGGGAGCCCGAACATCAGGTGTTTCCCATGCTGTCATCTGTGTGACAGCGTGAGAAACACCGGCTCTGATCAGTGGTAAGTCCATTACCACTGCTCAGAGTGCTGTGGTTCACTTTTTGTCATACAGATGACAGCATGAGAGCCAGCAGCTGTGATCGGTGGAAAAAAGATTACTGCTGGTCACAAATGTACTACCCTCATCATCGTACACCTGGTCTCGCTGATAGCAACGAGAGCAGGTGTACGATGATGGGAGCATTCACCAGCTGGCACCTGTGTAATAAATAAATTAAATAAAAGTCATGGGGGTCTCTTCTATTCTTGGTAACGAGTGCAGGTAGCTGCAGCCCCCAGGGCAAGTGGGAGGAGCAGGGCAAAGAGCCAGAATTAGCACATCTAAAAGATGCACCTTTTCTGGGGTGGCTGCATGCTACCTAACCCCAACAGTAACACTAGGTGTCCTGTATGGACCCCAAACTTTACCTTTTGGGTTCATCCATAACTAATTATAACAGATTTTATCAGAAGCAGTTGTGATGAAATTTCAGTCACAGGTACATAGTGTAGATGGGGGCACCCAAAGTGTAGACCGGTGGCTTAATGGCAAGCCCATTAAGTGATTGCATTTGTACACCGTTGTGTCAAGAATGATAGCACAGCTGAAAACCACAATTATATGTATTTTGTCTTTTTTTCTAAGGTGATGGGGTATTAAAACACTGAGATGATCATAAGCAACAAAAACAATTAGTCATATTATATGCATTACCAATGCATGTAAAGCATCGTAAGACACTTGTTCATCAAAATGCAAATTTCCAGTATGCATCATTAGACAGGTCTGTCATTACAATATGTTCCTCCAATTAAAAGCAACAAATTATCATCACAGATTCCACAAGCTATTACTCCAAATAGCTAATATTCCAAAAAATATTGTGTCATTTATAATAGCCAGTTAAACATGTAGATACAACAGAGAAAAGTGCTCCATCTGTGTGTCGATCAGGTCAAGAAGTGTATGGCAAATAGGACGGACGTGCCCACCTGAGGCTGTTTGGCACAACAAGCACAACAATGGTAAAAGGCATGGGAGCTCTTACTGAGCTACAGCTGCACCGACCGCAAGCTCACATTGTCGATTGCAAGGAGATGAGGAAATGGGAACCGAAGAAACAAGATGAGGTACCATCCAGGCAGTGCACAGGAAGACATACCGGCAATCCAGCTTCAGATAGTGAAGGCTGTTTATAGGCTAAGAAAAAAGAATGCCACACTGATGATAAAAATATACTCAGATACATACACACGTGGTCAAAATTGTTGGTACCCCCCGTTTAATGACAGAAAAACCCACAATGGTCACAGAAATAACTTGAATCTGAAAAAAGTAATAATAAATAAAAAATTTATGAAAATGAACAAATGAAAGTCAGACATTGCTTTTCAAACCATGCTTCCACAGAATTAAAAAAAATAAATAAAACTCATGAAATAGGCCTGGACAGAAATAATGGTAGCCTTAACACAATTTTTTGTTACACAACCTTTTGAGGCAATCAAACGATTCCTGCAACTGTCAATGAGACTTCTACACCTCTCGACAGGTATTTTGGCCCACTGCTCAAGAGCAAACTGCTCCAGTTGTCTCGTGATTGAAGGTTGCCTTTTCCAGACAGCATATTTCAGCTTTTTCCAAAGATGCTCAATAGGATTTAGGTCAGGGCCCATAGAAGGCCACTTCAGAATAGTCCAATGTTTTCCTCTTGGCCATTCTTGGGTGTTTTTAGCTGTGTGTTTTGGGTCATTATCCTGTTGCAAGACCCATGACCTGCGACTGAGAACAAGCTTTCTGACACTGAGCAGCACATTTCTCTCTAGAATCTCTTGATAGTCTTCAGATTTAAATTGTACCCTACACAGATTCTAGACACCCTGTGCCAGATGCAGCAAGGCAGCACCAGAACATAACAGAGCCTCCTCCATGTTTCACAATAGGGACAATGTTCTTTTCTTGATATGCTTCATTTTTCCATTTGTGCACATAGAGCTGATGTGCCTTGCCAAAAAGTTCAATTTTTGTCTCATCTGTCTATAGGACATTCTCCCAGAAGCTTTGTGGCTTGTCAACACGTAGTTGGGCAAATTCCAGTCTGGCTTTTTTATGATTTTATTTCAACAGTGGTATTCTCCTTGGTCATCTCCCATGAAGTCCACTTTGACTCATACAACGACGGATGGTACGATCTGACACTGATGTTTCTTGAGCTTGAAGTTGACCTTTAATCTGTTTAGAAGTTTCTCTGGCCTCTTTTGTTACCATTCGTATTATCCGTCTCTTTGATTTTTCATCAATTTTCCTCCTGCAGCCACGTCCAGAGAGGTTGGCTACAGTCCCATGGATTTTAAATTTCTGAATAATATGTGCAACTGTAGTCACAGGAACATCAAGCTGCTTGGCGATGGTCTTATAACTTTTGTCTTTAACATGTTTGTCTATAATTTTATTTCTAATCTCCTAAGACATCTGTTTCCTTCATTTCCTCTGGTCCATGTTGAGTGTGATACACACCATGTCACCAAACCACACAGTGAGTATCCGTAGCCCTATATACAGGCTCACTCACTGATTCCAAGATTGTAGACACCTGTGATGCTAGTTAGTGGACACACCTTGATTTAACAGGTCCCTTTTGTCACATTATTTTCAGGGCTACCATCATTTCTGTCCAGGACTATTCCATGAGTTTTATTTTTTATTTTTAATTCTGTGGAAGCATGGTTGAAAGGCAAAGTCTGACTTTCATTTGTTCATTTTCATAGATTTTTTATTTATTTAGTATTAAATCTCAGGTGAAGGTCTAATTGGTGATCAGTTACCAAATATTCCCACCTACAATATAGAAATCAAAGACCACGTGTATTGACTGTTCTTCATTTTGATGACCACTTAAAAAAAATAAGAAATAAATATTATTGACTAATCTGTTACAGCTTCATCTATTAATACAGTCAGAGCAAAACATATGAGACTCCATAATATAATTACAAATCACCACTCTAAGCCTTATAACCTCTAATCATCACTCTGTGACCGACTTCTAAGGTTGGTAGGACGACACCAGATATAATTCCTGCATGCACCAGACATTATTCCTGCACTTGTGCCAGGCAGCCTATAACCCAGACAAGCAAGTACATAAACCTCATACTGCTATATATGTAAATCAGTCGTCTTATTTATTTAGCAACTTAGCACAAAGAAAAAAATCAATATGGCTCTGATGAAATTTGTGGTATGTCGTCCCAAATAAATAAGCCAACTAACACTCATACGTATTCACAGGTTACTAATGATTTTATATGTTTGCTGCAGCAAATATAACTTCCTAATGGCCTATACATCTAATAGCCGGAGCGCTCAGCCTTCATCAGATAATATATGCTAGATAAACTGGCAATATTCTACAGATAGATATAATGGTAGTCTCGGCGTCTGGAAGGTGCTTATTTGTCTTGTCTTGTGCTGTAAGTGAGATACTGTGCTCATACTGTCATGTATAATACAAGGATGATCTTCTAGCTAGGTTTATGTTGCTGCCTAAGCAACTAAAAAATATTATATATGACAGGCGCTGCACAGTGCTGCTGAAAGGAAGGGGTGCGGTTCCTCAGACCCTCAAAGATACCGCTCTGGCGTCCACAGCTCCTGCATCAGCTGTCCCACACAGATCTGGAAAATAATAAGTCTTTTGGTCTGTACATACACTTTCACAGAGCTGTCTATGGACCCTTAGACTTACTATTGAGACTGTAAACAGGTCTATATTCATAGCTCATGCAAGAGCTCTGGACTTCAGAGAGATATTTTAACTGATTGGTGGGGGTCTCAGGACCTGCCCCCCACTGATTAGCAGCACTGTGTCATGCCTGTCATATATAAAAACTTTTATATAGTGATAGTTACACTTTAAAACAGTTGATCGGTGGGGGTGCCAGGTATCAAATCGCTATGTAATATTAACAATCACTCTTAAAGCACCACTTCAGCATTTTTTTTATTTCAGCGCTGGAGTGGTGCCACTAATGTAAGTTCCCTGCACTATTTTACAGAATCTTAAAGAAAATCCAGAAAATCACATTGTATGATTTTTACACAATTCATTTGCATTTATTGCATGAAATAAGTATTTGATAAAATAGAAAAACAGAACTTAATATTTGGTACAGAAACCTTTGTTTGCAATTACAGAGGTCAGATCTTTCCTGTAGTTTGCACACGCTGCAGCAGGGATTTTGCCCCACTCCTCCATACAGATCTTCTCCAGATCTTTCAGGTTTTGGGGCTGTCACTGGGTAACATTGAGTTTCAGCTCCCACCAAAGATTTTCTATTGGGTTCAGGTCTGGAGACTGGCTAGGCCACTCCGGATCCTTGAAATGCTTCTTACCGAGCCACTCCTTTATTGCCCTGGCTGTGTGTTTCGGGTCATTATAATGCTGGAAGACTCAGTCATGACCCATTTTCAATGCTCTTACTGAGGGAAGGAGGTTGTTGGCCAAAATCTTGCGATACATGACCCCATCCCTTCTCCCTTGAATATGGTGCAGTCATCCTGCCCCCTTTTCAGAAAAGCATCCCCAAAGTATGATGTCTCCCCCACCCCTTCATGGTTGGGATGGTGTTCTTGTGGCTGTACTCATCTTTATTCTTCCTCCAAACACGGCGAGTGGAGTTGATACCAAAAAGTTCTATTTTGGTCTCATCTGACTGTGGCGTTATCATGTGGTGTATGACTGAGGGTTGTACTCCTGACAGGGTGTGATGTATCTTACGGTGGCCAAGCTTTCTGTCAGGAGAAGAGTCTTTCCTTCTCAAATTACACACACACACTATATATCCGATATCCCATAGAAATGGCCACATTGCGGGATACCACATGTCTCCCCCCTTGAAGTGTGTCGTTCCCGACACATCCGCATCTGTAAAACAAAATGAAACAGCATACAGGTATACATATTCAATTCATACGGTTGCTTAAAATATTCTTGGTTTTCTAAATATCTGTAAAGAAACCTAAAGTTATGCAACATCTGAATGCAAAGGTAAAACACATAAAGGTAATAAAAGTATTTTTTTTTAATTTGTCCTGAAGTAGGTCCTTGCAGGAACAACCCCCCACTAAGTGGGGAACGGGATAACAGCTAACTTCTTTGCTTCGTCCCCAGGTGCAGTTGGGGCACACAGACCATAAGGAAAATTTCTGCACCAGCTGTTTTTGGGAGGGTTAAGAAACAGTAATAAGGCTCTCATAAGCCATGGAGTCTCTCTCATTACGTAGTGCAAATCCGTCTCTATCGGAGCCACACACGCAAAGTCTCTCCAATTTAGGTAAGTAGTGAGCAACTAGTGTTGGTAACGAGCGGGTAAGTGTCAATTGTTCGCTCGTTTGGGTCTCCGCAGATCAGGCACTTCCCTTTCTTCTTGGGTGGATGTAGGAGCTATGTCAGAATCCTCTAAAGGAGAAAGAGGCACTGGCAGCATAAACTGAAGACAGGGCACATGAAGTCAAATGGTGTGATGGGGTTCTGGAAATCTCTTCTTGTGCAATAGGGTTAGAAACTGGCAGGACCGGAACTTCAAGGGGTATGCAAATCTTGATCTGGCTACGATGGACCACCTTTTCTTGTTGAGTGCCCTCTCTAACAATTTTATACACTTACACCCCTGGGAATGGGATACTGGTGATTGATGACATATGGGTATGATTCACACTGATCATCCAGTTTGTGGGAGCGGTGGTTCTTTTTAGCCCAGACTCTGTCTTCTACTTGATAGGGTTTAACCTTGGCCCTCGCATTGAAATTATCCTCCTGCCTTTGGTGAACAGCTTTCATTCGGTCTTCCACAATTTCGTTAGCTTCTTGGAGATGTTTTCGGTGGTCTACCACCAAATCTTTTAGAGAACTAGAGTGATCTTCCACTTCAATGTTTAGCTCAAAGTCTGCAGGCAGTTTTCCTGTGCAGCCAAACCTCAGGTAATATGGAGTGTAACCAGTGGAGCAGTGGGTGGTGTTCTTATACAGGTAAGTTAACTCTTGGAGCAACTCAGGCCATTCTTGTCTTTCTTTGGCTGGAACATTTTTTAACATGTCAATCAAAATTTTATCCATCCTTTCACATAGTCCATTGCATTGGGGATTGTACTCAGTTGTGCGAAGTTTCTCTCAGCCATCGAGTGTACATGTGACACCCCAGGAGTTCAGGTACCACAGTGGTATTGCCTCCCTCTCGGGGAGGGTGATGCCATGCCTGGAAACGAGGAGGATCCCTTTGACAGGTAATCTTACATGCAGCACTTTCTGACTCCAGGCCAAAAGGGGGAGCTCTGAACCCGGTTTTCAGGGGAGCTTCCCTAGATAATATACATTCTGGTCTGGAGGAGGAGTTGAGTAGTCTAGAGCAGACGGCATAGTAACATAGTTATTAAGGTTGAAGGAAGACTTTAAGTCCATCTGGTTCAACCCATAGCCTAACCTAACATGCCCTAGTCTGGAGGAGGAGTTGAGTAGTCTAGAGCAGACAAGGAACAGTGAAGGAGCACAGGAGAAGTCAGGAGCTAGAGGAGAGCTGCGAGTGGGCTCTAAGCTAGAGCGCAGAAACTGGCCACCGGGAGCCCAAGGCTGTGGGGAACTACAAGTCCCACGGCAGAACTGGAGGGCAGGAAATTGGAAGTGACTTGTCCACATTACACCTGAGGTACAGCAACATTTAGAGCCCGGAGTCACCGTGGATAGAGACCCCAAGGAAATGGCTCGAGTTGCCTACCATGCAGGAACTGTCCCAGGACAGAGAGTAAAAGAGGACCTTGTCAGGAAGCCACAGGCAGCAAGGGACTATTATTCAGTGCATAGTGGAAGGCTCCCAATCTGACCTGGCAAAGGGAATCCCACTTGTTTTCAGGTTGCCTTGACTCCGACACCTGTTGCTGGTACCCTGGACTGAGGCTGTCTACTATCAGTAAATCAGGTAAAGAGAGTGCAACCCTGTGTCCTCTATTTATTTCCTGCACCACACCATCCTTGCCAAACACACTGGGAGCCCTGGGGATCCAGCTTCCCTTGTGGGAAGCGATACCATCTTTGCTGCAGTACTATCACCCCCAGAGGACCCCTTTAAGCAGTGTCAGTCGCTCCTGACCAAGTACCACAGGTGGTGTCATGAACATTTCCTATTTTACAGACTTTATTCAAACCCCTTTAAAGACCGTCCCTTTTACTTGGGTGCCCAGGGCCACAGACCATGTCGCCACCGCCGTGACACATTCCCTTTAAGTACCGAGTACCCTACAGCCCTGGCGGGCGTTCAATACACAGTTCTTGGAATAACTCTGACTCTAATGCGGGACCTTGATCTGTCAGGATCTGCTCAGGGTATCCATAAAGCCTTACAAAATGTTTCCAAAATACTGTGGCAGTGGTCCTAGCAGTCTGATCTCTGACAGGCACAGCCACAACAACTTTAGATAATGGTCAGAGCATAGAGGTATCCAGTACAACTGGATTGCAATTTCTCATGGTCAAGGGCAACGAGCACCAGAGGATGGTGAGTTTCAATGGGATGCAGCTGAACTCTTTGGTCCACACCTTCTCAGCTACTTAGAGTACATGAATCACATTGTCTGTACCATTTCTCAATGTCTAAGCGCATTCCTACCCAATAGAAGCGTTCTCAGATGTTCATCTCAGTCTTTTGGAAGCCAAAGTGTCCTGACTGGTTGTGGTAGGCCTCTAGGATGAGGCTTGCATCTTGTATGGGCACAACTACTTGAAACACTCTCTCGTGAGTGTGGGGGTTCATCAAACAGGCACTCCTTTGTGGAACTGCAGACGTTTTTTCTGTTGCCATAATCGAAAGAGTTCTGAATCAGATTGTTTGTGGCCCACGGGCAGTTTTGAGGGTCTAGATTCTGGCAACTTCCATAGGGTTCTCAAAGTTCTGCTCTCCTACTGGATTTCAGCCCAATCGTGACTCACCGTGGATTTAAGGCTAGGTTAGGAAACGGGGTGCTTTTGTCTCCGCACATTCTGTTTGGCAACATAGGAATAGACGTTAGGCATTTCTACTTCTTCCCACTTGTCTTCGTCATAACGCGGTGTTTCTGTTGTGGGCAACTTCGACAGGGCATCAGCATTGGCATTTGATCGGCCTGCTCGGTACTTCAGGATAAATTGGTGGTTAGCCAAGCGAGAAACCCATCTCTGTTCAAGGGCTCTAAGTTTAGCAGTCTATAACTGGGGCAATGGGTTATTGTCGGTGAAAGCGATGAAGGGGGCTGCAGCCAAGTGATACGCAAATTTTTCAGTGACGGCCCACACTAATGTAAGGAATTCAAAATTAAACGAACTGTAGTTCTGAGCATTTTCTCTTTAAAGTCTTTTAATGTGTGAGGTTCTCCACTGTAGCTGGGGAGCCAGGGTGCACCAAAATAATAAGGCATTGTTAATGGCATTGTTTGAGCCATAGGAGTGGATGGGCTAGTCACTTCTCTCTCCCCTTCTGAAGACATGTTTATAACACTGTATATATAATGCAGTAATTCCTCTTACGTTTACGGTGGCTGTGTGTCTCTCTCCTCTTTTTTTTGAGGTACAGCAGAGAAAATCTCAACTTCAGTTGCTCATTCCTGCAGGGCACTGACTTTATATACAAGATATCTGCACAACAACTAAGAAAAGCACAGTTTAAATCACAGGGTATTTCAGTCAAATCAGATCACAGTTCTCAATAAAGCAGCCAATAAAAGGTGTAGTGCAAATTTGTTACAGCAGTAAAGACTGACACTTTCTGAGGTAATTTTCTCTTCAACTTCCCTCAATATCAGCAATCCTTATTTACTCAGTCTTCAATAAATATAAGGCACAGAGGATTCATCCTTTGACGACAAAAACTTGTGGTGTTCTCATGTGGTGTATGGCTGAGGGTTGTACTCCTGACAGGGTATGATGTTTCTTACGTTGGCCAAGCTTTCTGTCAGGAGAAGAGTCTTTCCTTCTCAAATTACACACACACACTCTATATCCGGTGTCCCATAGAAATGGCCACTTTGTGGGATACCACATGACTTTCTCCCATGCCTCCTCTGGGTCATCGATGGTCATTGGCGAACTTCAAACGCCAAAGGACATGTGCTGGCATGAGCAGGGAGACCTTGTGTGCACTGCAGGATTTTAATCCATGATGGAGAAGTGTGTTACCCATGGTATTGTTTGAGACTGTGCTTCCAGACCTCTTCGGGTCATTGACCAGTTCCTCCCGTGCAGTTCTGGGATGATTCCTGACCTTTCTCAGAATCATTCTTACCCCACGAGGCGAGCTCTTGCATGGAACCCAAGACTGAGGAATCTTGTGTTTCTTCCATTTTCTAATAATTGTGCCAATAGTTGTTGTCTTCTCACCAAGCTGCTTGTCTATTGTCATGTAGAACATCCAAGCCTTGTGCAGGTCTACAATTGTCCCTGGTGGAGAGGTTGGAGTGTGACTGATTGAGTGTGTGGACAGGTGTCTTTTACAGGGTTTCTTAAAAAAGAAACACTAACAGGTCTGTGAGAGTCAAAATTCTTGCTGGTTGATAGGTGGTCAAATACTTATTTCATGTAATAAAATGCAATTTAATTATTTAAAAATCATATAATGTTATTTTCTGTTTTTAATTTTTAGATTCTGCCTCTAAAAATTGAAGTGTACCTACGATAAAAATTACAGACCTCTCAATTCTTTATGCATGGGAAAACTTGCAAAATCGGCAGTGTATCAAGTACTTATTTTCCCACTGTATACTATATATATATATATTGTAGCATTTCACATACTACGTGTCTTTGGGGACACTCGCTCTGCACGGGATTCAAGCACTCAGGCACGGTTTTTCCACTTAAAGCAGTCTGTTTGGTTTATTCTCTCCATAAACCATAGAAACATGAACAAACGGTAAAGAGTCTTACATCAGACAGACAAATCCTCAATGTCCATAGTAGAGCTCCACTCTCTCTGGTCTGTGGGCACACAGGCTGTGCTATGTCCAGCACGCAGGCTCTACAGCCTAAACATGGTCTCTCTGTAGTGTCCAGCTGGGACACATGGAAGTCTGTCCACACTGGCAGACTCCCAAACACTTACTCCCATGGGCCAAACACCTTCATTACATGGTAGCCTGTAACCACACCCACAGATGAGGTAACATCACATGCACTGGTCACATGATCATGACATCACTGCAGGTCCTCAAACTCAAGCACTCCGGCAGGAAAAAGGGGTATAGTGAGCACCGTCATCCAGAGGTGAGGTATGTGGGTAGCCAGATCCTCCCATCTCTCATAGCTACCCGCAACCCAGACCCAGGTGCACTAAACGACATCTTTAGTGCTCACGTGCACTAAAGACAAAATACTCCGGGTTGCATCGCAGGGAGCATCCATCCCTGTGACACATACCTCCCATTAACCACACGACCTCCAGTCACACCACAATATATATATATTGTGGAGATATAGCTCATCAGGGATCTCTGCTTTGGGCCAAGCAGGTGGCTATGGAGTCACAACGAACAATAGCAGGCTAGCGAGTTCCACACAGGTATGTGTCAGGTGTATTTATTGTACACATTTGCCGTACAATGTTACACATGCCAAACATGAAATAAAATGTCTAAGGCCGTCTGGCCACTAACTAACAACAAGATACTAACTGCAAAATAAACCTACACAACAAGAAAGAAGTTTGTGCAACCTTACTGTGTCAGCTTCCCAGACCAGCAGATGAGAGACTGAGATCCCAGCAGTTCCTGATTATATCAGCTGAATCAGACAGGAATCAAAAGCTGGATTGAATGTGTGGAAGGGAAGCACCAGTCCTTTCAGGTTGATCACTAAAGAAAACCAGGACCGGATTACAGTGAAATAAACAGCTTCACAATCAATACCGTGATACATATGAAATGAAACGGGGAGAAACATATCTGTTTTCTAGTACTTGTCCCCTTGGAACCTCACATACCCCCTTCCTCTGTTCGAGCCCGTGGGGTCGGACACAACGAGCTGCCAAGCAATGTGTCCTAGACAACACATCTGCATTCCCGTGCGCTGCGCCTGCCCTGTGCTCAACGGAAAAGTTAAAAGGTTGTAATGCCAAGAACCAGCGTGTCTCCCTCGCATTGCCCTCTTTTGCACGGGGCATCCATGTTAGGGGTGAATGGTCCGTTACTAGCCTAAATTGGCAACCTAGTAAATAATAGCGTAAGGTGTATAGGGCCCATTTTATAGCCAGGGCTTCCCGCTCAACCACGCTATAATTCTTTTCTGCCCTTGTAAGCTTTCTGCTTAGATAGACCACTGGGTGTTCCTCGCCATTCACTTCCTGTGACAATACTGCACCGAGGCCGACACCAGAGGTGTCTGTTTGGACAATAAACTCCCGTTTAAAGTCAGGGGCAACCAACACTGGTTGGTCACAGAGGACCGTTTTAAAATACTGAAAGGCCTTCTCTGCTTCTGTGTTCCACTTTATTGTGATAGATTTCGAGCCCTTAGTAAGATCTGTGAGAGGGGCCGCGATGGTGGCAAAATGTTTGATGAACCGCCTATAATAACCAACGATCCCCAAAAAGGCTCCGACTTGCTTTTTCGTGACCGGTCGTGGCCAATTCTGAATAGCGTCCACCTTATTGGTCTGTGGCTTTACGACTCCTCGCCCTATGCTATATCCCAGATAGCGAGCTTCTTCCAATCCCAAAGTACATTTCTTAGGATTGGCAGTTAACCCAGCAGCTTTTATTGAGTCCAAGACGGCTTGTACTTTTGACAAATGTGTGTACCAGTCATCACTAAAGACAATGATATCGTCCAAGTACGCGGACGCATACTGGACGTGAGGTTTTAGGACAATATCCATTAGACGTTGGAAGGTGGCTGCAGCACCATGTAACCCAAATGGCATATCACGGTACTGGAACAGTCCCTGGGGTGTTACAAAGGCCGTTTTCTCTTTGGCTGAATCCGTGAGGGGAATCTGCCAATAACCTTTTGTTAAGTCGATATCGGATATGTACCTGGCCGAACCCAGTCTCTCTATAAGTTTATCAACTCTCGGCATCGGGTAGGCATCAAATTTCGATACCTCATTTAATTTCCGAAAATCATTACAAAATCGAATAGTCCCATTGGGTTTGGGCACCAGCACGATTGGGCTAGCCCAATCACTCCGGGACTCTTCAATGACTCCAAGTTCTAACATTTTCTCGACTTCCAGGGCAATGGCTTGTCTCCGAGCCTCCGGAATTCGATATGGTTTTAGTCGTACACGGGCCTGTGGATCAGTAACAATGTCATGTTTAATTAAGTGAGTACGGCCAGGAAGCTCTGAAAAAACCTCTGCGTTTTTCTGTATAAATTCCTTGGTCTCTCGTTTTTGACTTTCGGATAGTGTCTCTGCAATACCCACCTCTGGCAACGCTACCTGGGGGTCATTTACCTCAGATGGGGGTGCCCTACGAGGTCCATCATTAAGGGTGGCTTTTGTCATTAGACTCTCCCTATCCCACCAGGCCTTAAGCAAGTTTATGTGGTAGATTTGTTCGGTTTTCCTCTTGTCTGGTTGATATATCTTATAGTTCACTTCACCTATTCTCTCCAACACCTCGTATGGGCCCTGCCACTTCGCAAGAAATTTATTTTCTACAGTAGGTACTAATACTAACACCCTATCTCCAGGTTGAAAGACTCGTGTTTTAGCCGCTCGGTTATATACTGTTCTTTGGGCCTGTTGCGCACGTTCTAAACATTCTTTAACTATTGGCATGACCGCCTCAATTCTATCTTGCATAAGCATTACGTGTTCAATTACACTGCAATAAGGAGTCACCTCTTGTTCCCAAGTCTCTTTAGCAATATCTAACAGGCCTCTAGGACATCGCCAGTAAACTAACTCAAAAGGCGAAAAGCCTGTGGAGGATTGGGGTACTTCCCGTATAGCGAACAGGAGATATGGTAGAAGAGCATCCCAATCCCTCCCGTCCTTATCTACTACCCTTTTCAACATTCCCTTCCGGGTTTTATTAAATCGCTCCACCAACCCGTCAGTCTGAGGGTGATATACTGAAGTACGCAAGTGGGAGATTTTTAGTAGCTTACACAAGTCCTTAAGTATTCGAGACATAAAGGGGGTTCCCTGATCTGTTAGTATTTCTTTCGGAATGCCGGTGCGAGAAAACATATTAACAAGCTCCTTTGAAATTGCTTTCGCATTGGCATTCCGCAGAGGCACTGCTTCAGGGTAACGAGTGGCATAATCTAGTACTACCAAAATGTACTGATGTCCCCTGGCAGATTTAACTAATGGACCCACTATATCCATTGCTATCCTCTCGAAGGGCACCTCTATTATTGGTAAGGGCACAAGGGGCTTCTAAAATGTGACATAGGTGTGGTCAATTGACACGTAGGACAGGACTGACAATACCGGGTCACGTCCCCCCCATGACCCGGCCAAAAGAAACGCTGCAGAATACGGTGTTTTGTTTTTTCTCCGGCCAGGTGCCCCCCAAGGGATGTTTATGTGCCAGTTCCAAAACTACCTGGCGAAAGGACTTGGGCACCACTAGTTGCTCTACCGCCACCCCTCGCACTTTGTCTATGTGATACAGCATACCCTGTTGCACAGCTAGATGTGGGAACTCATTTTGAGTCCCTGGGTACAATGGTCTTCCCTCAGAGACTTTTACATTTTCCCATGCCCTTGCCAGAGTAGGGTCCTGGTGTTGAGCGGTCCCGAACTTACCACGGGCCACCTCAAGACCTGGTATTTCTATAGCCTCCTCTAGTTCACTTGCGTCGCCTGCATATACAGCCAGAGGTGAGTCTACAGATTCTGGAGTTACCTCTGAGATGGACTCCCCCCCCCTCTTGCTGCAATAGCTCAGGGGTTAGCCCCACGGCACCCTCCTCAACTAGAGTGCTCATGCCATTTTTAAGGCTCCACAAGTCCCAAAATAAGGGAAAGTCTCTCCCCAATGTTACATCATGTCCCATAGACTTTAGGACTGCCGCTTGATGTCTTTTGGTTCCTACTGGCGTGGCAAGGGTGACCCAGGCAGTGGGGTAGTTTTTTATATCGCCATGGATGCAACTAATACCCAGGGTTGAGTTCGTTAGGGCTCTAGGGTCCACCAAACTGGCATGTACCAGAGTTACTTGACTGCGGGAATCCAAGACGGCATTCACACTATGGCCGTCAACCTCAAGGCAACACACGTATCGTTCATTTCCTGTGAGGACCTCTGCAACACAGACCGACTGTACATATAACGAAAGGCGTCTCATAGCGTTACAGTCCATTGGCTCTGTAGTCATTGGGCAGTTAGCTGCTACATGGCCAAGCCTGCGACATCGCCAACATTGTATAGGTCCTTGCTTCCTCGCCGGAGACGCCTGATAGGGTCTGCTGAATTGCTGTGAGACTGTACCGCCTCCATAGTTCTTTGTGGGTCTGCTACCCTTTATTGCAACATTCTCTTCTTTTGAAGATGAAGTAGGTTTCGCAGTATTTTCTGGCGATTTCTTGGGAGCCCAGCGAGGTGATAACGTCCCTTGGAGTAGGCTTTCGGAAGCATTGTAGCGTTCGACCATATTCACCAACTGGTCGGCTGTATATGGGTCACCTTGTCCAACCAATCTCTGTATCTTAGGGGGCAAGGACCGCAGGTACTTGTCTAGAACAACACGTTCCACCATCTCTGCAGATGTCAAAATCTCTGGTTGCAGCCATTTTTTTACTAGATGGATAAGATCATGCATTTGTGAGCGGGCTGGCTGATCTTCCACAAAAGTCCATAAATGTACCCTCTGTGCTCGTACATATGTGTTTACTCCCAGCCTTGCCAGGATTTTGCCTTTTAATTTGGTATAGTCCATAGCATCCACTCCACTTAGATCGTAATAGGCCTTTTGTGGGTCCCCGATCAAAAATGGCGCAACCACTTCAGCCCACATATCCACCGGTAAATGCTCACGTTCTGCAATACGTTCAAATACGCTTCTACATCATCATCAGCAGTCATTTTAAGCAGGGTTTTTTGTATGGCTTTCCGTGCACCAGCAACACTTTGTGCATGATCCCTCTCATCTCGGGGCTGCCGAATCAAAGCCTGCTTTATTGCATTCAACTGCTCTTGCTGAATCTGGTTTTGCTGGTCCAGGGCTTGCTGGAAGTAAGTATTGGTCTGCTGTTGTTGAACATTTGCCTGGAATAACTGTTTCACTAGTTCCTCCGTATTACTGGACTCTTGGCTCTTCAAAAGCACCGGAGCTTTCAGCCAGGACAAACACAGAGCACTTTATCTGCAGTCACAGTCCAACAGCCACTATGCCCACATTCTCAAAACCATTTGTGGAGATATAGCTCATCAGGGATCTCTGCTTTGGCCTAAGCAGGTGGCTATGGAGTCACAACGAACAATAGCAGGCTAGCGAGTTCCACACAGGTATGTGTCAGGTGTATTTATTGTACACATTTGCCGTACAATGTTACACATGCCAAACATGAAATAAAATGTCTAAGGCCGTCTGGCCACTAACTAACAACAAGATACTAAGGGTACCGTCACACAGTGCCATTTTGATCGCTACGACGGTACGATTCGTGACGTTCCAGCGTTATCCATACGATATCGCTGTGTCTGACATGCAGCAGCGATCGTTTGGAACATTCTTTCTTTGCTCGATCTCCTGCTGTCATCGCTGGATCGGTGTGTGTGACACCGATCCAGCAATGCGTTCTCTTGTAACCAGGGTAAACATCGGGTTACTAAGCGCAGGGCCGCGCTTAATAACCCGATGTTTATCCTGGTTACCATCGTAAATGTAAAAAAAAAAAAAAACAGTACATACTTACATTCCGGTGTCCGTCAGGTCCCTTGCCGTCTGCTTCCCGCACTGACTGACTGCCGGCCGTAAAGTGAAAGCAGAGCACAGCGCGCTGTGCTGTGCTTTCACTTTACGGCCGGCAGTCAGTCAGTGCGGGAAGCAGACGGCAAGGGACAGACACCGGAATGTAAGTATGTAGTGTTTGTTTTTGTTTACGCTGGTAACCAGGGTAAACATCGGGTTACTAAGCGCGGCCCTGCGCTTAGTAACCCGATGTTTACCCTGGTTACCCAGGGACCTTGGCATCGTTGGCCGCTGGAGAGCTGTCTGTGTGACAGCTCTCCAGCGACCACACAACGACTTACCAACGATCACGGCCAGGTCGTATCGCTGGTCGTGATCGTTGGTAAATCGTATAGTGTAACGGTACCCTAACTGCAAAATAAACCTACACAACAAGAAAGAAGTTTGTGCAACCTTACTGTGTCAGCTTTCCAGACCAGCAGATGAGAGACTGAGATCCCAGCAGTTCCTGATTATATCAGCTGAATCATACAGGAGTCAAAAGCTTGATTGAATGTGTGAAAAGGAAGCACCAGTCCTTTCAGTCTGATCACTAAAGAAAATCAGGACCGGATTACAGTGAATTAACAGCTTCACAATCAATACCGTGACACATATGAAATGAAACGGGGAGAAACATATGTTTTCTAGTACTTCTCCCCTTGGAACCTCACAATATATATATATATATATATATATATATATATATATATATATATGTATGTATATATATATATATATATATATATATATAGTTAGGGCTAGCGGAATGCATCAAATAACATAAAGGGAAATATGAGGTGCATTTGCAGCTTGGGGTCCACCGTGCAGAGATGGAACCTGCTGCTGAGTAATGGCGGATGAACACTTGCTCACACGTGTGTTAGACCTCACCCACTGTGAATGGAAGCAAACTCAGTTGCTTCACAGAGTCGCTTAAATTAATGATGTGCCCTGTTAATAGTCACAGGGTGCAGCTGGTGGATGCTGGTGGGATCCCTAGGATTCACCCCCTCTATGCTGGTGATTGGACTCGCTCTGACCCTCGGTGGCTTTTGAGCCTGCACCTGAGGAAACCCTGAGTCAGATGCTGAGTCCAAGCAAGAGTTCCCACCCTACACTGACCGGTTGTCAGAACTAAGTAAAGATTTACCGTACACAGTGAGTACAGCGCCGCTCTGGCGGATGCGACTAACCACCCTAACTAGGGCTAGGAAAGCGCACTGGTTGCGCACGGTGCTGCACTAGCAGTGGCTGCTAATTGGTGCAGTAATTCATGTCTAGTGCTGGATGGCACATTCTGGCGCTAGGTAGCTCAATCACCCAATTACTTTCAACAACACTAGAGATTGGAATGATTAAGGAGCTTTCACCAGTTTCAGTCATACATCCACACACACGATTTCAGTTCTATACTGGCGCATGGCCGAGTGGCCATGTGAGCCTTTTATAAATGTAGCCTTTCGGGACCTTCCTAGTGGTCCAATCGGAGCTGTTACAGGACCTGAGCATGTGACCGCCGACCTCCAATGAGAGGTTGTCCCACGGGCATGCTCAGTAGATGAAAAGCAGGACTTAATCCCTGGAACGTCTGCTTGCTGATCAATGCTGGTTACAAAGGCTGAACCTGGGGCGGCAGCTGTAACCTGCCGCACAGTATCAGCTTGAGCCAGACGCTGGGACCGACGTCTCTGCTGAGCAGACTTCTCTGCTGAGCAGACTCCACTGCGGCTGGGGAAGAATGGGAGACTGCAGAGGACATGGTTCAAGATTCCCCCTGTGCAGTGGTGGGAACTTGACACCTAACATACGGTACAGACCAAAAGTTTGGACACATGTTCTCATTTAAAGATTTTTCTGTAGTTTCATGACTTTGAAAATTGTACATTCACACTGTAGGCATCAAAATTATGAATTAACACATATGGAATTATTTACTTAACAAAAACGTTTGCAGAGTTTAGTGTCATCTGCAAATATTGAAATTCCACTCTGTATGCCCCCTACAAGATCATTAATTAATATGTTAAAAAGAAGAGGGCCCAATACTGACCCCTGTGGTACCCCACTGCTAACCGCAACCCAGTCCGAGTGTGCTCCATTAATAACGACCCTTTGTTTCCTATCCCTGAGCCAGCTCTTAACCCACTTACACATATTTTACCCTATCCCCATTATTCTCATTTTATGTATCAACCTTTTGTGTGGCACTGTATCAAAAGCTTTTGAAAAGTCCATATACACTACGTTCACTGGGTTCCCTTTGTTCAGTCCGGAACTTACCTCTTCATAGAAATTGATTAGATTAGTCTCACAGTAACGGTCCCTAGTAAACCCATGTTGGTATTGGGTCATGAGGTTATTCCTCTTCAGATACTCCAGCATAGCATCCCATAGCATCCCGGTAAAAAACGCAAAAAAACGCATGTTTTTTTTCCCCCTATATTTAACATTAAAAACGCATGCGTTTTTTTGTATGCGTTTTGACACGTTTTTGCAACGCATACGTTTTTCTCTGCATGCATTGTGTTGCAGAAATGCAACATGTAGTATTTTTAGCGGCGTTTTCTTTCCGCAAAAAAACACATGCGTTTTTTGGCGGCAAAAAAATGCATTGCTGTCTATGTAAACACATGCGTTTTTAACCACATGCGTTTGCATGCATTAAAAACGCATGCGTTTTAAAAAATAAAAAAAAACACACTGATAAACCACCCCACACCATAAAATTGATAATGGGATCCTACCCCTAACCCTAACCCTACCCCTAACCCTAACCCTACCCCTAACCCTAATCCCTTTAGGGGTAGGGTTAGGGTTAGAGGTAGGGGTAGGGTTAGGATCCCTTTAGGTTAGGGTTAGGGGTAGGGTTAGGGTTAGGATCCCTTTAGGGTTAGGGTTAGGATCCCTTTAGGGTTAGGGTTAGGATCCCTACCCCTAACCCTACCCCTAACCATAACCCTAGCTCTTTCTGTTTATAGTGGGTTTTTTACTTTATTTTGATGATTGGCAGCTGTCACACATTTATCTGCATGCGTTTAAAAAACGCAAACGCATGAAAAAACGCATGTAAACGCGTCAAAACGCCGCGGTTTTTTCATCACATGCAAAAACGCATGCGTCAAAAAATGCAGCGTTTGCACGCGTTTACATGCGTTTTTTCACCATGCGTTTTTTTAAAAAATGCATGCGTTTTGAAACGCAAGTGTGAAACCAGCCTTACTATTTACGTAGTTAAAGAATATTTTGGGATTATTTTTACTCTCTCTGGCAATGACTCTATGAATATGCGCATATTCATCACTGTAATGAGCGGTACCATTTGACCGCTCACACAGGATCTGCTGCCAGCGCTGAGAGCATACATCGCAGGAGCTGGGTGAGTATTTCCCAGCAAGCGGGGGGGCGCACAGGGGGAGGTGACTCACAAACTTTATTTTTAACGGAAAAAAAAACCTTGATTTTTCATTCCTTCTCTCCAGCAAACGCTGCTGGGGAGAAAGAATGAATACCGGCTTCAGCACCACACGCAGGAGAGACAGTGCTTACTGTAGCGCTGTCTCTCCTGTGGGCGGTATGTGCACACGGAGGAGAGTGCACACTGTTCTCTGTGTGCACGTGTGCGGGACGTATTGCGGTACGTGCTGCCGGAGAAAAGCAAACATGTCTCCGTGTTTTGCACCAATCTGCCAGGTGAATATATACTTTTTAACCCCTTTCTAACATCGGGCGTAATAGTACACCAATATCGGACACCCTCCCTTTGATGTGGGCTCCGGCGCTGAGCCCACATCTTTTCGGGCACATTTCAGCTGTTTTGACATGTGCCTCTAACAGCCAAATGCCCAGCTGGGGGTCTGAATGTTGGGGAGACAGGGCAAAAACTGAGGACAAGGATGAATTACCCCCGTCACACAATAAGAGAAAAAAGAATGGATCTACCTGTGGCCAAACATTTTTGCATGCCTGATCATAGCACCATGGACCTGAAATTACTTGTATTGAAAGGTAACTTCAAATCTCAGAGAGGCAGGAGAATCTGGGAGTATAAACTTATGACAAACTTTTACATACTTAGTGCAGGAATAAATGTGTTGCATGGATTTATGTCTTTTTATGTCAATTGAGGAATTTGCTCTTCAGACCTTGTGGGGGCATCATAACATAGAACCAGACCTGTTATGACCTGGTGGTAAGGACAATAATGGACCTAGTGGTTAAGAGCACACGGAATGACCAGATAGTTACTGATAATATAGGATGAGCTCTGAGACGTGGGAACTCTGCTGACCGCAATCCCTAATCCTATCACACACACTAGAAATAGCCGTGGATTGCTCCTAACGCTCCCTATGCAACTCGACACAGCCTAAGGAACTAGCTAGCCCTAAAGATAGAAAAATAAAGCCTACCTTGCCTCAGAGAAATTCCCCAAAGGAAAAGGCAGCCCCCCACATATAATGACTGTGAGTAAAGATGAAAATTACAAACACAGAGATTAAATAGATTTAGCAAAGTGAGGCCCGAATTACTGAACAGACAGAGGATAGGAAAGGTAGCTTTGCGGTCAGCACAAAAAACTACAAAAAGACCACGCAGAGGGCGCAAAAAGACCCTCCGCACCGACTCACGGTGCGGAGGCACTCCCTCTGCGTCCCAGAGCTTCCAGGAAGCAAGACAACAATCAAAATAGCAAGCTGGACAGAAAAATAGCAAACTAAAGAAAAACAAGCAGGAACTTAGCTTCTGCTGGGAAGACAGGTCACAAGAACGATCCAGGAGAGAACTAGACCAATATTGGAACATTGACAGGTGGCATGGAGCAATGATCTAGGTGGAGTTAAATAGAGCAGCCAGCTAACGATTTAACCTCATCACCTGTGGAAGGAACCTCAGAAGCCGCAGCCCCACTCACAACCACCAGAGGAAACCCATGGACAGAACCAGCCGAAGTACCATTCATGACCACAGGAGGGAGCTTGACAACAGAATTCACAACAGTACCCCCCCCTTGAGGAGGGGTCACCGAACCCTCACCAGAGCCCCCAGGCCGACCAGGACGAGCCAAATGAAAGGCACGAACCAGATCGGCAGCATGAACATCGGAGGCAAAGACCCAGGAATTATCTTCCTGACCATAACCCTTCCATTTAACCAGGTACTGGAGTTTCCGTCTCGAAATACGAGAATCCAAAATCTTCTCCACCACATACTCCAACTCCCCCTCAACCAACACCGGGGCAGGAGGATCAACGGATGGAACCACAGGCGCCACGTATCTCCGCAACAATGACCTATGGAATACATTATGGATGGCAAAAGAAGCTGGAAGGGTCAAACGAAACGACACAGGATTGAGAACCTCAGAAATCTTATACGGACCAATGAAACGAGGCTTAAACTTAGGAGAGGAAACCTTCATAGGAACATAACGAGACGACAACCAAACCAAATCCCCAACACGAAGTTGGGGACCCACACAGCGCCGGCGATTAGCGAAACGTTGAGCCTTCTCCTGGAACAATGTCAAATTGTCCACCACATGAGTCCAAATCTGCTGCAACCTATCCACCACAGTAGCCACACCAGGACAGTCCGAAGACTCAACCTGCCCTAAAGAGAAACGAGGATGGAAACCAGAATTGCAGAAAAACGGCGAAACCAAAGTAGCCGAGCTGGCCCGATTATTAAGGGCGAACTCAGCCAAAGGCAAAAAGGACACCCAATCATCCTGATCAGCAGAAACAAAGCATCTCAGATATGTTTCCAAAGTCAGATTAGTTCGTTCGGTTTGGCCATTTGTCTGAGGATGGAAAGCCGAGGAAAAAGACAAATCAATGCCCATCCTAGCACAAAAGGCTCGCCAAAACCTCGAAACAAACTGGGAACCTCTGTCCGAAACGATGTTCTCCGGAATGCCATGTAAACGAACCACATGCTGGAAAAACAATGGCACCAAATCAGAGGAGGAAGGCAATTTAGACAAGGATACCAAATGGACCATCTTAGAGAAGCGATCACAAACCACCCAAATGACCGACATCTTTTGAGAGACAGGGAGATCCGAAATAAAATCCATAGAGATATGCGTCCAGGGCCTCTTCGGGGCCGGCAAGGGCAAAAGCAACCCACTGGCACGAGAACAGCAGGGCTTAGCCCGAGCACAAGTCCCACAGGACTGCACAAAAGAACGCACATCCCGCGACAAAGACGGCCACCAAAAGGATCTAGCCACCAAATCTCTGGTACCAACGATTCCCGGATGACCAGCCAACACCGAACAATGAACCTCAGAGATAACTCTACTAGTCCATTTATCAGGGACAAACAGTTTCTCTGCTGGGCAACGGTCAGGTCTATCAGCCTGAAATTTTTGCAGCACCCGCTGCAAATCAGGGGACATGGCAGACAAAATTACCCCCTCTTTGAGAATACCCGCCGGCTCAGGAACACCCGGAGAGTCGGGCACAAAACTCCTTGACAGGGCATCAGCCTTCACATTCTTAGAGCCTGGAAGGTACGAAACCACAAAATCAAAACGGGAGAAAAATAGCGACCAACGAGCCTGTCTAGGATTCAACCGTTTGGCAGACTCGAGATAAGTCAAATTCTTGTGATCCGTCAAGACCACCACGCGATGCTTGGCTCCTTCAAGCCAATGACGCCACTCCTCGAATGCCCACTTCATGGCCAACAACTCTCGATTGCCAACATCATAATTGCGCTCAGCAGGCAAAAACTTTCTAGAAAAGAAGGCACATGGTTTCATTACCGAGCCATCAGAACTTCTTTGCGACAAAACAGCCCCTGCTCCAATCTCAGAAGCATCAACCTCGACCTGAAACGGAAGCGAAACATCTGGCTGGCACAACACAGGGGCAGAAGAAAAACGACGCTTCAACTCCTGAAAAGCTTCCACAGCCGCAGAAGACCAATTGACCACATCAGCACCCTTCTTGGTCAAATCAGTCAACGGTTTAGCAACACTAGAAAAATTACTGATGAAGCGACGATAAAAATTAGCAAAGCCCAGGAACTTTTGCAGACTCTTCACAGATGTCGGCTGAGTCCAATCATAAATGGCCTGGACTTTAACAGGGTCCATCTCGATAGTAGAAGGGGAAAAAATGAAACCCAAAAATGAAACCTTCTGAACTCCAAAGAGACACTTTGACCCCTTCACAAACAAAGAATTCGCACGAAGGAGCATACTGCTACCCACAGCTTTCTGGATGTATGCTTCTGATCCTTGGCTCCCCTGGAAGGTTTCCCTTGGATGTTTGCTGCTACCCACAGCTATCTGGATTTACAGTGCATTTGTGATCTCCTTGCCACCTAGGACTGGTATTATACGCACCTACTGCCAGGCGGCCACTACATGTCTGGGAATTGGCACAGCTATGTCTGGAGGAGTGCACTGTATACCTCCCTACACGGACAGGCTTCGTGCGACTAACATGGGCAAGGTTTTGATTGATGTCCCTAAGTCTGTTCATAAACGTGTTGCTTACTCAAGGGGCCGACTTCTGGAGCTGCGCAGGCTAATGCCTTCTCCTGCGGTGGGTAGACCACGTGTCCCGTGTGAGGTAAGGCGACCCTACAGAGGCTGCAGAGCGGGCAAAAAACTTAAGGCAAGGCGAAGACGGTTTAAACCTGTAGTTCCATCCATCATCATGGGGAATGTTCAATCACTGGGTAATAAGTCGGATGAACTGCTGGCATTAATACGGACCCAGAGGGAATACAAAGAATGCAGTTTGATATGTTTTACTGAAACATGGTTACGTGGCGAGATCCCGGACTCAAGTGTTTCAGTACCAGGATTTCAGATGGTCCGGGCGGATAGAGACACTATGAAGAGCGGCAAAAAAAAGGGCGGTGGAGTTATACTCTACATAAACAATGGTTGGTGCAATCAGGGGCATGTGACTGTAAGGGAGCGCCATTGTTGTCCGAACATTGAATTGCTAGCTGTTGGCCTCAGACCTTACTATATTCCTAGAGAATTCTCGCTTGTTACTGCAATAGTGTTGTACATACCACCAACTGCAAGCCATGAGGCTGCAGGTGAAGTGCTGTCAGGAGTCATTGCTCGGCTCCAGCTGAAACACCCCAACTCGCTTACTGTAATCTCTGGGGATTTTAACCGGGCTAAAATGTCTACTGCCTTACCTAAATTCTATCAATTTGTTAAATGTACAACACGTGACAAAATTACGTTGGACTTACTCTATGCGAATGTCAAGAATGCTTATTCATCCTCTACCCTGCCGCCCTTGGGGAAGTCTGATCACAATCTTGTACTATTGTCACCAGTCTACCAACCTGTTGTTAGTACACAGCCTGCTACCATTAAATTAGTTAGAATGTGGAATCCAACGAATGAACAGGCTTTACAGGATTGCTTTCATCTTACAGACTGGGATGTGCTGCTTGGGACAATGGACGAGTATACAAATGTTAATGAAGTGGTTGGTAAAGTGACTGACTACATTAACTTCTGCACTGATATGTTGGTGCCGACTAAAAAGATTAGGTGTTTTGCAAACAACAAGCCATGGATAACAAAGGAATTGAAGCATTTGCTCAACAGGAAAAAAAAGGCATTTAAACTGGGTGACAAAGAGGAAATTAAAATGATACAGCATGAATTGAAGCATAAAATAAAGGAGGCCCAGGAAGCCTTCAGAATTAAACTTGAAAAGAAACTGTCCCACGATAATACCAGAGAGGTTTGGTCAGGAATGAAATTACTGACTGGGCTTAAGTTGAGGCCTGAAAATGATCCAGGAACAATGGACAAGGCAAATGAGATGAATGAGTATTTCAATAGATTTAGTAGTACATGTGTAATGCCAACTGATAGTGGATGGGAACTGGGTGCAAATTCTGCAACATTGATATTGGAGGATGAGCAGACTAATTTTAGAGTATCCGAGAATGATGTGAGGAGGCAGTTTAAGTCACTTAACATTGGTAAAGCTGCAGGACCAGATGGACTCAGCTCACGTGTCCTTAAAGTTTGTGCAGACCAGCTGTGTACTGTCTTTACACGCCTATTTAATGGAAGTCTACAAACACAGAGGGTACCAGTGTTATGGAAAACTTCTTGTCTGGTGCCGGTACCCAAGACGACTTCTCCTGCAACCCTAAATGACTATCGTCCTGTAGCCTTAACATCTCACGCTATGAAGGCCTTGGAAAGATTAGTTCTTGCTCACTTAAGACCGAGGGTCAATGCTTTTATCGATCCCCTTCAGTTTGCTTACCGACATAGATTGGGGGTGGATGATGCTATTCTTTCTCTGTTACATAGGGTACATTCATTTCTGGAGACTGACGGTGCCATGGTGTGAGCGATGTTCTTCGATTTCTCGAGTGCATTTAACTCCCTGCAGCCACTTTTACTACACAAAAAGATGACTGATATCAAGGTGGAGGTGGGGATGAGAAATTGGATAACTGACTACCTATCAGATCGGCCACAGTTTGTACAGATGGGAGCAGTGGTGTCAAGCAGATTATTGAGCAGTGTAGGTGCCCCCCAGGGAACGGTGCTTGCGCCCTTTCTATTCACACTGTATACTTCAGACTTTCAGTATAAATCTGAACTTTGCCACCTTCAAAAATTTTCGGATGACTCTGTGGTTGTGGGATGCATTAGGGGGGATCAGGGGGATGAGGAATATAGAAGGGTGGTGTCGAAATTTGTGGATTGGTGCAATGGTAACTATCTACAACTAAATGTTAAGAAAACTAAGGAGTTGGTGGCCAACTATAGCAGGATTAAGTTGGAATGCTTACCGATCACTATTGCTGGTCAGGAGGTAGAGCAGGTGGAGAGTTACAAATATTTGGGGGTCCATTTGGATAGCAAACTGGACTGGAGATGCCACTCAGAGTTTGTCTACAAGAAGGGGATGAGCAGATTGTATTTCCTAAGGAAACTGAGGTCTTTTAATGTGTGCAGCAAAATGTTAGAAATGTTCTACCAATCTGTAGTGGCAAGTGCCATCTTTTTTGCAATCACGTGCTGGGGTAGTAGTGTGCGGGCCTCTGATGCTAATAAGCTGAATAAGATTATTAAGAAGGCAAGTTCTGCTGTGGGCTGCAATCTGGACTCTTTTGGGGAGGTAGTGGAGAAAAGAACTCTGAAAAAGTGTATGGCAATTATGAACAATAATGCACATCCACTATATGATCTATTCATGAGACAGAAGAGCACCTTCAGCAACCGGCTAATACTTCTGAGGTGTAAGAAGGAAAAATATAGGAAATCGTTTGTGCCAACTGCCATGGGAATGTACAACAATAACATTAGGGTTAAACCACCAAGGTGAATGTCTACTTATTCTCTACATTTCAGTTCACTTGTTGTGTATGTCCTATTCTAATGTATAATGTATAATGTTCTTCTGTCAACAAACATGTCAACTATGTAATTCCTTTATGATTTTTATGATTTAAGTCGTGCTGCTGTGATACCATAATTTCCCACGGGATCAATAAAGTGTATCGTATCGTATCGTATCGGAACACCATTCTGACCTGCTTCACATGAGACTCCCAATCATCCGAGAAGACCAAAATATCATCCAAATATACAATCAGGAATTTATCCAGGTACTCTCGGAAGATGTCATGCATAAAGGACTGAAATACTGATGGAGCATTGGAAAGCCCGAATGGCATAACCAGGTACTCAAAATGGCCCTCGGGCGTATTAAATGCTGTTTTCCATTCATCGCCCTGTTTAATACGCACAAGATTATACGCACCACGAAGATCTATCTTGGTGAACCAACTAGCCCCCTTAATCCGAGCAAATAAATCAGACAGCAGCGGCAAAGGGTACTGAAATTTGACTGTGATCTTATTAAGAAGGCGGTAATCAATACAAGGTCTCAAAGAACCATCCTTCTTGGCCACAAAAAAGAACCCTGCTCCCAATGGTGACGACGACGGGCGAATATGACCCTTCTCCAAGGATTCCTTTACATAACTCCGCATAGCGGCGTGCTCTGGCACAGATAAATTGAACAGTCGGCCCTTAGGAAATTTACTACCAGGAATCAAATTGATAGCACAATCGCAATCCCTATGAGGAAATAGGGCACCTGATTTGGGCTCTTCAAATACATCCCGGTAATCTGATAAAAACTCAGGGACTTCAGAAGGGGTGGATGATGAAATAGACAAAAATGGAACATCACCATGTACTCCCTGACAACCCCAGCTGGACACAGACATAGATTTCCAATCCAATACTGGATTATGGACCTGTAGCCATGGCAACCCCAAAACGACCACATCATGCAGATTATGCAACACCAAAAAGCGAATATCCTCCTGATGTGCAGGAGCCATGCACATGGTCAATTGGGTCCAGTACTGAGGCTTATTCTTGGCCAAAGGCGTAGCATCAATTCCTCTCAATGGAATAGGATGCTGCAAGGGCTCCAAGAAAAAACCACAGCGCCTGGCAAACTCCAAGTCCATCAAATTCAGGGCAGCGCCTGAATCCACAAATGCCATAACAGAATAGGATGACAAAGAGCAGATCAGAGTAACGGACAAAAGAAATTTCGACTGTACCGTACCAATGGTGGCAGACCTAGCGAAACGCTTAGTGCGCTTAGGACAATCGGAGATAGCATGAGTGGAATCACCACAGTAAAAACACAGCCCATTCCGACGTCTGTGTTCTTGCCGTTCAGCTCTGGTCAAAGTCCTATCACATTGCATAGGCTCTGGTCTATGCTCAGATAATACCGCCAAATGGTGCACATTTTTACGCTCACGTAAGCGTCGATCGATCTAAATGGCCAAAGACATAGACTCATTCAGACCAGCAGGCATGGGAAATCCCACCATGACATCCTTAAGGGCTTCAGAGAGACCCTTTCTGAAAATTGCTGCCAAGGCACATTCATTCCACTGAGTGAGTACAGACCACTTCCTAAACTTCTGACAATATATCTCTACCTCATCCTGACCCTGACACACAGCCAGCAAGATTTTCTCTGCCTGATCCACTGAATTAGGTTCATCATAAAGCAATCCGAGCGCCAGAAAAAACGCATCAACATCACGCAATGCCGGATCTCCTGGCGCAAGGGAAAATGCCCAGTCTTGAGGGTCGCCACGTAACAAAGAAATAATGATTTTCACTTGTTGAACAGGGTCACCTGAGGAGCGAGGTTTCAAAGCAAGAAACAATTTACAATTGAGATGCATTAGTACTTTGGGCCACCTGTACTGTTATGACCTGGTGGTAAGGACAATAATGGACCTGGTGGTTAAGAGCACACGGAATGACCAGATAGTTACTGATAATATAGGACGAGCTCTGAGACGTGGGAACTCTGCTGACCGCAATCCCTAATCCTATCACACACACTAGAAATAGCCGTGGATTGCTCCTAACGCTCCCTATGCAACTCGACACAGCCTAAGGAACTAGCTAGCCCTAAAGATAGAAAAATAAAGCCTACCTTGCCTCAGAGAAATTCCCCAAAGGAAAAGGCAGCCCCCCACATATAATGACTGTGAGTAAAGATGAAAATTACAAACACAGAGATGAAATAGATTTAGCAAAGTTAGGCCCGACTTACTGAACAGACAGAGGATAGGAAAGGTAGCTTTGCGGTCAGCACAAAAAACTACAAAAAGACCACGCAGAGGGCGCAAAAAGACCCTCTGCACCGACTCACGGTGCGGAGGCGCTCCCTCTGCGTCCCAGAGCTTCCAGCAAGCAAGACAACAATCAAAATAGCAAGCTGGACAGAAAAATAGCAAACTAAAGAAAAACAAGCAGGAACTTAGCTTCTGCTGGGAAGACAGGTCACAAGAACGATCCAGGAGAAAACTAGACCAATACTGGAACATTGACAGGTGGCATGGAGCAATGATCTAGGTGGAGTTAAATAGAGCAGCCAGCTAACGATTTAACCTCGTCACCTGTGGAAGGAACCTCAGAAGCCGCAGCCCCACTCACAACCACCAGAGGAAACCCATGGACAGAACCAGCCGAAGTACCATTCATGACCACAGGAGGGAGCTTGACAACAGAATTCACAACACAGACCCCAATCAGAGGACAATAAAACATTTACTCCTTATCTACAAACTCTTCCAATATTTATGGACACAACTGTTTATCACTCTCCCATAACTGTGCTGTGTTGTGCATAGATATGTGATTCTTCAGATGTTGTATTAGTCTATGCCTGATGAAGAAGCCTGTGTAGTCTTGAAAGCTTGCAATTTGTTACCATCTATTCAGTTAGCCATTAAAAGGTATCAACCACGGAGGACTCTCAATTCAAAATTATTTTTCTATATACTGGCTAACACGGTACAAAGATATATATCTTTCCTGTATCTTTTCTCATATTATTTTTCACCCACACCAATGTGTTATGGTACTGAAGGACATTTTTGAATTTATCTGCTGTGATATATTTCACATAGTTGGTATTCATGGAGAATGTTGCTTGGATTCGCCCAAGAGAAATGTCTTTATTTAGCACTGTAAGCATGAGAAGTGCTACAAATGTAGTGAATACACAATGAAATGTTTAAAGTTGTGATTACAATGAAAAGAATTGTTCATCACTGGCTCCAATGACTCGCATAGAGTGGGTAGGTAAGTGTGGCATGCAGGATCAGTTGGCAGATTGCCCGTAGTCCCATTTCATAGCATCTGGAATAAGTACCACTTACTGAAAAATCCTTAGACTATTTCTCTGCTTATGTTAAAAGAAATATTTCACCAGACGGGCACATTTAAATTAACTGGTCAGAGTAGTGGTGCTTAACTAGAGTATTGAAAAAACTATCACTGATACCTACAGTGGTGCGTGAAAGTGTATACCGTATTTTTCAGACTATAAGACGCACCGGACCATAAGACACACCCCAAATTTGGGGTGAAAATTGCAGAAAAAAAGATTTTTTATAAGATGGGGGTCCGTCTTATTGTCTGAATTTACAGTATCTTACCTGAGGGCTGGCGGTTGCAGAGCAGGGTCGCAAGAGGCATGGTGTCGGCAGAGGAGCAGTGATGCGGTGGGCGATATGGCGTGCACCTGAGCAGGGTCCCTTCCTGTTTAGATGGGCGACGCCACGGCCTGGTGTCCATGGGGGGGTTGCAGCAGTGCTGTGGTGGCGGCAGATGGGCAGGGATGATGAGGCGCAGTGAGCAGTATGGCGTGAGCAGAGTCCCTTCCAAAGGTGAGGTGATGCAGCGGCCCGGTATCCAAGGTAAGCAGCAGAGCCGGGTGAATCATGGCTTTATTGGTGGTGGCAGCCATCTTCCTGAGGCCGCGCGTGCGCAGATGAAGTGCTCTGCTTCCCGGGGCTTCAGGAAAATGGGCACGGGAGGCCGTACATGCGCAGATGGAGATCGCGGCGGCCATTTTCCTGAAACCAAGTTTGCAGATTAACAGAAAACATCGCATAAAACTCGGCACAGTGTTAACCCCTTAGTGACAGAGCCAATTTTGTACTTAATGACCAAGACAGTTTTTTTTGTGACATATTGTACGTTATGTTACTGGTAAAATGTATTCTATATAACTTGCATTTATTTATGAAAAATGGAAATATGGCAAAAATTGTGAAAATTTTGCAATTTTCTAAATTTTAATTTTGATGCCCTTCAATCAGAGAGTCATATCGCACAACATCGCATAACATTTCCCACATGTCCACTTTACATCAGCACGATTATGGTAACATATTTTTTTTTTGTTAGGACGTTATAAGCAGTGGCGTACCTAAGGGGGGGCAGCCGGGGCATGTGTCCCGGGCGCAGCCAGCAGGGGGGCGCAGTCGGGCCGCCTAATGTGGCGGTCCGAAGTGTCTTCCCCAGCGGCTGCATTCTGCCGCCCCTGTCTGGGAGTCAGCTGTTGTCTGTGCCGACTGTCAAGCTGACAGCCAGCACAGAGAACCTGCAGAGCGCCGGCAAGAGAAAATAGCAGCGGAGCTGCAGCCATCTGTCTTCCTGCCCGCGCTTCCTCTCACACAGATGCGCCGCTGGATGACATCATCATTCAGCGGCCAGCCATGTCAGAGGAAGGCGATGGAGATGCTGCGGCAGAGCGCGAGGAGAGGTGAGAGGTGAGTGTGTGTGTGTGGTGTGTGTGTGTGTGTGGCACGCTGCAGGGGAATGTGCAGAGAAATGGTGTGTGTGTATGTAGGGGAGGAGAGGGCAATGATGGGGCTGACAGGGAGAGTAATGATGGGGATGTGGTGGAGGAGGAAATGATGGTAGTGGTGGAATAGGCAAGGATGGGGATGGTGGGGGAGAAGAGGGCAATGATGGGACTGATGGGGAGAGGGCAATGATGGGAATGGTGGGGGAGTAGAGGGCAAAGATGGGGCTGACGGGAGAGAGCAATGATGGGGATGGTGGTGGAAGAGGAAATGATAGAAATGGTGGGATGGGCAAGAATGGGGATGGTGGGGGAGGAGAGGGCAATGATCATGGGGCTGATGGGGAGAGGGCAATGATGGGGATGGTGGGGGAGGAGAGGGCAAAGATGGGGCTGACGGGAGAGAGCAATGATGGGGATGGTGGTGGAAGAGGAAATGATGGAAATGGTGGGATGGGCAAGAATGGGGATGGTGGTGGAGGAGAGGGCAATGATCATGGGGCTGATGGGGAGAGGGAAATGATGGGGATGGTGGGGGAGGAGAGGACAATGATGGGGCTGATGGGGAGAGGGCAATGATGGGGATGTGGGGGAGGAGAGGGCAATGATGGGGCTGATGGGGAGAGGGCAATGATGGGGATGGTGGGGGAGGAGAAGGCAATGAGGGGGCTGACGGGGAGAGAGCAATGATGGGGATGGTGGTGGAGGAGGAAATGATGGAAGTGGTGGAACGGGCAAGGATGAGGATGGTGGGGGAGGAGAAGGCAATGATGGGGCTGAAGGGGAGAGGGCAATGATGGGGATGGTGGGGGAGGAGAGGGCAATGATGGGGAGAGGGCAATGATGGGGATGATGGGGGAGGAGATGGCAATGATGGAGCTGACGGGGAGAGAGCAATGATGGGGATGGTGGGGGAGGAGGAAATGATGGAAGTGGTGAAATGGGCAAGGATGGGGATGGTGGGGGAGGAGGAAATGATGGAAGTGGTGGAATCGGCAAGGATGGGGATGGTGGGGGAGGAGAAAATGATGGAAGTGGTGGAATGGGCAAGGATGTGGATGGCGTGGGAGGAGCAAACGATGGATGTGGTGGAAAGGGCAATGATGGGATTGGGGAGGAAATGCTGGAGGTGGTGAAATGGACAATGATGGGTGTGACGGCGAAGGCAATGATGGAGGTGGTGAAGAGAGCAATGATGGGGTGGGTTAGAGGACAATAATATGTGTGTGGACAATTTGAGTGGGGATAGGGGGATTTATTATGTGTGGGGTGAGATTTGAGGACACAAAATGAAGAGCAAAAGGGGAGTTGGGGGCATATACTGTATGAGGAAACAGTACAGGGGAATTGGAGGCATTTTTGAGGAAACAATATGGGGAAATTGGGGGCATGTATGAGGAAACAGTATTGGGGAATGAGGGCATGTGCGAGGAAACAGTATTGGGGAATGGGGGCATGTATGAGGAAACAGAACGGGGAATGGGGGGCATGTATGAGGAAACAGTATGGGTGAATTGGGGGTATGTATGAGGAAACAGTAGGGGGGAATGGGGGGCATGTATGAGGAAACACTGTAGGGGAATGGGGGCATGTATGAGGAAAAAAGTGGAATGGTGCTTCCTCCCTTCTGAGGCCTGCCATGAGCCCAAACAGTGGCTTTCCCCGACATATGAGGTATCGGCATACTCTGGAGAAATTGCACAACAAATTTTGTGGTCCAGTTTTCCTGATACCCTTGTGAAAATAAAACCGTTTGGTTCCAAAGTAAATGTTTTTCCTCCAATTTGCTTTAGCTCTTGTAAAGCACCTAACGTGTTAATAAACTTCTTGAACGTGATTTTGAGCACATTGAGGGGTGCAGTTTTTAGAATGTCACTTTGGGGTATTTTCTGTCTTATTGACCCCCCCAAACTCACTTCAAATATGAGGTGGTCCCTCATATCATCACTTTTATTGGACTCCCTGGGCCACGGACCAGGTCACTGCTGCCATGACACATCTCCTTTAAGAACCGACGGACCCGACCCGAGTACCCCACGGCCCTGGTGGGCGCTCCAGTACCTTTTGCCAAGTTTTTAAGGTTTCCATACACATTAATTAACTATCTCTCTTGACTCTCCCATACACATCCTCAGTGTTCTGCTGTGAGACTACTCTGACTGTAGCTTGTCCCTTCGCCAAACAAAGTTATTGGTTGTTGAAATTCAGCAGAATGGAACCTAATCTCCCAGAACATCATTTGCTGGAAGAAGAAGGTTGAAGGGTTCATCCAACTTTAATGTGCATGGGTGCAAAAACAGGATCTTTGCTAGGGGTAATGGAAAGCTTAGTCTCAATGAGCAAGTCATACATCCCATAGAATGTAAGTCCGCAAGGACAGGGTCCTCTCCCTTCTGTACCAGTCTGTCACTGTAAACCTGCTTACTGTAAACGATATCTATAACCCTGTATGTAACTCCTTTCTCATGTACAGCACCATGGAATTAATGGTGCTATATAAATAAATAATAATAATATTGTTGACATTTTAGTAGATACAGTACTAAAATGGTGCAATGTAATCCATGGGATATATCTTGATGAATGAAATATTCAAGTAGAACATCTTTGCTTTAATAAATTGTGTCATTTGTCGAGAATAAAATGGCATATCAACAGTCAATGGGAACCAAATCATCACCACCAATTAATTAATTTCATCTTGACAACTCATAATTTGGCTGATATTATGAGCATGCTCCAGATGAGATGGAGGATGATGTCCTGAGAGATCTGCTCATAAACATGAATCAAGCCACTAGTGAGCTTCTGGATAGACTGAGGCACTTCTGATGCACTGACAGAAAATGGCCAAAGGGTTCTCTGTTAGATTCAGGTTTGGGGAATGTGAGGAGCACTTGATTACCTTTGTCATCCATGAACTGCCTGCACACTCTGGCACATAAGGTCAGGAATGGTCCTGTCAATGCCAATGAGGATTTGATCACAGTACCTAGGATATGCCTTGCCAGACACTACTGACCCAACATTAAACTGCTCATGATGAGAGAATATACATTCCTGTGACCCTGGCCTTAATAATAGGAATAATTGTGCTAATTAGTACAGATTGGCCAATAAAGCAACTTCAGTCTCATAAAAAGTCTGTTGCTTTATGGAACCCATCAACAATCTGTTGGATACAGCAAGTATGCATTGACTGCCCTTCATTGTTTACCAGTCACAGTGCTGTATATTTGGTTGTGGCAATGACTGGCACCGCAGCTCACAGCTGGCACCTGATACACAATACCCTTTATGAGCAGACTAGTAGTGGAGCTGGGACGTAGATCAGTTATTGATAGTCTATGAGGATGGGTGCTATGAACAGGTAATTCAGAACCACAATGGACATAGAAGTTCAGAGCACACTAAGTGACCTGACAATTACCAAAAACATAGGACGAGCTCTGAGACGTGGGAACTCTGCTGACTGCAATCCCTAATCCTATCACACCACACTAGAGGTAGCCGTGGATTGCGCCTAACGCTCCCTATGCAACTCGGCACAGCCTGAGAAACTAACTAGCCCTGAAGATAGAAAAATAAGCCTACCTTGCCTCAGAGAAATTCCCCAAAGGAAAAGGCAGCCCCCCACATATAATGACTGTGAGTAAAGATGAAAATACAAACACAGAGATGAAATAGATTTAGCAAAGTGAGGCCCGACTTACTGAATAGACCGAGGATAGGAAAGATAGCTTTGCGGTCAACACAAAAACCTACAAACAACCACGCAGAGGGGCAAAAAGACCCTCCGCACCGACTAACGGTACGGAGGTGCTCCCTCAGCGTCTCAGAGCTTCCAGCAAGCAAGAAAAACCAATATAGCAAGCTGGACAGAAAAAATAGCAAACAAAAATAACACAAGCAAATGCACAAGCTTATGCAGGAGAGACAGGCCACAGGAACGATCCAGGAGGAAGCAAGACCAATACTAGAACATTGACTGGAGGCCAGGATCAAAGCACCAGGTGGAGTTAAATAGAGCAGCACCTAACGACTTAACCTCATCACCTGAGGAAGGAAACCCAGAAGCCGCAGTACCACTCTCATCCACCAAAGGAAGCTCATAGACAGAACCAGCCGAAGTACCACTCTCGACCACAGGAGGGAGCTTGGCCACAGAATTCACAACAGATGGGCCATCAATGTTACAGTCCTGGAAACCTACTGCTGAACAAATGACAAACTGGCAGGAGGTCATTACTATTTTATATAAGACATTCACTTGTATTTAACTTATACAACATTGACACTAAGCTAAAACATGGGCTAAATATGTTAATAAATGCATTTTATACAGTACATTATACAGTGGGGTTCACTTGCAATATAGGAAGAGGACAGCAGAGAAAGTTCAGTTTATAAGGTTAAAAATTGAAATTCAAGTCTGTGTCTTAATCTTTATTCTCTTCCAGATAAATCTATATTCTCTTCCAGATTAGCACGGCTATTATAAGGACAAGAGAGACGGCAATTTGCAATTATTTACGGTGTTAAGTCTTGTTAATATAATTAACAGGGATGCATCTAACTTTTTTATTCAATATACCGAAACTCATATATTCCTATTAATAGTATTCAAATAATGTCATCAATTTAAAATGTAGACTTCACATTAGAATGTGAAGAGCATTCAATAAAATGGGAGCCTTTCTAGAATGGTTTGTGTTTGTGCGTTCATTGTAAACTGACCACTGCCATCTACAGGATATTCATGAAAATTACATGAGTAAGTGACGGTTATGCCTCCATTATGAATATTGATTGCAGCATCTGTAAGCGAGGCACTATTCTCTATGCAGGCTGCCAATAATGCTGCTCATGTAAAAAAAAAAAATAGAAAATCTCAAAAAATAGAAACACATGAAGTTATATGAAGGTAACTGACAATGAGGATATCTAGAGGTGAAGGGGAATCAAAATCACCACCACATGTGTATATAGGATCAGTAGAGAGTTTAGAGACCCATTTGTGAAATTATAAATATAAAAAGAAGAAACAAACCGAATATGAGAGTCTTTGATAAACAAGAAGTGTAATTTTATTGGTTACATAAGAATAAAAATTTGGATAAGGGAGGGAAAAATAACCAGAAAGAAGCGAACGGTTAAACAGAAAGAAGGAACGGTTATATATACATTTTAGATCGCAAGGCACAATACCTATGATCGTATATTACATAAAGTGCAAAGTGCATAAGCATGGAACAGCTCCGGTGTCTGGATAGAACATTTCTGGAGGAAATACAAGATGTGACAAATTTCATATATTATAGTACAGGTAATAAGAAAAATGGATGTCCTAAGTAAAGTGCATTGTACACAAGATAAACATCCTATGTAAAGTGCATGTGCATATAGATCTATGGGCTAATTAATATACAAGATAACCGAGTGGTATGCATGAGTCCCATATATAGATATCAACAAAATAGGATAGATATGCATGAACTGTCTGCAGTGTGATTCCTATAAGTGTGTCCTAGAAGTGTGAAGATTACAGTAGAATTAAAACCTGAAAGATGTATACAGACTGTGCCCCGCTACCTGCCACCATCACACTCTAACAAGCATCTCTATTCTTCCGAAGGGTACAGTATGTTCATCCACCCAGCTCTCCTGCTCTCCTGCTGTCTGTCTATGAAGTGCACATAGTACATCACCCAGCTTTGCACATAGACTCGCCTCTGCACCTGGCATTCACATGGTATGCCTTTCAGCTAACCCCAGTTTTACCCCACCCGTGTTATTTATGACGTTGTTTACTCTGGCTTGATTGTATGCATCTGGTCCACTCTTAATTCTCTGACCATGATGAGCAGAGACCACTCCTCTCTGCTTCACACCTGAATGCACTTGGTTGTACTTATATTGCATAGATCAAGTCTGCATAGACTTCAGTCTGCAGTGTGATTCCTATAAGTGTGTCCTAGAAGAGTGAAGATCACAGTAGAATTAAAACCTGAATTGAACCAGAAGGGAACTGAAGGTAACTGGCCAGACACTGTAAACAATGTTACTGTTTATTTTCACTCTCACTCCTATAATCCTTCACTTTATGATACCTCCCCTAATCTCCACACCAAATAAGGAACTGTTTATCTCTGCTTCAATCCTCCCCATCCATCTCACCTCCTCCTCAGAACTGTTCCTTAACCTACAATCCTCTGCCTCCAAACACAGACAGCCCCCTCATGCCCTCTCCTGCTCCCACCTGCTAACACTTTCTCTGCTCCTTCTCACTGCTGGTGATGTCTCTCCAAATCCTGGTCCTCCTCACCACATTCCCACAGTCGTTTCTACCTCCCATCCACACTCTATCACAACCTTCTGTAACCTCTCCAACCGTATACCCATTCACCCAGCCCCCGCTTCCCCAGTCCCACTAACAGGAGCTCTGTGGAACGCTCGCTCTGTCTGCAACAAGCTTTCCTACATCCATGATCTTTTTGTTACTACCAAACTTTCCTTCCTCGCCATCACCGAAACCTGTCTCACCCCTTCTGACACAGCCTCCCCTACTGCACTCTCTTACGGTGGCTTCCACCTTTCTCACACACCCCGCCCTAGCAGAAAACATGGTGGAGGAGTTGGTTTTCATCTGTCAGATAACTGCTCCTTCACCCCAATCCTACTGCCACCCTCTGTTACCTTCCCTTCCTTTGAGGTGCACTCTGTGCCCATCTACTCCCCCTCCAACCTCCAACTGGCTGTCATTTACCGCCCCCCAGGGCCAGCCACCACCTTCTTTGACCACTTCACCACCTGGCTACTTCATTTCCTTTCCGTGGACATCCCCACTATCATCATGGGCGACTTCAACAACCCCATTGACACTTCCCTCTCAGCTGCCACTAAACTTCTATCTCTCACTTCCTCCTTCGGGCTCACTCAATGGTCTTCTAAAGCCACCCACAAAGATGGCCACACACTGGACCTCATCTTCACCCGCCTCTGCTCGCTATCTAACCTTTCTAACAGACCTCTTCCTCTCTCTGACCACAACCTTCTCACATTCTCTTCACTCTCCACTCCATGTCTACAATCCCCACCCCACAAACTTTCATACCCTCGCAGAAATCTTAAACATCTTGACCTACATTCATTCTCTGCATCCCTCCTCCCTCTCACAGATATAAGTTCCTGACACAATGCGGATGACGCTGCCGCTCTATATAGCACCACCATAGCTGTAGCTTTGGAATCTGCTGCCCCACTTACACATACCAAAGCTCGCAAAATCAACAGACAGACCTGGCACACCAGCCTGACCAAAGAACTGAGGCGAGCTTCCAGGGCTGCTGAGCGCAGATGGAAAAGATCCAAACCACACCAACAAGCACTTCATCGCATTCAAACAGTCCCTCACTACTTTCAAGATCACACTCACCACAGCTAAACAAACCTACTTCTCATCTCTCATATCCTCCCTATCTCACAACCCTAAACAGTTATTCAACACCTTCAATTCTCTCCTCCGTCCCCCAGCACCTCCTCCCTCCCAACTTATCTCAGCTGAAGACTTTGCCTCATTTTTCAAGCAGAAGATTGATAACATCAGAGACAGTTTTGGTCAACAACCTCCAGAGCCCTTCATCCCGACTTCCCAGCCCTCCGCCTCCAAATCCAACTTCTCCACCATTACAGAAGATCAAATCTCCACTCTACTCTCAAGATCGCATCTCACTTGACCCGCTCCCATCCCACTTCATCCCAAACCTCACCACAGTCTTCATCCCAACCTTAACCCATCTCTTCAACCTATCACTAACAACTGGTGTTTTCTCCTCAAGCTTTAAAGATGCCTCCATCACACCTATCCTCAAAAAGCCTTCTCTTGACCCATCCTCTGTATCTAGCTATTGCCCTATATCACTTCTCCCCTATGCCTCCAAACTACTTGAACAACACGTCTACCTTGAACTGTCCTCCCATCCCTCTTCTTGCTCCCTCTTTGACTGCTTACAATCTGGCTTCCAATCACACCATTCCACTGAAACTGCCCTAATTAAGGTCACCAATGACCTCTTAACCACCAAGAGCAAGCGACACTACTCTGTCCTCCTCCTCCTCGACCTGTCGGCTGCCTTTGACACAGTGGACCATTCCCTATTATCACAGACCCTCTCATCCCTTGGCATCACAGACCTGGCCCTATCCTGGATCTCATCATACCTAACAGACCAGACATTCAGCGTCTCCCACTCACACACCACCTCCTCACCTCGCCCCCTATCTGTCGGAGTCCCGCAAGGTTCAGTTCTAGGGCCCCTGCTCTTCTCCAGCTACACTTTTAGCCTGGGACAGCTCATAGAATCTCATGGCTTTCAGTATCACCTCTATGCTGATGACACACAGATCTACATATCTGGACCAGATATCACCTACCTACTAACCAGAATCCCTCAATGTCCGTCCACTATTTCATCCTTCTTCTCCGCTAGATTTCTGAAACTTACCATGGACAAAACAGAATTCATCATCTTTCCCCATCTCACGTGACCCCCTCAATGAACCTATCCATTACAGTAAATGGCTGCCCACTCCCCCAGTCCCACAAGCTCGCTGCCTCGGGGTAATCCTTGACGCTGATCTCTCCTTCAAACCACATATCCAAGCTCTTTCCACTTCCTGCCGACTTCAACTCAAAAATATTTCACGACTCCGTACATTCCTCAACCAAGAATCTGCAAAAACCCTAGTGCATGCCCTCATCATCTCTCGCCTTGACTACTGCAACCTCCTGCTCTTTGGCCTCACCTCTAACACTCTCGCACCCCTCCAATCTATTCTAAACTCTGCTGCCCGACTAATCCACCTGTCCCCCCGCTATTCCCCGGCCTCTCGGCTCTGTCAATCCCTTCACTGCCTCCCCATTGCTCAGAGACTCCAGTACAAAACCCTAACCATGATGTACAAAGCCATCCACAACCTGTCTCCTCCATACATCTGTGACCTCTTCTCCCGGTACTTACCTACACGCAACCTCCGATCCTCACAAGATCTCCTTCTCTACTCCCCTCTTCTCTCCTCTTCCCACAATCGTATACAAGATTTCTCTTGCGTATCACCCCTACTCTGGAACCCTCTACCACAACACATCAGACTCTCGCCTACCATCGAAACCTTCAAAAAGAGCCTGAAGACCCACCTCTTCCGACAAGCCTACAACCTGCAGTAACCACCGATCGACTATACTGCTCCATGACCAGCTCTATCGTCGCCTACTGTATTCTTACCCATCCCTTGTAGATTGTGAGCCTTCGCGGGCTCCTCCTGTACCAGTTATGACTTGTATTGTTTAAGATTATTGTACTTGTTTTTATTATGTATACCCCTCCTCACATGTAAAGCACCATGGAATAAATGGCGCTATAACAATAAATAATAATAATAATAATAACTGCAATTACCTGTAAGATGAAGGATATGAGACTGTTCCTGGATGCTTCCACCCCAACGCGCGTTTCGGCGTCTGCCTTCCTCATGGTCATGTAAAAAGTATACAATGACGTAGAACAAGGTTGTCTCAAAGTGTTACATGAACAATCAATGTCTGACATATACATTTATTGCTTGACCATATTCGATTAACAGAGAACTTTCAACAAATCAAAAACAAAATAAATCATAGAATATCTTAGGGAGAAAATGACAAAGAAAACAACTAAAAAAAGCCATGGCGACAGAGTGTCACTTTCTATTAGGCCGCATTTAGATGTTCTTGTACCACCGTCTGTGTACGGACTGGTCACAGGGTCTCCTGACACAACCTTGACAGCCTCATATGAGGTTATCAGGTTTGAGTGAAGAGACCCATAGCCAGTCTGTCCATCACGGTCCGTACTCGCTCCAACCTTATTTTGATATTTATCCTATAAGCCTTGATATCATGGAAACAAAAATAATCACAGGAACTGTGAGACCCAGTATATACTGTGTATGTGGCCTTTCTACATTTTAAGTGATCACTGCTTTAACTGATCAAGTATCTGGAACATGGCAGAAATGATAGTAGTCAGACTCTGCAGCATGGTTAGCCTAGTGCCTTCAAAGGTCAGATCCAATAACGATATTAGCCTGCTGATATAGGGTTAATCTGCATAATAGCATAATGATGATGCTCAGCCACAGATGTAAAAGTGCAGCACCCTGGAGAATATGAACTTTATTTCTCCCAGGAGCCGCCCGCCGGCTTGCAGTCATACAGATGTGCCTAAGGCTGCTTTCACACATCAGGTTTTTTGCCAGATGCCGGATGCGGCGTCGCGCCCTCATTGCTAGATCCGGTTTTTTTAAACGAAACCGGAGGCAACCGGATGAGCCGGATCCGTTTTTTTAGCCGGATTAGGTATCCGGATCCGGCGAAAAACTGGATCCGGCTCATCCGGTTGCCTCCGGTTCGTCCGGTTTTCTTTCCGGCAAGATGGATGGCATTATTGCAAAGATTCTGCAGAACAACGTGGATTTCATCACAGAGGTGAATCGATTAAAAGCTATTGTGATTGAGAAAGAGGAAGAGAGATAGCGTGTCATGCATCTGCGACGACGCCGTTTGTGGATTCACCCCATCACGGCACAGAGAATGACCCGGGGAGTCTTTTCAACGTTGTATATGAAGCTTCGAGGTGACCCTGAAAAGTTTTTCAGCTATGTTCGGATGAAAGCGGAGAACTTTGATATATTGGTGGAGCGGGTTCAACATCTGATAAGAAGGAGTGATACCTATTGCCGATTCTCCATTACCCCGGCTGAGCGTCTGGTGGTCACTCTTCGGTAAGCATTCTTTTTGAATCAACTTTTGTTGTGGACTCTTTATTTGATATTTTGAATTTGTAGTAATTTCTGCCTTCCTTTTCTTCACAGATTCCTAGCAATCGGTGAATCCCTGTCTTCCATACATTTTCAATTCAGACTGGGCATTTCAACAATATCAGGAATAGTGAGGCACACTTGCCGTGCACTGTGGGACTGTCTGCATGAAGAATACATTCCACATCCCACAATGCAGACATGGGTGGAAGTAGCTGACAGATTCCTGGAAGTGTGCCAGTTTCCCAATTGCTTGGGTGCGGTGGACGGGAAACACATCCGTATCGTGAAACCGGCTGGTTCTGGATCTCAGTATTTCAACTACAAGAAGTACTTTTCCATCGGGCTGATGGCCATTGCCGATGCGGATTACAAATTTGTAGCGGTGGACATTGGGGCGTATGGCCGTTCTAATGATTCGCAAGTTTTCAAACTGTCTTCTATGGGGCGGCATTTATATGGACAAACCTTTCAATTTCCCCCCCCAAGACCACTGCCTCAAACCTCTGAGCCACCAATGCCATTTGTATGTGTTGGGGATGAAGCTTTTCAGCTTTCAGAGCATCTTTTGAAACCCAACTCCAGCCGTGGTTTAACCAATACTAAAAGAATTTTCAACTACAGACTCACACGTGCAAGGAGAATGGTGGAGTGTGCGTTTGGGATCCTAACCGCCAAATGGAGAGCTCTCTTGACATCCATAAACTTAAAGACAGACACTGTGGATTAGGTGGTGAAAGCATGTGTTGTCCTACACAGTTATGTTATATCCAAGGAACAGCTTTCCATTGAGGACCACTCTGCCGAAACCACCTTGACGGATTATAGCAACCAGACATACAGAAGTTCTGCCACAGTTTCCAGAATACGGGATCACTTTGCAGAATATTTTATTTCACCCCAAGGAAGAATACACTGGCAGGATGATAGAGTTTAAACACTTTGTATGTACCTAGTAATAACTTTACCCTTTACCCATGTTGTGTACCTGTTGTTTTTACCTTACCCATGTTGTGTACCAGTTTGGTTTTTACCCTCATGTTGCGTACCTGTTTGGGTTTACCTTTTATCAATGTTGGGTACCTGTTTGAGTTTATTTTTAAACCAAGATGTGCATCTGTTTGGGTTTTACCCAAAGTACTACTGTTACCAATAAACCTTTTTTAACAAAAGTGTTATTTGTCCCTAATGAATAAATACAAGAGAGTTTTCAACCAAAAAGTTTTATTAACATAATTAAACAACACGTTAAAAAAAGGGGTAACTAAATGTTTTCATACGTCGGGGTGGAGATACTATCGGAGGCGCTGTCTGATAGGGACACTTCGACAGTGGGAGTGTGGAGAGAGGAATGTGATGGTGGTGGAGAATGTTCAACGGTTAGGGGTGAAGGAGTGGAGAAAGCTATTGAGCGGGTGGACAAGAAAGTGGGATTGGGGTTAGAAATTTGGTAGGATGGAGGGGTGTAGGAAATGTTTTGTGAAGATTGGGCGGCAGAATGAGTGATGTGTGTAGAAGATGTTTGGGAAGAGGGTGATAGAGTCTGTTGGAAGTGGGCAGGGAGAGGAGGCGAGGATGAAGTAGATGTGAAGTTGTATGGGTCGGGATCATCATATGGGTGGGAAGTGGCACGGGCGGGAGGCTGGTAGTGTGGATGGTGGGAAGGGGCACGGGGCTGGTGGTGTGGCTGGTGGGAAGCTGCACGGGAACGCTGAAAGTGTTGTGGCTGTTGGGACGGGGCACGATGTGGATGATGGCGAGTTGGGCGGGATGGGGCAAGGTCAGTTTGGTGGTATGGGTCAGGAGGATGGTACTGGCTATAGTGATGGACAGTGGAGGAAGGGGGGGCAGTTGGAGGATGGTTGGAAAGACTATCTGCTCTAGAGGCTATGAGCGCTAGAGTAGACTGGCAGGATTCCATTACTTGCATCTGCTGAGAAGTAGATAGCGTCTCCATTTCACCGACTGAAAAAAGTGTTGTTCGGTGACTGTTTTGCCTCTGAACGCATCGTTACCAGAAGTGTATGCATCTCGAGTAGGGTTGAGCGACTTTTACTTTTTTAGGGTCGAGTCGGGTTTCGCGAAACCCGACTATCTCAAAAGTCGAGTCGAGTGAAATCGGCCAATTATGGCGAAAAGTCGGGGATCGACCGAAACACGAAACCCAATGCAAAGTCAATGGGAATATTTTTTTTTTCTTCTCTCTCTCTCTCTCTCTCTCTCGTCCCTGAACAGAAAAGCTGGTGTTACACATTGCAAATCGCTACAGCGCACAAGCGACAAGATGACGATAGGCGTCCACGCCCCTAAGACCTATGTCATGACTCTGCCCACGCTCCTTCATTGGCTGAAAAAATGGCACCAAGCACGTCATACGACACGTGACTTTGGCGCGAAAGTCACGTACCGCGTGGCCGACCCCACACAGGGATCGGGTCGGGTTTCATGAAACCCGACTTTGCCAAAAGTCGGCGACTTTTGAAAATGAACGATCCGTTTCGCTCAACCCTAATCTCGAGCATACTTTTATTTATGAAATTGAATCCTGCAGCCATTTGCTCGGACAAAACTTTCAGACAGTTCTGGAACGATGCGTTCAGGTGCAAGAACTCGGGAGCATAACTATGTACCTGACCCCTCTGGCGAAACCGCCCCGAAGCTACAGGTGTACTAGAGGTGGCTGCAGCAGAGGGGTGGGGTACAGGAAAACGCTATGTTCTCACAAGCGCTACATGCAATGGAACCGGCCAGGATGCTCCAGCGCTCGTGGATGGGAAAGAGGGACCAGTAGAGTGGGAAGGTTCAGAGTGGGAAGGTGCAGAGTGGGAAGGTGCAACGGTACTGTGGAAAAAGAGAGAAACAAACAATTAATATACTGTCATTGCATGGCCCTGGCTGAAAGAGCAAAAGAGGTTAGACATGTAAAACATTAGTGCATGTGGTGAGTAATATTTACCTTCGGGTGACCATCGTTGACCTGAGGAACGACAGGGCCCTTGCGTATTTGTACGTGCTCCTGTGTCCTCCAGATCCACTCGGGGCCCGCATCTCTTTATTGAACTTCTTCTTAAAGCGATCCCTGATTGACCGCCACCTTTTCACAATCCGCTCACCTGTTAAAAAAGGAGAAAGACAACTTGGTTAGAATTAGCATTTTAGAATGCATCACCAAAACTGAACTGAGGATACTTACGTTCTTGAATCTGGGCCTGAACATCTAGGTCCTCCCACCTCGGTATCAGTTCACAGCAGATTTGCTCCCAGAGTCGACGGGTCACTGAGAGATCAGCATGGCGGCGGTCACCCATATTCCACAACGGCTCCCTGTCTCTGACAAGATTGATGAGGAGGTCAATATCAAGGCCGACCTCCTCACCGTCCGAATCTGGAGCACGCTGTGAAACCTGTTTGAAAAGGGGGAAAAAATTAACACCAAATTTGAAACATTGCTAACCTCCACCCAAAAAATAACAAAAAACCTACATGACGACGGCCGCCACGTGAATGTCGCCGACGACCCTGGGAGCCACTGGAAGGACCTATTGCTTGGGCACCAGATTCAGAACTCTAGAAGAAAAAAATAAAAAATTATGTGCTTGTTGGTAGCCATTCTATGTGTTGTGTGCCATGTGATATATATGTTTTGTATGTGTTGTGTGAGGTTTGAAAGTATCAGTTTCTATGTATTTTGTTGTAAGAATCTAGTGTTATGTTTTGTGTGTAGTGTAGGGTGTGTTTCCACAATACATCACAGATACATACCAATTGTGAGCCCTCTCCGTGTGTTTCTCCACCCCTTCCCTCATCTTCGGGGACCACCTCTTCTCCTGGGGAGTCAGCCTCATCAGCTTCCTATGATGAAAGATAAAAAAATACATGACACACACACACACACACCTTAGGTTCATACTTACCTCTGTGCGTTGACGGCGAGGACGGCGAGGAGGAGGATGGCTCCCCGAAGACATGGCTGCAGTTTCTCGGCTCTGTGGCAGGCTCTAAGCTCTCGGCTCTGTGGCAGGCTCTCAGCTCTCGGCTCTGTGGCAGGCTCTCGGCTCTGTGGCTGGCTCTCGGCTCTGTGGCAGGCTCTCGGCTCTGTGGCAGGCTCTCGGCTCTGTGGCTGGCTCTGGGCTCTCGGCTCTGTGGCAGGCTTTCAGCTCTGTGGCAGGCTCTCAGCTCTCGGCTCTGTGGCAGGCTCTCGGCTCTGTGGCATGCTCTCAGCTCTGTGGCAGGCTCTCAGCTCTCGGCTCTGTGGCAGGCTCTCGGCTCTGTGGCTGGCTCTCGGCTCTGTGGCAGGCTCTCGGCTCTGTGGCAGGCTCTCGGCTCTGTGGCTGGCTCTGGGCTCTCGGCTCTGTGGCAGGCTCTCAGCTCTGTGGCAGGCTCTCAGCTCTCGGCTCTGTGGCAGGCTCTCGGCTCTGTGGCATGCTCTCAGCTCTGTGGCAGGCTCTCAGCTCTCGGCTCTGTGGCAGGCTCTCGGCTCTGTGGCAGGCTCTCGGCTCTGTGGCAGGCTCTCAGCTCTGTGGCAGGCTCTCGGCTCTGTGGCTGGCTCTGGGCTCTCGGCTCTGTGGCTGGCTCTCAGCTCTGTGGCAGGCTATCAGCTCTGTGGCAGGCTCTTGGCTCGCGGCTCTGTGGCAGGCTCTCAGCTCTGTGGCAAGCTCTCGGCTCTGTGGCAGGCTCTCGGCTCTCTGGCAGGTTTCTGGCTCCTTCCGTCTTGGCAGGGTGTGGCAGGGTGTTGGCTCTTCTGCTTTTGGGCTGGAAATGGCTGAAGGCCTCATGGCCCTGCTTTATATATAGTCCAGGGGGCTGATCAAAGTTTTTTGAGCATGCTCTGTGTAAAAAGCCGGATACGGCCGCCGGATCCGACTTTTTCCGGATCCGGCGCTTTCCGGCGTCCATAGACATGCATTGTTGTAAAAAGCCGGAAAGGTCGGATCCGGCCTTTCCGGCTTTTTCGCCGGAGACAAAAAACGTTACAGTAGATGTTTTTTTCCAGACGCCGGAATTGACTCGACGCTGGATCCGGCATCGGACCGGAAGGAACGCTGGGCCATCCGGCGCCATCCGGCACCAATAATATTCAATAGGGGAAATGCCGGATCTGGTTTCTCCGGTTTTCTATTCCGTTTTTTATCGGAAGAGCCGGAATTCGCCTGAAACAAAAAACCTGATGTGTGAAAGCAGCCTTAATCAATTACAGTCACCACTCACTGTGCTGAAAGTGGTGGCTGTAAGCACACCCCAGCACTGACTGACAGCCACCTCAGCAGTGCATCAGTACAGAGATGGCTGTCAATCAATGCCAGGGCATACCTACAACCACCACTCTCAGTGCTGTGAGCTGTGACTGTTATTTCTCTGGGTATGCCTGCATAAATGAAAGCTGGTTGTTCAATGAGAAATTAAACTACCGTAATTTTCTCCCAGGTGCCGCACTGTCAGTATTGCAACCAGGCGCCTTCATAATGCTATTAGCATGCAGATTAACCTATATATGCATATTAAGGCTGTGGGCTAACAATAAGTTTTTGGTGTGATTTTGACGCTGTTAAACTGACAGCTGATACGGAGAGCATATAACATACCGACCCCCTTCATTCAATGGTACTCATGTCTTTCAGGTACAATTGAATCTCTTTCGGGGTTATGGCAACGTCAGCAGAGTGATCAGGTTATCAGTGTAAATCACCTTTGCGGCGCATGTTTGATGTGAGTAGCATGATCAGATGAACACTGCTGATCATGCTGCTGATGTCATCATGACCCCTGCGCCGGTGATGAGGTAAGTGCTCTGATTGGAAGCGAAGATACAGAGGCATTTTATATGGGGGGAGGGAAGAAATTGTGATTTGGCAGTATGAAGAATAATGTGCAAGGGGATAATATGGGAGGGAATGTAAGAGGACAATATGGGTGAGAAAAAGTGTGAGGGGGCTCAGTATAGTGACTGCAGTAGTGGGGGCAGAATGGAGAGTGGAGAGCAAGAAGGTGACATATGCAGAGGAATGGTGTGAGGAGGGTGAAAACTATAGAGACTGGGTAGTATAAGCGATACAGTGTGGGGGAACAGGGTGAAGAGGGGGCCAAGTATGAAAAGGGGAGGGAGGGGACACTTAAAGGGACCCTGTCATGTACACAAACTCTATTAACCTGCAGTTATGGGGTTGATCTATAGATTAAAAACATTTTAAAGCTGCTCGGCCGCCAAACTGAAAGCGCAGCTACTGGGAAAAAATGAACTATATTCCTCTTGGCAGACTCCGGATTTCAGTCACGGCTTTAGTCACCACTCAGTATACAGTGAGCATAGCTGTAAGCACAATTACTGCGAGAGGTCTCTAAACCAATGTACTGCAGAGATAAATGTCAGTCAAAGTGCCTGGGCATGCTTACAGCCGCCGCTCACTGTGTATTGAGCGGTGATTTAAGATGCGCAATTATTTATTCAGGGGCACAGAGTAGGGCGAATAATTTTATTTAGGAGTATTATAAGGACACTGTTATTTTTAAGAGCACCATGTTGGAATGTATAGCAAAAGACATGAGAAGAAGCAAGTCTGCCAAGATTAGCTGTTGATGTGAAAAGTCATGACATCTGGACAAGAAGGAGAAGGAAAGAAAGAGAATGACTCCAATCAGAGAACAAAGTGTTGGCATATGCAACAGATTGGGACTTATTATAAGTGAAAGGAGGACTTTATACTAACCAGACAGCAGATGGCGATAGTGTGTAAAGTTATATACTTGCCGTAATGTGGGGAGGGAAGCTCTCAGTGGTTGATTGCTTTTCTTACTTTCGGTTTTGCTTTTCTTCATGAATGTGTTGTCTTCAGTGCACGGACTGTGTGACACTGAATTGTATCTCATGTTTATCCAGTATGAAGTAAATACTGTTTACTCAAGATATCTTGCTGATTGAAGCTCTCCTAAGTACAGCGGTGACTGCAAGAAGACGCACTCTGCAACAGGTTATGGGCCAAGGCACCCCAGATAATCCCAGATAACCCCAGGCACTCCAGATAACCCCAGATAACCCCAGACATCCCAGGCACCCCAGACACTACAGATCTGCACTACAAGCTCAGGCAGAAGGATCCTGGTTTATAGCCCAGATAACGGAGCACACAGATAAGCTCTGTAAACAGAAGGAACTAAATCCAGATACAGAGTGACAGAGGAATTCAGCATCCCAGGAGCTGGATATAATTGCAGAGAATTCACAGGACATACAGGAGAATATCTTCAGTACAACTCTCTAAACAAGTAAGACTATATAAAGATGATGAGTACCACAGAACTGAAATTTACAGTAGCTAAACTGAATAGTGAAAATTATCAGTTATGGAAATTCAAAGTAGAGATGTTGTTATCTAAGGATGATCTATGGGAAGTAATTGTTACAGCAAGACCAGATCAAGATAATCAGACATGGGATAAGAAGGATATGCAAGCGAGAGCCACCATTAGCTTATTAGTGGATGATGCTCAATTAATACATATAAGAAATGAAGAAACAGCTAAGGGAATGTGGGAAGCATTAAGAAAACTGTATGAAAGTCCTAGCTTGAATCACAAGTTATTTTTATTAAGAAAGCTGTACAGTATGAGATTGAGTGCAAATGACGATATGCAGAAGCACATATTCTCAATGATGGAAGTGATATCACAGCTAAGATCTATTGGTGAAGATATTAAAGAAAGTCATGTAGCAGCTATATTGTTGTGCAGTTTACCAGATTCATATACAGCCTTGATAAATGCCCTTGAGACGAGACCAGAAACTGACATTACATTAGATTTTGTGAAAACAAGACTAATAGATGAATATCAGAGAAGAAAAGAACAAAGAAATGATTCTTCTACTGAAAAGGACAGTGAAAACGCTCTTAAAGCTACAGAATTCAAAAAACCCTATAATAAAGAGACAAGAGAATGCTTCAGATGTAAGAAAAAAGGTCATTTAAAGAAAGACTGTACCATATGGAAAGCAGAACAACAAAAATTACAACATAAAAAGCATACAGAGAAAGTAAAAAACACAATTTCCGATTCATGTGAGAATAATTGGAATGGCACATTTAAAGTAACAGACAAGAAATCATCACTTGGTTGGTTTATTGATTCAGGAGCAACGAGTCATATGACAAGTGACAAGAATTTCTTTACTGATCTTGATTTAGATAAGAAAGAAGCCATTTATCTCGCAGATGGAAGCAAAATAACCGCAGAAGGTATCGGACAAGGTATGCTAAATTGTTTAAACAAGTTCGGACAAGATTCAAAGATACTTGTACAAGATGTGTTGTATGTTCCAAAATTGGAAGGCAGATTATTATCTGTGAAACGTTTAACAGCAAAAGGACTTACAGTGAAATTCAAAGACAATGAGTGTGCAATTATTGCAGGAAACAAGGTGATAACCAAAGTCAAGGCAGATGAACAATTATATCATTTTGACACACCAAAGGAACAGATGAAGGTATGTACACATGATCACAAAAACTGTATTCACATGTGGCATAGACGTCTAGGACATAGACACCCTGACAGTATAAGGGAACTACAGAGAAAAGAATTGACAAAAGATTTAAAGATATCAGATTGCTCATTTACCATAAGATGTGATTGTTGTATAAAATCCAAAGCCACAAGTATATCTATTCCAAAAGAAAGTGAGATGAAAAGCGAAAGACCACTTGATTTGGTGCATACTGACGTATGTGGACCCATGAAAGTGACTACATCAGGAGGCAATAGATACATGTTGACTTTTATAGACGATTACTCAAGATACACAGTCACATACTTAATTAAAAACAAAAGTGAAGTTTTTGATAAACTTGTAGACTATGTAACAAGATCAAGTAACAAATTTCAAAGGAAGCCAATTGTCATCAGAAGTGATAATGGAGGTGAATTTACAGGTCACAGAATAGAAGACTACTTAAGACAAAATGGGATAGAACACCAGAAAACTGTTCCATACACACCTGAACAAAATGGAGTAGCAGAAAGGAAAAACAGAACTCTAACAGAGATGATAAGATGTATGCTGACAGATTCCAAACTACCAGAGAAATATTGGGGTGAGGCAGCAATGACAGCTACTTATCTACAGAACCGACTTTTTTCCAGAAAACTGACGAAAACTCCATATGAACTGTGGCAAGGTATGAAACCAAGTGTCAATGATTTAAAAGTTTTTGGATGTAAAGTTTTCATATTCATTCCAACAGAAAAACGTTCCAAACTTCAAAACAGATCCATGGAAGGAATATTTGTTGGATATAGTGAAAATTGCAAAGGATACAGAATCCTAGATCCCAAAACAGACAAAGTTACAGTGGGTAACAATGTGACATTCATTGAAGATTTGAATGAAGATATTATGATTTCAGTTGAAACAAAAAATGAGAAAACCAATAATGACACAACTGAAGAAATATCTGATGAGAAAGAAGTAGAAGTTAATGAAGAACAAAATACTGAAAGTGAAGAATCACAACTACAAACAGACACAGAACCAAGACGTTCAATGAGAGAGAACAAAGGAAAACCACCAAAACGTCTCTCATACAAGACAAGCACAAGAAAAATCTATGAGCCTACTTCTTGGGAAGAAATATCTAAACTGCCTGTAGGAGAAGACTATGATGAAACATTCGCTCCAGTTGTCAAACACACTACAATAAGAACTTTACTTACAGTTGCAGCAATGAAACAGATGCAACTGAGACATCTGGATGTAAAGACAGCTTTTCTGAATGGAGATTTAACAGAAGACATTTATATGGAACAACCTCCAGGATTCAAAGATGAAAGAAATCCAAACAAAGTTTGTAAACTACAGAAAAGCATATATGGTTTAAAGCAAGCAGCTAAAGTGTGGAATGACAAAATCACGGAAGTACTTACAAATGAAAAATTTCAAAGAAGCAAAGCTGATCCATGCTTATACACAAAAAGGCTGATTAATAGATGGATTTATATACTCATATATGTAGACGATATTTTGATTTGTTTTGAACAAGAAAGGGATAACGAAAACATTCTAAAAATCCTGAAGCAACATTTTGAAATCAAAGACTTGGGAAATGTAAAACAATATCTAGGAATACAAGTAGAAAGAGAAGAAGATGGAAGTTTCCTACTGAATCAAAATCACATGATTCAAGACATAACAGAAAAAATTGAATAAAAAGATGCAAAAACAGTAAAGTCTCCAATGGAAACTAATTATCTCAAAGAGATGAACAGTGAACAAAATATGCTACCAAATAATGAAGAATACAGAACAGCAATAGGAAAACTACTGTATCTAGCAACCGTTACAAGACCAGACATCGCAGCAGCAGTAGGAATCCTGAGTAGAAAGGTATCAAAACCAAATAAAGCTGATTGGAATGCCGTGAAGAGAGTAATACGTTATTTGAAAGGAACTAGCAATGTTAAGCTGAAATTACCCACAAGCAATGATTGCATTTTAACAGGATATGTTGATGCAGATTGGGCTGGAGATCCAACTGACAGAAGATCTACCAGTGGACATATTTTTTTCCTCTCAGGTGGACCAATAAGTTGGACAAGTAAGAAACAGTCAATTGTGACACTATCTTCAACAGAAGCAGAATATGTTGCCGCAGCACATGCGAGTCAAGAAGTACTGTGGTTAAGACAATTGTTGACAGAATTAGGACAACCAGAGTTGACACCAACAAAACTAAAAGAGGACAATCAAGGATGTCTTGTTCTTGCTCAGATGGAAAGAGTCAATCCAAGAACCAAACATATTGATGTGAAATATCATTTCTTGAGAGATTATCAGGAACAAGGAGTCTTGAAGTTAGAGTACTGTCCTACTGAAGAAATGACAGCAGACATTTTCACGAAGGCGTTGAATGCTGATAAACATCAGAAACTAATAAAAAAGTTGGGTTTGATTGAATAAGTCCTTACTGTTGAGAAAGGGTGTTGGCATATGCAACAGATTGGGACTTATCATAAGTGAAAGGAGGACTTTATACTAACCAGACAGCAGATGGCGATAGTGTGTAAAGTTATATACTTGCCGTAATGTGGGGAGGGAAGCTCTCAGTGGTTGGTTGCTTTTCTTACTTTCGGTTTTGCTTTTCTTCATGAATGTGTTGTCTTCAGTGCACGGACTGTGTGACACTGAATTGTATCTCATGTTTATCCAGTATGAAGTAAATACTGTTTACTCAAGATATCTTGCTGATTGAAGCTCTCCTAAGTACAGCGGTGACTGCAAGAAGACGCACTCTGCAACACAAAGCACCTATAGGGTCTTTTTCTGAATTTCTTTTTTCATACTGACTACATCTCATCATTAATGTGGTTCCTATATGGTCTACAGTCTGATTATGGCTGTCAACAACAACTCTCAGTATGTCCTTACTATTGATAAAGACATATCGGCAGTTGCAGGTTAATTGCATATGGTACTTATAATTGAACACTTTACTGAACTTGACAATGTATTCATGTACTGATGGTAGTTCTGGTGAAGTATTTCTGTACTGATGGTGCATCTGCAAACCCCTCACCCACACGACACCATACACGCAGTTTGCCATCTTCCCTATACAGTGAAAATTGGGATTCATCCGTGAAGGGAACAACTCTCCAAAGTGTCAGATGTCATCAAATGTGAGCATTTACTCACTGCAGTCAGGAGCAGTCCCCGATGAGGACGACGAGCATGCAAATAAGCTTCCTTGAGACGGTTTCTGACAGTTTGCACAGAAATACTTTAGTTAGGCAAACTGATTGCTGAAATTAATACACTTAGGAAAAATGGAGTAACTAGTCCATCCAAAAATAGTAATTTGTATTAAATAAATATATAAAAAATGGCATATAATAATAAGAACCAGATATGCAGACAAAAGCATAAGTAACATGCAAGTGTCAATATAGTACATGCCATATAAAAGTATTGGGTAGGTGGATCGCCTCCCAAGGGCAGTGGGATACTCAGTACCGGGTCCTTCGGGTCACAGGGGGATGTCACGGAGGCTGACCCAGTCCGTGGCCCTGGGATGTCCGTGTAAAAGGGAAAGGTCTTTAAATGGAGAGAGTTTATGTTCGTGACGCCACCTGTGGTATTCGGTCAGGGTGACCGATGCTGCTTTAAGGGGTCTGCTGGGGTGATGCTATGGCAGCTAGATGGTATACCTTCCCACAGGTGAAGTATGTCCCCAGGGCTTCCCAGTGTTTAGATGGCGGTATGGTGGGAGGCACAGAGAAGAACGAAGACACAAGGTTGCAGTCTCTTTATATTTATTGAAGACTTCAGCATCCACAGTCCAGGGCACCAGATCACAGGGCAGGCAGAGTCCAGCCAGTTTGGAGGCAAGTCCAGAGTTCCCTTATCCAGGTGGAAATCAGAAGCCTTCCCTGGCGCTGCGGTGGTGTAGTCCCTTACTTCCTTTGGTTTCACATAAGGGTCTCACAGATGTGGTGTTTTGCTCTCTCTGTCCCCATAATGGATAGGACAAAACCCGTATGACTGGTGACTTGAGCCTGTTCATATGGTCACTTAGATATCCCGGCTCTGTAGGTGTCACTGTGCCTCCTGGGTGTAGGTGCGGACGGGTAACCTGCAATTAGCTGTGCTGCCGGTCACTGAAATAAGGCGTAGAGGTTCTTACTCCCTTGGTGTTCCGGCTACCGGGATGTTGCGCCTCAGAAGGAGACAGCTTGAGCGGGGCTGGTCCCCTTCTGGTATCCTTTCCTTTGCTTTGCTTTCCTTCACGCTCGCTGCAATACAATTCTGCCTTTCAATGTCTCTTCCTGGGAGCTGCAGCTCTGAGGGCATGCACAGCTCCTTTAACCTTCTGTCCTCCTCAGACTACTGTCTGGAACTCCCTCCAGAACTCCTGCCTGGAGCTCTGTCAGGAACTCACTTCTGTCTGGAAGTGACTAACTTTCCCTACAGACTACCAGTTATATATATTTGGGGAGTGTCCTAATAAATAGGAGCAGAAGCTCCCCCTGGTGAACTGGAATGTGAACTGTGTTGCATGTTTGTGATACCTGGATGCAGTTATCCTTCTTTGCCTCCAAACGTAGCATCACTCTCCCCGAGAGGAAAGCAATACCACTGTGATGACCAGAACCCTGGGGCGCCACATAGGGAAGAGATAAATATATAATAAAATTCAATGCAAAAAGTATTGAATATAATTACTAGAATATTGAGATAATTATCAATATAGTATGTAATATGAATCCACCTATGCTTGTACAGTATATTACTAATAGCGTATACAGTAGGGGTCAAGCATGTTTAGATAATCAGCATCACATAACATGTATACCAGTGCAAAAATGCACCATATGGACACATCAATAAGATAATTCATTATAATGCACTGAAAAACCATAGCCATAAAGGATCCCTAGAATCCAAGAACCCTAGAATCCCTAGAACCCAAACTGCAAATATTGATTCCTAAAATCTCTTACCCATATGTCATCCACGTGGACCAAGTACCTAAGCAGCCCCAACGCGCGTTTCACGTAAGTTTCCTCAGGGGACTACCTTCTGGGTGTTGTCGCAGTTTCTGTGGGAGGGTATATGCAAACTGAATGTTCAATATTGTCTAATTGCTGTCTAGTATTTTTTTATTGTTTTTTATTTATTTTTTTTCTCCACTTGTGGTTAATGGATGGGTGAGGCCATTTATTGTCAAACTACTGTGGCTTCTGTTTTTAAATCATAATGACAAGCCAAAAACATCCAAATGACCCTGATCAAATGTATGACTATCGCAGCTGACATCCGGCACTATGTGCCAGGAGCAGTCACGGACTGCCCCCGGCACATTAACCCCTGGCACACTGCGATCAAACATGATCGCATTGTTCCGGTGGTATAGGGAAGCATCGCGCAGGGAGGGGGCACCCTGCGTGCTTCCCTGAGACCCTCGGAGCAACGCGATGTGATCGCGTTGCTCCTACGGTCTCCTACCTTCTCCCTGCAGGCCCCGGATCCAAAATGGCCGCGGGGCTGCATCCGGGTCCTGCAGGGAGGTGGCTTACCTGCCCTTTCCTGGGGCAATGTTATAAAGTAAAAAAATATATATTTAGTTGTGTAAAAAAAAAATTCCTAAATAAAGATAAAAAATATATACTGTATTATTCCCATAAATACATTTCTTTATCTAAATTAAAAAAAAACAATAAAAGTACACATATTTAGTATCGCCGCGTCCGTAACGACCCGACCTATAAAACTGTCCCACTATTTAACTCCTTCAGTGAGCACCGTAAAAAAAACAAGGCAAAAAACGCTTTATTATCATACCGCCGAACAAAAAGTGGAATAGCACGCGATCAAAAAGACAAATATAAATAACCATGGTACCGCTGAAAATGCCATCTTGTCCTACAAAAAAACGAGCTGCCGTACAGTGTCATCAGCGAAAAAATAAAAAAGTTATAATCCTCAGAATAAAGCGATGCAAAAATAATTATTTTTTCTATAAAATAGTTTTCATCGTATAAAAGCGCCAAAACATTAAAAAATGATATAAATGAGGTATCGCTGTAATCATACTGTCCCGAAGAATAACACTGCTTTATCCATTTTACCAAACGCGGAACGGTATAAACACCCCCCCCCCCCCACTCCCCCCCGAAAAGAAATTCATGAGTAGCTGGTTTTTGGACATACTGCCTCACAAAAATCAGAATAAGAAGCGATCAAAAAATGTCATGTGCCCGAAAAATGTTACCAATAAAAACGTAAACTCGTCCCGCAAAAAGCAATACCTCATATGTGGACCAAAATATGGAAAAATTATAGCTCTCAAAATGTGGTAACGCAAAAAAAATTTTTGCAATATAAAAGCGTCTTTTAGTGTGTGACGGCTGCCAGTCATAAAAATCGGCTAAAAAACCCGCTATAAAAAGCAGGTAATGTACCCTGGGGCACATTTAGTAATCTCACAGTGTTGCCATATATATTCCGGATCACTGATGATACATTCATTCCCACAGGCACTACCACCTAGCAAAAGCTAGCCCCCGACTGAACGCTTCCTACATTTTTTATAGCGTCGCTATTCTCTACGCCATCTACAGGTAATGCACCCTGGGTCTTATTAGTTATCTGATGTTTTCATCTATATTTCGGATTTCTGATTATATATTCATGTCCACAGGCCCTACCGCCTAGCTACAGCTAGCTTCAAACTGAACGCTACTTACATCTATTATAGGTACCTATTATACACTAGCCTGGCTGGCTCACAGGTTCAACATTCTCCTAATTGTCACACTATTCCCCACAGCATATCAGCTCAGTGCATTATTCTATCCCGGCTGGGATATTCTCAAATTCTCTGAACTACGTATCATTGTAAGGTAAATTCGATCTCTCTTGTCCCACTCTAGTGTGAGCTTTTAATTTTTTAATTTTGGTGTGTTCTGGTGATTGTGCAATTTTGGTGTTAAATCACCCTTCCTGGTGTATACTGGTATATGCTCCTATCTTTAACTGGTTTTCTTTTCCCTGGGGTTACCTCTTTGGGCTCTGCGCCTTGTGTGTGCATTTTGCTGCTAGCTTAAAAGCTTGATATGCATTGTTATGATTTATGTATTTTGTGTTTTCCCTATTTTTCCCACAGCATATTAAGATTAAGAACCCGGTTGGGTTCGAAACGTCCATTTGTGTACGCTTTCTGCTGTATTTGCACTGTTATCCTTGATGTTTTTGTACATAAATAAATTGCTACGTGATATATTTGCAACATATTCCACCTGTGAGTGCGGTGTATTTCCTTACTATTATAAAAGCAAATCAAACCCCCCTTCATCACCCCCTTAGTTAGGGAAAAATAAAAAAAGTATTTATTTCCATTTTCCCATTAGGGTTAGGGCTAGGGTAAGGGTTAGGGTTAGGGCTAGGGTTAGGGCTAGAGTTATGGTTAGGGCTAGGGTTAGGGTTGGGGCTAGGGTTATGGTTTGGATTATATTTACGGTTGGGAATAGGGTTAGGGGTGTGTCAGGGTTAGGGGTGTGGTTAGGGTTATGGTTGGGATTAGGGTTAGGGGTGTGTTGGAGTTGGGGTTAGGGGTGTGGTTGGGATTAGGGCTAGGGGTGTGTTTGGGTTAGGGTTTCGGTTAGAATTGGGGGTTTCCACTGTTTAGACACATCAGGGTTCTCCAAACGCAACATGGCATCCGATCTCAATTCCAGCCAATTCTGCGTTGAAAAAGTAAAACAGCACTCCTTCCCTTCTGAGCTCTCCCATGCGCCCAAACAGGGGTTTACCCCAACATATGGGGTATCAGTGTACTCAGGACAAATTGGACAACAACTTCTGGGGTCCAATATCTCTTGTTACCCTTTGGAAAATAAAAATTTGGGGGGCTAAAAAAACATTTTTGTAGGAAAACAAATATTTTTTATTTTCACGGCTCTGCATTATTAACTGTAGTGAAACACTTGGGGTTCAAAGTTCTCACAACACATCTAGATAAGTTCCTTGGGGGGTCTAGTTTCCAATGTGGGGTCACTTGTGGGGGGTTTCTACTGTTTAGGTAGATTAGGGGCACTGCAAACGCAATGTGATGCCTGCAGACCATTCCATCTAAGTCTGCATTCCAATTGGCTCTCCTTCGCTTCCGAGCTCTGCCATGCGCCCAAACGGTGGTTACCCCCCACATATGGGATATCAGGGTACTCAGGACAAATTGCACAACTTTTGGGCTCCAATTTCTCCTGTTACCCTTGGGAAAATACATAACTGGGGGCTAAAAAATAATTTTTGTGGAAAAAAAAAATTATTTTCACGGCTCTGCGTCATAAACTGTAGTGAAACACTTGGGGGTTCAAAGCTCTCACAACACATCTAGATAAGTTCCTTAGGGGGTCTACTTTCCAAAATGGTGTCATTTGTGGGAGGTTTCAATGTTTAGGTACATCAGGAGCTCTCCAAATGCAACATGGCGTCCCATCTTAATTCCAGCCAATTTTGCATTAAATAGTCAAACGTCGCTCCTTCCCTTCTGAGCTCTGCCATGCACCCAAACAGTGGTTTACCCCCACATATGGAGTATCAGCATACTCAGGTCAAATTGCTCAACAACATTTGGGGTACAATTTCTTCTGGTAACCTTGGGAAAATAATAAATTGTGGGCGAAAATTCATTTTTGTGAAAAAAAATATATATTTTTTTATGGCTCTACATTATAAACTTCTGTGACGCACTTGGTGAGTGAAAGTGCTCACCACACATCTAGATAAGTTCCTAAGGGGGTCTACTTTCCAAAAAGGTGTCACTTGTGGGGGTTTCAATGTTTAGGCACATTAGTGGCTCTCCAAACGCAACATGGTGTCCCATCTCAATTCCAGCCAATTTTGCATTGAAAAGTCAAATGCCGCTCCTTCCCTCACGAGCTCTGCCATGCGCCCAAACAGTGGTTTACCCCCACCTATGGGGTATTGGGGTACTCGGGACAAATTGTACAACAACTTTTTGGGTCCACTTTCTCCTGTTACCCTTGGTAAAATAAAACAAATTGGAGCTGAAGTAAATTTTTTGTGAAAAAAAATTAAATGTTTATTTTTTTTTAAACATTCCAAAAATTCCTGTGAAGCACCAGAAGGGTTAATAAACTTCTTGAATGTGGTTTTGAGTGCCTTGAGGGGTGAAGTTTTAGAATGGTGTCACACTTGCATATTTTCTATCACATAGACCCCTCAAAATGACTTCAGATGTGATGTGGTCCCTAAAAAAAATAGTGTTGTAAAAATGAGAAATTGCTGGTCAACTTTTAACCCTTATAACTCAATAACAAAAAAAAATTTGTTTCCAAAATTGTGCTGATGTAAAGTGTGGGAAATGTTACTTATTAAGTATTTTGTGTGACATATCTCTGTGATGTAAGGACATAAAAAGTCAAATTTGGAAAATTGCAAAATTTTTACCAAATTTCCGTTTTTTTCACAAATAAACGCAGGTAATATCAAAGAAATTTTATGACTATCATGAAGTACAATATGTCTCGAGAAAACCTTGTCAGAATCACCAGGATCCGTTGAAGGGTTCCAGATTTATAACTCTTAAAGGAGCAGTGGTCAGAATTGTAAAAATTGGCCTGGTCATTAACATGCAAACCACCCTCGGGGCTTAAGGGGTTAAAAAACGCAGCATTTTCATACATTTGCATGTGTTTTGCATGCATTTGCATTTTTTGTGCGCATGGTGGAAAATTTTACAGGAGAAAAATCTAGATAACCAGACACCGCCAATGGGACTGCAGAGGGCGTGTATTATGGGATATCTATATATAGACCTTAGGACTGCTGAAATCTTAACAGTGTGCTACTGTATCCTGTGTCATGATGGATCTTCACATGGAGAGCTTTTATTTCAACCTGGATTTAAGCATCAAGCTGTTTCTCGCCTGTGCGTTTGCTTGGGTGCAACAAAGAAATCGAGAAAGACAGAGAAGGACACGTCGTCGGCGTTTTTGGAGACACCCCATTATTGAACTCCGGGAGAGTCATGGAGCCTATCACACGCTATATGGCGAGCTTAATGCCAACCCGGACAATTCCCAGAATATACCCGGATGTCGCAAGACTCTTTTCGGGATTTGCTTGGTCGTGTCCAAGGAGCCATCCGGAGACAGGACACACAGCTCCATAGAGCGATTCCTGCAGAGGAACGTCTGCTGGTTACATTAAGGTATGTAATAATTCTAAACATATGCCAGTCATAATTACTGTTGGTCTGACATGTATTCTTTGTATTTTCCTTTATGTCTTTAGCGGAACAACACCATAAATAGAATTGATTGTAATTTATTTTTTATTTATTTTATTACAGAATTCTGGCATCCGGAGAGAGCTTATCATCCCTCCACTTCCAGTACCAGCTTGGAATTTCCACCCTGTCTGGAATAGTTGCGGACACCTTCCGGGCTTTGTGGAACATTCTCCAGGATGAATTTATACCCATACCCACCGAAGACATGTGGATGGGAGTTGCAGAGAAATTCTGGAGTGTGTGTGATTTCCCCAACTGTTTGGGTGCGGTGGATGGAAAGCACAAACGCATTATCAAATCCGCCAGAACTGGATCGGAGTACTTCAACTACAAAAAATATTTTTCTGTTGTGCTCATGGCAATAGCAGATGCAGACTGTCGCTTCATCGCCGTGGACATTGGAGCTTTTGGCCGTGGCAGCGATTCCCAGAATTTCAAGAACTCGGATATGAGCTGATGTGTGTATGGCAAAAATTTTAATTTTCCACGGCCACGACCTTTCCCAAACACTCAAGGCCCACCGATGCCATTTGTTATGGGTGGGGATGAGGCCTTTCAGATGTGTGAAAACCTACTGAAGCCATATTCCAGTCGGGACTTGAACCACACTAAAAGGATATTTAACTACAGACTGACCAGGGCCCAAAGAACAGTAGACTGTACCTTTGGGATTCTAGTCTCAAAATGGCGCATTCTTGCAACAGCCATTAATCTAAAAATAGAGACAGTCGATGAGGTGGTCAAAGCCTGTGTGGTTCTCCACAATTACATTATGGCTAAGGAGCAACCCAACATTGAACTGGATGAACCAGTTGCAAACCCATTGCCAGATTACCAGCATCACCCGCTGCGGTCAACTGTTGAAGTTGGCCACATGCGGAACCAATTTGCTGCCTTTTTTCATTCTGATATTGAACATGTGGCATGGCAGGACAATATTGTGCAAAATGTCCTGTTGGGTTTGGGTCTGTACCAGTTATGTTTTAAATGTTACTAATATTTGTTGTTAATAAACTACGTGTTTTGTTATCTTGACCTTGTCTCCTATATATTTCCTCTACAAACCACTTAGGTTGTTAGCGGTAAGGTTGTTGACGTCATTGCGTCCTGATTCTGTTCTGCAGTATCTATTGGACGCAGACTGAAGAGACGATGGCTGTTTACAAAACACATCTCTACTCATCAAGTCAGGTGTCAGAAATAATGAATTCATGATGCACAAATAACAGCTTCATGAATTCACTATTTCTGACACATGTCCAGGTGAGCATAGACACGCCTTGTATTATTATTATTATTATTATTATTATTATTATTAATTTATATAGCACGATTAATTCCATGGCGCTGTACATGAGAAAGGGCTTGTATGACCACCATCGTCCCTTCACTTTGTGTGAAATAGATTATGTACACAGAAGAGAAAATGGAGGTTATACAAGGCAGTTCTCTACTACCAGGTCAGGTGTCATAACTAATGAGTTTTTGGACACATGACCTGTTGAGTATAGTTCTGCTTTGTATTACCGCCATTTTCTCTTCAGTCTGCAACACAAAGTCACAGAGTAAGCAGAAGGAAGAGATTATGGAGAAAATACAAGTATTATTTTTTGGGGCCACCTCATATCTCTATACCAAACACACACAAAGCTGCAGTGTTGTACTTACTAACTACTTGAGCTATGAGGTGGCAAAAAAATAAAGTGTTTTATTCGGCGCACGGTGTGTGTTGCCGGCGGCGAAATACACAATTAACTAAACATTATTGGGGGCAAAAAACATTATTAATTATTTTTACACAAAAAAAATTAACTGCGCCTGCTTGGAGTAGAGTGCCGGAAATGGGGGGTATGTAGCTGTGACGCTTGACTAACTGTGGACGACGCAGGGGTGGCAGGAGAAGGGGCAATTAAATTACTGGGGTCTGGCAGTTCGGGGATGGGGCCTGATGCATGAGAGGGCAGAGACACACTGGAAGGGTGAGACAAACCAGACATTACAGACACATTGGGAGGTGAGGGGGGAGGGATAGCGATAGTCCTCTGTTTCTTTTTTCCTTTCCCTTTTTGGGATCAGCGCTGCAGTATGGGGAGCCTCATTGGGCTCATTTCTAGCGGCCTGGCCGAGGTGGCCAACCTGTCAGGGTCCGTGTGCCGCAGCATGGTTGTGGTGGTGGGGAAGGCCATGCCAGGGTCCGTGTGCCGCTGCTGCATGGTTGTGGTGGTGGGGAAGCCCATGCCAGGGTCCGGCTGCTGCTGCATGGTGGTGGTGGGGAAGGCCATGCCAGGGTCCGTGTGCCGCTGCATGGTTGTGGTGGTGTGGAAGGCCATGCTAGGGTCCGGCTGCTGCTGCATGGTGGTGGTGGGGAAGGCCATGCCAGGGTCTGCTTGCTGCTGTTGCTGCTGCTGCATGGTGGTGTCAGTGGAGGAGGTCCAAGCAGGAGCAGCAGTTGTCATGGTGGTGGCGGTGGGCTGTCCAACAGCACTCGGCATGGTGGTGGTGCTGTAGTGGTGTCCAGCAGTGCTTGGAATGGTGGTGGTCGTGCAGTGGTATGCAGCAGAGCTCGGCATTGAGGTCAAGCATGACAGTGTAGGCACAGGTGGATATGCCACCACTGTCTGCTGAAAATACCGACTCTGCTGCATAGCCTGCACGTAAGCAGCATTGCAGGCGTGCATGACACTAAGCTGGAGATCAGGAGTAAGGTGTTCTGACATGTCCTGTTCAATTTGATTAAAAAATGATGTGCTGGCCTCTTGAGGTTGGCTTTCACTTGGTCAAGGCTTTTGGTGACCTCCTGAATATGTGTATTCATATGGCTAATGGCAGTATCCAGTCGGTCACCCATCGCCTTGAGTCCATCATGAAAACCGAGCTCAAGTGCAATAACTCGGGTATGAGTTATCTGTTCGAGGCCCTCTGCCACTGCCGGGAAGAGCCCCCCCCCCAAAAAAAAGAGGCAGAGGACTGGGACAGGGGAACACCTGATGGACCAGCTTCCTGGTCTCCAGTCTGTGTGGCAGGCCCACTTGCTGCAGCGCTGCTGGAAGGCTGGAACGGGTCCGTGGCTGTTTGATGAAGGACTGCTCCAGAACCAGGGTCAAGAGTGCTACTCCATGTGCTGTGAAAAAAAGACGAAAAGCACATTACTACAAACATTTGCAAAAGTTAAGTGCCAACTCCTGTGGAATAGAAACATACAGATTAAGGCAATACAACACAACCTAATACACCAAAAAAATACTTATGTTCTCTGGGCAAGGACCGGTCTCAAAAATGCCAGAATCCGGTGGTATTTATATTTTCGGATCCTTGCTCCAGAACCACTAGGAACCCGGCTCTTTTGACGAAGGTCCTTGTTGAAGCGATCCTTCATCGAACGCCAACGTGTTTTGACTTTGAGCACTGTTAAAAAAACAAAAAAGAATGGTTAGACAATGGACTTTTGGCCGTGATCACACAACTGTGTGTGATGAGAGAAACTCCTGAGAGTTTCTGTCATCACATGCAGTTTTAGTGATAACGGCCAAGGTCTCTGCTTCATCACACTGCATTGCAATACTTACAAAATGCATTTCGGACCCGAGACAGGGCATTGTCCCAGCCATCCCACATCGCTTTGGCCATCTCATTCCATAGCCACGGGATCGTCACGTTGTCCGAGTGCTCCGGAACCCTGGTGTCCCACAACGGGACTTGCTCATGGACCAGGGAGATGAGGATATCGTTGTCAATGAGGTCCTCATCCCGTTCTGGAGCCTAAAAAATAAATGACTACATTAATGTTGGATACATTAACATAAGGAAAAGAAAGAAAACAGAGGCAGAGAAATGGCATGAATAATGAAAGTCAAGATGAATAAGGAGTCCAGAAGAAAAATGTAAGGAAAGAGGAAAGTAAAGAAAGGAAGATTCAAGAATACTGAAGTGAGGATACAGTAAACAGTCAACCAGGTATACTTACATGCTGCCGCCTTGCCACCCGACCGTGACCCCGTTGCTCCTGCTCACCCTCTGCGGCAGTGGAAGAAGTGCTCTAAAAAAAGGGAAAAAAAATTGTCACATGTGTAGATGTGACAGTGAATACTTACCAATCTGAGGAGTTGAGTACTCACTTCACTGACATGTTCGGCTTGAGAAGGCCCAGGACGTTGCTCATCATCAGAAGATGATATTCTGATGCATGCAGAAAGAAAGAAATGGCAGAAATAAGGACATGTAGATACAGAAAATAGAAAATAAAGGCATTGGCTAGGATATACTTACATTGCTCTGAGTGTAGATTCCTTCCTGTGTCTGCTCTGCTGCGTGTGGAAAGCTTCTCTGTCTGCTGTGTAGTGACCTGCACATGTCCACTCCCTCCCTTTATCACCTTTTATGTAGGGGGTGGCTAATCAGTGTCTAGACATGTTTTTCTCTGGTGCAACGCATGCGTTCACAAACGCAAGCAAACACATGTGCTTGCGGCCGCATGCGTTCACATAGACAGCAATGCATTTTTTTGCTGCATTCCATCCGCTAACAACCGCATACATTTCTAGGTGTCAAATTGACATCTCTAAAATTACTACATGTAGCGTTTACCGCGCCAAACCGCATGCGTCGTCAAACGCTGCAAAACGCAATCAATCGCAGACACATGAGTCTCTAATGTTAAATATAGGAATACACAACGCATGCAGATAATTGCGGAAGAAACGCTGCGGACACAATCGCAAATGTGAAACCGGCCTGAGAGGAGACTTACCTACAAATACTGAAGGGATGTCACGGTCTAGAGGTATCATCCTTATTCTCATTTGCACATGAAAACATAAGAAGCAATTAAATAAACTGAAAGGGAGAAGATACAGATCAATTATTGGAAAAAACTTTTTGAGAGTGATTAATGAGTGGAACAGACTGCCTCAAGAGGTGGTGAGTACTCCTTCAATGGAAGTCTTCAAACAGAGGCTGGACAGACATCTGTCAGAGATAGTTTAGTGTATCCAGGATTGTGCAGGGGGTTGGACACGATGACCCAGGAGGTCCCTTCCAACTCTAACATTCTATGACTCTATGAAATGATTAAAAAATGGAAACAAAATTTTCAAAAAATATCACGGCACATTGAAATACACACACTTAGACACTTTGACATGCTATCAGTGAGGTTATTAATAGTTGTGTGAGGAATATTCTGCTGTGATGAATACACTTAAGCACTAATATCATCAAGATCTGCTGTTGACAATTCCCTTCCCAGAGATATTGTAGGCCATGGTAGCAGTTTTAGACCACACAGTAATGCAAGCAACTTGTGTCTTAACGTTGTTGTGTTGAAAAACAGCTCGAGACACTTTCAGATTTACTCATCAAGACCTTTATGTAGAGTTGCCCATGTGGCCTACAGACTAGTCTCTGGCTATCAAGGTGCCCAAGACAATAGCTGAACTTAGTTCTGAAGAGGATAAACCTACATTCCACACTCCTATACCGTCTGGCACAATGATAGCCTTTGTAAGCAGTGGCATGAGGTCAATGGAACACCTGTAGCTGATCAACTGGATCACAGCCTAATGTAATGCAAACTATTTCTCATTTTTTTTAGGCACTGTATGCTTAGTATGTGATGCCTAATTTCGCTTGCAGTGGAGAATACATCACTAATGCGCCATTTTTTGAATCTGACAAAACCACTTAACTTGAATAATGTCATGAAGATGCCTTCATGAGGGAACATCACACCAGTCTTATTACCAGAATTATGGTGTGGGCTAACAAATTATATGGTAGCCACAGGAGTGGACACAGACTGAAAAGGACCCCTATGCAACAACACTATATGGGCCCTTTGCAGTCTAATAACTCATGATAGAGCAGAATTCCACCTGCTTTGGAGATGGAAGTGGCCCCCTACCTCTTGAGTTCCTATGCAATCATCCTACCTTTTCTTTTCCCTTTTGATATCCTGACTAGTGCTTGTAGACTTTGGATGAAAAATTTATGTTTTTCAATACTCATTTGACTGGTTCCTTAAAGCCAACAGAAACATTTGAGTAAATTCACTCAAGGTTACAACTAGACTTTGGCTCATGGCAGTTTAATAAGGGAGTCGTCAGAATTGCTTCTCAAGCCTCACAAGAACACTATTAGGCTAAGTGCACACGTTGCAGAATTGCCGTGGAAATTTCCACGGCAATTCCGCATCTCCTGCCGCGGGTATATTGCATGCGGAATTAGCATGCGTATTCCCGCTAAACACTAGCGTTTTGCAAGCGTAATTAGCTTGCAGAATGCTAGCATTTTCCAAGCGATCTGTAGCATCGCTTGGAAAACTGATTGACAGGTTGGTCACACTTGCCAAACATAGTGTTTGACAAGTGTGACCAACTTTTTACTATTGATGCTGCCTATGCAGCATCAATAGTAAAAAGATCTAATGTTAGGTTATTCTCACCTTCCGGCGTCCCGATCTCCTCAGCGGTGCACACGGCGGCTTCCATTCCCCTGGATGCAGTGTGCGAAGAACCTGGGATGACTTTACAGTCATGTGACAGTGACGTCATCGCAGGTCCTTCGCACACAGCATCCCAGGGAACGGAAGGCGCCACATGCACAGCTGAGAGGCGGGAAGACTCCGGGGGCCATCCGAAGGTGAGTATAACTATTTTTTATTTTAATTCTTTTTTTTTTTAACAATTATATGGTGCCCAGTCCATGGAGGAGAGTCTCCTCTCCTCCCCCCTGGGTACCATAGCCCCATGCGGGAAGTAAGCGGATCAATGCATTCCTATGTGTGCGGAATCCCCGCAATTCCGCAAATTAATGAACATGCGTTTTTTTCCGGAATGCGTTTCCGCTCAGGAAAAGAATGCAGCATGTGCATACACAACGCGGATTGCATTCTTTCAATAGGATGCTTAATGTGAGCATTTTTTTCGCGGTTTTAACGCGTTTTTATAGCAAAAAAAGGTGAAAAATCGGGAAAGTGTGCACACAGCCTTAATCTACAGTCTGTTTGGGAGAAATATGGGACTAGTTGTACACTAATTTTATGAGTGTTATAACTTTCCTATAAATTGTATACATTATTGCCTACCCTAAGTGCAGATTATGGTGTCTCAGCCAAAACATAAATAACTGTCCCAAAATCCCTGCAAGGTCCCTAGGCTGTAGCCCCATCAGCCTTATTAACAAAACAACCTCGGCAGTGACTAACAGCAAATTATTGTGTGAGAGGGGCCTACAGGTTTATGTGTCATCACTCTCCCATAGTTAATAACCCCAGAGATAGTTGATCACCAAACTTCTCGGGTACATTGTATATTATATGGAGTGATTGCATTCTTTCTCTGCCATAATCATGCAATTTCCTGCCATTAAGCCTGATATTAGGTGGAAGCTAACGCTCCGCAAAAATGGAATTCTCTCAAGTACAAATGTATTGTCTCCGCAAATGATAATATTTTTTGAATACTATCTTTGCTGGCAATGTTTTGAAGGAATGGGAATATTATGCAGGAAAAAGAACAGAGAGGTAATGTGGAAATGACTAATAACATTTCTATCATTATATTTACCAAGTAATGGCTAGCATATCTCTGAAAGTTTCCGAATATACAGGCCACAGATAATTATGTCTTACATTAATGCCAACTCCCAAACAACCAATAAAGCTTGTTCTATTTTATTACTGTACATTGCAGTGTTATTTTTCAGACACAAAGAAACTTTTCATTCCCCGGTATCATTACATTGGAAGTAACAGAAGCTCTACAAGATGAGTTCAAGAGTCCATCAAATGAGGTTAGTCCGTCAAATAAATTGTTCTAGGACAAAGACCCACAAAAATGGAGTTTGGTTCTGAAACAATGTAACTTGCACTACTGTTTGTCCCAATGGATTATATAATTTGGTATGCTAATCTTGGTATATTTATAAAAATATTTTCTACCAGCATTAAAGTGGTTTTCCACTAAGTTATAACCATAACCCAAGTGGCCCAATGAAGAGTAACAAGACTCACCTCCCTGAGGGGCACCATCATTTTGCTATCACGGTTGTGTTCATCATCAGACTGACAGCATTATCATCTAGTGGGGGGCTTCACGTGACATGTAGGAATTTTCATGCCCTTAAATCAGAGAGATATGTCACACAAAATGTTAGGTGTCGAGGTTCCGCTGCTGCACAGGGGGAATCTCGAACCATCTCCGCTGCGGTCTCCCATTTTCCTCTAGCCGCAGTGGAGCCTGCTCAGTAGAGACGTCGGTCCCAGCATCTGGCTCAAGCTGATACTGTGAAGCTGGTTACTGCTGTCCTTCCAAGCTCAGCCATTGTAACCAGTACTGATCAGCAGCGGGCAGGCGTCCCTGCTTTTCTTCTTCTGAGCATGCTCAAGGCACGACCTCTCATTGGAGGTTGGGGGTCACATGCTCAGGCCCTGTAGCAGCTCCTATTGGACTACTAGGAAGGTCCTGGAGAGCTTCCGCTATAAAAGGTTCGCATGGCAGCACAGCCATGCACTAGTATAAACGTATTAATGTGAATGAACTGCAGAGAGCTGGGACCAATGTAACAAGGCCTACCATAAGTAACACACTACGCCACCATGGACTCAGATCCTGCAGTGCCAGACGTGTCCCACTGCTTAAGCCAGTACATGTCCGGGCCCGTCTGAAGTTTGCTAGAGAGCATTTGGATGATCCAGAGGAGTTTTGGGAGAATGTCTTATGGTCTGATGAAACCAAACTGGAACTGTTTGGTAGAAACACAACTTGTCGTGTTTGGAGGAAAAAGAATACTGAGTTGCATCCATCAAACACCATGTTAGGAGTCGAGTTTCCTCTGCTGCACAGGGGGAATCTCGATCCGTCTCCGCTGCGGTCTCCCATTCTCCTCCAGCCGCAGTGGAGTCTGCTCAGCAGGGACATCGCTCCCAGTGTCTTGCTCGCTCTCACCCTGTACAGAGAGTTACTGCTGCTTCTTCAGCTCCTGCCATTAAAGTCAGTGCTGGTCAGCGGCGAGCGGACTTCCCTGGGACTAAGTCCTTGTTTGCGCACACTGAGCATGCCCAGAGCAAGATCTCCCGTTGGAGATCGAGGGTCATGTGCTCTGGCTCTGCAGCGCATTCCATTGGTCCTCTTGGCAGGCCCTGGAAGGGCAAAGTTTCTGTGGCCACTTCCTGTCCTGCAATTATATAAACTGCGCATGACCGCACGGCCATGCGCTAGTGTACAATTGAATATGTGTGTTTGTTGTGAGTGCAAGTCGTTCACTAAATACCCCTACCCTATTGTATGACTGTTCGCGTATGGAGTATGGCTGCTATCTAGCGCCCGACAAATCACTCAACGTGTCACACACGTATCAGCGTCTATTGCTGTGACCGCCAGTGCGGCGCCACGCGCCAGTAGTGCGCTTCCTGACCCACGTCTGGGTGCTTAGTGGTGCCTGCCAGCACGGCACAGTTCGCACTTTGGTGCTCTAATTATAAGAGTTGCCTAACACACCCTGTTGCGGTGTTGTGTCAGCAAGTGGTCTAATCGGACTTCAATCCTAGTTGGGGTTAAGTTCGCTGACTGCTTGCTCGCCTTCTATGTGCGGTACCGCGATCCTGTGATGCAACAGGATCGCTTCCTTCACGTTGGGTGAAGTTTAACCCACGCGAGTATACTTATGAGTACCGCCATATAGTCCATCATTACTCAGCAGCAGGTTCCATCTCTGCACGGTGGACCCCGGGCTACAAACGCACCGTACACTATCAGTCTTATTATTTGGTGCGTTCCGCTAGCCCTAACATTACACTAGCGCCAGGGTCTGGCTAGTGATGATGGACAAACAGCAATCCCTGCGGTATATACAGCAGCTGGAGGGTAGGTTGGCGGCTCTCGAGAGCGCAACCTCAGCTGTGGATGTTACCGCAGTTGCTGTACAGGCTGTCAGCGTGGCTGCAGCAACTTTGTCCATTGCCACCCCTGTTCCGACATTTTCTCGCCTCCCGCTGCCAGAAAAATTTTCTGGTAATAGCAAATTTTGTAGGGGATTCGTGAGTCAGTGCTCTATTCATCTCGAGCTTCTGGCTGCACATTTCCCCACAGAGCGGGCTAAGGTGGGATTTATTGTGTCTCTATTGTCGGACAGGGCGTTGGAATGGGCTACGCCGCTGTGGGAGCGTGGCGATCATGAGGTGCAGAGTGCTCCTCTGTTTTTGAGCACTTTAAAACAGGTCTTTTTAGGACCTCAAGTCACCCATGACACTGCGCTCCAACTGCTGGCATTAACTCAGGGTGAGTCCTTGGTCAGTCATTTTGCCGTCCAATTCCGCACTTTAGCATCTGAGCTGGAATGGTCGGATAAAGCTCTTATCCCCATATTTTGGAGGGGCTTGGCTGACCATGTAAAGGACGCTCTGGCCACTAGGGAGATTCCTGCCACACTGGAGGAGTTAATAACAGTCTCCACTCGAATTGACCTCCGTTTTAACGAGCGGAGGTTAGAGCGAGCCCAGTGTAGGCAGAGGTTTCGGCTGGCTCCTACTTTCGCCAAACCTCTGGAATCTCCGGTCCTGGTTCCTGAGTCACATGAGGCCAGGGAAGTGTCACAAGTGGGACCTAAGTCCCGGACCGCTTGTGCACTCAGGGTCTGTCATGTTTGCCAGCAGTCTGGACATCTAGCCACCAGATGTCCTCAGCGGTCGAGGAAACGTCAGCGTCTAGTGGTCGTAGGTGGAGGTACACTAGACACGGCGACGTTTGCCTCTAAATTGTCCTTTAAGGGGACAATTACTATAGGCTCATTCTCCCACTCGGTAGAGCTCTGCGTGGATTCTGGGGCGGAGGGCAATTTTATGTCTTCTGCCTTCGCCCAACGCCACGCAATACCTCTGGTTATGCTAGCTCAACCTGTAACGGTACGAGTGGTGAATGGGTCGACTCTGCCCTCACAGATAACTCACCAGACCATCCCTTTTACTCTGTCCATGTCGCCATCTCATCAGGAGATTATTTCTCTGCTCGTCATTCCAGAGGGAATTGATGAAGTCCTGTTGGGAATACCTTGGCTACGGTACCACTCTCCTCATATCGAGTGGTCCTCAGGCAGAATTCTGGGATGGGGTGAATCTTGTGGGGGTAGGTGTCAGAGGGAGTGCGTTCAGGTAGCTACAACTGAGGTACCCGCAGATCTTTCCTCTCTCCCCAAGCAGTATTGGTCGTATGCAGACGTATTCTCCAAAAAGGCAGCGGAGACCCTTCCGCCCCATCGCCCCTATGACTGTCCTATTGACCTCTTGCCTGGTGCTGAGCCTCCCCGGGGTCGAGTCTATCCGCTATCTCTCCCGGAGACGGAGGCAATGTCACAGTACATCCAGGAAAATCTGGCAAGAGGGTTCATCAGGAAGTCAGTGTCACCTGCTGGGGCAGGGTTCTTCTTCGTGCAGAAGAAGAGTGGGGAATTGCGTCCATGCATAGACTACAGGGGTCTTAACGCCATCACCGTTAAGAATAAATACCCTTTGCCTTTGATATCTGAACTGTTCGATAGGCTTCGGGGAGCAAGGGTATTTACTAAATTAGATCTGCGGGGTGCTTACAACCTGATTCGCATCCGTGAGGGGGATGAATGGAAGACGGCTTTTAACACCAGGGATGGGCACTATGAATATCTGGTGATGCCCTTTGGGCTCTGTAATGCCCCAGCCGTTTTCCAAGACTTTGTGAACGATATCTTCCGGGATATGCTTTCCACCTCGGTCGTAGTCTATCTGGATGATATTCTCATCTACTCTCCAGATATTGACTCCCACCGGAGAGATGTTTGCAAAGTCTTCGACCTCCTACGGGCAAACTCCCTCTATGCCAAGTTGGAGAAGTGTATGTTTGAGCAGGAGTCCTTACCTTTCCTAGGCTACATCATCTCAGCCCAGGGATTGGCTATGGATCCTGTCAAACTGCAGGCTGTGATGGACTGGCAGGAACCCCATTCTCTTAAAGCGGTGCAGCGCTTTATGGGGTTCATCAATTATTATCGCCAGTTCATCCCGCATTTCTCAACTTTGGTAGCTCCCTTGGTTGCCCTCACCAAGAAGGGGGCAAATCCCAAATTGTGGTCTGAGGAGGTCTCCAAGGCTTTTATCTCTATAAAGTCACACTTCGCTAGCGCTCCCATTCTTCATCGCCCCGATGTTGATAAGCCATTTATCATGGAGGTGGATGCCTCTTCTGTTGGTGCTGGAGCAGTCCTCTTCCAAAAGGATGCTCAAGGTCGGAAGCATCCTTGCTTCTTTTTCTCCAAGACCTTCGCACCAGCAGAGAGGAATTATTCCATCGGGGACAGGGAGTTGCTAGCCATGAAGTTGGCTTTCTCGGAGTGGAGACATCTCTTGGAGGGAGCACGTTTTCCCTTCCAAGTCTTCACAGATCACAAAAATTTGGTGTATCTGCAGACAGCTCAGCGGTTGAATTCTCGCCAGGCCAGATGGTCCTTGTTCTTCTCCCGGTTTCATTTCACCCTCCATTTCCTTTCTGGGGAGAAGAACATTCGGGCCGACGCTCTCTCTCGCTCCGTTGTGTCATCTGCGGAGGAGGAGGAGGAGCCTCGGCTTATTGTCCCCACCGAGAGTTTGAGAACCGTGGCCCCGGTTTCGCTGGAGTCTGTGCCCCCGGGCAAGACTTTTGTTCCATCTAGTTTGCGATCGGAGGTTCTCTCTTGGGCGCACTCGTCCAGGGTGGGTGGACATTTTGGTACTAAAAGGACATCAGAGTTACTGGCGAGGACATACTGGTGGCCGCATATGGCTCGTGATGTCGCGGAGTACGTTCGGGCGTGTGTCTCTTGCGCCAGGAACAAGACTCCTCGGCAACGGCCAACTGGGTTGCTTTATCCTCTGCCCGTGGCTGACAGGCCCTGGGAGATGGTCGGGATGGACTTTGTGGTTGGCTTACCCAAGTCTCGTAATTGCACCATTATCTGGGTGATCACCGATCATTTTTCCAAAATGGTGCATTTGGTGCCTCTTCCACGGCTACCATCTGCACGGGCGTTGGCTGTCTTGTTTATCAAGCATATCTTTCGCTTACACGGTATGCCAGACAAAATTGTTAGTGACCGGGGTCCCCAGTTTGCGTCTCGATTCTGGAGGGAGCTATGTCGTCTACTCAGTATTGAGTTAAATCTCTCTTCGGCATATCATCCCGAGACGAATGGGTTGGTAGAAAGGGCCAACCAGACCTTGGTCACATATCTGCGACATTTTGTTTCTGCCAGACAGGATGACTGGGCATCCTTGCTACCGTGGGCAGAGTTTGCACTTAACAATGCCGTAGCCGACTCTACCGGTCAGACTCCATTCCTCTTAAATTACGGCCAGCATCCGCGTGTTCCTGTGCCCATGCCTGTGTCTTCCGCTGATCCCAGGGTGGCAGACTGGGCTGTGGAGGCACGGGACATTTGGGATCGCACGCAGGATGCCATTCGGGCCTCCAAAGAGAGAATGAGGTCCTCCGCCGATGAACCCCGCTCCGACTTTTGCCCCTGGCGACTTGGTGTGGCTCTCCGCCCGAAACATCAGGCTGCGAGTTGAGTCCACTAAGTTTGCTCCTCGCTACTTGGGTCCCTTCAAGGTTCTCGAACAGGTTAATCCTGTGGTCTACCGCCTGGCTCTTCCTCCACGCTTGGGTATCACCGACACCTTTCATGTGTCCCTCTTGAAACCCGTATACATGTCCCGGTTTTCCGAGTCATCTGCCGGGACATCGGGTTCGTCTACGGATGATTACGAGGTGAACGCTATTTTGGGGTGCAAGGTGGTACGCGGCAAAAAGTTTTATTTGGTGGATTGGAAGGGTTATGGTCCAGAGGACAGGTCTTGGGAGCCTGCTGAAAACATTCGGGCCCCACAGCTCATTGCTGCCTTTGAGCGTAGCGAGGCCCAAGGAGGGGGGGGCCCTAGGAGGGGGGGTAATGTTAGGAGTCGAGTTTCCTCTGCTGCACAGGGGGAATCTCGATCCGTCTCCGCTGCGGTCTCCCATTCTCCAGCCGCAGTGGAGTCTGCTCAGCAGGGACGTCGCTCCCAGTGTCTTGCTCGCTCTCACCCTGTACAGAGAATTACTGCTGCTTCTTCAGCTCCTGCCATTAAAGTCAGTGCTGGTCAGCGGCGAGCGGACTTCCCTGGGACTAAGTCCTTGTTTGCGCACACTGAGCATGCCCAGAGCAAGATCTCCCGTTGGAGATCGAGGGTCATGTGCTCTGGCTCTGCAGCGCATTCCATTGGTCCTCTTGGCAGGCCCTGGAAGGGCAAAGTTTCTGTGGCCACTTCCTGTCCTGCAATTATATAAACTGCGCATGACCGCACGGCCATGCGCTAGTGTACAATTGAATACGTGTGTTTGTTGTGAGTGCAAGTCGTTCATTAAATACCCCTACCCTATTGTATGACTGTTCGCGTATGGAGTATGGCTGCTATCTAGCGCCCGACAAATCACTCAACGTGTCACACACGTATCAGCGTCTATTGCTGTGACCGCCAGTGCGGCGCCACGCGCCAGTAGTGCGCTTCCTGACCCACGTCTGGGTGCTTAGTGGTGCCTGCCAGCACGGCACAGTTTGCACTTTGGTGCTCTAATTATAAGAGTTGCCTAACACACCCTGTTGCGGTGTTGTGTCAGCAAGTGGTCTAATCGGACTTCAATCCTAGTTGGGGTTAAGTTCGCTGACTGCTTGCTCGCCTTCTATGTGCGGTACCGCGATCCTGTGACGCAACAGGATCGCTTCCTTCACGTTGGGTGAAGTTTAACCCACGCGAGTATACTTATGAGTACCGCCATATAGTCCGTCATTACTCAGCAGCAGGTTCCATCTCTGCACGGTGGACCCCGGGCTACGAACGCACCGTACACTATCAGTCTTATTATTTGGTGCGTTCCGCTAGCCCTAACACACCATACCTACTGTAAAGCATGGTGGTGGAAACATCATGCTTTGGGGCTGTTTCTCTGCAAAGGGGCCAGGAGTCCAGGACGACTGATCCGGGTACATGAAAGAATGAATGGGGCCATGTATCGTGAGATTTTGAGTGCAAACCTCCTTCCATCAGCAAGGGCATTGAAGATGAAACGTGGCTGGGTCTTTCAACATGACAATGATCCAAAGCACACCGCCAGGGCAACGAAGGAGTGGCTTCGTAAGAAGCATTTCAAGGTCCTGGAGTGGCCTAGCCAGTCTCCAGATCTCAACCCTATAGAAAACCTTTGGAGGGAGTTGAAAGTCCGTGTTGCCAAGTGAAAAGCCAAAAACATCACTGCTCTAGAGGAGATCTGCATGGAGGAATGGGCCAACATACCAACAACAGTGTGTGGCAACCTTGTGAAGACGTACAGAAAACGTTTGACCTCTGTCATTGCCAACAAAGGATATATTACAAAGTATTGAGATGAAATTTTGTTTCTGACCAAATACTTATTTTCCACCATAATATGCAAATAAAATGTTAAAAAAACAGACAATGTGATTTTCTGGATTTTTTTTTCTCAGTTTGTCTCCCATAGTTGAGGTCTACCTATGATGTAAATTACAGACGCCTCTCATCTTTTTAAGTGGTGGAACTTGCACTATTGCTGACTGACTAAATACTTTTTTGCCCCACTGTATATTACATCTGTCCTCTACCACATTGCTCCCTCCCAATTACGACATTGCAGTCGTACTATCAGGGTCATCTTTATAGAAAATGAGGCCTTATGTAACATGTAAAGTATTCCCCCTACTCTGCAAATAATAATTCCATATAATGTACCTGGAATACTTACCATTCAGTGCCCAAACAGGATTTTATTTCTTTTTATTTTTTTCTCACTTTTTATAGTGCTATTAATTCCACAGCGCTTTACAGACATCATCATCACTGTCCCCACTGGGGCTCACAATCTAAGTTCGCCATCTGTATGTCTATGGAGTGTGGGAGGAAACCTGAGAATCTGGAGGAAACCCACGCAAACATGGGAACAACATACAAACTCCTTGCAGATGTTGTCCTTGGTGGGATTTGCTAACCACTGAGCCATCGTGCAGCCCAATGCCATAAAATAAATAAATCATCGTTTCCAAATAATTCCACCTATAAGTTGCACGTAAAACTACTAGAAATTTCTACGCAAAAGCCACTGGGTCAAAAACGCAATGAAAAAATTGCTCATAAAATAAGCATTGAAAACGAGATGAAAAACCACAAGTAACCTAATTTACCTAACAGGTGAAGAAATTCTCCAGAAAATCTGCAGCATGAAAACTCATTAAATACTCATCGTGGGAACATAGCCAAAAAAAAAGACTTCCCTAAATATTTAGTTAACCCCTATACAAAGGACAGGCAGGGCCCGGAGTTAGGACAGGGCAGACTGGGCATCTGCCTAAGGTCCTCACTCCCTTGGGGCTCCCAGTGTCTACAGCAGGGGCCTCATGGATAATAACATTGTAGAGACTGGTTCAGGACCCATAACGGCATCCCGATAATATGAACATGATATTACCACAGGCCTTGCCCTCTGGGCAGCTTCAGAACCTTTGGAGAGGGCCTGGCATTGAAAAAGGAGCACGCAGTGAATGACAAGAACACTGGACACTGAACCTTCCCCATCAGAGCGATAGGAGCGCTCATTGGCCAGTGCTCCTGTCCTACATGGCACCTCTGAGGGGGAGGGAGAGCCAGAGACCCTGCATGTACCAAGCTGAGCTGGCAGATAAGTTATCCTGTATCCACCTGTGTACTGCGCTGCTCCTGGTGATGGTAGAAGTGGCTCCTGTCCTGCTGTCAGCTCCTCCTGCTCTTGTCAGCAGTCCCAGCAGAGGAGAGGGCAGAGCGGTATCTGCTGGGACAGTCCTGCTGTGATCAGGAGAAGTTGCAGTTCATAGTGTGGAACATGTGTGTTTATCTGAGGTATGTGTGTTGTGTGAATTAGGTGTGTGTATCTCAGGTATGTGTAGTGTGTATCTGAGGTATGCGTAATGTGTGTTGTCTGTGAGATAAGTGTATGTGTATATATGAACGTTTGTTATCCTGCATACATGTGCTGTATGTAATGTGTGTATCTACTGAGCATTTCTTGTGCTGCATGTTTGTGCTGTGTACATGTGTGTGTGTGGCATGTATTTGTATATGTGTGTGCCACGTACATGTGTGTGTGTGCACCATGTTCCAAATCATTATGCAAGTGATATTTTTCTCGGATTTTCCTAACTGGTCGGTGCAAATGAGAGTCAGACTAATAAAAGTCATCACCCGTTAGAGTATACATCAAATTTTATTGAAGAAACCTCCCAATGATAACAGTATGATAATAATAATAATAATAATCTTTATTTATATAGTGCCAACATATTCTGCAGCGCTTTACAGTTTAACAGTTTCAAACACAACAGTCATAAGTAACAGCGTTAACAATACAATAATTAAAGCGAAATAAAACGACCCTGCTCGTGAGAGCTTACAGTCATGGCCAAAAGTATTGACACCCCTGCAATTCTGTCAGATAATACTCAGTTTCTTCCTGAAAATGATTGCAAACACAAATTATTTGGTATTATTATCTTCATTTAATTTGTCTTAAATGAAAAAAACACAAAAGAGAATGAAGCAAAAAGCAAAACATTGATCATTTCACACAAAACTCCAAAAATGGGCCAGACAAAAGTATTGGCACCCTCAGCCTAATAATTGGTTGCACAACCTTTAGCCAAAATAACTGTGACCATCCGCTTCCGGTAACCATCAATGAGTTTCTTACAATGCTCTGCTGGAATTTTAGACCATTCTTCTTTGGCAAACTGCTCCAGGTCCCTGATATTTGAAAGGTGCCTTCTCCAAACTGCCATTTTTAGATCTCTCCACAGGTGTTCTATGGGATTCAGGTCTGGACTCATTGCTGGCCACCTTAGAAGTCTCAGTGCTTTCTCTCAAACCATTTTCTAGTGCTTTTTGAAGTATGTTTTGGGTCATTGTCCTGCTGGAAGACCCATGACCTTTGAGGGAGACCCAGCTTTCTCACACTGGGCCCTACATTATGCTGCAAAATTTGTTGGTAGTCTTCAGACTTCATAATGCCATGCACACGGTCAAGCAGTCCAGTGCCAGAGGCAGCAAAGCAACCCCAAAACATCAGGGAACCTCCGCCATGTTTGACTGTAGGGACAGTGTTCCTTTCTTTGAATGCCTCTTTTTTTCTCCTGTAAACTCTATGTTGATGCCTTTGCCCAAAAAGCTCTACTTTTATCTCATCTGACCAGAGAACATTCTACCAAAACGTTTTAGGCTTTTTCAGGTAAGTTTTGGCAAACTCCAGCCTGGCTTTTTTATGTCTCAGGGTAAGAAGTAGGGTCTTCCTGGGTCTCCTACCATACAGTCCCTTTTCATTCAGACGCCGACGGATAGTACGGGTTGACACTGTTGTACCCTCGGACTGCAGGGCAGCTTGAACTTGTTTGGATGTTAGCCGAGGTTCTTTATCCAACATCCACACAATCTTGCGTTGAAATCTCTTGTCAATTTTTCTTTTCCATCCACATCTAGGGAGGTTAGCCACAGTGCCATGGGCTTTAAATTTCTTGATGACACTGCGCACGGTAGACACAGGAACATTCAGGTCTTTGGAGATGGACTTGTAGCCTTGAGATTGCTCATGCTTCCTCACAATTTGGTTTCTCAAGTCCTCAGACAGTTCTTTGGTTTTCTTTCTTTTCTCCGTGCTCAATGTGGTACACACAAGGACACAGGACAGAGGTTGAGTCAACTTTAATCCATGTCAACTGGCTGCAAGTGTGATTTACTTATTGCCAACATCTGTTAGGTGCCACAGGTAAGTTACAGGTGCTGTTAATTACACAAATTAGAGAAGCATCACATGATTTTTTGAACAGTGCCAATACTTTTGTCCACCCCTTTTTTATGTTTGGTGTGGGATTATATCCAATTTGGCTTTAGGACAATTATTTTTGTGTTTTTTCATTTAAGACAAATTAAATGAAGATAATAATACCAAATAATTAGTGTTTGCAATCATTTGAGTATTATCATGACAGAATTGCAGGGGTGTCAATACTTTTGGCCATGACTGTACAATCTACAATGAGGTGGAGGAGATACAAAGCACAGGTGTGTATTTACGATGATGTGTTTACAATGATGGTCCAGCCATCTTCAGAGGGTGGGGGATAGATGGAAGTAGTGAATGGGCTACACAAACACAAACATAAAATGACTTTGACTAGTGAACGTGGTAGGCCGCTCTGAACAAATGTGTTTTGAGCGAGCACCTAAAACTATGCAAATTGTGGATGGTCCTAATTTCTTGGGGTAGAGCATTCCAGAGGATTGGCGCAGCACGGGAGAAGTCTTGGAGTCGGGAGTGAGAGGTACGGATTAGTGCAGAGGTTAGTCGAAAGTCATTTGCAGAGCGCAGCGGTCGGTTAGGCCAATAGACAGAAATAAGGGAGGAGATGTAAGGGGGTGCCGCATTGTGGAGAGCTTTGTGGGTGAGAACAAGAACAATCTTGCCTTGCGCAGGTGTGTACTATGGAGGACAGAGAATGAACTTCAATCCAATATTGCAGCCAGCATGCAGCCAGTGGGTAAGGAAAGGGTGAATCAAAAACCCCGCCTCCATGACTAAAGATTGTTCCCTCCAAATTCAGGTGACAGTGTCCCTTTAAGGATGGACTGGAGAGGGGAAAGTCGAGTGAGGGGGAGGCCAATTAATAGAGCATTACAGTAGTCCAGGCGGGAGTGGATCAGGACGACAGTGAGGGTTTATTTTGTTTCCATGGTGAGAAAAGGGTGGATTCTAGAGATGTTCTTTAGATGTAAGCGGCACGAGCGGGTAAGAGATTGTATATGGGAGGGGAAGGAGAGATCGGAGTCAAACATAACACCCAGACAGCGCGCCTGGGGTGTTATTATGGTGCCACCCACGGAGAGGGAAATGTCAGATTTAGGGAGGTTAGTAGATGGCGGGAGCAGAAGAAGTTCAGTTTTGGAGAGGTTGAGTTTCAGATAGAGAGCAGACAAGATGTTGGAGACTGCAGACAGTCAGTGGTGTTCTGTAGTACAGCGGGGGTAAGGTCAGGGGATTATGTGTATCAGCATAAAGATGGTACTGAAAGCTAAATCTGCTGATGGTCTGTCCAATTGGGGCCGTGTAGAGAAAGAAGAGAAGGGGCCAAGGACTGAGCCCTGAGATACCCCGACAGTGAGAGGAAGAGGAGATAAAGTGGAGCCAGAGAACAGAACACTGAAGGAGCGGTCAGAAAGATAGGAGGAGAACCAGGAGAGAGCAGTGTCCTTAATGCCTAGTGACTGGAGCCTAGAGAGTAGGAGAGGGTGGTCAACAGTGTCGAAAGCTGCAGAAAGGTCGAGAAGAATGAGCAGAGAGTGGTCACCGTTACGTTTTGCTGTCAGAAGGTCATTGGTCACTTTGATGAGTGCAGTTTCTGTCAAATGTAGGCGGCGGAAACCGGACTGTGAAGGGTCAAGGAGGGAGTGAGTGTAGAGGTAATGGGTAAGGCAGAAGTATATCAGGTGCTCCAAGAGTTTAGAGATGAAGCGGAGATTGGAGACTGGTCTGTAGTTGTTTGTGCAAGATGGGTCGAGGGTGGGTTTCTTTAGTAATGGAATAATGATAGAGTGTTTGAAGGAGGGGAAAATGCCAGAGGAGAGGGAGAGATTAAAGATTGTAGTTAGGTGAGTTGTGACGACTGGAGAGAGAGACTGGAGGAGGTGTGAGGGAATAGGGTCGGTAGTGCATGTAGTCGGGCGAGAAGAGGAGAGGAGCTTGGAGACTTCTTCTTCTGTGATGGGATCGAATGTGGAGAGTGAGCCAGGGGAAATGCAGGGAGGAATGGGAGTAACTGAACTTGGTGATTGGGAGTGGATTTTCTGACGGATGTTATCTATTTTCTCTATAAAGTGGGAGGCCAGGTCATCAGCATAAATGTCTGTGCTTTTGGCCTGAGGAGGGAGTGAAATGTGTCAAAAAGTTTCTTGGGGTTGTTGGCTAGTGAGGCGATCAGGGTGGTGAAGTAGGTCTGTTTGGCGAGGTGAAGGGCAGAGTTATAGGTCCTTAACATAAATTTGAAGTGTATGAAGTCTTCTGGTGTGCGTGTTTTCCTCCATAAGCATTCAGCACACCTAGAGCATCGCTGGAGAAATCGGGTTTGCTATGTGAGCCATGGCTGTTTCACTCTGTGTTTGGAGGTTCTGAGGGTGAGGGGAGCTACTTGGTCAAGGGTGCTTCTAAAACTGTCACTGAAGTGATGTACAGCCAGATCAGGACAGGAAAAAGAAGAGATTGGGGACAATGATGAGCGTAGGGAGTCTGAAAGTGTATGAAGGTTAATGGCTTGTAGATTTCTGACTAAATGGTAGGTAGGAGGGTGCTGGGGTGAGCGAGGATTTTTGAGTGTGAAGGAGAGAATGTTGTGGTCAGAGAGGGGAAGCAGTGAGTTATCTAGGTAGGAGATTAAGCAGAGCCTGGCAAATACCAGGTCCAGAGTTTTACCATCTTTGTTTGTTTCAGAGTTTGAGAGCTGTGAAAGGCCTAGAGAAGTGGTTAGTGATAGAAGCTGACATGCAGATGTGGAAGAGGGGCTGTTAATGGGGATGTTGAAGTCTCCCAGGATAAGGGTTGGTAGTTCTGAGGACATGAAGTGCGGCAGCCAGGCAGAGAAATGGTCCAGGAAGAGGGTGGGTGAGCCTGGGGCCAGTACATAACCGCTACTCTGAGGGAGAGGGGACGAAAGAGCCTGATGGTGTGGACTTCAAAAGAAGGGAATGAGAGTGACGGAACTGGGGGGATGACCTGGAAAGTACATTGTGGGGACAGGAGTATGCCGACTCCACCACCAGGTCTGTTTGTGGGTCTCGAGGAATAGGAGAATTGTAAGCCACCATGGGAAATGGCAGCAGGAGAGACAGTGTCAGTGTCCTGAATCCAGGTTTCCGTGAGGGCCAACAGATTCAGAGAGTTTTTCAGAAAGTAATTGTGTAGGAAAGGAAGCTTGTTGCATACAGAGCGTGGATTCCAAAGGGCACAATTAAAAGAAGGAGATGAAGGAGTGCAATTAATATTAGTAAGATTATTAAGGTTTCGATGTGAGGTAGGGTAGGGGTTGAGGTTGGTGGATGGTGGACCGGGTTGGGGGAGATTTCCCCTGAAATCAGTAGGAGTAGGAAGATAAAGAGCAAGTAGTTTTTGGAATTGTACGAAGTTTTTTTGTGCAGTGTGTTTGGGCAAGATGGACTGAGGTTTTTCAGGAAGGTAAGAAGTGCATGGGAGCTGTACATGGGAGAGGGAAGGAGTGAGGAGCTGATGTATATGAGTCTTGATGGAGGGAGGATTGGGCGGTTAAAGTGGATTGCAAGGGAACATAAGAGGATAATCTCCAAAATGAATAAAAACTCAAAATGCACTGTTCCAAATTATTAGGCACAGTAGAATTTCTAAACATGTGATATGTTTTAAAGAAGTGAAAATGATCATTTGTGGAATTTTCAGCATTAGGAGGTCACATTCACTGAACAAAAAAGCTATTTAACTCCAAAACATCCTAACAGGCCAAGTTACATGTTAACATAGGAACCCTTCTTTGATATCACCTTCACAATTCTTGCATCCATTGAACCTGTGAGTTTTTGGAGAGTTTCTGCTTGTATTTCTTTGCATGAAGTCAGAATAGCCTCCCAGAGCTGCTGTTTTGATGTGAACTGCCTCCCACCCTCACAGATCTTTTGCTTGATGACACTCCAAAGGTTCTCTATAGGGTGGAGATCAGGGGAAGATGGTGGCCACACCATGAGTTTATCTCCTTTTATGCCCATTGCAGCCAATGACTCAGAGGTATTCTTTGCAGCATGAGATGGTGCATTGTCATGCATGAAGATGATTTTGCTCCTGAAGGCACATTTCTGCTTTTTATGCCATGGAAGAAAGTTGTCAGTCAGAAATTCTATATACTTTGCAAAGGTCATTTTCACACCTTCAGGAACCTTAAAGGGCCCTACCAGCTGTTTCCCCATGATTCCGGCCCCAAACATGACTCCTCCACCTCCTTGCATACGTCGCAGCCTTGTTGGGACATGGTGGTCATCCGCTAACTATCCATCTGGATCATCCAGGGTTGCTCGACACTCATCAGTAAACTAGACTGTTTGAAAATTAGTCTTCATGTATGTCTGGGCCCACTGCAACCATTTCTGCTTGTGAACACTGTTTAGGGGTGGCCAAATAGTAGGTTTATGAGCCAAAGCAAGCCTTTGAATGATCCTACACCTTGAGGTCTGAGGGACTCTAGAGGCACCAGCAGCTTCAAATATCTGTTTGCTGGTTTGTAATGGCTTTTTAGCAGCTGCTTTCTTAATCCGATGAACTTATCTGGCAGAAACCTTCCTCATTATGCCTTTATCCGCACGGACACATCTGTGCTCAGATTCAGCCACAAATCTCTTAACAGTACGATGATCACGCTTAAGATTTTTGGGAAATATCTAATGTTTTCATCCCTTGACCAAGGCATTGCACTATTTGATGATTTTCGGCAGCAGAGGGATCCTTTTTCTTTCCCATGTTACTTGAAAACTGTGGCCTTCTTAATAATGTGGAACATCATTTCTAAGTAGTTTTCCTTTAATTAGAATCAACTGGAAAACTAATTATCACATGTGTGTGTGTAAGATTGATTTCAGTGATCCATTGAGCCCTGAGACAATACCATCCACAAGTTTATTTGAAAAACAAAACAATTAAATCTTTATGACACTTAAATCCAAATTGCATAATAATTTGGAACACAGTGTATAAGTGTCTGCCATGTACAGTGGGGCAAAAAAGTATTTAGTCAGTCAGCAATAGTGCAAGTTCCACCACTTAAAAAGATGAGAGGCGTCTGTAATTTACATCATAGGTAGACCTCAACTATGGGAGACAAACTGAGAAAAAAAAATCCAGAAAATCACATTGTCTGTTTTTTAAACATTTTATTTGCATATTATGGTGGAAAATAAGTATTTGGTCAGAAACAAACAATCAAGATTTCTGGCTCTCACAGACCTGTAACTTCTTATTTAAGAGTCTCCTCTTTCCTCCACTCATTACCTGTAGTAATGGCACCTGTTTAAACTTGTTATCAGTATAAAAAGACACCTGTGCACACCCTCAAACAGTCTGACTCCAAACTCCACTATGGTGAAGACCAAAGAGCTGTCAAAGGACACCAGAAACAAAATTGTAGCCCTGCACCAGGCTGGGAAGACTGAATCTGCAATAGCCAACCAGCTTGGAGTGAAGAAATCAACAGTGGGAGCAATAATTAGAAAATGGAAGACATACAAGACCACTGATAATCTCCTTCGATCTGGGGCTCCACGCAAAATCCCACCCCGTGGGGTCAGAATGATCACATGACCGGTGAGCAAAAATCCCAGAACCACGTGGGGGGACCTAGTGAATGAACTGCAGAGAGCTGGGACCAATGTAACAAGGCCTGCCATAAGTAACACACTACGCCACCATGGACTCAGATCCTGCAGTGCCAGACGTGTCCCACTGCTTAAGCCAGTACATGTCCGGGCCCGTCTGAAGTTTGCTAGAGAGCATTTGGATGATCCAGAGGAGTTTTGGGAGAATGTGCTATGGTCTGATGAAACCAAACTGTAACTGTTTGGTAGAAACACAACTTGTCGTGTTTGGAGGAAAAAGAATACTGAGTTGCATCCATCAAACACCATACCTACTGGAAAGCATGGTGGTGGAAACATCATGCTTTGGGGCTGTTTCTCTGCAAAGGGGCCAGGACGACTGATCCGGGTACATGAAAGAATGAATGGGGCCATGTATCGTGAGATTTTGAGTGCAAACCTCCTTCCATCAGCAAGGGCATTGAAGATGAAACGTGGCTGGGTCTTTCAACATGACAATGATCCAAAGCACACCGCCAGGGCAACGAAGGAGTGGCTTCGTAAGAAGCATTTCAAGGTCCTGGAGTGGCCTAGCCAGTCTCCAGATCTCAACCCTATAGAAAACCTTTGGAGGGAGTTGAAAGTCCGTGTTGCCAAGCGAAAAGCCAAAAACATCACTGCTCTAGAGGAGATCTGCATGGAGGAATGGGCCAACATAGCAACAACAGTGTGTGGCAACCTTGTGAAGACTTACAGAAAACGTTTGACCTCTGTCATTGCCAACAAAGGATATATTACAAAGTATTGAGATGAAATTTTGTTTCTGACCAAATACTTATTTTCCACCATAATATGCAAATAAAATGTTAAAAAAACAGACAATGTGATTTTCTGGATTTTTTTTTCTCAGTTTGTCTCCCATAGTTGAGGTCTACCTATGATGTAAATTACAGACGCCTCTCATCTTTTTAAGTGGTGGAACTTGCACTATTGCTGACTGACTAAATACTTTTTTGCCCCACTGTACATGTGTGTCTATGTGCCATGTATGCGTCTGTGTATAAGTGTGCGCCATGTATATAGAAATGTGTATGTTTATACATTTTATTGCATTATTCTAAATTGTATATACAGTGGGTATGGAAAGTATTCAGACCCTTTTAAATTTTTCACTTTTTTTTTCATTGCAGCTATTTGGTAAATTCTAAAAAGTTAAATTTTTTTTTACTTAATGTACACTGTGCACCCCATCTTGACTGAAAAAAAACAAATGTAGAGTTTTTTCAAATTTAATAAAAAAGAAAAACTGAAATATCACATTATCATAAGTATTCAGACCCTTTGCTCAGGCACTCATATTTAAGTCACATGCTGTCCATTTCCTTGTGATCCTCCTTCAGATGGTTCTACTCCTTCATTGGAGGCCAGCTTGTTTAATAATACTGATAGGATTTGATTTGGAAAGGCCCACATCTGTCTATATAAGACCTCACAGCTCACAGTGCAAGTCAGACCAAATGAGAATCATGAGGTCAAAGGAACTGGCCAAGGAGCTCAGAGACAGAATTGTGGCAAGGCACAGATCTGGCCAAGGTTACAACAGAATTTCTGCAGTACTCAAGGTTCCTAAGAGTACTGTGGCCTCCATAATTCTTAAATGGAAGAAGTTTGGAACCACGAGAAGTCTTCCTAGACCTGTCCATTCAGCCAAACTGAGCAATCGTAGGAGAAGAGCCTTGGTGAGAGAGGTGTTATGACCTGGTGGTCAGGACAATAATGGACCTGGTGGTTAAGAGCACATGGAATGACCTGATAGTTACTGATAATATAGGATGAGCTCTGAGACGTGGGAACTCTGCTGACCGCAATCCCTAATCCTATCACACACACTAGAAATAGCCGTGGATTGCTCCTAACGCTCCCTATGCAACTCGACACAGCCTAAGGAACTAGCTAGCCCTAAAGATAGAAAAATAAAGCCTACCTTGCCTCAGAGAAATTCCCCAAAGGAAAAGGCAGCCCCCCACATATAATGACTGTGAGTAAAGATGAAAATTACAAACAGAGATGAAATAGATTTAGCAAAGTGAGGCTCGACTTACTGAACAGACAGAGGATAGGAAAGGTAGCTTTGCGGTCAGCACAAAAAACTACAAAAAGACCCTCCGCACCGACTCACGGTACGGAGGCGCTCCCTCTGCGTCCCAGAGCTTCCAGCAAGCAAGACAACAATCAAAATAGCAAGCTGGACAGAAAAATAGCAAACCAGAGAAAAACAAGCAGGAACTTAGCTTCTGCTGGGAAGACAGGTCACAAGAACGATCCAGGAGTGAACTAGACCAATACTGGAACATTGAGAGGTGGCATGGAGCAATGATCTAGGTGAAGTTAAATAGAGCAGCCAGCTAACGAATTAACCTCGTCACCTGTGGAAGGAACCTCAGAAGCCGCAGCCCCACTCACCAGAGGAAGCCCATGGACAGAACCAGCCGAAGTACCATTCATGACCACAGGAGGGAGCTTGACAACAGAATTCACAACAGTAGCCCCCCTTGAGGAGGGGTCACCGAACCCTCACCAGAGCCCCCAGGCCGACCAGGACGAGCCAAATGAAAGGCACGAACCAGATCGGCTGCATGAACATCGGAGGCAAAGACCCAGGAATGATCTTCCTGACCATAACCCTTCCATTTGACCAGGTACTGGAGTTTCCGTATCGAAATACGAGAATCCAAAATCTTCTCCACCACATACTCCAACTCCCCCTCAACCAACACCGGGGCAGGAGGATCAACGGATGGAACCACAGGCGCCACGTATCTCCGCAACAATGACCTATGGAATACATTATGGATGGCAAAAGAAGCTGGAAGGGTCAAACGAAACGACACAGGATTGAGAACCTCAGAAATCTTATACGGACCAATGAAACGAGGCTTAAACTTAGGAGAGGAAACCTTCATAGGAACATAACGAGACGACAACCAAACCAAATCCCCAACACGAAGTCGGGGACCCACACAGCACCGGCGGTTAGCGAAACGTTGAGCCTTCTCCTGAGACAATGTCAAATTGTCCACCACATGAGTCCAAATCTGCTGCAACCTATTCACCACAGTATCTACACCAGGACAGTCCGAAGACTCAACCTGCCCTGAAGAGAAACGAGGATGGAAACGAGGATTGCAGAAAAACAGCGAAACCAAAGTAGCCGAGCTGGCCCGGTTATTAACGGCGAACTCAGCCAAAGGCAAAAAGGACACCTAATCATCCTGATCAGCAGAAACAAAGCATCTCAGATATGTTTCCAAAGTCTGATTAGTTCGTTCGGTTTGGCCATTTGTCTGAGGATGGAAAGCCGAGGAAAAAGACAAATCAATGCCCATCCTAGCACAAAAGGCTCGCCAAAACCTCGAAACAAACTGGGAACCTCTGTCCGAAACGATGTTCTCTGGAATGCCATGTAAACAAACCACATGCTGGAAAAACAATGGCACCAAATCAGAGGAGGAAGGCAATTTAGACAAGGGTACCAAATGGACCATCTTAGAGAAGCGATCACAAACCACCCAAATGACCGACATCTTTTGAGAGACAGGGAGATCCGAAATAAAATCCATAGAGATATGCGTCCAGGGCCTCTTCGGGACCGGCAAGGGCAAAAGCAACCCACTGGCACGAGAACAGCAGGGCTTAGCCCAAGCACAAGTCCCACAGGACTGCACAAAAGAACGCACATCCCGCGACAAAGACGGCCACCAAAAGGATCTAGCCACCAAATCTCTGGTACCAAAGATTCCCGGATGACCAGCCAACACCAAACAATAAACCTCAGAGATAACTCTGCTAGTCCATTTATCAGGGACAAACAGTTTCTCTGCTGGGCAACGGTCAGGTCTATCAGCCTGAAATTTTTGCAGCACCCGCCGCAAATCACTGGAGATGGCAGACAAAATTACCCCCTCTTTGAGAATACCTGCCGGCTCAGGAACACCCGGAGAGTCGGGCACAAAACTCCTTGACAGGGCATCAGCCTTCACATTCTTAGAGCCTGGAAGGTACGAAACCACAAAATCAAAAAGGGAGAAAAATAGCGACCAACAAGCCTGTCTAGGATTCAACCGTTTGGCAGACTCGAGATAAGTCAAATTCTTGTGATCCGTCAAGACCACCACGCGATGCTTGGCTCCTTCAAGCCAATGACGCCACTCCTCGAATGCCCACTTCATGGCCAACAACTCTCGATTGCCAACATCATAATTGCGCTAAGCAGGCGAAAACTTTCTAGAAAAGAAGGCACATGGTTTCATCACCGAGCCATCAGAACTTCTTTGCGACAAAACAGCCCCTGCTCCAATCTCAGAAGCATCAACCTTGACCTGAAACGGAAGCGAAACATCTGGCTGGCACAACACAGGGGCAGAAGAAAAACGACGCTTCAACTCCTGAAAAGCTTCCACAGCCGCAGAAGACCAATTGACCACATCAGCACCCTTCTTGGTCAAATCAGTCAACGGTTTAGCAACACTAGAAAAATTACTGATGAAGCAACGATAAAAATTAGCAAAGCCCAGGAACTTTTGCAGACTCTTCACAGATGTCGGCTGAGTCCAATCATAAATGGCCTGGACTTTAACAGGGTCCATCTCGATAGTAGAAGGGGAAAAAATGAAACCCAAAAATGAAACCTTCTGAACTCCAAAGAGACACTTTGACCCCTTTACAAACAAAGAATTTGCACGAAGGACCTGGAACACCATTCTGACCTGCTTCACGTGAGACTCCCAATCATCCGAGAAGACCAAAATATCATCCAAATATACAATCAGGAATTTATCCAGGTACTCTCGGAAGATGTCATGCATAAAGGACTGAAATACTGATGGAGCATTGGAAAGCCCGAATGGCATAACCAGGTACTCAAAATGGCCCTCGGGCGTATTAAATGCTGTTTTCCATTCATCGCCCTGTTTAATACGCACAAGATTATACGCACCACGAAGATCTATCTTGGTGAACCAACTAGCCCCCTTAATCCAAGCAAATAAATCAGACAGCAGCGGCAAAGGGTACTGAAATTTGACTGTGATCTTATTAAGAAGGCGGTAATCAATACAAGGTCTCAAAGAACCATCCTTCTTGGCCACAAAAAAGAACCCTGCTCCCAATGGTGACGACGACGGGCGAATATGACCCTTCTCCAAGGATTCCTTTACATAACTCCGCATAGCGGCGTGCTTTGGCACAGATAAATTGAACAGTCGGCCCTTAGGAAACTTACTACCAGGAATAAAATTGATAACACAATCGCAATCCCTATGAGGAGGTAGGGTACTGGATTTGGGCTCATCAAATACATCTCGGTAATCCGACAAAAACTCCGGGACTTCAGAAGGGGTGGATGACGAAATAGACAAAAATGGAACATCACCATGTACTCCCTGACAACCCCAGCTGGACACAGACATAGATTTCCAATCCAATACTGGATTATGGACCTGTAGCCATGGCAACCCCAAAACGACCACATCATGCAGATTATGCAACACCAAAAAGCGAATATCCTCCTGATGTGCAGGAGCCATGCACATGGTCAATTGGGTCCAGTACTGAGGCTTATTCTTGGCCAAAGGCGTAGCATCAATTCCTCTCAATGGAATAGGATACTGCAAGGGCTCCAAGAAAAAACCACAGCGCCTAGCAAACTCCAAGTCCATCAAATTCAGGGCAGCGCCTGAATCCACAAATGCCATAACAGAATAGGATGACAAAGAGCAGATCAGAGTAACGGACAAAAGAAATTTCGACTGTACCGTACCAATGGTGGAAGACCTAGCGAAACGCTTAGTGCGCTTAGGACAATCGGAGATAGCATGAGTGGAATCACCACAGTAAAAACACAGCCCATTCTGACGTCTGTGTTCTTGCCGTTCAGCTCTAGTCAAAGTCCTATCACACTGCATAGGTTCTGGTCTATGCTCAGATAATACCGCCAAATGGTGCACAGCTTTACGCTCACGTAAGCGTCGATCGATCTGAATGGCCAAAGACATAGACTCATTCAGACCAGCAGGCATGGGAAATCCCACCATGACATCCTTAAGGGCTTCAGAGAGACCCTTTCTGAAAATTGCTGCCAGGGCACATTCATTCCACTGAGTGAGTACAGACCACTTCCTAAACTTCTGACAATATATCTCTACCTCATCCTGACCCTGACACAGAGCCAGCAAGATTTTCTCTGCCTGATCCACTGAATTAGGTTCATCATAAAGCAATCCGAGCACCAGAAAAAACGCATCAACATCACGCAATGCCGGATCTCCTGGCGCAAGGGAAAATGCCCAGTCTTGAGGGTCACCACGCAACAAAGAAATAATGATTTTCACTTGTTGAACAGGGTCACCTGAGGAGCGAGGTTTCAAAGCAAGAAACAATTTACAATTATTTTTGAAATTCAGAAACTTAGATCTATCCCCAAAAAACAAATCAGGAATTGGAATCCTAGGCTCTAACATTGGATTCTGAACCACAAAATCTTGAATGTTTTGTACCCTTGCAGTGAGATTATCCATACAAGAGGACAGAACTTGAATGTCCATATTTACACCTGTATCCTGAACCACCCAGAGGTAAAGGGGAAAAGAGAGACAAAACACACTGCAAAGAAAAAAAAATGGTCTCAGAACTTCTCTTATCCCTCTATTGAGATGCATTAGTACTTTTGGCCACCTGTACTGTTATGACCTGGTGGTCAGGACAATAATGGACCTGGTGGTTAAGAGCACACGGAATGACCTGATAGTTACTGATAATATAGGATGAGCTCTGAGACGTGGGAACTCTGCTGACCGCAATTCCTAATCCTATCACACACACTAGAAATAGCCGTGGATTGCTCCTAACGCTCCCTATGCAACTCAACACAGCCTAAGGAACTAGCTAGCCCTAAAGATAGAAAAATAAAGCCTACCTTGCCTCAGAGAAATTCCCCAAAGGAAAAGGCAGCCCCCCACATATAATGACTGTGAGTAATGATGAAAATTACAAACATAGAGATGAAATAGATTTAGCAAAGTGAGGCCCGACTTACTGAACAGACAGAGGATAGGAAAGGTAGCTTTGCGGTCAGCACAAAAAACTACAAAAAGACCATGCAGAGGGCGCAAAAAGACCCTCCGCACCGACTCACGGTGCGGAGGCGCTCCCTCTGCGTCCCAGAGCTTCCAGCAAGCAAGACAACAATCAAAATAGCAAGCTGGACAGAAAAATAGCAAACCAGAGAAAAACAAGCAGGAACTTAGCTTCTGCTGGGAAGACAGGTCACAAGAACGATCCAGGAGTGAACTAGACCAATACTGGAACATTGACAGGTGGCATGGAGCAATGATCTAGGTGGAGTTAAATAGAGCAGCCAGCTAACGAATTAACCTCGTCACCTGTGGAAGGAACCTCAGAAGCCGCAGCCCCACTCACCACCACCAGGGGAAGCCCATGGACAGAACCAGCCGAAGTATCATTCATGACCACAGGAGGGAGCTTGACAACAGAATTCACAACAGAGAGGTAAAAAAGAACCCCAAGATCACTGTGGCTGAGCTCCAAAGTTGCAGTAGGGAAATGGGAGAAAGTTCCACAAAGTCATCTACTGCACCCTCCACCAGTCGGGCCTTTGTGGCAGAGTCGCCCAATGGAAGCCACTTCTCAGTTCAAGACATATGAAAGCCCGCATAGAGTTTGCAAAAAAACACATGAAGGACTCCCAGGTTCTGAGAAATAAGATTCTCTGGTCTCATGAGACAAAGATAGACCTTTTTGGTGATAATTCTAAGTAGTATGTGTGGAGAAAACCAGGCACTGCTCATCACCTGCCCAATACAATCCCAACAGTGAAACATGGTGGTGGCAGCATCATGCTATGGGGGTGTTTTTCAGCTGCAGGGACAGGACGACTGGTTGTCATTGAAGGAAACAGGAATATGGCCAAGTAAAAAGATATCCTGGATGAAATCCTCTTCCAGAGTGCTCTGAACCTCAGACTTGGCCGAAGGTTCACCTTCCAACAAGACAATAATCCTAAGCACACAGCTAAAATAACAAAGGAGTGGCTTCAGAACAACTCTGTGAACATTCTTGACTGGCCCAGCTAGAGCCCTGACCTAAACCCAATTGAGCATCTCTGGAGAGACCTGAAAATGGCTGTCCACCAACGTTCACCATCCAACCTGACTTAACTGGAGAGGATCTGCAAGGAAGAACGTCAGAGGATCCCCAAATCCAGGTGTGAAAAACTGGTTGCATCATTCCCAAGAAAACTCATGGCTGTACTAGCTCAAAGGGTGCTTCTTCTCAATACTGAGCCAAGGATCTGAATGCTTATGACGATGTGATATTTCAGTTTTTCTTTTTTAATAAATTTGCAAAAATTACCACTTTTCTGTTTTTTTTCAGTCACGATGGGGTGCAGAGTGTACATTAATGAGAAAAAAATGAACTTTTTGAATTTACCAAATGGCTGCAATGAAACAAAGAGTGAAAAAATTTAAAGGGGACTGAATACTTTCCGTACCCACTGTATGTTAATAGTATATATAGATGGTCGGGTGTAGACACACAGGCAGTATGTGACACACACTAAGTGTGTAGTCCATATTTATAAATACCGGCTGCATAGACGAGAGTTCATTAGTGTAAACATGTTGGCAACTTTTCAACCAACAAGCAAAATGCTGCTCATTCATCGGGTGATTTGTTTGTTGATGGCAGAACATAAATCCTTGTTCTCAGCAGCACATCTCCCGGTGTAAACTGCAGATGTGCTGCTGATAACATGATACTGTATGGTGATAGAATGATCTATTAGTGATTGCTCTGTCTCCATCATTCTTCCTCAGCCGGTGTAAAGAGTCTGGGAAACAAGCGTCAAACGACTTCAATATTATCTATCATACTCATTGAATGGTCTGAACTCAGCGCATGTAAATACAATCAAAACATTTGAGCATGATGTGTAATATGTGAGCATTAAGGGCCTCATTTTAAACTATTGCCTATGGCCCCACTTTGTCTAAAACTAGCCCTGAGCACAGGGGATACTTAAAGGGAACCTGTCACCGCCAAAATCGATGGTGAGGTAAGCTCACCGTCTTCAGGGGCTTATCTACAGCATTCTGTAATGCTGTAGATAAGCCCCCGATGTAACCTGAAAGAGGAGAAAAAGAGGTTAGATTATACTCACCGAGGAGCAGTCCCGCTGCGGTCTGGTCAAATGAGTGTCTCAGGTCCACTCCGGCGCCTCCCATCTTCATTCCATGATGTCCTCTTCTGGTCTTCACGCCGTGGCTCCGGTGCAGGCATACTGTCTGCCCTGTTGAGGGCAGAGCAAAGTACTGCAGTGCGCAGGCGCAGGGCCTCTCTGACCTTTCCGGCGCCTGCGCACTGCAGTACTTTCCTTTGCCCTCAGCAGGGCAGACAAAGTACGCCTGCGCCGGGGCCGCGGTGTGAAGACGTCATGGAATGAAGATGGGAGGCGCTGGAGCGGACCTGAGACACCCATTAGACCAGACCGCAGCGGGACCTCCCCTGGGTGAGTATAATCTAACGTCTTTTTCTCCTCTTTCAGGTAACATCGGCGGCTTATCTACAGCATTACAGAATGCTGTAGATAAGCCCCTGATGACGGTGAGCTTACCTCACCATCGATTTTGGGGGTGACAGGTTCCCTTTAACTGTTCGCTTGTGCTCCACCTCCCATGATCACGAGATTCTCTGAAATCTGGGAACTGCTCCATGAAAGATGGAGCTCTGCAGATCCCAGTTCCCAGGTCCCATAGCTCCAATATCTGGTTCTCTGAGGATCCCAGGGGTCAGATCCCCAGCGATCTGTAAGATGTCCCCTCTAGGAGATAATGTAATATTTTGAAAATAACTCTTTAATGACCATTGTAAAAAATGTATTAGTGGGGTTAAACAAACGTGTACTTATCATGCTGGAAAACACACATACAACACAATAATGTTAGTTTAATTAATAATTTTTAATTAACAAAAACGTAATAATACAAATGCAGCTGCCATCAACATGTCAACCATGGCACATTTCACCGATTGGGTAGCAAGCCTATGATATTTATGCAATGTGCTGCTCACGCAACGTAAATAAGCGTGACAGTGATAGCGTTATGCAAATAGCGCAGTTATTAAAGTAGCACGTCAGCGGGCATCTTTGTGGCTGCTACATCTGTAACTATCCCCTAATAAGCCCCCACCAGTGCAGTAAGTCCCTTGTTTTCTGAGCATTACAAATGACTGCATTTACAAGTGTAGCATTGCTGACACTTCTGTAATAACTGTCTGGTGGAACGTCTTCATCACTACAACCCTGCATTTCCATGCGAGAAATAATGATTTTATTAAGCACAAAGTCACAAATCAAACGCAACAATTTTAGAAAAGCAAAACTGAAGTCAAATCTAGAGACTAAAGGCCATTATGTGATGCACAGGCTAAAAATGCACATAAATAATGTGCCATTAATGAATATTTAATCTTCATTATTTCATTCTCTAATTAAAACAAAAAAAGAAAAACCTGCCAGCGGTCTCATAAGTGAAACAAATGAAATCCACATTTTCTGCTCAAATTAATGTATGTGTTATGTACCAGCAGTGGGTTTTATTTCATTGCTTTGTTGCCATTCTCTGATCTGTTTTCTATAGTTGTTTCACATCAAATTACAGGGGTGACAGTTCAGCATTTCCCGTCCATGTAACACGAGGCGATCTGGGATTGGTACACCAGAGAAAAAGAGATGCCAAGCCGTTATGTCTGCCACTGAGAAAATTGTTTTATTTTGTGATGAATGTTATATTTCATTGGCCCAAATACTCACGTGTGAGGAGGGAGTTCATACAGTGGGAGCCGTACTATGTGCTGAGCATGTTGAAGATGGTCTCTGGTATTCTTATATTAGGAGGGGTTCTGAGTCTTAGCAGCTGAGGGGTATTATCTGTTAAAGGGGTTGTCCACTACTTTCATGTAACCCCCCCAATGTATCCCCCCTGGGCCCCTAATGAATTGTGTAAATACCTTCTGTTGCCGTTTTCGCCTGTGAGCGGCGCTATGGCAGCCAGTCCGGGTCACGTGACCCCCAGGCTGCAGCCACCGCTAATTTCCGCTGACGTCACGTCAATTTCCAGACTCTAGAAATTGACGTGACGTCGGCAACAGGCGTGACCAGCCTCACAATCGGCAGTCACTCAAGAGTGACTGGGCTGTGGGCGTGGCTTTGTGCTGCCTGCGAGGCTGTGTGTGCTGGGGGCGGGCGGGGCTGTGCTAGGATCTGCTGCCGTCGTCGGCGTCCGGTGCGGCGGCCGGTTCCGTGTCGGCGGCGGTGGCCGGTGCCATAGCGGCGGCCGGTGCATCGGCGGCCGGTGCCGTGGCGGCGGTGGCCGGTGCAGCGGTGGCCGGTGCGTCATCGGCGGCGGCCGATGCCGTGGCGGCGGCCGATGCAGCGGTGGCCGGTGCGGCGGCGGCCGGTTCCGTGACGGCGGCCGGTGCAACGGCGGGGGTCTGTGCCGAAGGTGCTGGAGTGTGCGGTGGCGGCAGCATCTCTGTGTGCAGGCATCGTCCGATGGGACTACAAGTCCCATCGGGCTCTGCCTGCTACAGTGACAGCGAGTAACACATTAGCCAATGATGGGACAGTAGTAGTCCCATCATCCGGCTAATGTGTTGAATGTAAAAAAAACAACACAGTACATACATACAACACACACCATGTGACATAATATGTGACAACATTCAACACATGCGACATGCACCATGCGACAACATGCACTATGTGGCGACATGCGACATGCACCATGCGACGACATGCACCATGTGACGCCATGCGCCGACATGTGACATGCACCATGCGACGACATGCGCCATGCGACAACATGCGCCATGCGACGACATGCTACATGCACCATGCGCCGACATGCACCACGTGCCGAAATGCACCATGCGCCGGCATGCACCATGCGCCGACATGGAACATGTGCCGACATGCAACATGCACCATGCGGCGACATGCACCATGCGCCGACATGCACCATGCGCCGACATACACCATGTGACGACATGCACCATGTGACGACATGCTACATGCACCATGTGACGACATGCTACATGCACTATGCGGCGACATGCACCATGCGACACCATGCGACGACATGCGACATGCACCATGCGATGACATGCACCATGCGACGACATGCGACATGCACCATGCGCCAACATGCACCATGCACCGACATGCACCATGCGCCGGCATGCAACATGTGCCGACATGCAACATGCACCATGCGCCGACATGCACCATGCGACGACATGCACCATGCGACGACATGCACCATGCGACGACATGCTACATGCACCATGTGACGACATGCGCCATGCGACGACATGCACCACGCGACGACATGCACCACGCGACGACATGCGCCATGCGACGACATGCAACATGCGCCGACATGCAACATGTGCCCACATGCAACATGCACCATGCGCCGACATGCACCATGCGACGACATGCACCATGCGACGACATGCTACATGCACCATGTGACGACATGCGCCGACATGCACCATGCGACGACATGCACCACGCGACGACATGCGCCATGCGACGACATGCGCCACCATGTGACATGCCCCATGCGCCAACATGCACCATGCGCCGACATGCAACATGCGGCGACATGCACCATGCGACACCATGCGCCGACATGCACCATGCAACGACATGCGACATGCACCATGCGACATGCTACAAGCACCATGCGACGACATGCACAGTACATACATACATACAACATACATACAGACATACAGTACATATAACAGAGTACATACTCACCATCACTTGTCACTTTGTTCCCCGAAGCCATTGTCACCTGTATGCGACACTATGCGCCGACATGCACCATGCGACGACATGCGACATGCACCATGCGATGACATGCGACATGCACCATGCGACGACATGCACCATGCGCCAACATGCACCATGCGCTGACATGCACCATGCGCCGGCATGCACCATGCGCCGGCATGCACCATGCGCCGACATGGAACATGTGCCGACATGCAACATGCACCATGCGCCGACATGCATCATGCGCCGACATGGAACATGTGCCGACATGCAAAATGCACCATGCGACGACATGCACCATGCGATGACATGCTACATGCACCATGTGACGACATGCTACATGCACCATGTGGCGACATGCACCATGTGACACTATGCGACGACATGCGACATGCACCATGCGATGACATGCGACATGCACCATGCGACGACATGCGACATGCACCATGCGCCAACATGCACCATGCGCCGACATGCACCATGCGCCGGCATGCACCATGCGCCGGCATGCAACAAGTGCCGACATGCAACATGCACCATGCGGCGACATGCACCATGCGGCGACATGCACCATGCGGCGACATGCACCATGCGCCAACATGCTACATGCACCATGTGACGACATGCGCCATGCGACGACGTGCACCATGCGAAGACATGCGACGACATGCGCCATGCAACGACATGCGCCACCATGTGACATGCCCCATGCACCAACATGCACCATGCAACGACATGCGACATGCACCATGCGACGACATGCACAGTACATACATACATACAACATACATACAGACATACAGTACATATAACATAGAGTACATACTCACCATCACTTGTCACTTTGTTCTCCGAAGCCATTGTCACCTGTAAAAAATATTAAAATAATAAACAAACAATATACTCCCTGATCCGCAGAAATCCAATTAAAACGAGTGTCCCACGACGATCTCCCAGTGGAGAGCAGGAGCATCAGCTGATGCGACCACTCTCCAGGGGCCCCCAGGAACACAATGATGGAAGGTATCCTTCCATCATGTATTCCTCACAAGGTATTCCTACGCCCCTGTGAGAAAATGGTCCCTATTCTCACTTATGGCAATGCTGGGTGAGACATTTTCCCATGAAGCAAATGCCATAAAGTGAGACCAGTGAACTAGAGTAACCTCAGTGATGCACTGCAGGAGCCATTGTCTCCTGTCAGTGTGTCACTGTGGCTCCTATAGAGCAGTGACATCACCCGATGTCACTGTTCTATTGGGAAGATCGTCGTGGGACACTCGTTATTAATTGGACTACGGCGGACAGGTAGTATACGGTTTATTATTTTACGTTTTTTGCAGGCGCTGAAGTATGGTAAGTATGGTTAAATGAAGAATATTCAAATACTTTTTCCCAAATGTGTGTGTGTATTATTAACCCTTTCTTACTATTGGATTACTAACGGATAGGCGTCTTATTGACGCCTCTCCGTTATTAACCCGGCTTAATGTTACCTTACAATAGCAAGGTGACATTAACCCCTTATTACCCCATATCCCACCGCTACACGGGAGTGAGAAGAGAGGGGCTAAGTGCTGGAATTGGCGCATCTTACAGATGCGCCATTTCTGGGGTGGCTGCAGACTGGTATTTGTAGCCGGGGGGGGGGCAATATCCATGGCCCCTCTCTAGGCTATGAATATCAGCCCGCAGCTGTCTGCGTAGCCTTTCTGGCTATAAAATATAGGGGGACCCCACGTCTTTTTTTTGGGGGGTCCCCCTATTTTAATAGCCAGTAAAGGCTACGCAGACAGCTGCGGGCTGGTATTCATAGCAGGCTACAAATATTGGCCCCCGGCCGTCGGCTTTCCCCCTCTGGCGCAGAAAATTGCGCGGGAGCCCACGCCGTTTTTTTCCGCTTTTTTTTTTTTTAAATTCAACACTCATTAAGGCCTCTTTCACTCTTGCGTCGTTACGGGTTCGTCGCTATGCGTCGGGCCGACGTACCGACGCACGTTGTGAAATTTGTGCATGACGTGGGCAGCGGATGCAGTTTTTCAACGCATCCGCTGCCCATTCTGAAGTGCGGGGAGGAGGGGGTGGGGTTTCTGCCACGCATGCGCAGTAGAAAATGGCAGGCGCGACGGCCAAAAAAACTTTCACTTGAACGTTTTTTCGTGCCGACGGTCCGCCAAAACACGACGGATCCGTTGCACGACGGAGACGACTTCATAGACGCCGGTATAGTTGAATGCGGCGGCGGCACTGGTGGGAGGAGGGGGGAAAGAGTGCAGCAGCCCACTACTGGCACCGGCCCTTCTGGCATTTGCCAGAAGTGCCCGATGGCCTGTCTGGGCCTGGTCACCGCCCACACACTTCCCTGCCCCTGAACTGCAGCGTTTCTCGGACCCACATCCGCAGCAAAACTGCAGATATTTTTTACATCTCAATGAAAGTGTAAGGCCGGAGTCACACTACAGTGAGATACGGCCGAGTCTCGCAGGTTAAATACAAGCTCTGGCACCGGTACTCCGGAGCCGAGCGTGCGGCTCCATGTATTGCTGTGCGGCCGCACGCTCCGCTCCAGAGTGCTGGTGCCAGAGTTTGGTTTTAACCTGCGAGACTCGGTCGTATCTCGCTGTAGTGTGATCCCGGCGTAAGGGTGCAGAAATACTGCAGTTCGACACAAAAGAAGTAACGTGCTGCGGAGAAAAAAAAAAGCTGCGTTTCGGTGCGGCCTTTTCTGCAGAATGTGCACAAGTCTGCGGCTCCCATAGACTTACATTGGTTGTGGATTTAATGCAATTCCGTATGGCAAAAAACGCTGCGGATCTGCAATCAAATCCACAACATGTGCACACAGTCTTAGCATTTAGTGAACCTAGCAAAAAGGCAAGCAAAAACAAGTGTGGGATTGCACTTTTTTGCAATTTCATCGCACTTTGAATTTTTTTCACATTTTCTGTTATACGACATGGTAAAACCAATGGTGTCGTTCAAAAGTAGATCTTGTCCCGCAAAAGATAAGCCCTCACATGGCCAAATTGACGGAAACATTATGGTTTTGGAAAGAAGGGGAGCGATAAACGAAAAAAGCTCCAGGGGTGAAGGGGTTTAGAAACATGGATATGGAAATAGATATATAGATATATCTGTATGTATCTATCTATCCCATATCTATCTAATATCTATCTATCTAATATCTATCTAATATCTATCTAATATCTATCTATCTAATATCTATCTATCTATCTAATATCTATCTATCTAATATCTATCTATCTATCTAATATCTATCTATCTATCTATCTAATATCTATCTATCTATCTATCTATCTAATATCTATCTATCTATCTAATATCTATCTATCTGTGTGTAATGGAGTGTGGTTTGGACAAATGTAAAAGAGGAGTTGGACAGAAATGACATCACAAATCTTTTGAAGAGAGAGGAGGGAGAGGAGGGAGGGGTTTGGGTGTGTTTTTGGAGTGGGTGTGGTAGGTTCGGGCTTAGTGGCAGTGCAAAGCATCATGGAACTTGTAGTATTAGAGCACAATAACTCAGGAGAAAGGAAGTTGCCGATTAACCCCATGAGAGCTGAATCCAGCACTGAAGATGTGCTGCTACAGCATGATAAAAGGTAATATTGCTAAAATAAACACAGTAGATGTTTTCAGTGGCACATAATAGCAAGATTTATGAAAAAAAAACAAAAAAATTTATAGTAGTGGACAACTTCTTTAAGAAATGCATTGCTTATCTGGATTGGCTATGTATTTGTGTATGTGTGTATTTGTTTTGTTGTATGTTCGTGCGTATACAGCTCTGGCAAAAATTAAGAGACCACTGCAAAATGTTCAGTTTGTCTTATTTTTCTCTTTATAGGTACAGTACAGACCAAAAGTTTGGACACACCTTCTCATTTAAAGATTTTTCTGTATTTTCATGACTATGAAAATTGTACATTTACACTGAAGGCATCAAAACTATGAATTAACACATGTGGAATTATTTACTTAACAAAAAAGTGTGAAACAACTGAAATTATGTCTTATATTCTAGGTTCTTCAAAGTAGCCACCTTTTGCTTTGATGACTGCTTTGCACACTCTCGGCATTCTCTTGATGAGCTTCAAGAGGTAGTCACCGGGAATGGTTTTCACTTCACAGGTGTGCCCTGTCAGGTTAAATAAGTGGGAATTCTTGCCTTATAAATGGGGTTGGGACCATCAGTTGTGTTGTGCAGAAGTCTGGTGGATACACAGCTGATAGTCCTACTGAATAGACTGTTAGAATTTGTCTTATGGCAAGAAAAAAAGCAGCTAAGTAAAGAAAAATGAGTGGCCATCATTACTTTAACAAATGAAGGTCAGTCAGTCCGAAAAATTGGGCAAATTTTGAAAGTGTCCCCAAGTGCAGTGGCAAAAACCACTACAAAAAAACTGGCTCACATGAGGACCGCCCCAGGAAAGGAAGACCAAGAGTCACATCTGCTTCTCAGGATAAGTTTATCCGAGTCACCAGCCTCAGAACACGCAGGTTAACAGCAGCTCAGATTAGAGACCAGGTCAATGCCACACAGAGTTCTAGCAGCAGACACATCTCTACAACAACTGTTAAGAGGAGACTTTGTGCAGCAGACCTTCATGGTAAAATAGCTGCTAGGAAACCACTGCTAAGGACAGGCAACAAGCAGAAGAGACTTATTTGGGCTAAAGAACACAAGGAATAGACATTAGACCAGTGGAAATCTGTGCTTTGGTCTGATGAGTCCAAATTTGAGATCTTTGGTTCCAACCACCGTGTTTTTGTGCGTCGCAGTAAAGGTGAACGGATGGACTCTACATGCCTGGTTGCCACCGTGAAGCTTGGAGGAGGAGGTGTGATGGTGTGGGGGCGCTTTGCTGGTGACACTGTTGGGAATTTATTCAAAATTGAAGGCATACTGAACCAGCATGACTACCACAGCATCTTGCAGCGGCATGCTATTCCATCCAGTTTGCGTTTAGTTGGACCATCATTTATTTTTCAACAGAACAATTACTCCAAACACACCTCCAGGCTGTGTAAGGGCTATTTGACCAAGAAGGAGAGTGATGGGGTGCTACGCCAGATGACCTGACCTCCACAGTCACCAAACCTGAACCTAATCGAGATGGTTTGGGGTGAACTGGACCGCAGAGTCAAGGCAAAAGGGCCAACAAGTGCTAAGCATCTCTGGGAACTCCGTCAACATTGTTGGACGACCATTCCCAGTGACAACCTCTTGAAGCTCATAAAGAGAGTGCCAAGAGTGTGCAAAGCAGTCATCAAAGCAAAAGGTGGATACTTTGAAGAACCTAGGATATAAGACATAATTTCAGTTGTTTCACACTTTTTTGTTAAGTATATAATTCCACATGTGTTAATTCAAAGTTTTGATGCCTTCAGTGTGAATGTACAATTTGCATAGTCATGAAAATACAGAAAAATCTTTAAATGAGAAAGTGTATCCAAACTTTTGGTCTGTACTGTATATTTTTGAGTAAAATGTAAATTGTTCTTTTATTCTGTAAACTTCTGACAACATGTCTCCGAATTTCCAAGCAACAATTTTGTATGTTTTTTTTTCAGAAAAGAAGAAATGGTCAAAATTGAAAAAACAAACAAACAGTGCTTTCAGACCTCAAATAATGCAAAGAAAACAAGTCCATAATCATTCAGAAACAACAATACTAATGTTTTAACACAGGAAGAGTTCAGAAATCAATATTTTGTGGAATAACCATGATTTTTAATCACAGCTTTCATGCGTCTTGGCATGCTTTCCACCAGTATTTCACACTGCTCCTAGTACAAAAATGTAAGCAGTTCTTTGTTTGATGGCTTGTGACTATGCATCATCCTCTTTATTACATTCCAGAGGTTTTCAATGGGGTTCAGGTCTGGAGATTGGGCTGCCCATGACAGGGTTTTGATGTGGTGGTCTCTTAATTTTTGCCAGATCTGTATGTATGGATACTTTTTTAAGTGGCGTGAAGGTTGTATGGGGAAACACGTACTTTGGGGCTTTTGCCCCTGATCTGTTAGGATCCTAGCAATGCCCCTGTCTGACACTAATTTAAATTTTCACCCTAAGATAGCATCTCATTATGTCCACCATTTACTTAATGGCCAAGCATTCCTTTTCTATAATGGAATAAGTTCCTTATTAAAGTCGGAGGCTACAATTACCGATTGCTTACAGATAGCTACTTTCAGTTCTTGAAAGGCAGTCTCCACGCCCAAAGTGCACTTGATATAACTGATTTTGTCCCCTTAAGGAGGTCGGTCAGGGGTGCGGCCATCATAACAAAGTTTGGGATGAAACAGCTGACTGTAAACAACCAACATCTTTTGCAACATTGCGTGATGATTTACCCTCTTTAATAGTTTAATAATCCTCTCCTTTGTTTCAATTGACATCTCGTGTTGGAGCCATGGTTCATGTCAGTCCACTTGGTGCAACAGCTATCCAAGGTGTGATCGCTCCTTTTTAGATGCAGACTAACGAGCAGATCTAATTTGATGCAGGTGTTTTTGGAATGAAAATTTACAGGGTGATTCCATAATTTTTTCCCTCATAATTGAGTGACTCCATAATTTTTTCCCTATGCTTGGTTAAAAAAAGTAACCATTACTGACTACCACATTTTTGTTCTTGATTTCTTTTACTGTTTCTTAAAGCCAGAAAGTTGCCATTTGAAATGACTTTAGTTTTGTGCCATGTCTGTGATCTGCTTTTTTTCTACAAAATAAAACTGAATGAACATCCTCCAAGGCCAGTGATTACATAATTTTTGCCTGGGATTGTATAATGCAGCCTTCTCAGAGTATAATGCAACCCCCTCAGAGTATAATGCACCTCCTTCAGAGTATAATGCAACCCCCTCAGAGTATAATGCAGCCCCCCCACACACACACAGTATAATGCAGCCCCGTCAGAGTATAATGCAGCCCCCTCACAATATAATGCAGCCCCCTCACAATATAATGCAGCCCCTCAGAGTATAATGCAGCCCCCTCAGAGTATAATGCAACCCCCTCAGAGTATAATGCAGCCCCCTCAGAGTATAATGCAGCTTGGATTACTCGTGCTGCTGACCCCTGATGAACCCCCTTGCAACAATGGGGGGGGAAACGCGTCGGGCATTGTTTTGGGGATAAGATTTTGATCGAGTGCTGCTTTTGTCATCTCTGTATCATCATCTCCTATGGCGTTACCCGGATTTCGGGTTCTCGTGCCGCAGCTCACAGATGAGTATCTTTAATCTTACTGTGCCAATCATTGAATTACTATGCTGCTGTGACTATTGTTTCTGCACCCTTTATTATTAAGGGATAAGTCTGAGTCATTACGGGGCTTCTTGTGACGATAACACTGTTATAATTATCGGTCCTTTGCCCCTTTTTCAAATTTGGCACTTCGCACTTTATTATTGTCGTGGGTACTTGCATTATCGGAGATTGATATAATAGCCTTTTTTTTGTCCATATGAGGGGGCTTTTTGGGCTAATTCTTTAAACATTTGTATATTGCCTGTTCAGCTAGAGACGATTGTGTCTCGCTAACATAATCATATACTGATTGACTTTATGATATAAATGTGTCCCCCTATTGGATATGTTATCATCTTTTTTATTTTTTTGATGATGTGAGATTTATTTACTGCATCCTGATATACCTTTTGCTAGCTGGGCATATCCGATTTTGTAGACTGAAGCCCAATCTGTGATATACTGATCTCTCTATTACACTACATTATCTGGTTAGGTTATTTTCTTTATGTTTTTGTTTCACATTTTTTATTTATTTTTGTGGTTATCAGGGTGTATTGGGACATTTTTCTGAACTTTATCTCCATTGTAGGGATTTTTTGAGGGATCCTAGGGTAAGTCGACGCTGAGTGGGGGCGCCAACCGTTTCAAAGTAGGGTGCCAACCTCCACTGTCAGGTAGGGTTTGTCCGTTAGGCATTTATTAGGTTGCTCCAGGTTTCCTGTATCGTAGGGATCTCTAGGGATTCTGAGGGCGAGCCGCCGTGGAGTGGGGGCGCCAAGCGTAATTTAGGGTGCCAACCCCCGCTGCCAGGTAGGACAAAGCATAGTGTCGCTCTAGGACCATATAGGCACATTTCTGTTATTGTGTTTTAATGATTAGAGTGTTTTAGTAGTATATATTAATAAAGGTTATTTTTTATGAATTCTGTTTTTCTTTGGTTTTTTTATAATGCAGCCCCACCAGAGTATAATGCAGCCGCACACACACTGTATAATGCAGCCCACCACACACAGTATAATTCAGCACCCCCACAAACACACACAGTATAGTGCAGCACTCCCACACACAGTATAATGCAGCCCCCCCACACACACAGTATAATGCAGTCCCCCACAGTATAATGCAGCCCCCCACACACAGTATAGTTCAGTCCTCACAAACACACAGTATAGTGCAGCCCTCACACATAGGAAAAGTGCAGCCCCCACATACACACAGTCTAATGCAGTCTGCCCATGTGCAGTATAGTGCTGCAGACACACAACCCAGTATAGTGCAGTCCCCCCACACACAGTATCATGCAGCAGACACACAAACACACACACACATAGACACACAAACAATACTTCTACTCCTTGTCCCCCCAATGCAGAGCATCTCAGCGTCTCATCAGCTCCACTGCTGGCACATGCTGAGTCAGAGTCAGAGGGGGTGTGATGGGAGAGGGGGCGCAAATGACATTCTCTCCTCCATCACTGCTTTCAACTGTACCACTGCTTTCAACTGTACCGGAATCTATGATGGTGATAAGTTGAATGCGCAATGCAGGGGCGATGCAGAGCCAGGCCCCTCTTACTCAGGGGCCTCATAGCGGCTGTGTGGTGTGCTGCTGTTAGCGTCACGCCACTGTCTGGGTTCCCCTCTAGTAGCAGGGGCCCTAGGAGGCTGCCTGGGCTGTCGGCCCCAAATGCTGACCTTGAGAACACCAGTGCTATAGTTACAAGTAAACCAGTGAGATCCACTTACAAATCTTTCATTGGGACCTGTGAATTTCAAGTTCAAGTTTTAATAGACAAGATTTAATACCTTGAACAGTTTAGCAAGAGGTGATATACAGAAATGAAGCACTTGAACCCCAGACTTATTCAGTACTAAACATTTTAATGGTAATTATGCACAATCTTGATAATAAGGTCACACGAAATGGCTCATTGAACCAATCCAAATTATATGCCACAGCAACAAAGAATGAGGGAACTGTTTTATGGCCAACAAGGGAACAATCTAAAGATAGAATGAAGATCTGACTTTATTGCCAGACTTAAAGCTTTACATCTACAGTTACAGTCAATTTTATTCATTTAGCATTCTTCTCTTTACAGCAATTAGCTTTAATCATGAGACACTAGGTAAAGCAGAATAAGATAACACTGAGTCCATAAGCTAAAGTTTTTTGTAAAACGAGATTTTTTTATATTACATATTTATCCGCTTTTGATCCAAAGATTCAGTATTACAAAAAATTAACATCTATACCATCACATACCATAATACTGCACAGCCAAGCCTAAATGAGAACGGTAATCACCAGCTTTTACATGGTACCTGTTACAGGTAGAGCTTATACCTGTAGCAGACTCTAAGAATGCAACATTAGCTGCGTAGAATTATAAAAGGGAACTGTGCTAGAAGCCGGTATTACATAACTATAATACAGCAACCTTTAGCATCCATTTAATAGATCTAACTTCCTGTATCTCTGTTTAGCCAAACTTAGACCCTCAAGGCCCTAGGAAGACCTAAATTCAGATTAGTACATTTTGTGGTTAACTCTTTTTTTTACTTTTCTTTTTTACCATCAGAGAGGTTATACATTTAAATGCCCTCATACACATTAGATAAATGTTGGCTAAACACGCCAATTATGCCAGAATCGGCTGTCCATTTGATGTGTATGGGGATTTACCAATTTTGCCTCAATAGATGATGTCGAATGGGAAAAGAATCAGGCTGTTGGAAATTCAATATCTGATCCTCTTGATTTCAGGGAAGATAAGCTGCTGCTAAAGGTGTCTGGCAACAGCTTTCACTTCTTTTTCTTTGGGAGAGATAGCTCTTTGCAGAACGAACGTTAAACAGGTTATTATATCGTGTGTATGGCCAAATTATGATAAGAGGGGATATCACCTATGGCAACAGTAATAGTCCCAGAGTTTGGAATCCCACCTTAACTTCATATTAACTTCTGATTTATGGATTATACATAGAAAAAAATTGGGTTTGTGCAACAACTCCCTCACTGACATTGATAAAGAAGGGTTAACATTTTTCTAGTCTTATATTTTGGCTAATAATTGTTTTATTAGTGATTTGCTTGCTCATCACTTCATCCTCAGGAATCAATGTTTACAATCAGTGACAGTAAACAGAGGAAGCCTAAGGGTCTGTGCACACGTTGCGGATTTGGCTGCCGATCCGCAGCGGATTTGGCCCTGCGGATCCACAGCTGTTTTCCATACGGTGTACAGTACCATGTAAACCTATGGAAAACCAAATCCGCGGTGCACATGCTGCAGAAAATTCCACGCAGAAAGGCTGCGGATTATTTTCCGCAGCATGTCAATTCCTTGTTCGGAATCCGCAGCGTTTTTATACCTATTCCATTATAGGAATCCACAGGTGTAAAAACGCAGGAGAAATCCACACAAAATCTGTACAAAATCCGCAGAAAACCAGCAGGTAAAATGCAGGTCATTTTACCTGTGGATTCTGCAGAATTCGCGCTGAAAAATCTGCAGTGGAATCTGCAACGTGTGCACATACCCTAAAGCCTGACAGTAGATTGCTAAAGGTACATGTAAATAATTCATCCTATCAATCCCCTCTGTATCTCAAGGTCTTGTCATCGCCACTTATTGTGGGATGTTCTGAGACGTTGTGTCTGCTCCAAATTTAAATTTAAAATCTAAGTACATGTACAGAGAGAGAGAACCACACTGACACTCTTAGTATCAGAACAGAACTGCTTTATACCATCATAAGGTTAGTCTTTCTATGGGTTATTAGTATTCATGCATTGTTCCAATATAATTGGCTCATCTTATCTCTAAATTTGTTCTGGCATTAGCATACATACATCTAATTGGTTAAGTTAACACTATTGACACCCAGCTTGTGGTTTAACCCCTTCATGACCCAGCCTATTTTGACCTTAAAGACCTTGCCATTTTTTGCAATTCTGACCAGTGTCCCTTTATGAGGTAATAACTCGGGAACGCTTCAACGGATCCTAGCGATTCTGAGATTGTTTTCTCGTGACATATTGGGCTTCATGTTAGTGGTAAATTTAGGTCGATAATTTTTGCATTTATGTGTGAAAAAATTGGAAATTTGGCGAAAATTTTGAAAATTTAGCAATTTTCAAATTTTGAATTTTTATTCTGATAAACCAGAGAGATATGTGACACAAAATAGTTAATAAATAACATTTCCCACATGTCTACTTTACATCAGCACAATTTTGGAAAAAAAATTTTTTTTTTCTAGGAAGTTATAAGGGTTAAAAGTTGATCAGCGATTTCTCATTTTTACAACAAAATTTACAAAACCATTTTTTTTAAGGACCACCTCACATTTGAAGTCAGTTTGAGGGGTCTATATGGCTGAATATACCCAAAAGTGACACCATTCTAAAAACTGCACCCCTCAAGGTGCTCAAAACCACATTCACGAAGTTTATTAACCCTTCAGGTGTTTCACAGCAGCAGAAGCAACATAGAAGAAAAAAATGAACATTTCACTTTTTAGTCACAAAAATGATTTTTTAGCAACATTTTTTTTATTTTCCCAAGGGTAAAAGGAGAAACTGCACCACAAAACTTGTTGACCAATTTGTCCTGAGTACGCTGATACCCCATATATGGGGGGGAACCACTGTTTGGGCGCATGGCAGGGCTCGGAAGGGAAGGAGCGCCATTTGACTTTTTGAATGACAAAATTAGCTCCAATCTTTAGTGGACACCATGTCGCGTCTGGAGAGCCTCTGTGTGCCTAAACATTGGAGCACCCCCACAAGTGACCCCATTTTGGAAACTAGACCCCCCAAGGAACTTATCTAGATGCATAGTGAGCATTTTGTACCCCCAGGTGCTTCACAAATTGATCCGTAAAAATGAAAAAGTACTTTTTTTTCACAAAAATTTTCTTTTAGCCTCAACTTTTTTCATTTTCACATGGGCAACAGGATAAAGTGGATCCTAAAATGTGTTGAGCAATTTCTCCTGAGTACACTGATACCTCATATGTGGGGGTAAACCACTGTTTGGGCGCACGGCAGAGCTCAGAAGGGAAGGAGCACCATTTGACTTTTTGAATGAAAATTAGCTCCAATCTTTAGTGGACACCATGTCGCGTTTGGAGAGCCTCTGCGTGCCTAAACATTGGAGCACCCCCACAAGTGACCCCATTTTGGAAACTAGACCCCCCAAGGAACTTATCTAGATGCATAGTGAGCATTTTGTACCCCCAGGTGCTTCACAAATTGATCCGTAAAAATGAAAAAGTACTTTTTTTTCACAAAAATTTTCTTTTAGCCTCAATTTTTTTCATTTTCACATGGGCAACAGGATAAAGTGGATCCTAAAATGTGTTGAGCAATTTCTCCTGAGTACACTGATACCTCATATGTGGGGGTAAACCACTGTTTGGGCGCACGGCAGAGCTTAGAAGGGAAGGAGCACCATTTGACTTTTTGAATGAAAAATTAGCTCCAATCTTTAGTGGACACCATGTCGCGTTTGGAGAGCCTCTGTGTGCCTAAACATTGGAGCACCCCCACAAGTGACCCCATTTTGGAAACTAGACCCCCCAAGGAACTTATCTAGATGCATAGTGAGCATTTTGTACCCCCAGGTGCTTCACAAATTGATCCGTAAAAATGAAAAAGTACTTTTTTTTCACAAAAATTTTCTTTTAGCCTCAATTTTTTTCATTTTCACATGGGCAACAGGATAAAGTGGATCCTAAGATGTGTTGAGCAATTTCTCCTGAGTACACTGATACCTCATATGTGGGGGTAAACCACTGTTTGGGCGCACGGCAGAGCTTAGAAGGGAAGGAGCACCATTTGACTTTTTGAATGAAAAATTAGCTCCAATCTTTAGTGGACACCATGTCGCGTTTGGAGAGCCTCTGTGTGCCTAAACATTGGAGCACCCCCACAAGTGACCCCATTTTGGAAACTAGACCCCCCAAGGAACTTATCTAGATGCATAGTGAGCATTTTGTACCCCCAGGTGCTTCACAAATTGATCCGTAAAAATGAAAAAGTACTTTTTTTTCACAAAAATTTTCTTTTAGCCTCAATTTTTTTCATTTTCACATGGGCAACAGGATAAAGTGGATCCTAAAATGTGTTGAGCAATTTCTCCTGAGTACACTGATACCTCATATGTGGGGGTAAACCACTGTTTGGGCGCACGGCAGAGCTTAGAAGGGAAGGAGCACCATTTGACTTTTTGAATGAAAAATTAGCTCCAATCTTTAGTGGACACCATGTCGCGTTTGGAGAGCCTCTGTGTGCCTAAACATTGGAGCACCCCCACAAGTGACCCCATTTTGGAAACTAGACCCCCCGAGGAACTTATCTAGATGCATAGTGAGCATTTTGTACCCCCAGGTGCTTCACAAATTGATCCGTAAAAATGAAAAAGTACTTTTTTTTCACAAAAATTTTCTTTTAGCCTCAATTTTTTTCATTTTCACATGGGCAACAGGATAAAGTGGATCCTAAGATGTGTTGAGCAATTTCTCCTGAGTACACTGATACCTCATATGTGGGGGTAAACCACTGTTTGGGCGCACGGCAGAGCTTAGAAGGGAAGGAGCACCATTTGACTTTTTGAATGAAAAATTAGCTCCAATCTTTAGTGGACACCATGTCGCGTTTGGAGAGCCTCTGTGTGCCTAAACATTGGAGCACCCCCACAAGTGACCCCATTTTGGAAACTAGACCCCCCAAGGAACTTATCTAGATGCATAGTGAGCATTTTGTACCCCCAGGTGCTTTACAAATTGATCCGTAAAAATGAAAAAGTACTTTTTTTTCACAAAAATTTTCTTTTAGCCTCAATTTTTTTTCATTTTCACATGGGCAACAGGATAAAGTGGATCCTAAAATGTGTTGAGCAATTTCTCCTGAGTACACTGATACCTCATATGTGGGGATAAACCACTGTTTGGGCGCACGGCAGAGCTCAGAAGGGAAGGAGCACCATTTGACTTTTTGAATGAAAAATTAGCTCCAATCTTTAGTGGACACCATGTCGCGTTTGGAGAGCCTCTGCGTGCCTAAACATTGGAGCACCCCCACAAGTGACCCCATTTTGGAAACTAGACCCCCCAAGGAACTTATCTAGATGCATAGTGAGCATTTTGTACCCCCAGGTGCTTCACAAATTGATCCGTAAAAATGAAAAAGTACTTTTTTTTCACAAAAATTTTCTTTTAGCCTCAATTTTTTTCATTTTCACATGGGCAACAGGATAAAGTGGATCCTAAAATGTGTTGAGCAATTTCTCCTGAGTACACTGATACCTCATATTTGGGGGTAAACCACTGTTTGGGCGCACGGCAGAGCTCAGAAGGGAAGGAGCACCATTTGACTTTTTGAATGAAAAATTAGCTCCAATCTTTAGTGGACACCATGTCGCGTTTGGAGAGCCTCTGTGTGCCTAAACATTGGAGCACCCCCACAAGTGACCCCATTTTGGAAACTAGACCCCCCAAGGAACTTATCTAGATGCATAGTGAGCATTTTGTACCCCCAGGTGCTTCACAAATTGATCCGTAAAAATGAAAAAGTACTTTTTTTTCACAAAAATTTTCTTTTAGCCTCAATTTTTTTCATTTTCACATGGGTAACAGGATAAAGTGGATCCTAAAATGTGTTGAGCAATTTCTCCTGAGTACACTGATACCTCATATGTGGGGGTAAACCACTGTTTGGGCGCACAGCAGAGCTCAGAAGGGAAGGAGCGCCATTTGACTTTTTGACATACATAGTGTACATCAGGTTGGTGTGTGTGTGTTGTAGTGTACGTCAGGTTGGTGTGTGTGGTGTATACTGCACCACACACACCAACCTGATGTACACCACACACCAACCTGACATACACTACAACACACACACCAACCTGACGTAGGGTCAGGTTGGCGAGTGTGGAGTAGTGTACATCAGGGTGGTGTGTAGTGTACGTCAGGTTGGTGTGTGTGTGTGTTGGATACTACACCACACACACCAACCTGACGTACACTACACCACGCACTAACCTGACATACATTACAACACACACACCAACCTGACGTAGGGTTAGGTTGGCGAGTGTGGAGTAGTGTACATCAGGTTGGTGTGTAGTGTACGTCGTGTACATCAGGATGTGGTGTAGTGTACGTCAGGTTGGTGTGTGTGTAGTATACACCACACACACACCAACCTGACGTACACCACACCACACACCAACCGGACATACACTACAACACACACATACACCAACTTGACGTAGGGTCAGGTTGGCGAGTGTGGAGTAGTGTACATCAGGTTGGTGTGTAGTGTACGTCAGGTTGGTGTGTGTGTGTGTGTTGGATACTACACCACACACACCAACCTGACGTACACTACACCACGCACTAACCTGACATACATTACAACACACACACCAACCTGACGTAGGGTTAGGTTGGCGAGTGTGGAGTAGTGTACATCAGGTTGGTGTGTAATGTACGTCGTGTACATCAGGATGTGGTGTAGTGTACGTCAGGTTGGTGTGTGTGGTGTAGTATACACCACACACACACCAACCTGACGTACACCACACCACACACCAACCGGACATACACTACAACACACACATACACCAACTTGACGTAGGGTCAGGTTGGCGAGTGTGGAGTAGTGCACATCAGTTTGGTGGGTAGTGTACATGTGGTGTAGTGTACGTCCGGTTGGTGTGTGTGTGGTGTATATTACACCACACTACACACCAACCTGACGTACACCACACCACACACCAACCTGACATACACTACACCACACATACCAACCTGACGTAGGGTCAGGTTGGTGTGTGTGGTGTAGTGTATGTCAGGTTGGTGTGTGGTGTAGTGTACGTCAGGTTGGTGTGTGTGGTGTATTGTGTATATCAGCCTGGTGTGGGTGAGTTCTGTAGTGGAATATCAGGATGTGGCTAGTCCACGGACGTGTGATGAATTCTGAAGCATTCATCCAAACACAGTCCAGGTTTGTCGGGACACGTTTCACATTGGAAACGAGTTTCCCTTCTTATCCCCCTTTTATAACATACCCGGCACCTTTTTCTTTTTTGCCCCTCACCGGGAAAATGTTGCCCTGGTACCATACGGGAACCTTGAGTTCCAGCAGTGCTGGGGCCCGCTCCTTCCTCGTCTCCAAACATCAGGGCCTTTATCACCGCCTCCTGGAACTGAAGGAAGGTGTTGTTGGTCTGACCTGCACATCGTGATAGCACGTATGCGTTATACAATGCCATTTGTACGATGTGCACAGCCAGTTTTTTATACCACACCTTTGTCTTCCGCATGGCACTATAGGGCTGGAGGACTTGATCAGAAAGATCAACTCCCCCCATGTGTTTGTTGTACCCCAGCGCACAGTCCGGTTTGTGGACCTGTGCTGTGGTACCTCGAACGGTGGTGGCCGTGGTGCCGGGACCATGGATTGTTGTCAAGAAAAAGACGTCCCTTTTGTCTTTGAACTTGACCACAAGCATGTTGTCACTACATTGGGCCCGGGTCTCACCCTTTGGGAGAACCTGCTCAATTAGTGACAAAGGGAGACCCCTCTGGTTTCTGCGCACGGTACCGCAAGCAACGGTAGCTCTGGCAGAGAGGGATTGAAAGAGTGGGATGCTTGTATAAAAGTTATCAACGTACAGATGGTAACCTTTATCAAGCAGTGGGTGGACCAAATCCCACACTATTTTCCCACTCACCCCCAGAGCAGGTGGACATTCTGGGGGCTGGATCCTGGTGTCCTTTCCTTGATAAACTCTAAAGCTGAGAGTGTACCCTGAGGTACTCTCGCAGATCTTATAGAGCTTAATCCCGTACCTCGCCCTCTTGCTGGGCAGGTACTGACGGAACTGAAGCCTCCCTTTGAAGTGGATGAGGGATTCATCCACACAAATTTCCCTTTGGGGAATGTACACTTCAGCAAACTTGTTGCTGAAGTGTTCGATGACCGGCCGAATTTTGAACAGTCTATCAAAATTCGGGTCATCGCGGGGAAGGATGTCCGTGTTGTCCCTAAAGTGGAGAAATTTATGAATCGCCTCAAAACGCTTGCGAATCATAACCATGCCAAATACTGGAGTTTGATATAAAATATCAGTACTCCAGTATTGGCGAAGTTCTGGTTTCTTCACAATTCCCATGTGAAGGACCAGTCCCCAATATTTCAACATTTCTGCAGAGTCAACGGGACTCCAAGCAGAAAATGATGAAGCTGGGTTTTGGGCAAAAAATTGCAGGGCATATAAGTTTGTTTGCTCCACCATGAGACTGACGATTGACTCCGAGAAATAGACTTTGAAAAAGTCTATTTCCCTGAGGTTGGCAGTCTCAAATTGGATTCCTGATTGGGGAATGAAATCAGGAATCCGTGGAGCAAAATTTTCAGGGACGGGGGTCCAGGTGGGGGTACTAGTGCTAGGTTGGGCGTGACTAGCACTAGGTTGGGGGTTACTCACACTTGGTTGTGGGTCTTCTCCCCCGGCCTCCGACTCTTCTTCCCTGGGCTCCGGCTCTTCTTCCCTGGGCTGCGGACGATTTCTCGTCCTGCGACTTCATGGTGGTGGCGAGTCCGTGTCACTGGAGGAGGAAGAGTGGGAGGAATAGAGAAAGGTAGGGTCCTCTCCCTCACTATCAGCTTCGGAGGCAATAAAAGAATATGCCTCCTCTGCCGAGTACAGCCTTTGTGACTGGGACGAGCGGGACATTGTGTGTGCGTGCGTGTAAAAAAACTAAGCTTTATTACTGTGCGTGTGTGTATGTGTGAGTGTTTAGTGAAACTTTACTGCAGGAGGGGGCTTTCAGGAGTGGGGGGCTGAGGAGATGCAGGAGCCGGCAGCAGCAGTAAGGGGAGCGATCAGCAGGGCAGGGAGCGATCAGCAGGGCGCGGGAGCGATCACGCGGGAGCGGTAAGTGGGGCGCGGGGGAGCTGTCAGGCGAAGGGGCCTGAGGAGACGCAGGAGCCGGCAGCAGCAGCGCGGGGGGGAGGGGGGGGGGTGATCAGGGTGATCACTGGGGCGGGTGATCACCGGGGGGGGGCAGGAGGTGGTTGTCAGGTGCGGAGGAAATGTGGGGGCAGGGGAGATGTAGGAGCCTGCAGCAGGGAAGGGTGATCACTGGGCAGGGGGGTGATTTCCGGGGCGTGGGAGGGAGTGGCGGTCGGGAGGGGGGATCGGACGGCGGGGGGAGCGGGAGGCAGAGAGGGGGAGTACTGGAAGGCGGACAGGCGGCGATCAGCAGACCGGAAGGAGGACAGGCGACGATCAGCGGGGCACGGGGGAGCTGTCAGGCGAAGGGGCCTGAGGGGATGCAGGAGGCGGCAGCAGCAGTGGGGGGGGGGTGATCAGGGGGGCAGGGGGTGATCAGAGTGATCACTGGGGCGGGTGATCACGGGGGGGGCAGAAGGTGGATGTCAGGAGCGGGGGGGAAGGAGGGGGCAGGGGAGATGTAGGAGCCTGCAGCAAGGAAGGGTGATCACTGGGCAGGGGGCTGATTTCTGGGGTGTGGGAGGGAGTGGAGGGGTTAACGGATGGCAGGGGGGGATCGGACGGTTGGGGGAGCGGGAGGCAGAGGGGGGGAGTACCAGAAGGCGGACAGGTGGCGATCAGTGGATGGGAAGGCGGACAGGCGGCGATCAGTGGGGCACGGGGGAGCAGTCAAGCGAAGGGGCCTGAGGTAATGCAGGAGCCAGCAGCAGCAGGGGGTGATCAGGGGGGCAGGGGGCGATCAGAGTGATCACTGGGGTGGGTGATCACGGGGGGGGGGGTCAGAAGGTGGCTGTCAGGAGCGGGAGGGGGGGAAGGAGGGGGCAGGGGAGATGTAGGAGCCTGGGTGATCACTGGGCAGGGGGCTGATTTCTGGGGCGTGGGAGGGAGTGCAGGGGTTAACGGATGGCGGGGGGGGTATCGGATGGTGGGGGGAGAGGGAGGCAGAGGGGGGAGTACCGGAAGGCGGCAGCAGCGGCGATCAGGCAGCAGGGGGCGATCTAGCAGCGGCGGCGGCGGCGATCTGGCAGCGGGCGGCGGCGATCTGGCAGCGGGCGGCGGCGATCAGGCAGTGGCGGCGGCGGGTGCGGCACACAGGGACCTCACTCTCCAGCTTCCACGGAAGGGATGAAGCTGGAGAGTGATGTGAGACATGTTTCACTCCGCCCCTCCACCGCTGATTGGAGTGAAAGCGTCACATGGACGCTTTCTCCAATCAGAGCTGGAGGGGGGTGAAACAGAGGGCACAGGAGCGATCGTGGCCACGGGGGGGCAAAGCCACCCCCCCTGGGGTCAACTAGAGGTCCTCACGTACCTGCGGGTCGGGTGACATTTCATTGACCCCGGTCACCCGACCCGCAGGAACGCGATCAAACCATGACGCATACGCTGCGTCATGGGTCGGAATGGCACCGACTTTCATGACGCAGTGTATGCGTCAAAGGTCGGGAAGGGGTTAAAGGTACCTTCACACTGAGCAACTTTAGAACGATAACGATAGCGATCCGTGACGTTGCAGCGTCCTGGATAGCGATCTCTTTGTGTTTGACACGCAGCAGCGATCAGGATCCTGCTGTGACATCGCTGGTCGGAGCTAGAAGGCCAGAACTTTATTTCGTCGCTGGATCACCTACTGACATCGCTGAATCGGCGTGTGTGACGCCGATCCAGCGATGTGTTCACTTGTAACCAGGGTAAACATCGGGTTACTAAGCGCAGGGCCGCGCTTAGTAACCCGATATTTACCCTGGTTACCATTGTAAATGTAAAAAAAAAAAAAAAAACACTAGTTACATTCCAGTGTCTGTCGCGTCCCCCAGCGTCAGCTTCCCTGCACTGACTGTCAGCGCCGGCCGGCTGTAAAGCAGAGCACAGCGGTGACGTCACCGCTCTGCTTTACGGCCAGCGCTTACACAGTGCAGGGAAGCTGACGCCGGGGGACGTGACAGACACCAGAATGTAAGTATGTAGTGTTTTTATTTTTTTACATTTACAATGATAACCAGGGTAAACATTGGGTTACTAAGCGCGGCCCTGCGCTTAGTAACCCGATGTTTACCCTGGTTACCCGGGGACTTCGGCATCGTTGGTCACTGGAGAGCTGTCTGTGTGACAGCTCTCCAGCGACCACACAACGACTAAACAGCGACGCTGCAGCGATCGGCATCGTTGTCTATATCGCTGCAGCATTGCTTAATGTGACGGTACCTTAAGGGTCGTACTAGGTTCTAAGGTTCTATGCTTTGTTTCTCTGAGTTATGTCTAAACACAAAGATATTCCTTAGCCCCCTTATCTGATCATGGACTCTATCTTGGAGGGAGGGAGGGAAATACATGCACAAATAAACTAAAATGAAGTCAGGATAGATAAAGTATAAATTCTGCTCTCACAATTCCCTTCTCTTGTGGCAGTGTGTGGCTGTTCCAGCCAAAGAGCCGAAGAGCCAGTCTACTGACTCCCCCAGATACGTTCTCCTCCCCTAATAGAAGAAGCCGGTCTTCCAACACTGATTCACCGGATTCTCCGGATTGGTCTGCCTGCCATGCCATCGGATGGACACACACACACACCACAGCAAGCAAGCAATACCTGGTAAAATGGATAAAGTAGTTTTATTCTTCGGGTCAGTACGATTACAGCAATATCTCATTTATATCATTTTTTTATGTTTTGGCGCTTTTATACGATAAAAACTATTTTATAGAAAAAATAATTATTTTGGCATCGCTTTATTCTCAGGACTATAACTTTTTTATTTTTTTGCTGATGATGCTGTATGGCAGCTCGTTTTTTTGTGGGACAAGATGACGTATTCAGCGGTACCATGGTTATTTATATCTGACTTTTTGATCGCGTGTTATTCCACTTTTTGTTTGGCGGTATGATAATAAAGCTATTTTGTTATTTTTTGCCTCGTTTTTTTTTTTTTTCTTACGCTGTTTACTGAAGGGGTTAACTAGTGGGACTGTTTTATAGGTGGGGTCGTTACGGACGCGGCGATACTAAATATGTGTACTTTTATTGTTTGTTTTTTTATTTAGATAAAGAAATGTATTTATGGGAATAATATTTTTTTTTTCTTTATTTAGGAATTTTTTATTTTTTTTTACACATGTGGAAAAATTTTTAAAAACTTTTTTACTTTGTCCCAGGGGGGGACATCACAGATCGCTGATCTGACAGTTTGCACAGCACTCTGTCAGATCAGCGATCTGACTTACAGCACTGCAGGCTTACCAAGCGCCTGCTCTGAACAGGCACTTGGTAAGCCACCTCCCTTCCTGCAGGACCCGGATGCCGCGGCCATTTTGGATCCGAGCCTGCTGCAGGGAGGAGACGTAAGAGACCCTCGCAGCAACGCGATCACATCGCGTTGCTCCAGAGGTCTCAGGGAAGCACGTAGGGAGCCCCCTCCCTGCGCGATACTTCCCTGTACCGCCGGCACACTGCGATCATGTTTGATCGCGGTGTGCCAGGGGTTAATGTGGCGGGAGCGGTCCGTGACCGCTCCTGGCACATAGTGCCGGATGTCAGCTGCGATAGTCAGCTGACACCCGGCCACGATCGGCCGCGCTCCCCCCATGAGTGCGGCCGATCGGTATGACGTACTATCCCATCGGTGGTCATACAGGCCCACCCCACCTCGACGGGATAGTATGTCATATGTCAGAAAGGGGTTAAGATATATGGCTGAGTGCACAATTGCTGTGATCTGATGGCTGCAATTATCTCATTGTGGCACTTAGCAGGTCCATCCACCAGTACTGTGGCAATTTCATAGTGTGGCATGTACTCACCACTGGATGAAGTCCTCCATGATCTGAGTGCAGCAGCTGCATTCACGTCATGGCTGTGCTCAGATCAGAGTTATCACCCGTGAGTGCTCATCAGGTCCAAGTACCAGGGCTGTGGCAGAGACTTTATCCAGCGTTGAGCATACACCACTGGATGAAATCACCTCCACAGCACTAGTGTGATGGGCCACTGGGGAGGTGCCATATGTTGCAGAAGGGCCAGCTTGGGCATCTAGTCCCACTGGCACCAGATAATGATGTCACGGTAGCTGAATTGGGTCGCTGGACCCCTCAACACTTCCCTCGTGTCCACAGCAATTGTCAATAGCGGGAGGTGGCACTTGTGGATGATATAGGACAAACCCCCACACCCCCCCCCCCCCCCCCGGGCTCTCCTGCAGCGGTGGTGTCTGGGTGCATGTTTTGGAGCACCCGTGGTGTTTGTGCAATCTCAAGCAGCCAGACAGCTAGGGAACTTGTAAACATAACAATTTTACTGATAAAGGTAACGGGGTACAGTCTCTTAAAGGCAAAGTTCACAGTATATTGTGCATCATATGAAACAATTTTTCTCTCCTCATGAGACAAATGAGGTTATGGCCTCTCAGGGCGTCTGGAGCAGAGTTCTCTTCACTTGCTACTAGAGGAAATGCTATGCGCAGTCCAAGAAATATTACACTGATGGAGGGACCGTCACAGATTGGTTCTCAGTGGAAACACACTAAAGTGTGGAAGTACTCACAGTTTTGAGCCTACCGTTCCCTATCGCAGGGGGTAGGTTAAACAAAGTCAGTGGTGTGGCAGCCATGTGGATCTGGTCCTGGGTAGAATCAAAAAGGATAACCAGCATGCAGGAGAGCACATGGGCAGTGTTATCTCTCCTGACTGGATGAGGCTTCATTCCTTTGTGGAGGAGATTATGTGGAGAAAGATGTCCCCTGAACATGTACTCGCATGGACAATTATGCTGGGAGCAGTAGTGTCTGCTTCCTCAGGCAGCTTGAACTGCCCTGAACTGGAAGTTACCTCAGGAAGTGTGAGAGCCCTGAGCTGGGAGCTGCCTCAGGAAGTGTGAGAGCCCTGAGCTGGGAGCTGCCTCAGGAAGTGTGAGAGCCCTGAGCTTGGAGCTGCCTCAGGAAGTATGAGAGCCCTGAGCTGGGAGCTGCCTCAGGAAGTGTGAGAGCCCTGAGCTTGGAGTTACCTCAGGAAGTGTGAGAGCCCTGAGCTGGGAGTTGCCTCAGGAAGTGTGAGAGCCCTGACCTGGGAGTTGCCTTAGGAAGTGTGAGAGCCCTGACCTGGGAGCTGCCTCAGGAAGTGTGAGAGCCCTGAGCTGGGAGCTGCCTCAGGAAGTGTGAGAGCCCTGAGCTGGAAGCTGCCTCAGGAAGTGTGAGAGCCCTGAGCTGGGAGCTGCCTCAGGAAGTGTGAGAGCCCTGAGCTGGGAGCTGCCTCAGGAAGTGTGAGAGCCCTGAGCTGGGAGCTGCCTCAGGAAGTGTGAGAGCCCTGAGCTTGGAGTTACCTCAGGAAGTATGAGAGCCCTGAGCTGGGAGCTGCCTCAGGAAGTGTGAGAGCCCTGACCTGGGAGTTGCCTTAGGAAGTGTGAGAGCCCTGAGCTGGGAGCTGCCTCAGGAAGTGTGAGAGCCCTGACCTGGGAGTTGCCTCAGGAAGTATGAGAGCCCTGAGCTGGGAGTTGCCTCAGGAAGTGTGAGAGCCCTGACCTGGGAGTTGCCTCAGGAAGTGTGAGAGTCCTAACCTGGGAGTTGCCTCAGGAAGTGTGAGAGCCCTAACCTGGGAGTTACCTCAGGAAGTGTGAGAGCCCTGACCTGGGAGTTGCCTCAGGAAGTGTGAGAGCCCTGAGCTGGGAGTTACCTCAGGAAGTATGAGAGCCCTGAGCTGGGAGCTGCCTCAGGAAGTGTGAGAGCCCTGAGCTGGGAGTTGCCTCAGGAAGTGTGAGAGCCCTGACCTGGGAGTTGCCTCAGGAAGTGTGAGAGCCCTGACCTGGGAGTTGCCTCAGGAAGTGTGAGAGCCCTGAGCTGGGAGCTGCCTCAGGAAGTGTGAGAGCCCTGAGCTGGGAGCTGCCTCAGGAAGTGTGAGAGCCCTGAGCTGGGAGCTGCCTCAGGAAGTGTGAGAGCCCTGAGCTGGGAGTTACCTCAGGAAGTATGAGAGCCCTGAGCTGGGAGCTGCCTTAGGAAGTGTGAGAGCCCTGAGCTTGGAGTTACCTCAGGAAGTATGAGAGCCCTGACCTGGGCGTTGCCTTAGGAAGTGTGAGAGCCCTGAGCTGGGAGTTGCCTCAGGAAGTGTGAGAGCCCTGAGCTGGGAGTTGCCTCAGGAAGTGTGAGAGCCCTGAGCTGGAAGTTGCCTCAGGAAGTGTGAGAGTCCTGAGCTGGGAGTTGCCTCAGGAAGTGTGAGAGCCCTGAGCTGGGAGTTGCCTCAGGAAGTGTGAGAGCCCTGAGCTGGGAGTTGCCTCAGGAAGTGTGAGAGCCCTGAGCTGAGAGGCTCCTCCCAGCAATCTCTATGGCAGCTTGTTGTGAGGAGAATAAGCACTTAACTTTCATATACACATATTGGCCAGTAGATAGCAGCAAAGCACATTTATGAATCGTCGGTATACAATGCAATGTATTACATCTCCTAACTCACAGACCCAAACTAATTCTGACACACTGGAACAAATCTACTGCCACACAACAACTGTCTCATTCAGCAGCAGTAGAATAGCTACTGGGATACCACACTAGTGCCCAGACTTAGCTAGCACCCACCAGTAATGCTGTGATATAGGCTCCTCTATCATTTATAGGTAACATAGTAACATAGTAACATAGTTAGTAAGGCCGAAAAAAGACATTTGTCCATCCAGTTCAGCCTATATTCCATCATAATAAATCCCCAGATCTACGTCCTTCTACAGAACCTAATAATTGTATGATACAATATTGTTCTGCTCCAGGAAGACATCCAGGCCTCTCTTGAACCCCTCGACTGAGTTCGCCATCACCACCTCCTCAGGCAAGCAATTCCAGATTCTCACTGCCCTAACAGTAAAGAATCCTCTTCTATGTTGGTGGAAAAACCTTCTCTCCTCCAGACGCAAAGAATGCCCCCTTGTGCCCGTCACCTTCCTTGGTATAAACAGATCCTCAGCGAGATATTTGTATTGTCCCCTTATATACTTATACATGGTTATTAGATCGCCCCTCAGTCGTCTTTTTTCTAGACTAAATAATCCTAATTTCGCTAATCTATCTGGGTATTGTAGTTCTCCCATCCCCTTTATTAATTTTGTTGCCCTCCTTTGTACTCTCTCTAGTTCCATTATATCCTTCCTGAGCACCGGTGCCCAAAACTGGACACAGTACTCCATGTGCGGTCTAACTAGGGATTTGTACAGAGGCAGTATAATGCTCTCATCATGTGTATCCAGACCTCTTTTAATGCACCCCATGATCCTGTTTGCCTTGGCAGCTGCTGCCTGGCACTGGCTGCTCCAGGTAAGTTTATCATTAACTAGGATCCCCAAGTCCTTCTCCCTGTCAGATTTACCCAGTGGTTTCCCGTTCAGTGTGTAATGGTGATATTGATTCCCTCTTCCCATGTGTATAACCTTACATTTATCATTGTTAAACCTCATCTGCCACCTTTCAGCCCAAGTTTCCAACTTATCCAGATCCATCTGTAGCAGAATACTATCTTCTCTTGTATTAACTGCTTTACATAGTTTTGTATCATCTGCAAATATCGATATTTTACTGTGTAAACCTTCTACCAGATCATTAATGAATATGTTGAAGAGAACAGGTCCCAATACTGACCCCTGCGGTACCCCACTGGTCACAGCGACCCAGTTAGAGACTATACCATTTATAACCACCCTCTGCTTTCTATCACTAAGCCAGTTACTAACCCATTTACACACATTTTCCCCCAGACCAAGCATTCTCATTTTGTGTACCAACCTCTTGTGCGGCACGGTATCAAACGCTTTGGAAAAATCGAGATATACCACGTCCAATGACTCACCGTGGTCCAGTCTATAGCTTACCTCTTCATAAAAACTGATTAGATTGGTTTGACAGGAGCGATTTCTCATAAACCCATGCTGATATGGAGTTAAACAGTTATTCTCATTGAGATAATCCAGAATAACATCCCTCAGAAACCCTTCAAATATTTTACCAACAATAGAGGTTAGACTTACTGGCCTATAATTTCCAGGTTCACTTTTAGAGCCCTTTTTGAATATTGGCACCACATTTGCTATGCGCCAGTCCTGCGGAACAGACCCTGTCGCTATAGAGTCACTAAAAATAAGAAATAATGGTTTATCTATTACATTACTTAGTTCTCTTAGTACTCGTGGGTGTATGCCATCCGGACCCGGAGATTTATCTATTTTAATCTTATTTAGCCGGTTTCGCACCTCTTCTTGGGTTAGATTGGTGACTCTTAATATAGGGTTTTCATTGTTTCTTGGGATTTCACCTAGCATTTCATTTTCCACCGTGAATACCGTGGAGAAGAAGGTGTTTAATATGTTAGCTTTTTCCTCGTCATCTACAACCATTCTTTCCTCACTATTTTTTAAGGGGCCTACATTTTCAGTTTTTATTCTTTTACTATTGATATAGTTGAAGAACAGTTTGGGATTAGTTTTACTCTCCTTAGCAATGTGCTTCTCTGTTTCCTTTTTGGCAGCTTTAATTAGTTTTTTAGATAAAGTATTTTTCTCCCTATAGTTTTTTAGAGCTTCAATGGTGCCATCCTGCTTTAGTAGTGCAAATGCTTTCTTTTTACTGTTAATTGCCTGTCTTACTTCTTTGTTTAGCCACATTGGGTTTTTCCTATTTCTAGTCCTTTTATTCCCACAAGGTATAAACCGCTTACACTGCCTATTTAGGATGTTCTTAAACATTTCCCATTTATTATCTGTATTCTCATTTCTGAGGATATTGTCCCAGTCTACCAGATTAAGGGCATCTCTAAGCTGTTCAAACTTTGCCTTCCTAAAGTTCAATGTTTTTGTGACTCCCTGACAAGTCCCCCTAGTGAAAGACAGGTGAAACTGCACAATATTGTGGTCGCTATTTCCTAAATGCCCAACCACCTGCAGATTTGTTATTCTGTCAGGTCTATTAGATAGTATTAGGTCTAAAAGTGCTGCTCCTCTGGTTGGATTCTGCACCAATTGTGAAAGATAATTTTTCTTGGTTATTAGCAGAAACCTGTTGCCTTTATGGGTTTCACAGGTTTCTGTTTCCCAGTTAATATCCGGGTAGTTAAAGTCCCCCATAACCAGGGCCTCATTATGGGTTGCAGCTTCATCTATCTGCTTTAGAAGTAGACTTTCCATGCTTTCTGTTATATTTGGGGGTTTGTAACAGACCCCAATGAGAATTTTGTTACCATTTTTCCCTCCATGAATTTCAACCCATATGGACTCGACATCCTCATTCCCTTCGCTAATATCCTCCCTTAAAGTGGACTTTAGACAAGACTTTACATAGAGACAAACCCCTCCTACTCTCCGATTTTTACGATCCTTTCTAAACAGACTGTAACCCTGTAAGTTAACTGCCCAGTCATAGCTTTCATCTAACCATGTCTCGGTTATTCCCACTATGTCAAAGTTACCTGTAGATATTTCTGCTTCTAGTTCTTCCATCTTGTTTGTCAGGCTTCTGGCGTTTGCGAGCATGCAGTTTAGAGGATTTTGTTTTGTTCCAATCTCCTCACTGTGGATTGTTTTAGAAATGTTCTTACCTCCCTTCTGAGTATGTTTTCCTGGGTCGTCTTTGTTCGAGTCTAATGTTTTTCTTCCCGTCCCCTCTTCTTCTAGTTTAACGCCCTCCTGATGAGTGTAGCGAGTCTTCTGGCGAATGTGTGTTTCCCAGGTTTGTTGAGGTGTAGTCCGTCTCTGGCGAGGAGTCCATCATACCAGTAATTCACACCGTGGTCCAGGAATCCAAATCCTTGTTGTCTGCACCATCGTCTTAGCCAGTTGTTTGCATCAAGGATCCTGTTCCATCTCCTGGTGCCATGCCCATCTACTGGAAGGATAGAAGAAAAAACTACCTGTGCATCCAGTTCCTTTACTTTCTTCCCCAACTCTTCAAAGTCCTTGCAGATTGTCGGTAGGTCCTTCCTTGCCGTGTCATTGGTGCCAACATGTATCAGAAGAAATGGGTGGACGTCCTTGGAGCTGAAGAGCTTTGGTATCCTATCGGTCACATCCTTGATCATCGCACCTGGAAGGCAGCATACTTCTCTTGCAGTTATGTCCGGTCTGCAGATGGCTGCTTCTGTGCCTCTCAGTAGTGAGTCTCCCACCACCACCACTCTTCGTTGCTTCTTGGCTGTACTTTTTGCTGTCACTTGTTGCTGTGTGCCCTTTTCTTTTTTGCTTGCTGGTATTGCTTCATTCTTAGGTGTGCCATCTTCATCCTCTACAAAGATTTGATATCGGTTCTTCAGTTGTGTGGTTGGTGATTTCTCCATGGTCTTCTTGCTTCTTTTGGTCACATGCTTCCACTCATCTGCTTTTGGAGGTTCTCTGACACTTTTTGCACCTTCTGTGACCAGTAGAGATGCTGGTGATAGAGGAAAATTGTAAGAGCCAATCTACAATAGAATGGTGCCGGACTACCCCTAGCCCAGGGTGCATGCCCATCAGCTGATGCAGCCACAGTATGGCAAATAGGGTCGGACACTGACCGCTGTTTCCTATTGTCTGGGGCTGCCGTATTCGTGGTAAGGACAGAGACAGACTGCCGTATTTCTCATGTGAGAATTGCATCGCACTGCACAGACTGGCCTGGCACCTCTCCTGACCTGAGCAAGGCAGTATGATGTATTTCTATGCAGCTGTCAAGCTCAGGTCAGGAGAGCCAACAGCAAGTACGAGGTTTACAATGCGATTCTCGCATGATAAATATGGCAGTGTGTCTCTGCCCTAAGTGTAGTTCTTTGACATTTACTGACCAGCAAATAAAAATGGAAGCCCTCAGTGCCTCAGTTAACAAGTTATCAAGCTGTATAAAAAATTACATTACACCATTAAATTGTAAACATTTATCAATAAACTTTTGATAAAACTTCAAACATTAAAAAAATCATGATAAATTACCTTTAACCTTATAAGGCGCCGCTTGGAGATGACCGCCCAGTCATGGCTTTGTTCAAATCAGAACATACAACCCATGTTGCTTCATGCATAAACACATTCCAAGGTGGTAAAGATGAAGTATCATTTCATTTATGCCGTTTTCTGGAAGATTAATCAGTAGTAATGCTTACAATTTCACTCCTACTGAGTAGATAGGTCGAGTTGTGGGGGATTGTCGGAATATAAATAGAGGTTCATCATATAAAATCATTAATTCCATTATTCATTTTGCTCACAAACAAAAATATCTAAACACAATTACAAAGCAGAAAAGCCTCTGTTAGTCTTATAGGAAAGAACGAGGCCTCAAAATATAGAATTGGCAAGAATCAGTGAAGGTAATTTCCAGACATAAAACAGATATCATACCCACAGAGTCCCAGTCATTAATGCAAACCAATCAATGTTTTTTACAATACATAATGCCGAAATAGCGACTCCGATAACTTAGTACTGAACAGCAGGAGAACCAAGGAGTTACAGTGCTATTTAAATATTAACATTTTATTCAGACATAACGAAAAACAAGCATGAAGTTCAAAATATGACTGGCCAGTGTCAGGCAGCTGCTACTAAGGCAAATAAAATAATGGGATGCATTAAAAGAGACATAGATGCTCATGAGGAGAATATAATTTTACCTCTATACAAGTCACTTGCTCGACCACACTTAGAATACTGTGCACAGTTCTGGTCTCCGGTGTATAAGAAAGACATAGCTGAACTGGAGCGGGTGCAGAGAAGAGCAACCAAGGTTATTAGAGGACTGGGGGGTCTGCAATACCAAGATAGGTTATTACACTTGGGGATATTTAGTTTGGAAAAACGAAGACTAAGGGGTGATCTTATTTTAATGTATAAATATATGACGGGACAGTACAAAGACCTTTCTGATCATCTTTTTAATCATAGACCTAAGACAGGGACGAGGGGGAATCCTCTACATCTGGAGGAAAAAAGGTTTAAGCATAATAACAGATGTGGGTTCTTTACTGTAAGAGCAGTGAGACTATGGAACTCTTTGCCGTATGATGTTGTAATGAGTGATTCGTTACTTAAATTTAAGAGGGGACTGGATACCTTTCTGGAAAAGTATGTTACAGGATATATACACTAGATTCCTTGATAGGGCGTTGATCCAGAGAATTAGTCTGATTGCCGTATGTGAATTCGGGAAGGAATTTTTTTCCCCAATGTGGAGCTTACTCTTTGCCACATGGGGTTTTTTTTGCCTTCCTCTGAATCAACATGTTAGGGCATGTTAGGTTAGGCTATGGGTTGAACTAGATGGACTTAAAGTCTTCCTTCAACCTTAATAACTATGTAACTATGTATGTAACTGCAAGCAAAGTAATGCATGGGAGAACCAAATAGGAAGTGTACATTATTATTATTATTTTTCGAGCGCCAATGATTACATGGTGCTGTAAAAGTGAGAAGGGTGTACATAGAAAATTAAATGAACAAACTAACAATGACAGACAGGTACAGAGGGGAGAGGACCCTGTCATCGCGTGTTAACGTCTACCGGGTTATGGGGAAGAAGACAGTGGACTGGGGGGGTTGCAGCAGCTCTAGTGGTGGTGAGGTGGCAGGGGGTCAGTGCAGGCTGTAGTGAGGTGGCAGGGAGGCAGTGCAGGCTGTAGTGAGGTGGCGGGGGGGCACTGCAGATGTAGTGAGGTGGCAGTGGGGGCAATGCAGGCTGTAGTTCGGTGGCAGGGGACAGTGCAGGCTGTAGTGAGGTGGCAGGGGGGCAATGCAGGCTGTAGTGAGGTGGCAGTTGGGTCAGTGCAGGCTGTAATGAGTTGGCAGGAGGGCAGTGCAGGCTGTAGTGAGGTGGCGGGGGGCACTGCAGATGTAGTGAGGTGGCAGTGGGGTCAGTGCAGGCTGTGGCAAGGTGGCAGCCGGGAAGTGTGGGCTGTAGTGAGGTGACAGCAGGGCAGAGCAGGCTGTAGTGAGGGGGCAGCAGGCTCAGTGCAGCCTGTAGTGAGGTGGCAGGGGGCAGTGTAGGCTGAAGTGAGGTGGCAGGGGGCAGTGCAGGCTGTAGTCAGGTGGCTTCGGGGTCATTGCAGGCTGTAATGAGGTGGCAGGGGGCAGTGCAGGCTGTATTGAGGTGTCAGGGGGCAGTGCAGGATGTAGTGAGGTGACAATGAGGTCAGTGCAGGCTGTAGTGAGGTGGCAGCGGGGAAGTGTAGGCTGTAGTAAGGTGACAGCAGGACAGAGCAGGCTGTAATGAGGGGCTGCAGGGTCAGTGCAGGCTGTAATGAGGTGGCAGGGGGGCAGTGCAGGCTGTAGTGATGTGGCAGGGGGGCAGTGCAGGCTGTAGTGAGGTGGCAGGGGGGGCAGTGCAGGCTGTAGTGAGGTGGCAGGGGGCAGTGCAGGCTGTAGTGTGGTGGCAGGAGGGGCAGTGCAGGCTGTAGTGAGGTGGCAGGAGGGACAGTGCAGGCTGTATTGAGATGGCGGGGGGGCAGTGCAGGTGTAGTGAGGTGGCAGCGGGGTCAGTGCAGGCTGTAAGTTTTCTTGAAGAGAGGATTTAAAACGTACATCTAATTATATCAGAATGCCTGGGACAAATATCGAGAATTTTCTGCTGCTGTGACCTAGAGATAAACTATACCACTTACTTTAAAGCCATCTCCAATTCACATCAGCTGCTTAGGAATTTAAAAAGACAGGATGGACAGCAGTGTGAGGAGCCTCTTCTTACCTCAGCACACCTGTTATCTCCTGTACTAGATCAGATAGACAGAATGGACAGCAGTGTAAGGAGCCTCTTCTTACCTCAGCACATCTGATATATCCTGTACTAGATCAGATATATAGGATGGACAGCAGTGTGAGGAGCCTCTTCTTACCTCAGCACACCTGTTATCTCCTGTACTAGATCAGATAGACAGAATGGACAGCAGTGTGAGGAGCCTCTTCTTACCTCAGCACATCTGATATATCCTGTACTAGATCAGATATATAGGATGGACAGCAGTGTGAGCAGCCTCTTCTTACCTCAGCACACCTGTTATTTCCTGTACTAGATCAGATAGACAGGATGGACAGCAGTGTCAGCAGCCTCTTAAGGTACCTTCACACTGACCAACTTAACAACGATATCGCTAGCGATCCGTGACATTGCAGCGTCCTGGATAGCGATATCGTTGTGTTTGACACACAGCAGCGATCTGGATCCTGCTGTGACATCGTTGGTCGGAGCAGAAAGGCCAGAACTTTATTTCGTCGCTGGATCTCCCGCAGACATCGCTGAATTGGCGTGTGTGACGCCGATTCAGCGATGTCTTCACTGGTAACCAAGGTAAACATCGGGTTACTAAGCGCAGGGCCGCGCTTAGTAACCCGATGTTTACCCTGGTTACCAGCGTAAACGTAAAAAACAAACAAACACTACATACTTACATTCCGGTGCCTGTCCTCCGGCGCTCTGCTTCCCTGCACTGTCAGCGCCGGCTGGCCGTAAAGCAGAGCACAGCGGTGACGTCACCGCTGTGCTTTCCTGCCGGCGCTTACACAGTGCAGAGAAGCAGAGCGCCGGAGGACAGGCACCGGAATGTAAGTATGTAGTGGTTTTTTTTTTTTACGTTTACGCTGATAACCAGGGTAAACATCGGGTTACTAAGCGCGGCCCTGCGCTTAGTAACCCGATGTTTACCCTGGTTACCAGGGGACTTCGCATAGTTGGTCGCTGGAGAGCTGTCTGTGTGACAGCTCTCCAGCGACCACACAGCGACGCTGCAGCGATTGGCATCGTTGTCTAGATTGCTGCAGCGTCGCGAAATGTGACGGTACCTTTACCTCAGCACACCTGCTATCTCCTGTACTAGATCAGATAGACAGGATGGACAGCAATGTGAGAAGCCTCTTCTTACCTCAGCACACCTGTTATCACCTGTACTAGATCAAATAGATCCTGCCCGCTCCATACACCCACTTCCGATTTTTGCTGTATTTATACGGCGCATGTCGTGAGAGGGTTAACTCTGATATCTTCATAGACAAAATGAATCGAGTTTGTTAATTAAAAGTTTTCATAAACGTATTCATAATGACATTTTTTTAATTTATTTTTTCAATTATTTTAATATTTTGACTTATTTTTATTTTTCATACATGGGTGCAGGATAAATGGGACTCTTATATATAATCATATAATGTGGAACTTCAAAGTATAGCAACAAAGTAGTACATGATCATAGTCAGAAACATTTTTCAACCATGTTTGCCTAGGTCTCTGTGAATGGAAAATACAACCCTGGTAAAAAATTATGGAATCACCGGCCTTGGAGGATGTTCATTCAGTTGTTCAATTTTGTAGAAAAAAAAGCAGATCACAGACATGGCACAAAACTAAAGTCATTTCAAATGGCAACTTTCTGGCATTTAGAAACACTAAAAGAAATCAAGAACAAAAAATGTAGTAGTCAGTAATGGTTACTTTTTTAACCAAGCAGAGGGAAAAAATTATGGAATCACTCAATGCTGAGGAAAAAAATATGGAATCACCCTGTAAATTTTCATACCCAAAACTAATACCTGCATCAAATTAGATCTGCTTGTTAGTCTGCATCTAAAAAGGAGTGTTCAAACCTTGGAGAGCTGATGGAACCAAGTGGACTGATATGAATCATGGCTCCAACACGAGAGATGTCAATTGAAACAAAGGAGAGGATTATCAAACTCTTAAAAGAGGGTAAATTCATCACACAATGTTACAAAGGATGTTGGTTGTTCACAATCCGCTGTATCTAAAATCTGGACCAAATACAAACAACATGGGAAGATTGTTGAAGGCAAACATACTGGTAGACAAAGGAAAACATCAAAGCGTCAAGACCGGAAACTTAAAGCAATATGTCTCCAAAACAGGAAATGCACAACAAAACAAATGAGGAACGAATGGGTGGAAACTGGAGTCAAAGTCTGTGACCGAACTGTAAGAAACCACCTAAAGGAAATGGGATTTACACACAGAAAAGCTAAATGAAAGCCATCATTAACACCTAAACAGAAAAAAACAAGGTTACAATGGGCTAAGGAAAAGCAATCGTGGACTGTGGATGACTGGATGAAAGTCATATTCAGTAATGAATCGCGAATCTGCATTGGGCAAGGTAATGATGCTGGAACTTTTGTTTGGTGTCGTTCCAATGAGATTTATAAAGATGATTGCCTGAAGAGTACATGCAAATTTCCACAGTCATTGATGATATGGGGCTGCATGTCAGGTAAAGGCACTGGGGAGATGGCGGTCATTACATCTTCAATAAATGCACAAGTTTATGTTGATATTTTGGACACTTTTCTTATCCCATCAATTGAAAGGATATTTGGGGATGATGAAATCATTTTTCAAGATGATAATGCATCCTGCCATAGAGCAAAAACTGTGAAAACATTCCTTGAAAAAAGACACATAAGGTCAATGTCATGGCCTGCAAATAGTCCGGATCTCAATCTAATTGAAAATCTTTGGTGGAAGTTGAAGAAAATGGTCCATGACAAGGCTCCAACCTGCAAAGCTGATCTGGCAACAGCAATCAGAGAAAGTTGGAGCCAGATTGATGACGAGTACTGTTTGACACTCATTAAGTCCATGCCTCAGAGACTGCAAGCTGTTAGAAAAGCCAGAGGTGGTGCAACAAAATACTAGTGATGTGTTGGAGGTTTTTTTTTTGTTTGTTTGCTTTTCATGATTCCATAATTTTTTCCTCAGAATTCAGTGATTCCATAATTTTTACCCTATGCTTGGTTAAAAAAAGGAACCATTACTGACTACCACATTTTTTGTTCTTGACTTCTTTTAGTGTTTCTTAAAGCCAGAAGGTTGCCATTTGAAATGACTTTAGTTTTGTGCCATGTCTGTGATCTGCTTTTTCTACAAAATTAAACAACTGAATGAATATCCTCCAAGGCCGGTGATTACATCATTTTTGCCAGGGGTTGTATTTCATCGAGAACATTTAAAAGTTTACATCGCACAGTTAACGACCGTATTAAACACTGCCAATTAACACACGCATCTATGCTGATTGCCTTAACAACATCATAACTGTTTTAACTTATTTTTTAATACCACGGTCATTTTTATGCAAAAAAGTTATCATCAACATCTGTGACTTTGAGAAGAGTACCGAGAGATGAAAACTGCCGCAGATTGGAAATTTCAGTGGATTATGAATTTATTCATTCAGCATAGCAAGGGTTTTCAAGGACACACAGACACCAGGCTTTTGCATTTAGGAGATGCACAAAATACCAACAAAACTAAAGCTGGACAATTTCAAAGATTATCTAAGACATCACATTTTAAAGGGAACCTGACAGTAGGATTTAAAAAATTCCTGCATCTGCCGCCTAATGACACTTGTAACAAAGTCTTCATTGTAAATTTATATCTGCTCCTCCACCCTGTTCTCTCTGCACACATTGGTTTGTCAATAACGGTTCCCTGAAAAATGCCCCCAGGAAAATTGCCCCCAGGAAAAATGCCCACAGGAAAATTGCCCACACAGAAAATTGCCCACATGGAAAATTGCCCACACAGAAATTTGCCCACACGGGAATTTGCCCACATGGAAAATTCCCCAAACGGAAAATTGCCCACACGGAAAATTCCCCACACGGAAATTTGCCCACATGGAAAATTGCCAATTGCATCATCACAAAGTTTCAGATCTATGATATTTGAGGTGAAAGGTGAGGATGTTTGCATGATGTGTGATCAACATGTGATTTACAGCTGACCTATTGCAAAACTGCAAACATGCTGAAGATCTGTGGTTTGTAGCAGTCTGTCATTATCAGCATACCTCCCAACCATCCCGAATCCAGCGGGACTGTCCTGATTTTGACAGTCAGCCCCGCGATCCCGGGCGGGACATTAATTGTCCCACACTGGTTGGGAGGTGTGTGATATCACCCGGTCAGCTGAGAGCTCCCTGAGTCCCTGCACCCGGCCGCACAGCAGCACACCACATAATGGCTGCTCTGTGCTCACAGGACCTGTGATGAGGTCACAGGATGGGAGGAGTCAGGGGTCACATGATCGGGAGGACATCCTTGTACAGGACTCTGCTGGTTGCCATGGGCGCCGGAGGAGGGTAAGTGTATCTATGTGTGTGAGGTCAGGAGGTGTTTATAGTGTGGATGTAGCAGAGCTGTGTGTGTATGAGGTGTACGGAGCGGAGCAGCATGTCAGCATGTGAAAGGTGTACGGAGCGGAGTCGTGTGTAAGAGGTGTACGGAGCTTTGTGTACGAGGTGTACGAAGCACAGCCGTGTGTGTACGAGGTGAACGGAGAGGAGCAGCATGTGAAAAGTGTACGGAGCGGAGCCGTGTGTGTATGAGATGTATGGAGTGGAGCCGTGTGTACGGAGCGGAGCCGTGTGTGCAAAGTGTACGGAGCGCAGCCGCGTGTGTAGGAGTAGCTATATGTGGCCATTATACGGTACGAAGTATCATGTGCTGCCAATATACAGTATGGAGCATCACGTGCAGTCATTATACAGTATGGAGCATCATGTGCGGTCATTATACAGTATGGAGCATCATGTGTGGCTATTATACAGTATGGAGCATCATTTGCGGTCATTATACAGTATGGAGCATTATGTGTGGCTAATATACAGTATGGAGCATCATGTGTGGCTATTATACAGTATGGAGCATCATGTGTGGCTATTATACAGTATGGAGCATCATGTGCGGCCATTATACAGTATGGAGCATCATGTGCGGACATTATACAGTATGGAGCATCATGTGTGGCTATTATACAGTATGGAGCATCATGTGTGGCTATTATACAGTATGGAGCATCATGTGCGGTCATTAAACAGTATGGAGCATCATGTGTGGCTATTATACAGTAAGGAGCATCATGTGCAGTCATTATACAGTATGGAGCATCATGTGCAGTCATTATACAGTATGGAGCATCATGTGCGGTCATTATACAGTATGGAGCATCATGTGTGGTGTGAGGAAACTGTATAAAATAAGTAGTAGTTTCTCTGCCTGTTAGCACCATAGCTGAGGGATTTTTGGCACTTCTGACCATGGTTCCAAAGAACACATGGCAGACCCTGGGCTCAAAACCCCCCCTTCCCATTACTTCAGAGTTTAGCTTTCCTTCTCAGAGAGTGTGGGGGTTTTAGGAGAGCCAAGGTATTTACGACCGGCATTTCCTGCCGTGTAAGCTCTTGTCCAGCTATAAGTGAACTAGAAACTTCTAGGATCCATGAAAGTTCTTTGTTTTGTTTTTGTAAGATATTATGCAAACCTTTTACATTACGAACACGAAAATATATATTCTTAATCGCACTCGGTGGACCTACCCATCCCTCGAAACACGGGCTTCTAACTCCATCTGGTAAAGAAGTAGGGATTTCTCTGTAAATATGTATCCCAGATAGGACATATTTGATCTCATTAGAATGCTCACGTTAATCCGAGATGAATGATGGGTTTCTTATGACTATGACATGTTTTGTAGCGAAGTTATAGAAAGTAGATAAATTTCTGTGATGTCACAGGCTGAGGCTATAACTGTCTGCCAAGATCCCCAGCTCAGTCTTCTTGCTTGCTTGCTTCTTCTTCTGGAAAGCCCTGCGCACGTCCAATGAGCTGGGACGTATGGTTGCCTGCCATGCTTTGAACATGTGAGTGTTATCTTTTCTCATTTAATCCCTGTTTATTTCATAATCACCATTGTACATATTTGCAATTGTCTCATTTGTAACCTTTTTGTAGAATATTTTGATAAAGCACTGCCTAAATTTTGTGGGGTATATTATTTCATGCCAGTTCTTTCTCCATGCTCTAAAAACCGTACCCGAAGTCTTCTGAAGGGAAATACGCTACTGTGTTGGGTTAGCTTCGGACCCATTTAATCGAAGCTGGTGGCAGCACACATTCTGTACTGGGTAGTTGAGAGGCTTTGTAGCGACTGCGGCGTTGATAATTATTGATTCTGCCTAAGTGGGAGTAGTTTATCGCGTTGCTGCAGCGTGCCCAATAGCCAGTACATAGCAGGCAGCCTGTCTGGCGACCAATTACCCAGGGTGCAGTACCTAATTTGACCTGAGAGTAAGGGGGGCGCCAGAGAGCTGCAAGTTTTAAGCGGAACTGTTAGCGGGATATACATAAATCCCTGCAGTTCGTGGTATATTGAAAAGCAGTGGGATACCTAAAATAAGCCCCTGCTGTAAACTAAGAGGTCAATAGCCTTGTGTGTGTTTTTTCATCATGTTGTGGAGTGGAGGGATAACTAAGATAAGCCCCCCTGCACATGTGATAGCCGTCTGTTGGCCCAAAGTCACCCCGACCCGTGACGTAGGGGTGACGGTCACGGTGTGAATCGTGACGAATTGGTGGCAGCGGTCAGGGGATTCCTGACATGTGGCTATTATATAGTATGGAGCACTGTGCGGCTATATTTTTTTATCCCCTGTCCTGCAGAGCATTTAACCTATATCTTTGCTATTCTGTCGTGCAGAGCATCTCACCTATACTTCTATATTATTCTTCTGCCCTGCAGAGCATCTCACGTATACCTGCATACTACCCCCCTGTCCTGCAGAGCATTTAACCTAAAGGTCTTCTTTGCTATTCTCTGTCCTGCAGAGCATCTCACCTATAATTATATATCACTAGATGGTGGCCCGATTCTAATGCATCGGGTATTCTAGAATATGCATGTCCTCGTAGTATATTGCCTAGCCATATAGTATATTGCCCAGCCACGTAGTATATTGCACAGCCACGTAGTATATTGCCCAGCGACGTAGTATTCAGCAACGAGCCACATAGTATATTGCACAGCCCACGTAGTATATTGCCCAGCTACGTAGTATATTTCCCAATCATGTAGTATATTGCCCAGCGACGTAGTATACAGCATAGAGCATATTGCCTCAATTGGGAGGGTGCAGCTGTGTTGGCAGAGAAAATGGCTAGAAGGTTGGAGGAGTGTTTAAACTAGGCATTGGGGGGGAGGGTATTCAATTTATAGGAGGGGAAGATAGTGCAGATAGAGACCTGGGCACAAATAAGGAAGTTGGGGGTGGCGGTGGCATGGGGGGTGGGGTTAGAACAGTTAATAATTTAAGAAAGAATAGAGGTACAGAGAGGAACATCAAGTGCATCTATAATGCCAGAAGCCTCGCCAACAAAATGGACGAATTAGAATTAATGGTGTTGGAGCATAATTATGACATGGTGGGGATATCTGAGACATGGCTGGATGAGAGCCATGACTGGGCTGTTAACTTGCAGGGTTATAGTCTGTTCAGAAATGACCGTACAGATAAGCGAGGGGGAGGGGTGTGTCTATATGTAAAATCGTCCTTAAAACCCATCCTGCGTGATAATATAGGTGAATCTAATGAAAATGTAGAGTCCCTGTGGGTGGAGATAAGGGGAGGGGGAAAAAATAATAAATTACTGATAGGGGTTTGTTATAAATCTCCAAAAATAATGGAAGCAATGGAGAATATCCTCGTAAAGCAAATAGATGAAGCTGCGACTCAAGGGGAAGTCATTATTATGGGGGACTTCAACTACCCTGAAATAGATTGGGGAACAGAAACCTGAAGTTCCAGCAAAGGAAATCGGTTTTTGACAACTATGAGAGACAATTACCTTTCACAAATGGTTCAGGACCCAACAAGAAGGGGGGCACTGCTAGACCTAATATTAACCAACAGGCCAGACCGCATAGCAAATATAAGGGTTGGGGTCACTTGGGGAATAGTGATCACAAAATAATAAGTTTTCATGTATCCTTTAATAAGATGTGTAATAGAGGGGTTACAAGGACACTAAACTTCAGGACGGCAAATTTCCAACGGATGAGAGAGGATCTTGGTGCATTTAAATGGGACGATATCCTGAGACATAAAAATACACAAAGAAAATGGGAGACATTTATTAGCATCCTGGATAGGACCTGTGCACAGTATATACCGTATGGGAATAAACATACCAGAAATAGGAGAAAACCAATATGGCTAAATAGAGCTGTAAGGGGCGCAATAAGTGACAAAAAGAAAGCATTTAGAGAATAAAAGGAAGTTCGTAGTGATGAGGCATTAAATAAATACAAAAAAATAAATTCTGTAAAAAGCAAATCAAGGCAGCAAAGATTGAGACAGAGAGACTCATTGCCAGAGAGAGTAAAAATAATCCCAAAATATTCTTTAACTACATAAATAGTAAGAAACTAAAAAATGATAGTGTTGGCCCCCTTAAAAATAGTCTGGGTGAAATGGTGGATGAGGATGAGGAAAAAGCCAATATGCTAACTGACTTTTTTTCATCAGTATTTACACAAGAAAATCCCATGGCAGACAAAATGACTAGTGATAAAAATTCCCCATTAAATGTCACCTGCTTAACCCAGCAGGAAGTGCGGCGGCGTCTAAAAATCACTAAAATTGACAAATCTCCGGGCCCGGATGGGATACACACCCGAGTACTGCAGGAATTAAGTACAGTCATTAATAGACCATTATTTTTAATCTTTAGATTCTATAATAACACGATCTGGACCACAGGACTGGCGTATAGCAAATGTGGTGCCAATATTCAAAAAGGGGACAAAAATTGAACTCGGAAATTATAGGCTAGTAAGCTTAACCTCTACTGTGGGTAAAATCCTAAGGGATGCTATGCTGGAGTATCTGAAGAGGAATAGCCTCATGACCCAGTATCAGCACAGGTTTACTAGGGACCGTTCATGTCACACTAATCTCATCAGCTTCTATGAAGAGGTAACTTCCAGACTGGACCAAGGGAACCCAGTGGACATAGTGTATATGGACTTTTCAAAAGCTTTTGATACGGTGCCACACAAAAGGTTGATACATAAAATGAGAATAATGGGGATAGCGGAAAATATGTGTAAGTAGGTTAAGAGCTGGCTCAGGGATAGGAAACAAAGGGTGGTTATTAATGGAGCACACTCGGACTGGGTCGCAGTTAGCAGTGGGGTACCACAGGGGTCAGTATTGGTCCCTCTTCTTTTTAACATATTTATTAATGACCTTGTAGGGGGCATTCAGAGCAGAATTTCAATATTTGCAGATGACACTAAACTCTGCAGGTTAATCAATACAGACGAGGACAATTTTATGTTACGAGGATTTATGTAAACTAGAAGCTTGGGCTGATAAATGGCAAATGAGCTTTAATGGGGATAAATGTAAGGTCATGCACTTGGGTAGAAGTAATAAGATGTATAACTATGCGCTTAATTCTAAATCTCTGGGCAAAACCGTCAATGAAAAAGACCTGGGTGTATGGGTGGATGACAAACATGTTCAGTGGCCAGTGTCAGGCAGCTGCTACAAAGGCAAATAAAATAATGGGATGCATTAAAAGAGGCATAGATGCACATGAGGAGAACATAATTTTACCTCTATACGATGTGAATACTTCTCTGCCCAATGATGACAGAAGTATTCTGGGAGTGATACCTTTATTGGCTAACCAGATCTGTAATCTAGCCTGAAGAAGGAGCCTCTGTGCTCTGAAAGCTTGCAAACATATTATTTTCTGGTTAGGCTACTTTCACACTAGCGTCGGAATCTCCCCATCGCAATGCGTCGGGCAGAGATTCCGACGCTAGCGTTTAACGCACTGCACAACGGAGGCAGCGGATGCATTTCTCCGGCGCATCCGCTGCCCCATTGTGAGGTGCAGGGAGGTGGGGGCGGAGTTCTAGCCGCGCATGCGCGGTCGGAAAAAGCGGTCCGTCAGGAGCAAAAAACGTTACATGTAGCGTTTTTTGCTCCCGACGGTCCGCCAAAGCACGACGCATCCGTCGTACGACGGATGCGACGTGTGGCAATCCGTCGCAATGCGTCGTCAATACAAGTCTATGGGGAAAAAACGCATCCTGCAAGCACTTTTGCAGGATGCGTTTTTTCTGCAAAACGACGCATTGTGACGGATTGCAGAAAACGCTAGTGTGAAAGTAGCCTTAGCCAATAAAGCTATCACTCCCAGAATACTTCTGTCATCATTGGGCAGAAAAGTATTCACATCGATTTTTCTGGCTAACACAGTACTACAATACAATTTGTTATTGTACATCATTACCTCTATACAAGTCATTAGTTCGACCACACTTAGAATACTGTGCACAGTTCTGGTCTCCGGTGTATAAGACATAGCTGAACTAGAGCGTGTGCAGAGAATAATTACCATGGGGGACTTTGTTCGACAGCCAGTTGCCATAGCTTTGACAAGCACATTTTGCTGGTTGGAGAATTGCAAGTTCCATAGACTCTAAGCAAGGGCAGCTGGGAGAAGCAGGCTGCATTTTTAGTGCAGGGTTGCAGATTAGTGCATAGTTAAACACAATATCATAGTTTGACACAAGATCATTTTTTGGTGTTTTCCCTACTAGTTTTTCTGCCTTTTCTCTACTGTTTATCCCCATTTAATATGTGGCATCTTATGTCAATACTCCTACAATTGCCCTCTGCAAAACAGATCCTCCTCTGCGCTATGTGCATATTGCAATTCCCTGTAACAACAAGGGGGCTCACTCAGTTGGCCTCATGTGGTGGATGTTGCCCCGTGAAGTTCTTCGTATGAGGCACAATATCCCGCGAGCACGCATGGAAGGTCAAGTCTGATCTTTATTTCTATCGTGATCCAGAAGAGATTGAAAAAGAGTAGGCTGCTGCTGAGAAGGCTACCACAAACGAGGAATACCAGGGTGAATGGACTGCACCTGTTGCAGAATTTAATACAACTGAAGTTGCAGACTGGTCAGAGAGAGTTCAGGTTCCTTCAGTGCCCATTCAACAGTTTGCTGATGGTCGTGAACCTCAAGGAGTGCCCAAAGTTCCAGCGGAAGACTGGAGTTCACAGCCTGCTGGCAAGGATGATTGGTCTGCTGCTCCAACTGCTCAAGCACCGGAGTGGGTTGGAACAACCACTGAATGGTCCTAAAGAATTATCTGGTGTCACTTATTTTAGTGCCTGCTATGATCCCAGAATAAACATGAACATGTTTTCAAATTATATATATATGTGATCCATGACCAATGCTACCAGGTGTGCATATTGTGAGAAGTATGCACACCTTGAACAGCTGTTTGTGGGTGAATGGACCACTGCTATTGGCGCCTCTGCATGGTGTCCCTTTCTCCCTCCATACCAGGGACACCAGCTTACTCACCGCCCCAGTCATGGAGGGGCCAGTGCCTGAACCTCAGCGCCTGATCCCAGAGCAGTCAGTGTCTGAACCTTGGCCCCTGGTTCTGGAGCGGCCAGTACCGGAACCTCGTCTCCTGGTTCCGGACTGGCCAGTGCCTGATCCTCATTCCCTGGTCCCAGTGTCTGTATGTCATCACTTGGAGCAGCCAGTGCATGATCATTCCCCAATCTGTGTGACCAGTTCCTGTTCCAATAGCCTAGACCTGTGTGCCTGAACATTGCCCTAGCCATAATCAGTGTCAGCATACCTAATCCCTGGGGTCAGCAACTGCAGTACTGGGTTCTGCCCAGGAGTAGTACCTGGCGGCTACCTGCAGCCCAGTCTGTCTCCAATATCAGGAGCTCCAGTGAACACCAGGTAGCCGCTTAGCTATGCCCCTTCCTGGGCAGGCCCAGCCCTGTGGCACAGTGGGTCAAAAAAACCCACATGCGCCATGGTTAGGCGTAACCGTAAATATATCTGTGCTCAATGTCACTGATGTCATTGATGCTGGGGCTACTGATATAAAGTTGGGTGGGGGTGGGAAAATAAGGATACAGAAGTACCGTATTTTTCAGACTAAGACGCACTTTTCCCCCCCAAAAAAAATTTGGGAAGAAAATGGAGGGTGCGTCTTATAGTGCGAACGCAGGCTTACCGGGGGGGGGGGGGGGGGGGGGGGGGCGGGGGGGAGTTGCGGCAGAGGTGTGCCGATGCTGTGGCAGTGTGGAGCAGGATCCCTTCTTCAGGATGCCAGTGCCAGGAATGTGGTGGCGGCGCTGCCCGGTGTCCACGGAGAGCAGACTGCATCACCGGTTTCCCTGCAGCCATCTTCCTGAAGCCGTGGGTCACCGGAGCCTTCATGAAAATGACCGCCAGAGGCCACATGTGCACAGATTGAAAACTCAGTGGCACTCAGCTTCAGGAAAATGGCCGCCGAGGTCTCAATCTGCGCAGGTGCGGCCTGACCCGCAGCATCACACCCCGGGACTTCAGCATGGCCCCATTTCTGCCGTCGTCGGCTTCCTGAGGAAGGCACCCTGCCTCCTGTGACCCCGCTGCACCACGGCCGGCTCTCAGGTAAGATACTCACTCAATGTTTTAGTCATATAGAATGGCTCTCGGTGCACGCTATAGAAGAGAACACATCTGTAGCACGGATGAGTCGGCATTCCCTATCGATATCTATGGGAAATTGTGTACTTCTATGTTTGCAAATAACGCGACTGCTAAAATAGGTAGAAATAAAAGTTTTGAAAGATGAAAACTTTGGGCTCCAAGTTAAACGCAAAAGAATTCTTCACAAAATCTGGTTGATGAATAAATCCAAATAATCCAGGCTTTTATAGCTACACTAATAGTGTTTTGACCACAACAGTAACTTGAAGCACTCCTCTTCCCATCAAAGTTTGAATCCTCTTACTCAATTGCAGTCATCATATTATATAGTACTGTGTCCATACAATTGCTCATTCTGCCTTTCTATGCAGTTTATTCTTCTCTTTTCTCTGCTCTATGTAGGATTAGGAAGTCTCTTTTCCCTGCATTTATTATTCCCCTCTTCAACTCCTGACCCAGCTGCTCCCTCCGCCCAGGGACTTTTGCAGTGACTCATGAGTCATACAGGACAAATTTAACTCCTGTTTCTACATAGAGCTTAGATGGATTCAGCCAGTTTTTAATCATGTGATGTAATAGACCTAATGGAAAAGAGAAGATTTAATTGGGTAGAAAGGCAAGATGAGAAATTGTAAGTATATACTGCTATATAATATGATTGCAATATATTAAGAGGATACAAATGATGGGAGGAGGAATGTAATCACATTCAATAGTTCTACCAGTAAAACCTGTGTATGACAGATCACAACACTGTATAGAGAAAAACCTTTCCAACACTAACTGTGCACGAACAAACAAAATGAGGAACTAAAATTTTATTTTTCAGGCTGACTGTACTTAAAACAGTTATTCCTCCAAGATCTCTGGCTTCAAATATGAAACTCATGCAACAGTCCAAAGTGCTGTAAAAATGTTCCTAAATCGAAGCATACATTGCAACAATGTCAAGATGATAGCTGTATCGATTTCTAAGAATCCTCGTCCATATCCACATCCTCTTGTAACTGATGAACCATTTTCTCTTCCAACAATTTTGCTTTTCCTGAAATAACAGAAGAAAATATATGTAACACCACACTAGGCTATGAAAGGAAGGGAAATGTAAATGAACACAAATAAATAATTAAAGAAATATATGTTTAGTAAATTATTTACCTTTACAATGTTTTCCAGAAAGAGAAAATATTAAGCACAGGCATGTGTTAGGACTTTCGCGGTTCATATACAAAGACCAGACACTACATAGTGGGGTGACAGTAGGGCAGATGAGACACCCTTTCTTATGTTTATAGCAGAACCACTAGTAATCCAATCCTAGCCATTATAGTCAGAGCAACAAAGTTTTGAGTCAAATCAGGGGTGTAACGAAAGCATAATAAATAATAGAGGCACAGCTGAGGTGGTGCCTGTGAGCCTCCTTACAGACCTTGTGCATGCGATAACTGCTAGGGATGCACATAACCTGGCAATCGAAGGATGAATGCCACATTAGCTGCCCCCCTAATCTCCTGATGCAGAATTGATAGGTGCTGGTTAGCCAAATCTACATAGGGCTTACCTTATCCAGGCTGTATATTCGTATGTCATAGATTGTCATATTTTAGACATGAAGTGGGTTTTCGGCTCAACTAGCGAGTGCTTTAACATTAGTGTTAAAAAGGTTTGTCCGGCCATAACAAAACTATCCAAAAAGACAGGCGTAGTTGAGAACTGCTCAGCAGCAGTTACTCATTAAAGCACCACTCCGGCATTTTTTTTACTGCAGTGGTACTACTAATCTAAGTTCCCTGGCCGTAGTCTTATACTTGCCATCTTCATCTGTTATTGATGCCACCACCCCAGTCAATCTTTTGCAGGTTGTGACCTGCCGGACTGCTCCTGTTTGCTGTGCGAGCCGGAAGTCACTATTCAATGCAAGTCTATATAGCCAGACAAGCTCTAATAGATTAACATTAAAAGTTTGTGACCTTTACCGCTGACCTCCGATTAGTCAGAAGTTGCGGTCACAAGATGGCGGCGCAAGACCGAAGCAGCGACACAAAGAGCTGAAGACAGCGGCAGGTGAGTATAATACTAGGGTCAGGGAACTTAGATTAGTAGCACCACTCCAGCGCTAAAATAAAAAAAAAAAAAAAAAAAACACAACAACAACGCTAGAGTAGTGATTTAAACAGAGCTGTTGTGATGACCCAGCATTGTATCTTAATTAACCAGATGTCTATTTTCAGCAAACCAGGAGAAACAGACCTATCTATATGTTGACTTTTGAATGTATGTTTTTCTGGTTGGCCAAGAAAACAAACTTTTGTTCGCGCAAGCCTGTAATACTGACTTGTAAGTTGACAATTTGTTGTAACATATCATGCTCTTGTCCTGGATGACTAGTGATGCAGGGTCATGGAAGAATGATGTTTGCTGATATGTTAATTACACATTTTCCAGGCCAGTTTGTTGACTTGCAAAATAGAGGAGGAAAAACTATGCAAACAGATCAAACAACGAGAGTTGGTCTTATCACCATTCTTCCCCTTTACCTGTGAATACTGGATGAAGGAAAATTGCTAACTATAAAAAGAGGTTATATGCCTCTAACATGGGCCAGGGATTCAGCCAAGTCATCCAGACATCAAAAAGATCCAGCGATTCTCTAGAGGACAGCAGCCAAGACATCATGGCTCCATCACAAGGTACACAGATTTGTCATTCTACAATGCCAGCTTAGTAGACAATGGCCCCAGGTGGAAGAATGCTGCTCCATTGACCATCGCGAATCCATGGATACAATTGGGGTAGTAAGGATTTGGACCCACCGGTCGCGTAGCTCCATGGAGATGTTTGGAGAAGCCAGGTTGTGACCCTCCGGTCAACTGGCCTTGTACCTCACTTGGACTTATCTTCCTAAGCTTGTAGTTACCGCCTCTCTGTGTGGTGTGCGTGCAACAGGTGGGGGTAGTTGGCCCTGGAAGTTCTGAAGTCACAGATGCTCTTATCCCGGCGAGTCAGTAGAAGGGGGAGTCTCTGTGGTTCAATAAAGTATTGACACATTGCTTAAGCCTCACCCTGTGTTGCCACAGTAGTGTTACGTCCATGGTTAAAGGAGAGCGGGCATTCAGTGAAATGATGCCTGATCCATGCGGTTTAGGCTAGCGGACCAGGGCGCCCTCTGAGCCCCCGTGTTTCCACAACTGCGCTTTTCAGATGCTTACAAAATGTTACAATCAGGGACAGACGGAGCAAATAACAGCTGGTCTGTGGGAGTGCCAGGTGTAGGACCACATCAATCTGGTATAGTTTACCTATCCTATGGATAAGATAGGTCACTAACATGGTATGCCCAAGCAACTCCTTTAAAAGGGTTAATATAATAACTACTTTTTTCCTATAAACTTTCACACTGTTTAACAAACAGAGCTTTATTCACCCCCACCACACACACATTCACATACACCAGCTGTCCCCATTCTCTGTTGGCAAGATGCAATTGTAATGTCACGACTATAGTGCACATTACTGCTGCAGCCAATCACTGGACACAGCAATTTCTTGAAAACTTGCTTGGCATCTCCACTGAGCCCACTGATTGGCTGCAGCCATCACTTCTGCTGTAACATCACCTCTGCAGCCTATCAACAAAGTCCGTAAGCAGCAGCGAGGAGCAGGAGCTAGGGCAGAGGTGGGCCAGTAAGGCTCAGTTATTTGCTAACAGTTGAAGCCCATAGAGTAAAATTCATGACACGCCATTCAGCATGTCAAAGGGGTTAAATACATACTCTAATTTAAACCATTGCTAAACCCTGTAATAAACTCAGGAAATTAGCAGTGTCAGGTAACTGCCAATATATGGAAAGAGGAAAAATAAGCCAGCTCACCCGTGATGCATAAACCAATCTTCGGGAGCATGGACCCGCTGTGTCCAGGCGTGTAAAGTCAAAACGAGAAGGAATGTCCAGCTTCACCGAATCCGTAAAAAAGAATTTTCTTTATTCACAAACGTTAAACATGGAGGATACAGACTTCAGCACGAACCATATAGGTAAGAATCATACCATGATTAAGGGAGCTTAGTCTCCAGAAACGCGTTGAGATTCTTACCCATATGGTTTGTGCTGAAGTCTGTATCCTCCATGTTTAAAGTTTGTGAATAAAGAAAATTCTTTTTTACGGATTCGGTGAAGCTGGACATTCCTTCTCTTTTTAACCCCTTCACCCCAAAGCCTGTTTTCACCTAAGTGACAGGGCCAATTTTTACAATTCTGACCACTGTCAATTTATGAGGTTATAACTCTGAAACGCTTCAACGGATCCTGGTGATTCTGACACTGTTTTCTCGTGACATATTGTACTTCATGATAGTGGTAAAACTTCTTCGATATGACTTGCATTTATTTGTGAAAAAAACAAAAATTTGTCGGAAATTATGAAAATTTAGCAATTTTCAAACTCTTAGTTTTTATGCCCTTAAATTAGAGAGTTATATCACATAATATAGTTAATAAACAACATTTCCCACATGTCTGCTTTACATCAGCACAATTTTTGGAAACATAATTTTTTTTTGTTAGGACGTTATAAGGGTTAAAAGTTGACCAGCGATTTCTCATTTTTGCAACAAAATTTGCAAAACCATTTTTTTACGGACCACCTCACACTTGAAGTGACTTTGAGGGGTCTATATGACAGAAAATGCCCAAAAGTGACACCATTCTAAAAACTGCACCCCTCAAGGTACTCAAAACCACATTCAAAAAGTTTATTAACCCTTCAGGTGCTTCACAGGAATTTTTTGAATGTTTAAAAAAATTGAACATTTAACTTTTTTTCACAAAATTTTTACTTCAGGTCCAATTTGTTTCATTTTACCAAGGGTAACAGGAGAAATTGGACCACAAAAGTCGTTGTACAATTTGTCCTGAGTACGCCGATACCCCATATGTGGGGGTAAACCACTGTTTGGGCACATGGCAGAGCTCGGAAGGGAAGGAGCGCTATTTGACTTTTCAATGCAAGATTTGCTGGAATTGAGATCGGAGCCCATGTCACGATTGGAGAGCCCCTGATGTGCCTAAACAGTGGAAACCCCCACAGGTGACACCATTTTGAAAAGTAGGCCCACTAAGGAAATAATCTAGATGTGTGGGGAGCACTTTGAACCTCCAAGTGCTTCACATAAGTTTATAATGTAGAGCCGTAAAAAAAATTTTTTTATTAATTTTCACAAAAAATGATCTTTTTGCCCCAAATTTTTTATTTTCCCAAGGGTAAAAGGATAAATTGTACCCCAAAAGTTGTTGTGCAATTTGTCCTGAGTACGTCGATACTTCATATATGGGGATAAACCACTGTTTGAGCGCATGGCAGAGCTCGGAAGGGAAGGAGTGCCATTTGACTTTTCAATGCAAAATTGGCTGGAATTGAGATCGGACGCCATGTCGCATTTGGAGAGCCCCTGACGTGCCTTAACAGTGGAAACCCCCCACAAGTGACCCCATTTTGGAAAGAAGACCCCCTAAGGAACTTATCTAGATGTGTGGTGAGCACTTTTAACCCCCAATTGTTTCACTAAAGTTTAGAATGTAGCATTGTGAAAATTAAAAAATCATTTTTTCTTTCCACAAAATGATGTTTTAGCCCGCAATTTTTTTTTCCCCAAGGGTAACAGGAGAAATTGGACCACAAATGTTATTGTCCAATTTGTCCTGAGTACGCTGATACCCCACATGTGGGGGGGAACCACCGTTTGAGTGCATGGCAGAGCTCGGAAGGGAAGGAGCACCGTTTGAAATGCAGACTTAGATGGAATGGACTGCAGGTGTCATGTTGCATTTGCAGAGCCCCTGATGTACCTAAACAGTAGAAACCCACCACAAGTGACCCCATATTGGAAACTAGACCCCCCAAGGAACTTATCTAGATGTGTTGTGAGAGCTTTGAACCAACAAGTGTTTCACTACAGTTTATAACGCAGAGCCGTGAAAATAAAAAATATTTTTTTTTCCACGAAAATGATATTTTATCCCCTATGTTTTTATTTTCCCAAGCGTAACAGGACAAATTGGACCCCAAAAGTTGTTGTCCAACTTGTCCTGAGAACGCTGATACCCCATATGTTGGGGGGAACCACTGTTTGGGCACACAGGAGAACTCGGAAGGGAAGGAGCCCTGTTTTACTTTTTCAAAGCAGAATTGGCTGGAATTGAGATCGGACGCCATGTCGCGTTTGGAGAGCCCCTGATGTGCCTAAACAGTGGAAACCCCCCAATTATAACTGAAACCCTAACCCCAACCCTAACCCTAGCCCTAGCCCTAACACTAATGGGAAAATGGAAATAAATACATTTTTTTACATTTTATTATTTTTCCCTAACTAAGGGGGTGATGAAGGGGGGTTTGATTTACTTTTATAGCGTTTTTTTGGCGGATTTTTTATGATTGGCAGCCGTCACACACTAAAAGACACTTTTTATTGCAAAAAATAGTTTTTGCATCACCACATTTTGAGAGCTATAATTTATCCATATTTTGGCCCACAGAGTCATGTGAGATCTTTTTTTTTGCGGGACGAGTTGACGTTTTTATTGGTAACATTTTCGGGCAGATGACATTTTTTGATCGCTTTTTATTCCGATTTTTGGGAGGCGGAATGAACAAAAACCAGCAATTCCTGAATTTCTTTTAGGGGGGGCGTTTATACCGTTCCACGTGTGGTAAAACGGATAAAGCAGTTTTATTCTTCGGGTCAGTACGATTACAGCGATACCTCATTTATGTAATTTTTTTTATGTTTTGGCGCTTTTACACAATAAAAACTATTTTATATAAAAAAATAATTGTTTTTGCATCGCATTATTCTGAGAGCTATAACTTTTTTATTTTCCTGCTGATGATGCTGTATGGCGGCTTTTTTTTTGCGGGACAAGATGACGTTTTCAGCGGTACCATGGTTATTTATATCCGTCGTTTTGATCGCGTGTTATTCCACTTTTTGTTCGCCTGTATGATAATAAAGCGTTGTTTTTTGCCTTTTTTTTTTTTTTTTGCGGTGTTCACTGAAGGTGTTAACTAGTGGGATAGTTTTATAGAGCGGGTCGTTACGGACGCGGCGATACCAAATATGTGTACATTTATTGCTTTTTTTTTTTTACATAAATAAATGGATTTATTGGGAAATGTTTTTTTTTTTATTTGGGGATTTTTTTTTATTTTTTTTTTTTTACACATTCTATTTTTTTTTTTTTTTTTTACTTTCTAACATTGTCCCAGGGTGGGACATCTCTGTATTAGATCAGATCGTTGATCTGACACTGTGCATAGCACACTGTCAGATCAACGATCTGACAGGCAGCTTAGCTGGCTCTCCAGCGCCTGCTCTCAGCAGGCGCCAGCTAGCCAGGTCACTTCATGACCCGGAAGGAGTCCGGCGGCCATCTTGGATCCGGGGACTCCTTCCGGGTCACCAGAGCAACGCGATCTCATTGCGTTGCTCCGGTGGGAGAGCGCAGGGAGCCCCCGTCCCTGCGCGATCCCCCTCTATGCCGCTGTCACTACTGACAGCGGCATCAGAGGGGTTAAATGCCCGCGATCGGCGATAGCGCCGATCGTGGGCATTGCTGCGGGGTGTCAGCTGTCATATACAGCTGACACCCGCACCCGATCACCGCGGCGCTCAGCGCGAGACCGCGGTGATCGGTGCGCCGTACTAGTACTGCTGCTGGCACTAATGCAGTGCCGGCAGCGCAGTACTAGTATGGCGCGTGTCGCGAAGGGGTTAACTGCCAATATGTACAGTGATATACTACACAGAGAGACTAATATCTCCAGAAAAGTAATAATAAAAAAGTGAATTCAAGAAAAATCAAAGTCCTCTGGCAGACTAAGCGACTTACCTGCATGTGGGGCCCGGATAAGATGTATGTTCTTTTTGACTTCTTTGATATCCTGGACTTTCTCCAACTCTTTGCCCTTCTTTAGTCTACAAGAGAGAAATGTGCATGACATCTCGCTTGGCTTCTCAGTCAGTAATGATCTGAGCTACCTGTGACCCGATGCTTTCTTACCTGTTCATGATAAATCGGGCCTGTCGCTTCTGCTTGATCTCTTCTACTCTCTTCATAGCCTCAACTAAAAGCAAGAATTTAATAAATACATTAAAGTAAGAAGAAAATAAAACACAAGATGAATGGACTAAACTTGACTATACGCTCTACAGTGATGCTTTCATATAAAATGCTGGCAAGAATAATCAATCATGAGAGCAGATCATAAAAGGTTGTTAAAGTGCCAAGATTCCCTGCTCATGTTTTTTTTCACCAGCAGTGAATAGATTGAAATCTTATTTCTTTGTTTTTATTTCAAAGAACAATAAATGAACCTATGTAATGTGTAAATCTACAAGATTTGATATAAAAAAAACATTACCGCTCTTGCTCCATAACTCTCGCTGGTATTTCACGGGTTCATTTCTTCGTTTTTCAAATTCAAATGAATTATCCTGCACAAGATTTGTGATGTTATTACATTGTACACGCATGTCCTCTACACAGATCTACTCTGAGTACTGAGCTCTGTATAACCCGACCACTCCACTGAGTGACAGCATTCTGTGTACACCCAGGCAGAAAGCTGCTAATCAGTGGTGGGAACGAGGTTACACAGAGTTCATAAATATGAAGGACACTATGGCAGCAGGTTTACTAATCCTCTAGTGATAATCTCCTGCTGATAAATTACTCTTAAGGTACCGTCACACATTAGCGACGCTGCAGCGATACCGACAACGATCCGGATCGCTGCAGCGTCGCTGTTTGGTCGCTGGAGAGCTGTCACACAGACCGCTCTCCAGCGACCAACGATCCCGAGGTCCCCGGTAACCAGGGTAAACATCGGGTTACTAAGCGCAGGGCCGCGCTAAGTAACCCGATGTTTACCCTGGTTACCATCGTTAAAGTAAAAAAAACAAACGCTACATACTTACCTTCCGCTGTCTACCCCCGGCGCTCTGCTTCTCTGCTCTGGCTGTGAGCGGCAGGCAGCCGGAAAGCAGAGCACAGCGGTGACGTCACCGCTCTGCTTTCCGGCCGCTGTGCACACAGCCAGAGCAGAGAAGCCCAGCGCCGGGGACAGACAGCGGTAGGTAAGTATGTAGCGTTTTTTTTTTTTTTACTTTAACGATGGTAACCAGGGTAAACATCGGGTTACTAAGCGCGGCCCTGCGCTTAGTAACCCGATGTTTACCCTGGTTACCAGCGAAGACATCGCTGAATCGGCGTCACACACGCCGATTCAGCGATGTCAGCGGGACCTCAACGATCAAAAAATGGCCCAGGCCATTCCGACACGACCAGCGATCTCACAGCAGGGGCCTGATCGCTGGTACGTGTCACACATAGCGAGATCGCTACTGAGATCGCTGTTGCGTCACAAAACTTGTGACTCAGCAGCGATCTCGCTAGCGATCTCGCTATGTGTGACGGGGCCTTTATTAAAACTGCAGCGACCAGACCAGTAAGTGACAAAATGCTGCATTCAAGGTCCTGATTCCCTTTAAAGACTACCCAATAGCAATCTGGGGCTGCCCTTTTTATTTAAAGGGAACCTGTCACTAGAAGTAATGCTCTTAAACTGCAGATATGCAGTTAATCTGCAGGTTAACAGCGTTATGCTGCTCATGCACGTAGTCAAATTCAGCAGGTAGAAAATGATCTGTATTCTCGCCACCAGCATTTGATACTCAGTCACCGCTGAGAATAGAGCAACCGCTGTAACTGCGCCCAGGGCCCAGACTGACACTGGCTCTACATTGAGGTTCAGCTGTCAGTCAGGGTCAGGGGCGCGGTTACAGCCCCTTCTGTATATTCAGAGCAGTGACTGAACTGCCCCCACTCATATGACTGAATACCGAACGCTGGCGGGGAGAATAAAGTTAATTTTCTCCCTGCTGCACTAGTCTGTGTGCAGACACCGGACAGCATCATAAAGCTGTTAACCTGCAGATTAACCCCATATCTGCAGGTTAACAGCATTATTCTTGGTGACAAGTTCCCTTTAATGAACCAGTGGGCAGCTCCACACTGGTGATTTTACCAAATATAAGTGTCAAAAGTGCTCAAAGTATCTAATGTCCCTGAAATGCCCTATCAAATTTAGACATGAACTTCCAAGTTATGGGACCCCGGCATGTAGAGCGTGAACCTTCACCAGCCACACTCACAGTGAAAGAATAATATCTGGAGATATACTGCTCTTCCAAATTAACCCATTGATGATGCGTGCTTTACTAAGCTGTTACGGAATGGTAACTGCTCTGCTACCAATCTGACAATATCCTACTCTTTCAATGCGAGAATGACCTCAAAGGGTTACGAGATCCAGCTTTCATGTCGAGTTCCCACAACTTAGAAAGTCTGACCCTTTTGGGAGTCATTAGGAGCACTTTTGACAAGTTATATTTAGTAAAATCACGTATCTGTGAAGGTCCACTTTTATGAAAAGGGAAGGCACAAATTGGTGATGGATACTCTTTAGCTACAACTGGTCAATTTTTATGATCGTCCTGAGGTCACGTTCACATGGCAATATTTTGGGCAGTATTTTCCATCAGTATTTGTAAGTGAAAACCTGGAGAGGGTGAAAAATGTAGAAGTGGTGACGTGTTTCTATTAGGCCAAGTTCACACTGTGTTCTTGCAGCTTTTCTATGCAAATGTTCAGCTGTGTTTCTCAGTACCAGCAAAGTCTACAAGATTTCAGAAGTCTCATGCGCACCTCGTTTGTTTTTTTGTCATCCAGATTTTGTGTTTTGCATGGATTCTTACACAATGGTGCATGTCGCTTTCATAGTTACATAGTTATTAAGGTTGAAGAAAGACTTTAAGTCCATCTAGTTCAACCCATAGCCTAACCTAACATGCCCTAACATGTTGATCCAGAGGAAGGCAAAAAAAAAAAATCGTGTGGCAAAGAGTAAGCTCCACATTGGGGAAAAAAATTCCTTCCCGACTCCACATACGGCAATCAGACAAGTTCCCTGGATCAACGCCCTATCAAGGAATCTAATATATATAACCTGTAACATTATACTTTTCAAGAAATGTATCCAGTCCCCTCTTAAATTTAAGTAATGAATCACTCATTACAACATCATACGGCAGAGAGTTCCACAGTCTCACTGCTCTTACAGTAAAGAATCTGCATCTATTATTATGCTTAAACCTTTTTTCCTTCAAACGTAGAGGATGCCCCCTTGTCCCTGTCTCAAGTCTATGATTAAAAAGATCATCAGAAAGGTCTTTGTACTGTCCCCTCATATTTATACATTAAAATAAGATCACCCCTTAGTCTTCGTTTTTCCAAACTAAATAGCCCCAAGTGAAATAACCTATCTTGGCATTGCAGACCCCCCAGTCCTCTAATAACCTTGGTTGCTCTTCTCTGCACCCGATCCAGTTCTGCTATGTCTTTCTTATACACCGGAGACCAGAACTGTGCACAGTATTCTAAGTGTGGTCAAACTAGTGACTTGTATAGAGGTAAAATTATGTTCTCCTCATGAGCATCTATGCCTCTTTTAATGCATCCCATTATTTTATTTGCCTTTGTAGCAGCTGCCTGACACTGGCCACTGAATATGAGTTTGTCATACACCCAGGTCTTTTTCATTGACGGTTTTGCCCAGAGTTTTAGAATTAAGCACATAATTATACATCTTATTACTTCTACCCAAGTGCATGACCTTACATTTATCCCCATTAAAGCTCATTTGCCATTTAACAGCCCAAGCTTCTAGTTTACATAAATCATCCTGTAATATAAAATTGTCCTCCTCTGTATTGATTACCCTGCAGAGTTTAGTGTCATCTGCAAATATTGAAATTCTGCTCTGAATGCCCCCTACAAGGTCATTAATAAATAGGTTAAAAAGAAGAGGGCCCAATACTGACCCCTGTGGTACCCCACTGCTAAACGCTACCCAGTCCGAGTGTGCTCCATTAATAACCACCCTTTGTTTTCTATCCCTGAGCCAGCTCTCAACCCACTTACACATATTTTCCCCTATCCCCATTATTCTCATTTTATGTATCAACCTTTTGTGTGGCACCGTATCAAAAGCTTTTGAAAAGTCCATATACACTACATCCACTGGGTTCCCTTTGTCCAGTCCGGAACTTACCGCTTCATAGAAGCTGATCAAATTAGTCATGAACGGTCCCTAGTAAACCCGTGCTGATACTGGGTCATGAGGTTATACCTCTTCAGATACTACAGTATAGCGTCCCTTAGAATGCCCTCCAGTATTTTACCCACAGTAGAGGTTAAGCTTACTGGCCTATAATTTCCGAGTTCAGTTTTTGTCCCCTTTTTGAATATTGGCACCACATTTGCTATACGCCAGTCCTGTGGTACAGACCCTGTTATTATGGAGTCTTTAAAGATTAAAAATAATGGTCTATCAATGACTGTACTTAATTCCTGCAGTACTCGAGGGTGTATCCCATCCGGGCCCGGAGATTTGTCAATTTTAGTGATTTTTAGACGCTGCTGCACTTCCTGCTGGGTTAAGCAGGTGACATTTAATTGGGAATTTTTATCACTAGTCATTTGGTCTGCCATGGGATTTTCTTGTGTAAATACTGATGAAAAAAAGTCATTTAGCATATTGGCTTTTTCCTCATCCTCTTCCACCATTTCACCCAGACTATTTTTAAGGGGGCCAACACTATCATTTTTTAGTTTCTTACTATTTATGTAGTTAAAGAATATTTTAGGATTATTTTTACTCTCTCTGGCAATGAGTCTCTCTGTCTCAATCTTTGCTGCCTTGATTTGCTTTTTACAGAATTTATGTAATTTTTTGTATTTATTTAATGCCTCCTCACTACCTACTTCCTTTAATTCTCTAAATGCTTTCTTTTTGTCCCTTATTGCGCCCCTTACAGCTCTATTTAGCCATATTGGTTTCCTCCTATTTCTAGTATGTTTATTCCCATACGGTATATACTGTGCACAGGTCCTATCCAGGATGCTAATAAACGTCTCCCATTTTCTTTGTGTATTTTTGTGTCTCAGGATATCGTCCCAGTTAATTTCAGCATTTTTCAGCCATTGAAATGAATTGGGTGTTGAAAACACTTTTTTTTTTGCAGACATAGTAATAACCAGTCAAGTGGTTTTATCTGAATGAGTGATAGCGTACCGATATGGGTCTGGCCACTAGAATTCTCACCAATCCCGGAAATGGAAAATGCATCATACTTCCTGTGCGCTCACCCACCTGGCTGTGCACCTGGCCCCATTCACACATGCCAACTACCTTGACATCCCTGCTAAGCTCAGTTAATGGGCTTAGGATAAGTTATCAATATCAGATCTCTAGGAGTATAACATCCCCCACAGATCAGCTCCTTCACACTGTTCACTGCCTGCTCCCAGGTACTGCAGATCAGCTCTGTACACTAAGGATAAATCACCATCATCACCTTAGTACAGGATGCATCAGTATGTGTTATAGATGTGCAGCGCTGGAAAGTGCAACTTACCACAGTTAACTCTTTACCAGCTGCTTTTCTGAAGGCTTTGGTCCATCTGATCTTTCTGGGATTACGCTTCTTCTTGAAGTTCTTGTGACATTTTGAGCGGCAGAACCTGAACATCTGAAATATCGAAATGTCACATATGAATTTAGTGTAACAAGCACATCTAGCATGTGATAATCCAGCACTTAGGCTAGGTTCACATTAGTGTTTCTGTGCGCAGCATATCATCTGCATGCGCAAACGCATACCAAAACGCATGCTTACGCTGCGGTTTTACTCCTCACCATCTTACGTATGACGCAAAAAAACACACACGCTGCGTGTGCATTCGGTTAAATGCGTTTTGGCATGAGTTTGCGTAGTTTATGTGCATGGTGGAGGTGGTGAAATCATTTCCTGGACATGCACAGTCTGAAGTACGCATACGTATTGAACAAATGTGTATTGAACGCAAGTCCTTGCAGTTTTTTGTTGCACTTCATAAGCATGATTGCGCAATATTTGACGGCTCAAAAAATGCAACATATTGCATTCGCCGCACACTGCGAAACCATGTCCCTGCGTACACCATGTTAAAGATATGTACACATGCGGATCATACGCTCCAAATTGAAAAGTGTGTGTATACATTTCATAATCTGTCACAGGTGTGTGTGTGTGTCCCCTATGTACACGCGTGCAGCTTGTCCCCCCTATATACACATGCGTGCAGCTTGTCCCCCCTATATACACACGCGCGCAGCTTGTCCCCCCCATAAACACACGCGCGCAGCTTGTCCCCCCCCATAAACACACGCGCGCAGCTTGTCCCCCCATAAACACGCGCGCGCAGCTTGTCCCCCCCATAAACACACGCGCGCAGCTTGTCCCCCCATAAACACAGTCTGTCCCCCCCCCCACTTATATAAATATACACACACAGCTTGTCCTCCCTATATACACATGCGCAGCTTGTCCCCCCCCCCTTCCCCCATATACAGACACGCAGTCTGTCCCCCCCTCACTCCTATACATATACACACACACAGCTTGTCCTCCCTATATACACATGCGCAGCTTGTCCCCCCTTCCACCATACAAACGCGCAGTCTGTCCCCCCCACACCTATACATATAAACACAGCTTGTTCTCCCTATATACAGGCACGCAGCCTCTCCCCCCCATATACAGAAGCGCAGTCTGCCCCCCCCCCACTCCTATACATATAAACACAGCTTGTCCTTCCTATATACACACGCACAGCTTGTCCCTCTTCCCCCATACACACACGCAGTCTGTCCCCCCCACTCCTATACATATAAACACAGCTTGTCCTCCCCTTCCCCCATACACACGCGCAGTCTGCCCCCCCCCACTCCTATACATATAAACACAGCTCGTCCTCCCTATATACACATGCGTAGCTTGTCCCTTATATATACACGCGCAGCTTGTCCCTCTCTTCCCCCATATACAGACACGCAGTCTGTCCCCCCACACTCCTATACATATATACACACGCGCAGCTTGTCCCCCTCTTCCCCCATATACAGACACGCAGTCTGTCCCCCCCACTCCTATACATATATATACACACACACAGCTTGTCCTCCCCTTCCCCCATACACACGCGCAGTCTGCCCCCCCACTCCTATACATATAAACACACACACACAGCTTGTCCCCCTCTTTCCCCATATACAGACACGCAGTCTGTCCCCCCCACTCCTATACATATATACACACACACACAGCTTGTCCCCCTCTTCCCCCATATACAGACACGCAGTCTGTCCCCCCCACTCCTATACATATAAACACAGCTTGTCCTCCCTATATACACATGCGTAGCTTGTCCCTTATATATACACGCGCAGCTTGTCCCTCTCTTCCCCCATATACAGACACGCAGTCTGTCCCCCCACACTCCTATACATATATACACACACGCGCGCAGCTTGTCCCCCTCTTCCCCCATATACAGACACGCAGTCTGTCCCCCCCACTCCTATACATATATACACACACACACAGCTTGTCCCCCTCTTCCCCCATATACAGACACGCAGTCTGTCCCCCCCACTCCTATACATATATACACACACACAGCTTGTCCCCCTCTTCCCCCATATACAGACACGCAGTCTGTCCCCCCCACTCCTATACATATATACACACACACAGCTTGTCCCCCTCTTCCCCCATATACAGACACGCAGTCTGTCCCCCCCACTCCTATACATATATACACACACACAGCTTGTCCTCCTCTTCCCCCATATACAGACACGCAGTCTGTCCCCCCCACTCCTATACATATATACACACACACACAGCTTGTCCCCCTCTTCCCCCATATACAGACACACAGTCTGTCCCCCCCACTCCTATACATATAAACACAGCTTGTCCTCCCTATACACACACACACAGCTTGTCCCCCTCTTCCCCCATACACACACGCAGTCTGTCCCCCCCACTCCTATACATATACACACACAGCTTGTCCCCCTCTTCCCCCATACACACACGCAGTCTGTCCCCCCCACTCCTATACATATACACACACAGCTTGTCCTCCCCTTCCCCCATACACACACGCAGTCTGTCCCCCCCACTCCTATACATATACACACACAGCTTGTCCTCCCCTTCCCCCATACACACACGCAGTCTGTCCCCCCCACTCCTGTACATATACACACACAGCTTGTCCCCCTCTTCCCCCATATACAGACACGCAGTCTGTCCCCCCCACTCCTATACATATACACACACAGCTTGTCCCCCTCTTCCCCCATACACACACGCAGTCTGTCCCCCCCACTCCTATACATATACACACACAGCTTGTCCTCCCCTTCCCCCATACACACGCGCAGTCTGTCCCCCCCACTCCTATACATATACACACACAGCTTGTCCTCCCCTTCCCCCATACACACGCGCAGTCTGTCCCCCCCACTCCTATACATATATACACAGCTTGTCCTCCCTATATACACGCACGCAGTCTGTCCCCCATACACAAACACAGCTTGACCACCCCCTATATACATGCGCAGCCTTTCCCCCTTATATACACACACGCAGCTTGTCCCCTCCCCACCCCTATACATACACACAACCGCGGGCACTGCAGCGCTTACCTTGCAGTCGTTCCTCACAAACATCATGCCGTGCCCCGGGTAGATGGGCGCCGAGCAGAAATAACACTTCTCTATGCGCATATTTACGGCTCAATGCAGACGCCGTCCACCACGCTCCAACACCGAACGTGAAAGGAAGTGACGTCAAGGACTCCGTCATTTCCTCTAAAGCCAGAGCGTCTAGAAGGAAAGTTTTCACCACAGCGCCACCTGACGGTCCAAGTTATGTCCTGCAGCCTCTTATTACAGAACGCTGCAGAATGCCGAGTGTGATGAAACATCAGAAAACCCTGTAACATGACGGTCCATCTATTGTTATTAGTGAGCTATTAATATATTAGACATGGCAGGGAAATAATTCGTGAGACGCACTACTAAAACCAGAACATTCCATTTGATCTCGTGTACACAATTTTGCACATTTCACTTTGCCATCTAACACTATAATTTAACCCCCTTGCGGTCAGTTCCGTGCTGTATTTCCCATTATATTAGGAATATTGTACAATACACAGAATCCGATGGCGCCCGATCGCGCTGCACATAAGAGGGCACTTGCAGCTCCCCCATGACAACTGCTGTGCTGTGCCCCCACTGTCAAATGAATGTAATACAGCATGGTAGCTGGTGGCCATAGCCCTTAAAATGAGCCTTTATGGCGGAGAGCACGGCAGGAAATGAGCCATTACGACGGAGAGCACGGCAAGAAATGAGCCATTATGGCGGAGAGCACAGCCGGAAATGAGCCATTATGGCGGAGAGCACAGTAAGAAATGAGCCATTATGGCAGAGAGCAGGGCAGGAAATGAGCCATTATGGCGGAGAGCACGGCAGGAAATGAGCCATTATGGCAGAACGCACAGCAGGAAATGAGCCATTATGGCAGAACGCACAGCAGGAAATGAGTCATTATGGCGGAGAGCAGGGCAGGAAATGAGCCATTATGGCGGAGAGCATGGCAGGAAATGAGCCATTATGGCAGAACGCACAGCAGGAAATGAGCCATTATGGCGGAGAGCACGGCAGGAAATGAGCCATTATGGCGGAGAGCATGGCAGGAAATGAGCCATTATGGCGGAGAGCAGGGCAGGAAATGAGCCATTATGGCGGAGAGCATGGCAGGAAATGAGCCATTATGGCAGAACGCACAGCAGGAAATGAGCCATTATGGCGGAGAGCACGGCAGGAAATGAGCCATTATGGCAGAGAGCACGGCAGGAAATGAGCCATTATGGCAGAGCGCAAAGCAGGAAATGAGCCATTATGGTGGAGAGCACGGCAGGAAATGAGCCATTATGGCGGAGAGCACGGCAGGAAATGAGCCATTATGGCAGAGAGCACGGCAGGAAATGAGCCATTATGGCAGAGCGCACAGCAGGAAATGACCCATTATGGCGGAGAGCACGGCAGGAAATGAGCCATTATGGCAGAGAGCACGGCAGGAAATGAGCCATTATGGCAGAGCGCACAGCAGGAAATGAGCCATTACGGTGGAGAGCACGGCAGGAAATGAGCCATTATGGCAGAGAGCACAGCCGCAAATGAGCCATTATGGCAGAGAACACTGCAGAAAAGGAGCCATTATGGCGGAGAGCACGGCAGGAAATGAGCCATTATGGCAGAGCGCACAGCAGGAAATGAGCCATTATGGCGGAGAGCACGGCAGGAAATGAGCCATTATGGCAGAGCGCACAGCAGGAAATGAGCCATTATGGCGGAGAGCACGGCAGGAAATGAGCCATTATGGCAGAGAGCACGGCAGGAAATGAGCCATTATGGCAGAGCGCACAGCAGGAAATGAGCCATTATGGCGGAGAGCACGGCAGGAAATGAGCCATTATGGCAGAGAGCACGGCAGGAAATGAGCCATTACGGTGGAGAGCACGGCAGGAAATGAGCCATTACGGTGGAGAGCACGGCAGGAAATGAGCCATTATGGCAGAGAGCACAGCCGGAAATGAGCCATTATGGCAGAGAACACTGCAGAAAAGGAGCCATTATGGCGGAGAGCACGGCAGGAAATGAGCCATTATGGCGTAGAGCACGGCAGGAAATGAGCCATTATGGCAGCGTGCACAGCAGGAAATGAGCCATTACGGCGGAGAGCACGGCAGGAAATGAGCCATTATGGCAGCGTGCACAGCAGGAAATGAGCTATTATGGCGGAGAGCACAGAGTCAGTGGATTCTATGGTATCCGGGTAATAGACTGTAGACCTCAGGCAGAAGCAAGGTCGGTCACACAGAAGTGGTTGGATTGTGTCTCAACAATCTACCATGTGAGAAAGTGCAATCCAGGTAATGGCCGTACCAGTGATGGCCGGGGCCTAGATGTGACACAGGAGAGTGAAGCTGGTGGAGAAATGAAAAGGAGACATGTAATTAAGCGGAGACAGGTTGGAAACCATGCTCTGGCCTAATGTGATTACCAGCTGCGCATGGCCACCACAGATGAAAGGAGACAGTAGAAGGACTGATCAGCTGTGGAAGAACATTGGTTTGAATATCCATAGACCAAGGGCATGTGAGTGAAAGAAATCCCCAGCTAGATAGTGAGCGTCAGGAGTAGCCGGCACGGCAGTGTCAATCACTGGTCTCACAGTCCGAGTACAGAGCATGATGCATGGACCGGCCGCAGGTCTCTCAACACGAACTTCAGCGCATTATGTATGCCTGCACTCCCCCATCCGTGTGAAATGTCAGTGTGCCGCTCGATTTTATCACCTGACTGTACACGGACCCGTTGGGCAGAATAAGACAGGCATGGATCTCATCCTTGGACCTGTGATTTTTACAGATGTCTCAATACATCCATTCTACTCAATTGGTGTGTGTGCCGTCTGATTTTTTTTTGTAGTTCAATTTTGAGAAAGTATTCGGTATGAACCTGAAATGCGTGAATAACAGCTACTTGAAGTATTGCCACGCATGGAACTACTGTTTTCGCAGCACCATGGTCTATCAGAACGTCTATCTCAGAGGAAAAGTGTCACAGAAACACGGCACCACTTCTTCAATTTTTTTTTACCCCCTCTGGTTTTGGCTTACAAATACTGATGTACAACACTGACCAAATACTGAACATGTGAACGTGGCCTTAGGGTTGTGCTGTAGTTCACTAATAACCGTGAAGCTAGTGCCTCCAAGTGAGAGATCACTGTCAAGAGTTATGCCTTATTTAAGAATAAACAGCTGCCAGCAGATACTTTTGCTGCTACATTCATATGGGGAGAACACTAGACCCCTGTTCTTCACCACTCGTCCATCTCATACATTCACTTTAATACATATGGCTGAGTTATTTGCTGTATCCATCTTATATAGAGCCCCATTACACCCAGACACAGTGGCATGCTTGTAGGGCCACAGTGGTGGATTTCCCCAGGCAATCATTTCTGCTCTATTCCCTTGTCAAATGTTAATTGAACATCACTTCATCAAACATGTCGATTTCAACATGGTACGAATACAGTAAAAATTCTTTGGTTGAACAGGGAACCTACCGCACTCTATTTTGTAGGTCTACAGCCTATAAGACATTGGCTTTTTGGTGCAACAACATCACTACACATGCAGCGCCTACATAGGCCCACTCTTGCTTGCTTGGCAGAAGGGGATTCAGTTGCTATGTTGGTCAGTACATCTGATTTGACATTCACAAGAAATGCGGCACAAAGGTAACATTATTATATTTAAGGAGGGCATTAAGGGGTATTATTACTTAAAGGGGGCAATGAGAAGGCCTAATTACTTGAAGTGGCATTATCACTGCCTATGCATATAAGCGATGCTATCATTTTCTAGGCAGCACAGTGGGGGAATAATTATTTTCTATGGAGCTCACAGGGATCAATATTACTGCCTAGCACAGAGGTGCACAGCCTACTCCCCGCAATGCCATTCTGTGTGGACATCAGTCATCTCTGTCTCCTCTGTGATCAATAACTCTCAAACTATGGGGATTGCTGTATTCTTTGTATGGTCATCTTGACTCCTTTTTTCTGGACTGCTGAATAAGGGAACCTCCACACAGTATGATGGTCCCCCCACAGTGTCTTGTTCTCCTCATCCCAACACGCAGTATTATGGTCCCCCAACACAGTATGAAGGTCCTCCACAGCCCCCCCATACAGTATGATGATCCCCCTCAGACCTCCATATAGTATGATGGTTTCCCTCACAACCCCAAAACAGCATGATGGTTCATCACAGCCCCCCCCATATAGTTTTATTTTCCCTCTCACAGCGCCAATACAGTATGATTGCCTCCATATACAGGGTGGGCCATTTATATGGATACACCTAAATAAAATGGGAATGGTTGGTGATATCAACTTCCTGTTTGTGGCGCATTAGTATATGGGAGGAGGAAAACTTTTCAAGATGGGTGGTGACCATGACGGCCATTTTGAAGTCGGTCATTTTGGATCCAACTTTATTTTTTCCAATGGGAAGAGGGTCATGTGACACTTCAGACGTATTGAGAATTTCACAAGAAAAACCAATGGTGTGCTTGGTTTTAACATCAATTTATTCTTTCATGAGTTATTTACAAGTTTATGACCACTTATAAAATGTGTTAAAGTGCTGCCCATTGTTTTGGATTGTCAGTCAACCCTCTTCTCCCATTCTTGACACACTGATATCAACACTGCAGAAGAAATGCTAGCACAGGCTTCTAGTATCCGTTGTTTCAGATGCTTTGGGGTCGTCTATAATTTCCCACGGGAACAATAAAGTGTATCGTATCTGAAGGCAATTGTCTATGCGGTGAAGATATGAGATGTGCAGCATAGTTACGGTAATAAATAACATTTCCCATGTGTCTACTTTACATCTGCATCATTTTTTCAACTTTTTTTTGTAGCAAGTTAGAAGGGTTAAATGTCAATCAGCAATTTCTCATTTTTCCAACAAAATTTACAAAACCATTTTGTTTTGTTTTTTTAAATTTTCAGGACCACATAACATTTGAAGTCACTTTGAAACATCTATATGAAAGAAACTACCCAAAAGCTACACCATTCTAAAATCTGCACCCTTCAAAGTACTCAAAACCAAAAAATGGCTGGAATCGAGAGTGATGTGCTAAAAAAAAAAAAAACGGGGGGAAACCCCCCACAAATTACGGTACCCCATTTTGAAAACTAGACTCCTCAAGGAATGTATCTGGATGTTTGCTGACCACCTTGAACCCCCACGTGTTTCAATTAAGTTTTTACGGTAGAGACGTGAAAAAAAAAAAAAAGGTATTTCATAGAATTCTATAACATTAGGCTGTGAAAATTAAAAGTTACATTTTTTTGCACTAAAATATTGTTTTAGCCCCAAGTTTTCAATTTTCAAAAGGGCCAATAAGAAAAAAAATGGACCACACACTTTGTTACACAATTTCTGCACAGTAGAACAATGGCCCATATGTGGTCAAAAACGAATTTTGAGGCACAGTGCAAAGCTCAGAAGGGAAGGAGCGCCATATTGGAGTATAGATTGTGCTGGAATGATTTGCGAGTGCCATGTCACTTTGACAAAGACTCAGAGGTCAGCACAGCAACAATCCCATAAGTGACCCCATTTTAGATACTACACATCTCAATTAATCCATCTAGGGGCGCAGTGAGAATATTGACACATTTCACAAAATTTTATACCATTGAGCAGAGATGAAAAAAATACCATTTGTACCACTATAATGTTGATTTAGCCCCAGATTTTACATTTTCAAAATGGTAAATAGGTAAAAATGATTATAGTTTGTTATACATAGTGGATGCTTTCCTGAAACGGAAAGTACTTGCAAGCAGCATAATACAAAGAATAGCAGGTTTACCCAGAATCCTTTGCAGTAGGCGGAGCTATGCAAATCATCTCTTTCCACCCCTGTCTAATCCACAGCGCTTGGAATCGCCAAGCGTGCAATGCTGCGGATTAGTTTCTAAATTTACACAGCCAACCAATTCCTACCTGTGGACACGTGTTTCGGGCTTTAGGCCCTCATCAGCACAGGGCTGGAATTGGTTGGCTGTATGGAGTGGGGCTCGGTGAGCAAGCGATACATACATGCTAGCCACCTTAGGGAGAGACCCAAGTTGGGCTAAATGTAGCGGGACGAAAGAGACCGAAAAGCCCTCTACTTAAAGGAAATACATAGTGGATGCTTTCCTGAAACGGAAAGTACTTGCAAGCAGCATAATACAAAGAATAGCAGGTTTACCCAGAATCCTTTGCAGTAGGCGGAGCTATGCAAATCATCTCTTTCCACCCCTGTCTAATCCACAGCGCTTGGAATCGCCAAGCGTGCAATGCTGCGGATTAGTTTCTAAATTTACACAGCCAACCAATTCCTACCTGTGGACACGTGTTTCGGGCTTTAGGCCCTCATCAGCACAGGGCTGGAATTGGTTGGCTGTATGGAGTGGGGCTCGGTGAGCAAGCGATACATACATGCTAGCCACCTTAGGGAGAGACCCAAGTTGGGCTAAATGTAGCGGGACGAAAGAGACCGAAAAGCCCTCTACTTAAAGGAAATACATAGTGGATGCTTTCCTGAAACGGAAAGTACTTGCAAGCAGCATAATACAAAGAATAGCAGGTTTACCCAGAATCCTTTGCAGTAGGCGGAGCTATGCAAATCATCTCTTTCCACCCCTGTCTAATCCACAGCGCTTGGAATCGCCAAGCGTGCAATGCTGCGGATTAGTTTCTAAATTTACACAGCCAACCAATTCCTACCTGTGGACACGTGTTTCGGGCTTTAGGCCCTCATCAGCACAGGGCTGGAATTGGTTGGCTGTATGGCTACATTTAGCCCAACTTGGGTCTCTCCCTAAGGTGGCTAGCATGTATGTATAGTTTGTTACACATTTTTTATTGAACATAGCAATACCCCATATGTGGCTGAACAGTACTGTTTGGCCACACGGCGAGACGCGGGAGGGAAGGAGCGCTATTTGACTCTTGGAGAGCACATTTTCATAGAATAGTTTGCAGACTCCAAATACAGAGCCCCTAAGTGCTAGAATAGCAGAAATCCCCATCAATTGGCCCCAATGCGGAAATTACACCCCTCTACGAATTCATCTATAGATCACTTTGCTAGCAATGGATGTTGCCAAGTGAAAATGCAAATATGCCTTTGTAGTGCTCAGTACGTAGCAGTGCCAAGCTGGTTCTTCTGGAGACACGCTCGACGTAAATTAGGCGGGCTCTCATCACTACAGTAATGCCAAACATGTGGATGCTAACTGCAGATTACGCACACTGTAGGACTCAGGAGGAGAGGGGCATTTTACTCGGGAGCACAGCTTTTGATGGATTTCTTTTGATGGACGCCACCTCACTTTTCCAGAGCCTTTGTGCTACCAGTAATGTGGACACCCTCTATATTTCTGTTAACAGATGACAAACCTTAGTGTGAGGACTTGTTTTTTTTTGTGAGTCGAGAAGCTGTTATTAGTGGCATTTTGGGGTACAGAACATTTTGGATCACATTTATCCTGTGCTCTACACTGAGCACTTACTTTTGAGTTTCCATATCAGGAAACAGCAATTCAGGTTTGTTTTTTTTAATGCCGTTTACCATGTAGTAAATATGATAAGAGATATATTCTTCGGTTCAGTACAGTTACAGAGATACCACATTTTAATAGTTTTGCAGCTGATGGAGCTGTTTGGCAGCTTGATTTTTTGTGGGAAAAGAAAAGGTTTTCAGCTATACCATTTTTATTTACATTTGTCTTTTTGATCACGTTTTATTACACTTTTTTTTGCAGCAGTATGCAGAAAAACCATAGTTTTCCACTTTTCTTTTTTTTTTTTTTTAACGGAATTCACTCTAGAATCAAGAGGTTAACTAGCATTGCAGTGCTTTATACCTGTCAGTGCTGCACTGACAAAAGCATTTTAGACCATGCTTTGAGCATGGTCTTAGGCTATGTGCACACACTGTGGATTGGGGTGCAGAACTTTCTGCACAAAATCTGCATCTCCTGGCAGAAAACGCAGGTGCAGATTTGATGCGTTTTTTATTTGGATTTTGTGTGTTTTTGTTGCGGATTTTGTGCGTTTTTTACCCCTGCGGATTTCTATAAGGGAAGGGTTCAGAAACGCTGCAGATCCGCACAAAAGAAGTGACATGCTCCTTTTGATCTGTAGCATTTTCCATGCGGAATTTTCCGCACCATTAGCACAGCATTTTTTTCCATATTTACATTGTACTATAAATCACTTTGCGGATCTGCAGCGTTTCTGCGTGGAAAAAATGCTGCAGATCCGCAGTAAATCCGCATCGTGTGCACATAGACTAAGACACTCTCTGTAGCTTGGTAACCCGGGGTCACCAAGGCAATGATCAGGCCCCTGCGATGACGTCATGGGGGCATAGATCTGGAGGGAGAGCCCCCTCCCTCTCCCTGTCTTTTAAATGCTGCAATCATTATTTATCCTGCGATTTAAGGGGTTAAACAGCCAAGGGTGGTGCTGGCACAGTCCCTAGTGGTTACTGCAGGAGCCTGGCTAACAGCAGAGTCCAGCTCCTGTGGTGATTGGGTTGGAGGTGCTAATATTTTAGCACCTCCTGCACGATCATGCTGTGATCGGTCAGCTTGACTGAAGGATCACAATCAACCGAGAGCCCATCCAGACAAAGCCTCATAAAAAATAAAATAAATATGTAAGTTCCCTCTCTCCAGTGGATATAAAAGTCTACATACTCCTGTTAAACTGCCATGTATGTCATGTAAAGAAAAATCATACCAAGAAGCCTTTCAAAAATTTTCCACCTTTAAATGTCACCTATGAGCTGCACAAATCAATAAAAAAAGAACTCAATCAAGAACTAAAATAATGTGGTTATATAAATATGCACATACTAAATACTTTGTTGAACCAGGAAAGATAAATATCTTGGTACCGTGTTAGCCAGTAGATAGAAAAATATTTAGAATTGAGAGTCCTCAGTGGTTGACTCAACCACTGAGTTCAGGACTCTCAATTCTAAATATTTTTCTACTTTGTTGAAGTAACCTTTGAATTTAGGACAGCAGTCCTTTTGGGTGGTACATCTAGAATTGGCAATCTTTGCCACTCGGTCAGATTTCAAGAACATCCTGTGTAGTCATCTTCTGGTCAACCCACTGATTTTCAATTGGATTTAGGTCAGGGCAGTGGTTGGGGCATTCCAAAACGGTCATCTTCTGGTGAAGCCATTCTTTTGTCAGTTTTGAGGTATGCTTATGGTAGATGTCTTGCAGAAATGCAAAATTCCTTTTAAGCCTTCAGTTTTTTTTAGCAGAGACCTGAAGGTTTTGATGCAAAAGTGACCCGATATTTGGATCTGTTCATAATTCCCTCCACTTTGACCAACGCCACAATTTAAGCTGTTGAAAAAAAAAATGCCCTAAAGCATAATGCTGACTCCATCATGGTTCACTGTGCGTATGGTGTTCTTTTGGTGTTGTCCTTGCACCAATAATAAGTTTTGAAATTATTTTACTTATTTATATAGCGCCATTAATTCCACAGCGCTTTACAGACATTATTGGCACTGGCCCTGATGGGGCTCAATCTAAATTGTGGCCAAAAATTTCAAATCGGTCTCATTAGAATAAAACATTTTACCACATGCTTTTGGCAGACTATGCAAGTTTTGGCAACAAAAAAAAAAATAATTGCAAGAAAAGGGTTCTTTATTGCCATGCTACTCCACAGTCCAGACAAATGAATAGAGGAGCTTGTTTTTACATGCAGTACACAGCCAATACTTGACAGAAATTCTTGCAGCTCCTTTAACACATTGACCGCTGTCACGTGACATCCAGGGCAGACCGCATGCAGCCAGATGGCCAATCAGCGACTATCCGCTGAAGACATTACTGGGACGCTAAGGGAAAGTCCCTAGGACACTAATATTGTTCATATAATACTGTACAATTTTGATTCACTGGGGTACGTATATATCAGTAGGCAGCACTGAAAGCATAAACTCAGCTACTGATATATACAGGTGCTTCTCACAAAACTAGAATATCATCAAAAAGTTAATTAAACAGAGTGATCTATTTCAAGTGTTTATTTCTGTTAATGTTGAGGATTATGGCTTACATCTAATGAAAACCCAAAAGTCATGTCAGTAAATTAGAATTATCAAAGAACACCTGTAAAGGCTTCCTAAGCGTTTAATAAAGTCCCTTAGTCTGTTCCAGTAGACTCCACAATCATGGGGAAGACTGCTGACTTGACAGATGCCCAGAAGGCAGTCATTGACACTCCACAAGGAGGGTAAGCCACAAAAGGTCATTGCTAAAGAAGCTGGCTGTTCAGAGTCCAAAAGAAAAAAAAATGTCCAGCTTCACCAAATCCATGAAAAAAAGTTTTCTTTATTCACAAACTTAAACATGGAGGATACAAACTTCAGCACAAACCATATGGGTAAGAATCTCAACGCGTTTCTGGAGACCAAGCTTCCTTAATCATGTCATGATTAATAGGTGTCCACCTACCTACTCAATTGGTTGCAGCCTTTATATTTTACAGGATCGCCATCCATCTCCTTACAATTTCCCATAGGATCTTAATTTTACTGGCAGTTTAAAGGGAACCTGTCACCCCAAAATTCGAGAATGAGCTGCGGCCACCGGCATCAGGGGTTTATCTACAGCATTCTGTAATGCTGTAGATAAGCCCCCCGATACATCCTGAAAGATGAGAAAAAGAGGTTATATTATACTCACCCAGGGGCAGTCCCGGTTCGGGTCCTTTCCCGGCGCAGTACTTTGCTCTGCCCTCAACATGGCAAAGTACGCCAGCGCAGGAGCTGCAGCAGGAAGAAAAGAAGAGGACATGGGAGGCGCCGGACCCGGACCGCGACACCCATTGGACGCGAACCGAACCGGGACCGCCCCTGGGTGAGTATAATCTAACCCATTTTTCTTATCTTTCAGGGTACATCGGGGGCTTATCTACAGCACTACAGGCACATGTTATCACTTTATCCTTGTATACAATCCCCTTTATGGATATTTCATTATTAATATGGATTTTCAATAAATATTTGGTATATTTTACTCAAACTTCTGCTTCCTTTTCTTTTTGGGTACTATAATGCCTTTGTATCTCTTGTATACTATCCTGACAACTTTCAACAATGAGATCCCTTTGCTGTGTTTTTAAGCCGTTTACAGACCTTAGCGGTTGCTGTAAAATGCATAATAAATAATATATACACACACTTTTAAATACATGTATATTATGCACACATACACAAGTTATACATACACATACATGGGGCACAGAAAAAGGATACCAAACAAAAATGACTAACGCAAGACATCTTTATTCATAATAAAGTGATAATAAATTTTAATATACTTCATTTCTGAAAAACATCTGGACACAGACAATATACATGATCACATTGCCAACACTATGCCATTTAAGTATGTATTAAATCGGACTATAAATCTTTTCTCAGACCGATATAAAAAAGAAACACAATCTTCATCTTGTCACCAAGATGGCAAGTGGCCTGGCCCAATATGATGCCTGCTGTGCAATACAAGTACAAAGACAACACTTGAATAAGGAGCTGTGGACAAACGGTAAATTGTATTTGGCACGGCAGTAACTAAGGACACTCGTATCACTTTGGATGACTGCTTACAAAAGGCACCCATCAATGTTACCCCGTATGTCCGTAGCAGAGTCACCATTTAAGAGGAGTGAACGTCTCACAGGCACAAGATATATGGTTTAGTCCTCTTGACTACCAAGTTAGCACTAAAATTAAATCTAAAGCCTGCTGCAAAGAAAACACCAGGGTTCAGCAGCTCTTTAAAGACCAAGTTGTAATGCCAATGTACAGGAAAGTTACTGTCAAATATTATCCAATGGAGCAGGGAACTGTATGGAAACAATCTATGGATTAATAAATAAGTGAGAAAGCTAGTGTCATGTATTCCGCCTCCTCAGACATTTCGAGACGCCTGGTGTATGTGTAATGCTGTTCTTATATGCACATTGCATATTCTCATCTTTTATCCATTGGAGAAACATATGACTGATGTATCGAGAAGTTTTACTTATTAAATAGAAAAAAAAGAAGCTTTTTATTAGGTCTATTTTAACCATTCACATCAGTTTCTAAACAGTGGAACTGGTCACATAAATGCATATAAAAAAGGAGTACAATAATTGGCACAATTGAGGGCCGCTAAATATTTCAGGTAGATAAAGGTTCGCTCATTCTTGCCATAATACTCACATCCCAAAAATACAAAAGCGGGAAATCAAATCAGTATTCTGGTTTGAGTCATAACATACAGGTAGTCGGCAGAGAATGGCTTTAATTAGTCATGACTGATCCACGTATGAGGTTACAGCTACACGTGATCGGAAAAGATTTTATAACTAAATAGCATTCTAGAACAGTTTTCAATCAATTATTGTAGCCTAATGTAAAGGATGGTCCCATATTATAATGGGGGAGGTATATAAATGTATATGACATTCTATTGAATTGGAAGATCTAGAAAGATTTATAAAAAAATCAAATTAAGATGATCTTCTGGTGTCACAATATACCTGTGCACAGTATTAGGGTCTCATAACCATGGCCATCTGTCCCCAATAATAAATAGAACTGGATGTTTAAAAAGCAGTTCAAAAGGCAAATGGATGTTACCAATCAAAAGCCATGGTACAAAATCTTGGGTCTTACAGCATCTGGAAAGAAAGTAAGGTTTTCCATCTATTTTATATAACAATATGGACATAAAGAGGGAAATTTAATATATAACATTACCAATAAAATAGAAAGAATAGCCCCCAGCCAAGTGACCACCACAGGATTAAGGAAGAAGAAGCGGTAATTGACATCCATTAAATATGCAATTTTTAACCCAGCCTTTGTATTATCATGGCCTCTCAGAACATTGTGGCAGCATGTCTCACCAGGACCAATGTGGAACTGTCTCTGTCCTAAAGGGTCCCAAATGCAAATATGGCATTACAATGTCATCGCTTAGCAACAGCCCTGAAGAATTTTTGCTGGTTTTTATTCTGCCCTAAATTCCTGTTGAAAAATAAGAAATCGTATATATAATTTTTGCATTGTTAGCCGTGCACACATACATAAGAGGAGCGGAATAGGTATCGCTGGGAGACACATGAAGACATCAGCAATACTGCTAAGGGGAAATGCTGGACGGCGACACTGTACAGCAAATACATGGCCGAGAGCAGCAACTTGTACATGTAGGGAAATCGCACATTCACACTAAGAAAAAAAGCAGTAATGCTCCTGGATGTTTGGGAATGTTGTGCGAAGTTCTGAAGTAATGATAATATAATGTATATTCAGAGATCATCACCACAGAACTCCAATGGCACTAAGGGCTGGCATTACGGGCTTATTTACGGGGTGGTCTCAGCATCCACATTTGCCTTTGTCTTTGTCCTCATTTAACTGCTCAGTAGAGCTATGGCCATTGGACCGGACCACCCCTTGAGGTATCCAAGACTTGTCCACACACCGTTCCATCCGCTTCATGATCAGATCCAGTAAAGTATCCACTGCTTTATTCACATTGGTTCCATCTGCGGCACTTGTCTCAAAATATGGGATTCTGCCAAGAAAAAAAAACCAACAGTTAGGTTAACAGACAGCAGACAACTTTGTTATTGGGCGCATCTACCTCCTGGATTATCAGCAGTGACCCAGAGATGTTAAAGGGAATCTGTCACCAGGTTTGGCCAATACGAGTTACTGCCACCGACTTTCAGAGTTTATCTACAGCATTCTATAATGCTGTAGATAAGCCCCCGATCCGACCTAAAAGAGAAGAAAAAGAACTTATTATACTCACCTGCAGGGCGGTCCAGTTCGATGGGTGTCGCAGGTCCGGGTCCAGTACCTCCAATCTTCTTGCGATGCTGCCCTCCTGCTTACTTCATGGCTCCCCGGCATCGGGCTCCTGCGCAGGCATACTTATCTGCCATACTGAGGGCAGAGCAAAGTACTGCAGTGTGCAGGCGCTGGGCCTCTCTGACCCTTCCTAGCACCTTGCGCACTGCAGTACTTTGCTCTGCTCTCAACAGGCAGATAAGTATGCCTGCACAGGACCGCGATGCTGGGGAGCCATGAAGTAGGCAGGAGGGCGGCATCGCATGAAGATGGGAGGCGCCAGACCAAGACTGGCGACACCCATCGGACCGGACCGCCCCCAGGTAAGTATAATAAAAGTTAATTTTCTTCTCTTGCCAGTCAGATTGGGAGCTTATCTACAGCATTATAGAATGCTGTAGATGGGCAGTGGCCATAACTCGTATCGGCCAAACCTGGTGACAGGTTCCCTTTGAAGAGAATCTGTCAGCAGGATTTTGTAAATTAAAGACATGGCTGTAAGGGCCCCCGATTTAATACTGATTATATTGATACCTTTAGTGAAGAAACCCGCTTTGTGGTTCTTCTCTAATGACCATCTGAAGTTTTCTGCCAATTGGATTTCGGCGCACAGTGGCTGCACTGTAAACGGGGTCTTGTATTTCCTGTCTGCGATTCCCCAGCCTGTCACCTTGAAGAGGAGACTTCTAATGGAATAGGTAGGCAGAGGGGCTGGTTAACCAACAGAAAGGAGAAAGACCAGGGTGCAGCCCGGACCCTGGGGACCGAAATCTAGTTAGCAGAAATCTTCACATGGTCATTAATGAAGAACACAGCAGATCTCGCCAAATTAATGTCACTACAGCCATATCTTTACCTTACATTACAAACTCGTGCTGACATGTTCTCTTTGACCTGACAGAACAAAAATAAGCATCATCTTTTTATTGAGAGTTCTGTAGTTGGCCGTTCTTATTAGTTGGGAGATTTTTGAATTACCTACATTAGAAACATCATCTTCCCATGCTGTATAAACCCAGTAGGAATTGGTGGAGGAGAGGAGTTTCCCTATATCTACAATTGTACTGCGCTTCCAATATATTGAATCTACCACGGCCGCACACATGCGCATGTTGTAAAATGTAACAGCACTTTCAGGTAACCTGTGTACACACAAGAGGTTTAAGACTTATAACACATTAATTGTATGTCCACACGGAGTCTTTTGTAGAGTTTTCGGAGCAGAAGCTTTAAGAATTTTTGTGCAAATACCCTTAGTGGCTTTCCTCCATGCAGTCTCTAGAAACTATAACAATTTCATCTAGTGTTCTATGGTCTAAGCTTTTATAGGCAGCAAGTGTAATTTCATCCTTTGCTGAAGACAGAGCTGAGGGGTTTTTTGAGAATGATCAGTGGAAGGAAAAAAAAGTGATTGATTTTTATCAATGACTCATTACATTATTGCGCCACAAGGGGGTGCTAAAAATGTAATATTTGCAAGTATTTAGAATGGCTACAGCTATAAGCCACTTAACAAGGTTCATCCACTACCTAGACAACCCCTCTTAAAGTAGTACCCCATGTAAAGTAAAAACAGCATAGTCAGCTCCCGTACTAGCAGTGTCGGTGCAGGGTCTCCCATGACATTGTTATGCCACGTGAGCCCTGCAGCCAATCAATGGTCACTATTGGGCTCCATGCTCCCAAACCCCTGAGACGGAAGGTAGATAAGCGGAAGAAGAGAACACACTAGCCGCAAACAGGCTGCAGGGCTCGTGTGCCATAACAATGCCATGTGAACTTCGGCAGACCCTGTGCCAACTGAATCATCTCCTGTACCTGGAACGTGGATGGTGCAAGAGGTGATTACCGGTTAGTTTTCCATTTACCACAAGGAGTACTTGGCGTTGCCAGGTAGTGGACAACCCCTTCAAAGAAGATGAATTATCTAAATAGCGTTTTCACGCGTACCACTACTCCAACTCTTAGCCGATTAAAGCAAAAGGAAAAAAAAATAGAAATACACTGCAGTTTTGCAAAAATGTGGAAAAAAAAACAAAAACTGTTTTGCCACAGTTTTAGAAAGGCAAAAAAAAATTTCCGCAAATTTCTGCATATTGTGGCAAAAAAAGACACAAACCGGCCCGTGAGAGTACACCTTTACAACATGCCTGTATTATTTTCTAGAACCACTGAATGAGTTTAGAAGCTGAAGAGAACTGACGTGATCACCTAAATGTTACCCCCCAATACTCCCACAAACATGGGCTAAATAAAAAGGCTGTTTGCTATCATTTTGTTGATCTTTAATGCAAAGAAAAACATCTGATCCTGTATTGCCTGAATGTAATAAGCTGTACACATAGCATTGTGCGCGCCAGTCATGGGCTTCCCACCGAACAGTGAAAGTGAACAATTACAGGAAGGAAACTGCTCACCCATATTTCTCTGCAAATTCCTTTGCCTCTTCTTCCTTAACTGCTCTCTGATCCTCCAGGTCGCTTTTATTTCCACACATCACAATGTCTGGGTTTTCACAATATGCATGGATTTGCAACTGGCCTATGAAATAAAAAGAATACATAAATGGTAGGCTTGTGTTCAGCTTAAAAGCACCACGCCAACAGTTTTTTTTTCTTCTAAAGTGGGGCTTCTAATCCAAGTTCCTGCTCCTAGTATTATACTCACCTGCCGCTGTCTTCTGCTCTTCCTGGGGTTGCGCTGGTCCCGCTCCGCCATCTTGTGACTGCAACTTCTGACAGGCTGGGCGTCAGAGGTAATGGTCACATACTAAGTCTATGAGCCCCTTTCTGGCTCTCACAGACTTACAATGAGAAGGGACGTCCGACTTGCCCAGCAATCACTGGAATGATCAAGCAATGATGCCCGGAGCGGCACCGATAACAGATGAAGGCAGCGGCTGGTGAGTATAATACTAGGGACACATACTAGCTTAAATAAGCAATACCACTCTAGCGGTGAAAAACAAAACAAAAAAACAAACAGACAAAAAAAAACAACATGAGTGCTCTCATTTTCCATTTTCAGAAGCTATGGAACATTGACCATTAGCATGGTTATGCCGCTGGTCTGAACTGAGCGCTCTGCCAGGGTCCTAGCAGAGACTGATTTCCCTCTGCAGCATGAGGAGAAGCACATGAAGACTAAAGCTTACTGGATGCAGCCATCTTCAAAGCGGAGCTTTTAGGATCCGAGCATGGAGCTTGCTAGCGCTCCTTACCTAGATAACTGGACACTCAGACTGCAGGGTGGCCGGTAACCTGGGCAACAAGCAGTAAACTAGAGAATAAGCAATCACTGAATGAAACAATCCTCCCTTCTTGAGAATTGAGAGGATTTTTAACAAGATTTAAATTGCAAACTTTTTTCAATTTAACCATTTAACAACTTGAAGCACCCTTTTTAAAAAAGATCGACATCGTCAAAAGGCTTAAAATGCTTGTTAAATGCATGTATGTTTGGCTTAAAATAGTGTCTACAAGTTTGAAAATTATTTTTAGCCAAAAAAAAAAAAAAAAGTCTTTTGAAGGTGTCCATAACTTTTAAAAGAGCTTAACTGGGACTTATCTATTGCTATGGGCCCAAGAACTTACAGGCAGGTAGTTAGGCCGGGACTTGAACATATTTTTCGAGCACACCGAAGACAGTCTTAGCACCCGAGCATGCGCAAATGAGAAATTATCCGGGCATGTTCACTCATCATTCACTCACTCATCACTCTAGGGGAGAAAATTAACTTAAGGCTATGTGCACACGTTCAGTTTTTTTTGCGTTTTTTTTCGTGCTAAAAACGCTATAAAAACTCATTAAAAACGCATACATTATGCATTCTATCATTTAGAATGCATTCTGCATGTTTTGTGCACATGGATGCGTTTTTTTCTGTGAAAAAAACGCATCGCGGTAAAAAAATGAGCATGTTCATTATTTTTGCGGATTTTCTGCGTTTTTCCCACAATTGTATGCATTTGGGAAAAAACGCACAAAAAACGCACCAAAAACGCATGAAAAACGTGGTAAAATCGCGGTAAAAACGCATGCGGATTTCTGGCAGAAATGTCCGGTTTTTGTCAGGAAAATTTCTGCAAGAAATACTGACGTGTGCACATACCCTTAGTCCCACTGCAGCATTCGGGTTTCAGTGATGGGCGTTAAGGTCAGACAGGTTAGCAAGGATATTATCCTGCAGATTAACAGCTTTTTTATGGCGACAGATTCACTTTAAGAGAAAATATACTTTGAAATCCAGCCCCGGTCCGCTTTTCCCAGTACCACAGCTGCCCAGTAACAGATTTTTCCATTTGTACACAAGAGGGAGAAACCAGCCAGTCAGTCAATCACCTGCAGCAGCAATGAGAAGAACTAACTGGGGGGGCGTAGCCAGCCTAGCGTCATCTCCCGCTATGGTCTCTGGTTGGATCTGGACGCGGTTTAGGCAGCATTAAACGCCTTAAACCTTCCGTTAAGCCAAGCCTGTCGATTGGGCCCTCCACAACAGTCACAGTCTCATGGGAAAATTAAGTGTCCACTGTCCACCAATGGGAAAGGAGACGCCTAGCTAGGTTTTTAAGTATTTAATCCACAAAACAAAATAGAAAAAAATTGGAGAAGTAAAATGTCAAGTATGTGATATGACAATCTAGTGTGGTTGGAATGTGATTCTTTATAGGTCTTATTCCAGCACAGAGGCATCACAACCCTTGTGATAGAGATTACTTTTAAAAGCACAAATGAGGTGAAAGTTCTGTTCTGTTTGTGCTGCCGTTTCCATAACTAATAGTCAGTTCTTGATCTTGGGTGGGAATCAAAACTCCCTCTAAGACAGCACTGTGTTTGCACAAGAGGAGGGTGTAACAAGTTATTTGCTAGATGAAATACCACAGGTCTTGTTAAGCTTCCCTTAACAAACAAAATATGTAGATAGAGTAGCCGTTGCAAACAGAACAAAGTTTCACACTAACTAGTAAATGGCTTGGAAGGTTAACCTTTAGTAAACCGATACTTAAAGGGGTTGTCCGGGCCAAATCGATAAGTCTGTAGCCACTTTCTGTGAGTACAGACTTATGAATCCCCCCCAGCACACGCACTGTGCACCGTAAGTATTTGCTGATTTCTGAGCTGGGACTGAACAGTATGTATGTGTTATACATACTCCCGGCCAAAGCCCGTATAGTGGGCACGGCCTTGTTCCATAGACTGCACCCTCTAGTCGGCCACACCACTATTCGGGGTGCAGCCAGGTTAAATACAAGTGTATAGCGCGAGGCCGCACCTACAAGTCCGATAATGTTCAGGGGTATGTATAACGTATACATACCCTCCAGTCCCGGCTCAGAAACCAGCAAATCACTGCAGCGCACAAAAGTAGTCTTCTCAGCGTGCCTCAGGAGATCAGCCATGAGCCCCCTTCCTTGTCCTGTGCCTAGCTGCAAGACAACTTACTACGGCTGGACAAATAATTCCTTCATGCCCAAGCTTTTTTTCAACTTCCTGACAAGGCCAATTTATTCAATTCTGACCACTGTCACTATGTGGTAACAACTCTGGAATGCTTCAGTTGATCCCACTGACTCAGATTGTTTTTTTGTGACATTTTACTTCAAGATAGTGGTAAAATTTATTTGTTGTGACGGTTTATCCGTGAAAAATTTAGCAAATTTCAAACTATACATTTTTATGCCCTTAAATCAGAGATGTTTCACACAAAATAGTTACCGTAATAACATTTACAGACATGCCTAATCTATATCAGCACAATTTTTTGAAACCATTTTTTGTTAGGAAGCTATAAGGGTTAAAAGATGTTTATAATAAATTTACAAAACCACTTATTTTTTTCTGAGGGACCACATTACATTTTAAGTGACTACACCTCAATTAATTCATCAATGGTGCAGTGATCATAATGACACCACAGGTGTGTCACAGAATTTTATACCATTGGGCAGTGAAGAAAATATAAATTACATTTTTACCACCAAGATTGTGCGTTAGCCCTAAATTTAACATTTTCATACTGGGAAATGGTAAAAATTGCATCAAAACTTGTCCTACAATTTCTGCTGAATGTAGAAATACCCCATATATGGCTGTACAGTACTGCTTAGCCACACTGAGACTCTGAACGCACGGAGCGCCATTTGCCTCCTGGAGCGCAGAATTTTCCTAGAACTGTTTATGGACTCCATATACAGAGCCCCTAATTGCTAGAAGAGCAGAGTCCCTCCCTCAAGTGACCCCATTTTGGAAATTATAACCCTTTGGGAATTTATCTACAGGTGTAGTGATGATTTCCACTCCATGGGTGTTTTCCAGAAACAAGCAGTAGTTCATGTTGCTGAGTGAAAATTGCAAACTGCCACTGTAGTGACCAGTACGTTGTAGTGACCAGTACATTATGCCAAGCTCATGGTTCTGGAGACGCATACCTGTAATTTAGGCGGGCTCTCATCACCACAGAAATGCCAAACATGTGGGCGGTAAATGTGCTTTAGGCAAATTGTGGGGCTCATAAGAAAGTGGGCATTTGGATTTGGGTGTGCAGAATTTACCGAATTTCTTTTTTTTTGGTAGGAGTCATGGCGCTTTTCCAGAGACTTCGTACTACCAGTAATAGGGAAATCCACCAATATTTCCATTGACAGATGATAGACCTGAGCGGGGGACTTTTAGTGAGTTGCATTGAAACTTTTATTGGGAACATTTCACATAAAACTTAGGATCACATTTATCCAGCGCTCTACACTGAGCACTTACTTTAAAGTTTCTATCTAAATCTCTGAGTGACTTGACAGATGAAACCCCCCAGGGATCCATTAACTTTAATGAGTCAGCAAAGTTACCCTGGACTCTGTTCAGCGCTGTCATCTTCAGAAATGCACAAAACTGTGGTCGACCGCGCTTTTACGCTTACCTAAAAAAAAAAAAAAAAAAAAAAAAAAAAAACAGACACTGCCTGATCACAGGTCCTATGGTGTCCAAAGTGCCTTCATCTCCCTCATTATAGGGTATCTCCCACCAGGGGTTCTGTCTGAATCACTTGTTTCAGAGATTTACACAAACCCCGATGTAAGCACTCAGCGTAGAGCACAGGATAAGGCCGGCGTCACACTTGCGAGTTTTACGGACGTAAGAGCGCAGAAACTACGTCCGTAAAACTCGCAAAAAATACGGCACAATTATTCTCTATGCCCCTGCTCCTATCTGCCGTATTTTACTGATCAGTATTATACGGCTTTCTACGGCCGTAGAAAATCGCAGCATGCTGCGTTTGTCACCGTATTGCGCAAATAAAACGCCAATGAAAGTCTATGGAAGCCCCAAAAATACGGATTACACACGGACCAGCAGTGTGACTTGCGAGAAATACGCAGTGCTGTTACAGAGAAAAGCCGGTAATTCAGTGCTGTGTACAGTAAAATCACACTGACAGCTTACAGTAGAATAGGTAGAATAAATATGTACACATAGAATAGGTGTGTGTGTATATATATATATATATATATATATATATATATATATATATATATATATGTATATATATGTATATATATATATATATATATATATATATATATATATATATATATATATATATATATATATATATATATATATATATATGTCAGTGAGACACATATATGTATATATATTCTTACTTCATTCAGCCGCGATATAGCAAAAAGCCGGTAATTCAATTACCGGCTTTTGCTTTCTCCTTCCTAAAACCCGACATGATATGAGACATGGTTTACATACAGTAAACCATCTCATATCACCATTTTTTTTGCATAATCCACACTACTAATGTTAGTAGTGTGTATCTGCAAAATTTGGCCGTTCTAGCTCTTAAAATAAAGGGTTAAATGGCGGAAAAAATTGGCGTGGGCTCCCACGCAATTTTCTCCGCCAGAGTAGTAAAGCCAGTGACTGAGGGCAGATATTAATAGCCTGGAGAGGGTCCACGGTTATTGGCCCCCCCCTGGCTAAAAACACCTGCCCCCAGCCACCCCAGAAAAGGCACATCTGGAAGATGCGCCTATTCTGGCACTTGGCCACTCTCTTCCCATTCCCGTGTAGCGGTGGGATATGGGGTAATGAAGGGTTAATGCCACCATGCTATTGTAAGGTGACATTAAGCCTAATTAATAATGGAGAGGCGTCAATTATGACACCTATCCATTATTAATCCAATTGAATGAAAGGGTTAAAAAAAAAACACACATTATTAAAAATTATTTTAATGAAATAAAAACAAAGGTTGTTGTAATATTTTATTTAACGCCCAATCCAATCACTGAAGACCCTCGTTCTGTAAAAGAAAAAACATAATAAACCAACAATATACTTACCTTCCGCAGATCTGTAAAGTCCAACGATGTAAATCCTTCTGAAGGCGTTAAAACATTTTGCAGCAAGGAGTTCCGCTAATGCAGGCTGCTCCTTGCTGCAAAACCCCGGAGAATGAAGCTAAATATAGGTCAATGATCTATATTTAGCTTAATTTGCGGTGAGGCGCCCTCTGCTGGCTGTTCATAGATTGTGGGAACTCTGACGCTAGTGTGAAAGAAGCCTTACCACCATCGTTGTCAGTTTCCCTTTTGTACAATAATGTTTATTCTGATGTAATAATCACATACCAAGAATCTTAAAATAAGCAGTCATGCAAGCCATAGAGCCTAATATAGAACTCAAGCACTCTGATCACAATGATCCCCCCAGATACCACCTTGAAGAAACAACCAGAATAAGGAGCACTTACTTATCCAATTCCTGGCATTCAAGAAGCTCTGCTCATTTGTTAAGTCAAAAAGTAAGAGGAATCCCATAGCATCCCTGAAGAAGGCAGTGGTGAGGCTGCGAAACCTGAGAAAGGGGAAAAAGGGTGAGGAGAGCGTGAAATACTTAGTATGGAGCTTGTCGAAGCAAATGTGTTGCTATACTGACAATACAAATTCCACCTGCCTCAAAAGTTAATTTCCAGTTTATCAAGTTATCATTTCCTAAAACTCAAGCATGGAAAATTACCAACAACAAGCCTTGTACATGGATACAAATGTTCGGTACCCAGCATATCAAACACAGCAGCAGGATGGACAATACATTTATATAGATTGTAATTCTTATCCATATATAACTTGTGATGAACATTATTGGTACCTTTATTACTTTTTACTATAAAAATCCAGTATTTCAGAAATAGGTCTATATGTACAGACTACGTAATAGAGTATTTCAAAAGCATTTCCAAAACACATTTAGCAAAAAAATTGATATGTTTTTATACACCAAGTCATTTAAAAAAAAGAAAACACTACAGTATAATAATAATATGGATATGAGTATATGCACCCATCTCTAATACTTGGTTGCACAACCTTTGGCAATAAATGACAGCATGTGTACATTTTTGTAGCTTTGGGCACTTGCCTGCTGGTAGTTTCTTCCACTATAAGGGCACAATGTCTTTCAAGTGGGTTATCTGTAACCTGCCTAAAAAAAAACCGCTAAACACCAAAAATGGCTTGCTGCTCACATATTCAGGTTTTTGAGCCTTTTTTTTTTTTTTAAACAGCTTGAGGATTCTATAGCCACCTAGCGGTTAAAAGAAGTGACCTGACCATTCTCCAGCCGGTTTCAGCTTGGTAGCTGCTCATTGATTGCATATGTCATATGAATAAAAAAAAACTGCCAGCCTTAAAACCACCGCAAATAGTCACAGAAAAGAAACCCCCCCCCCCCCGCACAAACCAATCACTACCTCTACAGGCAGGAAAACCCTTTTTTGAGGATCCACTTTTTTTATACATTTATACATTGTGGTATTTAACTAGCAGACTCTAATCATCAATTGTTAACTTTCTAGTGCTGCTATAATCTACTCAATTTTCAATATTCTATAATTTTATCTGTTCCCAATGTATTGCATCATCTTCTTGTTCCCCGTGTATTTGCTCCAACCCTCACCCACATTTTTATATTTTCTATTGTATTAATAAAGAATAATATTTTTTAATAATCAGGTTGTAAATTCGCTCATTCTTCTCTGTCCTCTATATGTATTGCCGATATGCCTTTCAACATCTCTATGTTACACATCTAATGGCACATATGGTATTATCCCATATTATACATTAAGAAACCTTTTATTGCCATTTTGACTTAACGATGTGTATTGTTTTTTGGAGTTTGTAACTAAAGGAAGGAAAACCTGTAGAGGTAATATTCGTTTTGTATGAATAAGTCTTCTCAAGAAGAGACCAAGCTCAAAGATCTCAGCAAGCAGTGTCCCCTACATAAGAAACCTCATTCTCTGCTAAAATGCAGAGTCCTCAGAGAGAAGTCTCTAGAAGACGGCAAGGGTTTCCTCAAAGAAAACATTTGCTTCAGATGCTGCACTAAAACATTGTACTTCACCAGGAACAGTGAAGAAATGTGTGAAATGCACAGAATGTGGTAGCATAGAGCATAATAGTAGAAAACACCTCCGGCACTAAAAAACAGATATTTCTTGGGAATATTTGGAAATATTCCCAATAAATATCTTTTTTGAGTGCTGGAGGTGTTTTCTACTACCGTGTATTGTTTTTCCTTCTGAGCACCTACACTCATTGAATTGAATGCAAAAGCTTTTGATTGCTTCTAGAATAGAGCACAACGCAGCTTTACAACCTGGAACACCATCACGGGCATCGTCGCAAGCTGAGGTACGTGACAGAAAGCAGATAGACACCGACAGACACGCCACTAGTCACCTCTCAGCGTACAGAGATTTGTAGAGGACTTGTAGGAGGAAGGTCTAGCTCAAATACCTGCCTGGTCAGTCTATCTGGCAGGCCACCAGGAATAAGCAATCAAGACATTTTTCAATCCTAGATGATCAAAGCAACAGGGTTTTAGCCAAGTCCTTCTTTGACATATTAGTGATTAGCAAATATACTCGCTACTCGAGATTTCCCGAGCACGCTCGGGTGTCCTCCGAGTATTTTTTAGTGCTCGGAGATTTAGTTTTCTTCGCCGCAGCTGGATGATTTACAGCTACTAGCCTGCTTGATTACATGTGGGGATTCCCTAGCAACCAGGCAACCCCCACATGTACTTATGCTGGCTAGTAGCTGTAAATCATTCAGCTGCGGCGATGAAAACTAAATCCCTGAGTACTTAAATACTTGGAGGACACCCGAGCATGCTCGGGAAATCTCGAGTAACGAGTATATGCGCTCATCACTAATGTTTATCACTGCAGGCACTGGTTCTTCCAACTCTTTGAAGACTTTTGTGCAGGTACTGTAGAGATGGCGGAGAGGAAAGCAACCAGGTTCGAAGTGGAGTCTATAGATGGTCAGACCTGCTTAACCCTGCTGACTATTTGAGTGCAAACAGATTCCTGACTACAGGTACGAGATACCTACACCGGAGGTAGTGGCACACCACCCCCATCTGAAGCATAAAGCCCACCTAATACCCGAACTTGACCCAGAAGTAGAGGAGTGAATATTTCAATATTTGGTTCAGATTACGATCGCTGTATTTGCAATATTCGCCGAACATAGCCGAACACCACTGGAAGTCAATGGAGTACAGATGAATGAATATGTTCGGAAATGATCCATCAAATTCGGCACGAATATGGCACATTCGGATTCAGCGATCCTTTTCAGAACATATTCGTTCAACTCTAATTACAAGTCCATAAGGCTAGAGGACAAATCAATGGCCTCCAGAATGCTTTGTATGCCCAGAGACTTTGCCTTGGATGGATCATTATTGGAGAAATCTGTCTAGGAGGAGCACACCAGCCGGCTTCAGTCAACAGTATGCTCACTAGTACACTTGAAAATTGATGTCAGTCACTCTTACAGCCATTTCAGAATAGTTTCCTGGTAAAAGAATTGCCGCACAGTGCTCCTCTGCTTTATCCTTTCGCAGACCCTTCCAGTGAAGACCGCGCTTCTGATGGTGAGCAAGATCACACGGGGTGCACAGTTTTCCACAGGACAAGATAATACAACAGGGTCGCAATGTCCATAGAAGATGGACTGTTCTTAGACTTCATGGATCAAGAAATTGTAAAGGGGAGTCAAAGTCGGGTTGCACCTTTACCATTTAAACCCCAGAGACAATGCTTACTCAATAACAGAACTCGTCTACAGTCGATTTGTCTCCCTCAAACTTCGGAGGGCATCAGAAACAAGAGAAAAAGAAGTTATTGATCATGCTGCTAATGTAGATCTGAAAGGAACCACATAATCCCAAATTGAGCAACAAAAACCTGAAAATTGCTCAGAAAATATCCAGTTACAATCTAAAGATAAGAATGCGTCTACAGAGGGAACAACAGTCTGTGGAGGATGTTAAAAAAGGAGAACCATAGGAGTATTTTAAAAATCGTATACAAAATCTTTATTAGACACTACAGCCCATTAAAAAACATACATGCAAAGTGCAATATAAGGACACCAATTGGTGGCACTCCGTAATATATCAAATCACAATTATCACAAAACAGTCTATGTAACCCCGCAAGAGTGAAAACCCTATGTAACTAATGCCCTTCCCCTCAAATATCCATACCTCATATAGAGCTGGCAACTATTACATTATAAATGTAAATAGATCACATATCCATTTCTATCTATCCAGTTTATCTCTTGTCAAAATGTGGATCTCCGGTCAGGCCATAATTCACTTGTTGCATTGAAATTACAGTCATCACAAACACATTAAAAATGAGCTAGGGTCATCTTACCAGGTGCTGAAGCACACCACAAAACCAGTGACAACCCCGACGCGCGTTTCGCTGCTATACCGCCATGCTTTCTCAACGGGACATGGATGGTGGTTACATGGAGCACTAGAGGGATTCATGCCAATGTGAAACTACGGGCAGTCATGTTTACTTGTATGTCCATCAGAGCTGTACATATCGAAGTAATTGAATCCATGGATACTTCAAGTTTCATAAACACACTGATGTTTCATTGCCAGAGGCCTAGTGAAGGACATTCTCTCTGAGAGGCACAAATTATGTTGGAGCAGTAAAGGATTTTCAAATTCCTTCCAACTTAGACAATAGCAATGTGGAAAGATACTTAAGTGAGCAATGAGGTCCTCCTTGACCTTGCTCTTATAGAGCCCTGATTTATTGCCTGTGCAGCTTACAACAGGAGTTGAAATCAAATCACAACTCAATGTCTCCAGCGCAGTTTTAATTTTTTTCATGTTATATGTGGTTTCTATGTCACTTTCTGAACAAACGTTCATTGATTCTTTCGATTTCCCTCTTTCCACCATGTTCTGCAAGATGTTTGACTGTTCCATGAGTAGCAAACTTTTTGATCCCATTTCAATCTAAAGCTGGGATGCCAAAATCTTTGGAGATTCTCTTCATTTTAGATTGTGAGAAAAGCATTTATGTAAGTATAGAAGTCAAGGCATCTGAGGAGTTTGCCAGAGGTGGAAGCAGCTTTGGAATTACCATTTCCTTATTTTTTTTGCATCTGAGACAAAGGGAATGTCACATTGATTATAAAAATGGTCATGGACCAAAACTGAATGAAAATCAGATAAAAGTCACTGATCAAAATTGATACACTTGTCAAAAAACCTCATTCAGGACTACAATGGTAGGCTGAGATAATGCAGTGCACTAAATAAGTGGATTATCATCATTATAGGACAATGGAAAAAAAAATATTTGACATCATCCCTCCTAAGCCATCTAGATGGGCATTCAGGTAATAAAAGGTTGAATAAAATAATATAATGAATCACGCTAAAGAGTCTGGTGCCAGGAGAAAACACCAGGAGGCAGAGGCTAGAAGTGCTCTATCACACAAAATACTAAACACCTCATTTACATGTGAATTACCAAGCAAATTGCACAGAAATAAAGCAACAGATACAACATATAAAGTTGGCTGCTGAGGGATTTAGCCTTCAAAAGATCCACATGCCCATATATGCAGTTTGGGGAATAGATGTTACTGACATTTCCTTTATCCACTTAAAGGGAACCTGTCACCAGACCACCACCTTTCAGGCCTGATATACAGCATTCTATACCTGCCCTCAACCCGACCTGCAAGACAAGAAAAAGACCTTTTATTATACACCCCTGCCTTCCGGTCTGTCCAAGGGGTGTCGCTGGATTTGTCCGATGCCTCCTTTTTCTTGAAAAGCCTTCCTCCTTCTTGTGGAGGACACATCCCTATGTCATCCACACAGTCTCCCAAGCACTGCACTCTTGCACAGGCATACATCTCTTCCCTGACTAGGGAAGAGTAAAAGTACCTTCACACAACGATTTCGTTAAGGATATCGTTGCAACATCACGCTTTTTGTGACGTAGCAACGATCCCGCTAACGATATCTTTATGTGTGACAGCGACCAACGATCAGGCCCCTGCTGGGAGATCGTTGGTCGTGGGGAATGATCAGGACCTTTTTTTGGTCGCTGATCACCCGCTGTCATCGCTAGATCGGCGTGTGTGACGCCGATCTAGCAATGTGTTCACCTGTAACCAGGGTAAACATCGGGTTACTAAGTGCAGGGCCACGCTTAGTAACCCGATATTTACCCTGGTTACCATTGTAAAAGTAAAAAAAAAAAAAAACAGTACATACTCACATTCCAATGTCTGTCACGTCCCCCGGCGTCAGCTTCCCTGCACTGTGTCAGCGCCGGCCATAAAGCAGAGCACAGCGGTGACGTCACCGCTCTGCTTTACGGCCAGCGCTTACACAGTGCAGGGAACTTAAAGTACTTAAAGTACTGCAGTGTGCATGCCCCAGGGCTCTTTGACCTTTCCCAGTGCATACTTGCAAGTCGAGTTGGGAGCATATATATAGCATTATAGAATGCTATATATCAGCCCTGAAAGGCGGTGGTCTAAACTCATATCAGTCAAACCTGGTGACAGGTTCGCTTTAAAAGGGTTTCCAAGTTTGGCACAAAAGTCAACAGCTTTCAGCTATCTGGTGCCGAGGGCGGGCAGTTAGGTCATTCCAAGTATTGATATGCATACTTCTGTCCACTTTCCAACTAGAAGTGTGTAACCTATCTTGATACAAGTGAGCTGAGCTAGGCAGCACGTCTTGTTGGAAAGTGACCTGAAGTATGCATATCGCATACACAGTCACATAGTAACAGTTATTAGGGTTGAAGGAAGACTATAAGTCCATCTAGTTCAACCCATGGCCTAACCTAACATGCCCTAACATGTTGATCCAGAGGAAGACAAAAAAAAACCGATGTGGCAAAGAGTAAGCTCCACATTGGGGAAAAAAAAATTCCTTCCCGACTCCACATATCAATCAGACTAGTTCCCTGGATCAACACCCTATTAAGGAATCTAGTACATATACCCTGCAACATTATACTTTTCAAGAAAGGCATCCAGTCCCCTCTTAAATTTTAGAAATGAATAGCTCATTACAACATCATACGGCAGAGCGTTGCATAGTCTCACTGCTCTTACAGTGAAGAATCCGCATCTGTTATGCTTCCTACCTTCTTTCCTCCAGACGTAGAGGATGCCCCCTTATCAGTGTCTCAGGTCTATGATTAAAAAGATAATCAGAAAGGTCTTTGTACTGTCGCCTCATATATTTAAACATTAAAATAAGATCACCCCTTAGTCTTCGTTTTTCCAAACTAAATAGCCCCAAGTGTAATAACCTATCTTGGTATTGCAGACCCCCCAGTCCTCTAATAACCTTGGTCGCTCTTCTCTGCACCCGCTCTAGTTCAGCTATGGTCTTTCTTATACACCGGATACCAGAACTGTACACAGTATTTTAAGTGTGGTCAAACTAGTGACTTGTATAGAGGTAAAATTATGTTCTCCTCATGAGCATCTATGCCTTTTTTAATGCATCCCATTAGTTTATTTGCCTTTGTAGCAGCTGCCTGACACTGGCCACTGAACATGAGTTTGTCATCCACCCATACACCCAGGTCTTTTTCATTGACGGTTTTGCCCAGAGTTTTAGAAGTAAGCACATAGTTATACATCTTATTACTTCTACCCAAGTGCATGACCTTACATTTATCCCCATTAAAGCTCATTTGCCATTTATGAGCCCAAGCTTCTAGTTTACATAAATCATCCTGTAATATAAAATTGTCCTCCTCTGTATTGATTACCCTGCAAAGTTTAGTGTCATCTGCAAATATTGAAATTCCACTCTGTATGCCCCCTACAAGGTCATTAATAAATATGTTAAAAAGAAGAGGGCCCAATACTGACCCCTGTGGTACCCCACTGCTAATCGTGACCCAGTCCGAGTGTGCTCCATTAATAACCACCCTTTGTTTCCTATCCCTGAGCCAGCTCTTTACCCACTTACACATATTTTCCCCTATCCCCATTATTCTCATTTTATGCATCAACCTTTTGTAAGGCACCGTATCAAAAGCTTTTGAAAAGTCCATATACACTACGTCCACTGGGTTCCCTTGGTCCAGTCCGGAACTTACCTCTTCATAGAAGCTGATCAGATTAGTCTGACATGAACGGTTCCTAGTAAACCCGTGCTGATACTGGGTCTCTTCAGATACTACAGTATAGCATTCCTTAGAATGCCCTCCAGGATTTTACCCACAGTAGAGGTTAAGCTTACTGGCCTATTATAGTTACCGAGTTCAGTTTTTGTCCCCTTTTTGAATATTGACACCACTTTTGCTATACGCCAGTCCTGTGGTACAGACCCTGTTATTATGGAGTCTTTAAAGATTAAAAATAATGGTCTATCAATACTCGGGGTGTATCCCATCCGGGCCCGGATATGTCAATTTTAGTGATTTTTAGACGCCGCCGCACTTCCTGCTGGGTTAAGCAGGTGACATTTAATGGGGAATTTTTGTTATCACTGATCATATTGTCTGCCATGGGATTTTCTTGTGTAAATACTGATGAAAAAAAGTAATTTAGCATATTGGCTTTTCCTCATCCACCATTTCACCCAGACTATTTTTAAGGGGGCCAACACTATCATTGTTTAGTTTCTTACTATTTATGTAGTTAAAGAATATTTTGGGATTATTTTTACTCTCTCTGGCAATGAGTCTCTCTGTCTCAATTTTTGCTGCCTTGATTTGCTTTTTACAGAATTTATTTAATTTTCTATATTTATTCAATGCCTCATCACTACCTACTTTCTTTAATTCTCTAAATGCTTTCTTTTTGTCACTTATTGCGCCCCTTACAGCTCTATTTAGCCATATTGGTTTCCTCCTATACCTGGTATGTTTATTCCCATACGGTATATACTGTGCACAGGTCCTATCCAGGATGCTAATAAACGTCTCCCATTTTCCTTGTGTATTTTTATGTCTCAGGATATCATCCCAGTTAATTGCACCAAGATCATCTCTCATCTGTTGGAAATTTGCCTTCCTGAAGTTTAGTGTCCTTGTAACCCCTCTACTACACATCTTATTAAAGGATACATGAAAACTTATTTTTTTGTGATCACTATTCCCCAAGTGACCCCCAACCCTTATATTTGCTATGCGGTCTGGCCTGTTGGTTAATATTAGATCTAGCAGTGCCCCCCTTCTTGTTGGGTCCTGAACCAGTTGTGAAAGGTAATTGTCTCTCATAGTTGTCAAAAACCGATTACCTTTGCTGGAACTGCAGGTTTCTGTTCCCCAATCTATTTCAGGGTAGTTGAAGTCCCCCATAATAATGACTTCTCCTGGAGTCGCAGCTTCATCTATTTGCTTTACAAGGATATTCCCCGTTGCTTCCATTATTTTTGGAGACTTATAACTAATCCCTATCAGTAATTTATTCTTTTTTCCCCCTCCCCTTATCTCCACCCACAGGGATTCTACATTTTTATTAGATTCACCTATATTATCACGCGGGATGGGTTTTAACCCCTTCAAGTCGCGGCCCTTTTTCATTTTTGCGTTTTCGTTTTCACTTCCCTCCTTCCCCGAGCCATAACTTTTTTATTTTTCCGTCAATATGGTCATGTGAGGGCTTATTTTTTGCGGGACAAGTTGTACTTTTGAACGACACCATTGGTTTTACCATGTCTTTTACTAGAAAACGGGAAAAAAATTCCAAGTGCGGTGAAATTGCAAAAAAAGTGCAATCCCACACTTGTTTTTTGTTTGGCTTTTTTGCTAGGTTCACTAAATGCTAAAACTAACCTGCCATTATGATTCTCCAGGTCATTACGAGTTCATAGATAAAAAATAACCTAGTCATGTTAGGTGTCTAAGTGGTGAAAAAAAATTCCAAACTTTGCTAAAAAAAAAAAAAAAAAAAGTGCCATTTTCCGATACCCGTAGCGTCTCCATTTTTCGTGATCTGGGGTCGGGTGAGGGCTTATTTTTTGCGTGCCGAGCTGATGTTTTTAATGATACCATTTTTGCGCAGATACATTCTTTTGATCGCCCGTTATTGCATTTTAATGCAATGTCGCGGTGACCAAAAAAACGTAATTCTGGCGTTTCGGATTTTTTTTTTCGCTACGCCGTTTAGCGATCAGGTTAATGCTTTTTTTTTAATTGATAGATAGGGCGATTCTGAACACGGCGATACCAAACGTGTATGTTTGATTTTTTTTTTATTGTTTTATTTAGGATGGGGCGAAAGGGGGGTGATTTAAACTTTTATATTTTTTTCATATTTTTAAAAACATTTTTTTTTTTTACTTGTGCCATGCTTCAATAGCCTCCATGGGAGGCTAGAAGCTGGCACCACTTGATCGGCTCAGCTACATAACAGCGATCATCAGATCGCTGCTATGTAGCTGAAATGCAGGTGTGCTGTGAGCGCCGACCACAGGGGGCGCTCACAGCAGGCCTGCATCAGTAACCATAGAGGTCTCAAGGACCTCTATGGTTACCTTCCTGATGCATCGCCGACCCCCGATCATGTGACGGGGGTCGGCGATGACGTCATTTCCGGCCGCCCGGCCGGATGCGGTAGATAAATGCCGCTGTCTGTGTTTGACAGCGGCATTTAACAGGTTAATAGCGGCGGGTGAATAGCGATTTCACCCGCCGCTATTGCGCGCACATGTCAGCTGTACAAAACAGCTGACATGTCGCGACTTTGATGTGGGCTCCCTGCCGGAGCCCACATCAAAGGGGGTGACACGGCATGCGCAGTACTAGTACGGCGCATGTCGTGAAGGGGTTAAGGATACATATAGACACACACCTTCCCCTCGCTTATCCGATCGGTCATTTTTGAACAGACTATAACCCTGCAAGTTAACAGCCCAGTCATGGCTCTCGTCCAGCCATGTTTCAGATATCCTCATCATGTCATAATTAGGTTCCCTTTAATGTTGTTGGAGTATGACACCCCCAAAATCGAAGGTGAGCTAAGCCCACCAGCATCAGTGGCTTATCTACAGCATTCTGGAATGCTGTAGATAAGCCCCCAATGTATCCTAAAGGATGAGAAAAAGAGGTTAGATTATACTCGCCCAGGGGCGGTCCCGGTATGATGAGCGTCGCAGTCCGGTCCGGGGCCTCCCGTCTTCTTACGATGACGTCCTATTCTTGTCTTCACGCTGCGGCTCCAGCACACTTTGTCTGTCCTGTTGAGGGCAGAGCAAAGTACTGCAATGCGTAGGCGCCGGGAAAGGTCAGAGAGGCCCGGCGCTTGCGCACTGCTGTACTTTGCTCCGCCCTCAACAGGGCAGACAAAGTACGCCTGTGTCGGAGCTGCAGCGAGAAGACAAGAAGAGAACATCATCTGATGAACATAGGAGGCGCCGAACTGGACCGCGACTCCCATCGGACAGGACAGGGACCGCCCCTGGGTGAGTATAATCTAACCTCTTTTTCTCATCTTTTAGGATACATCGGGGGCTTATCTACAGCATTCCAGAATGCTGTTGATAAGCCCCTGATGCTGGTGGGCTTTGCTCATCTTCGATTTTGGGGGTGACCGGTTCCCTTTAAGGCTACTTTCACACATCAGGTTTTTCGCATCGGGCCACCGGAACCAGTTTTTGAACAGAAATATTCTCTCTCTAATAATAATAATATGCATATTTTCACGTTATTTAGACAGTTTTGTTGTTAAAAAAATTTTTTTATCAAAACTGTGCCAGCGGCCACGCAGTAGCATCTATTGCGTTCTTATAGATGCTACAGCACAGGCGCCACCAGCGCCATTTTGAGAGAGAAAAAAAAAATTACACCTATTAGTGTAGCATCGGTGTAGCTAGACCCCCCCACCAGTATGGCACGTTTTATTCCTTACATGCAGTTCCTTCTTTGCAGCTACTTATTCACAACAGTCTATCAATGGTCTGCCTGTGGCATGATGGCAGTTGTAGTTTTGCAACAGGATGGAAAGCCACCGGTTGAGGACCACTTTTCTACATCCTGGATCCCAAAAGATCATAAAAATAAGTTTGGTTTATAAAAGAAAATTATTAAAAAGTAAAACCTAGAAACTAGATATGATGCAAAACTGTGGTGAGTATCCATACTACAAAAGGCACAACCATTGGGATTTTTATTTCACAACAGTGCTGAATACTCACCTTTCCTGACCTGCTGTGTCCCATAGCTGCAGGTGAACCCTCTGACCTCTGCCAGCAATTCCATCAGGACCATTTGAACGATATACCTGAAAAAAGAAAAAATGCGGAGAAACTAAGAAACAGAATGCTAGAGCAAGAGTCAGTGGATAATAATCAGCAGACCTATGCATCTATTGGGTTGTTTAGCTGAAGATACATCGGGAACTTGAATATCGGTCGTTAGAGACATGGAATCATAGACAAAGCACCAACAAGGAAGAAATAAAAAATGTAGAGAAGATAACAGCTCACCATTAATCAGATCTACTTCTACTGCACGAAAAGCCTCAGAGATCTCAGATCATCCAAGAGATGGAAAAAGATCTGGCATTCGCTTTGCTATAAAACAGACCGTCTATAACTTGCCTACACATTTGACCATGCGGTTCTACAGAATGTCCATTGCTACGATTAAGGATGGTATGGTCGGAAATACATAATAGGATGCATGTTAAATGCTGCTTGAATAAAGTACAAATTTCATCGTCAAAGTAAGTGCTGTAATTTTTTTTCATATCCTCTTTTGAACAGCACAAAATAAGAAATTCTTATATAGTGGCTAAATTCTATTGTACAAAAAGAAATGAATGCAAATGTTAAACAGTCTAACTGCATTTCCAGCAACTACTTACTATTAAACCAAAAGGAACACCCAGTCTATGCTTTACTATAAGGCTCTGAAAACTGTACTAACACTAGTCCTGGTGACAGACTTCCTTTACAACAGGTCGCTCAGCTTTCCCGATATCAGGAATAAAAACATTAAAGTACACTGTGTGCAGAATTATTAGGCAAGTTGTATTTTAGAGCATTATTTTTATTAATAATAATAATCTTTATTTTATATAGTGCCAACATATTCCACAGCGCTTTACAGTTTAACAATTTCAAACACAAAAGTCATAAGTAACAATGTTAACAATACAATAATTAAAGCAAAATAAGACAACCCTGCTCGTGAGAGCTTACAGTCTACGATATCATGTTTTTCTTGAATGATACCAACTTCTTCCAGTACCAGTGCTTGAAGAAGTTGTCTTCCAGAAACTGGCAGTAGGTCTGGGAGTTGAGCTTCACTCCATCCTCAACCCGAAAAGGTCCTACAAGTTCACATTTGATGATACCAGCCCATCCCAGTACCCCACCTCCACCTTGCTGGCGTCTGAGTCAGAGTGGAGCTCTCTGCCCTTTACTGATCCAGCCTCTGGCCCATCCATCTGGCCCATCAAGAGTCACACTCATTTCATCAGTCCATAAAACCTTTGAAAAGTCAGTCTTAAGATATTTCTTGGCCCAGTCTTGATGTTTTATCTTACAGTTAGGGCCAGAAATATTTGGACAGTGACACAATTTTCGCGAGTTGGGCTCTGCATGCCACCACATTGGATTTGAAATGAAACCTCTACAACAGAATTCAAGTGCAGATTGTAACGTTTAATTTGAAGGGTTGAACAAAAATATCTGATAGAAAATGTAGGAATTGTACACATTTCTTTACAAACACTCCACATTTTAGGAGGTCAAAAGTAATTGGACAAATAAACATAACCCAAACAAAATATTTTTTTTTTCAATATTTTGTTGCAAATCCTTTGGAGGCAATCACTGCCTTAAGTCTGGAACCCATGGACATCACCAAACGCTGGGTTTCCTCCTTCTTAATGCTTTGCCAGGCCTTTACAGCCGCAGCCTTCAGGTCTTGCTTGTTTGTGGGTCTTTCCGTCTTAAGTCTGGATTTGAGCAAGTGAAATGCATGCTCAATTGGGTTTAGATCTGGAGATTGACTTGGCCATTGCAGAATGTTCCACTTTTTGGCACTCATGAACTCCTGGGTAGCTTTGGCTGTATGCTTGGGGTCATTGTCCATCTGTACTATGAAGCGCCGTCCAATCAACTTTGCAGCATTTGGCTGAATCTGGGCTGAAAGTATATCCCAGTACACTTCAGAATTCATCCGGCTACTCTTGTCTGCTCTTATGTCATCAATAAACACAAGTGACCCAGTGCCATTGAAAGCCATGCATGCCCATGCCATCACGTTGCCTCCACCATGTTTTACAGAGGATGTGGTGTGCCTTTAATCATGTGAAGTTCCCTTTCTTCTCCAAACTTTTTTCTTCCCATCATTCTGGTACAGGTTGATCTTTGTCTCATCTGTCCATAGAATACTTTTCCAGAACTGAGCTGGCTTCTTGAGGTGTTTTTCTGCAAATTTAACTCTGGCCGGTCTATTTTTGGTATTGATGAATGGTTTGCATCTAGATGTGAACCCTTTGTATTTACTGTCATGGAGTCTTCTCTTTACTGTTGACTTAGAGACAGATACACCTACTTCACTGAGAGTGTTCTGGACTTCAGTTGATGTTGTGAACGGGTTCTTCTTCACCAAATTAAGTATGCGGCGATCATCCACCACTGTTGTCATCCGTGGACGCCCAGGCCTTTTTGAGTTCCCAAGCTCACCAGTCAATTCCTTTTTTCTCAGAATGTACCCAACTGTTGATTTCGCTACTCCAAGCATGTCTGCTATCTCTCTGATGGATTTTTTCTTTTTTTTCAGCCTCAGGATGTTCTGCTTCACCTCAATTGAGAGTTCCTTTGACCGCATGTTGTCTGCTCACAGCAACAGCTTCCAAATGCAAAACCACACACCTGGAATCCACCCCGGACCTTTTAACTACTTCATTGATTACAGGTTAACGAGGGAGACGCCTTCAGAGTTAATTGCAGCCCTTAGAGTCCATTGTCCAATTACTTTTGGTCCCTTGAAAAAGAGGACGCTATGCATTACAGAGCTATGATTCCTAAACCCTTTCTCCGATTTGGATGTGGAAACTATCATATTGCAGCTGGGAGTGTGCACTTTCAGCCCATATTACATATATAATTGTATTTCTGAACATGTTTTTGTAAACAGCTAAAATAACAAAACTTGTGTCACTGTCCAAATATTTCTGGCCCTAACTGTATGTGTCTTGTTCAAAGGTGGTCGTTTTTCAGCCTTCCTTACCTTGGCCATGTCCCTGAGTATTGCACACCTTGTGCTTTTTGTTACTCCAGTAACGTTGCAGCTCTGAAATATGGCAAAACTGGTGGCATCTTGGCAGCTTCATGCTTGATTTTCCTCATTTCATGGACAGTTATTTTGAGCCTTTTTTGCCCAACATGCTTCTCGCCACCCTGTTGGCTATTTGCCATGAAATGCTTGATTGTTCGGTGATCACGCTTCAAAAGTTTGGCAATTTCAAGACTGCTGCATCCCTCTGCAAGACATCTCACAATTTTGGACTTTTCAGAGCCCATCAAATCTCTCTTTTGACCCATTTTGCCAAAGGAAAGGAAGTTGCCTAATAATTAAGCACACCTTATATAGGGTTTTAATGTCATTAGACAACACCCCTCCTCATTACAGAGATGCACATCACCTGATTTACTTAATTGGTAGTTGGCTCTCAAGCCTGAACAGCTTAGAGTAGGACAACATGTATAAAAAGTATCATGTGATCAAAATACAACTTGCCTAATAATTCTGCACAGTGTAGTATCAGTGAGTTTTTTTCCCTAAATTGTTTTAACTATGTATGAGATAGAGTTCAAATATATTAAAATAATGATCATCATCTTCACCGTCTTCCTGCACTGCGCCAGCCCTCTTCTTAGTTTAGGGACTTTTAAGTCAGACTTGCCAGATCACAGAAGGGAATCATGAGAAGACCAGAAGTTGCTGTCACAATGTAAGGGCACGGAGCTTCAGTCTGTACCATCATAGTGTTACACTGCAGGGGGTAGCAGCGCCATACACATTGGTCCCTGTGTGAGCCGCCAAAGAAGAGGAATAGTCACATGACCCAGAAGAGGTCTGGATCAGTGCTGAAAACAGGGCGAGATGGCGATCGGTAAGTATTTTAACGCATGTTCATTACATCTCATACATAATTAGAATAATTTTGAAAAAAAATTACTGGGACTTCTGTAACAAATTTATGGAACATTTTTTCTTTAAGAAAAATAGAAAAAAATATTTTCAGCTCCTGGAAAAGATTCTTTACACTTTATTCCATGATGATATTAAAAATGAAGTACAAGACAGAAATGGAAAGCAACAGCATTTAGAACGTGTGTAACTGTTCTTTGTCAAAGCCCGTCAGTCCTTTGACAGAACGGTTGCACACATTTGAGACGCGTTGCTTTGCATTTCTGTCTTGTACTTCCATTTCTAATCTCATCATGGAATAAAATGTAAATAATTTTTACCAGGAGCCGGAAATAATTTTTCTATTTTTCTTGACTTACCACACGAAAGTTCAGATCGTGATTTCCGTGCAGACGGCACTATTTGAATTGGTGAGCTGGCATAACACTTTTCTATTTTGCAAAGATTTTTTCTTAGAAAGCGGCCATTCCTCCTAGAAGTTAAAGCTATTCATTACTCAGCCAATCCCTTTTCGACTGCAATATTCCACCACGTAGAGTTACCACACCTTATTGTCCCCTCCTGTGTTGGCACCGTTCCAGTGACATTGGTGAACGGTCTCCAGGGGCTCTCGAGGTTATGTGACGTGAGCCCTGCAACCAATTAGAGGCTGCTAACAGTGGCCACAGATTAGCTGCAGGGCTCATGTCTCATGCAACAACAGTGTCACATGAGCCCCCATCAACGATGTTGCTGGAATGGCACTGTCACCAGAGGCAAGTGTAAGGGGATTTTATTCTATGCGTGGAATACAGTAATTGAGAAGGGGTTGTCAGAGTAGCAGAAAAACGCTTGTAGTTGACAAACTTACAATTGGGTGTTGTTACTAGTGAGCGTCGACACTGCTGACTGTGTAGACACTCTCCCTTTGATAATGGAAATTTTAACACTCACTTGAAAATTCATTAATAAACAATAAAGAAAGATAATGGCATGCACTCTGTCCTAATCAGAGGTGTAATGGGCCGGATGACCCCGAGTCCATAAAGTAGAAATTCACTGCACAATGAGGATTTTCAAGTGATGCAAGAAAAAAACGTTTATTGGTGAGGCCAAAAAAAAAAAAACACAGTAAAAAGTGGCAGAGCGCAGAAAATTTTTCCGAGCGACTATATAATTGAGTGACGTTTTGACCTATCCCAGGTCTTATTCAATACGTCGTCAGTGTTGCCTTGGAGGTGGATGTACACTGTATAGGGAAGCCTCCCTGGTTGTGGTGATGTGTACAATGGGCTGTATAGTCCTCAGAGAAAGCGGTATGCTTTAAGGTTGTGAATAGTGGTGGCGCTCCCCCACCTGCTGCTGGTGACACCCACCACCAAGACAACATTGACGACGTATTGAATAATAATAATGACGTATTCTACTTCATTAATAAAAACAAAGAGGAAGGATACAAAGTAAACATGGGGGGGGGGGGAGGGGGGGAGAAAACTATGCCCCAGAATTATTTTCTTGGAGAACACTACTGTTTTAGTAAATACTAATGTCCAAAATACAGATAGGTTCTCTTTAGGTTGGTCTTTCACCTACAGACTCCTTGGGAACGGCAGAAAAATCAGTAGGTAATTAACTTGTTATCTGTAAAATGTCACGATTTAAAGAAATTGGTCCTTTAAGATGTACAGGAAGTTGTGGTGCTGAACCATTGCATGAACAAATCAAATCAACTCATTCCAGCTGCAAAGAGCAGCCTCCAAAATAATTCTAATGACCTCACCAAGATGGACACCACTGCACCAGAACACCACACCATATTTAGAAAAAAAATGGATGTTTCAGGGTGAGTCGTAAGGTATTTTTATAGGGAAAAAAAAATGTATGCATTAAATGCTAAGATTGCAGATCAGAATGTTACAGATCGGGAAATACCTGACGGGCGGAGGTAAAATTCACGCTAAATGAAACTGTTGGGCATTTAATTTTCATTCTGTGATAACAGCTTCTAGCGAAATTTCAAAAATATCTAAACCAACAGAGCTTAAAACTGGTGGAACCGGCACATCTGGTTTAATAGTGAGGGAATACATGAAGGTTTCTCAACTATGTGAGATATGAAAGCGTGACAATACATTCTTAAGCTTTTAGTTCAGAAAATAAAAGGTTTTCTAAAGAAATACACAGAACAAAAAGGAAAGGTGCAAAGGTTTCCACATGGTTCACAGAGACCATTATCGCAGAGTTCAGACAGCATGTGCTGTATTTACCATGCAGCTATCTAAGCACCTGTGACTTTTCCCTTCCTCCCAGACATTATTGTAAGATTTTTCCAGTTTAACTAGAACTGTAGGAAACCTCTCTCATTTAGGGTGGGTTCCAACGTTGCACTAGAGGTGCATTATTTTTTTCTTGTGTTTTCAGAAAATTGCTGCAAAAAGTAATTGATTAAGTAATTATGTGGAGAATGTATTATAGGCATATACTTGGACCTCCGAAATCCATGGTTGGGAGTTTGGACAGTTAGGCTTACCAAGTTCATTCTTTCACAGCAGCAGTTTGCTGTAATGTAGACACTTTAGCAGGACAATGCCCCATAGGTCGTATAGTAATTAATTGGTTCGATGAACAGGATAGTCACCAGATCTTACTCACATGGAGCATTTCAGGCGGTGTCAAAATGGGGGTTCTCAGAGCAGATCAGTACTTCCATTTAAATATGTGAAAACTGTGAGAAAACATTCTTGTCTGCCTGGGTCAATGCTCCCACAGAATGAGATAATCCATAGTAAAATCTATGATATGACAAATTGCTGCAGTTCTGAAGGCCAAAAAATAAGGTCCAATATGCTACCAGATGGGTAGCTCCAATAAAGTGGCCATGCAGCGTTCCCTTACTCCATAGCGGTCCTGAATATAAGCTCAATTGATTTCAGTATATGCGGATTAGGTTGAAATACAGTTAGACGTATGGTTTCAGGGTCTGCGATAGATCCATACCATCCACAAACATATAGATTTTGGTCCGAACCAAAACAAGAGGAATAACCTTGGTATCATTTTGAATAGAAAAGGCTACACAAGAAAAAAAAATAATATATAAATAAATTCTTACCACTCTCTTTTCCCTGAAGTCTATTCCTACTGTTGTGATGAACTTTGAATTAAATTTCCCATCTGTATATTGGTAGAGAAAGCTGGTTTTTCCAACGCCGGAGTCACCCAACGCTAAAAACTTGATGAGGTAGTCATAGTCCCCATCAAACATCCTGAAGCTTGGTTAGCGATCTGCAAAATATCAAATATTAAAAAGATAAAAATCTTGTTATCCATGGCAGAAAACTTCTGGGATCATCATTAAAGAGAACCAATCACCAGGTTTCGTACACACAGCAGCTTTAAGCCCTCTCAGAGCATAATAAATTGCTGTATACATGATCTCCAACCCTCTATGCAAATAACACAAAAAATAAAAAAAATGTATATCGATATCTCTTCAGTTATAATCAGACGGCATGGTCCAGACTGATGGGCTTGGTATGCATCATGGCTACTCATCCCTGTCCTGATACGCAAAGCCCCCATCAGCAAAAAAAAAAAAAAAAATTATTATAATATATATACATATTACTGTATACATTCCTACTTACCGTCCCTGCGCTCCCTCATAGCATCTTGTTCCGGGGCCAGCAGCCACGGAGTGACCACGTGTGCCTGCTACTTAAGGGAATTAAAATTCACGCCTATACGCAGAGAGCAGTGAATATTCATTCCCTTAAAGGTACCGTCACATTTAGCGATGCTGCAGCGATCTAGACAACGATCCCGATCGCTGCAGCGTCGCTGTGTGGTCGCTGGAGAGCTGTCACACAGACAGCTCTCCAGCGACCAACGATGCCGAAGTCCCCTGGTAACCAGGGTAAACATCGGGTTACTAAGCGCAGGGCCGCGCTTAGTAACCCGATGTTTACCCTGGTTATCAGCGTAAACGTAGAAAAAAAAAAAAAACACTACATACTTACATTCCGGTGTCTGTCCCCCGACGCTGTGCTTCTCTGCACTGACTGAGCGCCAGCCGTAAAGCAGAGCGGTGACGTCACCGCTGTGCTCTGCTTTCCGGCCGGCGCTTACACAGTGCAGAGAAGCAGAGCGCCGGGGGACAGACACCGGAATGTAAGTATGTAGTGTTTGGTTTTTTTTTTTACGTTTACGCTGGTAACCAGGGTAAACATCGGTTACTAAGCGCGGCTCTGCGCTTAGTAACCCGATGTTTACCCTGGTTACCAGTGAAGACATCGCTGAATCGGCGTCACACACGCCGATTCAGCGATGTCTGCGGGAGATCCAGCGACGAAATAAAGTTCTGGACTTTCTGCTCCGACCAACGATGGCACAGCAGGATCCTGATCGCTGCTGCCTGTCAAACTCAACGATATCGCTAGCCAGGACGCTGCAACATCACGGATCGCTAGCGATATCGTTCAGTGTGAAGGTACCTTAAGTAGCAGGCACATATGATCACCCCGCCACTTCAGGAAGCCAGTGGCTGCAACTACAGTAACCACCATTAAAGAAATTAATATTCGCTGCGAGAGCAGTGAATATTAATTTCTCTTTAGCAGCGGGCACAGGCTTTAGCTGCAGCAGCCATCTTCTGAGACCTGCTGCTCTGTTGCTGCCACTCCCCATCCATCTTCTGGTACCCTCACTCGAATATAAGCCAAAGGGGACTTTTCCGGCACCAAAAAAAAAAATGTGCTGAAAAACTCAACTTATACTTGAGTATATACGGCAAGACCTTTATCCTACCAACCTCCAAATTATCAATGAGGGTCTTTGTATTCCCCTTTATCTGTTTCTGTAATTATCAACTGTTTATTATTTTCAAGTTCTATTACTGCTCGTGATTCACTCTCAGATGAATTAGAAATATGGTGTTTTTTTTTTTTTTGTTTGCAACCTTACACAGATCTTTTTCCAGGCTCAAAAATATTAATATTTGTGGGCTCATTGTTGGGGGAGGAGGGGCATGCAGGTACTTTTTTTTTTCCTTAATTTTTAGTTGTGCATGGTCCACGGCCTCCATCCTTATCCCCTTCCTGTAGTTAACGGCATCGGTGCCTGGTACCCCTCAATGCCAGTAATCCAAGCTGGTGGAACTGCTCTCTGTCAAGTTGTTGACAAACTAATTTCTATTTAAAAAACCTACATATATTTCGCCCTGTGCATATATTCTATCTTTAGTAGAAACGAGGCTGCCTATAACCCATAAGATATACTAGCTATTTAATAATAAAATTAGCACACAACAATGAATACAATCAGTCTTTCAGTGCAATGGCTGCACACATATTAAAAGATATATATAAAAATGCATTAGTTCAGGTACGCAAATAGATGAATAGTTCAATGTCATTAGAATGTATAGTGTCGACAAAAAGCCTCATTACCCGATGATGACAGTCTACCAATCAAGGGTTACGTTCCTGGTGAAAATCCAGACGGAGTCCGAAGTAAGGAAAAGAGGAAGGAAAAAATGTGTGTCTCTTCAGGAGTGTAGTCCCGGCCGGTGACATACACCCCCTAAGCGTCCTCACTAGTGGTGCGCAACAAGGACTGATGCATGCTGAAAACCTGTGGCGCTGCAGACGCCAGACAGGACCTAGCGTGACGTAAAAAGTCACGTGACCACCCGAGGTAGGGAATGCTGTGTGGACCAGTTCCTACGCGTTTCGAAGATCGCGGTCTTCTTCGTCAGGGATGCTGACGAAACGCGTAGGAACTGGTCCACACAGCGTTCCCTACCTCGGGTGGTCACGTGACTTTTTAGGTCACGCTAGGTCCTGTCTGGCGTCTGCAGCACCACAGGTTTTCAGCATGCATCAGTCCTTGTTGCGCACCACTAGTTTATATATACTAGTTTTATATATATATATATCTTTTAATATGTGTGCAGCCATTGCACTGAAAGACTGATTGTATTCATTGTTGTGTGCTAATTTTATTATTAAATAGCTAGTATATCTTATGGGTAATAGGCAGCCTCGTTTCTACTAAGGATAGAATATATGCACAGAGCGAAATATATGTAGGTTTTACAATTGTTATTTTCGTTGACAATATTGGTGGTTTTTGTCCTATTTCGCAGCTGCATTTTTTTTCCTTCCTTTAGGTACTGTTGCCTTTGCGCCAACCCCTCCATATAATTAATTATTTATAATTTCCATTTAAGATTCCATCCAAAGATATTTATATCCTTGACAGAATTGAACGGATTCATGGGTACACAATTAAGTCCTTCCATTTTTGAAAGACCATATGAAGTCAGGTTTATAATCTGTCCCTGACCCATTAGGGTCTTTTTCTGAGACCATAGCACATGGGTGGTCTCTTTATTAAAAAGAGGAACGTGAGGCTGAGGAAGATGGAGATAAAGATCTTAAGGTTGTATCTGATGTTATAGACATTTCCCTCAATGTTCCTTTTGGTCTGGACTGATTCCTTGTATGCCATTTACCGTAGGTCTAAGGGAGCTTTGTGTCAAATGTGCTAAATCGTATGCGTTTCCTTTATTTAAGGATCGATGGAAATTTTTCAACTGAGGTCTGTAATAAGTTCTCTCCTGTCGAAAACCGGGTCAGCTTTTGATTCCTGGGCTCCTTCAAATCAGACTGTTCCATTTTTTTAGTTTTTTTTTTTTTTTTTTTTGTGTAATAGTTGAGTCCTTAAAAACCACCTTTTCCTTTACAAGGAGGATTTCCATAAATCTTAACGACTTAATAGATTCCTTAGCCTAGGTTGCAAGAAGTTGGGGACTAGTTGTATGTGGTGATGGTTGATTTTTTTTTTTTTTTTATTCAAGCTTTTTAGTGCAATATTCTTATTAATGTAATTTTTAGGCCCTTTATTTCCCAGCAAGTCTTAACGTTTCTTTATGTCCCAGATATACATTTTTAAAAGGGTTTTCAATATTTTTAAAGGAGGAACCACTTATCGACAATACCTAGTTGGTTTCCTCCATCTATAACTCAATATTACGGTAATAGGGCCTGAAAGGAAGTTTGCCATGCTCCAACATTAACTTAAATAGAACAAAAAATATCTAGATCGTGGAGGATCACGAAAGTATTGTGAATATATATCCTCTAAAAAACACACCTTTATTACATCTCATTTAAAAACACCATAACCCATGTGGTATGAAAAGTGGATGGGAATCCAATGAGGACCACCATCCTCTTTTCCCTCTCTGTTGAGGGATACTCTCGAAAAGTAACTTTATCAGTTGATTGATGGAGAAAACCAATTAGAATGCCATGCTCTTGACCACCGAGTTGGTGGTACTCCCATCGTAGGAAATATATAAATCATCTTAGTACATATCAATATAAATGAGAAGTGCGCATGATTGTGTACCGGCGGTATCATTGTGGTTGCGTTGCAGGCTGGAGTGCCAAGTCACCTCCGATTCTGGGACTGACTGCCAAGTGCACATTAGACCATGGCACGCATACCGGAAGTATCTCTGTGACTGCGCTCCAGGTTGAAGTGCACACGTTACTTCCACCTCTGTGCATGCGCATTAGGTCAGAATGAGAAAATTCAACCTCTAGTGTTCAATTTGAGACAGAAGCATGTACATACAAGATAGTGGGGACAGGGTATCCTGATGCATTTTAATAGTATACTAAGTGGGCGTGGGGAATGGGTGAGCTAATTAATTCAGAGGCACATTTAAAGCCTAGACTTGTTGCCACCAGTTAGACCATTTCAGCCTGTGATCCTTTCATCATGAATTTACAGCCATCATGATCTTTTTCCATCAACAGCCTCCTGATGAACCAAACGGCCAGGGAAACGCATTGAGGAAGTTTCTACAATTAATATGTTTTTACATTTTACTACATATTTATCTAGATGTTAGAAATATCTACAGGTGCTTCCCACATTAGAAGCATTTCGGATTTTAAAATCCTTTTTCAAGCTGGTGTTATAAAGTATTCTAATTTACTGAGATAATGACTTTGGGGTTTTCATTGGCTGTAAGCCATAATCATCAACATTAACAGAAATAAGCACTTGAAATAGATCACTATGTTTGTAATGACTATATAATATACGAGTTTCACTTTTTGTATTAAAGAACTGAAAGAAATTAACTTTTTGATGATATTCTAATTTTGTGAGAAGCACCTGTATGCACTCGATTAGGCTGTTCCTCATTCTCCCTTTTATGCCTTGATAAAGTGAGCTAAATAGCAGAAAATGAGCGAGAGCCGCTGAGGAGTGAGGGCGCTAATTTGTGAGTATTAGGGTGCCAACCTCCACGATAGGCAGTATCAGTTCAGGCAATAAATAGGGATTATTAAGTCTATAATTGGTATTATCAGGAATTTATAGTTCTTATCAGAAAGAATATTTGAGCAACTTAATACTACGGTGGTCCTCACTGGATTATTGGATTCCTGTCCACTCTTCATACCACATGGGTTATGGTTTTTTTTTAATGAGATATAAAGTGTGTTGTTTTTAGAGGATTTATAAATAATATACAGTGTCTCTATAAAGTCATGGTGCACTCTGTTTTGACCAGTCACAGGATCTATTTATAGTTTACATTTTGGCGCCCTTTCTCTGGCTCATTTCAGACCTGTTAATGAGAGATAACAAGAAGCAATCAAACAACACAAACTAATTTAAGCTGTTGCTGAGCCCCCAGTCAGATTAACCCCTGATAACTTGAACTCCGATTAATGCACTGCCAGGTCTGTGACATCATGCAACCACAAGCTTATGCCAGCTGTGTGGTTTGCTATGCCAGTCGAGATGTGGATGGTACAGAGGAAAGTTCAGTGTGTTCTGTGGCTCGCTAAATTTGAATCCGTGACCAAAGTGCTACATGAATATTGGCGCGTTTATAACAAAGCGCCACCACATAGGAATAACGTTACTCGGTGGGATAAGCAGTTGAAGGAAACTGGCAGTTTGGTGGAGAAACCTCGTTCTGGTAGGCCAGTCAGTAATGAGTCTGTAGCCGCTATACGGGATAGCTACCTAAGTAGCCCTAAAAAAAATCTGTGCGTGCGTGTGCTTGACAATTACACCTAAGCAAGACTACAGTTCATAAGGAGTTAAAGAAACGTCTCTACTTTACGGGATACAAATTGCAGCTGTTGCACGCTATCAAATCGGTGGATAGACCTAAACGATGCACGTTTGCTACAGATATGCTTCATAAGATTGACAAACATGCAAGATTTTTGCAGAAGATTGTGTTTAGCGATGAGGCGACCTTCCATATCTGTGGACATGTTCATCACGATATTGTCTGAATATGGGCTGCTGAACATCCTTATGCCTATGTTGAGCACGAATGTAACACCCATAAAGTGAACGTGTGGTGTAGCCTGTTGCATGGTAAGGTGACAGGCCCATTTTTTTCGCGGAGCGGTCTGTGACGGCGAACACGTACCTTGACATGTTGGAATTGTATGCAGTGCCACAATTTCCAGAAGGTGTCATCTTTCAACAGGATGGCGCTCCTCCACACCACGCCACTATTGTTCGTGAGTTTCTGGATCGAACATTCCCCCCGGCGGTGGATAGGCAGGGGTTCTGTCAAGCCATGGCCACCACAATCCCCAGATCTGACACCCTTAGACTTTTACTTATGGGGTTATGTGAAGCAACATGTGTACACTGAATGTATCAACAACATTAATCACTTAAAACATAGAATCACAGATGTTATTCACTCTGTTACACCATATGTCCTAACCCGTGTGTGTCTCAAAAACTTCACTATCGTTTGGATGTGTGTAGGGCAACAAATGGAGCCCACATTGAACTGCACTGAATAGGTATGAAACTGGGAGAGTTCTTTTATTTGGAGCAGATTTCACATTTCTATAGTTTTTTGTTGCTTTCCAGTGACTGGTCAAAAAAGTGCACCATGACTTTACAGACACACTGTATATACACTTATACACAATTAATCCAGTGTAGTCTGCTGTATATAAAGATGTTACCTGTCAGGCCGGGTGCACATGACCCAGAGTTGCTGCAGGTTTGACAAACCCACAGATGCCAGATGTTACAGCATAGTGGATGGGATTTCAAGAAATACCAAGTCCACTATGTGTCCACAGACGCCAGTGGATCACCCACGGAGACGTTAGTCTCCGCAAGAGAAGTGTCACCCGTACAATATATTGAACTCTGTGAATCTGCACGGTTCAGTGAACACATGCGGATTCACCTGCGTTCAATAGACGGCAGCGCTTTGGATGCAGCGAACATACGCAGTCTCCAAAGTGCTGCTACCTCCGGATCGTGTGCACCCGGTCTCATTGTAATTCCGCCTCTTATGATAAGTAGCAGTCTAAAGTCTCAGTGGCCAGTCTGAAAAATGCAAGATTACTAATGTGTTTTGTTTTTTTTATAAATAAATCGCTATGTGGGGAAAAATACTACCACATTTAAAATAAAAACACCGATTTGAAATTAATAAAGAGAATATTGCAATTCTCAAACTTTGTTATCTTTACACATTGATGCATAAAACAAAACAAAAAAAAAACAGCCCTCAATCATCTCAAAACTGACCTGTTAACACAATTTTCACTTAAGTGGTTAGAGTGGAAAAGATGTAGAGCTTTAAATTTCACGCAGTGCATTTAGCATTTGTGAAAAGTATATGCCTGCCTTTAGATATAAAAGGTTGTAAAACTTAGCACTTACATAACCACTTTTGCATAATCATTACTGATAAATACATCACTAACTATTGCTCTATTGCTGTGCAATTTCCTTCAGCTTGTTCGGATCCTTCCTTCTCCCGTGCCCCACACCACAAACTGAGCATCCTGCATCAATGGCCATGGTGGATATACATGTAACACAAACAAAAGCTTGATGTTGCACCAGACCTACTAATCAGAAAAGGTTCCAGGAATTCAGGCATGTAGAAAGAGGTAAGGAGATTCGCATGGCTCTGGCCCTCCGGCCATGGATGTGACCGCTGGATCAGGGTCCTGCTAATCTTTCTGATCAACCCTACAGACAATTGTGTTATGACAAGTGTAAAGCCATAAGTCGCCTCAGTTCTGTTGCACACATCTGTCTGATGCTAGCCTACACATGTTGTACTGTAGTTTGCATTACAGGGTTATGCAGCAGAACTAAAAAAATTTAAAAAAAGTTCCCATCTTAAAAAGTATTCCTGTCCGCAGCTTAAAGCTATAGTCCAGGGTCCGTCACCGATTGGCACTGCATCAGCACATGACAAGATTGTGAGAGGCGCTTGCCGACTGTTTAGTTCAACAGCTGATCCAGTAAGTGGTAGGAGTTGGTTACGACAGAAAACGGATTGATTTAACTCCTTGAAATAAGCAGCCAGCCCCCTCTACACGCTCAAAACTCTGGTCACATCCAGACACAGGAAAAGCTCTCCCATGTCTGACATATTGGAAAAGGACTTGCTGGGACCTCAGTTTGTAGCCGAAAATTGGGACATCTTTCAGATAGGAATTAGAGTTAAGGTACCTTCACACAACGATATCATTAAGGATATCGCTGCAACGTCACGCTTTTTGTGACGTAGCAACGATCTCGCTAATGATATCTTTATGTGTGACAGCGACCAACGATCAGGCCCCTGCTGGGAGATCGTTGGTCGCTGGGAATGATCAGGACCTTTTTTTGGTCGCTGATCACCCCGCTGTCATCGCTGGATCGGCGTGTGTGACGCCGATCTAGCGATGTGTTCACCTGTAACCAGGGTAAACATCGGGTTACTAAGCGCAGGGCCGCGCTTAGTAACCCGATATTTACCCTGGTTACCATTGTAAAAGTTAAAAAAAAAAAAAAAAAACACTACATACTTACATTCTGATGTCTGTCACGTCCCCCGCCGTCCGCTTCCCTGCACTGACTGTCAGCGCCGCCAGCCGTAAAGCAGAGCACAGTGGTGCTTTATGGCCGATGCTGATACAGTGCAGGGAAGCTGACGGCGTGGGACGTGACAGACATCAGAATTTAAGTATGTAGTGTTTTGTTTTTAACTTTTACAATGGTAACCAGGGTAAATATCGGGTCACTAAGCGCGGCCCTGCACTTAGTAACCCGATGATTACCCTGGTTACCCGGGGACTTCGGCATCGTTAAAGACAGTTTTAACGATGCTGAAGTCTTTCCCCGGATCGTTGGTTGCTGGAGACAGCTGTCCGTGTGACAGCTCCCCAGCGACCACACAACGACTTACCAACGAACACGGCCAGGTCGTATCGCTGGTCGTGATCATTGGTAAATCGTTTAGTGTAACGGTACCTTTAGGGTATGTTCACACGTTCAGGATTTCCATCCTTTTTTTTTTTCAGGACAGTTTTTTTTAAAAACTGCAGCTCTTGGCAGAAAACGCAGGTCCTTTTTTTGGTCCTTTTTTTGTCCTTTTTTGATGCGTTTTTTGATGCGTTTTTTTATGCAGTTTTCTATGCAGAGACTGTGTGTTTCCTAGGAAGCTTTTTAGGGCTAAAATGGCTGAAAATACCCTAACCCTACCCCTACCCCTAACCCTACCCCTAACCCTATTCTAACCTTAGTGAAAAAAAAAAAAAAAAATTCTTAATTTTTTTATTGTCCCTACCAATGGGGGTGACAAAGTGGGGGGGGGGTGTCATTTACTATTTTTTTATTTTGATCACTGAGATATAACCTATCTCAGTGATCAAAATGCACTTTGGAGCGAATCTGCCGGCCGATTCGGCGGGCGCACTGCGCATGCGCCCGCCATTTTGCAAGATGGCGGCGCCCAGGGAGAAGACGGCCGGACGGACACCGGGACGCCGGGTAAGTATAAGGGGGGGAGATTAGGGCACGGGGGGGCATCGGAGCACTGGGGGGGGGCATCGGAGCACGGGGGGGGCATCGGAGCACGGGGGGGGGCATCGGAGCACGGGGGGGCAGCCACACTCTGCCCACGCACTTCCGCCCGCTCCCCCGCACTTCCTGCTGCAGCGGTTCTGCACATCAAATCGCAGTAAAACCCGCAGATATATTTTTGATCTGCGGGTTTTACTGCGATTTTGACCTCACAATGGAGGTCTATGGGTGCAGAACCGCTGCGGTTCAGGAAAAAGAAGTGACATGCTCCTTTTTTGCCGCAGCTATTCTGCGCGGCTTTTTAAACGAAATTACGGACCATGTGCACAGCAGTGACTGTTTTCCATAGGGTTACATTGTTATGTACCCTGCATGGAAAACTGCTGCGGAACCGCAGCGGCAATACCGCTGCGGTTCCGCAGTAAAAAACGCACTGTGTGAACATGGCCTTACTCAACAACCTTGTTTTTTGTTACACACCTTTAACAATAAACTTGTCCTCTTCATCTAGACAATCCTTTTAAGAGAATTTAGCCAGTTAGTAAACACAACCAAACAGGGTACAAGTGTTACTACTTTCCAGATGAAGGTAATAGAAGGCACATCACCATGCATATATTCATGCGATTTAAGGCAGCCTGTGTCAAATTGTTAATGTTTAACTCAAAGTCACAAAACGAGTTAAACAACAACTATAAAAGTAGTCTCAAGACTCCTGAAAAGTAGAGCTCAGAAAACTCTTCCAAACAGCTTTGAAGTTAATGGCTTATAAACACTAGCTGCTCAGCCACTAAATTATAGGTATGCTACACATTTACAGCCCTGCTAGAATGATGATCACAGAAAAATACCCACAATAAGAAGACTCAACATTACTAAAGTAACTCACTAAGTATTCCTAAAACCCACAGGGCTTACCCATATTACTTGTCCCCCTTATACGGATTTTGTGAAACGCATTGTGTGCTAATTTCTAATACACCTGTCTAATATTTATTTTTGCTTATAAAAACCAACCCGAAAAATGTACATCTTACTGAATTGTCAGCGTAAAGGAGCCCAGAGAAGAATTCCTTGCCTGCCACACCTCGCTGTATTTCACGTGCATCTGAAGCACTGAACAGACACCAGTAGACAAAGTGGAAAGACCACAGATTTATTACAGTATGCTTGAACGTAGTGTTCCAGTACAGCCGAAACAGAGCAGACTTTATTAGTGACGTGTTTGATGGATATGACCTTTACTTTAACATTCAATAACCAATTTACACACAAAAAAAAAATCTTTACACAAGTTTTGGTGCCTCAGTCATATCTTGAATGTTATTTCTTTAATTCTTACTCGTTCCACTGAGTCACAGACACCCAAGACATCAGAATCATGTAGACATAAGTTCATGGTAACCTAGTTCTATGCCACTTGCAGCAGGTCTGTGGGTGTGAGAATGTGTGTACAGAACTGGAAATGTGAACCCTGACATTACACGATGGTCGCAATACGTTAAGATGAGTATCTCAAACACAAGCTACAAGTAGGTAATCTCACGGAAGTGATTCATTTTACCCAACAGGGTCTGACATATTGTAGCATCTAATGTAACACACGCCCTAGGTTCTGTGATAACTAATCAGGTGGTGATTTCTTGCTAGGTGGTGGTCAGGGTTTGGCTATTGTAAGGCGAGTTTCTACGAGATCTAGCAGTTTGTAGACATTGATGTGCATCAATGCACTCAGCAAACAGCATATCCACCTTGCCCTGAGCAGAATAGATGGAAAGAGGGAGAAAAAAAAAAAAGGAGGCACATCAACAGTCTCCACTGAATGAAAGAATCAATGTCAGGCTATAGAATGCATGTGAACGGGAAGATCCCAGTGTATGTCATGTAGCATCAATCCTACAAGAGGGGAAGCAGAGAAACTCACCTCCACTATGGCACAGGGACGGCAAACCCCAGCTGGTGTGGAATGGTAAAGAAGGTGGCTGTTTAGTAGATGTGCGTTCTCGCTCCACCTGCTTAGCACACATCAGAGAGCCTACGTGTCACCTGCTTGCACTAATGTCAGCGCGAGCGGAAGGTGTGCCCAATGTCTGCGCGCAAGAGGAAAGCACAGCTCCACAGTTTGTCTTTACACTGCTCATGGAAGGGAGGAAGTAATTGGATCCGAGGATCTAAAGTGTATTGTTGAGGAAATGTAACAGATGAGGATTCCCCTATTTTCACTTGTGCTTAAAATGTTGCCTTTTAAGAAGAGGCACTGCCAGCTCAGCCTGGCATCTGCCCCAAAAGTGGATAGGATCTAGTGAATTCTTTTGTTTGGACAAGCTAACAGACAAATATTTCCTGCAGCAGGAAATGCTACTTTGCTTAAGTAAACCTGCTACTCTTGATTGCATGCTTTCATTTCTACAATTAGCTCACTTGTTACTCTCATTAACTAGGCATCTGAAAACTAGGGAAAAAATGCTACAATTATTACATTGAACTTCACTCGCCAAGATTATCTGTAAAATCCCATGTTTTGTATTTCACAAATACAGCATGGGGGACACCACAGGAGTATCCCTTATAGCTAACAATATAATGGCACACTCTTGGAAATTAACAGTACTTTTAAAGATAGATATGGGCATTTTTAACATGTTGGAACGACTTCGTCATTGTGACTTCCTGCTGTAGTCTGATAGAAATGCTTTTACATTTACCGTAATAACCATTAAAAAACAAACAAAAAAAAACACAAAAACAATATGGCATTCATCCTCCCCCAGCCTCATCACTAACCCAACTCACATGATCTTCAAATTTGTATTGGAATTCTGTGCTTAGTTAAAAGTGGGTGGGTTTGGTAACCTCAGAAGCACAGAATCACCATGATTTTTCCGGAATTTGTTCAACTGCATTTTAGAGTCTGGGAAAGCCGAGTGGAGCCATAGAGGTTGTCGGCCAGCTTTATAAAATATATGTTTTATCAGAGTTGGATTCATTATTTGTGCAGTACTTGTATACGCATATGCTACAGCACATTGGTGGGTTAATGGAATATGGTTTTGGATAGGATTTAATTTTATTCTACTCCTCTTAAAATGTTGAAAAATATTTCAGCAAGACACTTCCGTCCTCTATGATTTGGACACATCAACCAACTGCAAGAAAATAAACCATACTAGTTTCTAATTGATCGCCCTCTTGTTTATGTAATAGCAAATATACACCATTCTATCAAATCGGATAATAACTGGACCCCAAGCAAGTTTGTTTTAGTCATATTTTCGTACGTCTAGAAGGTAGACAAGCCCCCCTTCTCAGTGCATCGAGACGCGGCGTTGGCTGCACAAGCCACAGCGAGGTGCACAAGACTAATAGTATAAGTATTTAAGCACAACTGACTGAGGGTTAAAGTGTTATTCTCAAGTTTGTGTCTTGAGCAGCTCAGGGCTATGCTGTCTCCTTACTTCCTTGTCTCCGGCAGGGCGGGCTCTCCTTGATAGACAGCTCTAGTAAATAGTAGAGCTGTAGAACTAGAAAGTTCAGCCCAAGTTCTGTTCTAACACATTCAGCCATCAGTGGTTTGTTGTGGACAGCGCACTGCTATCACTATAGTTACACCGAGAAGCACACAGATCTGGACCTCAATCACAAGGCGCTAATTAGTAGACCTAAGACCTGCTCTGAAAGCTGCGGGCTGGAGATGCAACTTTAAAAGGAAGCGGTCAGTTTTTTTCTGATATAACGTACGGCCATCATCTTTCAGCGCCATGTGACAACATTCTTTAATGCTGCTTATATATGGCTTCACCCTGCAAGGCAAAAAAAAAAAAAAAGGCCTTTTATTATACTCACCTACAGGGGTATTCGGTCCAACAGGCGTTGCTAGTCTCGATATGGTGCCCCCTTTCTTTGTGCGAGCCGTCCTGCTTCTGTACTTCATGTGGATCACGCATACCATGTCAGCCACACAGCATTCCCCTCCACGCTTCTGCACAGGTGTACCTCTCTGTCCTGCCACCTTTAAGTGGTCTTCAACAGTTCAGTCCGATGGGCGTTACTGGTCTGTGCTCAGCCACTCCTCTGTCCCGGCAATCGCTGGCCCACCTGCCTTAACCGACATTGCCTGTGTCATCCACAGCCTGTTCTGTTCTCGCATCTGTGCACGTGTAACAGACTCTGGATCATGTAGATGTCAGCCACGACACTCAAGGTAGGAGGGCCGGCGATTGCAGCAACAGAGAAAGCGCCAAACACAGACTAGACATGCCCATCAGACCACACTGTATGCCAATGGAATGGTGTAAGTATTTAAAGTCATGTTGGTTATCGATATCTAAGAAATATTTCTGGATTTTTGGAACTAAAAAATATATATGAAGAAGGTTTTTAAAAAAAATCTGTGTGTCACCGCATAAGTAGATCGGTAGCCGAATCTGAATTTGCTATACTCATGCCATATTATTAGCCTATTCGTGGCGAGTTTATGTTTGATGATCGGATCCGAACATATTCGGTTATTTGTACTCCCACTGACTCCAATAACGTTTAGCAAATATTGCAAAAACAATATTCGCAGATGATCAATCAGAACTGAATTTTGAAAAATTCGCTCAACTCTACTCATAAGCTTACATTTTTTTTGTACTTGTACGTGCCAGTATATTGTGTAAATGGGAGCACTGAACGACATGTTTCCGTTATTTTTTATGCAGGCCACCTATCACATGACTAGAGACATAGAATATAACAGGTCTTTGTGCGGTCTGTGGAAAAAACTGACAGTACATGTAAGGCTTCTTTCACACTAGCGTCGGAATCTCCCCGTCGCAATTCCGACGCTAGCGTTTGCTGCATTGCATAATGGAGGCAGCGGATGCATTTTTCCGGCGCATCCGCTGCCCCATTGTAAGGTGCGGGGAGGTGGGGCGGAGTTCCGGCCGCGCATGCGGTCGGAAAAAGCGGTCCGTCGGGAGAAAAAACGTTACATGTAGGGTTTTTTTCTCCCGACGGTCCGCCAAAGCACGACGCATCCGTCGCAAGACGGATGCGAAGTGTGCCAATCCGTCGCAAATGCGTCGTCAATAGAAGTCTATGGGGAAAAAACGCATCCTGCAAGCACTTTTGCAGGATGCGTTTTTTCTGCAAAACGACGCATTGTGACGGATTTAAAAAAACGCTAGTGTGAAAGTAGCCTTACAAACACTGAATGAGGCCTACTGGTAACGGAAGACTGGTGCTCTCCAATATCTTGGAACATCCATCTGGTTACCAACCCTAACAGTTGTAGGATTTACACCGTAATTATCAGGCAACAAAACGAGTCCCACTCCAGAATATTGTATAAAGTATCAAGTGGTCTGTTATTTCTGTATGAGGGCAGCAACACTCATTCCTTGTATATTTTTTTTCCCACAAAGGTAAAAGGAGAAAATAAGACACTTGCTGTGCAATTTCGCTTTATCATGCAGATAAAGCCATATGTGGGGGATAGCAGGGCTTGGAAGTTTGTAGCGCCATTTCACTGCTTGAATGTAAAATTTGCTGGAATAATTAGTGGACACCATGTCGCGCTTGGAGAGACCCTTATATGCCTAAACAGAATGAACCCCACTCATGGAATTTATCTAGATTGGTCGTGAGCACCTTGAACCCCCAGATGGTTCACAGAAGTTTATAATGCTGAGCCATAGGGGAAAAAAAAATTAAATTTTCCCCCCAATTTTTTTTTTTTTTTAATCTTTTTTTATTTTTTAGCCCCATATTTTGCAGTTTTATAAGGGTAACAGGAAAAATTGCACATACAATTTGTTAGGAAATTTCTCGAGTACAGAGATACCCCCTTCAGTGGGGGGAAAACACTGTTTGGGAGCACAACAGGGCTCAGGAAGGTGACGTTTTAGAATGTAGACTTTGATGGAATGGTCTACGGGTGTCTCATTTGGAGAGCCCCTAATGTGCCTAGACAGTGGAAAACCACCACAATTGACTCAATTTTGAAAATTAGATCCCTCAAGGAATTTATCTAGATGTGTGGCGAGAATCTTGAACCCACAGGTGAATTTTACAATGTTGATCTGTGAAAATGAAAAAAAAATATAACATTTTTCCCACAAAAAAAAAAAAAAAAAAAAGTTTTAGCCCAAATATTTCTCAATTTCAAAAGGCTACAAGAAAATGCAAAATTTGCTGTGAAATTTCTCCCGAGTACGCCAATACCGCGTATGTGGTCGAAAACCACTTCTGAGACACAGTGCAAAGCTCAAAAGAGCGGAAGCACCATCTTGGAGTTCAGATTTTGCTGGACTAGTTTGAGGATACCATGTCACAATGGCAGAGCCCCTGAGGTGCTAGAACAGTAGAAAGCACCCCATAGGAGACCACATTTTACAAACAACATCTCTCAATTAATTCATCTAGTGTGTCACATTCATCACAAGTGTTATAAACATAAGGATGAATGACCTCGGGAAAATCAAAACATCCAACACCGCAGAGACACCATCACGTGTTTCTCAACGCAGTGATCCAGAACACTGCCCCCCCCCCATCCCTTATGGGAAATATGCAAATGCATGTAGAAAAGCCGCAGAGACACCATCACGTGTTTCTCAACGCAAGCAATAAATAGCCAGGTCTTTCACCGGGAAGGGCAGCATCCAAAAAGGAAAACCAGTTAGGTTTATAATCCTTTTACTAGGCACTGCTCCTAATAGCCAGTTTCCTACTCCACACTGATGAGGGGCAAATACCCCGAAACAGCTATCTGTGGATGGATACCATGTTTTGGCATAGGTGGTTTTCCTTTTTGGATGCTGCCCTTCCCGTGGTTGTTCCTTCCCGGTGAAAGACCTGGCTATTTATTGCTTGCGTTGAGAAACACGTGATGGTGTCTCCGCGGCTTTTCTACATGCATTCATCACAAGTGTGTCACATAATTTTATAACATTGGGCAGTGAAAAAATAATTACATTTTTTAACCACTAAAATTTTGTTTTAGCCCCAGATTTTACATTTTCACACTGAGCAATGGGTAAAATGGCACCAAAATGTGTACCACAATTTCTGCTGAATGTAGAAATACTCCATATGTGGCTGTGCTTCCTAGCCATACAATGAGACTCTGGAGGGACGGAGTGCGGTTTGCCTCCTGGAGCGCAGATTTTCCTATGATTTGGGAGCACAAAATTTACTGAAATTGTGTGCGTGTGCGTGAAGACATTTAGCTTTTCCAGAGCCTTTACAGTACTTTGTATCTGGCACTCTAAGATGGAACACTTACTTCGGGGATTCCATCTAAATCTCAGAGTGACGTGATTCAGATGAAATGAGCCACTCACTATAATGAGGCAGCAGAGTTACTCTGGACTCTGTTCAGCGATTTCCTCCTTTCCAGAAGTGCACAAAAAACTGTGGCTGATGGAACTTTTATGCACGCCTACAAAGACGGATAACGCCGGATCACAGGTCAGACGGCATCCACAATGCCTCCATCTGCCTCATTATAGGGAATCTTCCTCTGGGGGTTCCGTCTGAATAACATATCAGAGATTTAGCGGGAATCCCCGATGCAAGTACTCAGTGAAACGCACAGGATAAATGTGAGCCGAACCTTACTGCGATCTTTGGGAGGCAGAATGAACAAATCAACAGCAGGTGAAGTCTAGTTTTATTTTTTACGTTGTTTCTCATGCGGTACAAGTGATTAGACAACTTTATTCGTCCGGTCGCTGCCATTACAGCGATACCAGATTTATATTAATTCTTCTGCTTGGCTGCTGTCACACTAAAACATGCATTTTATTTTTTGCAAAAAAAGGAGAGTTTTTGCATTGCCATATTTTGAGAAGTCCAATTTTTTTCATATTTCGGCCGTCATACTTGGGCTTGTTTTTTGATCACTTTTTTCCGATTTTTAGGAAGGCAGAATTAATAACCAGCAATTCAGGACTTTTTTTTTTTTTTTTTTTTATGACGTTCCGCGTGTGCTAAAATGGATAAGGCAGCTTCAGGTCAGTACGATTACAGTGATACCACATTTATATTTTTTATAACTCTTACACAATTATTTTATAGAAAAAATAATTCATTTTGCATCGCTTTATTCTGAGAGCTATACCTATTTTTCCGCTAATTGATCTGTATGATGGCTTGTTTTTTTGCAGGACACGACTACTTTATTTACATTCGTCTTTCTGATTGCGTTTATTCCACTTTTTTCGGCAGTATGATAAATCATTTTTTTTTTTTTTTAATTACGGAGTTCACTAAAGGGGTTATCTACTGGGATAGTTTTATAGGTTGGGCTGCTCTGGTCGCAGCGATACAAAATGTGTACAAAACTTTTTTTTATTTTAATAAAAAAAATTATATATACCGTATATACTGGAGTATAAGCCGACCCGAGTATAAGCCGACCCCACTAATTCTGCCACAAAAAACTGGTAAAACTTAATGACTCGAGTATAAGCCTAGGGTGGAAAATGCAGCAGCTACTGGTAAGTGTCAAAAATATAAATAGATACCAATAAAAGTAAAATTAACCCCTTAGTGACCGAGCCAAATTTTTGAAATCTGACCAGTGTCACTTTATGTGGTAATAACTCTGCAACGCTTCAACAAATCCCAGTGATTTTGAGATTGTTTTTTCGTGACACATTATACTTTATGATAATGGTAAATTAAGTTCAACATTTTTTGTGTTTATTTATAAAAAATATAAAAAAATTTGAGAAAAATGTTAAAAAATTAGCAATTTTCTAAATTTGAATGATTATCCCTTTAATCCAGATAGTCATACAACAGCAAACCATTAATAAATAACATTTCCCACATGTTGGCTTTACATCATCACCATTTGTAAAATGTTATTTTATTTTGTTAGCATTTTAGGAGGTTTAAAAATGTAGCAGCAATTTTTCATTTTTTCAAAGAAATTTACCACATTTATTTTTTTAGGGACTTATCCATGTTTGAAGTGACTTTAGGGGTCCCATATATTGGGAAACCCCCAAACGTGATACCATTTTAAAAACAGCACCCCTAAACATATTGAAAACTGCTGTCAGGTAGTTTATTAACCCATCAGGTGCTTTACAGGAATTAATGCAAAGTGACATGACAGAAATGAAAATGTGTATTTTTACCACCTAAATGTTGCTAACTTCTAAACAGATTACTACAGCCATCAGACTCTAAGGCCATCGCAAACTTCAGGACAACAAAATCATGATCTGAGGGCACCAATTGGGATAAAGAAGAAGCCCCCACACTCTGTTAACCATTTATAATGATGTAGTCACTATTGACAGCAGCATCTAAGGGGTTAAAACAGATTTAGAAGGTGCAAATACTGATCATGGCTGATACAGCAAGTTGTCAGCTATAGTGTACAACCAACAGATGCTGGATTGTCATCTGTATGGGGAGGCCATTCTCTTATATGTCAGGTCAGTTAAAAGGCGTATTGGCGGTCATTAAGGGGTTAATTGAGACCAGTAGGTTAAGTGTTTTTGAATATCCATATTGAATCAGGAGCCCCATATAATGCTCCATACAGTTCATAATGGGCCCCATATAATGGTTCATACAAAATACACCCCATATAATGCTCCATACAGTTTATGATGGGCCCCATAAGATGCTCCATATTAAAATATGCCCCATATAATGCTGCACAAATGCTGATTATGGCCCTCATAAGATGCTCCATAGAGATATTTGCCCCCATAACGCTGCACATGGCTCATAAGATGCTCCATAGAGATCTTTGCCCCATATAATGCTGCACATGGCCCCATAAGATGCTCCATAGACTATTATGCCCCAATATGCTGTGATTAAAAAAAAAAAATAATAATTTACATACTTGGCTCTCGTCGCTCAGGCCCCCCCGACACATGCTATAGTCACCTGTCCTCTGTTCCACCGCTGGGCGCCGCTGTCTTCCCCGCCCTCCGCACTGACGCTCAGGCAGAGGGCGGCGCACACACTAATCGCATCATTGCGCCCTCTGACCTGAGCGTCACTGCAGAGGACGCAGAAGACACAGCGGCGCCGACGGTGGAACGAGGAACAGGTGAATACAGCGCACTGCACCCGCCATACTCATCTGCTCCCAGCGCGTTCCCTGTACGTCCCTGGTTCCCTGGGCGCCGGCAGCTTCTTCCTGTATTGAGCGGTCACATAGTACCGCTCATTACAGTAATGAATATGCGGCTCCACCCCTATGGGAGTGGAGTGGGGTACATATTCATTACTGTGATGAACGGTACCATGTGACCGCTCAATACAGGTAGAAGCTGTCAGCGCCCGGAGAACGAGGGACGTCCAGGGCTCGCGCCGGGAGCAGGTGAGTATAATTAGACAGCTGCCGCTCCCCCTCCCCTGCCAACCCTGGGAATGACTCGAGTATAAGCCAATAGGGGCAATCTCAGCCAAAAAAAATGTATGTATGTATGTATGTATGTATGTATATCTATATCTATCTATCTATCTATCTATCTATATCTATATCTATATCTATATCTATATCTATATCTATATATATATCTATATATATCTATATATATCTATATATATCTATATATATCTATAGATATCTATAGATATCTATATCTATATCTATATATCTATTTTTTTTTTTTTTTTTTTTTGCAACTGTTTTTCACTTTGTCTCACTATGGGACTTTCACTTTTTTGCAGTCTGATCGCTTGTCAGCGCTGCACTAACAACAAATTTGTAACAACATGCTCAGAGCATGAGCTAGCAAGTTTGTTGCTATGGTGACCCGATGTTGTCATGACCATATCTGGGTTACCAGAACTAGCAAACGGCCCCTCGCGATGACACCGATCAGAGGGAGCTCCCTCCCTCTGTATGCCTGCTAAATGCTATAAATCGATATAGATCGCCACATTTAGCGGGTTAAAGTTCCAGGAGTGGTGCGGGCACCGCTCCTGGCACTGAGTGTCTGCTATCAGAATCAGCTGACCCCCGGCAGCGATCGCCCGCGCATAGCTTCCTGTGCACGGGAGATCGCCATGACGTATGTACACTGCAAATGTCTGGGAGGGGTTAAAAACACAGATTTCAGCAATGCCTCTTTTCATGCTCGGTGGTTTTGTTTGCCTGCAATGATTGTTCTTATTCCTGTGACCCAGTGGAGACTCAGAGCGTGTGATCAACTTCCGCTCCATTCACAAGGGGCTTTACAATGCCCAGATTCCAGGATTAATGGGGTTTAACTCAGACACTTGAGAATACCCCCCCCCACCTTTAACTTCACAACCACTGCCCCAGCCTTATGTTTACAAAGATAATTATTCTAAAATAGTAGACTTATATAATTCAGTAAAACAATAAGCATTGAGGAGAGGCCTTGCCAAGATAAATGTTCTTCCTTAAATGAAAAATATTTAGAATTGAGAGTCCTCAGTGGTTGATAGCTTTTAATTGCTAACTGAAAAGATGGTAACACGGTACAAAGATATATATCTTTCCTGCATCTTCCTTAAATAATACATACATTTGCACAACTATATCCCTTACTGTTTTCTGTCTGGACCTTTCATGGTCACAGACTAATACAAACAACTTGCATGTAGTATGATCAAGCGTGCCAATCTCTCGGACCTCTCCTCTTCATAAGTCAATAGAGGAAGCAGAAAAGGAAATGGAAGTGTCCCCAACTGCAGGACTACCAAGAAGTAGCCACAACTAAGTGTGGTTGTTTTGCCCAAAGAGTAATAATAATAATAATAATAATAATAATTTCCAGAGCTGCCGCCTCACAACCACCAGAGTTGCCGCCTCATTAACCACCGGAGCTGCCGCCTCACCAACCACCAGAGCTGCCATCTCACCAACCACCAGAGCTGCCATCTCACCAACCACCAGAGCTGCCATCTCACCAACGCTAGAACTGCCGCAACCCCGACCGTCTCTCTCTTCCCATTATCCCGTAGAATGTAAGTCCGCAAGGACAGGGTCCTCTCCCCTCTGTACCAGTCTGTCATTGTAAATTTGTTTACTGTAAACGATATCTATAACTCTGTACGTAACCCCTTTCTCATGTACAGCACCATAGAATTAATGGTGCTATATAAATAATAACAAATATATAATAATAATAATAATTTGCCAATTCACCGGTTTTATTTTAATTGCGTTGGAATAAAAAAAATAATGAATAAAAAACACCAAATTTGTGCAAAATAGAAAATAGAAACTTATTGATCCCACATGCGGTACACAATGGAATGGGGAAAATGTACTGAGCTGCTGTTGACATTTTCCTTGGCATGTACATAAGAATAACTGCAAATAACCCATGGCACAATAGATTAATTATTACTCCAGACAGGGCCACTGTTCCCACATTATAGACAGCTTGGCCAAGCACCAAACTATGTAAATCCTTTCCCAGGACAAAGCCCTGTGATCCAGATACTCTGACGTCTGTTAAAGAAAAAAAATTGCAGAAAAAGAAAAAGTATATCATAGTTAAACTCACACACTAAATAGAAATAGAACATCTCAACACTGGACTGCACTGCCTGCAAGGGGGTAAAACACAGCGGAAACTTTTAGCTAATTTTAGTTGGCTATTATTAGGAAAGTTGGAAACTAACAGGATTATAAAATAAAGCATTGTAAACATGTTGGGTGCAGTCCTATTGCTAGGCAATGAGAACATGCTTCTATTATAGCAAATCCAGCAAACAGCAAAACTCTGCAATATCTTTCTAGCAATATGACTTGCCCACCATGGCTGGCCCGATTGTCCATCAGTGGTATCCAGACTGCCATTCTTGTGGCATATAAATGAGATGCCTTCTATATTTGGCACAGGAATACAATTTTCAAGCGCTGTCTGGAAGCAGTTTAGGGAATTTTTACATTTATAATTCCTTAAAGAAAATAGATTTTCCTTTCGGGACTTAAAATTTTGCTACTGCTGTAATGTTTCACTATTTAACTTTCGATAACTTTACTTATGTGGTGGTAACTTTTTTCTTGCGGTGGCAATAAGAAGTGTAGCATAATGGTACCCATCGAAACAAACCGCCCCCCTTAACGTTAATATGATTGTTTACCTTTAAAAAGTAAGTCACTTGGAGCCTTGAATAGAGATGAGCAAATATGTTTGGAAAATGATAACCGAATCCGAATTTGCTATATTTGTGCCAAATTATGTTTGCCGATAGTTTCCGCACATATTCACTCGTCTCTACTCCCAATGACTACAATGGTGTTCGGTGAATATTGCAAATACAGCGATCGAAATCAGAACAGATTTTTAAAATACCGTAGTCGCTCATCACCAGCCCTGAAGATAACTTAGCACTGCTGAAGGAGAAATCGTATTTTGAAGTTGTGCCTGGAAATGGGATTCGATTGGGACTATGTACTTCTAGCTTCTCTGCCTTATGTTGTATATCCTGCATAGCAGCATACTCTGGCTAAATTGCAAGTACCGTAGTTTGCTCTGTTAAAACAGAGATTTACCTGTTAATGAACCAAAGAAATATGCCCGATAGGTAATAAATACAGCGTGAGCCTGAGAAGCTCGAAGTTTGTCACAGCCCCAATGCACCGACAACTTGAAAAATAGATTTTTCACTGCTGGTGCAGCATTTTAAAATCATAAAGGAGACTGAATAGCTTATCTTCAGTTTTTTGATAAAAGACTATGATACAAGTATGTTCGATTAACAACCATCAGTATAACATAGATCAGATTTATGACTGCAAATAATCCAATAGTGTCTGTTCCACCGAAAACTATGCAGATCCAGCTATCAGGGCCTTTTGAAGAAGAAAATTACCCATGTTAGAATGAGCCTGATGGGGAACGGCCAAAATGTTGAATGCTCCTAGAATTGCCAGAAACGTCAGGTTGTTAAATAATGGGAAGCGGAGACCGGATAGACGTAACAACTATAAGTGACTTGTTTAGTCATAAGAGAGGCTAGTAGAGGTAGAGAAAGGGGGGGGGGGGGGGGAGCAACCATAGTTGTCAAGTCATATTTACAGATACATCTATTTGTACCATTTTTTTGGTGGCAATGTTGAAAAAGATCCAAAAGACAGTTACTTACCAGTAACAAGATTTCTCAAAACCCCTGACGGCACCACGGAGTGAGGGGATCCGCCCTTCATGGACAGGTAACCTACAGATAAAAAAAGCGGTACTTCTCTCCCGCATCAGTTGTTTACAGAGCACGAGAGGCCCTTCAGGTTAATAACGTAATATTCAACATTACTATGAGGCTTAACAAAAACACCATGTGACTACACAAATAAAAGACACCAAAAGCAAGTATGCACACCCACACGTGAAGGGAGGGAATGTATGGGTGCTGTCACGGGCTCTGAGAAATGCCGTTACCGGTAAGTAACTACGTCTTTCTCCTTCCCCCATGATGTCACCAAGGAGAGAATTACAGAGAATATATGATTAGGGAGGGATCACCGCTTCCAGAACCTTTCTACCAAAAGTAAGGTCTGAAGAAGAGGCTAGATCCAGCCGATCGTGATTGAAAAATGTAGAGGGGGAAGACACCATGTAGCGGCTTTAGGCTATGTGCACACGTTCAGGAAATTTCACGTTTTTTTCCGCTATAAAAAAACGCGATAAAACTGCAAAAAAAAAAGCATACATTAAGCATCCTATTAGAATGCATTCCGCATTTTTTGTGCACATGCTGCATTTTTTTCCGCGGCGGAATCGCATTCCGGAAAAAAAACGCAGCATGTTCATTCTTTGTGCGGAATTAAGCACACATAGGAATGCATTGATCCGCTTACTTTCCGCATGGGGCTATGCCCACCATGTGGGAAGTAAGCAGATCATGTGTGGTTGGGTACCCAGGGTGGAGGAGAGGAGACTCACCTCCAGGCCCTGGGAACCATATAATTGTTAAAAAAATCATGACATTCTCGCCTTCCGACGTCCCCGGCAGTTTTCCAGCTCCACGCGATGCTCGCGTTCCCAAGGATGCTTTGCGGCAATGACTGGTGATGGCGTGAGGTCTCGCGAGACCGCTGTGTCATCTGGGGTCTTTGCCGCTAGGCATTACAGGGAATGCGAGCATCGCGAGTAGCGGGAAGACTGCGGGTGACACTGGAAGGTGAGAATATCAAGATTTTTTATTTTTTTATTATTTTTAACATGCTTTGCGGCACTGCGTCATAGGAGCGTGCCTGCGCTGCGCGTGTGCACTAAACCCTAGAAGTAAAGTAGCAAACATCTGTCCAGCCTCAGCCCCAGCAATAAGGATTCTGGGAGAGGCAGCACCCTAGCGAGCCTCTTCTCTGCTGCCTCTCCCCAAACACTCTAAAGGCCACGGACCCCAGCGGTGGTGCCTCAGGATACCACACCAGCCGAGACAGGGAACCCCGCTGCCTGGATCGGTCTGGCTGGGCCTGGCATCCCACAATGATCCAGGTATGTCTTTTCTTTGCAGGTACGCCGACTGTAGGTCCCCCGTCAAGGACAGGAAACCAGATGATGTGGGAGAGGAGTACCGCCTTTTTATCTGTAGGTTTCCGGTCACTGAAGGGCGGATCCCCTCTCTCCGTGGTGCCATCATGGGGGAAGGAGAAAAATATAGTACCGATAACGGTATTTCTCTGAGCCCATGACGGCACCACGGAGAGAGGGGATCCGCCCACCAAGGACAGGAAACCTACGGATAAAAAGGCGGTACCACTCTCCTGCATCAGTTGTTTTACATAGAGAATGATGGGAGACTACTAAAACATTTGTAAATTTTAACTGTTTATCATAACGAGATACCGCGTGTTTAAAGACTATCAATAGACTATGGCACTATTTTGATGTGAGCACCCACAAGTGAAGGGAGGGAATGTACGGGTGCAGTCATGGGCTCAGAGAAATACCGTTATCGGTAAGAACTATATTTTTCTCTGATCGCCCATGACAGCACCACGGAGAGAATTGCATAGATAGTACATTCAGGGAGGGACCACCGCCTCCAGAACCCTTTTACCGAAAGTAAGGTCTGAAGAGGAGATTAGGTCCAATCTATAGTGCCTATAGAATGTGGATGGTGAAGACCAGGTAGCAGCTCTACATATCTGGTCTATGGAAGCTCCGGCCTTCTCCGCCCAGGAAGTTGCCACTGCCCTTGTTGAGTGAGCCTTAACCTCCCCGGGAACGGACATCCCACTTGCCGAGTATGAGAGACTGATGGCGTCCGTGATCCATCTTGCTATGGTGGCTTTGGATGCTTTTTTCCCCTTCCGGGGACCCTGGAAACACACAAACAGAGAGGGATCCTCCCTACTCTCTCTAGTGGCTTCTATGTAATGTAAGAGACACCTTTTTACATCTAGTGTATGTAATGTTTGTTCCTCCTTATTTTTAGGGTTGGGACAGAAGGAGGGGAGAGATATCTCTTGGGACCTATGAAATTTTGAAGCCACTTTCGGTAGATATGCTGGGTCTGTTTTTAAAATGACTCTATCCTCTAGAAATTGTGTGTAGGGAGGATTGGCTGAGAGAGCCTGTAAGTCGCTAACCCTACGGGCAGAAGTGAGGGCGACTAACAGAGCAGTTTTTAGAGATAAATTTTTCAGTGAAGCTTCGCGTAATGGTTCAAATGGAGTACTAGTCAGGGCTTTAAGGACCAAGTTTAAGTCCCATTGAGGAACAATTTTTACTGGAAGAGGCCTCGATCTTCCTGCTGCCCTGATAAATCTAGAGACCCATCTGTTTGAAGCCAAGTCAAAATTGAATAGGGCTCCCAAAGCTGCCACATGAACTTTTAGGGTACTAGTGGCCAACCCCATCTCCAACCCATTTTGTAGGAATTCTAGTATGGAAGTAAGGGGAATTTCTTTCCCTATTATTACACCTGAAGAAGACAGAAATTTTTTCCATACCTTGCCGTATTGTTTTGTTGTAACCGGCTTCCTACTTTGTAACAGAGTTGAGATTAGCCCCGGAGAGAACCCTCTGCTCTCTAATAATTTCCTTTCAAGAGCCAAGCTGTCAAGTGCAAGTTCTTGACTCGTGGATGACAGACTGGGCCCTGCGACAATAGATCCTGAAGGTCTGGTAATACCCAAGGGTCGGATATTGACATCTTCCTCATCCATGAGAACCAAGGTCTCTTCGGCCAGAACGGGGCAATTAGGATGACCAGCGCCCCGTCCTCCCGAATCTTCCTCAGCACTGCTGGAATCAGAATAAGAGGAGGGAAGGCATAGACCAGATGGTGACCCCAAGATATCAGGAAAGCGTCCACCGCTACTGGGTTCCCCAGAGGAGATAGGGAGCAAAAGGAGGCTACTTTTTTGTTTAGATGGCTCGCAAAGAGATCTATTTTGGGAACACCCCATCTTTCTGTGATCTGGGTGAATATTGACCGATTTAGTTCCCATTCCCCCTGTTTTAGGCTGGACCGGCTGAGGAAGTCTGCTTTGTAATTGTCTACTCCCCTTATGTGTAGGCTTGTTAGGGATAAGAGATTGCTCTCGGCTATTTGCAGGATTGAGTCGGTCACTTCCATTAGATTTTTGGAACGGGTACCCCCCTGGTGATTTAGGTAAGATACTACCACCCGGTTGTCCGACATTACTCTTACATGGTGAGAGTGAAGGACCCCCAAGAATTCTTGAAGGCCAAATTTTACTGCAAGGAGTTCCTTCATGTTGGAGGATTTGTTTACCAGAGATGGAGACCAAATGCCCTGGGCTACTAGGTCGCCCAGATGGGCCCCCCCACCCTGAAGGGCTTGCGTCTGTAGTCAGGACTTTCGAGACCTGAATTACCCATGGGACTCCCTGGGAAAGATTTTCCTGCGATTTCCACCATGTTAGAGAGTGATTGGTGCGAGGAGATAGAGTCAACTGCCCGTCTAAACGCCCTCCTAGATGGATTTGCTCCGATAATATCTGCCATTGAAGGACGAATGTAATTGGGCCCACTGGACCGCTGGAATACAAGAGGTCATGGAGCCTAAGAGGGACATGGCCTGACGGAGTGTTATGGAGGGGAGAGATAGGGTTCTTGATACTAAACTTTTTAGTTTTTGTATCTTGTTCTCTGGGAGCCGACACTCCATCTTTTTGGAGTCTAGAGTGAGACCTAGGTACTCCTGGACCTGAGAAGGCATTAGTCTGGATTTCTCTATGTTTATTAGCCAGCCCAATTCCTTTAAAGAATGCATCACTATTGCCAGTTGATCCTCGCAATGTTGCGGGGAGGAGCCTATCACCAAGAAATTGTCCAGATATGGAACGATTAGGGTATTTTCTTCCCTGAGGTGAGCCATTACCTCTGCTATCAGCTTTGTGAAAACCCTCGGGGCTATGGCAAGGCCAAATGGTAGAGCTGAAAATTGGAAGTGATTTAGGACTCCCCTGATGAGAACTGCCATCCTGAGGAACCTCTGGTGATCCTTGTGTATTGGGACGTGATAATATGCGTCCTTTAGGTCCAGGACCACCATGAAGCATTGGGGAAACAACATTTTGATAGATGATTTTATCGTTTCCATCTTGAATGCTTGAACGTCCAAGTAATCGTTTAGTTTTTTTAGATTTATAATGGTCCTGAAGGAACCGTCTGGTTTCTTCCTCAGGAATAGAGGGGAATAGTACCCTTGCCCTCTTTCTTGTGGGGGAACCTCCAGGAGTACTCCCTTTTTTACTAGCCCGATGACCTCGTTTTCCAGTGCCAGCTGTTCTTCTGCCGAAGATCTTATAGATGTCATCGTAAAAGAGGGACGGGGCCATTTTTTGAATGTCAGCCTCAGACTTGATTCTATGATGTTTAGAATCCATTGACTGGAGGTAATCTTTTTCCAGGCTGGGAGAAAGAGAGATAATCTCCCTCCCACCTGGGGCGAACCTTCATTGAGAAGGCTTCTTGGTATCGCTGGGGTTTTTGTTAAAGATGAACCCCTTGTTCTTGTTCCTCTTATCCTCCCACTTTCCCTGGCCTCTCCCAGGGTTCTTACGGAAAAACCTCTTGTTCCGAAAGGGCTTCCTGTAAGAGGGGAGACCTAGAGAGGGAAAGGACTTTTTCTTGTCCCCTGCTTTTTCCAAGATATCATCTAATGTGGAACCGAACAAAAACTCCCCTTCGCAGGGGATAGTACACAATTTTGTTTTTGTTTGTAGATCGCCAGGCCAATTCTTAAGCCAGAGGGCACGCCTGGCCGCATTAGCAAATACTGCCGACCTGGCAGCTAATCTTATAGAGTCTGCCGAGGCATCAGCCAGAAAGGCCGCAGCTCCCCTTATTAGGCCGGCTTCACACTCAGCGTATGAAAATACGGTCCGTATATTACGGCCGTAATACGCTGAAATGTCCTGAAAATAGTGGTCCGTAGCTCCTCCGTAGGCAGGGTGTGTCAGCGTTTTTTGCGCATGGCATCCTCCGTATGTAATCCGTATGGCATCCGTACTGCGTGGTTTTCTCGCAGGCTTGCAAAACCAACATACCGCTATAGAAATGATCCATGTGTCCCAAAAAGAAAAAAAAAAAAAAAAAATATAATATAATATATATATATATATATATATATATATATATATATATATATATATATATATATATATATATATATATATATATATATATATATATATATATATATATATATATATATATATATATATATATATATATATATATATATATATATATATATATATATATGTCAGTAGACACATATATGTATATATATTACTATTTTTTCCAGCGCTATACAGCTTGAAAGCCGGTAATTCAATTACCGGCTTTTTCTTTCTCCTTCCTAAAACCCGACATGATTTGAGACATGGTTTACATACAGTAAACCATGTCTTCTCTCCATTTTTTTTGCAGATTCCACACTACTAATGTCAGTAGAGTGTATCTGCAAAATTTGGCCGTTCTAGCTCTTAAAATAAAGGGTTAAATGGCGGAAAAAATTGGCGTGGGCTCCCGCGCAATTTTCTCCGCCAGAGTAGTAAAGCCAGTGACTGAGGGCAGATATTAATAGCCTGGAGAGGGTCCATGGTTATTGGCCCCCCCCTGGCTAAAAACATCTGCCCCCAGCCACCCCAGAAAAGGCACATCTGGAAGATGCGCCTATTCTGGCACTTGGCCACTCTCTTCCCATTCCCGTGTAGCGGTGGGATATGGGGTAATGAAGGGTTAATGCCACCTTGCTATTGTAAGGTGACATTAAGCCAGATTAATAATGGAGAGGCGTCAATTATGACACCTATCCATTATTAATCCAATTGTAGTAAAGGGTTAAATAAAACACAAACACATTATTTAAAATTATTTTAATGAAATAAAAACAATGGTTGTTGGAGTATTTTATTCTACGCCCAATCCAGTCACTGAAGACCCTCGTTCTGTGAAAGAAAAAACATAATAAACCAACAATATACTTACCCTCCGCAGATCTGTAACGTCCAACGATGTAAATCCTTCTGAAGGGGTTAAAACATTTTGCAGCAAGGAGTTCCGCTAATGCAGGCTGCTCCTCGCTGCAAAACCCCGGGGAATGAGGCTAAAAATAGATCAATGAGCTATATTTAGCTTCATTTGCGGTGAGGCGCCCTCTGCTGGATGTTCATAGATCGTGGGAACTTACCTAGAAAGCTCTCTAGGTAAGTTCCCACGATCTATGAACATCCAGCAGAGGGCGCCTCACCGCAAATGAAGCTAAATATAGCTCATTGATCTATATATATCCAGGCTATTAATATCTGCCCTCAGTCACTGGCTTTACTACTCTGGCGGAGAAAATTGCGCGGGAGCCCACGCCAATTTTTTCCGCCATTTAACCCTTTATTTTAAGAGCTAGAACGGCCAAATTTTGCAGATACACTCTACTGACATTAGTAGTGTGGAATCTGCAAAAAAAATGGAGAGAAGACATGGTTTACTGTATGTAAACCATGTCTCAAATCATGTCGGGTTTTAGGAAGGAGAAAGAAAAAGCCGGTAATTGAATTACCGGCTTTCAAGCTGTATAGCGCTGGAATAAATATTAATATATATACATATATGTGTCTCACTGACATATATATATATATATACCTATTCTATGTGTACACATTTATTCTACCTATTCTACTGTAAGCTGTCAGTGTGATTTTACTGTACACCGCACTGAATTGCCGGCTTTTCTCTCTAACAGCGCTGCGTATTTCTCGTAAGTCACACTGCTTGTCCGTGTGTAATCCGTATTTTTCACGCTTCCATAGACTTTCATTGGCGTATTTCTTGCGCAGTACGGTGACAAACGCAGCATGCTGCGATTTTCTACGGCCGTACAAAGCCGTATAATACTGATCAGTAAAATACGGCAGATAGGAGCAGAGGCATAGAGAATAATTGTGCCGTATTTTTTGCGAGTTTTACGGACGTAGTTTCTGCGCTCATACGTCCGTAAAACTCGCAAGTGTGAAGCCGGCCTTACGGGTAATGTCTTCAGCATCAAGTCTCGGGAAGTTTTCCCCTTTAATTGACCCTCTAGTTGATTCAACCAGATCATTAGGGAGCGAGATGTGCATGCTGCTGCCACTGCCGGTTTCAGGCCTCCTCCCGCTGACTCCCAAGAGCCCTTGAGGAAGGCATCCGCCTTCTTGTCCATAGGGTCTTTTAGGACCCCCATGTCCTCGAACGGGAGAGCGAATTTCTTTGATGCTTTCGCTATTGCTACATCTAATTTGGGGGCTTTTTCCCAAAAGGAGCAGGATTCATCCTCAAAGGGGTATTTCCTTTTGGGAGTTAGGAGAGTCTTTTTCATGGGTTTTTTCCATTCCTTTTTGATTAGCGCTGCAATTGTTTCATTAAGCGGAAAAGCTCTCCTCTTTTTTTGTTCTAAGCCCCCAAACATAATGTCTTGTGCTGATTTTTTAGGGTGGGAGTCTACTAACCCCATAGTACTCCTCACTGCCTTTATGAGGCCATCAGTGTCCTCTAATGGGAAACAATTGTGACCTCCTGAGGAAGAAGTGGATGACGAAGATGCAGAGGAGGAGTCGGAAGATACCGAACTCGCACTATCGCTGTCAGATTTAGAGACTGGGGACGGGGACCTGTGTCTGGTCCTTCTCCGTTTTCTTCCCCTTTTAAGGGATTTAAAGGTGTCTTCCACCTGCTCTTTAATCAGGTTTTTAAGATCTGTTGCAAACCCGGGCAGGCTTTCTGATACCGTCTGCTGTATGCAGGAATTACATAGCTGCTTCTCCCAGGCGAGTGGAAGATCCTCTTTACAGATGGCACAGACCTTGTGCTTGGTTTTACCTACGCTTTTCCTCCCCTAAAAGAGACAAATAATAATCTTACTGTCTCTAACTTTCACGAAGATCAACTTACCACCTCCAGGACCCATAAATACCGGTTGGGAATTCTCAGCCTCTGGCTTTTTCCCCGACGCCGTGCTGGACTCCTTGCTGTGTTGAGACCTTTGGCGTTCTTTGCTGGTGTCCTGGTAACCTTTCTGCTGCCGCCTTTTTTGCTGCTGCGGCGATGCTATAGGTGGAGGTGATTCAGGCAAGGGAGATGCCGGGTCGCTCATACTGCTGCTGCTGGTCTGCGCAAAACAACACTTGCTACGATGGCGCTGACACGACTGCTCCTGAGGCTCCTGCCGATATACTGCAGAGCCACTGGGGGGAAGTAAATCCTCCCATTTAAACTTTCCCGCCGCTCCTCTTTTTTTTTTTTTTTTTTTTTTTCTTTCTTTCTCGGCGCCTGCGCAGTAGCGCCCGGCCGGCACGAGGAGCGCTGAAACGCTGGCGCCTGCGCAGACGCTCCTGCGTCTTGTAGAACGCCTAAGCGTCATGTCGGGATCTATGGAGCGTCCAGACTACAGCGAGGAGCGCCGAACGCCTGCGCAGTTGCTTCTGCGTCGCCCCGGCGTCTCGCGAGACCAGCGCAGTTCCGGGCATGCGCCGACTTTCCAAGATGGCGCCCGGAGTACAGATATGGCGCTGCTGACCGGCACCCCCGGTCCTATGCAGACCCTTATTGCGCGGCTCTGCAAGCCCGATGGCGTTGCAGTGTGCAGGCTGACGCGAGCTAGGGGAGGGCCACGCCGCACCTCCCGCAACCACAGAGGGACCCCCCTGGATGTTGCCGCTGCTGCATCTTACCTGAGGAGGTGACCGCGAACTCCTTGTCACCTCCTCCACGCACCCTTGAGGCCCACTAGCCCCCAGCGGTGGTGCCTCGGGTCACCACCCCAGCCGAGGCAGAGGGACCCCAGCTGCCTGAATCGGACTGGTTGGCCCCAGAATTCCAATGCTGACTGGTAAGTCCGTAGGTCTCCCATCAAGGACAGGAAACCAACTGATGCAGGAGAGTGGTACCGCCTTTTTATCCGTAGGTTTCCTGTCCTTGGTGGGCGGATCCCCTCTCTCCGTGGTGCCGTCATGGGCGATCAGAGAAATACAGGTTTTGATGATGGTGAAGTGTGAAATTAGGATGTCTCCAAACCAGGTCACAAATGTAAATTACAAAAATGGCAAATAATTTGCCATCTAAAATTATATGTAGCCAAACTTTATGAGATAAGGCCAAGTTTGTAGCAGAGCACGGCATTTTTTTCCCACTCAACACTGACATGTTTATGATTGGTTCAGCTTGTCCTCAGATAAGCAGCTTGGCAAGGGCTGTGTTTGTCAGAGAGCAGTAATTGCCATTACACTGATGTGCCTCCCTTCAGCAGGAACGCCTAAAACATACAGGATGATCAAATAAGAGCTCATAAGAGACTATTTCACTTAAAGCCCCAAACACAGAAAATAGTTGGTCGAACCCACTGATCCCTGCGATACCGGCTAACTACCTTATAACCATGGGGACCTCCTTACTCTCCTTTGTCAGTGGAAGCAGAATTTGGCTTCAGGAATTTTAGCACCAGATCCTTCTGTTGTCCCAGGAGATTATCACTGTCTAAGCAGTCACAGAGCAACTCACCCCTCTCTCCACTTAAATTTGCCAAATTGAGCATTCGTCTAAAAGAATGTGGAGGAGATGGGGTAGGTGAGGGCTGGAGGAACAGCTCTAGTAGTAAGGTGCCCATATGCTTTAGACCGGTATCCAAAGTCAGACATGCTCTAATCACAATACCCAGTCCACAGAGTCCTCTTAGGCTACTTTCACACTAGCGTTTTCTGCAATCCGTCACAATGCGTCGTTTTGCAGAAAAAACGCATCCTGCAAAAGTGCTTGCAGGATGCGTTTTTTCCCCATAGACTTGCATTGATGACGCATTTGCGACGGATTGCCACACGTCGCATCCGTCTAGCGATGGATGCGTCGTGCTTTAGCGGACCGTCGGGAGAAAAAAAACGCTACATGTAACGTTTTTTTTCTCCTGATGGACCGCTTTTTCCGACCGCGCATACGCGGCCGGAACTCCGCCCCCACCTTACAATGGGGCAGGGGATGCACCGGAAAAATGCATCCGCTGCACCCATTGCGCAATGCAGCAAACGCTAGCGTCGGAATCTCTCCCCGTAAACTAGGCAGAGGGATATTATGTTTCTGTCAAACTCACTTCCATTTGGAACAAATGTTTGGACATTTTGAAATACCTCCTGATACTCATTCTCCTCACCTTGCAACTTGTCAAAATACTTCATTCAAGCCAAATTATGCTTGAAACTTTACTATTTAGGCAAGTGAGTGTGTAGTTACTCCACTTCAAGTCCTATACAATGGGTGGGGGGGGGGGGGGGGGGGGGGAAAGGAGATATGAGATGTTATTTGGGACAAAAAAAAAAAAAAACACGACTTCATTTAACACTTGTGGTCGGGTGGGCGAGTTGGGAAGTAGGAAAGGAGGCAGTGAATCTTGTGGAAGGCAGTCACCTGTCCGCTCATTTAACAGAGATGAGATGGCAGCATATGACAGAAGCAGAGTCATGAAATTATATGAAACCACAAACACAAAAACTGTGACTGAAATAAAAGATAAAAATAGACAAGATAAGAGACTGGTTGTTAAACTGAATTCAACTGTCCATAATGATCACATGTGGCAACAGATTATTCTGCAGATTCTTAAAATCACTGTGCCAACTCGTGTGTTATAATAAAAATAATAATCTTTATTTTTATATAGCGCTAACATATTCCGCAGCGCTTTACACACATTATCATCGCGGTCCCCGATGGGGCTCACAATCTAAATTCCCTATCAGTATGTCTTTGGAATGTGGGAGGAAACTGGAGGAAACCCACGCAAACACGGGGAGAACATACAAACTCCTTGCAGATGTTGTCCTTGGTGGGGTTTGAACCCAGGACTCCAGCGCTGCAAGGCTGCTATCAACAGAGCCACCGTGTTCTCCAGAAAAAAAAATGGCTAATGACCAAACACATTTAGATCCAGTTGGATGAACACGTAGGAGGGCTGCTCTGCTGAAGAGAATCAGTTCTTCAGAAAAGATGATGAGGAAAAGGCTCTTCATTCACAGCACATTTCAAGGCCGTACCGGCATCTCTCCCCCTGCAGTCATTCTATATGACTGGAAATGATGCTACATGCTGTTATCTCCCACTATTCTCGCTGTGGGCAATCGCGTGACCACATTTCATTTGCTATATACTACGTGGGCAATGTTATATACTGTATGGGCTGTGTTCTATACGGTTTGGGCTGTGTTATATACTGCGTGGCCACTGTTATAGACCGCGTGGCCTGTATTAACGCATCGGGTATTCTACAATATGTCGTGGCCTGTGCTATATACTATGTGGCTGCTATATACATATTCTAGAACACCCGATGCGTTAGAATCGGGCCACCATCTAGTGCTGTTATAATCTCCCACTATTCTCGCTGTGGGCAATGGCGTGACCACATTTCATTTGCTTACTTGTGGTCATGTGCCGACTAGACTCATCCGACTTCTCTCAATTCTCTTCCATTGAGAGAAGTCAAATGCTTCTAGTCGGCATGTGACCACAAGCTGGGAAATCTCATAACGTCTGGTTGCATTGAAAATACCAAGAGATCGTGCCAGAATGCAGGCCGCACACTCACAATTCGGCAGTTTGTAAATACATAGTAAATGCAGACTTTTGTCACAAGCCCCGATTACCCCTCTAACCATAGGGTTGGCCCAGTTCTTCAACAGTACAAAGAATTCCAGAATTACATTACATATACTGTTATTTTCAGTGAGGAACACATTAATAACTATACTAAAGTCCCTATAGAAGGTTGCTTCTAGAGTCTGAGCCTCTGATGATGTAACCGCATGGCCCATAAGTTACATTGCCATAACTTGTTAAAAGGAAAAGTGAAAGATATTTAAGTATACATCGTGGAACGTTTGTTATAAAGGAATTATACTCTATAAAAAGCAGCACTATAATGAGCTGGTTAATAAGGAAAAAAGGCCAACATGGTACGATTATTATACATGACAAAAGAAAGAATTATAATTAGAAAAATACGGCTTTGTTACGCAACAACCCCAGAATATAAATCCTAAACGCTACTTTATTCCATGCCTATAGTAAATAATCAAGTCACATCGCTGTTCTTAGAGGTCAGCCTGCGGAGGTTCAGAAATGAAATGTACAAAGCAGAAAGGTGCCATACCTTCCTGGAAGGAAATCACTTGCTTTTCTGCCTGGAGGATCCAACACACGCTGCTGCTCACAAGTCCTTGTTCAAGTCACATATCAGCAACCAAAAATGTGAGCTCTGTGCTGCTGGCAAAAAAAAAAGAAAAAAAAAAGCACATCATATAAAGACCATCTGATGCCAGAGTCTGCAGGAAGTGTTCCCGCTCACAATGGCATTCTCACTGCAAAGACCATCTAATTCCTCTCAGCTGGCTGTCATGTGGTCTTGCTGACTGATCAAATGATTTGCTTTTGACAAGCTTAGCAGCACAGATCCTTATTCCTCCATGGTGGAGAGTATTCCCAAGAAATGGCTTCACTAACAATGCCACAAGTCCAACAGCAAATTGGACTCATGGTTACAGGGGTTAGGAAAATATTTAGCTTTTTTTATTTGATGACAGCACACATTTATGGCACCCGTTATAGACTGTAGTCTCTGGTTTCAGCTTCCTGTAATACACCAGAAACGTTTCATACTTTGTCACAGAATTAAAGAGGTATAAACGTTGGAAGCTTAGGAACCCAAGCCTTTCACTCATGCACTGGAGAAACTGCAGTAATCTGCAGCAGACAATAAATGTATGGATCTGCGATGTTCAGCATCTGATTGGTGGGGGTGTCGCATGTTCGATCCCACCAGCTCATATAAACTACTTATAATAGCCGCAAAACCGCAGAAAAATAAACCAATGTGGGCAAATTGTAAGGCTATGTGCACACGTTCAGGATTTCTCGCAGAAAATTCCTGAGAAAAAAAACAGACATTTTCTGCAAGAAATCCGCAAGAAAACCGCATGCGTTTTTGTCGCGATTTTGCCGTGATTTTTTCCGGACACTTCCCAATGCATTTTGTAGTGGGAAATCCGCAAAAAAACCCGCAAAATTAATGATGCGGTTTTTTTGCAGAGAAAGCTGCATCATGTGCACAAAACATGCGGAATTCATTCTAAATGATGGGATGCTTATTGTATGCGGTTTTTTTTGCGGTTTTATAGCGTTTTTATCGGGGAAAACCGCAACGTGTGCACACAGCCTTAAGATCCCAGAACATGTTTAAAAGATTGCTTTTTGTGCCCTTGTTTTACACTGATGACAGCTTTGCACACCCTTGATATTTACTCAAGCAGCTTCATCAGTCATCTGACATGGTTTCTAATGAACGAGGTATGCCCCGAGAATTCATATGTGGACTTACCGGCCTTCAGAAATTGTGTTTGAAGATGATGTGCTGACTCAAAATACAAGGGTCCCATAAAGTGCTGAGCACCATTATGCAACTGTTCTATGAAGATTATGGCATCACTCAGCTAAGTAAAAAGGAGTTACAGCTCATCATTACTTTAAGATAAAGATCATGAAAGTCAGTCAATTCAGAAAAATGCTAGCATCTTGAAGGTATCCTCAACTGCAAGGAGTTTGTAAGTTCTCCCAGCGTTTGCGTTGGGTTTCCTCCGGGTACTCTGGTTTCCTCCCACATTCCAAAAGACATACTGATAGGGAATTTAGATTGTGAGCCCCATTGGGGACAGTGACGATAATGTCTGCAAACTGTAATATGTTAGCGCTATATAAAAAGATTATTATTATGTGCAGTCATAAAAAACATCAAATCACTGTCCCCAAGAAAGGAAGACAAAGAATGACATCTGCTGCAGAGGATAAGTTTATTAGAGATAGGCCAGGGTCACACTTGCTTGTGCAATGCTAGAAACTCGCACGAGTCTCTCGCATCAATACCCGGCACTGCCGCCAGCACTCGGGACCAGAGCATTCAGCTGTATAGAAAATACATGCAGTCGCACGCTCCAGTCCTGAGTGTCGGCTGTGCCGTGTATTGATGCGAGAGACTTGTTCGAGTTTCTAGCATTGCACAAGCAAGTGTGACCCCGGCCTTACCACCGACAGAAAACACCAAATAACATCATCTCAGAAAACCGCCCTCATAAATGATGCCCAGACATATTTCAACATTAATTATCCATAGATAATGATGGCCTTTATAGTCAAAACGCTGGAAAGAAACCACTACTGAGAACTGCAAACAAAATAGACTTGTTTGGGCCAAGTAACACGAGGAATGTGCAGTAGATAACTGAAGTCTGTAGTATAGTCTGATGAGTCAAAAATTGGTACTTTTGTACCAGCCAGCATGTCTTTGTGAAACACAGAAAAGGTTCCACATTTTTTATATACACCGTGAAGCATGGAGGAGCATTGCATGGTGTGGGTGTGGTTTGCAGGTGACGATTTATTTCAAATTCAATCCACAGTGCTACAATAAGACAAATACCCAAGATTCACCTCCAGACCATGTAATGGCTATGTAACCAAGAGGGATGGAGTAGTGTGTCATAAGACACAGCCTCCACAACCACAAGACCTCAATCAAATCCTTATGGTTTATACAGAGTTGGACCACAGAGTAAAGGCAAAGCAGCCAACAAGTGCTCAGCACCTCTGGGAACTCCTTCAAGATCTTAGAATGCCATTCCAGGTGACTATTTGATAAAATCGGTTTGAGAGGATGCAAAGGGTGTGTGAAGCTGTCATTGGAGTCAAAGGGGAGGTTGCTTTAAGAAATGTGAGGTTTCACAAGCATTTCTTTACTCCTTGTTTCCATATGTGCCCATTTGTGGTTTTCCTGCCTTTAGTCTGAATTTATACATTCCAATAAAAGCAAAGAAAACCATTGCATGAACAGGTGTGTCCAAACTTTTGGACTGGTATTATGCATTTCCCTGATTTATGCAAAATTTCTTGAAATGACAGTGACCATTTAAAATACGGTACAAGCATTATTTAATAGGATCCTCTTATACATTACATGGCCAACAATACGTGATGTTCATACCAAACAACACTTTAGGTATCCTATCACCATAGACAAACATTAGTAATGTTAACAGCTGGAACATAAAAACTAATGTCGATATTACTCTTGGTTAACTCTAAAACCAGGACGTTAGCGTTAAAGGCTAGTACTCTAATCGCTGAGATAACATGGTGCCCCTCATGACATTATATGGAGCCAGGTCATTTTTAGTAACAATATTTTAGCCACAAAGCAATAGGTGTACCAGCTCACAGAATAGGGTCACAAAATACCAAATGATTGAGCAACATTTAGCTTCGTGTTATTTGCAAATGTATACATGTACTATTTAAATTTACTGACTTATTTTCAGGAGCAATATTTAATTTGGCGTCACAAGCAATTGTATATATGTACTATTTAAGTTTCTATTTCAGGAAGCAACAGTTGTATTGTGAACCTATGGAAATGTCTGTATGTAAACCTGTCTTCTTTCCCTTTTCCCCATATTATATGGGGGTCTTTCCATTTTTCCCCTCACCCCTTACCTTTTCCCTTCAAAAAGATTATTGGAAAAACAAAATACCAAATGAAGCACCATTTCTCGAAAAAAAAAAAAAAAGAAGTTCTATAAAATACAGACTTAGGCCATGTTCACACGTTCCTGATTTCCCTGCTGTTTTTTCTGCACCAAAAACCGCAGCTTATGGAAGAAAACGCAGGTGCGTTTTTTGGTGCGGTTTTTAGTGCGGTTTTTTATGCAGTTTTCTCTGTTTTCTAGGAAGTTTTTTTAGGGTTAAAATGGCTGAAAATACCCTAACCCTACCCCTACCCCTAGTTCTAACTGTAGTGGGGGGGGGAAAAAAAAAAAATTCTTTATTTTATTATTGTTACTACCTATGGGGGTGATAAAGGGGGGGGGGGGTCATTTACTTTTTTCTTTTTTTTTTGATCACTGTGAGGTTATCGCAGTGATCAAAATGTGCCTGGAACGAATCTGCCAGCCGGCAGATTCGGCGGGCGCACTGCGTATGCGCCCGCCATTTTGGAAGATGGCGGCGCCCAGGGAGAAGACGGACGGACGGACACCGGGAGGTCCGGTAAGTATAGGGGGGGGGGGGGGAAGATGAGGGCACGGGGGGGCGTCGGAGCACGGGGGGGGTGGCATCGGAGCATGGGGGGGTGGGATTGGGGTACAGGGGGACAGCCACACTCCACCCACGCACTTCCTGCTGCAGCGGTTCTGCACCACAAACCGCAGAAAACCCGAGATATTTTTTTCGTCTGCGGGTTTTACTGCGGGTTTGACCCTCACAATGGAGGTCAATGGGTGCAGAACCGATGCAGTTCCGCACAAAGAAGTGACATGGTCCTTCTTTTTTACCGCAGCTATTCAGCGCGGCTTTTTTAGCGAATTTCCGCATCATGTGCACAGCGGTTCCTGTTTTCCATAGGGTACATTGTACTGTACCCTGCATGGAAAACAGCTGCGGACCCGCAGCGGCAAAATCGCGGCGGTTCCGCAGTAAAAAACGCATTGTGTGAACATGGCCTTACACAATAACCCCATCTACAGACATATACTATGTTACAAATTATTATGCAACTTCTATTTTTCTCGGATTTTCCTAAATGGTCGGTGCAAATGACAGTCAGTCTAATAAAAGTCATCACCCGTTAGAGTATACATCAAATTTTATTGAAGAAACCTTCCAATGATAACAGTATAATCTCCAAAATAAATAAAAACTCAAAATGCACTGTTCCAAATTATTAGGCACAGTAGAATTTCTAAACATTTGATATGTTTTAAAGAACTGAAAATGCTCATTTGTGGAATCTGCAGCATTGGAGGTCACATTCACTGAACAAAAAGCATTAAGCTACTTACTGGTAGCGGCGTTTCTCGGAGGCCCATGACAGCACGACAGAGAGAGGGGATCCGCCCATTAGGAACAGGAAACCTACAGATACAAAAGGGCGGTACCTCTCCCTTGTCTCAGTTTGTATTTCAGAGTCTTGAGAGGACTACCGCGGTTAGTGGCACAAAAAATATACACTATATACAAAATTATATACAGATTATATACAGATTCCCAACTATATATTTGGAACTGGTATCATGTGTGAGATATATATATCTATAGGAAGTGCAACCCCCACGTGAATAGGGAGGGAACTAAGGGTGCTGTCATGGGCCTCCGAGAAACGCCGCTGCCAGTAAGTAGCTTAATGCTTTACTCGGACTCCCATGACAGCACGACAGAGAGAATTACAGAGATGTAAGGTACCTTAGGGAGGGACTATGGCCTGTAGCACCCTTAACCCGAATGTGAGATCAGAGGAAGCTCCCAAATCCAACCTATAGTGCTTAAAGAAGGTGGACGGGGATGACCATGTGGCCGCCTTTCATATCTGGTCGATTGATACTCCAGATTTTTCCGCCCAGGATGTAGACATGGCCCTGGTGGAATGCGCCCTCAGATTCTGCGGAGCTGGACCCCCACCTGCAGTATAAGCCAGAGAGATAGCCTCCCTAATCCACTTTGCTAGTGTGTATTTAGATACCCTGAGTCCTTTTCTAGGATTTTGGAAGGATAAAAATAATGCATCATCTTTCCTCCATGTGTCGGTAACAGAGATGTATTCTAGCAGGCATCTCCTAACGTCTAATGTATGGAGTATCTCTTCCTTAGGGTTAGCAGGATTAGGGAGGAAGGATGGTAAAATTATCTCTTGTGACCTGTGAAACCGTGATGACACTTTAGGCAAATAGGCTGGGTCCGGTCTGAGGATTACTCTGGTAGAAACTCTGTATAAGGGGATACCCTGGAGAGAGCTTGTATGTCTCCTACTCTACGGGCAGATGTAATAGCTACCAGAAACGCTGTTTTAAGAGAAAGGGCCTTAATTGAAGCTGATCGTAAAGGTTCAAATGGTTCTTTAGTCAGGGCTGATAGAACTAAGTTGAGATCCCAAGGCATAGACCTATCTTTCTGAATGGGTCTAGATCTACTGGATGCCTTAATGAACCTTGAAATCCAATAATTATTGGCGATGTTACAGGAGAATAGAGCCCCTAGGGCCGAGACCTGTACCTTTAAAGTACTAGTAGATAGACCTAGTTCTAAGCCTTTTTGCAGGAATTCTAATATCTGATTTACAGGAATTCCTTCTTCTAAATTGAACTCAGAAGAGGCCAGAAACTTTCGCCAGGTCCTAGCGTAGATCGTTGTAGTTATTTGTTTCCTACTTTTCATAAGGGTTTCAATCAAACTCGGGGAGAACCCTTTGTCTTTCAGTAACGCCCTTTCAAACTCCATGCCGTTAAATGCAGGTTCTTTATCTGCGGATGACTGATCGGCCCCTGGTAGAGTAAATCCGGAATCTCCGGAAGCACCCAGGGATCCTCCACTGACATGATCCTGAGCCAAGTGAACCAGGCCCTTCTGGGCCAGAATGGGGCGATCAATATAATCCTGGCTCGATCTTCTCTTATTTTCCTGACTACTAAGGGTAATAGGCCTAGTGGAGGGAATGCGTAAGCCAGCTGAAAATCCCAATTGATCAGAAGGGCGTCTACTGCCAGAGGATTCTCCCTGGGATTTAGGGAACAGAATTTTGTTGTCTTCCGGTTGTCCCTGGTAGCAAATAGATCTACCTCTGGATGTCCCCATTTGCGGACAATCTGATCGAATACGCCATTGTTTAGGGACCATTCCCCTTGCCTCAAGGTGTTGCGGCTTAGAAAGTCCGCCTTGGCGTTTTCCTTCCCTCTTATGTGCAGAGCAGATAGGGATAAAAAGTGACTCTCTGCTGTCTGGAACAGACGATCCGCCACTCTCATCAGTGACTCGGAATGAGTTCCACCCTGATGATTTATGTATGCGACCGCCACCTGGTTGTCCGATAGGATCTTGACATGATGACCCTGCAGATATGAGAGGAATTTATTTACTGAAAACTCTACTGCCATTAACTCTTTCTGGTTGGAGGAGGTTGATGTTAGGGAAGGGGGCCACAGCCCCTGAACCGTCATGTCATCTATGTGTGCTCCCCACCCTGCTGGGCTAGCATCAGTTGTTACCACACGTGTTACGTGAGACACCCAGGGAACCCCTGCTGATAAATTCTCACTGTCCAGCCACCACCTAAGGGAAGTGAGCGCTTTTGGACCTAAAGTAACCTGACTCTGCAGGGACCCCTGTAACCTCTTATCATTAACCAGGACCTCGGATTGTAATGGTCTGGTGTGAAATTGGGCCCAACGGACAGCGGGAATGCAAGAAGTTAAGGAACCCAATAGAGACATAGCCCGTCTAAGGGTCATGGATGGTTTGTCAATTGCCTTAGATACTTGTTGCTGGATGTGCACTGTTTTGTCGGGTGGCAGACAACACTGTTGTAACTCTGAGTTTAATGACAAACCTAAGAATCTCTGTATCTTTTGAGGCTGTAAGCGAGATTTCTCATAATTTATGATCCACCCCAGACGCTCCAGTCTGGATGTGGCCGACTCTAGCTGGGACAAGCAATGATCTGCTGAGCTCCCTACTATAAGGAAGTCATCCAAGTAAGGAATGATCAGGATGTCGGACTCTCGCAAGTGTGCCATGACCTCAGCCACTAGTTTCGTGAATACCCTAGGAGCCGCTGATAAGCCAAAGGGAAGAGCCCTAAACTGGAAATGGCGAATGTTACCCTCCATTAACACTGCTACTCTCAAGAATTTCTGGAAATACTCATGTATTGGAACATGATAGTATGCATCTTTAAGATCTACGACTACCATAAAGCAGTGATCAAACAAAATCTTTATTGCGGAATTAATTGTTTCCATTTTGAAGGACTCATTAACCAGGAATTTATTAAGACACTTTAGATTAATGATCGTTCTAAACGATCCATCTGGTTTTTTGATCAGAAAAAGAGGAGAATAAAATCCCCTTCCTTTTTCTGAAACTGGAACCTCCACCAATACATTCTTGGTGCATAAGTTTATGACTTCAGCCTCTAGGGCTGCTTGCTCCAGGGGGGAGGAACGATAAGGGGTTAATCTGAATTTATCCCGAGGCCAATGATTAAAGTCCAACTTTAGACCTTTAGTAACAATGTCAATGACCCATCTACTGTTTGAAATGTCAAGCCATGCTGTGGAGAATGCTGACAGTCTGCCCCCCACAGGGACTGCTAGTCATTGATCTGGTTTTTTCTGATCCTTTGAGGAACGACAAAACATATATCCCGTACCTCTACCGCGTCTATCTTCCCATCTGAAACTCTCTCTAGTGGGAGAGGACCCTCTTTTCTTTCCACGACCAAATCTTCTTCGACTGAAGGGTCTGCGGTAGGATGCTGAATACAGGCTGGGAAATTTCTTTTTATCATCGCCTGCCTTTTCCAGCAACTTGTCCAGTGTTGGACCAAAGAGATACGGTCCTTCACATGGAATGGTGCAGAGCTTAGTTCTGGACTGGATGTCACCTGACCAGCATTTTAACCATAAGGCCCTGCGAGCTGCGTTACACAGACCTGCCGCTCTGGCCGCCATCCTGACAGAGTCCACAGAAGCATCCGATAGGAAGGCTGCAGCGTTCTGAATTGTCGGAAGCGCTTTGAGAATAGAATCTCTGGATGCCCCATCCTTCAGCTGAGACTCTAACTGGTCTAGCCAGACCATTAATGACCTGGCTGTGCATGTCGTGGCCACTGCTGGTCTGAGGGATCCAGCCGCCATCTCCCAGGTACTTTTTAGAAAGATATCTGCTTTTTTGTCTAGGGGATCTTTGAGGGTCCCCATATCCTCAAAGGGTAATGAGGCTTTCTTTGACGCCTTTGCTACAGCCGCGTCCAACCTTGGAGCTTTATCCCATGTCTCCACCACTGGATCATCAAAGGGATATCTGCGCTTTAAAGCTGGCGGTAAGGCCCCCTTTTTTTCAGGCTTTTTCCATTCTCGGAGTATCAACTCTTTGATCTTCTCATTTACTGGGAAAGATCTATGTTTCTTACGATCTAACCCACTAAACATTAACTCCTGTTTAGAAGGCTGTGATTTGGGTTCCTCTATACCCATCGTGCCTCTAACTGACTTGACCACCTTATCAACCTTATCTAGGGGTAGACAAAATCGTCCAGATTCCTCATCTGATGAAGAGGAGAAAGGACTAGAGAGATAAGTATCTTCTTCTCTTTCCTCTTCTGACGAATTAGCGTCACAGAGTGAACTTTCACGTAGATCACTTACCCGTGCGCCCAATCAAGTACCGAAATCCGAGGGGGTTCTTTTCTAGTCGAAGCTCTGGATCCTTGTTCGGATGAGCTCTTTCGACTGGGTTGGTCACCTCTATCCTTCTTGGGCTTCTGACGCATCTCGTCTGACAGCTGCTGCTGCTGCTGCTCACCACCACTCTCCATGACGGAATACAACCAAAAGCAAGGTACTGACCATGTGACCTGCTTATATCCCCCTTGGATCCGGTCAGCAGATAGGTCAGCGCTAACCCTATTGGCCCTGGACACCGCAAGGAGGGCAGAGGGCTATCTGGGTGAACCGGCATTCAGATGCAATGGGCGCCGCCATCTTGGAACGCCCGCGCATGCGCAGACGCCCGGCGACCCGGAAGCGACAACCAAACTCCGCCCCCAGACGTCACCGCACCCGGAAACGCTCCAGCACACGCTGAGAGCGGTGCAGGACACTGGGGACGGACCGGCAGCGCTCCGGAGCTCGACCACGCATCCGAGCCCGGTACCCGCAGCCATGCCGCACCGCTGCGCCACCAATGGGAATACTTACCTGCGCTGACTCTCCTGGATGCAGGAAATCCTCCGGACTCCGCTCCCTGCTGCGAACGCCACCGCGTGCAATCCATCCAGGACCACCGTGGCGTCTCCAGGGATCTCCGCACCGGCCGAGGTAGGAGACCCCCCCGCTACCGTAATCGGCCGGCCGGCCTGGGCTTCCATTCTCTGTAGGAACCCGTCCCCTCAGGAACAGGAAACCAAACTGAGACAAGGGAGAGGTACCGCCCTTTTGTATCTGTAGGTTTCCTGTTCCTAATGGGCGGATCCCCTCTCTCTGTCGTGCTGTCATGGGAGTCCGAGTAAAAGCTATTTAACTCCAAAACATCCTAACAGGCCAAGTTACATGTTAACATTGGACCCCTTCTTTGATATCACCTTCACAATTCTTGCATCCATTGAACTTGTGAGTTTTTGGAGAGTTTCTGCTTGTATTTATTTGCCTGAAGTCAGAATAGCTTCCCAGAGCTGCTGTTTTGATGTGAACTGCCTCCCACCCTCATAGATCTTGTGCTGGATGATACTCCAAAGGTTCTCTGTACGGTTGAGGTCAGGGGAAGATGGTGGCCACACCATGAGTTTATCTCCTTTTATGCCCATAGCAGCCAATGACTCAGAGGTATTATTTGCAGCATAAGATGGGGCATTGCCATGCATGAAGATGATTTTGCTCCTGAAGGCACGTTTCTGCTTTTTATACCATCGAAGAAAGTTGTCAGTTAGAAACTCTATATACTTTGCAGAGGTCATTTTCACATCTTCATGAACCTTAAAGGGAACCTGTCACCCCGAAAATCGCGGGTGAGGTAAGCCCACCGGCATCAGGGGCTTATCTGCAGCATTCTGTAATGCTGTAGATAAGCCCCCGATGTTACCTGAAAGAGGAGAAAAAGACGTTAGATTATACTCACCCAGGGGCGGTCCCGCTGCTGGTCCGGTCGGATGGGTGTCTCTGGTCCACTGCGGCGCCTCCCATCTTCATTCCAAGACGTCCTCTTCTGATCTTCAGCCACGGCTCCGGCGCAGGCGTACTTTGTCTGCCCTGTTGAGGGCAGAGCAAAGTACTGCAGTGCGCAGGCGCCGGGCCTCTCTGACCTTTCCGGCGCCTGCGCACTGCAGTACTTTCCTCTGCCCTCAACAGGGCAGACAAAGTACGCCTGCGCCGGAGCCGTGGCTGAAGATCAGAAGAGGACGTCTTGGAATGAAGATGGGAGGTGCCACAGCGGACCAGAGACACCCATCCGACCGGACCAGCAGTGGGACCGCCCCTGGGTGAGTATAATCTAACGTCTTTTTCTCCTCTTTCAGGTAACATCGGGGGCTTATCTACAGCATTACAGAATGCTGTAGATAAGCCCCTGATGCCGGTGGGCTTACCTCACCCGCGACTTTTGGGGTGACAGGTTCCCTTTAAAGGGCCCTAACAGCTGTTTCCCAATGATTCCGGCCCAAAACATGACTCCTCCATCTCTTTGCTGACGTCGCAGCCTTGTTGGGACATGGTGGCCATCCACCAACCATCCACTACTCCATCCATCCGGACCATCCAGGGTTGCTCGACACTCATCAGTAAACAAGACTGTTTGAAAATTAGTCTTCATGTATACAAAAATTCAAAAGGAACGGATGGCACTCACAGGTTAATAAACTTCTTTATTCCAAAACACCAGTGTGGCTGACCAGTAGAAGCACCACTGCAGCGCAGAACGGCTGTCGTCCATTCCACTCCTGTTCCCATCCTCCCGATGCCGATGTTTTAAAGTATTGGAATAAAGACTTTTTTTTTAACCCGTGAGTGCCATCCGTTCCTTTCAATTTTTGTATCTATTGTGGCTATTTCTTTGGAGTGGCACCCCAGCTCACGGAGCACTTACTGCTGTGTATATGCTTGTAGCATCAGTTCATGCAGTTTCCTGTGCACTGAGTGGGCTTCCCCACTGTGCGGATTAACACTTTGTTGGAGATAGTCTTCATGTATGTCTGGGCTCACTGCAACCGTTTCTGCTTGTGAACACTGTTTAAGGGTGGCTGAAAATTAGGTTTATGCACCACAGCAAGCCTTTGAAGGATCCTACACCTTGAGGTTTGAGGGACTCCAGAGGCACCAGCAGCTTCAAATAACTGTTTGCTGCTTTGTAATGGTATTTTGGCAGCTGCTCTATTAATCCTATGAATTTGTCTGGCAGAAACCTTCCTCATTAGGCCTTTATCTGCATGAACTCTGTGCTCTGTTTTATTCACAAATCTCTTCACAGTATGATGATCACTCTTAAGTTTTTGTGAAATATCTAATGTTTTCATACCTTGTCCAAGGCATTGCACTATTTGATGCTTTTCGGCAGCAGAGAGATCCTTTTTATTTCCCATATTGCTTGAAACCTGTGGCCTGCTTAATAATGTGGATCATCATTTTTAAGTAGCTTTCCTTTAATTAGAATCACCTGGAAAACTAATTATCACGTGTTTAAGACTCTTTTCAGTGATCCATTGAGCCCCGAGACACAATACCATCCATGAGTTTATTTGAAAAACAAAACAATTACATTTTTATGACACTCAAATCCAATTTGCATAATAATTTGGAACACTGTGTAAAAAACCTCTAAATAGTTAGAAATCTAAATAATCTTCTACTGGAATAGTAGAAACCCATAACTGTCACTTTTATAGGCAGACCCTAAAAGCGAGTGTCACTAGATTCCATAATACATACCACATACATTATTAAATAGATCTTAGGCCTGGTGTACGTGCAGCTCAGAAAGGTTGTACAATTCTATTTCAAAGCATAAACTCAAATTCAGTCTGCCTAGGCTGACTGACAGCTCCAAAGTGTACCGCCTACCTGCTGCTGATCTCACACTGCTCAGCACAAGCAGCAGAGACTGAATAAAATTGCCCTTATGAGCTTGCTCACTCAATAGCTGGATTTATAAAATGCTCATATTAATATCAGGATTATACAGCCAATCTCTCATACATTTTCATAGTAAGTACTATCCAAGATATCAGATCCAAGATATCTCTTTAATAATGTGTGTAACTTGTATCGTGAACTAATCTATACTTTCAAAAAACTGTATGCAAAAATATTCAAATTTCTGGAATATCTAAACTTACAAGCCATCTACCAATATGGTACAAACTATGTTCCTCCAGATCTTCTGAAATGATCAACGGGAGTAAAGCAATCTGCCTGAAGAGCTGCATGAGCTGAGAACTTGCTGCTACCAGCTGTGTCCATGTGAGAGAACATCCCAGTGCTCCAGGTCAATATGATCTCATGTTGTGCAGTCTTAAGACATAGCGTTCAGTGTACAGAGGCCTCATCTTATTTATTCTAAGTTGCTATTGTCCTATTCTCTGTGGGTTTTTTTGTTTTGTTTTTTTTTCTTCATTCAATGAACACGGGAGTAGAAAATATGATAGATGATATTGGGTGGGAAAAGATATCAATGCCAAAAGTATCTCATCAAGCTAAATCAATACTAACATTGGAAAAAAGCATTGATGGCAGTGAAGACTGATTGCAGAGATTTTCTAAAGATACTTTCAAGCATGAAGAACATTTCAGATGGTCACTTTCTGAATGAAAGTCCAGCGGATGAGAAGAGCGGATAGAAATGTATTTGCCCATCCCATTTCATCAGTCACGGCACGAGAGAACTGCCTCTTACCTGCCATCATTTCCAGCTCTTTAAACCCTGTTGTCTTCGGTCTGGGGAGACCGATTTTGAACTTTGGTATTTTTTGGGGTGTTCAAGATGCGGTTCTGAAACTTGTGGTTGATTGACTTAAATGAGGATGGGTCGGTCGGCCACGGGTTTCAGAGCTGCATCTTGAATATTTTAAAGAATATTGAAGTTCAAGGTCGGTCGTTTTTGACCGAAGACAACAGCAGGGTTAATTAGCCAGCCCGGCACAACATCATTGTTGCAGCATGACATATGCGATATTGTGACAAGCTAGCGAAACAGAAGAGCCGGGAATGACAGCAGGCAAGAGGTGGATCCTCCTCTCCCGTGAGAATCTTCAGACCAGAGATTTTTTTTTACTGTAATCTCCTTCCAATTTACCCTATTTCTCAACTCTTTTCCTTTTTAGTGCCTGTTTGTTGCCAAACCTTGCTTCCTTTTTACAGCCAGTGAGTGACTCAGAGTTGTCACAAGTCCATATGGCCAGTAATGGATGCACAGTCAGAACCGCTCTAGCCTCCCTCACCAGCCCACATCCCATTCTATTAGTCTATTTTAAGATGATGTTGGACTGCTTTTAGATATAAAAACATGGTAGGCAACCTCTAATATTTTAGTGTTGAACACTGAACAGGAGTTACAAAAATAAAAATAATTTTAGAAGCGCTACAGAGGTTGTGATTTCCCATTTAGTATTAATAGGTGCAATGACCTAAAAAGGGAGAATGCGGGCCACCAGGGGTGAACAAAAGGAAGAACGCAGGCCACCAAGGGTGAACACACAGACAGCAGAGCAGCTTATATACCTCTTAAGGCCCCGTCACACTTAGCGACGCTAAAGCGATCCCGACAACGATACGACCCGTCAGGGATCGTTGCTGCGTCACTATGTGGTCGCTGGTGAGATGTCAAACAGTGAGATCTTCCCAATGACGCAGCAGCGATGCAGCGACCAGTAGCGACCTGTACAACGATGTCGTTGGTTGTTGTGACCCTGTCACATGGCAGCTATTATGACGATTCAGACCTCGATGAGGGACGTCCTGTGTGACATTGTAGTCACACATTTCAAAAACCTGATCTGCACATCCAAACATAGACTGAGTGTGAACAGGTGCTGAACCCAGAGTCGCCAACTCGTATATAGTTAAGTAAAAAGGGCAGCACACTGCAGCGCCAAAACATGCAAACTTGAAAACACGAAATTTGAACTGCATTACTGCACTAGAAATATGAAAAATGAGAGCTTTTAGCGCATAAAAATGGCCATATTTATGTGTACCTCGTAGCCACTTTACGGCATCTCTCTTATACGAGGTCCTACCTCGCTGAGAATAAACGTCTCCATCTGAATGGGTACATGTGAAACCTCTTCTTGGACTCAAATTCTCACGCTCTGTGGAGGGGTATTAGACCTACTATAATTAAAACACCTGTGGCTAGGAGGCGGGAGTGCACGATCAGAAGGCTAGAGAATACATTTCAAAAACCTGATCTGCACATCCAAACATAGACTGAGTGTGAACAGGTGCTGAACCCAGAGTCGCCAACTCGTATATAGTTAAGTAAAAAGGGCAGCACACTGCAGCGCCAAAACATGCAAACTTGAAAACACGAAATTTGAACTGCATTACTTTTTTTAATTATAGTAGGTCTAATAACCCTCCACAGAGAGTGAGAATTTGAGTCCAAGAAGAGGTTTCACATGTACCCATTCAGATGGAGACGTTTATTCTCAGCGAGGTAGGTCAAGCGTAGGACCTCGTATAAGAGAGATGCCGTAAAGTGGCTACGAGGTACACATAAATATGGCCATTTTTATGCGCTAAAAGCTCTCATTTTTCATATTTCTAGTGCAGTAATGCAGTTCAAATTTCGTGTTTTCAAGTTTGCATGTTTTGGCGCTGCAGTGTGCTGCCCTTTTTACTTAATTGTAGTCACACAGGCGTGCATTTGCGTTGCCTTTTCCGCGCCCATTCAGTTCCGATTGGTGATCGCTACTGCGTTCTGATTGGTGGCGGCCTTGCCTTATGAGGCGACAATAGCCCTAAAATGAAAACGCATTTGAGACCCCAAACGATACCTACCGTGCACAAAATATAAGTGTCAGAAGAACCGTTGACGAATAGATAAATCGAAGAGGAGTCGCAGGCCAGAGAACTCTACAACGATCTGCAAACCACCACGCGGTCAGGAACAAAGGATGGAAGCGCTACTATGTCGCCTTCTATTGAAGGCATGACCGCCAATCAGAACGCAGTAGCGACCAATCGGAACGGAGGGGTGCGGAAAAGGCAACGCAAATGCACACCTATGTGTCGGTGTCTGAGTCGTCAACGAGGTCGTTGGTAAGGTGTCAAACACAGCGATGTGTGCTACCCAGCGGGACCTCAACGATCAAAAAAAGGTCCAGGCCATTCCGACACGACCAGCGATCTCACAGCAGGGGCCTGGTCGCTGCTACGTGTCAAACATAGCGAGATCGCTACTGAGATCGCTGTTGCGTCACAAAACTTGTGACTCAGCAGCGATCTCGCTAGCGACCTCGCTTAGTGTGAAGGTACCTTTACCCTAAAATTGTGCATCATTGGGCACTTTTCTTGTGTCTCAAACAATTAGTCATCTATGAAATTCATTATCTCAGTCCCATCTCCGTCGCCTATCTTCTATTTTGGGTTTACTTACTGGCCTCTGCTACAGTGCCAACTCCAATACCTTGCTCCCAGTAATTCTGTACAGGTTTCAGTGGCAAAAGTCACAACGACAGCGCACAAGCCCACTACAGCCAATCACTGGAGTCAGCGGCTCATATTCCTATAGCTCTGCAGGCTATGAACAATCAAAGGGAGAAGTTGCAGAAAGAGTTGGCACTGGAGAAGGGGCGTAAGAGAAAACTTCAGTTTTTTATTTTTAACCATAGGAAGCCTATAGGCTAAAAGTGGGCCTATGTACAAATCCATAGGATTTATATATGTCATTCTTAGGAATCTTTGCCTTCCAACTGCCTTAAGGCCCCTTCACATTAAGCGACGCTGCAGCGATACCGACAACGATCCGGATCGCTGCAGCGTCGCTGTTTGGTCGCTGGAGAGCTGTCACACAGACAGCTCTCCAGCGACCAACGATGCCGGTAACCAGGGTAAACATCGGGTAACTAAGCGCAGGGCCGCGCTTAGTAACCCGATGTTTACCCTGGTTACCATGCTAAAAGTAAAAAAAAACAAACAGTACATACTTACCTACAGCCGTCCGTCCTCCAGCGCTGCGCTCTGCTTCTCTGCTCTCCTCCTGTACTGTCTGGGAGCCGGAAAGCAGAGCGGTGACGTCACCGCTCTGCTTTCCGGCTCACAGACAGTACAGGAGGAGTGCAGAGCGCAGCGCTGGAGGACGGACGGCTGTAGGTAAGTATGTACTGTTTGTTTTTTTTTACTTTTAGCATGGTAACCAGGGTAAACATCGGGTTACTAAGCGCGGCCCTGCGCTTAGTTACCCGATGTTTACCCTGGTTACCAGTGAAGACATCGCTGGATCGGTGTCACACACGCCGATCCAGCGATGTCCGCGGGAGATCCAGCGACGAAATAAAGTTCTGGACTTTATTCAGCGACCAACGATCTCCCAGCAGGGGCCTGATCGTTGGTCGCTGTCACACATAACGATTTCATTAACGATATCGTTGCTACGTCACAAATAGCAACGATATCGTTAACAATATCGTTGTGTGTGAAGGTACCTTTACATGTGTATATGTTAACTAAAGAATATGTGCCCTCTTTTTAAAAGACAAGTATAAGACTTTAAAATGTTATCAAATCTAAAAGGAACCGAAAAAAAAAGTTCACTTATTGCTCAGGAAATGTTACAAGTTGGTTAAGAGTGCCCCCCTTCTTGTAGGCACAAGGAAGTCTGCAGCGAGAGACAAGTTTTATAGCTCATTTGCTGCAGCCACTTTGTCACAATCAAGCACAAGCTTGTCCCTTCGGTGTCACAGCTTCCTGTTACGCCACAGGCGGTTTGAAGTGATAAAATACGAGGCTTGGAGCCACCTCACATTGCTGATAGAACATCGGATTAGGTCATTTTAAGCAATTTGCAGTCAATGCTTCACTGTTACAAAAGAGGAAACAGAATAAGCCTATTAGTCCGGAGCTGGCGTTACATCTGCATAATCTGCACCACAATAAATGCTCCTCTGGCCTCATTTTGTCTTATCACATGTGCATAAAAAAAAAAAAGTAGCTGAGTGCATCAGTCTTGGTCTACCTAGGTCTTACCCTTCACAAAGAGGAAAAAAAAAAACCAGGTATCACTTATACGCTGCTGAAATAAAATCTTCGGTGAAATTAAAACATTTATTCAAGCAGGTTTAAAAATCGACGCGTTTCGAGGTCACCCAGGGCCTCTTCATCAGGATAAACCTAGTGAGACTGTATGGTATAGCTGTCCTTTATGCTGTATTTCATGAAAAAGACCGCCAAACCGGGTACATGGCATGTCAAAGTTCACATGTGCCACAAGGATGTGCGCGGATGCCAGTCAGTAATCCAATTTGGAAAGCGTAATGAAATTGACACCAGAATACTAGTATGCATTTCAATTATACTTCTAGAATCGAAGGGAAGAATAATGAAATAAATACACATTACAAATAATAAATAGAAAAACAACAAATAAATACTTCACTCACTGGGTCTGATGCGCTGCAGTGGCACACAGCATTAATCCTTGAGGTGTCAGTCACTGCAATGCATAGCTCATTCATCAGTTCGAATTTTATATACATTTTTTTTTATTTGATTTTTTTTCTATTTATTATTTGTAATGCATAATTATTTCATTATTCTTCCCATGGATTCGAGAAGTGTAATCCATACAGCATAAAGGGCAGCTATACCATACAGTGTCACTAGGTTTGTCCTAATGAAGAGGTCCTGGTTGACCTCAAAACGCGTTGACTTTTAAACCTGTTTGAATAAATGTTTTCATTTCATCGAAGATTTTATTTCAGCAGCGCATAAGTGATACCTCAGCTCTTTTCCTCTGTGGTTGTCTGCTCGACCGGTATCTGTGCGCAGCTGTTATAAGCCTATTTATGTGTTAAGGTACCGTCACACATAACGATATCGTTAACGAAATCGTTATGTGTGACAGCGACCAACGATCAGGCCCCTGCTGGGAGATCATTGGTCGCTGGGGAAAGTCCAGCACTTTATTTTGTCGCTGGATCTCCTGCTGACATCGCTGAATCGGCGTGTGTGACGCCGATTCAGCGATGTCTTCACTGGTAACCGGGGTAAATATCGGGTTACTAAGTGCAGGGCCGCGCTTAGTAACCCGATGTTTACCCTGGTTACCGTTGTAAATGTAAAAAAACAAACACTACATACTTACATTCCGGTATCTGGTCAGGTCCCTCGCCGTCAGCTTCCCGCACTGACTGGTGAGCGGCGGCCAGCCGTAAAGCACAGCGGTGACGTCACCGCTGTACTTTACGGCCGGCGCTCAGTCAGTGCGGGAAGCTGAAGGCGAGGGACATGACCAGACACCGGGAATGTAAGTATGTAGTGTTTGTTTTTTTACATTTACAATGGTAACCAGGGTAAACATTGGGTTACTAAGCGCGGCCCTGCTCTTAGTAACCGGATGTTTACCCTGGTTACCCGGGGACTTCGGGATCGTTGGTCGCTGGAGAGCTGTCTGTGTGACAGCTCTCCAGCGACCAAACAGCGACGCTGCAGCGATCGACATCGTTGTCGGTATCGCTGCAGCGTCGCTTAGTGTGACGGTACCTTTACCGTTCAGCAATTAATTAAGGCGAGTGTATTCTCCCCTTTTCCTGACACCCTTTTGTCATTGGATAAGACCCTTTAGTGCTTTTTCACAGTTTCTCTTCGCATTTTTACCCTTCACAAAGACTGATCAGGAGTTAGAAACTCCAGCAGTGACCTAAATATACAATAATGGACCTGCTCGAAGCAGAGGACCACAGAGTTACAGAGGGAGGAGACCGACTACCGAGCTAGATTTATATATTCAAAATCAATCCCTTAAAAAGGGAACTAAACTTTCAGGTAATATCTAAGAATAAGCTGTCCTGACACGATTTCTGGCCATTAAACCACTTGTATCCTGCATTTTCACCATTTTACCCCTCTACACACTGCGGCCCTGATTCAAAGCAAATTCACCAGGATTCTGGGATAAATCGCTTTGAAAAGGGAACAAAATTTTGGCGTGACTTTCAGTTGTGTAAAAATGTTACGATTTGGCATTTTCACAACAGTTTCTCCCAGCTACATCAAAAACAGGCAGTGCTTGGGTGGGACAGGGGCGCAGCGGGGGCTTAATGCAACAGCTAGTCTAACTCATGACAAAGCTGTTCCCATTTCCAGAAACCTCAATCCAGTCCCTAATTGGAGTAAGATTTCTGGTGTGGCTCACGAAGGCGCACATTACTCGTTAGATGGTCCTGATTAATGAAGAGGTGCGTATCAGGAGCATTTACCGTTCAGATCAGGAGATTCTGACACCACCATGCCCCATCATTAAGAATGGCGAGAAGATCTCTTAAAACCTCTATATCTGCAAATGACAGAGCTGGTGGGAGGAGATAAGTGAAGAGGTTACATCATAGGAACTGCTATGATGTCTCCCATACACATTAGTGCCCACATGGAAAGATTACCACTTAAATAAAAAAAAAACAGAAGCAAAATGGAAGAAAATACACAGCAGAACTGAGAAGTGCGAAGGTGAATCCAGCTCTATAGTAAGGTAAAAAATTTTATTAGAAAGCTCTTCCCGATCTGTCTGTATCTGGCACTTCACATTTTTTTCTCCCTTGCTCCTCACTCCTCCCCCACCATAGAATATAATATGAGGTGTATCCTGACACCTCAGACAGCTGGCAGTGTGTGTTGCCTTGAGGACAATGGAGTTCAGATTTTTTTTTATTAGATGGTGAGCTCAGGAGACAGATTTGAGGGGGAGGTGTGAAGTGGCTCTTCAGTGGAGAAGAAAGACAAGTTCTATGATAAGTTATATTAAAAATGTTATGATAAAATCGCCTGTACCATAGAAAATACAGCTCTCATTACCTTAAAGGGAACCTGTCAGCAGGATTGTGCACAGTAACCTTGTCATGTCGGACGCTATTCACACTAGGGCGTCCGACAGACAGCGGTAATTCCATTTACGACCACTGTACGCTCAGTGGCGCCGGCTAGACTTTATCCAGGTTTCTCGGGGTTAATTTAGTTGGTAATCGGGTTGGAGGTTGGGTTACGCCCATGGCCTTTAAATAGTCTTGCTGGACTTTGGGCGTCGCTGATAATAGCTTGTGCCTCGTGCCTAGTGATTCTGGTCTGGAGTGGTGGTCTTGGAGAAGTGATATCGTATCTGGTGGTGTATGACCCGTTATTATATTTCTCCTCCTATATTTGTACTTATTTTGCCCTGTGCACATTATTGTATTTTCCTGTGTGCTTGCGGCGTGGTGCGTTTTTGGTTTTCCCTGTCTGTGCTTTCTGTGGGGGATTGGTGTGTGGTCTCTTCACTGGGTGGCGGATGGTGGTTTCAGCATAGGGCTGAAACAGGAGTTAGGGCCAGGCCTGACGGCCCAGACAAGCACACCATCAGTGTAAATTCTGGGAGAGGGACAGACAGGGTTTCCCCTAGTCTGAGGGATAACGCAGGGGCCCGGTACCCAGCCTTAGTCTCTCTTGACAGCCCCGTGACAAACCTACAGACAGTGTCAGGTCAGTGCCGTTATACTGATTACAATGATACCTTTGTTGATGAAATCCGTCTTGTGGTTGTGGTTTTAATCTTTATTTTCAGTTTTGAGTTAATATGTTCGTGCTCAGGGGCGGACTGTGGGGGAGAGGGGGGAAGGCGGTCTTTATGTAGTGCTCTGATTAGGTATTCATAATGTAGCCTGCTGACAGGTCACTGATCCCTCACTAAGAAGAGGTTTCACAGGTACCCATTCAGATGAAGACTTTATTCTCAGCGAGGAAAGGAAAGTTTAGGACCTGGTATACATGAGATGCCCTAATGTGGCTACCAGGTACACATGAATTGGCCAATTTATGCGCTAAACGCTCTCATTTTTTCATATTTCTAGTGCAGTAATGCAGTTCAATTTTCATGTTTGCATGTTTTATCGCGGCACTGTGCTGCCTTATTTATTTGACTGTATACGAGTTGGTGACTAAGTTCAGCACCTGTTCACATTTAGTCTATGTTTGGATGTGACGGTCAGTTTTTTGAAATTTAAAAACTGATTCCTCACTGACCTGCCCCCTTAGGCTACGTTCACATTAGCGTTCCGCTAATGTGCGTCGCTGTTGCGTCGGCGACGCAGCGGCGACGCGCCCCCATGTTTAACATGGGGGACGCGTGCGTTTTTTTGTTGCGTTCTCCGACACGTGCGTCGTTTCCGACGCTAGCGTCGGACGCAAGAAAATGCAACAAGTTGCATTTTTCGTGCGTCCGATTTTCGTCAAAAAACGACGCACGCGTCGCAAAACGCAGCGTTTTTGCGTGCGTTTGCGCGCGTTTTTTGTGCGTCGTGCGTTGCGTCGCCGACGCAGCGGCGCGCAACGCTAATGTGAACGTAGCCTTAGTTTGCATAACGAATATCTGTACATCCTTTAAAAAAAAAAAACACTTCTGCAGGAAGGCGCCAACCGCTGCACCTGCTCTGCAGCATAATCGCATGTTTCATGTCCGTTTGACAGTTTGAAAATGGTGCAGTAGCAGCTATCAGTGATAGGGATCAGTGACCTGTCAGCAGTCTGCATTATGAATAATGCCCGCAGCACGAGCATATCATTAACTCAAAACTGAAAATAAAGATTGAAAACACAACCACAAGATGGATTTCATCAACCAAGATATCATTGTAATCAGTATAAGGCTGCCTTCACACTATCAGTATTTGGTCAGTATTTTACCTCAGTATTTGTGAGCCAAAACCAGGAGTGGGTGATAAATATGATAAAGTGGTGCATATGTTTCTATTATACTTTTCCTCTGTTTGTTCCACTCCTGGTTTTGGCTTAGGCTGGGTTCACACTTGTGTGAACCCGTTTAACGGGCTACGTTACACCGCGGCATAACGCGGTGTAACGTAGTCCGTTAACGCCGCCATTACAAGCAATGGCGAGTGCATCGCTAGCGCACGCCCACAATGGGCGTGCGCTAGCGATGTGCCGTCATTGAGTGACGGACCCGAGACGCCGCCTGCAGAGTTTTCGGGCCCGTCACTGCTAGCTCGCCGCTAGTGCAGATGGAGCTAGCAGAAGCTCCATCTGCGCTAGCGCTGTGCAAGTGCCGGCACTTGCGTTAGTGCAGTCCGTTTAACGGATATGTTGAACGGACTGCACTAACGTAGTGTGAACCTAGCCTTACAGATACTGATGTAAACTACTGACCAAATACTGCTAGTGTGACGGCAGCTTAACAGCGCTGACCTGACACTGTCTGTAGGTTACTGTGCACAATCCTGCTGACAGGTTCCCATGATACTGAAAAGGCAAATTGAGCTTTTCATTCATATTTGCTTATGAGGCTGTTGAGTTGGGGTCAGGAGACCTGCAGTCAGGCCAGAAATCACAGTCTATACTTAAGACACTGTTTCATAGATGTTGGGTATGTTCCCACGGTCAGTAAACGCTGCTGGTTGAACGCTGTGTAGAGCCGCAGTGTCCAACCCGCAACGGCCAGATGTTACAGCACAGTGGATGGGATTTCAGGAATATAAGTTATAAAAGCTGTTTAATCTAAATCCATTAGAATAAAGATGATTTTTCATACATCATGAACCCATAGCAAGTTTCTAGGAGCATTAACAATTGCATAGGATAAAAATAACAAATAATGTGAAAAACACATTAACAAATAGTTGAACCCTACAGCTTGACTGAGCACGTCTGTGGAGTTGTGCTGAATAAATAATAACTAATAAGGAAAATGCCATAATAATCCACCTTTCCTACAATAAGGGATGCACTCGGCAAAAAAACAAACAAAACACAGAAGTATATTAAGGCCGGGCCACATGTGGCAAAATCAAATGGCTGCAAGTGTGGACCAATTCTGCAGCAAAGTCAGAATGTTCGTGTAAGATAATACTGTAGATTTCACCACTTTACATTGAAGCATAATAAGAATGCTTTAAATGTTATTGTTTTGTATTTTTATTTTTTCCCCTTGACATTTTTTGTAAACCCTAGTAATGTTTATATAGTAATTTGTTGTGGGTTTATATTATAGAATCCACACGCAGATCTACTACAGCTTTTTTTTTTTTTTTTTCACCTGGTGTAATAAGTGCCTTCATCCTCATGAATGTGGCGTTGCATTTCTTTGCCTTTCCAGAAATATGGCTCATTCTTCCATGTATGTAAAACTTAGCCTTGTTAGCCCAGAGCCTTACCTCTTTCCTATGGGACATCTTCTTGAAAACCATACTCAGTGGGGTAGAGACTAGATTTACACCCATGAAAGAAAGGACATATGATATTCCAGACACGGAGTGCTGCAGGAACATACAATGCCATAAAATAAGGCCAGAGGTCGGACAGATTTGGTCTCAGACTCTGATGCAGCTAGGTACAGGATCAGAGTTATCCGTTCCTAATTGCTCAAAAAAAATTACCGTAGGTCTCAGGAGGAAATAAAGAATTACTACCCATTAGTAAGAAAAAGGACAGAAATAATAGGTAGAATCCTGCTGTTTCTCCGAGTACAAGGTATGAAGAAAACAACATGTTCGACAAAAAACAATCAATCAGTGAAATGTTCATCCACAACAGCTTAAGTACCGTAGTTAGAGTGTAAATTAAAATGTGTTTTCTTGCCCAGCCATATAACAAAAAGGGAATTTAAGAGAAAGAGGTCATATCTAGAAAAACAGTAGCTATAAATGGATGAACCTGGAGGACCCTGAGCGACTTAGTCAACGGGGGCATATTTTTTTGCAAATGAAAAAAATAAAAGTTGGTTGCACATATCTGCATGGGCTTGTTTCTGCAGCCTGTGCATGGATATCTGCAAGACCTATTCATATAATTGCTCTCCTACCTGCGGATAAAGCCATGCCGACTAGTGCTATGCAGGTGCAGCTAAAAGATTGTCAAGGTTTATGCTGCAACGGCTTCTCTGCACAGTCTGTGCTGATCTACATGGCCCTCCTATGAGGGCCGTTCGTTATATAGTATCTTTACACTTTTATTAAGTATTCCGTACCTTCTGCGGTTATTCTATAACTGGCATGGCGAGAATAGTGTGTATTCCAGCTACTCGTACTTTATCTGTGCAAATGTACTCTTGGGTGCCTGTCATATAAGGTCTCTCAGATTTATTTTTCGTATTAACCACTATACAGGTAACTCCTCCTGGCAGGATTCATTGTGCGCCTGCGCAGTGCCTCTCATTTGAATTGCTGTGCTTTAGCGGTCCCTGCTGGGATTTTTTCATCCTTTGCCGGCTATGCGCATTGCGATTGGGCGGTCATCAGCGCAACAGACTTGGGAACTTCCTGTACATGCGCACTGGTGCGTTCCTGCTACCCCGGATGTGCTTTGTTTACTTCCGGGTCTTTGGCATATATACTAGAGAATGCCGACTCTCGTACGGCTTTCTCCAGACTACGTGCGGCGCTCTTATTTTCTGTGGCTTCCGCGCCCATTATTGGCATTTCCCCTGATGAGCCCCCCTTTACAGTCATGTGGGGCGAAACGCGTAGGGAAGAGACATCTGTCTCCACGAGATAAGTGATTTTTTCATTCATACCTGTTTGCTGCAAGGCTTATGGAGTTACCAAAAAATGAGTATAAAATACCCACAGACCACTATAGCAAGAGATGTCATAAAATCAATAAAGTTTATTGAATAATTCAGGCTTATGGAGTGTTTACTCTTGCTGATATTTAAACCGGACATGGGCTATTGAGTATTTTATATATCTCTGGCGTTTGTTTTGACTCTCTGGCTATACCCTGTACTTTGGTAAGGACTTATAAGTGCCACTACTCACTAAATGTCCTGTCTGGCGGTGATACCACTAGGTCACTAATTATGTACAGGTGACTTTACTCTTTTATGTATTTAAGTACGCGACACCACCGAAATGAGCTTGATGAGAGTGATTGTACCATAAGATTTGCTTTATTTGAATCTTAGAAACACTAGAATAATATCAACTTGCCTCCTCTGGCAGTGATGCCATGAGGCTATTATAATCATATCTGTAATCATATCTGTAACCCTCTTATCGATATTCTTCTTAAAACACAGCACTATTGACTATAGGCTGATAAGAGCTAATTCACCATTAGGTGCGCTCCTCAATAAGCTACGAGAGCATATCTACCCGGAGCACATATTGTGACCAAACTAAGTCAATAAGAGCTATTGTATCATCTAACACGCTCTAAAGAAATGTAGAGGGTATGATATCAATATCATCTAACACGCTCCTATAAGGAACGTAGAGGGCACGATACCAATATCAATACCTTCAGTGGTTATTTTTGTGACCCTCTAAGTTTGGGTATTTTTGTAACCCTCTATTTGTGGTTATTTTTGTGACCCTCTATTTGTGGTGTCCGGTACTTTAGTGATACTGTCCTACTGCATTTCAGGGATTTCCTGTTGTGTACCCTGTATTTGCTGAGGGATTTATGTTTTATTTCCCTGTATTATTGTTATTTTTTCAGTATCGCTACTTTATTGTTTGAGAGGTGCTACAGTGTTTAAATATCGTTTATAACACTTTTTTTTTTTTTGTTTGTTTTTTTTTCTCTCTTTCCTCTCAGAGTACATCTCTAGCTCACAATATATGCCAGTGTATATATATCAGCCTTATTGTGATACTATTGGTTCTCTAGCCTATAGCAGCACAGGTATTCCACTTTTATTTTCACTTGTTTTGTTTTTTTCTTGTTTTTTGTGGTGTTATTATTGGTGGTGGCTTCTTTTTGGAGGGATTCCTTTTTAGGGACTTCAGGGTCAGTCTTCGTTGAGCGGGGGCGCCACATCGTATCCCAGGGTGCCAACCTCCGCTGTCAGGAAGGGATTTTTCTAGGGACAGGCACATCTATCTTCCCTAGCCTTTTCATATATATTTGCATATATTTTTTCTGGCATCTTTTTTGTATACCAGAGACCCTGCTCTCCCGTAGGATCCCTCTTACTGGTCTATTTGATATTTTTTCTATATATTTTTAATTATTTAATTAAAATTTATCGTTTTAGGTCTTGTGTCAGTTTTTTTTTTGTTTTCTCTGCTGATCTACATGGCGGCATAAAGATGACACCACATGGTGCGGTTGGCCCACACGGCCAAAACCCCACGTAAGATGGCCAATACTGGCAAAAAGAACACACCCAAAAAATATTAATAAAAAAAACACAACATGCACAGTCATCATTCTACCGCACCAACATTTTGTTGGGAGTGTGAGGATTCTTGAAAACCTTGTCTCCACTCTTAGGTTATACTCACACTATTTTTTTTTCCAGTCAGGTTCGACAACAGGTCAATTTAAAAAAAAAAAAAAAACACCAGACAATGCACTTCGGTAACACCAAAGAATGTTCCTATTTATTTATTTGTAAAAATTGCATGCTGCCCTTATATTAAGACTTTTGAGTGGGTTTTAACAGCTTGAAGGTTGCAAAAATGACAATCGCCAAAATAAATAAAATTAAAAAAACAAACACTTGCACTTTACTCCTTAAAAAAGCATTTGCAAATCAACCCTGGAAAACTTTAAAAAAAAAACCATTATGAGTTTCATTAACCCTGCTGTTCTGTTGGTCAAAAATGACCGACTTTGAACTTCAATATTCTTTAAAATATTCAAGATGCGGCTCTGAAACTCGTGGCCGACCGACCCATCCTCATTTAAGTCAATCAACCACAAGTTTCAGAACCGCATCTTGAACACCCCAAAAAATACCAAAGTTCAAAATAGGTCTCCCCAGACCGAACAGAACAGCAGGGTTAAGACCTGAAGGGGTTTCTGTTTGAAAACCTTGTCAAGTTCATCATTTAGTTTGTTCACTGTAAGTGATATCTGTAACTTGTATGTAACCCCTTCTCATGGACAGCACCATGGAATCAATGGTGCTATATAAATAATTAATAATAATCATTTCCATAACCTAAGCCGCACTCACGCGTAGTTTGTTTGAGTGGATAATCTTCAGATTGCCCGCAGTTAGGATTCGTGCTTGTCAGTTTCCAATCTGTGACCATTATCCCGAGCGGTCGCAGGACCCATGTTGTTGTGATCACGGTGGTCTAAGCGGTGGTGCCCAAGAAATCATGCATTTAGCATCTCTGCTGTTAAATAGATCCTTCAAGTCAGGGGCGGACGTACAGTACCATTGGTGCAACCTGTGTAGAGACGCAAGAGGTAAGGGGGGGTCACGTCCATCTCCGAAAGTAGGTGGAATTGTGCACTATGATACTGAGCCCACATACTGTTCTTAGGGCTCATACTTACTTGCGTGAAATACGGCTGAGTCTCGCATGTTAAAACCCGGCTCTGCCGCCGGCACTCCAGAGCGAAGCGTGAGGCCGCATAGCAATACATGGAGCTGCACGCTCCGCTCCCAAGTGCCGCCGGGTGTTACCATGCGAGACCCGGAAGTATTTCACGCAAGTGAGTATGAGCCCTTACACAGGGCCCTCCTCTGTGTGTCGGCTGCTTCTTTAAAGGGGTTTTCCACTACTAGTACAACTTCTTGATCAAAATGTTTGGCCCCCATAAAATAATAAAGCCTATACTCGCCTCCCGTGCCGTCTCCGTTCCCGCAGTGTCAGCACTCGCTTTCCTCAGGGCTCCCGTGCGGTGTTGCGACATGTGACGCTGGCGGGCAAATCAGCACTGGCATCACTGTCCCCACCTTAGGACAAATCAAACATGAAGGGGACGTCCAGGCTGCAGCTGATCTCTGTCTTCCTCTTCATGTTCAATTTATCTGAAGGCGGAGACAGTGACACCGGCGTCAGATGTCACAACACCGCACTTGCATTTGACCCTGTAATAACCAGGATCCTATTAACTCATGTCCACCCACCTAGGTTTTAGGTATTTTGGTTCTTACCTCCTTCAATATTTCACCTCACTGCCACCGTCACCAGGGGAGAGCGAGTGCCGACAACAAGGGAATGGCGCCGGAATGGGAGGAGAGTATAGCCTTTATTATTTTATGGAGGCCAAACGATGGGTATGACAAGAGGTTGTCCAAGTAGTGGAAAACTTCTTTAACCCCTTCATTACCTTGGGAATTTCCATTTTTTCTGTGTTCGTTTTTTACTCCCCTCCTTCCCAGAGCCATAACTTTTTTATTTTTCTGTCAATATGGCCATGTGAAAGCTTATTTTTTGCGAGACGAGTTGTACTTTTGAACGACATCATTGGTTTTACCATGATGTGTACTAGAAAACGGGAAAAAAAATTCCAAGTGCGGTGAAATTGCAAAAAAAGTGCAATCCCATGCGTGTTTTTTGTTTGGCTTTGCTAGGTTCACTAAATGCTAAAACTGACCTGTCATTATGATTCTCCAGGTCAGTACGAGTTCATAGATGCCAAACATGTCTAGGTTGTTTTTTATCTACCATAAGTGGTGAAAAAAAATTCCAAACTTTGCTTAAAAAAAAGCGCCATTTTCCGATACCCGTAGCGTCTCTATTTTTCATAATCTGGGGTTGGGGCTTATTTTTTGCGTGCCGAGCTGATGTTTTTAGTGATATCATTTTGGTGCAAATACGTTCTTTTGATCACCCGTTATTGCATTTTAATGCAAAGTCGCAGCGACCCAAAAAAAAAAAATGTAATTTTGGCGGTTCTAATTTTTTTTCGCTACGCCGTTTAGCGATCAGGTTAATCCTTTTTTTTTTTATTGATAGATCGGGCAATTCTGAACGCGGCAATACCAAATATGTTTAGGTTTGATTTTTTTTATTTTATTTTGAATGGGGCGAAAGGGGGGGTGATTTAAACTTTTATATTTTTTTAATTTATTTCATATTTTTTTTAAACATTTTTGTTTTTTTACTTTTGCCATGCTTCAATAGCCTCCATGGGAGTCTAGAAGCTGGCACAACTCGATCGGCCCTGCTACATAACAGCGATCAGTGAAACGAAGAACCTAAAGTATGGAAATCAAAATATATGATAAAACCTTGTATGGGTGTATAAAAAATACCCAGATAAAATAATAAAAACAAGGAAAGGTACGATAAACTAAAATGCCTTTATTACATAAATATATAATTATAAACTATACAGGGCAACAATAGGCAAACACAAAAGTGTGCCTGTAACTGGAGGACAGAATATATACCGTATATAAAAATAGCAGCAAAAAATAGCAGCAATATTGTAACGGACACAGAGAGGGCTGGGTGTATATAAAAAAGAAAAATATAAAAAAATATATATTATAGAAATAAAGAACAATATATATTTATGTATACTATGTATATAGATGGCAATATTAGTATAATATCCGTATGTAGAAAAATGGCCGTATAAAAAGGGGAAATGGGCACTGAGCAGGCTAAATGAGGGCTACCTAAGCAATATAAAAAAATATATATAAAAAAATATATACGAAAGAACGTGTAAATATATTAAAAACACAATACGTATAAGGTGTCCACAATGGCAATAAGGTGCAAATGAGAGTGCAGGACAAAGAAAATCAAGCTAGTGTGAACAAGAGTACAGGAAGACTAAGTGATCAAGCATAAGTAAACACACAACGTGTAGGAGTGGTGAGAAATGAGCCCTAGATCACGGAAGCTGCTCAATGTAGAAATTACCATACGGCCACAAGAGATAATTACCTCTGCCAACTAAGTGTCCGGTCCTCCAGGTACAGCGCACCCCGACGCGCGTTTCGGACTGTGTCCTTCATCAGATCGCCGCTATGTAGCTGAAATGCAGGCTTGCTATGAGCACCAACCACAGGGTGGCACTCACAGCAGGCCGGAATCAGTAACCATAGAGGGCTCAAGGACCTCTATGGTTATCATCCTGACGCATCACCGACCCCCGATCATGTGACGGGGTCGGCGATGCGCGCATTTCCAGCCGCGCGGCCGGAAGCGCTAGTTAAATACCACTGTCAGCGTTTGACAGCGGCATTAACAGGTTAATAGTGACAGGTGGATCTCGATTCCACTCGCCGCTATTGCGCGCACATGTCAGCTGTTCAAAACAGCTGACATGTCGCGGCTTTGATGTTAGCTCACCGCCGGAGCTCACATCAAAGCAGGGGATCTGACCTCGGACGTACTATCCCGTCCGAGGTCACAAAGTGGTTAAACCCCTTAAAGAGAGGCTCTGTCAGAAGGTTTTTGTTACCTTACTTGTATGCAGCATAATGTAGAACTAGGGACACAGATTCCCATGATAGGTCACTTACTGGGCCACTAGCTATAATTTTGATAAAACAGTGATTTTAGCAGGATGTTCTCACTAGAGGACTAAAACTTGCTGCCATGTAGTCTATCATGAGCTCTGTAGAACCCCATTGGCATCAAAGTGTACAGACAAAGCAGTCAATGAGGCAGAAAAGTTACACAACTCATTAAAAAAAGACCAGTAGAACTTCCCTACCTGATCTATCTATCACAATAAATTAATTCACACTTTCCCCCATCCAGGTAATCCGCTGCCTCGGAGTAACCCTGGTCTGCCCTGTCCTTTAAACCGCACATCCAAGCTCTCGCCACCTCCTGTCGCCTTCAGCTCAAAAATATCTCCAGAATCCGTCCTTTCCTCAACCATCAATCTACTAAAATGCTTGTGCATGCCCTAATCATCTCTCGCCTCGACAACTGCAAAATCCTCCTTTGTGGGCTACCTTCTAAGGCTACTTTCACACTAGTGTTGGCCCGTCGCAGTGCGTCGGGCCGACGTACCGACGCATCCTGTGACAACGCAACACAACGGGGGCAGCGGGGGATGCATTATTACAACGCATCCGCTGCCCCATTGTGAGTTGCGGGGAGGAGGAGGCGGAGTTCTAGCCGCGCATGCGCGGTCGGAAATGGCGGACACAACGCACCAAAAAACGTTACAAGCAACGTTTTTTGGAGCCGACGGTCCGCCACAACACGACGTAACCGTCGCATGACGGTTGCGACGTATGGCAATGCATCGCTAATACAAGCCTATTGAGAAAAAAACCATCCTGAAAACAACTTTGCAGGATGCGCTTTTTCTGCAAAACGACGCATTGCGACGTGCGTTGTACGACGCTAGTGTGAAAGAAGCCTAACACTCTCACACCCTTCCAGTCTGTCCTTAACCCTGCTGCCCGACTAATTAATCTCTCTCCTCGCTACACTCCTGCTTCCCCTCTTTGCAAATCCCTTCACTGGCTCCCAATTTCCCAGCGTATCCAGTTTAAACTACTAAGGGTATCTGCACACGTAGAAAGCTCCTCTGCGGATTTTTCCACAGCGGATTTGATAAATCCGCAGTGAAAAACCGCTGCGGTTTTTCCTGTGGATTTATTGCGGTTTCTTTTGCGGATTCCGCTGCGGTTTTACATCTGCAGTTTTCTATTGGAGCAGGTGTAAAAACGCTGCGGATTCCGCACAAAGAATTGACATCCTGCGGAAAATAAAACGCTGCGTTTCCACGCGTTTTGTTCCGCAGCATGTGCACTGCGGATTTCGTTTCCCATAGGTTTACATTGTACTCTAAACTCATGGGAAACTGCTGCATATAGCCTAACACTGACCTACAAAGCCATCCATAAACTTTCTCCTCCATATATTTCCGTACTAATCCCTCAATATCTTCCCTTACGTAATCTACGGTCCTCCCAAGACCTCCTCCTCTCCTCCACGCTTATTCGCTCCTCACCCAATCGCCTCCAAGACTTCTCCTGAATATCCCCCATCCTCTGGAATTCTGTGCCCCAACACGTCCGGTTATCCACCACATTTGGATCCTTCAAAAGAAACCTGAAAACCCATCTCTTCAAAGAAGCTTACATCCTGTAACGACCACCTCAACACCACCGGAGCTACTGCAACCCTCGGCTTACTGTCTCCTTCCCCACCATCGTGTAGACCAGGGGTGTCAAACTGCATTCCTCGAGGGCTGCAAACAGGTCATGTTTTCAGGATTTCCTTGTACTGCACAGGTGATAATTTAATCACCAACTCATTATTTGTGTAGGTGATTAACCCCTTTCTGCCATTAGACGTACTATTCCGTCCATGTGGGGTGGGCCCTACTTCCCAAGGAGGAATAGTACGTCATGCCCTTTAATGTGACACTGCGACTTAAGTCACAGTGATCGCATTAAAATTCCGACGCCATCTTACCTGGAGGAAGATGGTGTTGGCATCCTAGGGCCTGTCGCCGCCCCCCCGGCCTCCCGATCGCTGTGATTGGCTGCTCAATTCTGAGCAGCCAATCGCAGCCACTCATTGTTTCAGCCAATCAATTTTGCTGAAACAGTGAGGTCCCAGCCTAGGATCGAGTACCGATGTACTCGATCCTAGGCCAGTGCCTGGCAATGCCAGGCATGGGCACAAACCCCCCCAGGATTGGCGCGATCGACGTGATCGTCGATCGCGCCAATCGCAGGGCACAGCGGCGGTGTTACCGCTCTGTGCCCTGCCTCTTCCTGCGCGCTCTGCAGTGCGCTCTGCAGCCCCCTCTTCCTGCGCGCTCTGTCTCCGGATCCTTCCAGTCTGATTGGCGTGATCGATGTGATCGTCGATCGCGCCAATCGCAGGGCACAGCGGTGATGGTGACCTGCCGGTGACCTGCCTGTCACCTGCAGGTGACCTGCCTATGATCGGAGCTGTGAGCTCCGATCATAGGCTGGTGCCTAGCAACACCGGCGTCACCAGGGCCTCCTCTGATTGGTGGGATCGATGTGATCATCGATCCCACCAATCACAGGTCACAGCAGCGGTGTGACCGCTCTGTGACCTGTCTCACCTGCCCCTGACCTGTGTAACTGCTCTGAAGGAATCCTCACACTTGGTGAGGATTCCTTCAGAGCGGTCACGCTGCGAGATCCCCTCCTGTGCTGAAACTTGTGGTGCCACAGTAGCCTGTGACACCACAATTCTTGCTAAAGAGAGACTACAAACCGTAAGTGTTGATACCCCGATCCCGGCCCGATCTCTATTCATCCCCCCATCTCCCATCCCCCCTTCTCCCATCCGTGCCCAAATTTAGCAGCCGCTAATCTGTGCCTTCCCTTTTATTTTTTTCCCCCATCCCCTTGCGCTCCTCCAGCCGCCGCGTCTAATCTGTGCCTTCCCTTTTCACATCCCCGTTCGCACACCCAGCAGCCGCCGAACTCTGATAAGTGACACGGTTCACTTATCAGAGCTCTCGTGCCTGGCGTTTTTCCCACATCCCCGTTCATACACCCAGCAGGCACTGAAATTTGATAAGTGACGCGGTTCACTTATCAGAGCTAGGGCCTGCTGTTTTAGACTTTTCCTTTCACAGGTATTTTTTTCTCTCCATTTGCTTTTTTTTTTTTTCCTTTAGCTTTTTCTTTTCAGAATAGTTTGCACCAAACACTATCCCCCCACACGTACACATAGTTACCAATAAAGTACACAAAAGCACCATACTCACAAAAAAATGTCCCGCTCGTCCCAACAGCGCTATTCAGCGGAGGAGGCATATGCTTTCCTTGCCTCCGACACTGATAGCGAGGGAGAGGATCCCACTTTTCTTTATTTTTCTGATTCTTCCTCATCTTCCTCCTCCGGCCCTGCGGAACCGCCACGCAGACACCGCAGGACAGAAGAAGTGCCCATCATTCATGAAGATGAAGATGAGGCAGGGCCCACTCCTGAAGATGAACCAGCGTGCCCCTCTTCGGACCCCGTATGGACCTCGCCCCCCGAAAATTACGAGCCACTGATTCCTGATTTTGTGGCAGAATCAGGAATCAGGTTTGACACCACCAGCCTCACAGAAATAGACTTTTTCAAAGTCTTTTTCTCTGAGGATTTTGTTAACCTCATGGTGGAGCAAACTAATTTGTACGCTCGTCAATTTTTGGAGCAAAACACCGGTTCATCATATTCTAACTGGTCTCCTGTAGACGCAGTTGAAATGATGCACTTTTGGGGCCTGATGCTTCATATGGGGCTTCTGAAGAAGCCAGAAATTCAGCAATATTGGAGTGTTGATATTTTATACAACACTCCAGTGTTCCGAATGGTCATGGTCCGAACGCATTTTGAGGCCATCCATAAGTTCCTGCATTATTCCGATAATGCACAGTTTCCTGCACGAGATGACCCCAACTTTGACCGTCTGTTCAAAGTTCGGCCTGTCATCGAACACTTCAACAAAAAGTTTGGTGAAGTGTACGTGCCCAAAAGGGACATCTGCGTGGATGAGTCCTTGGTTCATTTTAAGGGGTGGCTCAGATTTCGTCAATACTTGCGCCAGCAAGAGGGCCAGGTACGGAATCAAACTCTACAAGCTGTGTGAGAGTACCTCAGGGTACACCTACAGCTTTAGAGTCTACGAGGGGAAGGACAGCAGGATTGAACCGCCTGAGTGTCCCCCTGTCCTGGGAGTGAGTGGGAAAATAGTGTGGGATTTGGTGCACCCACTGCTGGATAAAGGTTATCACCTCTACACTGATAAATTTTATTCCAGCATCCCACTCTACAAATCCCGCTCTGCGCGAAGTACCGCAGCCTGCGGTACTGTCCGCAAAAATCAGAGAGGCCTCCCAAAGACACTACTTGGGCAGATGCTCAGAAAAGGAGAGAGCAGAGCCCAATGTTGCAACCACCTGCTGGTGGTCAAGTACAAGGACAAGAGGGATGTCCTTCTCTTGACCACCATACACTGTGATGGCAGTGCCCTCAGCACTGTACGGGGTACCTCTACACAGGTCTACAAACCGGACTGTGTACTGGGGTACAACAAAAACATGGGGGGCGTTGATCTCTCCGATCAACTCCTCCAACCGTACAATGCTTTGAGGAAGGCCAAGGTGTGGTACAAAAAGCTGGCCGTGCACATCGTACAAATGGCAATGCTCAACGCTTTCCTGCTGTCACGATGTGCACGCCACAGCGATACGTCGTACCTTCAGTTCCAGAGTGGTTAAGGTCCTGTTATTTGGCACGAGGGTAGGAGCGGGCCCCAGTACTTCCGGAACTGAAGGTGCTCGTATCGTACCATGTCAGCATTTCCCGGGGGAGGTCCCGCAAACTGGAAAAAGAGGTAAGTCGCAAAAAAGGTGCCGAGTGTGTTACAAAAGGGGAATACGCAAGGACACCATTTATCAATGCGACACCTGCCCCGAAAAACCTGGCCTGTGTATGAAGGATTGCTTCAAATTGTACCACACCTCCATGCACTACTAATTTACTTTACAGGAAACAGTAGATTAGTTCCAAAAAGGGGGCACATCTATGTAAGTTCATTGGGGGTCTAGTTTACAAATGGTCACTTGTGTTTTTTTTTTTTTACTGTTTGGGCACATCAGGGGCTCTGCAAACGGAACATGACGCCTGCAGACCATTCCATCAAAGTCTGCTTTCCAAAACGTCACCACATCCTTTCTGAGCCCCGACGTGTGCCCAAACAGTATTTTTTCCCACATGTGGGGTATCAGCGTACTCAGGACAAATTGGACAACAACTTTTGGGGTCCAATTTCTCCTGTTACACTTGGGAAAATTAAAAATTGGGGACTAAATTATCATTTTTGTAAAAAAAAAATAGGATATTTTATTTTCACGCCCGGGCGTTATAAATTTAAGTGAAACACTTGGGGGTTCAAAATTCTCACCACAAACCTAGATAAGTTCCCAATTAGGTCTAGTTTCCAAAATGGGGTCACTTGTGGGGGGATTTCTACTGTTCAGGCACATCAGGGGCTCTGCAAACGGAACATGATGTCCGCGTACCATTCCAGCAAAGTCTGCTTTTCAAAACGTCACTACTTCCCTTCCGAGCCCCGAAGTGTACCCAAACAGTATTTTTTCCCACATGTGGGGTATCAGTGTACTCAGGACAAATTGGACAACAACTTTTGATTTTTTTTTTTCACGCCCGGGCATTATAAACTTTCGTGAAGCACTTGGGGTATAAAAGTGCTCACGACACATCTAGATAAGTTCCTTAGGGAGTCTAGTTTCCAAAATGGGGTCACTTGTGGGGGTTTTCCACTGTTTAGGCACATCAGGGGCTCGCCAAACGCGACATGGCGTCCGATCTCAATTCCAGCTTGAAAATGTCAAACGGCGCTCCTTTCCTTCTGAGCCCTGCCATGCACACAAACAGTGGTTCCCCCCTACATATGGGGTATCAGCGTACTCAGGACAAATTGGACAACAACTTTTACGGTCCAATTTCTCCTTTTACCCTTGAGAAAATAAAAAATTGGGGACTAAACGATCACGTTTGTGGAAAAAATAGAATTATTCTTACCGTTAATTCGGTTTCTAGGAACCTTCCACGACGGCATACGGAGGTTGCCTCTTTGCCCTAATGGGGAACAGGAAATGGAGAGGTTAAAAGGCCCTCCCACCTCCCTCTCACCAGTGACTTATAACTGAAAACCATAGCACCGGTTTACCTTAAATCCCAGATTTTAATCCAGGAGTATATAGGGAGGGAACTAGCGCCGTCGTGGAAGGTTCCTAGAAACCGAATTAACGGTAAGAATAATTCTATTTTCTCTAGTAACCTTCCACGACGGCATACGGAGGAATACCAACTAATATTGGCGCTAGGGAGGGACAACAGCCTGGAGAACTTTCCGGCCGAAGACTAAATCCTTGTTGGACATTACGTCTAGTCTGTAATGTCTGGTGAAAGTATGCAACGAAGACCACGTGGCTGCCCTGCAGATTTGCTCTGTTGATGCACCTGCTCTTTCTGCCCAAGAGACTGAGGTTGATCTAGTCGAATGAGCCTTGATTCCTACTGGAGGAGTTTTATCTTGAGCGAGATATGCTTCTGCTATTGCTTTCTTTATCCAGTTGGCAATAGTGCTTTTTGCTACTTTCTTTCCTTTATTTTGTCCTGATGGATGGACAAACAGATTCTGATCAATTCTGTACGAGCTGGTCTGCTCTAGGTAAAATAATACAATGCGTCTGACATCCAGAGTATGAAATTTCTCTTCTTTTGGATTTGTTGGATTCTGGCAAAAAGAAGGTAAAATGATTTCCTGAGAGCGGTGGAAATCTGATACGACCTTTGGAAGAAAAGAGGGGTCAAGGCGCAGTATTATAGAGTCATCACGGATAGACAAATATGGTTCTCTCATTGAGAGAGCCTGTAATTCTCCTACCCTCCTTGCTGAGGTAATGGCCACTAGAAAAATTGTTTTATAAATCAGATTTTTCTGCGAGCAGGAGGATAATGGTTCAAAGGGTGCACCTGTAAGTCCTTGTAATACCAGGTTCAGGTCCCATAAAGGTACTGTTATTTGTTTTTTAGGATTCATCCTAGAGGCTGATGTCATGAACCTCTTAATCCAGCGATGATTTGCCAGATCCTGGTCAAATATTGAACGGAGTGCGGAAACTTGTACTTTTAAGGTACTCGGCCTGAGGCCTATTTCTAGGCCTTTTTGTAAAAAATCTAGAATTTGCGACAGATTTGGATTAAGAGGATCTGGTACTTCGGGAAGACAAAAGGATGAAAATTTCTTCCAGATTTTATTATATATAGCAATGGTCACCGGTTTCCTTGATTTTTGAAGTGTGGAAACCACTGCTTCTGATAGTCCTTTGGCTCTCAACACCTGGGCTTCAGTAGCCATGCCGCCAGATTCCATTTGTGGACGTCTAGGAGATGTATTGGTCCTTGAGAGAGAAGATTTTCTTCCATCGGAAACTGGAATGGCCCATCCACTTGTAATTCCACAATCAGGTTGTACCAACTCCTCTTTGGCCACAAAGGAGCTACCAATATAGTTGGTGTACGTTCTTCCCGAATCTTCTGCAAGACCTTTGCCAATAACGGAATTGGTGGAAACGCATATGCCAGTCGAAAATTCCATTCCTGGGCCAATGCATCCACTCCTCTGGAGCCGTCTCTGGGGTTTAGGGAGAAGAATGCTTCGACTTTCGCATTTTGCCGAGATGCAAAAAGGTCGATTTCTGGAAGACCCCATTTGTCCACCAGCATTTCGAAACTTTGGTTGCTCAAACCCCATTCCCCAGGGTGAATGTCCTGACGGCTTAGATAATCCGCCTGAGTGTTGGATGAGCCTTTCAGGTGAACTGCTGTCAGGGATAACAGATGTCTTTCTGCCCAGGAACAAATTCTGGCAGATAGTTTCTTCAGGTTGTTGTTTTTTGAACTGCCCTGATGTCTGATGTGAGCCACCGTGGTCACATTGTCTGAATATATTCGGACATGATGTCCCTTGATAAGATGACCCCCCATCAGGAGGGCTTCCTCTACAGCTTTTAGCTCTCTGTAGTTGGATGATTTTCTGCTCGTCGATTGATCCCAGAGCCCTTGGAGAGGTGTGTGATTTATCATGGCCCCCCAGCCTCTTTTGCTGGCATCTGTTGTGACCGTAGTCAGAGGAATCTGAGACCAACTGACTCCTTTTTGTAAATTTTTCGGAGTCATCCACCATGCCAGAGAGGCCTTGACACAGCCCGGTGTGTATAGTCTCCTGTTCAAAGAATTGGGCTGACCATTCCAATTCTGTAGGATATGTGCCTGAAGAATCCTGGAATGGGCTTGGGCCCAGGGTACCGATTGGATGCAAGCTGTCATCGATCCTAGTAGAGACATGCCTTCTCTGATTGTAGGAGATCTGGTGTCTCTGAACATCTTGACTTTTGATAGTAGAGTTAGACGATGTTCCAAAGGGAGGAAGGACATTTGTCTTGCAGAGTCCAGAAGAACTCCTAGGAATTTTCTGCATTTGGAGGGTCGTAGGTGAGATTTCTCTACATTCGGCACCCATCCCAGAGATGTCAGAATATCGAGGGTCTTTGATACATGAGACTCCAGAGATTGTTTGGTGGGAGCCACTAATAAAAGGTCGTCTAGGTATGGCACTATACAGACGCCTTGCCTCCGGATGAAGGAGACTACTTCCCCCATTACTTTGGAAAAAACTCTTGGAGCAGAGGAGATCCCAAATGGAAGGACGTTGAACTGATAGTGTTCTATCATATGTCCCTTCTGCACTGCAAACTTGAGATATTGGCGATGCCTCTGATGAATGGGGATGTGAAAGTAAGCATCTTTCAAATCGATAGTGGCCATGTAGGAGTGCGGGCTTATCAAGGGAATCGCATTTTTCACTGATTCCATCTTGAATTTCCGGTATTTGACATGCCGGTTGAGGCCCTTCAGATTTATAATAATACGGGACTCGCCCGATGGTTTGGGAACCAGAAATAGACGAGAGTAGTGTCCCCGATCCTTCTCTGATTCCGGAACCTGTGATATCACATTTGACATCTTCAGGGTCCTGAGACCCGACTCTAGAGTGGACTGGTCTTTCATGGAGGGAAGGGAGGTGATTTTTAGACCCCGTGGGGGAGAGGAGATGAGTTCTATTAGAAGACCCTCTTCGATGACCTTGAGGACCCAGGAGCAAATGGTAATTTTTTGCCACTGGGGAATAAAATCTGAGAGTCTCCCCCCCACCGGGTCGAAGTCACCGCTTCTCTTGTTGAGACTGCTGCTGCTGTTGCTGAGGGATAAGGATGTTTCTCCCGCCTCCCTTCGGGTAACTCCATCTCCCAGACTTGCCTTTCCCTCTCTGAGAGGTTTGGCCCTGAAAGGGACGAAAAAACTTCTTTTTGGGAGTTTTTTGCTCTGGGAGGGCTTTCTTTTTATCGGTTGCCTTCTCCAAGATGTCATCCAGGGAAGGTCCGAAGACATAATTACCTTTAAATGGTATGGCGCATAATTTAGCCTTGGAGGTGATGTCACCAGACCACATTTTTAACCAAAGCGCCCTTCTAGCCGAATTGGTCTGTACTAATGACCTGGCAGCAATTCTGATGGTTTCCATAGAAGAGTCTGCTAGGAAACCCGTGGCTCTAAGGAGACTGGGTAGTGATTCCAATAATTCAGCCCTAGATGTACCTTGGGATATATGAGATTCTAGTTCACCTAACCAACGAAAAAGTGCTCTAGCCACGCAGGTTGAAGCAATGTTGGCTTTGAGGGCTACCGAGGAGGTTTCCCACGATTTTTTTAACAGACTTTCAATTTTTCTGTCCATCGGGTCTTTCAATTGAGACGAGTCTTCGAATGGAAGAGCCGTTCTTTTAGCCACTCTTGCCACCTGTGAATCAACTTTCGGAACATCCCATTTAGTCAGATCTCCTTCTAAGGGGAATCTATGCTTCATCTCAGATGGAGTACTGAGACGTTTTTCAGGAAGTTCCCACTCCTGATCGATCATATCAGATATATTTGAGTGGATCGGGAACCCCACCCGTTTACCCTTGGATATACCGCCAAACATCTGGTCCTGTATGGACTGTGGTTCTGGCTCTTCCTCCAGCCCCATAGTACTGCGTACAGCAGCAACTAAATCCTCAACCCATTCTGAAGAGAAAAGGTATTTCCGAACTTCAGAGGTTAAAGGGGACGTAGGTTCCTCCCGTCTACCCGAGGATGAGGCATAGGAGAGGTCTGATTCGGATTCAGAATCCTCCTCCTGGATTTTCCTTTTTTTAGCTGGGGAGGGTGGCTGTGGGGGTGGGGGGGTAAAGGCCGCTAGGGAGGATTGCACCTCTTGTTTGACCAAGGAGCGTATTTCTTCTAATAAAGAAGGTTGCTCTGCCCTGACAATCTTGTCAGTACAGGTCTTGCAGAGTTTTTTCTCCCAAGTTGGTGGCAGCTTAACGTTACAGATGGCACACTTCTTTTTTGTAGTAGTTTTGGGGGTAGACTTTTCTCCCTGCAATGAGAGGGGAGAGGGAGTCATGCTAATAGTAATATCCCAAAAATACCATCTAAGGACCCCTTGTCCCTGCAACACTTACTGTGGCAGGGGCAGCGCTGGGCTCTGCAAGTGCAGGGCAGGTACTGCTCTCCATGATAGGATAGTCTTACCTGCGACGTCTTCTGGCAGGTTTTATGCTCTAAGGCATGTCCCAGCCCCCAGCGATTGGAATTCCTCCTCCCCTCCATGGCCCAGGGTGGAGGACGCCGTCCTGCACGAGATGCCGCCGGCGGAAGTGTCTCTAGGCGCCCAGAGAAGACCGGAAGTGACGCGCGCGCTCACTTCCGGGTTGCCAGCGGCATGTGGAGGAGAGGACACCGGAGAGCTCCAGGAGGACTCCGGATAGGAACACTAGCCTGCTTTGCCCTCACGGGGGCGCGGGAAGGCTAGGACCAGGTCCCGAGGACACCGCAGCGCGGCGCGACGGGAGCAGCATAAGCGGGAAGGGGAGGTAAGAAACGACCCCATGCTGCCCGGTTATAATTTTTAGGCAGAGCCTGCATAGCAGTAGTTACCGGCCACCACTGCATACGAAGTAAACCTCTCCTGTCCCATGGGGAACAGGAAAGACACTGGTGAGAGGGAGGTGGGAGGGCCTTTTAACCTCTCCATTTCCTGTTCCCCATTAGGGCAAAGAGGCAACCTCCGTATGCCGTCGTGGAAGGTTACTAGAGAAAATAGGATTTTTTATTTTCACGCCCGAGCATTATAAACTTTCGTGAAGCACTTGAGGGATAAAACTGTTCACGACACATCTAGATAAGTTCCTTAGGGGGTCTAGTTTCCAAAATGGGGTCACTTGTGGGGGTTTTCCACTGTTTAGGCACATCAGGGGCTCGCCAAACGCGACATGGCGTCCGATCTCAATTCTAATTTCAATTTTAGATTGAAAATGTCAAACGGCGCTCCTTTCCTTCTGAGCCCTGCCGTACGCCCAAAAAGTGGTTCCCCCTCACATGTGGGGTATCACTGTACTCAGGACAAATTGGACAACAACTTTTGAGCTCCATTTCATCTTTTTACCCTTGGGAAATTAAAAAAATTATTGCTGAAAGATCATTTTTGTGACTAAAAAGTAAAATGTTAATTTTTTCCTTCCATGTTGCTTCTGCTGCTCTGAAACATCTGAAGGGTTAATCAACTTCTTGAATATGGTTTTGCGCACCTTGAGGGGTGCAGTTTTTAGAATGGTGTCACTTTTGGGTATTTTCTGCCATATAGACCCCTCAAAATGACTTCTAATGTGAGGTGGTCCCTAAAAAAATGGTTTTTCTAAATTTTGTTGTAAAAATGAGAAATTGCTGGTCAAATTTTAACCCTTATAACTTTGTAGAAAAAAAAAAATTTTGTTTCCAAAATTGTGCTGATGTAAAGTAGACATGTGGGAAATGTTATTTATTAACTATAGTGTGTCACATATCTCTCTGCTTTAACTGAATAAAAATTCAAAGTTGGAAAATTGCAAAATTTTCAAAATTTTCGCCAAATTTCTGTTTTTTTTTTACAAATAAACGCAAGTTATAGCGAAGAAATTTTACCATTATCATGAAGTACAATATATCATGAGAAAACAATGTCAGAATCGCCAAGATCCGTTGAAGCGTTTCAGAGTTATAACCTCATAAAGGGACAGTGGTCAGAATTGTAAAAATTGGCCCGGTCCATAACGTGCAAACCACCCTTGGGGGTAAAGGGGTTAAATTATCACCTGTGCAGTACAAGGAAATCCTGAAAACATGACCTGTTTGCAGCCCTCGAGGAATGCAGTTTGACACCCCTGGTGTAGAATGTAAGCCCGCAAGGGCAGGGTCCTCGCCCCTCTGTATCAGTCTGTCATTGTTAGTTTGTTTACTGTAAATGATATCTGTAATTTGTATGTAACCCCTTCTCATGCACATCACCATGGAATCAATGGTGCTATATAAATAAATAATTATTATTATAACTGCAGCAAGAAAAAAAAAACGGATTTTACAAAACCTCAGCAAGAAGCCCAGTATGTGACATCACTAGAATCAGGGTCTCTGCCCCTACACTTTACTACTCTGCAATGAGGCAGCAAAAACCTGCGGACCTATTTCCTTAAAGCCTTCCTTATAGATCTACTTCTAGCTTTGGAGAGATATATGATAAACACTTTACTAATTTAAATGATCTCACTCACTAATGCCACCAAACAAAGGTTCAGCAGCAGATGACACAGGAAATCTGTAAATCATAGGAAATGCTACAAATTCTTTATGAATCAGGGATCTATGGCAATACAATTGCCTCATTATTGACAAGGGGCAGGGCCTGCTATATCCTGCCTGGATCAGCACCATCAGTTACGGAAACACACCCAAGTATATTCTCCAGATAATTACCGTAGCTAAATGGAGACATCAAATTACAAGCGGAGGTGCCAGCCGTGATGTGGCAATGTAATCCGGCCGGTGGGTTCTCATCACTGGGAGCAGTAGATTGCTGAGATAGAGCCTGGCGGGAAAGTAAACCCAGCCGATTCCTCATCAAACTCTGCTCACTGTGTGTAAAGAACAGCAGGAACCTCAGTGTATTCTAAGAGGGCTCAGCCATTTTAAAAGTTTGTAACAAAATTAAATAAAACGATACATGCACACATACCAATGTCAAAGAGGTTTGTTTTTCTCTTTTAACTGTATTAGGCCATGTTCACACTATGCGGTTTTTACTGCGGAACCGCGGCGATTTTGCCGCTGCGGGTCTGCAGCTGTTTTCCATGCAGGGTACAGTACAATGTTACCCTATGGAAAACAAAAACCGCAGTGCACATCATGCGGAAAAACCCGAAAAAAAACGCGCTGAATTGCTGCGGAAAAAAAAGGAGCATGTCACTTCTTTGTGCAGAATCGCAGCGATTCTGCACCCATAGAAATGCATTGATCCATTGCTTCCCGCATGGGGCTGTGCCCACCATGCGGGAGGTAATGCGGATAATGTGCGGGTTATACCCGGGGTGGAAGAGAGGAGACTCTCCTCCAGGCCCCGGGAACCATATTTGTGTTAAAAAAAAAAGAATTAAAATAAAAAAATCATGTATACTCACCTCTGAAGTCTCAGCGCTGCACGCGGCCGTCCGGTCTCAGGTTTGCTATGCAACAAGGACCTTCGGTGACGTCGCGGTCACATGACCGCGATGTCACCGAAGGTCCTGGTCGCACAGCATCTTTGGAACCGGACCACCGCCTGCAGCGCCGAGGCGATCGGGACGTCAGAGGGTGAGTATATCATCATGATTTTATTATTTTTAACACTACTATTGGTGCTGCATATTGCTGCATATGCAGCATCAATAGTAGGGGTAAATCCCGCAGCGGAACCCGCAGGACAAACCGCGATAAATCTGCAGGGATAACCGCAGCGGGTTTGCCCTGCAGATTTATCAAATCGGCTGCGGGAGAACCCGCAGGACAGAACGCATAGTGTGAACATGGCCTTACAAATTTGGTGGAGTCTATTTTAACATTTTGAAAATATATTTCTCAAGTTCTATATAGAGAAGCTTATGGGTGGGGGGTGGGGGGACCTCAAACTTACTCCCACCCCATACACCTTAGACTAATGTTGGCTCCGCCCATTGATTTTAACGGGTTCAGCCTGCAGTAAAATGTTTATGGAGGTATAAAATGGACCGACTCCTAAGATATATAATAGACTAGATGGTGGCCTGATTCTAACGCATCGGGTATTCTAGTGTATGCATGTATGTATATAGCAGACACGCAGTATACAACACAGCCCACGCAGTATATAGCAGTGTGGGCACCATATCCTTGTTAAAAAAAAATTAAAATAAAAAATAGATATATACTCACCCGCCGGCGTCCAGCGAAGCTGTCCTGATGCGCGCGCTGCTGCCGCCAGCTTCCATTCCCAGAGATGCATTGCGAAATTACCCAATGACTTAGCGGTCTCGCGAGACCTCTAAGTCTTCTGGGTAATTTCGCAATGGATCTCTGGGAACAGAAGCTGGCGGCAACCGCGCGCGCATCGGCAGACGACGGAAGGTGAGAATAGCAGGTTTTTTTTAATTATTTTTAACATTAGATCATTTTACTATTGAAAAGTTGGTCACACAGGGTTAATAGCAGCGTTAACGGAGTGCGTTACCCATGGCATAACGCGGTCCATTAACCCTGTGTGAGCGCTGACTGGAGGGGAGTATGCGGGCGCCGGGCACTGACTGGACGGAAGTAGGGACGGGACTAATTCTCGGCCGGACTTTCCGTTACAGACAGACAGACGGAAGTACCCCTTAGACAATTATATAGATTGGGTACAGTAGTTCAGTGCAGGACGTGCTGGAAATTTTTTCATAAGAAAGTTATTCAGACCAATAACAGACGTGTCAGATTTTTTGGAGGATGTGCAGTCCGCAAAAAAAAAAAAAAAAAACACCTCACGTGTGAATAGCACCATAGACTACAATGGATACGTGTTCTATCGGTGAAAAAGAACTTGTCTATGAAATCTAGACGTCTGGGCCTTATAGCACTGCGCATGTTACACAAGCTCATTAGTCCCAGCAGACAACACATTACAGCGCCACACTGAGGCTTCCAGTGGTGGTGCAGATCACAATGTGTTCCGCACCATCCCACCCTATTCTGTACAGCCAATCCCAGCGCGAGAAAGGCTGTACAACTACAAGTCTCAGCTTTCTGCAGTGGCTAGTGTGACCCCGGCAACATTAGAATCTGAAGAGGTTTTTTTTTTCACAGTTTGGTTCAAAAACCTCCTCAAAAAACTGCAGTCAGTGAATTTCCAGACTTTTCCGGTGGATGGTGCAGCAGAAGCGTCTTCCTCAGTTGAGTGTTTCAGGTGGAGGAGCTTCAGGACGCGGCGGCATTTCTTTCACCAACAAGGCTCAGAGCTTTTTTCCCCCCAAGGAAAGTTGTCAAGGAGAAGGCTCCTGGGCACCGTCCCAATGACTGGTATATAGCGACTGGTATATAGCGGAGCCTCTTCTGAGAGGAAAACGCCTGAGGAACCCTACGGCTCTGTACACATTATACGCATCTGCTGCAGACAGTTCTGCATTTAAAAAAAAGTGTCTGATGGCAGGAAATCTACATAAAATGCATTTTTTACTTTGTGTCTTTTTCCCCTATTAGAATGGGTGGCAAACCCTGCACAGTCGCTGAAGGGCGGACATCGTACATCAAATCTGCAAGGAACAAACCCAGAAACTTCAGGGGTCAGGAACCGCATTCACTTCGCTGCGGCAGGAAAACGCGGCGTTATTTACAGCAAAATGTGTGAACAGACCGGAAATAGAGTGAAAAGACGGAGCAAAAACCTGAGCGTATGAACCGCATGCAGTTACACTCGGCTGCCACTGTGCGGCACTGCGGCCGGACAGCAGCTGCCCCACCGGAGGGCTCCCACCTGCCGGACTGTCCCCTGCCTGCAGCCAGAAACATGCGCAGTAGTCTACAGCCCGAACTCACAGACCAGTGCTGCCTACGTGCTGGGCGCTGTAGTGCCTCCACCACAGGCAGCAGTAATAAAGTTCCCTACACCACACGGAGCCTCGCGGACATTGCGCTCCCACCTGCGACCTCCGGAGCCCCCGTCAGCGCCGTCCACATCCCGGTCACCGCACCGCGCTAATGCTGACTGACTCTGAGCGCATTGCCCTGAGCAGCACATCACTTCCCGAGCCGCTCTCAGCCCCGCCCATGGAGGTATCCAGCCCCGCCCACTGAGCTGACAGGCCCCGCCCACAAAGGTACCCGCTCCGCGCACGAAGGTCGTCTCCTCACATCCGCTGACTGTGATTGGACGGCTGAGGGGGGCAATGGTAATCTATGGGGGCGCATTAGAGGGAGCGCTGCACCTGAGCCCCCCAGCCTGACTACGTCACAAGGTGAAGCTCTATGCCGTCATCACTGTTGGTGGAAGTGTGCAATTCTTTTAAAATTCTTCTGTGCAGGCTATTTGCCCTTATCCAGTCATATAGGAGACCCCCGAGCTTAGGCTCCATGAATGATGGATAGGACCCCAGAATTACTCCATAGTGGAATTCACAGGGCAAACTGCCTTAACCCCTTCACCACCTTGGGATTTTCAGTTTTTGTGTTTAGTTTTTTGCTCCCCTCCTTCCCAGAGCGATAACTTTTTTATTTTTCCGTCAATATGGCCATGTGAGGGTTTTTTTTTTTTCCGGGACAAGTTGTACTGTTGAACGGCACCATTGATTTTACCATATCGTGTACTGGAAAATGGGAAAAATAATTCCAAGTGTGGTGAAATTGCAAAAAAAGTGCAATCCCACAGTTTGTTTTTTTTAACCATGCTCACTAAATGCTAAACGTGACCTGCCAGTAAGATTCTCCAGGTCATTACAAGTTCATAGACACCAAACATGCACAGGTTCTTTTTCAATTAAAGGGTTTGTCTATTTAAAGGCTTATTCTTTCTGCGCTGACATTTTTATTGATACCATTTGGGGTAGATGCGATGTTTTGATCAGCCGTTATTGCTATGACTGCCGGCCACGGGGCAGCGCTCATAACAGATCTGCAATGACAAACACGGGGGTCTCCTGCAGACCCTTGGTTGTCATGCCAATGCCAACCCATCGGTGCCCCACAGTCATGTGACAGATTACAACGTCAGAGATTTAACATGTTAAGAGCCCTGGACTGGATCTCAATTCCACCCATGGCTGTTAGGGGAACATGACAGCGGATCAAATCAAAATGGTATCAGTAAAATTGTCCGTCCAGGGCACAAAAAATAAGCCCTCACCAGCCCCAGATCCTGAAAAATTAGAACGTTACAGTTCTACAAGAATGGTGACAAAAGTAAAAAAAATTTTTACAAATTTTACAGGTTTTTTTTACAACTTAAATAAATTTAAAAAAAAGCTATACCTGTTTGGTTTCTGTGTAATCGTCCTGACCTGGGGAATCATATTGCCAGGTCAGTTTTACCATATACTAAAGATGTTAACTAAAAAAACTCAAAAAACATTTTTGCAATTTCAAAACACTTGGAATTTTTTCCTGTTTTCCAGTACAAAAAACAAGCTGCATATCATTATGGGGAAGGAAAAATAAAAAAGTTATGGCTCTTGAAAGAAGGGCAGGAAAAAGTAAAAATGAAAAAAAAAAAAAGAACCACATTTTAAAAAAGAAATCGAAAAATTGGAGCAAGTTCAGAGAAGAGCTACCAGGATGGTGAGCGGACTGCAAAGTATGTCCTACGAGGAACAGTTAAGGATCTGGGGATGTTTAGCTTGCAAAAAAGAAGGCTAAGAGGAGACTTAAAGGGACTCTGTCACCTGAATTTGGAGGGAACAATTTTCAGCCATGGAGGCGGGGTTTTCGGGTGTTTGATTCACCCTTTCCTTACCCGCTGGCTGCAATATTGGATTGAAGTTCATTCTCTGTCCTCCATAGTACACGCCTGTGCAAAGCAAGATTACCTTGTTCAGGCGTGTACTACGGAGGACAGAGAATGAACTTCAATACAATATTGCAGCCAGCATGCAGCCAGCGGGTAAGGAAAGGGTGAATCAAACACCCGAAAACCCCGTCCCTATGGCTGAAGATTGTTCCCTCCAAATTCAGGTGGCAGAGTCCCTTTAATAGCAGTCTACAAATATCTGTAGGGATCTCACAGCGTAAAGGGATCATCTTTATTCCCATTTGCACATAGAACCACAAGATGAAATGAAATGCAACTGAAAGGGAGAAGATACAGATTAGAAAAAAAATTTTAACAGTGAGGGTGATCAATGAGTGGAACAGGCTGCCACGAGAGGTGGCGAGTTCTCCTTCAATGGAAGTCTTCAAAAAGAGGCTGGACAGACATCTGAGATGGTTTAGTGACTCCTGCTTTGAGACGGGGATTGGACACGATGACCCTGGAGGTCCCTTCCCACTCTACCATTCTATGATTCTATGAAAATCACCTGGGGGTGGAGGGGTTAAAATGCTTGTAATAGCCACATAATATCAGTACAAGATCTCGCTGCAGGCGTTGTTCTTCAGATGTTCATTATAGATTTATTAACTAAAAAAATAATCGTATCTACAAAATGTAATTAGCGTTAGGGTACCTTCTTAACCCCTTAGCGACCGCCGATACGCCTTTTAACGGCGACCGCTAAGGGTACTTAAACCACAGCGCCGTTAATTAACGGCGCTGTGGAAAAAGTCCATAGCGCCCCCCAGAGGCCGATTTTCTCCGGGGTCTCGGCTGCCGAGGGTAGCCAAGACCCCAGAGAACATGATTCGGGGGGTTTTTAACCCACCCCGCATTTGCGATCGCCGGTAATTAACCGTTTACCGGCGATCGCAAAAAAAAAAAAAAACGCGATCTCTTTTTAATTTCTCTGTCCTCCGATGTGATCGCACATCGGAGGACAGAGAAAAGGGGTCCCAGGTGGCCCCCCAATACTCACCTAGCTCCCCCGATGCTCCTCGTGTCTCCCGGTGGGCGCCGCCATCTTCAAAATGGCGGGCGCATGCGCAGTGCGCCCGCCGGCCGGCACCGGGAGAATCTTTGGGGTCCCGGCTGCCGGGGGTAGCCGAGACCCCAAAGAGCATGATCGGGGTCGGTATTACTGACCCCTGTTTTGCGATCGCCGGTAATTAACTGTTTACCGGCGACCGCAAAAAAAAAAAAAAAAAGTAAAGTGTAATTCTCTGTCCTCTGATGTGATCGCACATCAGAGGACAGAGAAATAGGGGGATTCGGGGACCCTAGCATACTCACCTAGGTCCCTGGATCCTCTTGCTGCTCCTCCTGGCCGCCGGCAGAAGAACATGGCGGACGCATGCCAAGTGCGCCCGCCATCTGTCTCCATCTGCCGGCCGGCAGGAGAACAGCAGTTGGGGCTAAAATTAGGGTTAGGGGTAGGGTTAGGGTTAGGGTTAGGGGTAGGGTTAGGGTTAGGGGTAGGGTTAGGGGTAGGGTTAGGGGTAGGAGTAGGGTTAGGGTTAGGGGTAGGGTTAGGGGTAGGGTTAGGGGTAGGGTTAGGGGTAGGGCTAGGGTTAGGGCTAGGGTTGGGGCTAAATTTAGGGTTAGGGTTGGGGCTAAATTTAGGGTTAGGCTTCTTTCACACTTACGTCGGTACGGGGCCGTCGCAATGCGTCGGCCCGACATACCGACGCACGTTGTGAAAATTGTGCACAACGTGGGCAGCAGCTGTAGTTTTTCAACGCATCCGCTGCCCAATCTATGTCCTGGGGAGGAGGGGGCGGAGTTACGGCCACGCATGCGCGGTCAGAAATGGCGGATGCGACGTACAAAAAAACGTTTCATTGAACGTTTTTTTGTGCCGACGCTCCGCCAAAACACAACTGATCCAGTGCACGACGGATGCGACGTGTGGCCATCCGTCACGATCTGTCGGCAATACAAGTCTATGGGCAAAAAACGCATCCTGCGGGCACATTTGCAGGATCCGTTTCTTGTCCAAAACGACGGATTGCGACGGAATGCCAAACGACGCAAGTGTGAAAGTAGCCTTAGGGCTAGGGTTAGGGTTGGGGCTAAAGTTAGGGCTAGGGTTGGGGCTAAAGTTAGGGTTAGAGCTGGGATTAGGGTTAGGGTTTGGATTAGGGTTGGTATTAGGGTTAGGGTTGGCATTAGGGTTACGCTTGGGATTAGGGTTAGGTTTGGGATTAGGGTTGAGATTAGGATTAGGGGTGTGTTGGATTTAGGGTTTTGATTAGGGTTATGGTTAGGGTTGACATTAGGGTTGTTTTGGGGTAAGGGTTGTGATTATGGTTAGGGTTAGTGATTAGGATTATGGATCAGGTTGGGATTAGGGTTAGGGGTGTGTTGGGGTTAGGGTTGGAGCTAGAATTGGGGGGTTTCCACTGTTTAGGTACATCAGGGGGTCTCCAAACACGACAGCCAATTTTGCGCTCAAAAAGTCAAATGGTGCTCCCTCCCTTCTGAGCTCTGCCGTGCGCCCAAACAGTGGGTTACCCCCACATATGGGGCATCAGCGTACTCGGGATAAATTGGACAACAACTTCTGGGGTCCAATTTCTCTTGTTACCCTTGTGAAAATAAAAACTTGGGGGCTACAAAATCTTTTTTGTGAAAAAAAAAATATTTTTTATTTTCACGACTCTGCATTCTAAACTTCTGTGAAGCACTTGGGCATTCAAAGTTCTCACCACACATCTAGATAAGTTCCTTGGGGGGTCTAGTTTCCAAAATGGGGTCACTTGTGGGGGGTTACTACAGTTTAGGTACATCAGGGGCTCTGCAATCGCAACATAATGCCCACAGACCATTCTATCAAAGTCTGCATTCCAAAAAGGCGCTCCTTCCCTTCCGAGCTCTGCCGTGCGCCCAAACAGTGGTTTACCCCCACATATGGCGCATCAGCGTACTCGGGATAAATTGGACAACAACTATTGCAGTCCAATTTCTCCTGTTACCCTTGTGAAAATAAAAACTTGGGGGCTACAATATCTTTTTTGTGGAAAAAAAAAATATTTTTTATTTTCACGACTCTGCATTCTAAACTTCTGTGAAGCACTTGGGCATTCAAAGTTCTCACCACATATCTAGATAAGTTCCTTGGGGGGTTTAGTTTCCAAAATGGGGTCACTTGTGGAGGGTTTCTACTGGTTAGGTACATCAGGGGCTCTGCAAACGCAACATAATACCCGCAGACCATTCTATCAAAGTCTGCATTCCAAAACGGCGCTCCTTCCTTCCGAGCTCTGCCGTGCGCCCAAACAGTGGTTTACCCCCACATATGGGGTACCAGCATACTCAAGACAAATTGGACAACAACTTTTGGGGTCCAATTTCTCTTGTTACCCTTGTGAAAATAAAAACTTGGGGGCTAAAAAATCTTTTGTGGAAAAAAAAAATATTTTTTATTTTCACGGCTCTGCATTATAAACTTCTGTGAAGCACTTGGGCATTCAAGGTTCTCACCACACATCTAGATAAGTTCCATGGGGGGTCTAGTTTCCAAAATGGGGTCACTTGTGGGGGATTTCTACTGTTTAGGCACATCAGGGGCTCTCCAAACGCGACATGGCGTCCAATCTCAATTCCAGCCAATTCTACATTGAAAAAGTAAAACGGCACTCCTTCTCTTCCAAGCTCTGCGGTGCGCCCTAACAGTTGTTTACCCCCACATATTGGGTATCAGCGTACTCAGGAGAAATTGCACAACAACTTTTGTGGTCTAATTTCTCCTGTTACCCTTGTGAAAATAAAAATTTGTGGGCAAAAAGATCATTTTTGTAGAAAAAATGCAATTTTTTTTTTTCACGGCTCTACGTTATAAACTTCTGTGAAGCACATGGGGGTTCAAAGTGCTCACCACACATCTAGATATGTTCCTTAAGGGGTCTAGTTTCCAAAATGGGGTCACTTGTGGGGGGTTTCCACTGTTTAGGCACATCAGGGGCTCTCCAAACGCGACATGGCGTCCAATCTCAATTCCAGCCAATTCTACATTGAAAAAGTAAAACGGCGCTCCTTCACTTCCAAGCTCTGCGGTGCGCCCAAACAGTGGTTTACCCTCACATATGGAGTATCGACATATTCAGGAGAAATCGCACAACAACTTTTGTGGTCTAATTTCTCCTGTTACCCTTGTGAAAATAAGAATTTGTGGGCGAAAAGATCATTTTTGTGTAAACAAAAGCGATTTTTTATTTTCACGGCTCTACGTTATAAACTTCTGTGAAGCACTTGGGGGTTCAAAGTGCTCACCACACATCTAGATAAGTTCCTTAAGGGGTCTAGTTTCCAAAATGGTGTCACTTGTGGGGAGTTTCCACTGTTTAGGCACATCAGGGGCTCTCTAAACGCGACATGGCGTCCGATCTCAATTCCAGCCAATTCTGCATTGAAAAAGTCAAACGGCGCTCCTTCACGTCTAAGTTCTGCGGTGCGCCCTAACAGTGGTTTACCCCCACATATGGGGTATTGGCGTGTTCAGGAGAAATTGCATAACAAAATTTATGGTTACATTTCTGTTTTTACACTTGTGAAAATAAAAAAAATGGTTCTGAATTAAGATGTTTGCAAAAAAAAGTTAAATGTTCATTTTTTCCTTCCACATTGTTTCAGTTCCTGTGAAGCACGTAAAGGGTTAATAAACTTCTTGAATGTGGTTTTGAGAACCTTGAGGGGTGTAGTTTTTAGAATGGTGTCACACTTCATTATTTTCTATCATATAGACCCCTCAAAATGACTTCAAATGTGATGTGGTCCCTAAAAAAAAATGGTGTTGTAAAAATGAGAAATTGTTTCCAAAATTATGCTGATGTAAAGTAGACATGTGGGAAATGTTATTTATTAACTATTTTTCGTGACATATCTCTCTGATTTAAGGGCATAAAAATACAAAGTTTGAAAATTGCAAAATTTTAAAAATTTTCGCCATATTTCCGTTTTTTTCATAAATAATCACAAGTAATATCGAAGAAATGTTACCACTAACATGAAGTACAATATGTCACGAAAAAACAATCTCAGAATCAGCGGGATCCGTTGAAGCGTTCCAGAGTTATAACCTCATAAAGTGACAGTGGTCAGAATTGCAAAAATTGGCCTGGTCATTAAGTACCAAATTGGCTCTGTCACTAAGGGGTTAATTCCTAACTGTGTAGACAGTTATCAGGCAGAACCTACAAGACATTAACAAGACATTACTTTTTCATTTATGACTAGGGATGAGCGAGCATCCTGATGCTCGAGATGCTCAGTACTCGATTAAGTATCCGGGTACTTGGGCGCCATCCTCTATTCCCCTCCGCATATGGTTGGGGGATTGCCTGCCCATCACGGTAATGCTGGGAGGTGGTCTTTGCCTGTAATGCGCTGCTCAAAAAAAATAAAGGGAACAATTAAACAACAGAATATAACTCTGGTGGGGACCACAGACCACATCTCAGTACCAGTGTTTTCTGCCTGATATTTTGGTCACTTGAATGTTGGTTGTGCTTTCTCACTCGTGGTAGCATGAGACGGACTCTACAACCCACACAAGTGGCTCAGGTAGTGCAGCTCATCCAGGATGGCAAATCAATGCTGTGGCAAGGAGGTTTGCTGTGTCTGTCAGCGAAGTGTCCAGAGGCTGGAGGTGTTACCAGGAGACAGGCCAGTACAACAGGAGACGTGGAGGGGGCTGTAGGAGGGAACAACCCAGCAGCAGGGCCGCTACCTCAGCATTTGTGCAAGGAGGAACAGGAGGAGCACTGCCAGAGCCCTGCAAAATGACCTCCAGCAGGCCACAAATGTGCATGTGTCTGCACAAACGGTTAGAAACTGACTCCATGAGGATGGTCTGAGTGCCCGACGTCCACAGATGGGGGTTGTGCTCACAGCCCAACACCATGCAGGATGCTTGGCATTTGCCACAGAACACCAGGATAGGCGAATACGCCACTGGCATCCTGTGCTCTTCACAGATGAAAGCAGGTTCACACTGAGCACATGTCACAGACGTGACAGAGTCTGGAGATGCCGTGCCGTGAAGAGCGATCTGCTGCCTGCAACATCCTTCAGCATGAATTGTTTGGCAGTGGGTCAGTTATGGTGTGGGGTGGCATTTCTTTGGAGGGCCGCACAGGCCTCCATGTCCTTGCCAGAGGTAGCCTGACTGCCATTAGGTATCGAGATGAGCTCCTCAGACCCCTTGTGAGACCATATGCTGATGCGGTTGGCCCTGGGTTCCTCCTAATGCAGGACAATGCCAGGCCTCATGTGGCTGGAGTGTGTCAGGAGATCCTGCATGATGAAGGCATTGAAGCTATGGGCTGGCCCGCCCGTTCCCCAGACCTGAATCTGATTGAACACATCTGGGACATCATGTCTCGCACCATCCACCAATGTCACGTTGCACCACAGACTGTCCAGGAGTTGGCGGATGCTTTAGTCCAGGTCTGGGAGGAGATCCCTCAGGAGACCATCCACCGCCTCATCAAGAGCATGCCCAGGCATTGTAGGGAAGTCATACAGTCACGTCATACAGTCAAGTCATACAGGCACGTGGAGGTCACACACTACTGAGCATCATTTCCTTGTCTTGAGGCATTTCCACTGAAGTTGGATCAGCCTGTAACTTCATTTTCTACTTTGATTTTGAGCATCATGCTAACTCCAGACCTCCGTGGGATATTAGTTGTAATTTACGTTGATCATTTTTAAGTTTTATTGTACTCAACACATTCCACTATGTAATGAATAAAGATTTACAACTGAAATATTTCATTCAGTGACATCTAGGATGTGGGATTTTAGTGTTCCCTTTATTTTTTTGAGCAGTGTATAAATCTCTCTGTGGCCCTTAAGAATGGACATTTGTGGAGACGTGAGGTGATCTCCAGGTCCTGATGCGCTGGTAACTCAGGGTGTCTTTTTCAGCGACAGGACGTCAAAACTACTTATGGGTGAGTGTTCCAATTAATTGTACACATTCACCTTGTATATGAGTATGACTCCATACCACATTTTTGTTGTTTACAGATACATGGGCCTGCCTGCACTATAGACACTTTTTCTGATAAGTTAATGTGCAATATATATGAGCATGTTTATCATTTGGTGTGTTTGTGGATATTGTGAGCTACTCTTTGTTGTTATTCTTTCATTAACCTACTGTTTTTGTGCCAAATAATTGCTGGTTATAGGGAGTGACATTTTTATTTTTCCTTTCAGCTTTGAAGGTATTTTCCAGTTATATGATCCTTGGTGGATTAATTATCTGTGTGTGTCCATATTTTAAGCTTGTGGAAATAAAAGGTATATTTTATGAGTTTTTCTATAATCCCCATTTTTTTGGCTATAGCTAGTGTTTTCTTTTTTGGGGCTCCAGTTGGCTATTTCGGGTTCTTTTTATCTAAAGGGACTAACCGCTATACTGGGGTCCTAAGTAACACCACAGATAAACAACAGTGATAGTTCTCTGATTACAGATTATATAATATATATTACCTGCTGGCCTATGCAGGGCTGCCACTAGGAATTTCGGGGCCCCATACTGGCAACATTTTCGGGGCCCCCTTGAGACTCCGCCCAGTTCCGCCTCCACCCTAGCTCCGCCTCCACCTCACAAAATTTCCACAGTCCCTCCTCCCTTTTTTTTGGAAAAACTCCACTTCTGCACCACATCCTCACCAATCACACATTAACACCATATCACACACATAGCCATCAGGTTTTGTTTTGACCAAAAGATTTTTAAGGCTACTTTCACACTAGCGTCATACGACGCACGTCGCAATGCGTCGTTTTGCAGAAAAAACGCATCCTGCAAAGTTGTTCACAGGATGCGCTTTTTCTCCATAGGCTTGTATTGCGACGCATTCCCACACGTCGCATCCGTCGTGCGACGGTTGCGTCGTGTTGTGGCGGACCGTCGGCACCAAAAACCGTTGCTTGTAACGTTTTTTGGTGCGTTGTGTCCGCCATTTTCGACCGCGCATGCGCGGCCGGAACTCCGCCCTCTCCTCCCCGCAACTCACAATGGGGCAGCATTGTAATAATGCATCCGCTGCCCCTGTTGTGCTGCGTTGTCACAGGATGCGTCGGTACGTCGACGCACTGCGACGGGCCGACGCTAGTGTGAAAGTAGCCTAAGGCTGCCACCACGACAAGGTAGACTCTATTGGCAGGGCCTTACTCTGGAATATACTTTAATTATCTTTCTTCAAGGGAACGTGTCACATACATTTTTAAACTATATGAAATCAGATTTTTATATATATATATATATATATATAAGAAATCTGTATTTGTGATTGCAGATTATTGTATTCTGTTTTCGGTACATTTATGGAAGCTGCTCTATCGCCTGTTTTTAGATACGGATATAGGACATATGCACGTGTATAGAATATATATACATATATATTTTTTTTTTTTTCATTCTATCTTAAGACATTATAGGGGACTAACATCTTGGGAGAGTTTTCTATATATGTTCTTATATTTACTGACATGCATATGTAATTGTGCAGGAAGGGGAAGAGGTAATCATGACGCTGCCTATTGTGAATCGTGGATTCTGTTATCTGTCATTGTAATCCTGCTGCTTATGATAATGAGGAACATGACCGCCATCAGGGCACTACTGTCCTTACTACAGTATGGGGCCTGGTTGCATGGCTGACAACTACACATACAGTAACCCATGAAACAACTGATATACAAAGTTTACGTTGCCCTAGGTGTACGGATGATGGGGGGTGGTTCAGTATGCCTTCAATTTTGAATAAAACCCAACAGTGTCACCAGCAAAGCACCCCCACAAAATCACACCTCCTCCTCCATGCTTCACGGTGGGAACCAGGCATGTAGAGTCCATCCGTTCACCTTTTCTGCGTCGCACAAAGACACAGTGGTTGGATCCAAAGATCTCAAATTTGGAATCATCAGAGATTTCCATTGGTCTAATGTCCATTTCTTGTGTTCTTTAGCCCAAACAAGTCTCTTCTGCTTGTTGCCTGTCCTTAGCAGTGGTTTCCTAGCAGCTATTTAACCATTAAGGCCTGCTGCACAAAGTCTCCTCTTAACAGTTGTTGTAGAGATGTGTCTGCTGCTAGAACTCTGTGTGACATTGACCTGGTCTCTAATCTGAGCTGCTGTTAACCTGCGATATCTGAGGCTGGTGACTCGGATAAACTTATCCTCAGAAGCAGAGGTGACTCTTGGTCTTCCTTTCCTGGGGCAGTCCTTATTTGAGCCAGTTTCTTTGTAGTGCTTGATGGTTTTTGCTACTGCACTTAGGGACACTTTCAAAGTTTTCCCAATTTTTCGGACTGACTGACCTTCATTTCTTAAAGTAATGATGGCCACTTGTTTTTCCTTACCGAGCTGCTATTTTTTGCCATAATACAAATTCTAACAGTCTGTTCAGTAGGACTATCAGCTGTGTATCCACCAGACTTCTGCACAACACAACTGATGGTCCCAACCCCATTTATAAGGCAAGAAATCCCACTTATTAAACCAGACATGGCACACCTGTGAAATGAAAACCATTCCCGGTGACTACCTCTTGAAGCTCATCAAGAGAATGCCAAGAGTGTGCAAAGTAGTCATCAAAGCAAAAGGTGGCTACATTGAAGAATCTAGAATTTAAGACATATTTTCAGTTGTTTTACACTTTTTTGTTAAGTATATAATTCCACATGTGTTAATTCATAGTTTTGATGCCTTCAGTGTGAATGTACAGTTTTCAAATTCATGAAATTACAGAAAAATCTTTAAATGAGAAGGTGTGTCCAAACTTTAGGTCTGTACTGTATATATTTCCATAAAGCCCATGTAATCAATGGATTGAAGACAATGGAGTTCAAGATTAACTATTACCACCATTTATCAACTTCAAGATATTTGCAGAACAGTTTACAACTTGGCTGCACTTTTCTACGGGCTTCAGCACATCATACAGTATGTATGAACCATGTCGGGGGGCCACCAAATACAGTGGGGTATGACGACATACTGCCAAGCGGTGCACTAGTATTAACAATTAGGTAGGGGGCTTATTTTTTCTGCTTTAGTTTAGTGGTCAAATGTAGAGGATTTTTTTCCTTTTTTTTTTTATTCGAAGATGAAAAATATTAGCACCGTGTGCACTATAGAGGTGTCCTCTCCTAGAAAACAATAGGAGATGTATTCAGCGGATTCTGGTGCAAATCCCACATAAAAAGTTGCCTTAAAAACCCCCTTAAAAAAAAAATAGTGTGAACTTATAGATCTCGTTCTCCGAGCTCAAGAACCAAACTCCACAGACAGACCAGTGTCAGGACGAGAAACCTAGAGAAACTTCACTACATACAGAATATTTACAGAACTTGTATCACTGAAGCCAAAGTGACGCTGAGAGGTCACAAAGTAAAGACTGGGGGGATGTAAAGACTGGGGGGATGTAAAGAATGGGGGGGGGATGTAATGACTGGGGGGGATGTAAGATTGGGGGGATGTAAAGACTGGGGGGGTGTAAAGACTGGGGGGATGTAAAGGCTGAGGGGATGTAAAAACTGGGGGCAATGTAAAGACTGGGGGGATGTAAAGACTGTGGGGATGTAAAGACTGGGGGGGTGTAAAGACTAGGGGGATGTAAAGACTGAGGGGATGTAAAGACTGGGGGGATGTAAAGACTGGGGGTGTGTAAAGACTAGGGGGATGTAAAGACTGAGGGGATGTAAAGACTGGGGATGTAAAGACTGGGGGGATGTAACGACTGGGGGGATGTAACAACTGGGGGGATGCAGGGCCGCCATCAGGGCATGACAGCCGTGACTGGCGTATGGGGCCCGGTGAGCAGAGGGGGCCCGCATCGGGCCCCGTCTCATCTGGTCACCGGGCCCCCCCTGCAAGCGCTGCGGCAGCTGCACACTATTGACGTGCGGGCCCGCGCCCGCACGTCAATAGTTAACAGCCGCCAGCCAGTCTGAGGCTGGCAGCTGAATAGGGCCGCAGTGTGCACTCGCCGGCGTCGCCGGCGTCTGACGTCATTGTCAGCCGCCGGGCCTGGCGAGTGCGTCTGTGTGGAGCCTGGGGGGATCTTCGCCCGGCGCAGGAGCATGGCCAGGTAAGAAGTCGTGGTTTTTTTTTTTTCTTTGAGAGCTGCGATCCAGGGGGGCCCGGGGGGCAGGATGATGGACACACAGGGGCAGAAATGCTGGACACAGTGGGGCAGAAATGCTGGACACAGTGGGGCAGAATGCTGGACACAGTGGGGCAGAATGCTGGACACAGTGGGGCAGAAATGCTGGACACAGTGGGGCAGAAATGCTGGACACAGTGGGGCAGAATGCTGGACACAGTGGGGCAGAATGCTGGACACAGTGGGGCAGAATGCTGGACACAGTGGGGCAGAATGCTGGACACACAGGGGTAGAAATGGTGGACACAGTGGGGCAGAATGCTGGACACAGTGGGGCAGAAATGCTGGACACAGTGGGGCAGAATGGTGGACACACAGGGGCAGAAATGTTGGACACAGTGGGACAGAATGGTAGACACACAGGAGCAGAAATGCTGGACACAGTGGGGCAGAATGCTGGACACAGTGGGGCAGAATGCTGGACACACAGGGGCAGAAATGTTGGACACAGTGAGGCAGAATGCTGGACACACGGGCAGAAATGCTGGACACAGTGGGGCAGAAATGCTGGACACAGTGGGGCAGAATGGTGGACACACAGGGGCAGAAATGCTGGACACAGTGGGACAGAATGGTGGACACAGTGGGGCAGAATGCTGGACACACAGGGGCAGAAATGCTGGACACAGTGGGGCAGAATGCTGGACACACAGGGGCAGAAATGCTGGACACAGTGGGACAGAATGCTGGACACACAGGGGCAGAAATGCTGGACACAGTGGGACAGAATGGTGGACACACAGGGGCAGAAATGCTGGACACAGTGGGGCAGAATGGTGGACACACAGGGGCAGAAATGTTGGACACAGTGGGACAGAATGGTAGACACACAGGGGCAGAAATGCTGGACACAGTGGGGCGGAATGCTGGACACAGTGGGGCAGAATGCTGGACACACAGGGGCAGAAATGCTGGACACAGTGGGGCAGAATGCTGGACACACAGGGGCAGAAATGCTGGACACAGTGGGGCAGAAATGCTGGACACAGTGGGGCAGAATGGTGGACACACAGGGGCAGAAATGCTGGACACAGTGGGACAGAATGGTGGACACAGTAGGGCAGAATGCTGGACACACAGGGGCAGAAATGCTGGACACAGTGGGGCAGAATGCTGGACACACAGGGGCAGAAATGCTGGACACAGTGGGACAAAATGGTGGACACACAGGGGCAGAAATGCTGGACACAGTGGGGCAGAAATGCTGGACACAGTGGGGCAGAATGGTGGACACACAGGGGCAGAAATGCTGGACACAGTGGGACAGAATGGTGGACACAGTGGGGCAGAATGCTGGACACACAGGGGCAGAAATGCTGGACACAGTGGGGCAGAATGCTGGACACACAGGGGCAGAAATGCTGGACACAGTGGGACAGAATGCTGGACACACAGGGGCAGAAATGCTGGACACAGTGGGACAGAATGGTGGACACAGTGGGGTAGAATGCTGGACACACAGGGGCAGAAATGCTGGACACAGTGGGACAGAATGCTGGACACACAGGGGCAGAAATGCTGGACACAGTGGGACAGAATGGTGGACACAGTGGGGCAGAATGCTGGACACACAGGGGCAGAAATGCTGGACACAGTGGGACAGAATGGTGGACACAGTGGGGCAGAATGGTGGACACAGTGGGGCAGAAATGCTGGACACAGTGGGGCAGAAATGCTGGACACAGTGGGGCAGAATGCTGGACACAGTGGGGCAGAATGCTGGACACAGTGGGGCAGAATGCTGGACACAGTGGGGCAGAATGCTGGACACACAGGGGTAGAAATGGTGGACACAGTGGGGCAGAATGCTGGACACAGTGGGGCAGAAATGCTGGACACAGTGGGGCAGAATGGTGGACACACAGGGGCAGAAATGTTGGACACAGTGGGACAGAATGGTAGACACACAGGAGCAGAAATGCTGGACACAGTGGGGCAGAATGCTGGACACAGTGGGGCAGAATGCTGGACACACAGGGGCAGAAATGTTGGACACAGTGGGGCAGAATGCTGGACACACGGGCAGAAATGCTGGACACAGTGGGGCAGAAATGCTGGACACAGTGGGGCAGAATGGTGGACACACAGGGGCAGAAATGCTGGACACAGTGGGACAGAATGGTGGACACAGTGGGGCAGAATGCTGGACACACAGGGGCAGAAATGCTGGACACAGTGGGGCAGAATGCTGGACACACAGGGGCAGAAATGCTGGACACAGTGGGACAGAATGCTGGACACACAGGGGCAGAAATGCTGGACACAGTGGGACAGAATGGTGGACACACAGGGGCAGAAATGCTGGACACAGTGGGGCAGAATGGTGGACACACAGGGGCAGAAATGTTGGACACAGTGGGACAGAATGGTAGACACACAGGGGCAGAAATGCTGGACACAGTGGGGCGGAATGCTGGACACAGTGGGGCAGAATGCTGGACACACAGGGGCAGAAATGCTGGACACAGTGGGGCAGAATGCTGGACACACAGGGGCAGAAATGCTGGACACAGTGGGGCAGAAATGCTGGACACAGTGGGGCAGAATGCTGGACACACAGGGGCAGAAATGCTGGACACAGTGGGACAGAATGGTGGACACAGTAGGGCAGAATGCTGGACACACAGGGGCAGAAATGCTGGACACGGGGCAGAATGCTGGACACACAGGGGCAGAAATGCTGGACACAGTGGGACAAAATGGTGGACACACAGGGGCAGAAATGCTGGACACAGTGGGGCAGAAATGCTGGACACAGTGGGGCAGAATGGTGGACACACAGGGGCAGAAATGCTGGACACAGTGGGACAGAATGGTGGACACAGTGGGGCAGAATGCTGGACACACAGGGGCAGAAATGCTGGACACAGTGGGGCAGAATGCTGGACACACAGGGGCAGAAATGCTGGACACAGTGGGACAGAATGCTGGACACACAGGGGCAGAAATGCTGGACACAGTGGGACAGAATGGTGGACACAGTGGGGCAGAATGCTGGACACACAGGGGCAGAAATGCTGGACACAGTGGGACAGAATGGTGGACACAGTGGGGCAGAATGGTGGACACACGGGCAGAAATGCTGGACACAGTGGGGCAGAATACTGGACACAGTGGGGCAGAATGCTGGACACAGTGGGGAAGAATGCTGGACACAGTGGGGCAGAATGCTGGACACACAGGGGCAGAAATGCTGGACACACGGGCAGAAATGCTGGACACAGTGGGACAGAATGCTGGACACACAGGGGCAGAAATGCTGGACACAGTGGGACAGAATGCTATGGACAGACAGGGGCAGAAATGCTGGACACAGTGGGACAGAATGGTGGACACAGTGGGGCAGAATGCTGGACACACAGGGGCAGAAATGCTGGACACAGTGGGGCAGAATGCTGGACATACAGGGGCAGAAATGCTGGACACAGTGGGACAGAATGCTGGACACACAGGGGCAGAAATGCTGGACACAGTGGGACAGAATGGTGGACACAGTGGGGCAGAATGGTGGACACACAGGGGCAGAAATGCTGGACACAGTGGGGCAGAATGGTGGACACACAGGGGCAGAAATGTTGGACACAGTGGGACAGAATGGTAGACACACAGGGGCAGAAATGCTGGACACAGTGGGGCGGAATGCTGGACACAGTGGGGCAGAATGCTGGACACACAGGGGCAGAAATGCTGGACACAGTGGGGCAGAATGCTGGACACACAGGGGCAGAAATGCTGGACACAGTGGGGCAGAAATGTTGGACACAGTGGGGCAGAATGGTGGACACACAGGGGCAGAAATGCTGGACACAGTGGGGCAGAATGGTGGACACACAGGGGCAGAAATGTTGGACACAGTGGGACAGAATGGTAGACACACAGGGGCAGAAATGCTGGACACAGTGGGGCGGAATGCTGGACACAGTGGGGCAGAATGCTGGACACACAGGGGCAGAAATGCTGGACACAGTGGGGCAGAATGCTGGACACACAGGGGCAGAAATGCTGGACACAGTGGGGCAGAAATGCTGGACACAGTGGGGCAGAATGGTGGACACACAGGGGCAGAAATGCTGGACACAGTGGGACAGAATGGTGGACACAGTGGGGCAGAATGCTGGACACACAGGGGCAGAAATGCTGGACACAGTGGGGCAGAATGCTGGACACACAGGGGCAGAAATGCTGGACACAGTGGGACAAAATGGTGGACACACAGGGGCAGAAATGCTGGACACAGTGGGGCAGAAATGCTGGACACAGTGGGGCAGAATGGTGGACACACAGGGGCAGAAATGCTGGACACAGTGGGACAGAATGGTGGACACAGTGGGGCAGAATGCTGGACACACAGGGGCAGAAATGCTGGACACAGTGGGGCAGAATGCTGGACACACAGGGGCAGAAATGCTGGACACAGTGGGACAGAATGCTGGACACACAGGGGCAGAAATGCTGGACACAGTGGGACAGAATGGTGGACACAGTGGGGCAGAATGCTGGACACACAGGGGCAGAAATGCTGGACACAGTGGGACAGAATGGTGGACACAGTGGGGCAGAATGGTGGACACACGGGCAGAAATGCTGGACACAGTGGGGCAGAATGCTGGACACAGTGGGGCAGAATGCTGGACACAGTGGGGAAGAATGCTGGACACAGTGGGGCAGAATGCTGGACACACAGGGGCAGAAATGCTGGACACACGGGCAGAAATGCTGGACACAGTGGGACAGAATGGTGGACACAGTGGGGCAGAATGCTGGACACACAGGGGCAGAAATGCTGGACACAGTGGGACAGAATGGTGGACACACAGGGGCAGAAATGCTGGACACAGTGGGACAGAATGGTGGACACAGTGGGGCAGAATGCTGGACACAGTGGGGCAGAAATGCTGGACACAGTGGGGCAGAATGGTGGACACACAGTGGGGCAGAATGCTGGACACACAGTGGGGCAGAATGCTGGACACACAGTGGGGCAGAATGCTGGACACACAGTGGGGCAGAATGCTGGACACACAGTGGGGCAGAATGCTGGACACACAGTGGGGCAGAATGCTGGACACACAGTGGGGCAGAATGCTGGACACAGTGACAGGGGCAGAAATGCTGGACACAGTGACAGGGGCAGAATGCTGGACACTGGGGCAGAATGCTGGACACTGGGGCAGAATGCGAGACACAGTGGGGCAGAATGCTGGACACAGTGGGGCAGAATGCTGGACACAGTGGGGCAGAATGCTGGACACACAGTGGGGCAGAATGTTGGAGACAGTGGGGCAGAATGCTGGAGACAGTGGGGCAGAATGCTGGACATAGTGGGGCAGAATGCTGGACACAGTGGGGCAGAAATGCTGGACACAGTGACAGGGGCAGAATGCTGGACACAGTGACAGGGGCAGAATGCTGGACACAGGGGCAGACTGTGAGACCCAGGGGCAGAATGCTGGACATTGGGGCAGAATGCGAGACACGGGGCAGAATGGAGATACGGGGCATGATTGGAGACACGTGGCAGGATGAAAGACATGGGGGCATGACTGGAGACAGATGGGGCAGGATTGGAGACAGATGGGGCAGAATGGAGACACAGGGGGCATGATTGGAGACAAGTGTCAGGATTGCAGACATGGGGGCATGGTTGGAGACATAGGGGGCAGAATGGAGACATGGGGCATGATTGGAGACACTGGGGGCAGAATTGGAGACATCGTGCAGGATCATGGGGCAGGATGGATACGATGGAGACAGATGGGGCAGGATGGAGAGATCACATGGGGCGATCATATGGGGCAGGATGGGGAGATCATATGGGGCAGAATGGATACTCATGAGGGCAGGATGGGAGAACATCTGGCTGACGCCAGGAATGAGACACACGGGGCAAGGCTGGGGGATATTATTAATACCATAGGGGCTAATTTAGGGATATTATTACTGCAGTGATGTATTTATATTATTTTTTGAGTATACTGTTTTAAATGGGGGGCGGTCCTGTTACTGTATAGAGTGATACTATGTCGCCTTTTTCATGTGGTGTAATGTAGAAGTTGTGAAAAATTAAGTAATGTGTTCTGCAAAAGGAGCTCGAGATAACTGTGTTATTTCCTGCAGAGAGAAGTCCTGGCTGGATGAAATGATGGCGGTCTGTGCTGGATGAAAGATGAAGGACTTCACCTAGAGACGTCACTGGTGAGTCAGTGTGTTACCTATACACTGACACTATACACTGTATACAGAGCTCCTGTGTATAATTTCACTAGTGATCACTATATTATCTGTACACAGACACTGCATACTAAGTACAAATCTCCTGTGTATAATGGCACTTATGGTGATAGTATGGTGCTTTTTTTTAAATTACTGATCAGAATTGTAGTATTCAGTCACTATGTGGTGGTAATATGTGGTCTGGACATGGTGTTGTGGTATTTGTTCCTTGTATGTGATATTATTCGATCACTGTGGTGGTAATATGTGGTCTGGTCATGGTGTTGTGGTATTTGTTCCTTGTATGTGATATTATTCGATCACTGTGGTGGTAATATGTCATCTGGTCATGGTGTTGTGGTATTTGTTCCTTCTATGTGATATTATTGGTCATTTTAAAAATTGAAAAATAAATAAAAATATACCTAAATTGTATTGCATATTTTAACAAATATTTAATAGGTTACAGTAGAGTAGGGCCTGGCCAAAAGTGTCTACCGTGTTATGGTTGTAAGAGGGTGAACTGTAGTCCCACTGAGAGGGCACTAGGACCCTGTGGTTTTTGCCTGTTGCAGCAGAAGACAGACAGTGCAAAACTCCCAGAGACAATGTGTGCTGGGGGGTGGGGTCCAGTGTCTTGTGTGTGAAGTGAATCTAGGAAGTGAGAGCTGAGAGAGAAAAGGCGGGAAGCAAAGGAGAAGCTGCTGTGAGATCTTAAAAGAAGAGACTGTGTGTGGATTTACTGCAAGTGTTTTTGGAGGAAAAGAAGCTTTTGAGAGACTTTTTGTTGCTAACGTTCCCCTGGAGAAGAGCTAACCTTTTGTTTAACTCTGTGAGAGACTTGTGTTGCTAACGTTTCCTGGAGAAGAGCTAACCCTTTATCTAAGAAAAGGCTGAGACTTTACTAAGAACCCAGTACGAATTTGGAAGTCTGTGGATTCCCTGTGCATTGAGTGGAGAAACAAGTCTGGACAGACGGCTGATACAGAGACGGACGGATTGTCGTGGAAGCATTCCTAGGAGCTACAGAAGCAGAGACAACATCGTGAGACCACTAACTAAGTCCCCGGCGTTTGGGCTCGGCATCGGCCGACAAGACAAGAGGAGCTTGCTGTAACTTATTGGCGCTGAAGATATGGACTGGCTACAGCCTGTGCGGATTCCTGCCTGAGAGGAAATCTATCTCAGGATACGGTACCATAGTTATAGATACCCGGGTATCTCTGCTCAGAGTGTTAAGTTGTTACTTTAGAGGTGTATCTTATATTAGAGTTGTGTAAGTTATACTCAATGTGCCATTCCAGGGGCTCCCTTAATAACACTACATTCAATTTACACTTGTTCCTGTTTTTAGTTGCCTGTTAGGTAAATTTCTTACTAGTCTGTTGTAGTATACAGTTCTCAGGAGACCTTGGAGTGGCACAGTGATTTCAGCTGCTGCTGAGCTAGTGTATCTTTGGGGTGCATCTGCCTTAATATTCTCCATATTACCTTGATTATTTTGCCTTTGAGTAAATACCGTTGGAGATTTCTGCCTTGGTCTTGGTTTGTGACTCACTGGATCATATTCGGACCTCTGGTCATTACATTTTTGGCGTAGTCGGCAGGATCCAGTGTTTGTCTTGGACGGGGGCGAGGGTGGAAATGACCCCGCTGTATCCGCATCCTCCTCGGGGGTTGGGTTTCCCCTGGCAGCCGCGGCGACCCCGGGAGGGTATATGCCTGTAGGGGCTTTACTTCAGCACATGCCGAAATACGATGAGCGCAATATGGCGTTGCAAGATTGGGCTGAGAGAATCCGGAGTATTCTGCGCATGTGTAATTTGACCCCCGCATTACGCGCTGAGCTGGCATTAAATGCACTGGAGGGTGATATTAGGCGTATGGTGATGGTGCGCCCAGAATCAGAGAGGGATACATTAGAAAAGATTTTGGAACTGTTAGAGGGGAGTTTGGGGGGCCTAGCGCGTGTGGCCCAGCTTCGGTCCCTATTCTTTAATCGTCCCCAGAGAGAGTGTGAGTCCCTGATGCAGTACTCTAATATTTTGCAAGAGATGTTGAATGAGATGCAGCGACTAGACCCAGGGGCCATGGGGGCGTTCCGGGAGGTAGACCGCTTGCTCCGGGACCAATTCATCACCGGTTTAGCCAATAGACTTCTCCGGGACAAACTGTTGGAAATGGCCCGGGTTGCACCAGAGTTATCTTTCTGGCAGATTTACCGAGCTGCAGTGGAAAGGGAAGAGAAATCAGCCTATGTTCCCAAGGGGTCAGTGAACAGTGCCCAGCTGGAGGAAGGTGGGTCATCAGGGTCGGGGGGAGAGGGGCTGGTAAGTGTGGTACAAGCTTTGCGTGCTGAGGTGAAGGAGTTGAAGCTGAAATTGTCTCAACTGACAGTTGATCCCGCCTCTACCCCCTCATGGGAACCTCCTGCCCCACCCCCTGGAACGGTGACCCCGCAAATGGCCAGGTCGTCCTATCAGAATGAGTCAAGCCCTCGCCCACGAGGAACAATCACCTGCTGGAAGTGTGGCCGCCAGGGACACATCTCGCGTTACTGCCGGGCGCTTACAGCCCCAGAAACCACGTCGCCGGCTTTAAACTTCCGGCCGCTGCCATGAGAGGGCAAGCAGCAGCGGCCCCACCCACACAAAGCCCTCGACGGAATGAACAAGATTTGTTTGCATGTAGTCCAGTGATAGAAGCAGAGTTTGAAGGGCGGAAGATGAGGTGCTTGGTTGACACGGGATCCGAATGTACTATAATGCCTCAAGAGAGGCCTGGATGTCTTCCTGGAGCAGAACAATATTGTATCATACAATTATTAGGTTCTGTAGAAGGACGTAGATCTGGGTATTTATTATGATGGAATATAGGCTGAACTGGATGGACAAATGTCTTTTTTCGGCCTTACTAACTATGTTACTATGTTACTATGTTAAGTATATGAGAGATACTTCAGTCGACTAGTGATTCCAGAGGATGGCCGAGTGATACGACTGACCGCCGCAAATAATGGTCAATTGTCAGTCAAAGGGATCGTGTGGATGCAACTAAAAATGTTTGGTCAAGAGCTGGGGCAGAAAGGGGTAGTACTGGTGGATCACCCCCCTAGAAGAGGGATGGAAGTGACGCTCGGAATGAACGTGCTGCGAGATTTGAATCACCAGATGTATGCCAGTGAAGGACCCCGATACTGGGCCCGTGCGACAAGACACCGACCCACACAGAGAATTCTACACCGTCTAGTGCTGAGTTGCGATTTGCTGAAAAGTGCGGTCCCAGGTGGCCGGGTGGGCCGGGTCCGAGTAACTTCGAAGGCCCCGATCCTGCTGGGACCCAGACAAGAGGAACTCTTAATGCTGCCTGTGGGAGCTGCACAGAGATTGAATGGGCTTGAAGTGCTACTTGAGCTCGCCCGAGAGGGTTCTTCATTTGCCAAGGTACATGTGGCCCGGTCTTTGGCGATTGTGAAGAATGGACGAGTGCCGGTCCGATGCATCAATGTTTTAGATGAAGCTGTTGCAATTCCCGCTGGGACCATACTGGCTGAACTGTTCGTGCCGGCAGAGAAGGTGCCGGAAAATGCAGGGTTCGAATTGCGACCAGACCAACAGTCATCCTGGACATTCGCGGTCGAGGTAGGCCGTACTGAACCTCCTACGGAGGAATGGAATGTTCATGTGATCATGGAGCAGATGGGAGTGGATCGGGAGAAGCTGACCCCCGTGCAGTTGGAGCAGTTGGAGAGAGTTTTGTGGGAACATCAAGAGACCTTTTCCCGACATGGAGAGGACTTCGGGTGTACCCAGACGATTGAGCATGAGATTCCAACGAGGGATACTCCACCCATTAGAGAAAGATATCGTCAAATTCCTCCGGCGCTCTATCAAGAGGTGAAGAGCATGGTGGCCAGTATGCTGGACAACCAAGTGATCCGAGAGAGCCGGAGTCCCTGGGCGGCCCCTGTAGTTTTGGTCCGCAAGAAGGATGGGACACTCCGATTTTGTGTGGACTATCGGAAATTGAATGCCCACACCGTACGGGACGCATATCCTTTACCCCGTATTGAAGAATCCCTGTCAGCCCTGGGTCGGGCCAAGTATTTCTCAACGTTGGATTTGGCAAGCGGGTACTGGCAGGTCCCAATGGCTGAAAAAGATCGGGCCAAGACGGCGTTTGTCTTGCCAATGGGGCTCTTTGAGTTCAACCGGATGCCCTTTGGCCTCGCTACCGCCCCGGGAACCTTCCAACGCCTAATGGAACATTGCTTGGGCGATCTAAATTTTGAATCAGTCCTGATATATCTAGACGACATTGTGGTGTTCGGAACCTCATTTGAAGATCATCTGGAGAAGCTGCGTCAAGTTCTCCGGCGGCTCAAGAGCTACGGCCTGAAAATAAAGCCAAAAAAAGTCAACTGTTACGAAACCAGATTGAATATTTGGGGCATCTGGTGACCCCGGATGGGGTACTACCTTTAGCCAGTAAGATTAAGGCGGTACAAGAGTGGCCACCTCCTTGTGACCTGCGAGAAGTGCGGGCCTTCCTGGGCCTAGCAGGATACTATCGGCGGTTTGTGCCTAAATTCTCACAAGTGGTGAGTCCCTTGAATGAACTTTTGAGAGGGACAGCGCTGGGTCCTCGAAATCGCCCCATTCCATGGGGGCCCCTACAGAAAAAGGCATTTGATGGAGTGAAAACCGCCCTAACGAGTGCCCCATTGCTGGCCTACGCCCGGTTTGACACCCCTTTTTTGTTGTATACCGATGGTAGTCTTCATGGGTTGGGGGCAGTACTAGCACAGGTGCAGGACGGCCGAGAACGAGTGATTTCTTATGGCAGCAGATCTTTAAGAGACTCCGAGCGAAATCCGGCTAACTACAGCTCATTCCGGCTGGAATTGCTGGCCCTGGTGTGGGCAATGACAGAACGCTTCGCCGAGTATCTAACAGGAGCTGAGGTGCTAGTCATGACAGATAACAACCCGTTGGAGCAGCGGTGGGTCGCCAGACTGGCCAAGTTCAATTACCGCATTAAATTTCGCTCTGGTCGAAAGAACGGCAATGCAGATGCATTGTCAAGAGTGCCCCTTGGGTCATCCGGGGAAGATGTTGACGAACAACTTGAGGATACTGAAACTCCAGCTTTGGGGCAAATACCTATCTTCCAAAGTGTGGTACACTCAAGTGGGGTGGCCACCGGGATGCCCTGTGTCCTGGGTAAAACACCCTCAGATTGGACAAGAGTCCAGGATGAGTGTCCGGACATTGCACTTGTGCGCCGTTGGGTACAATACAAGGCCTAGCCCAGTGCAGAGGACAAGGCTCAGTTGTCCATGGAAGGAATGAAACTCCTTCGACAATGGGATAAATTGTGTGTGGAACAAGGTCTTTTGTATCGTACGCTCGTGAGGCGCATGAGAAGGGGGCCCATTTTGGAAGTGAAAAGACACTTCAGTGGTTGCAGCGAGTCCTCTACTGCCCTGAGTTGGGAGGGATGGTGGCCGACGCGTGTCTGCAGTGCCGAATTTGTGGGCTCAACAAAAGCCCTGAGCAGCGGGCTCCCACACAGTCTATTAAGACTTCAGCTCCACTGGAACTACTCATGATTGACTACGTGTTGATAGGGTACTCTACGTCAGGGTACTCCTATTGCCTGGTGATGACAGATCACTTTACCAAGTATGCTGTAGCGGTGCCGACAAGAGATCAGACGGCCAAGTCGGCGGCTGAGGCAGTGTGCCGACATTTCTTCCAAGTGTTCGGGTGTCCGCAGAGAATACATTCAGATCAAGGGGCCTGCTTTCAGGGGACGCTGATGAAAGAGTTGCACCAGCTCTATGGTATCGAGCAGTCGAGAACAACGCCTTACCACCCTCAGGGTAACGGGGCGTGTGAGCGTTTTAATCGGACCCTGTTGCAAATGTTGAGGTCCTTAGAGAGTCAGCAACAGACATGCTGGCCTGAGTATCTCCCCGAATTGATGTGGGCTTACAATAACAGGGTGCACAGTACTACTGGTTACTCACCACACATGTTGATGTTTGGTAGACCTGGCCGAGACATTGAGGATTTGAACATGCCAGATCCCTCCTCCGCCCCCCTTCGGACTGCATCCGAGTGGGTACGAGAGCATCGGCGGCGGTTGAGGGTGGTGCATCAGGTGGTGGGCGACCGCCTTCGCCAGGTGGTCCATAAGGACACGCGACCTGTACAAACAGAGCTGTTCTCTCCGGGAGACAGAGTGTTGGTGAGGACAAAACGACGGTCAGGAAAGCTGAGTGACCGATGGGAGGCGATACCGTATCTGATAAAAAAACAGGTGAACCCTGAGATTCCAGTGTACGAGGTCGAACCGGTGGGGACAGGGGGGCCAACCCGTAATTTGCATCGTAACATGTTACAGCGGTGCTGGTTTGAAGATTCGGCGCCTACCCCCCTAGAGCCAGAGGCCATGTTTCAAGGGGCGGAAGCTCTGAATGATTTTGAGTTTGATGGTGTGCTTACTCCTGCGCCTGCTTATTTGCCCCCTGTGACCGATCTGGCCTCGGGTGATCAGAATGTTGGGGATATGGAGGATGTTGTTGAGGAGAGTGCATCAGGTCAACTGCTTGGTCCTGACGCTGTATCACAGGACATCGAGCCGCAGGAGGAGACAACTCCACTTACGCCCACTAACACGACCACGGAAGAGACTCTAGCTCCCTCTAAGGTCGCACCTGTTGATGTAGGACTCAGGAGAACTACATGATCTGCGGCAGGAATACCGCCTCAGCGATATGCTCAAGATGAATTTGAGTGGGGAGGTATGTCGAGGACGCCAACCTCTAGTGGGGTGGCATGTAAGAGGGTGAACTGTAGTCCCACTGAGAGGGCACTAGGACCCTGTGGTTTTTGCCTGTTGCAGCAGAAGACAGACAGTGCAAAACTCCCAGAGACAATGTGTGCTGGGGGGTGGGGTCCAGTGTCTTGTGTGTGAAGTGAATCTAGGAAGTGAGAGCTGAGAGAGAAAAGGCGGGAAGCAAAGGAGAAGCTGCTGTGAGATCTTAAAAGAAGAGACTGTGTGTGGATTTACTGCAAGTGTTTTTGGAGGAAAAGAAGCTTTTGAGAGACTTTTTGTTGCTAACGTTCCCCTGGAGAAGAGCTAACCTTTTGTTTAACTCTGTGAGAGACTTGTGTTGCTAACGTTTCCTGGAGAAGAGCTAACCCTTTATCTAAGAAAAGGCTGAGACTTTACTAAGAACCCAGTACGAATTTGGAAGTCTGTGGATTCCCTGTGCATTGAGTGGAGAAACAAGTCTGGACAGACGGCTGATACAGAGACGGACGGATTGTCGTGGAAGCATTCCTAGGAGCTACAGAAGCAGAGACAACATCGTGAGACCACTAACTAAGTCCCCGGCGTTTGGGCTCGGCATCGGCCGACAAGACAAGAGGAGCTTGCTGTAACTTATTGGCGCTGAAGATATGGACTGGCTACAGCCTGTGCGGATTCCTGCCTGAGAGGAAATCTATCTCAGGATACGGTACCATAGTTATAGATACCCGGGTATCTCTGCTCAAAGTGTTAAGTTGTTACTTTAGAGGTGTATCTTATATTAGAGTTGTGTAAGTTATACTCAATGTGCCATTCCAGGGGCTCCCTTAATAACACTACATTCAATTTACACTTGTTCCTGTTTTTAGTTGCCTGTTAGGTAAATTTCTTACTAGTCTGTTGTAGTATACAGTTCTCAGGAGACCTTGGAGTGGCACAGTGATTTCAGCTGCTGCTGAGCTAGTGTATCTTTGGGGTGCATCTGCCTTAATATTCTCCATATTACCTTGATTATTTTGCCTTTGAGTAAATACCGTTGGAGATTTCTGCCTTGGTCTTGGTTTGTGACTCACTGGATCATATTCGGACCTCTGGTCATTACATGGTGGCGGCTTAAAAAATCTTTTGGCCAAAACAAAAGCTGCCTGCTATGTATGTGATCTGGTGATGGGAACTGTTAATGTGTGATTGGTGAGAAGTGGAGTTTTTCCAAGAGAGAGCGGTGGGACTGTGGACAGTTCGAGGGGTGGAGCCTGGAGGCGGGGCGGGGCTGGGGTGGAGCCTGGGCGGAGTCTCAAGGGGGCCCCGAAAATTTTGCCAGTATGGGGCCCCGAAATTTCTAGTGGCAGCCCTGGGGGGATGTAACGTCTGGGGGGGATGTAAAGACTGGGGGCGATGTAAAGACTGGGGGGGATGTAAAGACTGGGGGGGGATGTAAAGACTGGGGGATGTAAAGACGGGGGATGAAAATACTGGGGGGACGTAACGACTGGGGGGATGAAAAGACTGGGGGGATGTAAAGAATGGGGGGATGTAAGACTGGGGGGGATTTAAAGACTGGGGGGATGTAAAGACTGAGGGGATGTAAAGACTGGGGGCGATGTAAAGACTGGGGGATGTAAAGATTGGGGGGATGTAAAGACTGGGGGGATGTATAGACTGGGGGGATGTAAGACTGGGGGGGATGTAAAGATTGGGGGGATGTAAAGACTGTGGGGATGTAAAGACTGGGGGGGATGAAAAGACTGGGGGGATGTAACGACTGGGGGGATGTAACGATTGGGAGGATGTAACGACTGGGAGGATGTAACGACTGGGGGGATGTAACGACTGGGGGGATGTAAAGACTGGGGGGGATGTAAAGACTGGGGGGATGTAAAGACCGGGGAAAATGTAAAGACTGTGGTGGATGTAAAGACTGTGGAGGATGAAAAGACTGGGGGGATGTAAAGACTATGAGGGGATGTAAAGACTGGGGGGATGTAAAGACTCAGGGGGATGTAAAGACTGGGGGGATGTAAAGATGGGGCCACAGAATCAGATTCAGCTCACCGAAGAGAGAGACTACTCCCCCTGCTCACCTGCCGCCTCCACCTGCTCGTCCGGTCTGCAGCCTGCCCGTCGCATCCTCTTCTGATCCGCTGATCCACCATCCGCACCCACGTGGCACACTGCTCTGCTCCGGAATGAGGAAGTGAAGCAGGGCAGCGTGTGACGTCAGGAACTGGACCATGATGCACCGGGCCCGGGCTACAGCTTAAAGCTACAGTGCCCATTTCCTGTCGCCAGCTGCATGATTTACAACACTGTAGGTGTCTGTCTCTTTACACCACAGTGTTGTTATGCAGCAGCATCGGGCGTTCGGAAGCCTGAACAAAATGTCAGGGGGCCCGAGCGCGGACCGGGCTGCCAGCGTGCTCGTTCCCCCTTTTTGCTCTTAACCCCTTTCTGACATATGACATACTATCCCGTCGAGGTGGGGTGGGCCCGTATGACCACCGACGGGATAGTACGTCATAGCGATCGGCCGCGCTCACGGAGGGAGCGCGGCCGATCGCAGCCGGGTGTCAGCTGACTATCGCAGCTGACATCCAGGACTATGTGCCAGGAGCGGTCACAGACCGCCCCCGGCACATTAACCCCCGGCACACCGTGATCAAACATGATCGCGGTGTGCTGGCAGTATAGGGAAGCATCGCGCAGGGAGGGGGCTCCCTGCGGGCTTCCCTGAGACCCCCGGAGCAACGCGATGTGATTGTGTTGCTGTGAGGGTCTGTTACCTCCTCCTCCTCCTTGCAGGCCTGGATCCAAGATGGCCGTGGCATCCGGGTCCTGCAGGGAGGTGGTTTCACTGCGCATGCTCAGACCCAGAAGCCAGGAGAAATGCACGTCAGACCGCTGATCTGACACAGTGCACAGCAAAGTGTCAGATCAGCGATCTTACACTATAACATGAAGTAAATAAATAAAAAAAAACAATAAAAGTACACATATTTAGTATCGCTGCGTCCGTAATGACCCCACCTATAAAACTACACCACTAGTTAACCCCTTCAGTGAACGCCGTAAAAAAAAAAAGAGGCAAAAAACAACACTTCATTCTCAAGCGCTGCGGAATATGTTGGCGCTATATAAATAAAGATTATTATTAAAGATTATTATTATTCTCATACCGCCAAACAAAAAGTGGAATAACACGCGATCAAAAAGACTGATATAAATAACCATGGTACCGCTGAAAACGTCATCTTGTCTCGCAGAAAACGAGCTGCCATACAGCATCATCAGCGAACAAATAAAAAAGTTATAGTCCTCAGAATAAAGGGATGCAAAAATAATTATTTTTTCTATAAAATAGTTTTTATCGTATAAAAGCGCCAAAACATAAAAAAATTACATAAGTGAGATATCGCTGTAATCGTACAAACCCGAAGAATAAAATTGCTTTATCAATTTTACCAACCGCGGAACGGTATAAACGCCTCCCCCAAAAGAAATTCATGAATAGCTGGTTTTTGGTCATTCTGCCTCACAAAAATCGGAATAAAAAGCGATCAAAAAATGTCACGTGCCCGAAAATGTTACAAGTAACAGCGTCAACTCGTCCCGCAAAAAACAAGACCTAACATGACTCTGTGCACCCAAATATGGAAAAATTATAGCTCTCAAAATGTGGTAACTCAAAAAATATTTTTTGCAATAAAAAGCGTCTTTCAGTGTGTGACGGCTGCCAATCATAAAAATCTGCTAAAAACCCCGCTATCAATAGTAAATCAAACCCCCCTTCATCACCCCCCTAGTTAGGGAAAAATTAAAAAATATGTATTTATTTCCATTTTCCCATTAGGGTTAGGGCTAGGGTTAGGGCTAGGGTTAGGGCTAGGGTTAAGGCTACAGTTAGGGTTGGGGCTAAAGTTAGAGTTAGGGTTGGGGCTGAAGTTAGGATTAGGGTTGGGGCTACATTTACAGTTGGGAATAGGGTTGGGTTAGGGGTGTGTCAGGGTTAGAGGTGTGGTTAGGGTTACCATTGGGATTAGAGTTAGGGGTGTGTTTGGATTAGGGTTTCAGTTATAATTGGGGGGTTTCCACTGTTTAGGCACATCAGGGGCTCTCCAAACGTGACATGCCGTCCGATCTCAATTCCAGCCAATTCTGGGTTGAAAAAGTAAAACAGTGCTCCTTCCATTCCGAGCTCTCCCGTGTGCCCAAACAGGGGTTTACCCCAACATATGGGGTATCAGCGTACTCAGGACAAATTGGACAACAACTTTTGGGGTCCAATTTCTCCTGTTACCCTTGGGAAAATATAAAACTGGGGGCTAAAAAATAATTTTTGTGGGAAAAAATTGTATTTTATTTTCACAGCTCTGCCTTATAAACTGTAGTGAAACACTTGGGGGTTCAAAGTTCTCACAACACATCTAGATAAGTTCCTTGGGGGGTTTAGTTTCCAAAATTGGATCACTTGTGGGGGAGTTTCTACTGCTTAGGTACATTAGGGGCTCTGCAAACGCAATGTTATGCCTGCAGACCATTCCATATAAGTCTGCAATCCAAATGGCGCTCCTTCCCTTCCGAGCCCACCCATGCGCCCAAACGGTGGTTCCTCCCCACATATGGGATATCAGCGTACTCAGGACAAATTGGACAACAACTTTTGGGGTCCAATTTCTCCTGTTACCCTTGGGAAAATACAAAACTGGGGGCTAAAAAATAATTTTAGTGGGAAAATAAATTTTTTATTTTCACGGCTCTGCGTTATGAACTGTAGTAAAACACTTGGGGGTTCAAAGTTCTCACAATACATCTAGATAAGTTCCTTGGGGGGTCTAGTTTCCAATATGGGGTCACTTGGGGGTTTCTACTGTTTAGGTACATTAGGGGCTCTGCAAACGCAATGTGACACCTGCAGACCAATCCATTTAAGTCTGCATTCCAAATTATGCTCTTTCCCTTCCGAGCTCTGCCTTCCGCTCAAACGGTGGTTCCCCCCCACATATCGGGTATCAGCGTACTCAGGACAAATTGGACAACAATATTTAGTGTCAAATTTCAACTGTTACCCTTGGAAAAATACAAAACTAGGGGCTAAAAAATAATTTTTGTGGAAAAAAAAAAAATTCTTTATTTGCACAGCTCTGCATTATAAACTGTACTGAAACACTTAGGGTTTCAAAGCTCTCACAACACATCTAGATCAATTCCGTAGGGGGTCTACTTACCAAAATGGTGTCACTTGTGGGGGGTTTCTACTGTTTAGGTACGTTAGGGGCTCTGCAAATGCAATGTGACGCCTGCAGATTATTCCATCTAAGTCTGCATTCCAAATGGCGCTCCTTCCCTTTCGAGCCCTCCCATGCGCCCAAACGGTGGTTCCCCCCCACATATGGGATATCAGCGTACTCAGGACAAATTGGACAACAACTTTTGGGGTCCAATTTCTTCTCTTACCCTTATGAAAATAAAACATTGTCCAGGCTTCCTGTCAAATTGAGCATGAAGAGGAAGTCAGAGATCAGCTGCAGTCTGGACTTCATCTTCATGTTTGATTTGTCTGAAGGTGGGGACAATGATGCCAGCACTGATTGGGCGCCGTCATCACGTGTCGCAACAACGCACTCTAGCCCCATGACTGCAAGTGCCGACACCACTGGAACGGCGCCGGCACGGGAGGAGAGTGTAGCTTTTATCATTTTTTAGGGTCAATCATTTTAATCAAAAAGGAGTTGTCTTAGTAGTGGACAACTCCTTTAAGACTGCATCCAAATGACTGTCTCCACACAAAGGATATAACATCTTCCCACTCATTGCAAGTACTCAGAACCACAGGGGGGTCTACTGGAAGAATACTGGGAGGTGTTAAATTTAGCTCCTGGATCCTGAGCTTCAAAGGGGTTAGCAAATGGTTTGTGACAGGACAGAATATTTCCTCTTGACTGTATAGAGAGGAAGGGGGAGACGCAGGATATTTGAAATGCCACAACTTAGCCCATCATCCATTCACAAACAGCAATTTTTAAATTGGCCCATCCGGGTCATCCTGGAAATATAATCCTATGGTCAGGACTATAAAAGGCTGGGTGGCACAAAAAGAAGTTGTTCACATGTGGGTGCTGTGTATGCTGATGTGACCCATAACTCATTTCTCCTTCCCTCAAGGAAACAGAAGATAACTCTAGACGGAAACGTTTAGATATTTCTGTTTTTTCTCCCTTTTTGTTTTATAACTGTTTTGCATCATTTTGTCCCTTTATTTTTACCCTTTTTATATCTTTTATTTTAAGCACTATATTTTTATATGAAAGTTTAAAATCTTAACCCCTTACCGGCATCGGACGTACTATACCGTCCGATGTCGGCTCCCCTGCTTTGATGCAGGGCTCCGCGGTGAGCCCGCATCAAAGCCGGGACATGTCAGCTGTTTTGAACAGCTGACATGTGCCCATAATAGGCGCGGGCAGAATCGCGATCTGCCCGCACCTATTAACTAGTTAAATGCCGCTGTCAAACGCAGACAGCGGCATTTAACTACCGCTTCTGGCCGGGCGGCCGGAAATGACGTCATCGCCGACCCCCCGTCACATGATCGGGGGTCGACGATGCTTGTATATTGTAACCATAGAGGTCCTAGAGACCTCTATGGTTACTGATCGCCGGTGGCTGTGAGCGCCACCCTGTGGTCGGCGCTCACAGCACACCTGCAATTCTTTTACATAGCAGCGATCAGCAGATTGCTGCTATGTAGCAGAGGCGATCGTGCTGTGCCTGTTTCTAGCCTCCCATGGAGGCTATTGAAGCATGGCAAAAGTTAAAAAAAAAAGTTTAAAAAAATGTGAAAAAAATAAAAAAAAATAAAAGTTTAAATCACCCCCCTTTCGCCCCAATCAAAATAAATCAATAAAAAAAATATCAAATCTACGCATATTTGGTATCGCCGCGCTCCGAATCGCCCGATCTATCAATTAAAAAAAAGTATTAACCTGATCGCTAAACAGCGTAGCGGGAAAAAAATTCGAAACGCCAGAATTACGTTTTTTTGGTCGCCGCGACATTGCATTAAAATGCAATAACGGGCGATCAAAAGAACGTATCTGCACCGAAATGCTATCATTAAAAACGTCATCTCGGCACGCAAAAAATAAGCCCTCAACCGACCCCAGATCATGAAAAATGGGGACGCTACGAGTATCGGAAAATGGCGCACTTTTTTTTTTTTTTTTTAGCAAAGTTTGGATTTTTTTTTCACCACTTAGATAAAAAATAACCTAGTCATGTTAGGTGTCTATGAACTCGTACTGACCTGGAGAATCATAATGGCAGGTCAGTTTTAGCATTTAGTGAACCTAGCAAAAAAGCCAAAGAAAAAACACGTGTGGGATTGCACTTTTTTTGCAATTTCACCGCACTTGGAATTTTTTCCCGTTTTCTAGGACACGACATGCTAAAACCAATGATGTCGTTCAAAAGTACAACTCGTCCCGCAAAAAATAAGCTCTCACATGGCCAAATTGACGGGAAAAAAAAAAGTTATGGCTCTGGGAAGGAGGGGAGCGAAAAACGAACACGGAAAAACGAAAAATCCCACGGTCATGAAGGGGTTAAGCTTGATCCTTGTATGCTTTAAAGAATCCATAGACTTTCAGAGACTGTGTAACCTTTTGATTGTTAGACAGTTATATATTTTGGGGACTTATCACCCTGTGTGTTTGATGAGTGGTGGCAGCACGCTAAGTAATCGGGGTGTGTGGACTTTGTAGGACGTGATTTATAAAAGTAGCTGAATTGGAAGTGTTCCTCTGGAGTTATGACACGAGTCATAGTAGCTAAATAGATAAAATGGCAGTTTTATTATCGACGTCTTTCAGATATCACTGTCCTTCCTCAGGACATTTATACAAAAATAGTGATTTATGTTCACTTTTTAGCCTAACAGAGGTTGAGAGTTGGATTGAATGGGAGGAGATAAATTAACCCTTGCAGGTGCACCACACGTCATGTGTTGAGAAGTGTGTATGTGACAGTGGTCATGCTCGGTCTTCACTCCATTCATTGTTTATAAGTGTTAGGGTTGGCGGAACGCACCGAATATATATTTATTAGAAGAAGCTGGTGCGTTCGCAACCCGGGATCCACCGTGCAGGAAAGCACCTGCTGCTAGATATGGCGGTACAAAAAAGTGGTATAAACACTCTATTACTTCACAGAGTCTGTTAGCAAAGATAACGCTGTGCCCTGTTTGGCTCACAGAGGAACACAGCTACTTAGTAGAGCAGATGGTGGTCATGCAGTCAAATGCAAACATTAAACTCCTCGCCGGAGGTGCCAGCATTCTAGGGGCTTATTTCAGCCGGGTCCCTGAATACACACACACAAAACTCCTCGCCGGAGGTGCCAGCATTCTAGGGGCTTATTTCAGCCGGGTCCCTGACTGCATACAAACATGACCACACTGGCGCTGAGCTCATACATAAATTGACACTAGCGCATGGCCGTGCGGTCATGCGCACCTCTTATAGCTGCAGCAAGTACAGGACCTTCCTAGAAGGACCAATGAGAGGCTGCCACAGATGTTGAACACCTTCAGGACCTTCCTAGAGGACCAATAGGATTTGCTGCAGTACCTGAGCATGTGACCCTTGACCTCCAATGAGAGATCTTACCCTGGGCATGCTCAGAAGGGGAAAAGTAGGACTTAGTCCCAAAGACGTCTGCTCGCTGCTGACCAGTACCGACTACAATGGCAGAAGCTGGAAGGACAGCAGTAACCCTTCGCACAGTGTCAGACTGAGCATGACGCTGGGACCGACGCCTCTGCTGAGCAGGCTCCACTGCGGCAGGAGAAGAATGGGAGACCACAGCGGAGATGGCTCGAAATTCCCCCTGTGCAGAGGCCGGAAATCGACCCCTGACAATAAGACTGCTGAAAATAGCCGAGCACTGTACTTGGCTGTCCCATAGAAAATTAATCTCCTTTCAATTCAAAACAGGATAGCAGAGCCCCAATATTGGGGTTCCAAAGCTCCAGTCTCAGTAGTCAGACCACCGACAATCAGCAATTTATACCTATTAGGAGGGGCATACGGGCATGCCACTAAAAGTGTTATTAGGGGATACGTGTCTCTAGGAGTGTTATTAGGAGGGACATGCCAATAGAAGCGTTATTAGGGGATACGTGTCTCTAGCAGTGTTATTAGGAGGGACGTGCCACTAGAAGTGTTATTAGGAGGGACATGCCACTAGGAGTGTTATTAGGAGGGACATGCCACTAGAAGTGTTATTAGGAAGGACATGCCACTAGGAGTGTTTTGGAGGGATGTGCCATTAGTAGTGGTATTAGGAAGCTCAAATACAGACATTGCATTAGCAGACACATAATTACTGCCCTCATATTTCTGTTTGCCTTCATATTGTGGCAGTCATGGATCATAAAAATGAGAACTCTCATATACAACTACCTGAGGGCTGTATAAAATAAAGACATAAGGAGACCGATCATTTATTTTAAACATATTTTATTAAATACAATCTTTACCTCTACCTAAAGCCAATGATCCAGAAGAAGGCAAAAAACCTGTACACGTTCAGCCAATGTGTGTTACAGGGAAAAAATTCCTTCATGACCCCGAGAAAAGGCGATCAGTTCGAGAACCCTGGATCAAGGCCATACTACTACTAACTAACTGATATATATACAACAATGATATTCAATATGGTGACTCGTTTCCGGATAGCAGATCTTCTTTGTTCTGGTAAGTCGCCTCACCTTTTCTCATCAAACCAGACCCTGAAGCTCATAGCTTGGCTATGTTCATCTTCCCTGTAAAAAAAATAGAACAATACCCCCCCCCCCACAGAACAATACCCCCCCACAGAACACTACCCCCCCCCACAGAACACTACCCTTTAATATACAGACATAGGATTGTTGCATCATATCAGGACCCTTATACAGTTGGCAAACAAATAAAGTTGCACTCTATAGTGCTAAAGCATGTAAATATATATATGTATGTTCTACTCCTTATACAGTTTGGATATATAGCAGACACTTAAACCATATGATGTCATGATGCACTGATTCCAGGATTAGATCCATACAATCAGCATATAATGACATCATAAGACAACAAATATAATGTACAGACATATTAAATGATTAAAACTAAACAATCGTGTGGCTCTCTTTAGATTCTTCAGTCTTCCTTCCAGGATCCAGATTCTCTCCCTGATAAGAAAAAAAATTATATGAGGGGAAGTATCAGTATAAAACCTGTAGAAAGCGTAATAAATATATTGTACTTTATGCCAGATAAACAAGCCCCCTTTTCTCTCCATTTTTAAATTTTGACGTAAACACTTAAAATGGTGTAATAAATTTGTTTTAAAAAAAAAGTTGCAAATGCAGTTATATATAAGTAAAATAAATAAAATAAAATAGGAAAATAAAATGGTAAAATAATAAATGAAAAGAAAGAAAGTAAATAAATAAATATATTTTCCCCCAATGTATGTACACCAACCTCTGTCCCATGTGGGGGAATAATGGTACATTTTTTGCCCCAATAATCTTAAATTAAAGTGACAGAACCACCACCAACAATCTGTGCCAGCCACAGATACAACTTCAAGTGTCACTGACCATAGTAGCGACAGTGGTGTCTCCATCCGAGGGGCCATCTTTGTGCTGACCTCTCTGATGTCCCCATGTTTGCTGCATAGAACTCTGTGTCCAACATGGCGCTGTGTGACCTCACATAGAACCTTCATCACCCAAGTCTAGAGATTCTACCAGCAAGGACTGAAGAAATCTAGAACCTTACAGCCACAATCTGTAGACTTGGAGGGTCCATGTTGGCGCTAAGTTCACTAACTTAAATCCCTGAAAGGTTTCTTATTTACCTGTATCCTCAATCCAGAAGATTGAAATGAGAGTCTGTGTCCTTGATCCTGGATCCTCTGCTCTCCTCGTCTTCATCTTCTGGAATAAGATTCTGCCCCCAGAACACCCATTTGTATAGACCCACAGTCATTGTGACATCATGCTGTGAGGTAACAATGACCTCCTGTATTTGATGATGTCACCTGTATTTGATGATGTCACATATGACTATGAGTGAAATCTCCACAGGTATTAATTAATATTAACAACAAATAGTAATAATATGGCACATCACATTGGTTACCATCGAGGCAGGAGTAGCCGGGCGATTAAGGAAAAGTTCCCAGAAGTAAAAAGCATTTACTGCGTCTGAAAAAAATAAAGGACTTGATAATAATTTACTTAAAACGTAATGAAATTCTCGGCCCTATGACAACACTTCCCCCTTTTTACAGCATTACACATTACCATAGGAAGACCTCATTTACAAAACTAGTAACAAAACTCTAGCAATTGCCCATAGCAACCAGTCTGATTCCACCTTTAGTGTATCTATTATTATTATTATTTCTATAGCGCCATTGCTTCCATGGTGATGTACATGAGGAGGGCTTACATACAAGTTACAGATATCACTTACAGTAACAAACTAACAATGACAGACTGGTACAGAGGGGCGAGGACCCTGCCCTTTCTGGCTTACATTCTACAGGGGGGAGGGGGAACACCTTAAGGCTATGTGCACACGTTGCGGATTAGGCTTAGGAATTTATGGTGCGGATTCTGCCTCTCCTGGCAGAAAACTCACCGGCGGATTTGTCGTGTTTTTTGTGCGGTTCCGCAGCGTTTTTTGTGCGTTTTTTCTGTGTTTTTTTACCCCTGCGGTTTTCTATAATGGAATGGGTACAAAAACGCTGCAGATTCACAAAAAAGAACTTACATGCTACTTCTTGGATGGTACAACGATAACAGTAGCTGAAGAATTCGAAAGGCTACTTTAGAATACTTCTTGTAAGAGACCAGTATTTTGGACCGGGCTGCCAGCGTGCTCGGGCCCCCCTTTTTGCTCAGAATCACCGGGCCCCATACTGTAGTAAGGGCAGTAATGCCCTGATGGCGGTCCTGTGTATGAAAAAAAAGTTCTGATTTTGTGGCCAATAGCAACCAATCACAGTGTTGCTTTTCTTATAGTGATCGTCAAAAGAAAGCTGTGTTGTGATTAGTTGCTACAGGCAACAAAGACATTTTTACCAAATATTGCCAATACCAGAATTGATTTGTGGATCTTCTGTGGGGGGTGAGTGTAAGGGGGGCTTAAAGGGGTTGTCCAGGTTTGTGTCTGCAGAATTGTGAATTCTCACAGTGCGCGCTGTCAGGATTCTTCAGCAACAGCGAGACCAGATGGTCATGTGACCACTGCCCGCTGCTGCTGGTCATGTGAGCACCTCTGCTCCTGCTGGTCATGTGACCACCGCCGCTCCTGCTGGTCATGTGAGCTCCGCCGCTCCTGCTGGTCATGTGAGCACCGCCGCTCCTGCTGGCCATGCAGGGGAATCATGACAGTGAGCAACTGTTTCTGCTGAAAGACTGTGTATTGCCATCTGTTGGCAGCCTCGTCTGGTCCGGAGCAAGAAAGAAGTTCCGGCGCTCCGAAGCCAGAAAGCAAGGCCCTGCTGGAAAGCGAGATGCTGCAAATGGAGATGACAACGCCGCAGCGCAAGGCCCTGCAACCAGCATTCCAGACCTCAGCAGAGGCGGAGCAGACCGGCACCGGAGGGACCGCATCTGAAGCAGGTATGAAGAACGACCCTGCCCTGATGACCGACACCACTCCAGCGACTGCTCATGCCACTGCTACTGACTCCGTTCCAGTGACTGATCTTGCAGTAGCCGCTACCTTTGCTGCAGGAAATGCCCATACCCAAGCTACGCAGACTTCCATCGCTGCCCATGATATGACAATCCACGAAGGACAGACCAATGGTGTCTATCCAGCACCGGGTGTAGCCCTGGATTCTGCCCTTCCCAGGCCAAGAAGGGTTGTGTGCCAGGTAAAGCCCTTGAAGTTATTGAAGTAAACCTCAAGAACCTAAAGACTGTAAATAGTTTAAAAACTTTTCTTCTTTGCTGCTTTACAAATATTGAACCCGTCTAGGGTTAACTTTTAAAGGGGTCCCCTACTTAAAGGGATCCTCAGTTTTGCACAAGCTTATCATTGTATCAAAAGAACTGCGGAATCATGAACTGTGCATGATCACAAACTGTCCAGTGTATATAGTTTGCACCTTCTTAAGGGTGCTCCCTACTGGTTTTACAAAAAGAAGCCTTTGCGAAGAAACTGTTCCTGATAACGACGTGAAAGTTTCTATTGTTTTAAAGTTGATAACTGAGTTGTTGATTGTTCGCACTACCTCAGAAAGGACTTGAGTTCCCTCTTAAAGGGAATGTCCTTTTGTTGCACCTTGCTAAAGAGTGATAATATTGCCTTAAGAAGTTAGATAGTAATAATGTTTACATAGCCGGTAGTATGTAGTTAGATAGTGATAAAATGTTCTATAATGTTGAGAATAAAATGTTAAATGATGTACTTTAAATAAAATGATAGGTTTTAGGAAAAGAAATGCAGTAGGCCCGTGGGGGTAGACAGATAGTCCTGCATATGTAGAAGAAAGATAAGGAAAGTGTTGATTAGCACTTCAAGGGTTAATGATAGTATACCCTTAGAGGGTACTAGCACTTAGTAGATAGAATACCTAAATGGGTAATTATGTTTCATAGATAGATAGTAATTGTTTTCCATTTGCCTTTAAAAGTTGCGCGCACAATGTAAATATTATTGTTTGTAACGTTCAAGTGTTCTGAGTTCTCACCTCCCATAAAGGGAAGCTTAATACACCGTATTTTCTGGTGTATAAGACGACTGGGCGTATAAGACGATGCCCAACTTTTCCATATAAAGTATGGAATTTGGGATTTGCCCGCCGTATAAGACGGGGGTCATCTTATACGCCCAGTCATCTTATACGGCATGCGGTTCCCAGGGTCTGGAGGAGAGGAGACTCTCCTTCAGGCCCTGGGATCCATATTCATGTAAAAAATAAAGAATAAAAATAAAAAACATGGATATACTCACCCTCGGACGGCCCCTGGCTCACAGCGCTGCTAGCGTCTCCCTCCGTTCCTAAGAATGCAGAGAGTAAAGGACCTTCGATGACGTCACGGTCAGGTGACCGGTCACCTGACCGCTCATGTATATATAATCCTAAGGGAAACTATAATATCAGCAAAATAACTAGTTAAAGAAGTTATCCACTACTTGCACAACTTCTTCTCATACCCCTCGCTTGGTCCCCATAAAATAATAAAGCTTATACTCTCATCCCATGCTTACGCCGCTCCCACGATGTTGGCACTCTGTCTCCTGGTGCTCCTCTTGCGGTTGTTGTGAAACGTGATGCAGGTGCCCAATGAGTGCTGGCGTCACTGTCCCGACTTCCTGTCAAATTGACCACTGGAACGGCGCCGGCACGGGAGGAGAGTATAGGTTTTATAATTTTTTAGGGTCAATTATTTGAGTCAAGAAGAAGTTGTCTTAGTAGTGGACAACTCCTTTAAGGCTGCATCCAAGTGACTGTCTCCACACAAAGGATATAACATCTTCCCACTCTTACTGCAAGTACTCAGAACCGCAGGGGGGTCTCCTGGAAGAATGCTGGGAGGTGTTAAACTTAGCTCCTGGATCCTGAGCTTCAAAGGGGTTAGCAAATGGTTTATAACAGGACAGAATATTTCCTCTTGACTGTATAGAGAGGAAGGGGGAGACACAGGATATTTGAAATGCCACAACTTAGCCCATCATCCATTCACAAATAGCAATTTTTAAATTTGCCCATCCGGGTCATCCTGGAAATATGATCCTATGGTCAGGACTATAAAAGGCTGGGTGGCACAAAAAGAAGTTGTTCACATGTGGGTGCTGTGTATGCTGATGTGACCCATAACTCATTTCTCCTTCCCTCAAGGAAACAGAAGATAACTCTAGATGGAAACGTTTAGATATTTCTGTTTTCTCTCCGTTTTTGTTTTATAACTGTTTTGCATCATTTTGTCCCTTTATTTTTACCTTTTTTATATCTTTTATTTTAAGCACTGTATATTTTTATATTAAAGTTTAAAATCTTTAATAAGCTTGATCCTTGTATGCTTTAAAGAATCCATAGACTTTCAGAGACTGTGTGACCTTTTGATTGTCAGACAGTTATATATTTTGGGGACTTATCTCCCTGTGTGTTTGATGAGTGGTGGCAGCACGCTAAGTAATCGGGGTGTGTGGACTTTGTAGGACGTGTGTTACGGATCAAGTTCCCGCCTCTGCACAGGGGGAATCTCGAGCCATCTCCGCTGCGGTCTCCCATTCTTATTCTGCCGCAGTGGAGCCTGCTCAGTGGAGACGTCGGTCCCAGCGTCTTGCTCAGTCTCACTCTGTGCAAAGGGCTGGTGCTGCTTTTCCAGCTTCTGCCATTGAAGCCAGTGCTGGGCAGCGGCGAGCAGATGCTTTTGGGACTAAGTCCTGCTTTTCCCCTTTTGAGCATGCCCAGGGCAAGATCTCTCGTTGGAGATCGAGGGTCACATGCTCAGATACTGCAGCAATTCCCATTGGTCCTTCAGGAAGGTCCTGAAGGTGCTCAACTTCTGTGGCAGCTTCCCATTGGTCCTTCTGGGAAGGTCCTGTACATGCTGTAGCTATAAAAGGTTCGCATGACCGCACGGCCATGCGCTAGTGTCAATTTATGTATGAGCTCAGCGCCAGTGTGGTCATGTTTGTATGCAGTCAGTGACCCGGCTGAAATAAGCCCCTAGAATGCTGGCACCTCCGGAGAGGAGTTTCATGTGAGTGGATTCAGGGCTGGCTTATAGCCATTAGATTTCCGGCTCCACTGGAGAGGAGCTGCGTGTTTGCATTTGACTGCATGACCACTAACTGCTCTACTAAGCAGCTGTGTTCCTCTGTCAACTAAACAGGGCACAGCGTTCTCTTTGCTAACAGACTCTGTGAAGTAACAGAGTTTGTTTATAGTACTATATTGTACCGCCATATCTAGCAGCAGGTTCTTTCCTGCACGGTGGATCCCGGGTTGCGAACGCACCTAATACTACTAATAAATATATATATTTGGTGCATTCCGCTAACCCTAACAGTACACTAGACAGGATCTGGCTAAGTTATGGCGGATGAACAGCGATTGCAGGGCTACATCCAGTTGCTGGAGGGCAGGTTGGCGTCTCTTGAGTGTGCAACCTCGGCGGTGGATGTTACCGCAATAGCTGTTCAGGCTGCTAGCGTGGATGCAGCAGCTTTACCCATTGCCACCTCTGTTCCGACCTTATCTCACCTCCCACTGCCTGAATAATATGCTGGTGACAGTAAATCCTGTAGGGGTTTCATGAGCCAGTGTGGTATACATCTCGAGCTTCTGGCTTCACGTTTTCCCACAGAGCGGGCTACGGTGGGATTCATAATGTCTTTCCTGACGGACAGAGCATTGGAGAGGGCTACGTCGCTGTGGGAGCGCAATGATCATGTGGTGCAGAGTGTTCCTCGGTTTCTGGACACTTTGAAACAGGTCTTTTTGGGACCCCAAGTCACCCATGATACGACGCTCTAACTACTGGCATTGACTCAGGGTTCGTCCATGGTCAGTCATTTTGCCGTCCACTTCCGGACATTAGCGTCTGAGCTGGAGTGGTCGGATAAAACCCTCATCCCGGTATTTTGGAGGGGGCTGGCTGACCATGTGAAGGACACTTTGGCCACTAGGGAGATTCCTGCCACACTGGAGGAGCTCATAGCTATATCAACTCGCATCGACCTTCGTTTTCATGAGCGGGAGTTGGAGCGAGCCCAGTGTAGGCAGAGGTTTTGGCTGGCTCCCACCTTCGCCAGACTTTTGGAATCTCCGGTCAAGGCATCCGAGTCACATGAGGCCATGGAGATGTCACGAGCGGGATCCGCTCGTGCACTTAAGGTTTGTCATGTTTACCGGCAGTCAGGACACCTTGCCTCCAGGTGTCCTCAGCGGTCAGGGAAACGTCAGCGTCTAGTGGCAGTTGGAGGAGGTACATTAGACACAGCGACGTTTACCTCCAAGTTGTCCTTCAAGGGGACAATTACCATAGGACCATCCACTCTTATGGCAGAGCTTTGCATGGACTCTGGGGCGGAGGGTAATTTTATGTCATTCACTTTCACCCAGCGACACGCAATACCCCTGGTGATGCTCGCCAAACCAGATACCGTTCGAGTGGTAAATGGGTCGACACCACCCTCACAGATTACACACCAAACCATTCCTATCACTCTTTCTATGTCTCCATCTCATCAGGAGATTATCTCTCTATTGGTCATTCCTGAGGGAATTGATGAGGTCCTGTTGGGGATACCATGGCTACGCTACCATTCTCCTCATATAGAGTGGTCCTCAGGGAGAATTTTGGGATGGAGTAAATCCTGTGAGGGTAGATGTCAGAGGGAGTGTGTTCAGGTTGCTACAACCGAGGTACGCGCAGATCTTTCCTCTCTCCCCAAGCAGTATTGGTCCTATGCGGACGTGTTATCCAAAAGGCCTGCGGAGACCCTTCCGCCCCACCGCCCCTGTTACTGTCCTATTGACCTCTTGCCTGGTGCTGAGCCTCCCAGGGGTCAAGTCTATCCGTTATGTCTCCCGGAGACGGAGGCAATGTGTCAGTACATCCAAGAGAATCTGGCAAGAAGATTCATTAAGAAGTCAATGTCACCTGCTGGGGCTTGGTTATTCTTCGTGTAGAAGAGTGGTGAACTACATCCATGCATAGACTACAGGGGTCTTAACGCCATCACCATTAAGAACAAACACCCACTACCCCTGATATCTGAGCTCTTTGATAGGCTATGGGGAGCAAGGGTATTTACTAAATTAGATCTGCGGGGTGCTTACAACCTGATTCGCACCCGTGAGGGGGACGAATGGAAGACGGCTTTTAACACCAGGGATGGGCACTATTAATATCTGGTGATGCCCTTTGGGCTCTGTAATGCCCCAGCCATTTTCCAAGACTTTGTGAACGACATCTTCCGGGATATGCTCACCATCTCGGTCATAGTCTATCTGGATGATATTCTCATCTACTCTCCAGATATTGACTCCCATCGGAGAGATGCTCGCAAAGTCTTCGACCTCTTACGGGCAAACTCCCTCTACGCCAAGTTGGAGAAGTGTGTCTTTGAGCAGGAGTCCTTGCCTTTCCTTGGTTATATCATCTCTGCCCAGGGTTTGGCTATGGATCCTGCCAAGCTACAGGCTGTGATGGACTGGCAGGAACTCCATTCTCTTAAAGCGGTGCAGCACTTTATGGGGTTCATTAATTACTATCGCCAGTTCATTCCACACTTCTCAACTTTGGTAGCTCCCTTGGTTCCCCTCACCAAGAAGGGAGCAAATCCCAAGTTGTGGTCAGAGGAGGTCTCCAAGGCCTTTCTCTCAATTAAGTCACACTTCACTAGCGCTCTCATCCTACATCGTCCCGATTAAGCCATTTATTATTATTAGAGTCCGTGCCCCCGGGCAAGACTTTTGTACCAGCAAATTTGCGACCGGAGGTTCTCTCTTGGGCTCACTCGTCCAGGGTGGGTGGACATTTTGGGACCAAGAGGACATCTGAGCTTTTGGCGAGGACGTACTGGTGGCCGCGTATGGCTCATGATGTCGGGGACTATATTAGGGCGTGTGTCTCCAGCGCCAAGAATCGGTCTCCTCGGCAACGGCCTTCTGAGCTACTTTACCCCCTGCTAGTGGCAGACAGGCCCTGGGAGATGGTTGGGATGGACTTCGTGGTGGGCTTACCCAAGTCTCGGAACTGCACCATTATCTGGGTAATCACCTATCATTTCTCTAAGATGGTGCACTTGGTGCCGCTTCTGCGGTTACCTTCTGCACGGGCCTTGGTGGCGTTGTTCGTAAAACATATTTTCCGTTTACATGGAATGCCTGAAAAATTGTCAGTGACCGGGGTCCCCAGTTTGCATCTCGGTTTTGGAGAGAGCTCTGTCGTTTACTTAGCATAGAGCTACATCTCTCCTCTGCATATCATCCTGAGACGAATGGGTTGGTAGAGGGCCAATGTTATGTTTGCTAATGACAGGAGTTATGAAGGCAATCCAGAAACACAGTGTGCTTAGCGATCAGAGCGCACACAGTGATCTGACAAATACCCAAAAATACAAGAACGAGCTCTGAGACGTGGAAACTCTGTAGACTGCACACCTGATCCTATCCTAAACACAACTAAAAGCGGCTGTGGATTGCGCCTAACAACTACCTAGGCAACTCGGCACAGCCTAAGAAACTAGCTAGCCTGAAGATAGAAAAATAGGCCTGACTTGCCCCAGAGAAATTCCCCAAAGGAAAAGGCAGCCCCCCACATATAATGACTGTGAGTAAGATGAAAAGACAAACGTAGGGATGAAATAGATTCAGCAAAGTGGGGCCCGATATTCTAGGACAGAGCGAGGACAGTAAAGCGAACTTTGCAGTCTACAAAAAACCCTAAAGCAAAACCACGCAAAGGGGGCAAAAAAAAAACCCACCGTGCCGAACTAACAGCACGGCGGTACACCCTTTGCGTCTCAGAGCTTCCAGCAAAACAAAAGACAAGCTGGACAGAAAAAAAGCAACAAAAAAGCAAAAAGCACTTAGCTATACAGAGCAGCAGGTCACAGGAACAATCAGGAGAAGCTCAGATCCAACACTGAAACATTGACAAGGAGCAAGGATAGCAGCATCAGGCGGAGTTAAGTAATGAAGCAGTTAACGAGCTCACCAGAACACCTGAGGGAGGAAGCTCAGAAGCTGCAGTACCACTTGTGACCACAGGAGTGAATTCAGCCACAGAATTCACAACAGTACCCCCCCTTGAGGAGGGGTCACCGAACCCTCACCAGAGCCCCCAGGCCGACCAGGATGAGCCGCATGAAAGGCACGAACAAGATCGGAAGCATGAACATCAGAGGCAAAAACCCAGGAATTATCTTCCTGAGCATAACCCTTCCATTTAACCAGATACTGGAGTTTCCGTCTAGAAACACGAGAATCCAAAATCTTCTCCACAATATACTCCAATTCCCCTTCCACCAAAACCGGGGCAGGAGGCTCAACAGATGGAACCATAGGTGCCACGTATCTCCGCAACAACGACCTATGGAATACATTATGTATGGAAAAGGAATCTGGGAGGGTCAAACGAAAAGACACAGGATTGAGAACCTCAGAAATCCTATACGGACCAATAAAACGAGGTTTAAATTTAGGAGAGGAAACCTTCATAGGAATATGACGAGAAGATAACCAAACCAGATCCCCAACACGAAGTCGGGGACCCACACAGCGTCTGCGATTAGCGAAAAGTTGAGCTTTCTCCTGGGACAAGATCAAATTGTCCACTACCTGAGTCCAGATCTGCTGCAACCTATCCACCACAGAATCCACACCAGGACAGTCCGAAGACTCAACCTGTCCTGAAGAGAAACGAGGATGGAACCCAGAATTGCAAAAAAATGGAGAAACCAAGGTAGCCGAGCTGGCCCGATTATTAAGGGCGAACTCAGCCAATGGCAAAAAGGACACCCAATCATCCTGGTCTGCAGAAACAAAACATCTCAGATATGTTTCCAAGGTCTGATTGGTTCGTTCGGTCTGGCCATTAGTCTGAGGATGGAAAGCCAAGGAAAAGGATAGGTCAATGCCCATCCTACCACAAAAGGCTCGCCAAAACCTTGAAACAAACTGGGAACCTCTGTCAGAAACAATATTCTCAGGAATGCCATGCAACCGAACCACATGCTGAAAGAACAAAGGTACCAAATCAGAGGAGGAAGGCAATTTAGCCAAGGGCACCAGATGGACCATTTTAGAAAAGCGATCACAGACCACCCAAATGACTGACATCTTTTGAGAAACGGGAAGGTCAGAAATGAAATCCATCGAAATATGTGTCCAAGGCCTCTTTGGGACCGGCAAGGGCAAAAGCAACCCACTGGCATGAGAACAGCAGGGCTTAGCCCTAGCACAAATCCCACAGGACTGCACAAAAGTACGTACATCCCGTGACAGAGATGGCCACCAGAAGGATCTAGCCACTAACTCTCTGGTACCAAAGATTCCAGGATGACCAGCCAACACCGAACAATGAAGTTCAGAGATAAGTTTATTAGTCCACCTATCAGGGACGAACAGTTTCTCTGCTGGACAACGATCAGGTTTATTCGCCTGAAATTTTTGCAGCACCCGCCGCAAATCAGGGGAGATGGCAGACACAATGACTCCTTCCTTGAGGATACCCGCTGGCTCAGATAAACCCGGAGAGTCGGGCACAAAACTCCTAGACAGAGCATCCGCCTTCACATTTTTAGAGCCCGGAAGGTACGAAATCACAAAGTCGAAGCGGGCAAAAAATAACGACCAACGGGCCTGTCTAGGATTCAAGCGCTTGGCAGACTCGAGATAAGTCAAGTTCTTATGATCAGTCAATACCACCACGCGATGCTTAGCTCCTTCAAGCCAATGACGCCACTCCTCGAATGCCCACTTCATGGCCAGCAACTCTCGATTGCCCACATCATAATTACGCTCAGCGGGCGAAAACTTCCTGGAAAAGAAAGCACATGGTTTCATCACTGAGCAATCAGAACCTCTCTGTGACAAAACCGCCCCTGCTCCAATCTCAGAAGCATCAACCTCGACCTGGAACGGAAGAGAAACATCTGGCTGACACAACACAGGGGCAGAACAAAAACGACGCTTCAACTCCTGAAAAGCTTCCACAGCAGCAGAAGACCAATTAACCAAATCAGCACCCTTCTTGGTCAAATCGGTCAATGGTTTGGCAATGCTAGAAAAATTACAGATGAAGCGACGATAAAAATTAGCAAAGCCCAGGAACTTTTGCAGACTTTTCAGAGATGTCGGCTGAATCCAATCCTGGATGGCTTGGACCTTAACTGGATCCATCTCGATAGTAGAAGGGGTAAAGATGAACCCAAAAAATGAAACTTTCTGCACACCGAAGAGACACTTTGATCCCTTCACAAACAAAGAGTTAGCACGCAGGACCTGAAAAACCATTCTGACCTGCTTCACATGAGACTCCCAATCATCTGAGAAGATCAAAATGTCATCCAAGTAAACAATCAGGAATTTATCCAGATACTCACGGAAAATGTCATGCATAAAAGACTGAAACACAGATGGAGCATTGGCAAGTCCGAACGGCATCACTAGATACTCAAAATGACCCTCGGGCGTATTGAATGCAGTTTTCCATTCATCTCCTTGCCTGATTCTCACCAGATTATACGCACCACGAAGATCTATCTTAGTGAACCAACTAGCCCCCTTAATCCGAGCAAACAAGTCAGATAACAATGGCAAGGGATACTGAAATTTAACAGTGATCTTATTAAGAAGGCGGTAATCAATACACGGTCTCAGCGAACCATCCTTCTTGGCTACAAAGAAGAACCCTGCTCCCAGTGGTGATGACGATGGGCGAATATGTCCCTTCTCCAGGGATTCCTTCACATAACTGCGCATAGCGGCGTGTTCGGGCACGGATAAATTAAATAATCGACCTTTAGGGAATATACTACCAGGAATCAAATTGATAGCACAATCACAATCCCTATGCGGAGGTAGGGCATCGGACTTGGGCTCCTCAAATACATCCTGATAATCAGACAAGAACTCTGGGACCTCAGAAGGGGTGGATGACGAAATCGACAAAAATGGAACATCACCATGTACCCCCTGACAACCCCAGCTGGATACCGACATGGAATTCCAATCCAATACTGGATTATGGGTTTGTAGCCATGGCAACCCCAACACGACCACATCATGCAGATTATGCAACACCAGAAAGCGAATAACTTCCTGATGTGCAGGAGCCATGCACATGGTCAGCTGGGCCCAGTATTGAGGTTTATTCTTGGCCAAAGGTGTAGCATCAATTCCTCTCAATGGAATAGGACACCGCAAAGGCTCCAAGAAAAACCCACAACGTTTAGCATAATCCAAATCCATCAGATTCAGGGCAGCGCCCGAATCCACAAACGCCATGACAGAATACGACGACAAAGAGCATATCAAGGTAATGGACAGAAGGAATTTGGACTGTACAGTACCAATGACGGCAGACCTAGCGGACCGCTTAGTGCGCTTAGGACAATCAGAAATAGCATGAGTGGAATCACCACAGTAGAAACACAGACCATTCAGACGTCTGTATTCCTGCCGTTCAACTCTAGTCATAGTCCTATCGCACTGCATAGGCTCAGGTTTAACCTCAGGCAGTATCGCCAAATGGTGCACAGATTTACGCTCGCGCAAGCGTCGACCGATCTGAATGGCCAAAGACAAAGACTCATTCAAACCAGCAGGCATAGGAAATCCCACCATGACATCCTTAAGAGCCTCTGAGAGATCCTTTCTGAACAAAGCTGCCAGAGCAGATTCATTCCACTGAGTGAGTACTGACCATTTCCTAAATTTCTGACAATATACTTCTATATCATCCTGACCCTGGCACAAAGCCAGCAAATTTTTCTCAGCCTGATCCACTGAATTAGGCTCATCGTACAGCAATCCGAGCGCCAGGAAAAACGCATCGACACTACTCAATGCAGGGTCTCCTGGCGCAAGAGAAAATGCCCAGTCTTGAGGGTCGCCGCGCAAAAAAGAAATAATAATCAAAACCTGTTGAATAGGATTACCAGAAGAATGAGGTTTCAAGGCCAGAAATAGCTTACAATTATTTTTGAAACTTAGAAACTTAGTTCTATCTCCAAAAAACAAATCAGGAATAGGAATTCTTGGTTCTAACATAGATTTCTGATCAATAGTATCTTGAATTTTTTGTACATTTATAACGAGATTATCCATTGAAGAGCGCAGACCCTGAATATCCATGTCCACACCTGTGTCCAGAATCACCCAAATGTCTAGGGGAAAAAAAAAAAGTGAACACAGAGCAGGAAAAAAAAAAAAATGATGTCAGAACTTTTTCTTTCCCTCTATTGAGAATCATTAGTTGGGCTCCTTGTACTGTTATGTTTGCTAATGACAGGTGTTATGAAGGCAATCCAGAAACACAGTGTGCTTAGCGATCAGAGCGCACACAGTGATCTGACAAATACCCAAAAATACAAGAACGAGCTCTGAGACGTGGAAACTCTGTAGACTGCACACCTGATCCTATCCTAAACACAACTAAAAGCGGCTGTGGATTGCGCCTAACAACTACCTAGGCAACTCGGCACAGCCTAAGAAACTAGCTAGCCTGAAGATAGAAAAATAGGCCTGACTTGCCCCAGAGAAATTCCCCAAAGGAAAAGGCAGCCCCCCACATATAATGACTGTGAGTAAGATGAAAAGACAAACGTAGGGATGAAATAGATTCAGCAAAGTGGGGCCCGATATTCTAGGACAGAGCGAGGACAGTAAAGCGAACTTTGCAGTCTACAAAAAACCCTAAAGCAAAGCCACGCAAAGGGGGCAAAAAAAAAAACCCACCGAGCTTCCAGCAAAACAAAAGACAAGCTGGACAGAAAAAAAGCAACAAAAAAGCAAAAAGCACTTAGCTATACAGAGCAGCAGGTCACAGGAACAATCAGGAGAAGCTCAGATCCAACACTGAAACATTGACAAGGAGCAAGGATAGCAGCATCAGGCAGAGTTAAGTAATGAAGCAGTTAACGAGCTCACCAGAACACCTGAGGGAGGAAGCTCAGAAGCTGCAGTACCACTTGTGACCACAGGAGTGAATTCAGCCACAGAATTCACAACAGGCCAACCAGACTCTGGTGACATACCTGCGACATTTTGTCTCTGCTAGGCAGGATGACTGGGCATCTTTGCTACCTTGGGCGGAATTTGCCTTGAACAACGCCGTAGCCAATTCCAATGGGCAGACTCCTTTTCTCCTTAATTACGGCCAGCATCCGCATGTCCCTGTGCCCATGCCTGTGTCATCCACCGATTCTAGAGTGGCAGACTGGGCGGTGGAGGCACGTGACATTTGGGACCACACACAGGTTGTCATCCGGGCCTCCAAGGAGAGAACGAGGGTTTCTGCTGATGCACACTGGCGCCCCGCTCCGACATTTGCTCCTGGCGACTTAGTGTGGCTCTCCGCCCGTAACATTAGGCTGCGAGTTGAGTCCACTATGTTTGCGCCTCGCTACATTGGTCCTTTCAAGGTTCTGGAACAGGTCAACCCTGTGGTCTACCGTTTGGCTATTCCTCCGTGCCTTGGTATCACCGACACTTTTCACGTTTCTCTCTTAAAGCCCGTTCATTTGTCCCAGTTTTCCGAGTCATCTGCCGGGACATCGGGATCATCCACGGATGAGTTTGAGGTGAATGCTATCATGGGGTGCAAGGTAGTACGTGGCACAAAATATTATCTGGTGGACTGGAAAGGTCACAATCCAGAGGACAGAACCTGGGAACCTGTGGAGCACATTTGGGCTCCGCAGCTCATTGCTGCCTTTGAGCATAGCAAGGTCCAGGGGGGGTGATGTTAGGGGTCGAGTTCCCACCTCTGCACAGGGGTAATCTCGGGCCATCTCCTCTGCGGTCTCCCATTCTTATTCTGCCGCAGTGGACCCTGCTCAGCGGAGACGTCGGTCCCAGCATCTTGCTCAGTCTCACTCTGTGCAAAGGGTTGCTGCTGCTTTTCCAGCTTCTGCCATTGAAGCCAGTGCTGGGCAGCGGCGAGCAGATGCTTTTGGGACTAAGTCCTGCTTTTCCCCTTCTGAGCATGCCCCGTTGGAGATCGAGGATCACATGCTCAGATACTTCAGCAATTCCCATTGGTCCTTCAGGAAGGTCCTGAAGGTGCTCAACTTCTGTGGCAGCTTCCCATTGGTCCTTCTGGGAAGGTCCTGTACATGCTGCAGCTATAAAAGGTTCGCATGACCGCACGGCCATGCGCTAGTGTCAATTTATGTATGAGCTCAGCACAAGTGTGGTCATGTTTGTATGCAGTCAGGGACCCGGCTGAAATAAGCCCCTCGAATGCTGGCACCTCCGGCGAGGAGTTTCATGTGAGTGGATTCAGGGCTGGCGTATAGCCATTAGAATTCCGGCTCCACCAGAGAGGAGCTGCGTGTTTGCAATGGACTGCATGAACACTAACTGCTCTACTAAGTAGCTGTGTTCCTCTGTCAACTAAACAGGGCACAGCGTTCTCTTTGCTAACAGACTCTGTGAAGTAACAGAGTTTGTTTATAGTACTATATTGTACCCCCATATCTAGCAGCAGGTTCTTTCCTGCACGGTGGATCCCAGGTTGCGAACAAACCTACTATTACTAATAAATATATATATTCGGTGCGTTCCGACAACCCTAACAGATGTGATTTATATAAGTAGCTGAATTGGAAGTGTTTCTGCACTCTCTGGAGTTATGACATGAGTCATAGTAGATAAATAGATAAAATGGCAGATTTATTATCGACGTCTTTCAGATACCACTGTCATTCCTCAGGACATTTATACAAAAATAGTGATTTATGCTCACTTTGTAGCCTAACACAGAGGTTGAGAGTTGGATTAAATGAGACGAGATAAACTAACCCTTGCAGGTGCACCTCACGTAATGTGTTGAGAAGTGTGTACGTGACAGTGGTCATGCTCGGTCTTCACTCCATTTATTGTTTATAAGACTGCTGAAAATAGCCGAGCATTGTACTTGGCTGTCCCATAGAAAATTATTCTCCTTTCAATTCAGAACAGGATAGCAGAGCCCCAATATTGGGGTTCGAAAGCTCCAGTCTCAGAAGTCAGACCACAGGCAATCAGCAATTTATACCTATTAGGAGGGGCATAGGGGCATGCCACCAGAAGTGTTATTAGGGGATACGTGTCTCTAGGAGTGTTATTAGGAGGGACATGCCACTAGAAGTGTTATTAGCAGGGATGTGCCACTAGGAGTGTTATTACGAGGGAGATGCCACTAGGAGTGTTATTAGGAGGGAGATGCCACTAGGAGTGTTATTAGGAGGGACATGACACTAGGAGTGTTTTGGAGGGATGTGCCATTAGTAGTGGTATTAGGAAGCTCAAATACAGACATTGCATTAGCAGACACATAATTACTGCCCTCATATTTCTGTTTGCCTTCATATTCATATTGTGGCAGTCATGGATCATAAAAATGAGAACTCTCATATACAACTACCTGAGTACTGTATAAAATAAAGACATAAAAAGACCGATTATTTATTTTAAACATATTTTATTAAATACAATCTTGACCTCTACCTAAAGCCAATGATCCAGAAGAAGGCAAAAAACCTGAACACTTTCAGCCAATGTGTGTTACAGGGAAAAAATTCCTTCATGACCCCGAGAAAAGGCGATCAGTTCGAGAACCCTGGACCAAGGCCATACTACTACTAACTAACTGATATATATACAACAATGATATTCAATATGGTGACTCGTTTCTGGATAGCAGATCTTCTTTGTCCTGGTAAGTCGCCTCATCTTTCCTCATCAGACCAGACCCTGAAGCTCATAGCTTGGCTATGTTCATCTTCCCTGTAAAAAAAACAGAACAATACCCCCCCCCCCACAGAACAATACCCCCCCCCCCCCCGCAGAACACTACCCCCCCCTCCCCTCAGAACACTACCCCTTAATATACAGACATAGGATTGTGGCATCATATCAGGACCCTTATACAGTTGGCAAACAAATAAAGTTGCACTCTATAGTGCTAAAGCATGTAAATATATATATGTATGTTCTACTCCTTATACACTTTGGTTATATAGCAGACACCTAAACAATATGATGTCATGATGCACTGATTCCAGGATTAGATCCATACAATCAGCATATAATGACATCATAAGACAACAAATATAATGTACAGACATATTAAATGATTAAAACTAAACAATCGTGTGGCTTTCTTTAGATTCTTCAGTCGTCCTTCCAGGATCCAGATTCTCTCCCTGATAAGAAAAAAAATAATATGAGGGGAAGTATCAGTATAAAACCTGTAGAAAGCGTCATAAATATATTGTACTTTATGCCAGATAAACAAGCCCCCTCTTCTCTCCATTTTTAAGTTTTGACGTAAACACTTAAAATGGTGTAATAAATTTGTTTAAAAAAAAGTTGCAAATGCAGTTATATATAAGTAAAATAAATAAAATAAAATAGGAAAATAAAATGGTAAAATAAATAAATAAATAAAAAGAAAGAAAGTAAAGTAAACAAATAAATATATTTTCCCCCAATGTATGTACACCAACCTCTGTCCCATGTGTTTGAATAATGGTACATTTTTTACCACAATAATCTTAAATTGAAGTGACAGAACCACCACCAACAATCTGTGCCAGCCACAGATACAACTTCAAGTGTCACTGACCATATCAGCGACAGTGGTGTCTCCATCCGAGGTGCCATCTTTGTGCTGACCTCTCTGATGTCCCCGTGTTTGCTGCATAGAACTCTGTGTCCATCATGCCGCTGTGTGACCTCACATAGAACCTTCCTCACCCAAGTCTAGAGATTCTACCAGCAAGGACTGAAGAAATCTAGAACCTTACAGCCACAATCTGTAGACTTGGAGGGTCCATGTTGGCGCTAAGTTCACTAACTTAAATCCCTGAAAGGTTTCTTATTTACCTGTATCCTCAATCCAGAGGATTGAAATGAGAGTCTGTGTCCTTGATCCTGGATCCTCTGCTCTCCTCGTCTTCATCTCTTGAAATGACAGTCTGTGTCCTCGATCCTGAATCCTCCGCTCTCGTCGTCTTCATCTTCTGGAATAAGATTCTGCCCCCAGAACACCCGTTTGTGTAGACCCACAGTCATTGTGACATCATGCTGTGAGGTAACAATGACCTCCTGTATTTGATGATGTCACCTGTATTTGATGATGTCACATATGACTATGAGTGAAATCTCCACAGGTATTAATTAATATTAACAACAAATAGTAATAATATGGCACATCACATTGGTTACCATCAAGGCAGGAGTACCCGGGCGATTAAGGAAAAGTTCCCAGAAGTAAAAAGCATTTACTGCGTCTGAAAAAAATAAAGGACTTGATAATAATTTACCTCAAACGTAATGAAATTCTCGGCCCTATGACAACACTTCCCCCTTTTTACAGCATTACACTGTTACCATAGGAAGACCTCATTTACAAAACTAGTAACAAAACTTTAGCAATTGCCCATGGCAACCAGTCTGATTCCACCTTTAGTGTATCTATTATTATTATTATTATTTCTATAGCGCCATTGCTTCCATGGTGATGTACATGAGGAGGGGTTACATACAAGTTACAGATATCACTTACAGTAACAAACTAACAATGACAGACTGGTACAGAGGGGAGAGGACCCTGCCCTTTCTGGCTTACATTCTACAGGGGGGAGGGGGAACACCTTAAGGCTATGTGCACACGTTGCGGATTAGGCTTAGGAATTTATGGTGCGGATTCTGCCTCTCCTGGCAGAAAACGCACCTGCAGATTTGTCGCATTTTTTGTGCGGTTCCGCAGCGTTTTTTGTGCATTTTTTCTGCGTTTTTCCCCCTGCGGTTTTCTATAATGGAATGGGTACAAAAACGCTGCAGATTCACAAAAAAGAAGTTACATGCTACTTCTTGGATGGTACAACGATAACAGTAGCTGAAGAATTCGAAAGGCTACTTTAGAATACTTCTAGTAAGAGACCAGTATTTTGGACCGGGCTGCCAGCGTGCTTGGACCCCCCTTTTTGCTCAGAATCACCGGGCCCCATACTGTAGTAAGGGCAGTAATGCCCTGATGGCGGCCCTGTGTATGAAAAAAAAGTTCTGATTTTGTGGCCAATAGCAACCAATCACAGTGTTGCTTTTCTTATAGTGATCGTCAAAAGAAAGCTGTGTTGTGATTAGTTGCTACAGGCAACAAAGACATTTTTACCAAATATTGCCAATACCAGAATTGATTTGTGGATATTCTGTGGGGTGTGAGTGTAAGGGGGGCTTAGAGGGGTTGTCCAGGTTTGCATCTGCAGAATTGTGAATTCTCACAGTGCGCGCTGTCAGGATTCTTCGGCAACAGCGAAACGAGATGGTCATGTGACCACTGCCCGCTCCTGCTGGACATGTGAGCACCGCCGCTCCTGCTGGTCATGTGACCACCGCCCGCTCCTGCTGGTCATGCAGGGGAATCATGACAGTGAGCACATCACCCGCTCATGATTCTGTAGTCACATAGAGGGACTGTGGACTTTTCAGCCTGGACAACCCCTTTAATTACAGTAAGTGTATGTAGGACATTTCTATTCTAGATTTTTTTCCTAATTCTGTTCTTTTTTTAACACTTTCTTTTGCATGTGTCAGACACAGATGGATAACCTGTATTTCATAAAGGGGTTGTATGCCATATTTTATTCTCTATTAACCCTTTTACCCCCAAGGGTGGTTTGCACGTTATGGACCGGGCCAATTTTTACAATTCTGACCACTGTCCCTTTATGAGGTTATAACTCTGGAACGCGCAACGGATCCTGGTGATTCTGACATTGTTTTCTCGTGACATATTGTACTTCATGGTAGTGGTAAAATTTATTTGATATTACCTGCGTTTATTTGTGAAAAAAAGGAAATATGGCGAAAATTTTGAAAATTTTGCAATTTTCCAACTTTGAATTTTTATGCAATTAAATCACAGAGATATATCACACAAAATACTTAATAAGTAACATTTCCCACATGTCTACTTTACATCAGCACAATTTTGGAACCAAAATTTTTTTTTGTTAGGGAGTTATAAGGGTTAAAAGTTGACCAGCAATTTCTCATTTTTACAACACCATTTTATTTTAGGGACCACATATCATTTGAAGTCATTTTGAGGGGTCTATATGATAGAAAATACCCAAGTGTGACACCATTCTAAAAACTGCACCCCCCAAGGTTCTCAAAACCATATTCAAGAAGTTTATTAACCCTTCAGGTGTTTCACAGGAATTTTTGGAATGTTTAAATAAAAATTAACATTTAACTTTTTTTCACAAAAAATTTACTTCAGCTCCAATTTGTTTTATTTTACCAAGGGTTACAGGAGAAAATGGACCCCAAACCTTGTTGTACAATTTGTCCTGAGTACGCCGATACCCCATATGTGGAAGTAAACCACTGTTTGGGCACATGACAGAGCTTGGAAGCGAAGGAGTGCCATTTCACTTTTCAATGCAAAATTGACTGGAATTGAGATGGGACGTCATGTTGCGTTTGGAGAGCCACTGATGTGCCTAAACATTGAAACCCCCCACAAGTGACACCATTTTGGAAAGTAGACCCCCTAAGGAACTTATCTAGATGTGTGGTGAGCACTTTGACCCACCAAGAGCTTCACAGAAGTTTATAATGCAGAGCCGTAAAAATAAAACAAAATTTTTTCCCCACAAAAATTGCCTTTTCGCCCCCAGTTTTGTATTTTCCCGAGGGTAACAGGAGAAATTGGACCCCAAAATTTGTTGTGCAATTTGTCCTGAGTGCGCTGATACCCCATATGTGGGGGGGAACCACCGTTTGGGCGCATGGGAGGGCTCGGAAGGGAAGTAGCGCCATTTGGAATATAGACTTAGATGGAATGGTCTGCAGGCGTCACATTGCGTTTGCAGAGCCCCTAATGTACCTAAACATTGAAACCCCCCACAAGTGACACCATTTTGGAAAGTAGACCCCCTAAGTAACTTATCTAGAGATGTGGTGAGCACTTTGACCCACCAAGTGCTTCACAGAAGTTTATAATGCAGAACCGTAAAAATAAAAAATCATTTTTTTTTTCACAAAAATTATCTTTTCGCCCCCAATTTTTTATTTTCCCAATGGTAAGAGAAGAAATTAGAATGAAAATGTTGTTGTACAATTTGTCCTGAGTACGCTGATACCCCATATGTGGGGGTAAACCACTGTTTGGGCACATGGGAGAGCTCGGAAAGGAAGAGCGTCGTTTGACTTTTCAATGCAAAATTCACAGGAATTGAGATGGGACGCCATGTTGCATTTGGAGAGCCACTGATGTGCCTAAACATTGAAACCCCCCACAAGTGACAACATTTTGGAAAGTAGACCCCCTAAGGAACTTATCTAGATGTGTGGTGAGCACTTTGACCCACTAAGAGCTTCACAGAAGTTTATAATGCAGAGTCGTAAAAATAAAACTAAAATTGTTTTCCCACAAAAATTATTTTTTAGCCCCCAGTTTTGTATTTTCCCGAGGGTAACAGGAGAAATTGGACTCCAAAAGTTGTTGTGCCATTTGTCCTGAGTGCGCTGATACCCCATATGTGGGGGGAACCACCGTTTGGGCGCATGGGAGGGCTCGGAAGGGAAGGAGCGCCATTTGAATACAGACTTAGATGGAATGGTCTGCAGGCGTCACATTGCGTTTGCAGAGCCCCTAATGTACCTAAACAGTAGAAACCCCCCACAAGTGACCCCATATTGGAAACTAGACCCCCCAAGGAACTTATCTAGACGTGTTGTGAGAACTTTGAGCCCCCAAGTGTTTCACTACAGTTTCTAATGCAGAGCCGTGAAAATAAAAATTCCCCCCAAAATTTTTTATTAGCCCCCAGTTTTGTATTTTCTCGAGGGTAACAGGAGAAATTGGACCCCAAAAGTTGTTGTCCAATTTGTCCTGAGTGCGCTGATGCCCCATATGTGGGGGAACCACGGTTTGGGCGCATGGGAGGGCTCGGAAGGGAAGGAGCGCCATTTGGAATACAGACTTAGATGGAATGGTCTGCAGGCGTCACATTGCGTTTGCAGAACCTCTAATGTACCTAAACAGTAGAAACCCCCCACAAGTGACCCCATATTGGAAACGAGACCCCCCAAGGAACTTATCTAGACGTGTTGTGAGAACTTTGAGCTCCCAAGTGTTTCACTACAGTTTCTAATGCAGAGCCGTGAAAATAAAAATAAAAATTCCCCCTAAAATTATTTATTAGCCCCCAGTTTTGTATTTTCTCGAGGGCAACAGGAGAAATTGGACCCCAAAAGTTGTTGTCCAATTTGTCCTGAGTGCGCTGATGCCCCATATGTGGGGGGAACCACCGTTTGGGCGCATGGGAGGGCTCGGAAGGGAAGGAGCGCCATTTGGAATGCAGACTTAGATGGAATGGTCTGCAGGCGTCACATTGCGTTTGCAGAACCTCTAATGTACCTAAACAGTAGAAACCCCCCACAAGTGACCCCATATTGGAAACTAGACCCCCCCACGAACTTATCTAGATGTGTTGTGAGAACTTTGAGCCCCCAAGTGTTTCACTACAGTTTATAACGCAGAGCTGTGAAAATAAAAAATCTTTTTTTTTCCCACAAAAATTATTTTTTAGCCCCCAGTTTTGTATTTTCCCAAGGGTAACAGGAGAAATTGGACCCCAAAAGTTGTTGTCCAATTTGTCCTGAGTACGCTGATACCCCATATGTTGGGGTAAACCCCTGTTTGGGCACACGGGAGAGCTCGGAAGGGAAGGAGCACTGTTTTACTTTTTCAACGCAGAATTGGCTGGAATTGAGATCGGACGCCATGTCGCGTTTGGAGAGCCCCTGATGTGTCTAAACAGTGGAAACCCCCAATTATAACTGAAACCCTAATCCAAACACACCCCTAACCCCAATTCCAACGGTAACCCTAACCACACCTCTAACCCAGACACACCCCTAACCCTAATCCCAACCCTATTCCCAACCGCAAATGTAATCCAAACCCTAACCCTAACTTTAGCCCCAACCTTAACAGTTGCCTTAACCCTAACTGTAGCCTTAACCCTAGCCCTAACCCTAGCTCTAACCATAACCCTAGCCCCAACCCTAGCCCTAACCCTAACCCTAACCCTAGCCCTAACCCTAGCCCTAACACTAGCCCTAACCCTAACCCTAGCCCTAACCCTAGCCCTAACCATAGCCCTAACCCTAGCCCTAACCCTAGCCCTAACCCTAACCCTAGCCCTAACCCTAGCCCTAACCCTAGCCCTAACCCTAGCCCTAACCCTAGCCCTAATGGGAAAATGGAAGTAAATACATTTTTTAAATTTTTTTATTTTTCCCTAACTAAGGGGGTGATGAAGGGGGGTTTGATTTACTTTTATGGCAGGTTTTTTAGCGGATTTTTATGATTGGCAGCCGTCACACACTGAAAGTCGCTTTTTATTGCAAAAAATATTTTTTGCGTTACCACATTTTGAAAGCTATAATTTTTCCATATTTGAGTCCACAGAGTTATGTGAGGTCTTGTTTTTTGCAGGACGAGTTGACATTTTTATAGGTAACATTTTCGGGCACGTGACATTTTTTGATCGCTTTTTATTCCGATTTTTGTGAGGCAGAATTACCAAAAACCAGCTATTCATGAATTTGTTTTGGGGGAGGCGTTTATACCGTTCCGCGTTTGGTAAAATTGATAAAGAAGTTTTATTCTTCGGGTCAGTACGATTACAGCGACACCTCATTTATATCATTTTTTTATGTTTTGGCGCTTTTATACGATAAAAACAATTTTATAGAAAAAATAATTATTTTTGCATCGCTTTATTCTGAGGACTGTAACTTTTTTTATTTTTTGCTGATGTTGCTGTGTGGCAGCTTGTTTTTTGTGGGACAAGATGACACTTTCAGCGGTACCATGGTTATTTATATCCGTCTTTTTGATCGCGTGTTATTCCACTTTTTGTTCGGCAGTATGATAATAAAGCGTTGTTTTTTGCCTCGTTTTTGTTTTTTTTCTTACGGTGTTTACTGAAAGGGTTAACTAGTGGGACAGTTTTATAGGTCGGGTCGTTACGGACGCGGCGATACTAAATATGTGCACTTTTATTGTTTTTTTTTTTATTTAGATAAAGAAATGTATTTATGGGAATAATAATTTTTTTTTTTTCATTATTTAGGATTTTGTTTTTTGTTTTTTTTTTACACACTTGTAAAAAAATTTTGTAACTTTTTTCCTTTGTCCCAGGGGGGGACAATACAGATCGGTGATCTGCCAGTTTGCACAGCACTCTGGCAGATCACTGATCTGTCTCAGAGCGCTGCAGTGTTGCCAAGTGCCTGCTCTGAGCAGGCACTTGGTAAGCCACCTCCCTCCCTGCAGGAACCGGATCCGCGGCCATCTTGGATCCGGGATTTGCTGCAGGGAGGAAGGTAGGAGACCCCCGGAGCAAGGTGATCACATCGCGTTGCTGCGGGGGTCTCAGGGAAGCCCACAGGGAGCCCCCTCCCTGCGCGATGCTTCCCTGCACCGCCGGCACATCGCCATCATGTTTGATCGCGGTGTGCCGGGGGTTAATGTGTCGGGGGCGGTCCATGACCACTCCTGGCACATAGTGCCGGATGTCAGCTGCGATAAGCAGATTACACCCGGCCGCGATGGGCCGCGTGTCCCCCCGTGAGCGCGGCCGATCGCCTATGACGTACTATTCCGTCCTTGGAAAGTAGGGCCCACCCCACATGGACGGAATAGTACGTCTAATGGCAGAAAGGGGTTAAATGCCCCCGCATTGTCCAAAAATAATATAAATTATATATAGTCACCTGCGGATCCCCTTTCATAGTGCAACCCAGGTGCCCCGCAGGTCTCTGAACCTTCTTTTCTGATATAGATATTATGTGAACACTAGAAAGGGGATGTTCAAGAGCAGGGATGACACTCAGGAGCTGTAAACCATGCTATGAGCTTGGATAGTTTAAAAGGTTACTCCCCTAAAAAATAAATTTTTTCCCATGTGGAGACATGGGAGGTTGGCAGGCGCCCCCGTCCGCTAGCCAAAACCGCATGGACCAGGGATCATCCCGCCAAATGTCTGCTCTCATTTTTACATAGGCATAACGCGGTTAATTAAAATACAATGCTGTGTCTCCACATCCCCAGTTATTGGATAAGGGATAATTTGCTTATTGCTGGGTCCGAACACTAGACCTCCTAGTGAGCCCCAGTCCTGAATTAAGTGGAGATGTTTGTGAAGGAAATATATAATCCTAAGGGAAATTATAATATCAGCAAAATAACTAGTTAAAGAAGTTATCCACTACTTGCACAACTTCTTCTCATACCCCTCGCTTGGTCCCCATAAAATAATAAAGCTTATACTCTCATCCCGTGCTTACACCGCTCCCACGATGTTGGCACTCCGTCTCCTGGTGCTCCTCTTGCGGTTGTTGTGAAACATGATGCAGGTGCCCAATGAGTGCTGGCGTCACTGTTGCGGCTTCCTGTCAAATTGAGCATGAAGAGGAAGTCAGAGATCAGCTGCAGTCCGGACTTCCTCTTCATGTTTGATTTGTCCAAAGGTGGGGACAATGATGCCAGCAGTGATTGGGCGCCATCATCACGTGTCGCAACAACGCACTCTAGCCCCATGACCGCAAGTGCCGACACCACTGGAACCGCACTGGCACGGAAGGAGAGTATAGGTTTTATAATTTTTTAGGGTCAATCATTTGAATCAATAAGGAGTTGTCTTAGTAGTGGACAACTCCTTTAAGGCTGCATCCAAATGACTGTCTCCACACAAAGGATATAACATCTTCCCACTCTTATTGCAAGTACTCAGAACCACAGAGGGGTCTCCTGGAAGAATACTGGGAGGTGTTAAACTTAGCTCCTGGATCCTGAGCTTCAAAGGGGTTAGCAATGGTTTGTAACAGGACAGTATATTTCCTCTTGACTGTATAGAGAGGAAGGGGGAGACACAGGATATTTGAAATGCCACAACTTAGCCCATCATCCATTCACAAACAGCAATTTTTAAATTGGCCCATCCGGGTCATCCTGGAAATATGATCCTATGGTCAGGACTATAAAAGGCTGGGTGGCACAAAAAGAAGTTGTTCACATGTGGGTGCTGTGTATGCTGATGTAACCCATAACTCATTTCTCCTTCCCTCAAGGAAACAGAAGATAACTCTAGATGGAAACGTTTAGATATTTCTGTTTTCTCTCCCTTTTTTTATAACTGTTTTGCATCATTTTGTCCCTTTATTTTTACCCTTTTTATATCTTTTACTAGCTGAAGAGCCCGGCGTTGCCTGGGCATAGTAAATATCTGTGGTTAGTTATAGCACGTCACTTCTCTTATTTTCCCATCACGCCTCTCATTTTCCCAATCACATCTTTAATTTTCCCCCTCACATCTCTCATTTTCTCCCTCACACCTCTCATTTTCTCCCTCACTCCTCTCATTCCCGCCTAACACTTGTCATTTCGACCTCACATCTGTCATTTTCCGATCACTACACTATTTTCCCTCACTCCTCTCATTTTGCACTCACACCTTTTCATTTTCACCTCACACCTCTCATTTTCACCTCAGTATATACATGTTTGTCATCTCCCTTATATATAGTATACACTTGTATGTCATCTCCTGTATATAGTATATACCTGTATGTCATCTCCTCCTATATATAGTATATACCTGTATGTCATCTCCTCCTATATATAGTATATACCTGTATGTCATCTCCTTCTATATATAGTATATGCCTGTGTGTCATCTCCCCTGTATATAGTATATATGTGTGTGTCATCTCCTCTTGTATATAGTATATACCTGTATGTCATCTTCTATATATAGCATATACCTGTATGTCATGTCCTCCTGTATATAGTATATACCTGTAGGTAATCTGCTCCTGTATATAGTATATACCTGTGTGTCATCTCCTCATGTATATAGTATGTACCTGTATGTCATCTCCTCCTTTATATAGTATATACCTGTGTTTCATCTCTCCTGTATATAGTATATATCTGTGTGCCATCTCCCCTGTATATAGTATATACCTGTGTGATCTCCTGTATTAGACCTCGTTAACACGTTATTTGCTCAGTATTTTTACCTCAGTATTTGTAAGATAAATTGGCAGCCTGATAAATCCCCAGCCAACAGGAAGCCCTCCCCCTGGCAGTATATATTAGCTCACACATACACATAATAGACAGGTCATGTGACTGACAGCTGCCGTATTTCCTATATGGTACATTTGTTGCTCTTGTAGTTTGCTTATTAATCAGATTTTTATTTTTGAAGGCTAATACCAGACTTGTGTGTGTTTTAGGGCGAGTTTCGTTTGTCAAATTGTGTGTGTTGAGTTTTGTGTGGCGACATGCATGTAGCGACTTTTGTGAGATGAGTTTTGTGTGGCAACATGCGTGTAGCAACTTTTTGTGTGTCGAGTTGCATGTGACAGGTTAGTGTAGCAAGTTGTGTGCAGCAAGTTTTGCGCATGGCGAGTTTTGCACGTGGTGAGTTTTATGTCTGGTGCCTTTTGAGTATGTGCAAGTTTTGTGTGAGGCAACTTTTGCATGTGTTGCAAATTTTGTGCATGTGGCAATTTTTCCGCATGTGCAAGTTTTGCATGTGGCGAGTTTTCCATGAGGTGAGTTTTGCACTTGTGGCGAGTTTTGCGTGAGCCTATTTTTTGCATGTGGCGAGTTTTGCGCGTGGTGAGTTTTGAGCGGCGACTTTTGTGTTTCGACTTTTATGTGGCGAGGTTGGTGTATGTGTGGTGAAATGTGTGCTGAGGGTGGTATATGTGTTCAAGCACGTGGTAGTGTGCGGGGCATTTTGTGTGTGTGTTCATATTCCCATGTCGGGGTCCCACCTTAGCAACTGTACGGTATATACTCTTTGGCGCCATTGCTCTCACTCTTTAAGTCCCCCTTGTTCACATCTGGCAGCTGTCAATTTGCCTCCAACACTTTTCCTTTCACTTTTCCCCATTATGTAGATAGGGGAAAAATAGTTTGGTGAATTGGAAAGCGCGGAGTTAAAATTTCACCTCACAACATAGCCTATGACGCTCTCAGGGTCCAGACGTGTGACTGTGCAAAATTTTGTGGCTGTAGCTGCGATGCCTCCAACACTTTTCATTTCACTTTTTCCCCATTATGTAGATAGGGGCAAAATTGTTTGGTGAATTGGAAAGCACGGGGTTAAAATTTCACCTCACAACGTAGCCTATGACGCTCTCAGGGTCCAGACGTGTGACTGTGCAAAATTTTGTGGCTGTAGCTGCGACAGTGCAGATGCCAATCCCGGACATACACACACACATACACACACACACACACACACACACATTCAGCTTTATATAGTAGATTTTAGGCACTGTATATTTTTATAATAAAGTTTAAAATCTTTAATAAGCTTGATCCTTGCATGCTTTAAAGAATCCATAGACATTCAGAGACTGTGTGACCTTTTGATTGTCAGACAGTTATATATTTTGGGGACTTATCACACTGTGTGTTTCATGAGTGGTGGCAGCACGCTAAGTAATCGGGGTGCGTGGACTTTGTAGGACGTGTGTTAGGGGTCGAGTTCCCGCCTCTGCACAAGGGGAATCTCAGGCCATCTCCGCTGCGGTCTCCCATTCTCATTCTGCCGCAGTGGAGCCTGCTCAGCGGAGACGTCGGTCCCAGTGTCTTGCTCAGTCTCACTCGGTGCAAAGGGTTGGTGCTGCTTTTCCAGCTTCTGCCATTGAAGCCAGTGCTGGGCAGCGGCGAGCAGATGCTTTTGGGACTGAGTCCTTCTTTTCCTTTTCTGAGCATGCCCAAGGCAAGATCTCTCGTTGGAGATCGAGGGTCACATGCTCAGATACTGCAGCAATTCCCATTGGTCCTTCAGGAAGGTCCTGAAAGTGCTCGACTTCTGTGGCAGCTTCCCATTGGTCCTTTTGGGAAGGTCCTCTACATGCTGCAGCTATAAAAGGTTCGCATGACTGCACGGCCATGCGCTAGTGTCAATTCATGTATGAGCTCAGCGCCAGTGTGGTCGTGTTTGTATGCAGTCAGGGACCCGGCTGAAATAAGCCCCTAGAATGCTGGCACCTCCAGCGAGGAGTTTCATGTGAGTGGATTCAGGTCTGGCGTATAGCCATTAGAATTCCGGCTCCTCCGGAGAAGAGCTGCGTGTTTGCTTTTGACTGCATGACCACTAACTGCTCTACTAAGTAGCTGTGTTCCTCTGTGAACTAAACAGGGCACAGCGTTCTCTTTGCTAACAGACTCTGTGAAGTAACAGAGTTTGTTTATAGTACTATATTGTACCGCCATATCTAGCAGCAGGTTCTTTCCTGCACGGTGGATCCCGGGTTGCGAACGCACCTACTACTACTAATAAATATATATATTCGGTGCGTTCCGCCAACCCTAACAGTACACTAGCACCAGGATCTGGCTAAGTTATGGTGGATGAACAGCGATTGCAGGGGTACATCCAGTTGCTGGAGGGCAGGTCAGCGTCTCTTGAGCGTGCAACCTCGGCAGTGGATGTTACCGCAATAGCTGTTCAGGCTGCTAGCGTGGCTGCAGCAGCTTTTCCCACTGCCACCTCTGTTCTGACTTTATCTCACCTCCCACTGCCTAAAAAATATGCGGGTAACAGTAAATCCTGTAGGGGTTTCGTGAGCCAGTGTGGTATACATCTCGATCTCCTGGCTTCAAGTTTTCCCACAGAGCGGGCTAAGGTGGGATTCATAATCTCTCTCCTGTCGGACAGAGCTTTGGAGTGGGCTACGCCGCTGTGGGAGCGCAATGATCATGTGGTGCAGAGTGTTCCTCGGTTTCTGGGCACTCTGAAACAGGTCTTATTGGGACCCCAAGTAACCCATGATACGGCGCTCCAACTACTGGCATTGACTCAGGGTTCGTCTATGGTCAGCCATTTTGCCGTCCACTTCCGGACATTAGCGTCTGAGCTGGAGTGGTCGGATAAAACCCTCATCTCGGTATTTTGGAGGGGGCTGACTGACCATGTGAAGGACGCTTTGGCCACTAGGGAGATTCCCACCACACTGGAGTAGCTCATAGCTATATCAACTCGCATCGACCTTCATTTTCAAGAGTGGGGGATGGAGCGAGCCCAGTGTAGGCAGAGGTTTCGGCTAGCTTCCACCTTCGCCAGACCTTTGGAATCTCCGGTCACGGCGTCCGAGTCACCTGAGGCCATGGAGGTGTCACGAGCGGGATCCAAGTCCCGGTCCGCTCGTGCACTTAAGGTTTGTCATATTTGCCGGCAGTCAGGACACCTTGCCTCCAGGTGTCCTCAGCGGTCGGGGAAATGTCAGCATCTAGTGGTAGTTGGGGTAGGTACATTAGACATGGCGACGTTTACCTCTAAGTTGTCCTTCAAGGGGACAATTACCATAGGCCCATCCACTCTTATGGCAGAGCTTTGCATGGACTCTGGGGCGCAGGGTAATTTTATGTCATCCACTTTTGCCCAGCGACACGCAATACCCCTGGTGATGCTCGCCAAACCAGATACCGTTCAAGTGGTAAATGGGTCGACACTACCCTCACAGATTACACACCAAACCATTCCTTTCACTCTTTCTATGTCTCCATCTCATCAGGAGATTATCTCTCTATTGGTTATTCCTGAGGGAATTGATGAGGCCCTGTTGGGAATACCATGGCTACGCTACCATTCTCCTCATATAGAGTGGTCCTCATGGTGAATTTTGGGATGGAGTAAATCATGTGAGGGTAGATGTCAGATTGAGTGCGTTCAGGTTGCTAAACCGACGTACCAACAGATATTTCCTCTCTCCCCAAGCAATATTGGTACTATGCGGACGTGTTCTCCAAAAGGGCTGCGGAGACCCTTCTGCCCCACCGCCCCTATGATTGTCCTATTGACCTCTTGCCTGGTGCAGAGCCTCCCCGGGAACGAGTCTATCCGTTATCTCTCCCGGAGACGGAGGCAATGTCTCAGTACATCTAAGAGAATCTGGAAAGAGGATTCATTAGGAAGTCAGTGTCACCTGCTGGGGCTTGGTTCTTCTTCGTGCAGAAGAAGAGTGGTGAACTACATCCATGCATAGACTACAGGGGTCTTAACACCATCACCGTTAAGAACAAGTACCCACTACCCCTGATATCTGAGCTCTTTGATAGGCTACGGGGAGCAAGGTTATTTACTAAATTAGATCTGCGGGGTGCTTACAACCTGATTCGCATCCGTGAGGGGGACGAATGGAAGACGGCTTTTAACACCAGGGATGGGCACTATGAATATCTGGTGATGCCCTTCGGGCTCTGTAATGCCCCAGCTGTTTTCCAAGACTTTGTGAACATCTTCCGGGATATGCTCACCACCTTGTTTGTAGTCTATCTGGATGATATTCTCATCTACTCTCCAGATATTGACTCCCATCGGAGAGATGTTCGCAAAGTTTTTGACCTCTTACGGGCAAACTCCCTCCTCTACGACAAGTTGGAGAAGTGTGTCTTTGAGCAGGAGTCCTTGCCTTTCCTTGGTTATATACTCTCTGCCCAGGGTTTGGCTATGGATCCTGCCAAGCTACATGCTGTGATGGACTGGCAGGAACCCCATTAACTTAAAGCGGTGCAGCGCTTTATGGGGTTCATTAATTACTATCGCGAGTTCATTCCACATTTCGCAACTTTGGTAGCTCCCTTGGTTGCCCTCACCAAGAAGGGAGCAAATCCCAAGTTGCGGTCAGAGGCGGTCTCCAAGGCATTTCCCTCAATTAAGTCACACTTCACTAGCGCTCCCATCCTACATCGACCCGATGTAGATAAGCCATTTATCATGGAGGTGGATGCCTCATCCATTGGTGCTGGAGCAGTCCTTTTCCAAAAGGATGGTCAAGGTCGGAAGCATCCCTGCTTCTTCTTCTCCAAGACCTTCACACCGGCGGAGAGGAATTATTCCATCGGGGACAGGGAGTTGCTAGCCATGAAGTTGGCTTTCGCAGAGTGGAGACACCTCTTGGAGGGAGCTCGCTTTCCCTTCCAAGTGTTCACTGACCACAAGAACTTGGTGTACCTACAGACGGCCCAGCGGCTAAATTCTTGCCAGGCTAGATGGTTCCTGTTCTTCTCCCGGTTTCATTTTACTCTCTATTTTCTCTCCGGGGAGAACACTCGTGCTGACGGTCTCTCCCGCTCCGTAGTGTCATCTGAGGAGGAGGAGCCTCGGCTTATTGTCCCTTCTGAGAGCCTGAGAACTGTGCCCCCGGGCAAGACTTTTGTACAAGGAAATTTGCGACCGGAGGTTCTCTCTTGGGCTCACTCATCCAGCGTGGGTGGACATTTTGAGACCAAGAGGACATCTGAGCTTTTGGCAAGGACGTACTGGTGGCCACATATGGCTCGTGATGTCGGGGACTATATTAGGGCGTGTGTCTCCTGCGCCAAGAATCAGACTCCTCGGCAACGGCCTGCTGGGCTACTTTACCCCCTTCCGGTGGCAGACAGGCCCTGGGAGATGGTCGGGATGGACTTCGTGGTGGGCTTACGCAAGTCTCGTAACTGTACCATTATCTGGGTAGTCACCGATCATTTCTCTAAGATGGTGCACTTCGTGCCGCTTCTGCGGTTACCTCCTGCACGGGCCTTGGTGGCGTTGTTCGTAAAACATTTTTCGTTTACATGGAATGCCCGATAAAATTGTCAGCGACCGGGTCCCCAGTAAATGTCTCGGTTTTGGAGAGAGCTCTGTCGTTTACTCAGCATAGAGCTAAATCTCTCCTCTGCATATCATCCCGAGACGAATGGGTTGGTATAGAGGGCCAACCAGACTCTGGTGACATACCTGCAACATTTTGTCTCTGTTAGGCAGGATGACTGGGCATCTTTGCTACCTTGGGCGGAATTTGTCTTGAACAACGCCGCAGCCGATTCCACTGGGCAGACTCCTTTTCTCCTTAATTACGGCCAGCATACTCGTGTCCCTGTGCCCATGCCCGTGTCATCCACCGATTCTAGGGTAGCAGACTGGGCGGTGGAGGCACGTGACATTTGGGACCGCACACAGCACACAGGATGCCATCCAGGCCTCCAAGGAGAGAATGAGGGTTTCTGCTGATGCACACCGGCGCCTCACTCCGACATTTGCTCCTGGCGACTTAGTGTGGCTCTCTGCCCGTAACATCAGGCTGCGAGTTGAGTCCACTAAGTTTGCGCCTCACTACATTGGTCCTTTCAAGGTTCTGGAACAGGTCAACCCTGTGGTCTACCGTTTGGCTATTCCTCCGCGCCTTGGTATCACCGACACTTTTCACGTTTCTCTCTTAAAGCCCGTTCATTTGTCCCGGTCTTCCGAGTCATCTGCCGGGACATCGGGTTCATCCACGGATGAGTTTGAGGTGAATGCTATCTGGTGGACTGGAAGGGTCACGGTCCAGAGGACAGAACCTGGGAACCTGTGGAGCACATTCGGGCTCCACAGCTAATTGCTGCCTTCGAGCGTAGCGAGGTCCAGGGGGGCCCTAGGGGAAGTAATGTTAGGGGTCGAGTTCCCGCCTCTGCACAGGGGGAATCTCGGGCCATCTCCGCTGCGTTCTCCTATTCTTATTCTGCCGCAGTGGAGCCTGCTCAGCGGAGACGTCGGTCCCAGCGTCTTGCTCAGTCTCACTCTGTGCAAAGGGTTGGTTCTACCTTTCCAGCTTCTGCCATTGAAGCCAGTGCTGGGCAGCGACGAGCAGATGCTTTTGGGACTAAGTCCTGCTTTTCCCCTTCAGAGCATGCCTGTTATGATCTGGTGGCCTAGGAGCAGCATGAGACGGACTCTGGAGAAGGTGGTACCTGTACTGACCGCAAACCCTGAACCTAGCAGCGCAACTAGAAGTAGCCGTGGGGGGTACCTAACACTCCCTAGACCCCTCGACACAGCCTAAGAACTAACTTCCCCTAAAGACAGAAACAGGAAACCTATCTTGCCTCAGAGAAAATCCCCAAAGGATAGACAGCCCCCCACAAATATTGACTGTGAGAGGAGAGGGAAATAACATACGCAGACATGAAATCAGAATTTAGCATAGGAGGCCATACTAGCTAAAAAGAAAGAATAGAACAGAGTACTATGTGGTCAGTATTAAAACACTAGAAAATATCCACCACAGAAAATACAAATCACCACATCTGACTAAAGACATGGAGGGTATATCTGCATCTCCAGAGACACAGCTTAGCTGCAAAAAAATCCTTCACAGACAAAGCTGGACAAGACAAAACATGAAAATGCACAGAACTATAAGGTCCACAGCAGGTGGACAGCAAAAACAAAGCCAGGACTTATCTTTGTAGAAAAGCACAGCAAACAGGAGAGACCAGAAGGGAAGTGAATCCTCCAAAAACAATGGACAACTGGCACTGACTAAAGGATCAAGCAGGACTAAATAGCTGAGTCCAAATTGAACACACCTGATGAATGCTGCGATCCACAGACAGCAGCACTACCACTCATAACCACTGGAGGGAGCCCAAGAGCAGAATTCACAACACATGCCCAGGGCAAGATCTCTCGTTGGAGATCCAGGGTCACATGCTCAGATACTGCATCAATTCCCATTGGTCCTTGAGGAAGGTCCTGAAGGTGCTCAACTTCTGTTGCAGCTTCCCATTGGTCCTTCTGGGAAGGTCCTGTACATGCTGCAGCTATAAAAGGTTTGCATGACCGCACGGTCATGCGCTAGTGTCAATTTATGTATGAGCTCAGCGCCAGTGTGGTTGTGTTTGTATGCAGTCAGGGACCCGGCTGAAATAAGCCCCTAGAATGCTGGCACCTCCGGCGAGGAGTTTCATGTGAGTGGATTCAGGGCTGGCGTATAGCCATTAGAATTCCGGCTCCACCGGAAAGGAGCTGCATGTTTGCATTTGACTGCATGAACACTAACTGCTCTACTAAGTAGCTGTGTTCCTCTGTGAACTAAACAGGGCACAGCGTTCTCTTTGCTTACAGACTCTGTGAAGTAACAGAGTTTGTTTATAGTACTATATTGTACCGACATATATAGCAGCAGGTTCTTTCCTGCACGGTGGATCCCGGGTTGCGAACGCACCTACTACTTCTAATAAATATATATTCAGTGCGTTCCGCCAACCCTAACAGACGTGATTTATAAAAGTAGCTGAATTGGAAGTGTTTCTGCACTCTCTGGAGTTATGACACGAGTCATAGTAGATAAATAGATAAAATGGCAGTTTTATTATCGACGTCTTTCAGATACCACTGTCCTTCCTCAGGACATTTATACAAAAATAGTGACTTATGCTCACTTTGTAGCCTAACACAGAGGTTGAGAGTTGGATTGAATGAGAGGAGATAAATTAACCCTTGCAGGTGCACCCCACGTCATGTGTTGAGAAGTGTGTACGTGACAGTGGTCATGCTCGGTCTTCACTCCATTCATTGTTTATAAGACTGCTGAAAATAGCCGAGCATTGTACTTGGCTGTCCCATAGAAAATTAATCTCCTTTCAATTGAGAACAGGATAGCAGAGCCCCAATATTGGGGTTCCAAAGCTCCAGTCTCAGTAGTCAGACCACCGGCAATCAGCAATTTATACCTTTTAGGAGGGGCATAGGGGCATGCCACTAGGAGTGTTATTAGGGGATACGTGTCTCTAGGAGTGTTATTAGGAGGGACATTCCACTAGAAGTGTTATTAGGGGATACGTGTCTCTAGGAGTGTTATTAGGAGGGACATTCCACTAGAAGTGTTATTAGGGGATACGTGTCTCTAGGAGTGTTATTAGGAGGGACGTGCCACTAGGAGTGTTATTAGGAGGGACATGCCACTAGGAGTGTTATTAGGAGGGACATGCCACTAGGAGTGTTATTAGGAGGGACATGCCACTAGGAGTGTTATTAGGAGGGACATGCCACTAGAAGTGTTATTAGGAGGGACATGCCACTAGGAGTGTTATTAGGAGGGACATGCCACTAGGAGTGTTATTAGGAGGGACATGCCACTAGGAGTGTTATTAGCAGGGACGTGCCACTAGAAGTGTTATGGAGGGATGTGCCATTAGTAGTGGTATTAGGAAGCTCAAATACAGACATTGCATTAGCAGACACATAATTACTGCCTTCATATTGTGTCAGTTATGGATCATAAAAATGAGAACTCTCATATACAACCACCTGAGTGCTGTATAAAATAAAGACATAAGGAGACCGATCATTTATTTTAAACATATTTTATTAAATACAATCTTTAACTCTACCTAAAGCCAATGATCCAGAAGAAGGCAAAAAACCTGAACACGTTCAGCCAATGTGTGTTACAGGGAAAAAATTCCTTCATGACCCCGAGAAAAGGCGATCAGTTCAAGAACCCTGGACCAAGGCCATACTACAACTAACTAACCGATATATATACAACAATGATATTCAATATGGTGACTCGTTTCTGGATAGCAGATCTTCTTTGTCCTGGTAAGTCGCCTCACCTTTCCTCATCAGACCAGACCCTGAAGCTCATAGCTTGGCTATGTTCATCTTCCCTGTAAAAAAAAACAGAACAATACCCCCCCACAGAACACTACCCCCCACAGAACAATACCCCCCCACAGAACACTATCCCCCCCCCCCACAGAACACTACCCCTTAATATACAGACATAGGATTGTTGCATCATATCAGGACCCTTATACAGTTGGCAAACAAATAAAGTTGCACTCTATAGTGCTAAAGCATGTAAATATATATATGTATGTTCTACTCCTTACACACTTTGGTTATATAGCAGACACCTAAACAATATGATGTCATGATGCACTGATTCCAGGATTAGATCCATACAATCAGCATATAATGACATCATAAGACAACAGATATAATGTACAGACATATTAAATGATTAAAACTAAACAATCGTGTGGCTTTCTTTAGATTCTTCAGTCTTCCTTCCAGGATCCAGATTCTCTCCCTGGTAAGAAAAAAAATAATATGAGGGGAAGTATCAGTATAAAACCTGTAGAAAGCGTAATAAATATATTGTACTTTATGCCAGATAAACAAGCCCCCTTTTCTCTCCATTTTTAAGTTTTGACATAAACACTTAAAATGGTGTAATAAATTTGTTTAAAAAAAAAAAGTTGCAAATGCAGTTATACAGGTCCTTCTCAAAAAATTAGCATATAGTGTTAAATTTCATTATTTACCATAATGTAATGATTACAATTAAACTTTCATATATTATAGATTCATTATCCACCAACTGAAATTTGTCAGGTCTTTTATTCTCTTAATACTGATGATTTTGGCATACAACTGATAACCCAAAAAACCTGTCTCAATAAATTAGCATATCAAGAAAAGGTTCTCTAAACGACCTATTACCCTAATCTTCTGAATCAACTAATTAACTCTAAACACATGCAAAAGATACCTGAGGCTTTTATAAACTCCCTGCCTGGTTCATTACTCAAAACCCCCATCATGGGTAAGACTAGCGACCTGACAGATGTCAAGAAGGCCATCATTGACACCCTCAAGCAAGAGGGTAAGACCCAGAAAGAAATTTCACAACAAATAGGCTGTTCCCAGAGTGCTGTATCAAGGCACCTCAATGGTAAGTCTGTTGGAAGGAAACAATGTGGCAGAAAACGCTGTACAACGAGAAGAGGAGACCGGACCCTGAGGAAGATTGTGGAGAAGGACCGATTCCAGACCTTGGGGAACCTGAGGAAGCAGTGGACTGAGTCTGGTGTGGAAACATCCAGAGCCACCGTGCACAGGCGTGTGCAGGAAATGGGCTACAGGTGCCGCATTCCCCAGGTAAAGCCACTTTTGAACCATAAACAGCGGCAGAGGCGCCTGACCTGGGCTACAGAGAAGCAGCACTGGACTGTTGCTAAGTGGTCCCAAGTACTTTTTTCTGATGAAAGCAAATTTTGCATGTCATTCGGAAATCAAGGTGCCAGAGTCTGGAGGAAGACTGGGGAGAAGGAAATGCCAAAATGCCTGAAGTCCAGTGTCAAGTACCCACAGTCAGTGATGGTGTGGGGTGCCATGTCAGCTGCTGGTGTTGGTCCACTGTGTTTCATCAAGGGCAGGGTCAATGCAGCTAGCTATCAGGAGATTTTGGAGCACTTCATGCTTCCATTGGCTGAAATGCTTTATGGAGATGAAGATTTCATTTTTCAGCACGACCTGGCACCTGCTCACAGTGCCAAAACCACTGGTAAATGGTTTACTGACCATGGTATTACTGTGCTCAATTGGCCTGCCAACTCTCCTGACCTGAACCCCATAGAGAATCTGTGGGATATTGTGAAGAGAAAGTTGAGAGACGCAAGACCCAACACTCTGGATGAGCTTAAGGCCGCTATTGAAGCATCCTGGGCCTCCATAACATCTCAGCAGTGTCACAGGCTGATTGCCTCCATGCCACGCCGCATTGAAGCAGTCATTTCTGCCAAAGGATTCCCGACCAAGTATTGAGTGCATAACTGAACATTATTATTTGTTGGTTTTTTTGTTTGTTATTAAAAAACACTTTTATTTGATTGGATGGGTGAAATATGCTAATTTATTGAGACAGGTTTTTTGGGTTATCAGGAGTTGTATGCCAAAATCATCAGTATTAAAACAATAAAAGACCTGACAAATTTCAGTTGGTGGATAATGAATCTATAATATATGAAAGTTTAATTGTAATCATTACATTATGGTAAATAATGAAATTTAACACTATATGCTAATTTTTTGAGCAGGACCTGTATATAAGTAAAATAAATAAAATAAAATAGGAAAATAAAATGGTAAAATAAATAAATAAATAAAAAAGAAAGAAAGTAAACAAATAAATATATTTTCCCCCAATGTATGTACACCAACCTCTGTCCCATGTGGGGGAATAATGGTACATTTTTTGCCCCAATAATCTTAAATTAAAGTGACAGAACCACCACCAACAATCTGTGCCAGCCACAGATACAACTTCAAGTGTCACTGACCATAGTAGCGACAGTGGTGTCTCCATCCGAGGGGCCATCTTTGTGCTGACCTCTCTGATGTCCCCATGTTTGCTGCATAGAACTCTGTGTCCATCATGCCGCTGTGTGACCTCACATAGAACCTTCCTCACCCAAGTCTAGAGATTCTACCAGCAAGGACTGAAGAAATCTAGAACCTTACAGCCACAATCTGTAGACTTGGAGGGTCCATGTTGGCGCTAAGTTCACTAACTTAAATCCCTGAAAGGTTTCTTATTTACCTGTATCCTCAATCCAGAAGATTGAAATGAGAGTCTGTGTCCTTGATCCTGGATCCTCTGCTCTCCTCGTCTTCATCTCTTGAAATGACAGTCTGTGTCCTCAATCCTGAATCCTCCGCTCTCGTCGTCTTCATCTTCTGGAATAAGATTCTGCCCCAGAACACCCATTTGTATAGACCCACAGTCATTGTGACATCATGCTGTGAGGTAACAATGACCTCCTGTATTTGTTGATGTCACCTGTATTTGATGATGTCACATATGACTAGGAGTGAAATCTCCACAGGTATTAATTAATATTAACAACAAATAGTAATAATATGGCACATCACATTGGTTACCATCAAGGCAGGAGTAGCAGGGCGATTAAGGAAAAGTTCCCAGAAGTAAAAAGCATTTACTGCGTCTGAAAAAAATAAAGGACTTGATAATAATTTACTTAAAACGTAATGAAATTCTCGGCCCTATGACAACACTTCCCCCTTTTTACAGCATTACACTGTAACCATAGGAAGACCTCATTTACAAAACTAGTAACAAAACTTTAGCAATTGCCCATAGCAACCAGTCTGATTCTACCTTTAGTGTATCTATTATAATTATTTATTTATATAGCGCCATTGCTTCCATGGTGATGTACATGAGGAGGGGTTACATACAAGTTACAGATATCACTTACAGTAACAAACTAACAATGACAGACTGGTACAGAGGGGCGAGGACCCTGCCCTTTCTGGCTTACATTCTACAGGGGGGAGGGGGAACACCTTAAGGCTATGTGCACACGTTGCGGATTAGGCTTAGGAATTTATGGTGCGGATTCTGCCTCTCCTGGCAGAAAACGCACCTGCGGATTTGTCGCGTTCTTTTGTGCGGTTCTGCAGCGTTTTTTGTGCGTTTTTTCAGCGTTTTTTACCCCTGCGGTTTTCTATAATGGAATGGGTACAAAAACGCTGCAGATTCACAAAAGAAGTTACATGCTACTTCTTGGATGGTACAACGATAACAGTAGCTGAAGAATTCGAAAGGCTACTTTAGAATACTTCTAGTAAGAGACCAGTATTTTGGACCGGGCTGCCAGCGTGCTCGGGCCCCCCTTTTTGATCTTAATCACCGGGCCCCATACTATAGTAGGGCAGTAATGCCCTGATGGCGGTCCTGTGTATGAAAAAAAAAGTTCTGATTTGTGGCCAATAGCAACCAATCACAGTATTGCTTTTCTTATAGTGATCGTCAAAAGAAAGCTGTGTTGTGATTACTTGCTACAGGCAACAAAGACATTTTTACCAAATATTGCCAATACCAGAATTGATTTGAGGATCTTCTGTGGGGGGTGAGTGTAAGGGGGGCTTAAAGGGGTTGTCCAGGTTTGTGTCTGCAGAATTGTGAATTCTCACAGTGCGTGCTGTCAGGATTCTTCAGCAACAGCGAAACCAGATGGTCATGTGACCACTGCCCGCTGCTGCTGGTCATGTGAGCACCGCCGCTCCTGCTGGTCATGTGACCACCGCCCGCTCCTGCTGGTCATGTGAGCACCGCCGCTCCTGCTGGTCATGTGAGCACCGCCCGCTCCTGCTGGTCATGCAGGGGAATCATGACAGTGAGCACATCCCCCGCTCATGATTCTGTAGTCACATAGAGGGACTGTGGACTTTTCAGCCTGGACAACCCCTTTAATTACCGTAAGTGTATGTAGGACATTACTATTCTAGATTTTTTTCCCAATTCTGTTCTTTTTTTTAACACTTTCTTTTGCATGTGTATAACCGTATTTCATAAAGGGGCTGTCTGCCATGTTTTCTTCTCTATTAAATGCCCCAGTATTGTCCAAAAATAATATAAATTATATATAGTCACCTGCGGATCCCCTTTCATAGTGCAACCCAGGTGCCCTGCAGGTCTCTGAACCTTCTTTTCTGATATAGATATTATTTGAACACTAGAAAGGGGATGTTCAAGAGCAGGGATGACACTCAGGAGCTGTAAACCATGCTATGAGCTTGGATAGTTTAAAAGGTTACTCCCCTAAAAAAATAAATTTTTTCCCATGTGGAGACATGGGAGGTTGGCAGGTGCCCCCGTCCACTAGCCGAAACCGCATAGACCAGGGATCATCCCGCCGAATGCCTGCTCTCCTTTTAACGTAGGCATAACACGGTTAATTAAAATGCAATGCTGCGTCTCCACATCCCCAGTTATTGGATAAGGGATAATTTGCTTATTGCTGGGTCCGAACACTAGACCTCCTAGTGAGCCCCTGTCCTGAATTAAGTGGAGAGGTTTGTGAAGGAAATATATAATCCTAAGGGAAACTATAATATCAGCAAAATAACTAGTTAAAGAAGTTATCCACTACTTGCACAACTTCTTCCCATACCCCTCGCTTGGTCCCCATAAAATAATAAAGCTTATACTCTCATCCCGTGCTTAGGCCGCTCCCACGATGTTGGCACTCCGTCTCCTGGTGAAACGTGATGCAGGTGCCCAATGAGTGCTGGCGTCACAGTCCTGGCTTCCTGTCAAATTGAGCTTGAAGAGGGAGTCAGAGATCAGCTGCAGTCCGGACTTCCTCTTCATGTTTGATTTGTCCAAAGGTGGGGACAATGATGCCAGCACTGATTGGGCGCCGTCATCACGTGTCGCAACAACGCACTCTAGCCCCATGACCGCAAGTGCCGACACCACTGGAACGGCGCCGGCACAGGAGGAGAGTATAGGTTTTATAATTTTTTAGGGTCAATCATTTGAATCAAGAAGGAGTTGTCTTAGTAGTGGACAACTCCTTTAAGGCTGCATCCAAATGACTCCCGGGTGAGTATTCGCAACAAGACTCGGGTTAGTTCAACATGTGACAGGATTCCTTTTGTCTCAACCTATAATGCGGCGAGTAATCGTATTCGTAACATACTGAGGAGGCATTGGACCCTGCTACAGCGGGGTCTTCCGTCTGTTCCTAGTTTTTAGACATACCCCATGATGTCATTCAGACGTGGACGTAATTTTAGAGATAAACTTGTCAAATCTGATATTGGGACCTCTAAAAATTCGATTCAGAGTACCCTTACTGCAGCCAAGCACGGGAATTTTCCGTGTTTGGGCTGCTCTTGTTGCAACAACATGTTGAAAGGGGAATTTTTTTATCACCCTCACACTGGGAAGAAGATTTTTCTCAAGGAAAGATACACCTGTGCTTCAAGTTATGTTGTGTATATGATTGTTTGCCTGTGTGGACTCACCTATGTTGGTGAAACAACCATGGAGGTGCGGGCACGCATTAGAAAACACAAGAGCACGGTGAGAACGGGGCTAACAGAATTACCGGTTCCCAAACATTTTTTGGAAAATAGACATTCAGTGAATCAACTCAGATTTAGGGTGATTGACAGCGTGCCAGTACTGAGGAGAGGGGGGAATAGGTTACAGATTCTCAAGACATAGGAACTCCGGTGGATCTATGCTTTGGGGTCTTTACAACCAAAGGGTCTAAACATTGATTTTAATCTACATGCTTGTGTTCGCTAGGATCGTGGGTTATTGTCATGGGTAGTTGTTTTTAGTGTCCCCGCCTCTGAATATGGGGTTTGTCGTGGTCTGACCATGTATATTTCTGATTTTCCCTCTTTTTTTTCTCTCTTTTTGATTTTGTTCTTTTTGTGTTTCAGGTTATTTTTGCCACAGTCGGCTGTCAGAAGGACGGGACGTCTTTGAGCGATATGTGGGAATACGCGTATGATGTGGGAACACATCCGGCTCCCCTCCTTGTGCCCCTCGACTGTTGCATATAGATGTGGCTATGTTACACTCCCATATGTATATAGATGTAGTTTTGCTTCTGTGTTGAGCTTTCCCCCCCCTTCCCCTTTTTTTGATTGCTGTAGTTTCACACTATATCAGAATATTTCTGATGATATGGGATTATGGTGATAATTGGCTCTGATAAATATATAATGTTGAGTGTTGTGAGTTCTGTTGTCGGGCTCCCTCCTGTGGTCATGAATGGTACTTCGGCTGGTTCTGTCCATGGATTTTCTCTGGTGGCTGTGGGTGTTTCTGAGTTTCCTTCCTCAGGTGACAAGGTTAATTCGTTAGCTGGCTGCTCTATTTAACTCCACTTAGATCTTTGCTCCAGGCCACCTGTCAATGTTCCAGTATTGGTCTAGTTCACTCCTGGATCGTTCTTGTGACCTGTCTTCCCAGCAGAAGCTAAGTGACTGCTTGTTTTTCTCTGGTTTGCTATTTTTCTGTCCAGCTTGCTATTTCTATTGTTCTTGCTTGCTGGAAGCTCTGGGACGCAGAGGGAGCGCCTCCGCACCGTGAGTCGGTACGGAGGGTCTTTTTGCGCCCTCTGCGTGGTCTTTTTGTAGGTTTTTGTGCTGACCGCAAAGTAACCTTTCCTATCCTCGGTCTGTTCAGTAAGTCGGGCCTCACTTTGCTAAATCTATTTCATCTCTGTGTTTGTATTTTCATCTTTACTCACAGTCATTATATGTGGGGGGCTGCCTTTTCCTTTGGGGAATTTCTCTGAGGCAAGGTAGGCTTTATTTTTCTATCTTCAGGGCTAGCTAGTTTCTTAGGCTGTGCCGAGTTGCATTGGTGAGCGTTAGGCGCAATCCACGGCTATTTCCAGAGGCGTAGCTAGAGCTTTTGCCGCCCGGGGCTGTTCCCGAGTTTGGCGCTCCCCCCTCCCCCGTCTCAATACACACAAAGGTTACCAAAATTGGTTTTCCTGTTTTGTAGAACTTAAACTGGGCCTAATGGTGTCACCCCCACATGCCAAACCTGTGACTTAATACCACCACACCATGACCAGACCACATAGTGACTGAATAATACTACATACAAGGGACAAATACCACAACACCATTTCCAGACCACATATTACCACCACATAGTGACTGAATACTACAATACTGATCAGTAATAAAAAAAACACAATACTATCACCATAAGTGCCAGTATTCACAGGAGATCTGTACTTAGTATGCAGTGTCTGTGTAGAGGTAATACAGAGATCACTGGTGGTATTATACACAGGAACTCTGTATATAATGTATAGATAATACAGTGATCACTGGTGACATTGTACACAGGACCTCTGTATATAGTATACAGTGTATAGTGTCAGTGTATAGGTAACACTGACTCACCAGTGACGTCTCTAGGTGAAGTCCTTCATCTTTCATCCAGCACAGACCGCCATCATTCCTTCCAGCCAGGACTCGTTTCTGCAGGAAATAACACAGTTATCTCGAGCTCCTCTTGCAGAACACATTACTTAATTTTTCACAACTTCTACATTACACCACATGAAGAAAAAAAGGTGATATAGTGTCACTCTGCACAGTAACAGAACCGCCCCCCCATTTAAAACAATATACTCAAAAAATAAAATAAATACATCACTGCAGTAATAATATCCCTTAATTAGACCCTATGGTAATACTATTCCCCACCCTGGCCCCGTTTATCTCATTCCTGACTCCAGCCATATGTTCTCGCATCCTGCCCTCATGAGTATCCATTCTACCCCATATGATCTCCCCATCCTGCCCCACCAGCCTCCATCGTATCCGTCCTGCCCCATGATCCAATCCTGCCCCATGATCCAATCCTGCCCCGTGTCTCCAATCATGCCCCGTATCTACATTCTGCCCATGCCTCAAGTCCTGCCCCCAGTGTGTCCAGCAATCTGCCCCAGTGTGTCCAGCATATTACCCCCATGTTGTCCAGCATTGCCCCAGTGTGTCCAGCAATCTGCCCCAGTGTCCAGCATTGCCCCAGTGTGTCCAGAAATCTGCCCCAGGGTCTCCAGCATTGCCACAGTGTGCACAGCAATCTGCCACAGTGTGCACAGCAATCTGCCACAGTGTGCACAGCAATCTGCCACAGTGTGCACAGCAATCTGCCACAGTGTGCACAGCAATCTGCCACAGTGTGCACAGCAATCTGCCACAGTGTCCAGCATTGCCCCAGCGTGTCCAGCAATCTGCCCCAGTGTCCAGCATTGCCCCAGTGTCCCGAAATCTGCCTCAGGGTCTCCAGCATTGTCCCAGTATATCCAGAAATCTGCCCCAGTGTGTCCAGAAATCTGCCCTAGGGTCTCCAGCATTGCCTCAATGTGTCCAGAAATCTGCCCCAGGGTCTCTAGTATTGCCCCAGTGTGTCCAGCATTGCCCCAGTGTGTCCAGCATTGCCCCAGTGTGTCCAGAAATCTGCCCCAGGGTCTCAAGCATTGCCCCCAGTGTGTCCAGCATTGCCCCCAGTGTGCACAGCAATCTGCCCCAGTGTGCACAGCAATCTGCCCCAGTGTGCACAGCAATCTGCCCCAGTGTGCACAGCAATCTGCCCCAGTGTGCACAGCAATCTGCCCCAGTGTGCACAGCAATCTGCCCCAGTGTGCACAGCAATCTGCCCCAGTGTGCACAGCAATCTGCCCCAGTGTGCACAGCAATCTGCCCCAGCGTGTCCAGCAATCTGCCCCAGTGTCCAGCATTGCCCCAGTGTCCAGAAATCTGCCCCAGGGTCTCCAGCATTGCCCCAGTATGTCCAGAAATCTGCCCCAGTGTGTCCAGAAGTCTGCCCCAGGGTCTCCAGCATTGCCTCAATGTGTCCAGAAATCTGCCCCAGGGTCTCCAGCATTGTCCCAGTATATCCAGAAATCTGCCCCAGTGTGTCCAGAAATCTGCCCCAGGGTCTCCAGCATTGCCTCAATGTGTCCAGAAATCTGCCCCAGGGTCTCTAGTATTGCCCCAGTGTGTCCAGCATTGCCCCCAGTGTCCAGCATTGCCCCAGTGTGTCCAGCAATCTGCCCCAGTGTCCAGCATTGCCCCAGTGTGTCCAGAAATCTGCCCCAGGGTCTCCAGCATTGCCCCCAGTGTGTCCAGCATTGCCCGCAGTGTGCACAGCAATCTGCCCCAGAGTGCACAGCAATCTGCCCCAGTGTGCATAGCAATCTGCCCCAGTGTGCATAGCAATCTGCCCCAGTGTGTCCAGCATTCTGCCCCATGGTCTCCAGTATTGCCCCAGTGTGTCCAGCATTCTGCCCCATGGTCTCCAGTATTGCCCCAGTGTGTCCAGCATTCTGCCCCATGGTCTCCAGTATTGCCCCAGTGTGTCCAGCATTCTGCCCCATGGTCTCCAGTATTGCCCCAGTGTGTCCAGCATTCTGCCCCATGGTCTCCAGTATTGCCCCAGTGTGTCCAGCAATCTGCCCCATGGTCTCCAGTATTGCCTTGGTGTGTCCAGCAATCTGCCCCATGGTCTCCAGTATTGCCCCAGTGTGTCCAGCAATCTGCCCCATGGTCTCCAGTATTGCCCCAGTGTGTCCAGCAATCTGCCCCATGGTCTCCAGTATTGCCCCAGTGTGTCCAGCAATCTGCCCCATGGTCTCCAGTATTGCCCCGGTGTGTCCAGCAATCTGCCCCATGGTCTCCAGTATTGCCCCAGTGTGTCCAGCATTGCCCCCAGACAGAGTCAGACATAAAGAAAAAATAAGTTAAATCCTCACCTCTCCCGTTCCTAGCGCAGGTCCGATGCAGCCAGTCAGCGTCTCTCTGGCTCTGCAACGCTCAGGACAGAGAGGCTGAGCAGCGCGCACAGTGATGACGTCATTGCGCCCTCTGCCCTGAGACGTCGTAGAGTCAGAGGGCGCTGAAGACGCTGCAGCTGCCGCAGGAACCAGGAGAGGTGAGTATTAGAGTGGGGGCCGGGGGTGGGGGGAGCCTGGTCTTGGCGGCGGACGGCGCCGCCCGAAGACTTAAAGGGCCCGCGTCTTTTTTTTTTTTTTTTCCTTCCTCCTCCTGCAGCGCCGGCCGCCCCCCGCATTGTGCCACCCGGGGCGGCCCGCCCCCCCCCCGCATCCCCCTTCCTACGCCACTGGCTATTTCTAGTCTGGTTGATAGGATTAGGGATTGCGGTCAGCAGAGTTCCCACGTCCCAGAGCTCGTCCTATATTATCAGTAACTATCAGGTCATTCCGTGTGCTCTTATCCACCAGGTCCATTATTGTCCTGACCACCAGGTCATAACAGTACAGGTGGCCCAAAGTACTAATGCATCTCAATAGAGGGATAAGAGAAGTTCTGAGACCATTTTTTTTTCTTTGTAGTGTGTTTTGTCTCTCTTTTCCCCTTTACCTCTGGGTGGTTCAGGATACAGGTGTAGACATGGACATTCAAGGTCTGTCCTCTTTGATGGATAATCTCACTATAAGTGTACAAAACATTCAAGATTTTGTGGTTCAGAATACGATGTCAGAGCCTAGGATTCCAATTCCTGATTTGTTTTTTGGTGATAGATCTAAGTTCTTGAATTCAAAAATAATTGTAAATTGTTTCTTGACTTGAAACCTCGCTCCTCAGGTGACCCTGTTCAACAAGTAAAGATCATTATTTCTTTGTTACGCGGTGACCCTCAAGACTGGGCATTTTCCCTTGCGCCAGGAGATCCGGCATTGCGTGATGTTGATGCGTTTTTTCTGGCGCTTGGATTGCTTTATGACGAACCTAATTCAGTGGATCAGGCAGAGAAAATCTTGCTGGCTCTGTGTCAGGGTCAGGATGAAGCGGAGATATATTGTCAGAAGTTTAGAAAGTGGTCTGTGCTCACTCAGTGGAATGAATGTGCCCTGGCAGCAATCTTCAGAAAGGGTCTCTCTGAAGCCCTTAAGGATGTCATGGTGGGATTTCCCATGCCTGCTGGTCTGAATGAGTCTATGTCTTTGGCCATTCAGATCGATCGACGCTTGCGTGAGCGTAAAGCTGTGCACCATTTGGCGGTACTATCTGAGCATGGACCTGAGCCTATGCAATGTGATAGGACTTTGACCAGAGCTGAACGGCAAGAACACAGACGTCGGAATGGGCTATGTTTTTACTGTGGTGATGCCACTCATGCTATCTCCAATTGTCCTAAGCGCACTAAGCGGTTCGCTAGGTCTGACACCATTGGTACTGTACAGTCTAAATTTCTATTGTCCGTTACTCTGATTTGTTCTTTGTCATCCTATTCTGTTATGGCATTTGTGGATTCAGGCGCTGCCCTGAATTTGATGGACTTGGAGTATGCTAGGCGCTGTGGTTTTTTCTTGGAGCCCTTGCAGTATCCTATTCCATTGAGAGGAATTGATGCTACGCCTTTGGCCAAGAATAAGCCTCAGTACTGGACCCAATTGACCATGTGCATGGCTCCTGCACATCAGGAGGATATCCGCTTTCTGGTGTTGCATAATCTGCATGATGTGGTCGTTTTGGGGTTGCCATGGCTACAGGTTCATAATCCAGTATTGGACTGGAAATCTATGTCTGTGTCCAGCTGGGGTTGCCAGGGGGTACATGGTGATGTTCCATTTTTGTCTATTTCGTCTTAAACTCCTTCTGAAGTTCCAGAGTTTTTGTCAGATTATCGGGATGTATTTGATGAGCCCAAAGCCAGTGCCCTACCTCCTCATAGGGATTGCGATTGTGCAATTAATTTGATTCCTGGTAGTAAGTTTCCTAAGGGCCGATTGTTTAATTTATCTGTGCCAGAACACGCCGCTATGCGGAGTTATATAAAGGAATCCTTGGAGAAGGGTCATATTCGCCCGTCGTTGTCACCATTGGGAGCAGGGTTCTTTTTTGTGGCCAAGAAGGATGGTTCTTTGAGGCCTTGTATTGATTACCGCCTTCTCAATAAAATTACAGTCAAATTTCAGTATCCTTTGCCGTTGCTGTCTGATTTGTTTGCTCGTATTAAAGGGGCTAGTTGGTTCACCAAGATAGATCTTCGAGGGGCGTATAATCTTGTGCGTATTAAACAAGGCGATGAATGGAAAACAGCATTTAATACGCCCGAGGGCCATTTTGAGTACCTGGTTATGCCATTCGGGCTTTCCAATGCTCCATCAGTATTTCAGTCCTTTATGCATGACATCTTCCGAGAGTACCTGGATAAATTCCTGATTGTATATTTGGATGACATTTTGGTCTTTTCGGATGATTGGGAGTCTCATGTGAAGCAGGTCAGAATGGTGTTCCAGGTCCTTCGTGCGAATTCCTTGTTTGTGAAGGGGTCAAAGTGTCTCTTTGGAGTTCAGAAGGTTTCATTTTTGGGGTTCATTTTTTCCCCTTCTACTATCGAGATGGACCCTGTTAAAGTCCAAGCCATTTACGATTGGACTCAGCCGACATCTGTGAAGAGCCTGCAAAAGTTCCTGGGCTTTGCTAATTTTTATCGGCGCTTCATTGCTAATTTTTCTAGTGTTGCTAAACCGTTGACTGATTTGACCAAGAAGGGTGCTGATGTGGTCAATTGGTCTTCTGCAGCTGTAGAGGCTTTTCAGGAGTTGAAGCGTCGTTTTTCTTCTGCCCCTGTGCTGTGCCAGCCAGATGTTTCGCTTCCGTTTCAGGTCGAGGTTGATGCTTCTGAGATTGGTGCAGGGGCTGTTTTGTCGCAAAGAAGTTCTGATGGCTCGATGATGAAGCCGTGTGCTTTCTTTTCTAGAAAGTTTTCGCCTGCTGAGCGCAATTATGATGCTGGTAATCGAGAGTTGTTGGCCATGAAGTGGGCATTCGAGGAGTGGTGTCATTGGCTTGAAGGAGCCAAGCATCGCGTGGTGGTCTTGACAGATCACAAGAATTTGACTTATCTTGAGTCTGCCAAACGGTTGAATCCGAGACAGGCTCGATGGTCGTTATTTTTCTCCCGTTTTGATTTTGTGGTTTCGTACCTTCCGGGCTCTAAGAATGTGAAGGCTGATGCCCTGTCAAGGAGTTTTGTGCCTGACTCTCTGGGTGTTCCTGAGCCGGCGGGTATTCTCAAAGAGGGGGTAATTTTGTCTGCCATCTCCCCTGATTTGCGACGGGTGCTGCAAAAATTTCAGGCTGATAGACCTGACCGTTGCCCAGCAGAGAAACTGTTTGTCCCTGATAGATGGACTAGTAGAGTTATCTCTGAGATTCATTGTTCAGTGTTGGCTGGGCATCCTGGAATCTTTGGTACCAGAGATTTGGTGGCTAGATCCTTTTGGTGGCCGTCTTTGTCATGGGATGTGCGTTCTTTTGTGCAGTCCTGTGGGACTTGTGCTCGGGCTAAGCCCTGCTGTTCTCGTGCCAGTGGGTTGCTTTTGCCCTTGCCGGTCCCGAAGAGGCCCTGGACGCATATTTATATGGATTTTATTTCGGATCTCCCCGTCTCTCAAAAGATGTCGGTCATTTGGGTGGTTTGTGATTTCTTTTCTAAGATGGTCCATTTGGTACCCTTGTCTAAATTGCCTTCCTCCTCTGATTTGGTGCCACTATTTTTCCAGCATGTGGTTCGTTTACATGGTATCCCGGAGAACATCGTTTCTGACAGAGGTTCCCAGTTTGTTTCGAGGTTTTGGAGATCTTTTTGTGCTAGGATGGCCATTGATTTGTCTTTTTCCTCGGCTTTCCATCCTCAGACAAATGGCCAAACCGAACGAACTAATCAGACTTTGGAAACATATCTGAGATGCTTTGTTTCTGCTGATCAGGATGATTGGGTGTCCTTTTTGCCGTTGGCTGAGTTTGCCCTTAATAATCGGGCCAGCTCGGCTACTTTGGTTTCGCCGTTTTTCTGCAATTCTGGTTTCCATCCGCGTTTCTCTTCAGGGCAGGTTGAGTCTTCGGACTGTCCTGGTGTAGATACTATGGTGGATAGGTTGCAGCAGATTTGGACTCATGTGGTGGACAATTTGACATTGTCCCAGGAGAAGGCTCAACGTTTCGCTAACCGCCGGCGTTGTGTGGGTCCCCGACTTCGTGTTGGGGATTTGGTTTGGTTGTCGTCTCGTTATGTTCCTATGAAGGTTTCCTCTCCTAAGTTTAAGCCTCGTTTCATTGGTCCGTATAAGATTTCTGAGGTTATCAATCCTGTGTCATTTCGTTTGGCCTTTCCTGCTTCTTTTGCCATCCATAATGTGTTCCATAGGTCATTGTTGCGGAGATACGTGGCGCCTGTGGTTCCATCCGTTGATCTTCCTGCCCCGGTGTTGGTTGAGGGGGAGTTGGAGTATGTGGTGAAGATTTTTGATTCTCGTATTTCGAGACGGAAACTCCAGTACCTGGTCAAGTGGAAGGGTTATGGTCAGGAAGATAATTCCTGGGTTTTTGCCTCTGATGTTCATGCTGCCGATCTGGTTCGTGCCTTTCATTTGGCTCGTCCTGGTCGGCCTGGGGGCTCTGGTGAGGGTTCGGTGACCCCTCCTCAAAGGGGGGGTACTGTTGTGAGTTCTGTTGTCGGGCTCCCTCCTGTGGTCATGAATGGTACTTCGGCTGGTTCTGTCCATGGACTTTCTCTGGTGGCTGTGGGTGTTTCTGAGTTTCCTTCCTCAGGTGACAAGGTTAATTCGTTAGCTGGCTGCTCTATTTAACTCCACTTAGATCTTTGCTCCAGGCCACCTGTCAATGTTCCAGTATTGGTCTAGTTCACTCCTGGATCGTTCTTGTGACCTGTCTTCCCAGCAGAAGCTAAGTGACTGCTTGTTTTTCTCTGGTTTGCTATTTTTCTGTCCAGCTTGCTATTTCTATTGTTCTTGCTTGCTGGAAGCTCTGGGACGCAGAGGGAGTGCCTCCGCACCATGAGTCGGTGCGGAGGGTCTTTTGCGCCCTCTGCGTGGTCTTTTTGTAGGTTTTTGTGCTGACCGCAAAGTAACCTTTCCTATCCTCGGTCTGTTCAGTAAGTCGGGCCTCACTTTGCTAAATCTATTTCATCTCTGTGTTTGTATTTTCATCTTTACTCACAGTCATTATATGTGGGGGGCTGCCTTTTCCTTTGGGGAATTTCTCTGAGGCAAGGTAGGCTTTATTTGTCTATCTTCAGGGCTAGCTAGTTTCTTAGGCTGTGCCGAGTTGCATAGGGAGCGTTAGGCGCAATCCACGGCTATTTCTAGTGTGGTTGATAGGATTAGGGATTGCGGTCATCAGAGTTCCCACGTCCCAGAGCTCGTCCTATATTATCAGTAACTATCAGGTCATTCCGTGTGCTCTTATCCACCAGGTCCATTATTGTCCTGACCACCAGGTCATAACAGTTGAGCTTGATATATCCATATGACTAGTGTGGGGATTATTTATGTAGCCCGTCCTTACAGAGTCCATGCACACTGTGTATAGGTGTTTGTAATAATATAGTTTCTGTTGGGAAGGATTTGCTATAGTAAGTTCGGCTTGAGCTGGTTGGTTGCCTTGGCAACCGCTGCTGACTTGCTCCTGTGTGCGGCGAGAGGTGGGCGTGGGACGCTCTCTGTCGCTGGTTGGATCCCGGCACGATCACGTGAGGGGGGCGTTTCCGGGCAGTAGGGCGCATGCGCTCCCTGGCCGCTGCATCACGGAGCTCCGGATAGGGATAGCTGACTCCCCGGTGATGACGCAAGACACCTCTTCGGATTGGTGGGGAGGGATTCGTCTATTAGATGGGAGGTAGTGAGTGGCGGTAAGAATATTCATGGCGCCAGAGGAAGCTGGGCGCTTATTGGCTCTGCCGGATATATAGAGAGCCATGTGGACTCATGATGATTGGATGATGCTGCCATGATGACCCTGAAGCCGGAACTCGACTGTTTATGTTTATATGATCACCTTATATTTACCTGTATAGGAGGGTAGTATTTATTTGCTCTATATAACGCTAACATGGGCGGTTGGGGACTTTTAATATGTTGATGTCTGATGTCTGTTTTGATACTATATTGTATTGATTGTTTGGTGGTGGGCGGCTTGATGGGGATTGGTGCCCTTCGTGGCATACACTGTTATGACGGCAATCCAGTAACACAGTGTGCCAGTAATCAGAGCACATACAGTGATCTGACAAAAACCCAAAAACAATAGAACGAGCTCTGAGACGTGGAATCTCTGTAGACCGCAATACCTGAACCTATCCTACACACAACTAAAGGCGGCTGTGGATTGCGCCTGACACTACCTATGCAACTCGGCACAGCCTGAGGAACTGACTAGCCTGAAGATAGAAATACAAGCCTGACTTGCCTCAGAGAAATACCCCAAAGGAAAAGGCAGCCCCCCACATATAATGACTGTTAGCAAGATGAAAAGACAAAACGTAGGGATGAAATAGATTCAGCAAAGTGAGGCCCGATATTCTAGATAGAGCGAGGATAGCAAAGAGAACTTTGCAGTCTACAAAAAACCCTAAAGCAAAAAACCACGCAAAGGGGGCAAAAAGACCCACCGTGCCGAACTAACGGCACGGCGGTACACCCTTTGCGTCTCAGAGCTTCCAGCAAAAACGAATAGACAAGCTGGACAGAAAAAACAGCAACAAAAGCAAAGAAGCACTTATCTAAGCAGAGCAGCAGGCCACAGGAAAGATCCAGAAGCTCAGATCCAACACTGGAACATTGACAAGGAGCAAGGAAGACAGAATCAGGTGGAGTTAAATAACAAGGCAGCCAACGAGCTCACCAGAACACCTGAGGGAGGAAGCCCAGAAGCTGCAGTACCACTTGTGACCACAGGAGTGAATTCAGCCACAGAATTCACAACAGTACCCCCCCCTTGAGGAGGGGTCACCGAACCCTCACCAGAGCCCCCAGGCCGACCAGGATGAGCCACATGAAAGGCACGAACAAGATCTGGAGCATGGACATCAGAGGCAAAAACCCAGGAATTATCTTCCTGAGCATAACCCTTCCATTTAACCAGATACTGGAGTTTCCGTCTAGAGACACGAGAATCCAAAATTTTCTCCACAATATACTCCAATTCCCCCTCCACCAAAACAGGGGCAGGAGGCTCAACAGATGGAACCATAGGTGCCACGTATCTCCGCAACAACGACCTATGGAATACATTATGTATGGAAAAGGAGTCCGGGAGGGTCAGACGAAAGGACACAGGATTGAGAATCTCAGAAATCCTATACGGACCAATAAAACGAGGTTTAAATTTAGGAGAGGAAACCTTCATAGGAATATGACGAGAAGATAACCAAACCAGATCCCCAACACGAAGTCGGGGTCCCACACGGCGTCTGCGATTAGCGAAAAGTTGAGCCTTCTCCTGGGACAAGGTCAAATTGTCCACTACCTGAGTCCAGATCTGCTGCAACCTGTCCACCACAGAATCCACACCAGGACAGTCCGAAGACTCAACCTGTCCTGAAGAGAAACGAGGATGGAACCCAGAATTGCAGAAAAATGGAGAGACCAAGGTAGCCGAGCTGGCCCGATTATTAAGGGCGAACTCAGCCAACGGCAAAAAGGACACCCAATCATCCTGGTCTGCAGAAACAAAACATCTCAGATATGTTTCCAAGGTCTGATTGGTTCGTTCGGTCTGGCCATTAGTCTGAGGATGGAAAGCCGGGGAAAAAGATAGGTCAATGCCCATCCTACCACAAAAGGCTCGCCAGAACCTTGAAACAAACTGGGAACCTCTGTCAGAAACAATATTCTCAGGAATGCCATGCAAACGAACCACATGCTGGAAGAACAAAGGCACCAAATCAGAGGAGGAAGGCAATTTAACCAAGGGCACCAGATGGACCATTTTAGAAAAGCGATCACAGACCACCCAAATGACTGACATCTTTTGAGAAACGGGAAGGTCAGAAATGAAATCCATCGAAATATGTGTCCAAGGCCTCTTCGGGACCGGCAAGGGCAAAAGCAACCCACTGGCACGTGAACAGCAGGGCTTAGCCCTAGCACAAATCCCACAGGATTGCACAAAAGTACGTACATCCCGTGACAGAGATGGCCACCAGAAGGCTCTAGCCACTAACTCTCTGGTACCAAAGATTCCTGGATGACCAGCCAACACCGAACAATGAAGTTCAGAGATAACTTTACTAGTCCACCTATCAGGGACGAACAGTTTCTCGGCCAGACAACGATCAGGTTTATTAGCCTGAAATTTTTGCAACACTCGCCGCAAATCAGGGGAGATGGCAGACACAATGACTCCTTCCTTGAGGATACTCGCCGGCTCAGATAAACCCGGAGAGTCGGGCACAAAACTCCTAGACAGAGCATCCGCCTTCCCATTTTTAGAGCCCGGAAGGTACGAAATCACAAAATCGAAGCGAGCAAAAAATAACGACCAACGGGCCTGTCTAGGATTCAAGCGCTTGGCAGACTCGAGATAAGTAAGGTTCTTATGATCAGTCAATACCACCACGCGATGCTTAGCTCCTTCAAGCCAATGACGCCACTCCTCGAATGCCCACTTCATGGCCAGCCACTCTCGGTTGCCCACATCATAATTACGCTCAGCAGCAGAAAACTTCCTGGAAAAGAACGCACATGGTTTCAACACTGAGCAACCAGAACCTCTCTGTGACAAAACCGCCCCTGCTCCAATCTCAGAAGCATCAACCTCAACCTGGAACGGAAGAGAAACATCTGGTTGACACAACACAGGGGCAGAACAAAAACGACTCTTCAATTCCTGAAAAGCTTCCACAGCAGCAGAAGACCAATTAACCAAATCAGCACCCTTCTTGGTCAAATCGGTCAATGGTTTGGCAATGCTAGAAAAATTACAGATGAAGCGACGATAAAAATTAGCAAAGCCCAGGAACTTTTGCAGACTTTTCAGAGATGTCGGCTGAGTCCAATCCTGGATGGCTTGGACCTTAACCGGATCCATCTCGATAGTAGAAGGGGAAAAGATGAACCCCAAAAATGAAACTTTCTGCACACCGAAGAGACACTTAGATCCCTTCACGAACAAAGAATTAGCACGCAGGACCTGGAAAACCATTCTGACCTGCTTCACATGAGACTCCCAATCATCTGAGAAGATCAAAATGTCATCCAAGTAAACAATCAGGAATTTATCCAGATACTCACGGAAGATGTCATGCATAAAAGACTGAAAAACAGATGGAGCATTGGCAAGTCCGAACGGCATCACCAGATACTCAAAATGACCCTCGGGCGTATTAAATGCCGTTTTCCATTCATCTCCCTGCCTGATTCTCACCAGATTATACGCACCACGAAGATCAATCTTAGTGAACCAACTAGCCCCCTTAATCCGAGCAAACAAGTCAGATAACAATGGCAAGGGATACTGAAACTTAACAGTGATCTTATTAAGAAGGCGGTAATCAATACACGGTCTCAGCGAACCATCCTTCTTGGCTACAAAAAAGAACCCTGCTCCCAGTGGTGATGACGATGGGCGAATATGTCCCTTCTCCAGGGATTCCTTCACATAACTGCGCATAGCGGTGTGTTCAGGCACGGATAAATTAAATAAACGACCTTTAGGGAATTTACTACCAGGAATCAAATTGATAGCACAATCACAATCCCTATGCGGAGGTAGGGCATCGGACTTGGGCTCTTCAAATACATCCTGATAATCAGACAAGAACTCTGGAACCTCAGAAGGAGTGGATGACGAAATAGACAAAAATGGAACATCACCATGTACGCCCTGACAACCCCAGCTGGATACCGACATAGAGTTCCAATCCAATACTGGATTATGGGTTTGTAGCCATGGCAACCCCAACACGACCACATCATGCAGATTATGTAGCACCAGAAAGCGAATAACTTCCTGATGTGCAGGAGCCATGCACATGGTCAGCTGGGCCCAGTACTGAGGTTTATTCTTGGCCAAAGGTGTAGCATCAATTCCTCTCAACGGAATAGGACACCGCAAAGGCTCCAAGAAAAACCCACAACGTTTAGCATAATCCAAATCCATCAGATTCAGGGCAGCGCCTGAATCCACAAACGCCATGACAGAATACGATGACAAAGAGCATAACAAGGTAATGGACAGAAGGAATTTGGATTGTACAGTACCAATGACGGCAGACCTATCGAACCGCTTAGTGCGCTTAGGACAATCAGAAATAGCATGAGTGGAATCACCACAGTAGAAACACAGACCATTCAGACGTCTGTGTTCTTGCCGTTCAACTCTGGTCATAGTCCTATCGCACTGCATAGGCTCAGGTTTAATCTCAGACAATACTGCCAGATGGTGCACAGATTTACGCTCGCGCAAGCGACGACCGATCTGAATGGCCAAAGACATAGACTCATTCAAACCAGCAGTCATAGGAAAACCCACCATGACATCCTTAAGAGCCTCAGAGAGCCCCTTTCTGAACAAAGCTGCCAGCGCAGATTCATTCCACAGAGTGAGTACTGACCACTTCCTAAATTTCTGACAATCATCCTGACCCTGGCACAAAGCCAGCAAATTTTTCTCAGCCTGATCCACTGAATTAGGCTCATCGTACAGCAATCCGAGCGCCAGGAAAAACGCATCAACACCACTCAATGCAGGGTCTCCTGGAGCAAGAGAAAATGCCCAGTCCTGAGGGTCGCCGCGCAAAAAAGAAATAATAATCAACCTGTTGAACTGAATTACCAGAAGAATGAGGTTTCAAGGCCAGAAATAGCTTACAATTATTTTTGAAGCTCAGGAACTTAGTTCTATCACCAAAAAACAAATCAGGAATAGAAATTCTTGGTTCTAGCATAGATTTCTGATCAATTGTATCTTGAATCTTTTGTACATTTATAACGAGATTATCCATTGAAGAGCACAGAGCCTGAATATCCATGTCCACAGCTGTGTCCTGAAGCACCCTAATGTCTAGGGGAAAAAAAAGACTGAACACAGAGCTGAGAAAAAAAAATGATGTCAGAACTTCTTTTTTCCCTCTATTGAGAATCATTAGTTTTGGCTCCTTGTACTGTTATGACGGCAATCCAGTAACACAGTGTGCCAGTAATCAGAGCACATACAGTGATCTGACAAAAACCCAAAAACAATAGAACGAGCTCTGAGACGTGGAATCTCTGTAGACCGCAATACCTGAACCTATCCTACACACAACTAAAGGCGGCTGTGGATTGCGCCTGACACTACCTATGCAACTCGGCACAGCCTGAGGAACTGACTAGCCTGAAGATAGAAATACAAGCCTGACTTGCCTCAGAGAAATACCCCAAAGGAAAAGGCAGCCCCCCACATATAATGACTGTTAGCAAGATGAAAAGACAAAACGTAGGGATGAAATAGATTCAGCAAAGTGAGGCCCGATATTCTAGATAGAGCGAGGATAGCAAAGAGAACTTTGCAGTCTACAAAAAACCCTAAAGCAAAAAACCACGCAAAGGGGGCAAAAAGACCCACCGTGCTGAACTAACGGCACGGCGGTACACCCTTTGCGTCTCAGAGCTTCCAGCAAAAACGAATAGACAAGCTGGACAGAAAAAACAGCAACAAAAGCAAAGAAGCACTTATCTAAGCAGAGCAGCAGGCCACAGGAAAGATCCAGAAGCTCAGATCCAACACTGGAACATTGACAAGGAGCAAGGAAGACAGAATCAGGTGGAGTTAAATAACAAGGCAGCCAAGGAGCTCACCAGAACACCTGAGGGAGGAAGCCCAGAAGCTGCAGTACCACTTGTGACCACAGGAGTGAATTCAGCCACAGAATTCACAACAATACACCCTATTTAAAGCAGGACCTAGGCACTGCACTGTATGCTTGACAAAGACCAACATGGGTCGAAACGTTGCTACTATATGGCTTAATAAATTCATTCGTTTTGATTATACACCTGGATGGAGCGCTGTCACTTCATTGCCTGCATCCAAATGACTGTCTCCACACAAAGGATATAACATCTTCCCACTCTTATTGCAAGTACTCAGAATCACAGGGCGGTCTCCTAAAAGAATACTGGGAGGTGTTAAACTTAGCTCCTGGATCCTGAGCTTCAAAGGGGTTAGCGAATGGTTTGTAACAGGAGAGAATATTTCCTCTTGACTGTATAGAGAGAAAGGGGAAGACACAGGATATTTGAAATGCCACAACTTAGCCCATCATCCATTCACAAACAGCAATTTTTAAATTGGCCCATCCGGGTCATCCTGGAAATATGATCCTATGGTCAGGACTATAAATGGCTGGGTGGCACAAAAAGAAGTTGTTCACATGTGGGTGCTGTGTTTGCTGATGTGACCCATAACTAATTTCTCCTTCCCTCAAGGAAACAGAAGATAACACTTTGTAGAACGTGTGTTAGGGGTCGAGTTCCCGCCTCTGCACAGGGGGAATCTCGGGCCATCTCCGCTGCGGTCTCCCATTCTTATTCTGCCGCAGTGGAGCCTGCGTCGGTCCCAGCGTCTTGCTCAGTCTCACTCTGTGCAAAGGGTTGGTGCTGCTTGTCCAGCTTCTGCCATTGAAGCCAGTGCTGGGCAGCGGCAAGCAGATGCTTTTGGGACAGAAGTCCTGCTTTTCCCCTTCTGAGCATGCCCAGGGCAAGATCTCTCGTTGGGGATCGAGGGTCACATGCTCAGATACTGCATCAATTCCCATTGGTCCTTCAGGAAGGTCCTGAAGGTGCTCAACTTCTGTGACAGCTTCCCATTGGTCCTTCTGGGAAGGTCCTGTACATGCTGCAGCTATAAAAAGGTTTGCATGACCGCACGGCCATGCGCTAGTGTCAATTTATGCAAGAGCTCAGCACCAGTGTGGTCGTGTTTGTATGCAGTCAGGGACCCGGCTGAAATAAGCCCCTAGAATGCTGGCACCTCCGGCGAGGAGTTTCATGTGAGTGGATTCAAGGCTGGCGTATAGCCATTAGAATTCCGGCTCCACCGGACAGGAGTTGCGTGTTTGCATTTGACTGCATGACCACTAACTGCTCTACTAAGTAGCTGTGTTCCTCTGTGAACTAAACAGGGCACAGCGTTCTCTTTGATAACAGACTCTGTGAAGTAAAAGAGTTTGTTTATAGTACTATATTGTACCGCCATATCTAGCAGCAGGTTCTTTCCTGCACGATGGATCCCGGGTTGTGAACGCACCTACTATTACTAATAAATATATATATTCGGTGCGTTCCGCCAACCCTAACAGTACACTAGCGCCAGGATCTGGCTAAGTTATGGCGGATGAACAGCGATTGCAGGGGTACATCCAGTTGCTGGAGGGCAGGTTGGTGGCCTAACCTCGGCGGTGGACGTTACTGCAATAGCTGTTCAGGCAGCTAGCTTTTCTGCAACAGCTTTACCCACTGCCACCTCTGTTCCGACCTTATCTCACCTCCCACTGCCTGAAAAATATGCTGGTGACCGTAAATCCTGTAGGGGTTTCGTGAGCCAGTGTGGTATACATCTCGAGATCCTGGCTTCACGTTTTCCCACAGTGCGGGCTAAGGTGGGATTCATAATCTCTCTACTGCGGACAGAGCTTTGGAGTGGGCTACGCCGCTGTGGGAGCGCAATGATAATGTGGTGCAGAGTGTTCCTCAGTTTCTGGGCACTCTGAAACAGGTCTTTTTGGGACCCCAAGTCACCCATGATACGGCGCTCCAACTACTGGCATTGACTCAGGGTTCGTCCATGGTCAGCCATTTTGCCGTCCACTTCCGGACATTAGCGTCTGAGCTGGAGTGGTCGGATAAAACCCTCATCCCGGTATTTTGGAGGGGGCTGGCTGACCATGTGAAGGATGCTTTGGCCACTAGGGAGATTCCCGCCACACTAGAGGAGCTCATAGCTATATCAACTCGCATCGACCTTCGTTTTCACGAGCGGGTGTTGGAGCGAGCCCAGTGTAGGCAGAGGTTTCGGCTGGCTCCCACCTTCGCCAGAACTTTGGAATCTCCGGTCAAGGCGTCCGAGTTACATGAGGCCATGGAGGTGTCACGAGCAGGATCCAAGTCCCGGTCCGCTCGTGCACTTAAGGTTTGTCATGTTTGCCGGCAGTCAGGACACCTTGCCTCTAGGTGTCCTCAGCGGTCGGGGAAACGTCAGCGTCTAGTGGCAGTTGGAGGAGGTACATTAGACATGGCAACGTTTACCTCTAAGTTGTCCTTCAAGGGGACAATTACCATAGGGTCATCCACTCTTAAGGCAGAGCTTTGCGTGGACTCTGGGGCGGAGGGTAATTTTATGTCATCCGCTTTCGCCCAGCGACACGCAATACCCCTGGTGATGCTCGCCAAACCAGTTACCGTTCGAGTGGTAAATGGGTCGACACTACCCTCAGAGATTACACACCAAACCATTCCTTTCACTCTTTCTATGTCTCCATCTCATCAGAAGATTATCTCTCTATTAGTCATTCCTGAGGGAATTGATGAAGTCCTGTTGGGGACACCATGGCTGCGCTACCATTCACCTCATATAGAGTGGTCTTCAGGGAGAATTTTGGGATGGAGTAAATCCTGTGAGGGTAGATGTCATAGGGAGTGCGTTCAGGTTGCTACAACCGAGGTATCCGCAGATCTTTCCTCTCTTCCCAAGCACTATTGGTCCTATGCGGATGTGTTCTCTAAAAAGGCAGCGGAGACCCTTCCGCCCCACATCCCCTATGACTGTCCTATTGACCTCTTGCCTGGTGCAGATCCTCCCCGGGGGTCGAGTCTATCCGTTATCTCTCCCAGAGACGGAGGCAATGTCTCAGTACATCCAAGAGAATCTCGCAAGAGGATTCATTAGGAAGTCAGTGTCACCTGCTGGGGCTTGTTTCTTCTTCGTGCAGAAGAAGAGTGGTGAACTACGTCATGCATAGACTACAGGGGTCTTAACGCCATCACCGTTAAGAACAAGTACCCACTACCCCTGATATCTGAGCTCTTTGATAGGCTACGGGGAGCAAGGGTATTTACCAAATTAGATCTGCGGGGTGCTTACAATCTGATTCGCATCCGTGAGGGGGACGAATGGAAGACGGCTTTTAACACCAGGGATGGGCACTATGAATATCTGGTGATGCCCTTCGGGTTCTGTAATGCCCCAGCTGTTTTCCAAGACTTTGTGAACGACATCTTCCGGGATATGCTCACCACCTCGGTCGTAGTCTATCTGGATGATATTCTCATCTACTCTTCAGATATGGACTCCCATCGGAGAGATGTTTGCAAAATCTTCAACCTCTTACGGGCAAACTCCCTCTACGCCAAGTTGGAGAAGTGTGTCTTTGAGCAGGAGTCCTTGCCTTTCCTTGGTTATAACATCTCTGCCTAGGGTTTGGCTATGGATCCTGCCAAGCTACAGGCTGTGATGGACTGGCAGGAACCCCATTCTCTTAAAGCGGTGCAGCGCTTTATGGGGTTCATTAATTACTATCGCCAGTTCATTCCACACTTCTCAACTTTGGTAGCTCCCTTGGTTGCCCTCACCAAGAAGGGAGCAAATCCCAAGTTGTGGTCAGAGGAGGTCTCCAAGGTCTTTCTCTCAATTAAGTCACACTTCAGTAGCGCTCCCATCCTACATCGCCCCGATGTAGATAAGCCATTTATCATGGAGGTGGATGCCTCATCTGTTGGTGCTGGAACAGTCCTTTTCCAAAAGGATGGTCAAGGTCGGAAGCATCCCTGCTTCTTCTTCTCCAAGACCTTCACACCGGCGGAGAGGAATTATTCCATCGGGGACAGGGAGTTGCTAGCCATGTAGTTGGCTTTCGCAGAGTGGAGACACCTCTTGGAGGGAGCTTGCTTTCCCTTCCAAGTGTTCACTGACCACACGAACTTGGTGTACCTACAGATGGCCCAGCGGCTAAATTCTTGCCAGGCTAGATGGTCCCTGTTCTTCTCCCGGTTTCATTTTTCTCTCCATTTTCTCTCCGAGGAGAAGAACACTCGTTCTGACGGTCTCTCCCGCTCCGTAGTGTCATCTGAGGAGGAGGAGCCTCGGCTTATTGTCCCTTCTGAGAGCCTGAGAACTGTGACTCCGGTTTCGCTAGAGTCCGTGCCCCCAGGCAACACTTTTGTACCAGCAAATTTGCAACCGGAGGTTCTCTCTTGGGCTCACTCGTCCAGGGTGGGTGGACATTTTGGGACCAAGAGGACATCTGAGCTTTTGGCGAGGACATAATGGTGGCCGCATATGGCTCGTGATGTCGGGGTCTATATTAGGGCGTGTGTCTCCTGCGCCAAGAATCGGTCTCCTCGGCAATGGCCTGCTGGGCTACTTTACCCCCTTCCGGTGGCAGACAGGCCCTGGGAGATGGTCGGGATGGACTTCATGGTGGGCTTACCCAAGTCTCGTAACTGCACCATTATCTGGGTAGTCACCGATCATTTCTCTAAGATGGTGCACTTGGTGCCGCTTCCGCGATTACCTTCTGCACGGGCCTTGGCGGTGTTGTTCGTAAAACATATTTTCTGTTTACATGGAATGCCTGATAAAATTGTCAGCGACCGGGGTCCCCAGTTCACATCTCAGTTTTGGAGAGAGCTCTGTCGTTTACTCAGCATAGAGCTAAATCTCTCCTCTGCATATCATCCCGAGACGAATGGGTTGGTAGAGAGGGCCAACCAGACTCTGGTGACATACCTGCAACATTTTGTCCCTGCTAGGCAGGATGACTGGGCATCTTTGCTACCTTGGGCGGAATTTGTCTTGAACAACGCCGTAGCTGATTCCACTGGGCAGACTCCTTTTCTCCTTAATTACAGCCAGCATCTGCGTGTCCCTGTGCCCATGCTTGGGTCATCCACCGATTCTAGGGTGGCAGACTGGGCGGTGGAGGCACGTGACATTTTGGACCGCACACAGGATGCCATCCGGGCCTCCAAGGAGAGAATGAGGGTTTCTGCTGATGCACACCGGCGCCCCGCTCGGACATTTGCTCCTGGCGACTTAGTGTGGCTCTCCGCCCGTAACATCAGGCTGCGAGTTGAGTCCACTAAGTTTGCGCCTCGCTACATTGGTCCTTTCAAGGTTCTGGAACAGGTCAACCCTGTGGTCTACCGTTTGGCTATTCCTCCGCGCCTTGGTATCACTGACACTTTTCACGTTTCTCTCTTAAAGCCCATTCATTTGTCCCGGTTTTCCGAGTCATCTGCCGGGACATCGGGTTCATCCACAGATGAGTTTGAGGTGAATGTTATCGTGGGGTGCAAGGTGGTACGTGGCAAAAAAATATTATCTGGTGGACTGGAAGGATCACGGTCCAGAGGGCAGAGCCTGGGAACCTGTGGAGCACATTCGGGCTCCGCAGCTCATTGCTGCCTTTGAGCGTAGTGAGGTCCAGGGAGGGGGGGGCCCTAGGGGAGGGTGATGTTAGGGGTCAAGTTCCCGCCTCTGCACAGGGGGAATATCGGCCCATCTCCACTGCGGTTTCCCATTCTTATTCTGCCGCAGTGGAGCCTGCTCAGCAGAGACGTCGGTCCCAGCGTCTTGCTCAGTCTCACTCTGTGCAAAGGGTTGGTGCTGCTTTTCCAGATTCTGCCATTGAAGCCAGTGCTGGGCAGCGGCGAGCAGATGCTTTTGGGACTAAGTCCTGCTTTTCCCCTTCTGAGCATGCCCAAGGCAAGATCTCTCGTTGGAGGTCGAGGGTCACATGCTCAGATACTGCAGCAATTCCCATTGGTCCTTCAGGAAGGTCCTGAAGGTGCTCAACTTCTGTGGCAGCTTCCAATTGGTCCTTCTGGGAAGGTCCTGTACATGCTGCAGCTATAAAAGGTTCGCATGACCGCACGGCCATGCGCTAATGTCAATTTATGTATGAGGTCAGCGCCAGTGTGGTCATGTTTGTATGCAGTCAGGGACCCGGCTGAAATAAGCCCCTAGAATGCTGGCACCTCCGTCGAGGAGTTTCATGTGAGTGGATTCAGGGCTGGCGTATAGCCATTAGAATTCCGGCTCCCCCGGAGAGGAGCTGCATGTTTGCATTTGACTGCATGACCACTAACTGCTCTACTAAGTAGCTGTGTTCCTCTGTGAACTAAACAGGGCACAGCGTTCTCTTTGCTTACAGACTCTGTGAAGTAACAGAGTTTGTTTATAGTACTATATTGTACCGCCATATCTAGCTGCAGGTTCTTTCCTGCACGGTGGATCCCGGGTTGCGAACGCACCTACTACTACTAATAAATATATATATTCGGTGCATTCCGCCAACCCTAACAGACGTGATTTATAGAAGTAGGTGAATTGGAAGTGTTTCTCTCTGGAGTTATGACACGAGTCATAGTAGATAAATAGATAAAATGGCAGATTTATTATCGACGTCTTTCAGATACCACTGTCCTTCCTCAGGACATTTATACAAAAATAGTGATTTATGCTCACTTTGTAGCCTAACACAGAGGTTGAGAGTTGGATTGAATGAGAGGAGATAAATTAACCCCTGCAGGTGCACGCCATGTCATGTGTTGAGAAGTGTGTACGTGACAGTGGTCATGCTCGGTCTTCACTCTATTCATTGTTTATAAGACTGCTGAAAATAGCCGAGCATTGTACTTGGCTGTCCCATAGAAAATTAATCTCCTTTCAATTCAGAACAGGATAGCAGAGCCCCAATATTGGGGTTCCAAAGCTACAGGCTCAGTAGTCAGACCACCGGCAATCAGCAATTTATACCTATTAGGAGGGGCATAGGGGCATGCCACTAGGAGTGTTATTAGGGGATACGTGTCTCTATATTACTTTAGCAAAACAAAAGTCCAAACGTAACGTTCTAGACGCCTCTGACCAATATCAATACACAAAACAGCAAAGCCAGCCACTAAATTTTAAAACTTAACATTTAATATGTATACTTCTTAAACAATATCTTATGTTTAAAATTATAATTAGGTGCTCATGCGTACCAGTGCACTAGACAAAAAATAGTTTGATCTCACCAAACGCCGTTTCTCTCCTTCTTATAGATTTCTGTGCTTTTTCAGAGCACGGCGTAGGGGAGAGACAAGTAAACCTTTTCCCCTCAAGGGGGAGACGAAGGGGAGGGGGTGGGGGTTGAAACCTATCCCTGGGAAGAAAAAAGGAAGTATAAGACGATACATCATCCAGGGTGGCTATATTTTCCAATGGGCTTCATTTAAACAGGCTCAAACTTGGGAACTGCCCTTGTCAGGGCGGGAGACTTATACACGGGGCACGACAGGGGAGATAGGTTTCAACCCCCACCCCCTCCCCTTCGTCTCCCCCTTGAGGGGAAAAGGTTTACTTGTCTCTCCCCTACGCCGTGCTCTGAAAAAGCACAGAAATCTATAAGAAGGAGAGAAACGGCGTTTGGTGAGATCAAACTATTTTTTGTCTAGTGCACTGGTACGCATGAGCACCTAATTATAATTTTAAACATAAGATATTGTTTTAGAAGTATACATATTAAATGTTAAGTTTTAAAATTTAGTGGCTGGCTTTGCTGTTTTGTGGATACGTGTCTCTAGGAGTGTTATTAGGAGGGACGTGCCACTAGAAGTGTTATTAGGAGGGACATGCCACTAGGAGTGTTATTAGGAGGGACATGCCACTAGGAGTGTTATTAGGAGGGACATTGTCATGATCCCAATGGCAGGGGATCACAAAAGGACAAGCACACAAAAAACAGAACAAGCTCTAGGGTGATGGAAACTGAGCTGACCGCGATCCTGAACCTAATTCACAACACTAGCAGTAGCCGGGGAACGTGCCTACGATGATTCTAGACGTCTCGCGCCAGCCGAAGGACTAGCTTCCCCTATTAGAAGAAACAAAGACCTCTCTTGCCTCCAGAGAAACACCCCACAGAAATAGCAGCCCCCCACATGTAATAACGGTGAAATGAGAGGAAAGCACATACGTAGTAATGAAAACAGATTCAGCAAAATGAGGCCCGCTAAAACTAGATAGCAGAGGATACAAAAGTGAACTGCGCGGTCAGCGAAAAACCCTGCAAAAAAACATCCTGAAATTACCTGAACTCATGTGCCAACTCATGGAACATGAGGAGTAATATCAGCCCACTAGAGCAACCAGCAACAAGGAATCACATAACTGCAAGCTGGACTAAAACAAAAATAAAGCAAAACGTGGAACAGGAAAATCAAAAACTTAGTTTGTCCTGAAGATTACTGAAGCGGAAAGCAGAGGTAACAAGACACACTGATTACATTGATCGCCGGCGAGGAAATGACAAGAAAGCCAGGTTAAATAGGAAACTCCCATATCCTGATGGAACAGGTGGACACCAGAGACCGCAGAGAACACAAGTCACCCAGTACCATCTGTAACCACCAGAGGGAGCCCAAAAACAGAATCCACAACAGGACATGCCACTTGGAGTGTTATTAGGAGGGACATGCCACTAGGAGTGTTTTTAGGAGGGACATGCCACTAGGATTGTTATTAGGAGGGACATGCCACTAGAAGTGTTATTAGGAGGGACATGCCACTAGGAGTGTTTTTAGGAGGGACATGCCACTAGGAGTGTTATTAGGAGGGACATGCCACTTGGAGTGTTATTAGGAGGGACATGCCACTAGGAGTGTTTTTAGGAGGGACATGCCACTAGGAGTGTTATTAGGAGGGACATGCCACTAGGAGTGTTATTAGGAGGGACATGCCACTAGGAGTGTTATTAGGAGGAACATGCCAGTAGTAGTGGTATTAGGAGGGACATGCCACTAGGAGTGTTTTGGAGGGTTGTACCATTAGTAGTGGTATTAGGAAGCTCAAATACAGACATTGCATTAGCAGACACATAATTACTGCCCTCATATTTCTGTTTGCCTTCATATTGGTCATGGATCATAAAAATGAGAACTCTCATATACAACTACCTGAGTGTTGTATAAAATAAAGACATAAGGAGACTGATCATTTATTTTAAACATATTTTATTAAATACAATCTTTACCTCTACCTAAAGCCAATGATCCAGAAGAAGGCAAAAAACCTGAACACGTTCAGCCAATGTGTGTTACAGGGAAAAAATTCCTTCATGACCCCGAGAAAAGGCGATCAGTTCGAGAACCCTGGACCAAGGCCATACTACAACTAACTAACCGATATATATACAACAATGATATTCAATATGGTGACTCGTTTCTGGATAGCAGATCTTCTTTGTCCTGGTAAGTCGCCTCACCTTTCCTCATCAGACCAGACCCTGAAGCTCATAGCTTGGCTATGTTCATCTTCCCTGTAAAAAAAATAGAACAATACCCCCCCCACAGAACAATACCCCCCCACAGAACACTACCCCCCCCCACAGAACACTACCCCTTAATATACAGACATAGGATTGTTGCATCATATCAGGACCCTTATATAGTTGGCCAACAAATAAAGTTGCACTCTATAGTGCTAAAGCATGTAAATATATATATATGTATGTTCTACTCCTTACACACTTTGGTTATATAGCAGACACCTAAACAATATGATGTCATGATGCACTGATTCCAGGATTAGATCCATACAATCAGCATATAATGACATCACAAGACAACAAATATAATGTACAGACATATTAAATGATTAAAATTAAACAATCGTGTGGCTTTCTTTAGATTCTTCAGTCTTCCTTCCAGGATCCAGATTCTCTCCCTGATAAGAAAAAAAATAATATGAGGGGAATTATCAGTATAAAACCTGTAGAAAGCGTAATAAATATATTGTACTTTATGGCAGATAAACAAGCCCCCTTTTCTCTCCATTTTTAAGTTTTGACGTAAACACTTAAAATGGTGTAATAAATTTGTTTTAAAAAAAAAGTTGCAAATGCAGTTATATATAAGTAAAATAAATAAAATAAAATAAAATAGGAAAATAAAATGGTTAAATAAATAAATAAATAAAAAGAAAGAAAGTAAAGTAAACAAATAAATATATTTTCCCCCAATGTATGTACACCAACCTCTGTCCCATGTGGGGGAATAATGGTACATTTTTTGCCCCAATAATCTTAAATTAAAGTGACAGAACCACCACCAACAATCTGTGCCAGCCACAGATACAACTTCAAGTGTCACTAACCATAGTAGCGACAGTGGTGTCTCCATCCGAGGGGCCATCTTTGTGCTGACCTCTCTGATGTCCCCATGTTTGCTGCATAGAACTCTGTGTCCAACATGCCGCTGTGTGACCTCACATAGAACCTTCCTCACCCAAGTCTAGAGATTCTACCAGCAAGGACTGAAGAAATCTAGAACCTTACAGCCACAATCTGTAGACTTGGAGGGTCCATGTTGGCGCTAAGTTCACTAACTTAAATCCTGAAAGGTTTCTTATTTACCTGTATCCACAATCCAGAGGATTGAAATGAGAGTTTGTGTCCTTGATCCTGGATCCTCTGCTCTCCTCGTCTTCATCTCTTGAAATGACAGTCTGTGTCCTCGATCCTGAATCCTCCGCTCTCGTCGTCTTCATCTTCTGGATTCTAAGATTCTGCCCCCAGAACACCCGTTTGTATAGACCCACAGTCATTGTGACATCATGCTGTGAGGTAACAATGACCTCCTGTATTTGTTGATGTCACCTGTATTTGATGATGTCACATATGACTAGGAGTGAAATCTCCACAGGTATTAATTAATATTAACAACAAATAGTAATAATATGGCACATCACATTGGTTACCATCAAGGCAGGAGTAGCCGGGCGATTAAGGAAAAGTTCCCAGAAGTAAAAAGCATTTACTGCGTCTTTAAAATATAAAGGACTTGATAATAATTTACCTCAAACGTAATTAAATTCTCGGCCCTATGACAACACTTCCCCCTTTTTACAGCATTACACTGTTACCATAGGAAGACCTCATTTACAAAACTAGTAACAAAACTTTAGCAATTGCCCATGGCAACCAGTCTGATTCCACCTTTAGTGTACCTATTATAATTATTTATTTATATAGCGCCATTGCTTCCATGGTGATGTACATGAGGAGGGGTTATTATTACTATTATTTATTGTTATAGCGCCATTTATTACATGGCGCTTTACAAGTGAGGAGGGGTATACATAATAAAAATAAGTACAATAATCTTAAACAATACAAGTCATAACTGGTACAGGAAGAGAGAGGACCCTGCCCACGAGGGCTCACAATCTACAAGGGATGGGTGAGGATACAGTAGGTGAGGATAGAGCTGGTCATGCAGCAGTTTGGTCGATCGGTGGTTACTGCAGGTTGTAGGCTTGTCGGAAGAGGTGGGTCTTCAGGCTCTTTTTGAAGGTTTTGAATGGTACTTCGGCTGGTTCTGTCCATGGACTTTCTCTGGTGGCTGTGGGTGTTTCTGAGTTTCCTTCCTCAGGTGACGAGGTTAATTCGTTAGCTGGCTGCTCTATTTAACTCCACTTAGGTCTTTGCTCCAGGCCACCTGTCAATGTTCCAGTATTGGTCTAGTTCACTCCTGGATCGTTCTTGTGACCTGTCTTCCCAGCAGAAGCTAAGTGACTGCTTGTTTTTCTCTGGTTTGCTATTTTTCTGTCCAGCTTGCTATTTCTATTGTTCTTGCTTGCTGGAAGCTCTGGGACGCAGAGGGAGCGCCTCCGCACCGTGAGTCGGTGCGGAGGGTCTTTTGCGCCCTCTGCGTGGTCTTTTTGTAGGTTTTTGTGCTGACCGCAAAGTAACCTTTCCTATCCCCGGTCTGTTCAGTAAGTCGGGCCTCACTTTGCTAAATCTATTTCATCTCTGTGTTTGTATTTTCATCTTTACTCACAGTCATTATATGTGGGGGGCTGCCTTTTCCTTTGGGGAATTTCTCTGAGGCAAGGTAGGCTTTATTTTTCTATCTTCAGGGCTAGCTAGTTTCTTAGGCTGTGCCGAGTTGCATAGGGAGCGTTAGGCGCAATCCACGGCTATTTCTAGTGTGGTTGATAGGATTAGGGATTGCGGTCAGCAAAGTTCCCACGTCCCAGAGCTCGTCCTATATTATCAGTAACTATCAGGTCATTCCGTGTGCTCTTATCCACCAGGTCCATTATTGTCCTGACCACCAGGTCATAACAGTTGAGCTTGATATATCCATATGACTAGTGTGGGGATTATTTATGTAGCCCGTCCTTACAGAGTCCATGCACACTGTGTATAGGTGTTTGTAATAATATAGTTTCTGTTGGGAAGGATTTGCTATAGTAAGTACGGCTTGAGCTGGTTGGTTGCCTTGGCAACCGCTGCTGACTTGCTCCTGTGTGCGGCGAGAGGTGGGCGTGGGACGCTCTCTGTCGCTGGTTGGCTCCCGGCACGATCACGTGAGGGGGGCGTTTCCGGGCAGTAGGGCGCATGCGCTCCCTGGCCGCTGCATCACGGAGCTCCGGATAGGGATAGCTGACTCCCCGGTGATGACGCAAGACACCTCTTCGGATTGGTGGGGAGGGATTCGTCTATTAGATGGGAGGTAGTGAGTGGCGGTAAGAATATTCATGGCGCCAGAGGAAGCTGGACGCTTATTGGCTCTGCCGGATATATAGAGAGCCATGTGGACTCAAGATGATTGGATGATGCTGCCATGACGACCCTGAAGCCGGAACTCGACTGTTTATGTTTATATGATCACCTTATATTTACCTGTATAGGAGGGTAGTATTTATTTGCTCTATATAACGCTAACATGGGCGGTTGGGGACTTTTAATATGTTGATGTCTGATGTCTGTTTTGATACTATATTGTATTGATTGTTTGGTGGTGGGCGGCTTGATGGGGATTGGTGCCCTTCGTGGCATACACCCTATTTAAAGCCGGACCTAGGCACTGCACTGTATGCTTGACAAAGACCCACATGGGTTGAAACGTTGCTACTATATGACTTAATAAATTCATTCGTTTTGATTATACACCTGGATGGAGCGCTGTCACTTCATTGCCTGCATCCAAATGACTGTCTCCACACAAAGGATATAACATCTTCCCACTCTTATTGCAAGTACTCAGAATCACAGGGGGGTCTCCTAAAAGAATACTGGGAGGTGTTAAACTTAGCTCCTGGATCCTGAGCTTCAAAGGGGTTAGCGAATGGTTTGTAACAGGAGAGAATATTTCCTCTTGACTGTATAGAGAGAAAGGGGAAGACACAAGATATTTGAAATGCCACAACTTAGCCCATCATCCATTCACAAACAGCAATTTTTAAATTGGCCCATCCGGGTCATCCTGGAAATATGATCCTATGGTCAGGACTATAAATGGCTGGGTGGCACAAAAAGAAGTTGTTCACATGTGGGTGCTGTGTTTGCTGATGTGACCCATAACTAATTTCTCCTTCCCTCAAGGAAACAGAAGATAACACTTTGTAGAACGTGTGTTAGGGGTCGAGTTCCCGCCTCTGCACAGGGGGAATCTCGGGCCATCTCCGCTGCGGTCTCCCATTCTTATTCTGCCGCAGTGGAGCCTGCGTCGGTCCCAGCGTCTTGCTCAGTCTCACTCTGTGCAAAGGGTTGGTGCTGCTTGTCCAGCTTCTGCCATTGAAGCCAGTGCTGGGCAGCGGCGAGCAGATGCTTTTGGGACAGAAGTCCTGCTTTTCCCCTTCTGAGCATGCCCAGGGCAAGATCTATCGTTGGGGATCGAGGGTCACATGCTCAGATACTGCATCAATTCCCATTGGTCCTTCAGGAAGGTCCTGAAGGTGCTCAACTTCTGTGACAGCTTCCCATTGGTCCTTCTGGGAAGGTCCTGTACATGCTGCAGCTATAAAAAGGTTTGCATGACCGCACGGCCATGCGCTAGTGTCAATTTATGCAAGAGCTCAGCACCAGTGTGGTCGTGTTTGTATGCAGTCAGGGACCCGGCTGAAATAAGCCCCTAGAATGCTGGCACCTCCGGCGAGGAGTTTCATGTGAGTGGATTCAAGGCTGGCGTATAGCCATTAGAATTCCGGCTCCACCGGACAGGAGTTGCGTGTTTGCATTTGACTGCATGACCACTAACTGCTCTACTAAGTAGCTGTGTTCCTCTGTGAACTAAACAGGACACAGCGTTCTCTTTGATAACAGACTCTGTGAAGTAAAAGAGTTTGTTTATAGTACTATATTGTACCGCCATATCTAGCAGCAGGTTCTTTCCTGCACGATGGATCCCGGGTTGTGAACGCACCTACTACTACTAATAAATATATATATTCGGTGCGTTCCGCCAACCCTAACAGTACACTAGCGCCAGGATCTGGCTAAGTTATGGCGGATGAACAGCGATTGCAGGGGTACATCCAGTTGCTGGAGGGCAGGTTGGTGGCCTAACCTCGGCGGTGGACGTTACCGCAGTAGCTGTTCAGGCAGCTAGCTTTTCTGCAACAGCTTTACCCACTGCCACCTCTGTTCCGACCTTATCTCACCTCCCACTGCCTGAAAAATATGCTGGTGACCGTAAATCCTGTAGGGGTTTCGTGAGCCAGTGTGGTATACATCTCGAGCTCCTGGCTTCACGTTTTCCCACAGTGCGGGCTAAGGTGGGATTCATAATCTCTCTACTGCGGACAGAGCTTTGGAGTGGGCTACGCCGCTGTGGGAGCGCAATGATAATGTGGTGCAGAGTGTTCCTCGGTTTCTGGGCACTCTGAAACAGGTCTTTTTGGGACCCCAAGTCACCCATGATACGGCGCTCCAACTACTGGCATTGACTCAGGGTTCGTCCATGGTCAGCCATTTTGCCGTCCACTTCCGGACATTAGCGTCTGAGCTGGAGTGGTCGGATAAAACCCTCATCCCGGTATTTTGGAGGGGGCTGGCTGACCATGTGAAGGATGCTTTGGCCACTAGGGAGATTCCCGCCACACTAGAGGAGCTCATGGCTATATCAACTCGCATCGACCTTCGTTTTCACGAGCGGGTGTTGGAGCGAGCCCAGTGTAGGCAGAGGTTTCGGCTGGCTCCCACCTTCGCCAGAACTTTGGAATCTCCGGTCAAGGCGTCCGAGTCACATGAGGCCATGGAGGTGTCACGAGCGGGATCCAAGTCCCGGTCCACTCGTGCACTTAAGGTTTGTCATGTTTGCCGGCAGTCAGGACACCTTGCCTCTAGGTGTCCTCAGCGGTCGGGGAAACGTCAGCGTCTAGTGGCAGTTGGAGGAGGTACATTAGACATGGCGACGTTTACCTCTAAGTTGTCCTTCAAGGGGACAATTACCATAGGGTCATCCACTCTTAAGGCAGAGCTTTGCGTGGACTCTGGGGCGGAGGGTAATTTTATGTCATCCGCTTTCGCCCAGCGACACACAATACCCCTGGTGATGCTCGCCAAACCAGTTACCGTTCGAGTGGTAAATGGGTCGACACTACCCTCAGAGATTACACACCAAACCATTCCTTTCACTCTTTCTATGTCTCCATCTCATCAGAAGATTATCTCTCTATTGGTCATTCCTGAGGGAATTGATGAAGTCCTGTTGGGGACACCATGGCTGCGCTACCATTCACCTCATATAGAGTGGTCCTCAGGGAGAATTTTGGGATGGAGTAAATCCTGTGAGGGTAGATGTCATAGGGAGTGCGTTCAGGTTGCTACAACCGAGGTATCCGCAGATCTTTCCTCTCTTCCCAAGCACTATTGGTCCTATGCGGATGTGTTCTCCAAAAAGGCAGCGGAGACCCTTCCGCCCCACATCCCCTATGACTGTCCTATTGACCTCTTGCCTGGTGCAGATCCTCCCCGGGGGTCGAGTCTATCCGTTATCTCTCCCAGAGACGGAGGCAATGTCTCAGTACATCCAAGAGAATCTCGCAAGAGGATTATAATAATAATTAATAATAATAATAATTTTATTTATATAGCGCCAACATATTCCGCAGCGCTTTACAAATTATAGAGGGGACTTGTACAGACAATAGACATTACAGCATAACAGAAATACAGTTCAAAACAGATACCAGGAGGAGTGAGGGCCCTGCTCGCAAGCTTACAAACTATGGGGAAAAGGGGAGACACGAGAGGTGGATGGTAACAATTGCTTTAGTTATTCGGACCAGCTATAGTGTAAGGCTCAGGTGTTCATGTAAAGCTGCATGAACCAGTTACCTGCCTAAGTATGTAGCAGTACAGACACAGAGGGCTAATACTGCATAAAGTGTATGAGAACATGATGCGAGGAACCTTTTTTTTTTTTTTTTTTTTTTATTATAAATAGGCCACACAGGGATCGTTAGGTTAATGCATTGAGGCGGTAGGCCAGTCTGAACAAATGAGTTTTTAGGGCACGCTTAAAACTGTGGGGATTGGGGATTAATCGTATTAACCTAGGTAGTGCATTCCAAAGAATCGGCGCAGCACGTGTAAAGTCTTGGAGACGGGAGTGGGAGGTTCTGATTATTGAGGATGCTAACCTGAGGTCATTAGCGGAGCGGAGGGCACGGGTAGGGTGGTAGACTGATACCAGGGAGGAGATGTAGGGTGGTGCTGAGCCATGGAGTGCTTTGTGGATGAGGGTAGTAGTTTTGTACTGGATTCTGGAGTGGATGGGTAGCCAGTGTAATGACTGGCACAGGGTAGAGGCATCGGTGTAACGGTTGGTGAGGAATATGATCCTGGCTGCAGCATTCAGGACAGATTGGAGCGGGGAGAGTTTTGCAAGAGGGAGACCGATTAGTAGAGAGTTACAATAGTCCAGACGAGAATGAATAAGTGAAACAGTCAGAGTTTTTGCAGAGTCGAAATTAAGAAAAGGGCGAATTCTAGAAATGTTTTTGAGATGCAGGTAAGAAGAGCGAGCCAGTGATCGGATGTAGGGGGTGAATGAAAGGTCAGAATCAAGGATGACCCCAAGGCAGCGGGCATGTTGCTTTGGAGTAATGGTGGAACCGCACACGGAGATGGCAATGTCAGGCAAAGGTAGGTTAGTAGAGGGAGAGAACACGAGGAGTTCAGTTTTTGACAGGTTTAGTTTCAGATAGAGGGAGGACATGATGTTAGAGACAGCGGTAAGACAATCACTGGTGTTTTCTAAAAAGGTCGGTGTGATATCGGGAGCAGAAGTGTATAATTGGGTGTCGTCAGCATAGAGATGGTACTGGAAACCAAATCTACTGATTGTTTGTCCAATAGGGGCAGTATACAACGAGAAGAGTAGGGGGCCTAGGACTGATCCTTGAGGAACCCCAACAGTAAGGGGAAGGTGAGAGGAGGAGGAACCAGCAAAACATACAGTGAAGGATCGGTCAGAGAGATAGGAGGAGAACCAGGAGAGAACGGTGTCCTTGAGGCCGATGGAGCGGAGCATAGTGAGGAGGAGGATTCATTAGGAAGTCAGTGTCACCTGCTGGGGCTTGGTTCTTCTTCGTGCAGAAGAAGAGTGGTGAACTACGTCATGCATAGACTACAGGGGTCTTAACGCCATCACCGTTAAGAACAAGTACCCACTACCCCTGATATCTGAGCTCTTTGATAGGCTACGTGGAGCAAGGGTATTTACCAAATTAGATCTGCGGGGTGCTTACAATCTGATTCGCATCCGTGAGGGGGACGAATGGAAGACGGCTTTTAACACCAGGGATGGGCACTATGAATATCTGGTGATGCCCTTCGGGTTCTGTAATGCCCCAGCTGTTTTCCAAGACTTTGTGAACGACATCTTCCGGGATATGCTCACCACCTCGGTCGTAGTCTATCTGGATGATATTCTCATCTACTCTTCAGATATGGACTCCCATCGGAGAGATGTTTGCAAAGTCTTCAACCTCTTACGGGCAAACTCCCTCTACGCCAAGTTGGAGAAGTGTGTCTTTGAGCAGGAGTCCTTGCCTTTCCTTGGTTATAACATCTCTGCCTAGGGTTTGGCTATGGATCCTGCCAAGCTACAGGCTGTGATGGACTGGCAGGAACCCCATTCTCTTAAAGCGGTGCAGCGCTTTATGGGGTTCATTAATTACTATCGTCAGTTCATTCCACACTTCTCAACTTTGGTAGCTCCCTTGGTTGCCCTCACCAAGAAGGGAGCAAATCCCAAGTTGTGGTCAGAGGAGGTCTCCAAGGTCTTTCTCTCAATTAAGTCACACTTCACTAGCGCTCCCATCCTACATCGCCCCGATGTAGATAAACCATTTATCATGGAGGTGGATGCCTCATCTGTTGGTGCTGGAACAGTCCTTTTCCAAAAGGATGGTCAAGGTCGGAAGCATCCCTGCTTCTTCTTCTCCAAGACCTTCACACCGGCGGAGAGGAATTATTCCATTGGGGACAGGGAGTTGCTAGCCATGTAGTTGGCTTTCGCAGAGTGGAGACACCTCTTGGAGGGAGCTTGCTTTCCCTTCCAAGTGTTCACTGACCACACGAACTTGCTGTACCTACAGATGGCCCAGCGGCTAAATTCTTGCCAGGCTAGATGGTCCCTGTTCTTCTCCCGGTTTCATTTTTCTCTCCATTTTCTCTCCGAGGAGAAGAACACTCGTTCTGACGGTCTCTCCCGCTCCGTAGTGTCATCTGAGGAGGAGGAGCCTCGGCTTATTGTCCCTTCTGAGAGCCTGAGAACTGTGACTCCGGTTTCGCTAGAGTCCGTGCCCCGAGGCAACACTTTTGTACCAGCAAATTTGCAACCGGAGGTTCTCTCTTGGGCTCACTCGTCCAGGGTGGGTGGACATTTTGGGACCAAGAGGACATCTGAGCTTTTGGCGAGGACATAATGGTGGCCGCATATGGCTCGTGATGTCGGGGTCTATATTAGGGCGTGTGTCTCCTGCGCCAAGAATCGGTCTCCTCGGCAATGGCCTGCTGGGCTACTTTACCCCCTTCCGGTGGCAGACAGGCCCTGGGAGATGGTCGGGATGGACTTCATGGTGGGCTTACCCAAGTCTCTTAACTGCACCATTATCTGGGTAGTCACCGATCATTTCTCTAAGATGGTGCACTTGGTGCCGCTTCCGCGATTACCTTCTGCACGGGCCTTGGCGGTGTTGTTCGTAAAACATATTTTCTGTTTACATGGAATGCCTGATAAAATTGTCAGCGACCGGGGTCCCCAGTTCACATCTCAGTTTTGGAGAGAGCTCTGTTGTTTACTCAGAATAGAGCTAAATCTCTCCTCTGCATATCATCCCGAGACGAATGGGTTGGTAGAGAGGGCCAACCAGACTCTGGTGACATACCTGCGACATTTTGTCCCTGCTAGGCAGGATGACTGGGCATCTTTGCTACCTTGGGCGGAATTTGTCTTGAACAACGCCGTAGCTGATTCCACTGGGCAGACTCCTTTTCTCCTTAATTACAGCCAGCATCTGCGTGTCCCTGTGCCCATGCTTGGGTCATCCACCGATTCTAGGGTGGCAGACTGGGCGGTGGAGGCACGTGACATTTTGGACCGCACACAGGATGCCATCCGGGCCTCCAAGGAGAGAATGAGGGTTTCTGCTGATGCACACCGGCGCCCCGCTCGGACATTTGCTCCTGGCGACTTAGTGTGGCTCTCCGCCCGTAACATCAGGCTGCGAGTTGAGTCCACTAAGTTTGCGCCTCGCTACATTGGTCCTTTCAAGGTTCTGGAACAGGTCAACCCTGTGGTCTACCGTTTGGCTATTCCTCCGCGCCTTGGTATCACTGACACTTTTCACTTTCTCTCTTAAAGCCCATTCATTTGTCCCGGTTTTCCGAGTCATCTGCCGGGACATCGGGTTCATCCACAGATGAGTTTGAGGTCAATGTTATCATGGGGTGCAAGGTGGTACGTGGCAAAAAAATATTATCTGGTGGACTGGAAGGATCACGGTCCAGAGGGCAGAGCCTGGGAACCTGTGGAGCACATTCGGGCTCCGCAGCTCATTGCTGCCTTTGAGCGTAGTGAGGTCCAGGGAGGGGGGGGCCCTAGGGGAGGGTGATGTTAGGGGTCAAGCTCCCGCCTCTGCACAGGGGGAATATCGGCCCATCTCCACTGCGGTTTCCCATTCTTATTCTGCCACAGTGGAGCCTGCTCAGCAGAAACGTCGGTCCCAGCGTCTTGCTCAGTCTCACTCTGTGCAAAGGGTTGGTGCTGCTTTTCCAGCTTCTGCCATTGAAGCCAGTGCTGGGCAGCGGCGAGCAGATGCTTTTGGGACAAAGTCCTGCTTTTCCCCTTCTGAGCATGCCCAAGGCAAGATCTCTCGTTGGAGATCGAGGGTCACATGCTCAGATACTGCAGCAATTCCCATTGGTCCTTCAGGAAGGTCCTGAAGGTGCTCAACTTCTGTGGCAGCTTCCCATTGGTCCTTCTGGGAAGGTCCTGTACATGCTGCAGCTATAAAAGGTTCGCATGACCGCACGGCCATGCGCTAATGTCAATTTATGTATGAGGTCAGCGCCAGTGTGGTCATGTTTGTATGCAGTCAGGGACCCGGCTGAAATAAGCCCCTAGAATGCTGGCACCTCCGGCGAGGAGTTTCATGTGAGTGGATTCAGGGCTGGCGTATAGCCATTAGAATTCCGGCTCCCCCGGAGAGGAGCTGCATGTTTGCATTTGACTGCATGACCACTAACTGCTCTACTAAGTAGCTGTGTTCCTCTGTGAAATAAACAGGGCACAGTGTTCTCTTTGCTTACAGACTCTGTGAAGTAGCAGAGTTTGTTTATAGTACTATATTGTACCGCCATATCTAGCTGCAGGTTCTTTCCTGCATGGTGGATCCCGGGTTGCGAACGTACCTACTACTACTAATAAATATATATATTCGGTGCGTTCCGCCAACCCTAACAGACGTGATTTATAAAAGTAGGTGAATTGGAAGTGTTTCTCTCTGGAGTTATGACACGAGTCATAGTAGATAAATAGATAAAATGGCAGATTTATTATCGACGTCTTTCAGATACCACTGTCCTTCCTCAGGACATTTATACAAAAATAGTGATTTATGCTCACTTTGTAGCCTAACACAGAGGTTGAGAGTTGGATTGAATGAGAGGAGATAAATTAACCCTTGCAGGTGCACCACACTTCATGTGTTGAAAAGTGTGTACGTGACAGTGGTCATGCTCGGTCTTCACTCTATTCATTGTTTATAAGACTGCTGAAAATAGCCGAGCATTGTACTTGACTGTCCCATAGAAAATTAATCTCCTTTCAATTCAGAACAGGATAGCAGAGCCCCAATATTGGGGTTCCAAAGCTCCAGTCTCAGTAGTCAGACCACCGGCAATCAGCAATTTATACCTATTAGGAGGGGCATAGGGGCATGCCACTAGGAGTGTTATTAGGGGATACGTGTCTCTAGGAGTGTTATTAGGAGGGACATGCCACTAGAAGTGTTATTAGGAGGGACATGCCACTAGGAGTGTTATTAGGAGGGACATGCCACTAGGAGTGTTATTAGGAGGGACATGCCACTTGGAGTGTTATTAGGAGGGACATGCCACTAGGAGTGTTTTTAGGAGGGACATGCCACTAGGAGTGTTATTAGGAGGGACATGCCACTAGAAGTGTTATTAGGAGGGACATGCCACTAGGAGTGTTTTTAGGAGGGACATGCCACTAGGAGTGTTATTAGGAGGGACATGCCACTAGGAGTGTTATTAGGAGGGACATGCCACCAGGAGTGTTATTAGGAGGGACATGCCACCAGGAGTGTTATTAGGAGGGACATGCCACTAGGAGTGTTATTAGGAGGGACATGCCACTAGGAGTGTTATTAGGAGGAACATGCCACTAGGAGTGTTATTAGGAGGGACATGCCAGTAGTAGTGGTATTAGGAGGGACGTGCCACTAGAAGTGTTATTAGGAGGGACATGCCACTAGGAGTGTTATTAGGAGGGACGTGCCACTAGGAGTGTTATGGAGGGATGTGCCATTAGTAGTGGTATTAGGAAGCTCAAATACAGACATTGCATTAGCAGACACATAATTACTGCCCTCATATTTCTGTTTGCCTTCATATTGTGGCAGTCATGGATCATAAAAATGAGAACTCTCATATACAACTACCTGAGTGTTGTATAAAATAAAGACATAAGGAGACCGATCATTTATTTTAAACATATTTTATTAAATACAATCTTTACCTCTACCTAAAGCCAATGATCCAGGAGAAGGCAAAAAACCTGAACAGGTTCAGCCAATGTGTGTTACAGGGAAAAAATTCCTTCATGACCCCGAGAAAAGGCGATCAGTTCAAGAACCCTGGACCAAGGCCATACTACAACTAACTAACCGATATATATACAACAATGATATTCAATATGGTGACTCGTTTCTGGATAGCAGATCTTCTTTGTCCTGGTAAGTCGCCTCACCTTTCCTCATCAGACCAGACCCTGAAGCTCATAGCTTGGCTATGTTCATCTTCCCTGTAAAAAAAATAGAACAATACCCCCCCCACAGAACAATACCCCCCCACAGAACACTAATACAGAACACTACCCCTTAATATACAGACATAGGATTGTTGCATCATATCAGGACCCTTATATAGATGGCCAACAAATAAAGTTGCACTCTATAGTGCTAAAGCATGTAAATATATATATACATATATATATATATATATATATATACATACATATATACATACATATGTATGTTCTACTCCTTACACACTTTGGTTATATAGCAGACACCTAAACAATATGATGTCATGATGCACTGATTCCAGGATTAGATCCATACAATCAGCATATAATGACATCACAAGACAACAAATATAATGTACAGACATATTAAATGATTAAAACTAAACAATCGTGTGGCTCTCTTTAGATTCTTCAGTCTTCCTTCCAGGATCCAGATTCTCTCCCTGATAAGAAAAAAAATAATATGAGGGGAATTATCAGTATAAAACCTGTAGAAAGCGTCATAAATATATTGTACTTTATGCCAGATAAACAAGCCCCCTTTTCTCTCCATTTTTAAGTTTTGACGTAAACACTTAAAATGGTGTAATAAATTTGTTTTAAAAAAAAAGTTGCAAATGCAGTTATATATAAGTAAAATAAATAAAATAAAATAAAATAGGAAAATAAAATGGTAAAATAAATAAATAAATAAATAAATAAAAAGAAAGAAAGTAAAGTAAACAAATAAATATATTTTCCCCCAATGTATGTACACCAACCTCTGTCCCATGTGTTTGAATAATGGTACATTTTTTGCCCCAATAATCTTAAATTAAAGTGACAGAACCACCACCAACAATCTGTGCCAGCCACAGATACAACTTCAAGTGTCACTGACCATAGTAGCGACAGTGGTGTCTCCATCCGAGGGGCCATCTTTGTGCTGACCTCTCTGATGTCCCCATGTTTGCTGCATAGAACTCTGTGTCCAACATGCCGCTGTGTGACCTCACATAGAACCTTCCTCACCCAAGTCTAGAGATTCTACCAGCAAGGACTGAAGAAATCTAGAACCTTACAGCCACAATCTGTAGACTTGGAGGGTCCATGTTGGCGCTAAGTTCACTAACTTAAATCCTGAAAGGTTTCTTATTTACCTGTATCCTCAATCCAGAGGATTGAAATGAGAGTTTGTGTCCTTGATCCTGGATCCTCTGCTCTCCTCGTCTTCATCTCTTGAAATGACAGTCTGTGTCCTCGATCCTGAATCCTCCGCTCTCGTCGTCTTCATCTTCTGGATTCTAAGATTCTGTCCCCAGAACACCCGTTTGTATAGACCCACAGTCATTGTGACATCATGCTGTGAGGTAACAATGACCTCCTGTATTTGTTGATGTCACCTGTATTTGATGATGTCACATATGACTAGGAGTGAAATCTCCACAGGTATTAATTAATATTAACAACAAATAGTAATAATATGGCACATCACATTGGTTACCATCAAGGCAGGAGTAGCCGGGCGATTAAGGAAAAGTTCCCAGAAGTAAAAAGCATTTACTGCGTCTTTAAAATATAAAGGACTTGATAATAATTTACCTCAAACGTAATTAAATTCTCGGCCCTATGACAACACTTCCCCCTTTTTACAGCATTACACTGTTACCATAGGAAGACCTCATTTACAAAACTAGTAACAAAACTTTAGCAATTGCCCATGGCAACCAGTCTGATTCCACCTTTAGTGTATCTATTATAATTATTTATTTATATAGCGCCATTGCTTCCATGGTGATGTACATGAGGAGGGGTTATTATTACTATTATTTATTGTTATAGCGCCATTTATTACATGGCGCTTTACAAGTGAGGAGGGGGTATACATAATAAAAATAAGTACAATAATCTTAAACAATACAAGTCATAACTGGTACAGGAGGAGAGAAGACCCTGCCCGCGAGGGCTCACAATCTACAAGGGATGGGTGAGGATACAGTAGGTGAGGATAGAGCTGGTCATGCAGCAGTTTGGTCGATCAGTGGTTACTGCAGGTTGTAGGCTTGTCGGAAGAGGTGGGTCTTCAGGCTCTTTTTGAAGGTTTTGAATGGTACTTCGGCTGGTTCTGTCCATGGACTTTCTCTGGTGGCTGTGGGTGTTTCTGAGTTTCCTTCCTCAGGTGACGAGGTTAATTCGTTAGCTGGCTGCTCTATTTAACTCCACTTAGATCTTTGCTCCAGGCCACCTGTCAATGTTCCAGTATTGGTCTAGTTCACTCCTGGATCGTTCTTGTGACCTGTCTTCCCAGCAGAAGCTAAGTGACTGCTTGTTTTTCTCTGGTTTGCTATTTTTCTGTCCAGCTTGCTATTTCTATTGTTCTTGCTTGCTGGAAGCTCTGGGACGCAGAGGGAGCGCCTTCGCACCGTGAGTCGTGCGGAGGGTCTTTTTGCGCCCTCTGCATGGTCTTTTTGTAGGTTTTTGTGCTGACCGCAAAGTAACCTTTCCTATCCTCGGTCTGTTCAGTAAGTCGGGCCTCACTTTGCTAAATCTATTTCATCTCTGTGTTTGTATTTTCATCTTTACTCACAGTCATTATATGTGGGGGGCTGCCTTTTCCTTTGGGGAATTTCTCTGAGGCAAGGTAGGCTTTATTTTTCTATCTTCAGGGCTAGCTAGTGTCTTAGGCTGTGCCGAGTTGCATAGGGAGCGTTAGGCGCAATCCACGGCTATTTCTAGTGTGGTTGATAGGATTAGGGATTGCGGTCAGCAGAGTTCCCACGTCCCAGAGCTCGTCCTATATTATCAGTAACTATCAGGTCATTCCGTGTGCTCTTATCCACCAGGTCCATTATTGTCCTGACCACCAGGTCATAACAGTTGAGCTTGATATATCCATATGACTAGTGTGGGGATTATTTATGTAGCCCGTCCTTACAGAGTCCATGCACGCTGTGTATAGGTGTTTGTAATAATATAGTTTCTGTTGGGAAGGATTTGCTATAGTAAGTACGGCTTGAGCTGGTTGGTTGCCTTGGTTGGTGCTGCTTTTCCAGCTTCTGCCATTGAAGCCAGTGCTGGGCAGCGGCGAGCAGATGCTTTTGGGACTAAGTTCTGCTTTTCCCCTTCTGAGCATGCCCAAGGCAAGATCTCTCGTTGGAGATCGAGGGTCACATGCTCAGATACTGCAGCAATTCCCATTGGTCCTTCAGGAAGGTCCTGAAGGTGCTCAACTTCTGTGGCAGCTTCCCATTGGTCCTTCTGGGAAGGTCCTGTACATGCTGCAGCTATAAAAGGTTCGCATGACCACACAGCCATGCGCTAATGTCAATTTATGTATGAGGTCAGCGCCAGTGTGGTCATGTTTGTATGCAGTCAGGGACCCGGCTGAAATAAGCCCCTAGAATGCTGGCACCTCCGGCGAGGAGTTTCATGTGAGTGGATTCAGGGCTGGCGTATAGCCATTAGAATTCCGGCTCCCCCGGAGAGGAGCTGCATGTTTGCATTTGACTGCATGACCACTAACTGCTCTACTAAGTAGCTGTGTTCCTCTGTGAACTAAACAGGGCACAGCGTTCTCTTTGCTAACAGACTCTGTGAAGTAACAGAGTTTGTTTATAGTACTATATTGTACCGCCATATCTAGCTGCAGGTTCTTTCCTGCACGGTGGATCCCGGGTTGCGAACGCACCTACTACTACTAATAAATATATATATTCGGTGCATTCCGCCAACCCTAACAGACGTGATTTATAAAAGTAGGTGAATTGGAAGTGTTTCTCTCTGGAGTTATGACACGAGTCACAGTAGATAAATAGATAAAATGGCAGATTTATTATCGACGTCTTTCAGATACCACTGTCCTTCCTCAGGACATTTATACAAATATAGTGATTTATGCTCACTTTGTAGCCTAACACAGAGGTTGAGAGTTGGATTGAATGAGAGGAGATAAATTAACCCTTGCAGGTGCACCACACTTCATGTGTTGAAAAGTGTGTACGTGACAGTGGTCATGCTCGGTCTTCACTCTATTCATTGTTTATAAGACTGCTGAAAATAGCCGAGCATTGTATTTGTCTGTCCCATAGAAAATTAATCTCCTTTCAATTCAGAACAGGATAGCAGAGCCCCAATATTGGGGTTCCAAAGCTCCAGTCTCAGTAGTCAGACCACCGGCAATCAGCAATTTATACCTATTAGGTGGGGCATAGGGACATGCCACTAGGAGTATTATTAGGGGAAATGTGTCTCTAGGAGTGTTATTAGGAGGGAGGTGCCACTAGACGTGTTATTAGGAGGGATGTGCCACTAGGAGTGTTTTTAGGAGGGACATGCCACTAGGATTGTTATTAGGAGGGACATGCCACTAGGAGTGTTATTAGGAGGGACATGCCACTAGGAGTGTTATTAGGAGGGACATGCCACTAGGAGTGTTATTAGGAGGGATGTGCCATTAGTAGTGGTATTAGGAGGGACATGCCACTTGGAGTGTTATTAGGAGGGACATGCCACTAGGAGTGTTTTTAGGAGGGACATGCCACTAGGAGTGTTATTAGGAGGGACATGCCACTAGAAGTGTTATTAGGAGGGACATGCCACTAGGAGTGTTTTTAGGAGGGACATGCCACTAGGAGTGTTATTAGGAGGGACATGCCACTTGGAGTGTTATTAGGAGGGACATGCCACTAGGAGTGTTTTTAGGAGGGACATGCCACTAGGAGTGTTATTAGGAGGGACATGCCACTAGAAGTGTTATTAGGAGGGACATGCCACTAGGAGTGTTTTTAGGAGGGACATGCCACTAGGAGTGTTATTAGGAGGGACATGCCACTTGGAATGTTATTAGGAGGGACATGCCACTAGGAGTGTTTTTAGGAGGGACATGCCACTAGGAGTGTTATTAGGAGGGACATGCCACTAGGAGTGTTTTTAGGAGGGACATGCCAGTAGTAGTGGTATTAGGAGGGACATGCCACTAGGAGTGTTTTGGAGGGATGTGCCATTAGTAGTGGTATTAGGAAGCTCAAATACAGAGATTACAATAGCAGACACATAATTACTGCCCTCATATTTCTGTTTGCCTTCATATTGTGGTAGTCATGGATCATAAAAATGAGAACTCTCATATACAACTACCTGAGTGCTGTATAACATAAAGACACCGATCATTTATTTTAAACATATTTTATTAAATACAATCTTTACCTCTACCTAAAGCCAATGATCCAGAAGAAGGCAAAAAACCTGAACACGTTCAGCCAATGTGTGTTACAGGGAAAAAATTCCTTCATGACCCCGAGAAAAGGCGATCAGTTCGAGAACCCTGGACCAAGGCCATACTACAACTAACTAACCGATATATATATATATACAACAATGATATTCAATATGGTGACTCGTTTCTGGATAGCAGATCTTCTTTGTCCTGGTAAGTCGCCTCACCTTTCCTCATCAGACCAGACCCTGAAGCTCATAGCTTGGCTATGTTCATCTTCCCTGTAAAAAAAATAGAACAATACCCCACCCCCCCACAGAACAATACCCCCCCCCCCCCGCAGAACACTACCCCCCCCTCCCACACAGAACACTACCCCTTAATATACAGACATAGGATTGTTGCATCATATCAGGACCCTTATATAGATGGCCAACAAATAAAGTTGCACTCTATAGTGCTAAAGCATGTAAATATATATATGTATGTTCTACTCCTTACACACTTTGGTTATATAGCAGACACCTAAACAATATGATGATTCAAGATTCAAGATTCAAAGAAGCTTTATTGGCAGGACCAAATACACATCAGTTTTGCCAAAGCAAGTGTATAGAGGCAATAGGGATAGGGACTGAGGGGATGTTGGGTAGGAGCTGTGGGGGGAGGTGGATGGGGCAGATCCAGGTTGGGGGCTATAGTCCATGGCATAGGGGAGGTGGATGGGGCAGATCCAGGTTGGGGGCTATAGTCCATGATGTCATGATGCACTGATTCCAGGATTAGATCCATACAATCAGCATATAATGACATCACAAGACAACAAATATAATGTACAGACATATTAAATGATTAAAACTAAACAATCGTGTGGCTCTCTTTAGATTCTTCAGTCGTCCTTCCAGGATCCAGATTCTCTCCCTGATAAGAAAAAAAATAATATGAGGGGAAGTATCAGTATAAAACCTGTAGAAAGCGTAATAAATATATTGTACTTTATGGCAGATAAACAAGCCCCCTTTTCTCTCCATTTTTAAGTTTTGACGTAAACACTTAAAATGGTGTAATAAATTTGTTTTTAAAAAAAAGTTGCAAATGCAGTTATATATAAGTAAAATAAATAAAATAAAATAAAATAGGAAAATAAAATGGTAAAATAAATAAATAAATAAAAAGAAAGAAAGTAAACAAATAAATATATTTTCCCCCAATGTATGTACACCAACCTCTGTCCCATGTGGGGGAATAATGGTACATTTTTTGCCCCAATAATCTTAAATTAAAGTGACAGAACCACCACCAACAATCTGTGCCAGCCACAGATACAACTTCAAGTGTCACTGACCATAGTAGCGACAGTGGTGTCTCCATCCGAGGTGCCATCTTTGTGCTGACCTCTCTGATGTCCCCATGTTTGCTGCATAGAACTCTGTGTCCAACATGCCGCTGTGTGACCTCACATAGAACCTTCATCACCCAAGTCTAGAGATTCTACCAGCAAGGACTGAAGAAATCTAGAACCTTACAGCCACAATCTGTAGACTTGGAGGGTCCATGTTGGCGCTAAGTTCACTAACTTAAATCCTGAAAGGTTTCTTATTTACCTGTATCCTCAATCCAGAGGATTGAAATGAGAGTCTGTGTCCTTGATCCTGGATCCTCTGCTCTCCTCGTCTTCATCTCTTGAAATGACAGTCTGTGTCCTCGATCCTGAATCCTCCGCTCTCGTCGTCTTCATCTTCTGGAATAAGATTCTGCCCCCAGAACACCCGTTTGTATAGACCCACAGTCATTGTGACATCTTGCTGTGAGGTAACAATGACCTCCTGTATTTGATGATGTCACATATGACTAGGAGTGAAATCTCCACAGGTATTAATTAATATTAACAACAAATAGTAATAATATGGCACATCACATTGGTTACCATCAAGGCAGGAGTAGCCGGGCGATTAAGGAAAAGTTCCCAAAAGTAAAAAGCATTTACTGCGTCTTTAAAATATAAAGGACTTGATAATAATTTACCTCAAACGTAATTAAATTCTCGGCCCTATGACAACACTTCCCCCTTTTTACAGCATTACACTGTTACCATAGGAAGACCTCATTTACAAAACTAGTAACAAAACTTTAGCAATTGCCCATAGCAACCAGTCTGATTCCACCTTTAGTGTATCTATTATTACTATTTATTTATATAGCGCCATTGCTTCCATGGTGATGTACATGAGGAGGGGTTATTATTACTATTATTTATTGTTATAGCGCCATTTATTACATGGCGCTTTACAAGTGAGGAGGGGTATACATAATAAAAATAAGTACAATAATCTTAAACAATACAAGTCATAACTGGTACAGGAGGAGAGAGGACCCTGCCCGCGAGGGCTCACAATCTACAAGGGATGGGTGAGGATACAGTAGGTGAGGATAGAGCTGGTCATGCAGCAGTTTGGTCGATCGGTGGTTACTGCAGATTGTAGGCTTGTCGGAAGAGGTGGGTCTTCAGGCTCTTTTTGAAGGTTTCGATGGTAGGCGAGAGTCTGATGTGTTGGGGTAGAGGGTTCCAGAGTAGGGGTGATACGCGAGAGAAATCTTGTATAGGATTGTGGGAAGAATAGATAAGAGGGGAGTAGAGAAGGAGGTCTTGTGAGGATCGGAGGTTGCGTGTAGGTAAGTCCCGGGAGACGAGGTCACAGATGTATGGAGGAGACAGGTTGTGGATGGCTTTGTACGTCATGGTAAGGCTAGGTTCCCATTGCGTTAATGGGACCGCGCTAACCGACAGCGTTGCACGGCGAAATTAACGCCGTGCAACGCGTCCGTTAGCGCGCCCATTAACAGCAATGGGGACGCGCATCACTAGCGCGTGCCATTTTCGGCACGCGCTAGCGGTGTGCCGGTGTTTTGTGGCGCGCCGTGGATGCTGCTTGCAGCGTCCGTGGCGCGCCCGCGGTCCATTCCCCGCTCTCGCAGATCATAGATCTGCGAGAGCGGGGACGTTTAACGCGACCCCTTTATATCACATTGCGTTAGCGCAATCCGCTAGTGCTAGGCGCTAAATGGATTGCACTAACGCAATCTGAACCTAGCCTTAGGGTTTTGTACTGGAGTCTCTGGGCAATGGGGAGCCAGTGAAGGGATTGACAGAGGGGAGAAGCTTGGGAATAGCGGGGGGACAGGTGGATTAGTCAGACAGCAGACTTTAGAATAGATTGGAGGGGTGTGAGAGTGTTTGAGGGGAGGCCACAGAGCAGGAGGTTGTAGTAGTCAAGGCGAGAGATGATGAGGGCATGGACTAGGGTTTTTGCAGATTCTTGGTTGAGGAATGAATGGATTCATGAAATATTTTTGAGTTGAAGTCGGCAGGAAGTGGAAAGGGCTTGGATATGCGGTTTGAAGGAGAGATCAGCGTCAAGGATTACCCCGAGGCAGTGAGCTTGTGGGACTGGGGAGAGTGGGCAGCCATTTACTGTAATGGATAGGTTCATTGGGGGGGTCGCGTGAGATGGGAGAAAGATGATGAATTCTGTTTTGTCCATGTTAAGTTTAAGAAATCTAGCGGAGAAGAAGGATGAAATAGTGGACAGACATTGAGGGATTCTGGTTAGTAGGGAGGTGATATCTGGTCCAGAGATGTAAGGTTACATACAAGTTACAGATATCAATTACAGTAAGCAAACTAACAATGACAGACTGGTACAGAGGGGCGAGGACCCTGCCCTTTCTGGCTTACATTCTACAGGGTGGAGGGAAAACACCTTAAGGCTATGTGCACACGTTGCGGATTAGGCTTAGGAATTTCTGGTGCGGATTCTGCCTCTCCTGGCAGAAAACGCACCTGCGGACTTGTCGCGTTTTATGTGCAGTTCCGCAGCGTTTTTTGTGCGTTTTTTCTGTGTTTTTTACCCCTGCGGTTTTCTATAATGGAATGGGTACAAAAACGCTGCAGATTCACAAAAAATAAGTTTTCATACCCAATCGAAAGATAAAAAAGTAGCGGCACTCACCAGTTTGCTGAAAACAGTGTCTTTAATGTATCCTCAGTCCATGTTGCAGGTTGTACAGACACATTGCAGGTAATTAGGAGGGTGCGGGGAGTGAAGGTGGATGACGGCCGTTTCGTGCAATCAGCACTTCGACGGGTCCATATGTGACTAAAATGATGTCATTTCCTTTTAAAGGCTATATGCACATCAAGATAAATTACTGAGATAAATGTTATATTCTTATATTTTAACTAAACATTGTCAGTAATAATACACAAATGCTTGTTGCAACAATAGGCGAAACTTATAGGAATACAGCCATATCCAATTTGTCGTTCAGGCCCAGCGGTCCTTGTGCGTTAGTTTTAATAATCCATTTCCCTTCCTCTCTCAGGAGGAGTTTATTGTGATTACCTCCCTGAGGTGGGAATTTAACTATTTTTAGGCCAGCAAATTGTAAGAGTTCTGGGTTACTTTTATGTTTATCTTGCATATGCATTATAAATCTCATGCATCCCTTCCCTGTTACCACCGAATTGTAGTGTTCGCGGAAACGCACAAATAGGGGCCGTATAGTTTTTCCAATATAATAAAAATTACAAAGACAGAACATTACATACACGACGAACTTGCTTTTACATGTTATAAAATCGGTGACTTTTTGTGTTATACCTCCAATTTTTAGAGGGTTATCCAATTTGTGTAGATGGCAGAATTTACAGTTTTTACATCTAAAGTTTCCTTTAGGAGAATCTCTCATTAACCAATTATTTTGCACTGGTAATAATCTGTTGTGCACCAATGAATCACCCAGATTTTTGGTGCGTTTATATGCAAATTGCGGGTCTAAAGTTGTTAATTTCAATAAATCTCTGTCAGTTTGTAATATATGCCAATTTTTCCTTACCGCAGCATAGACAGCTTTGTCAATTGGACTATGGGTAAAGGTGAAGGAAAATTTTCGAATACCAGCCTGTCCGTGTGGGAGGGGTTTTCTTTTGCGTTTTTTCAATAGCTCTATTTGGGTTAATTTTTCGGCCCGTTTTTCTGCTTGTTCTAAGATTTCCAATGGGTAGCCCCTATTTAAAAAACGATTTTTGAGTTCTACAATCTGTTGTTTGTAAACCTTATCGTTATTATTTATTTTTCTCAACCTAACCATCTGGCTATAGGGGATGCCTTTTTTCGTATGGACTGGGTGGGCACTATCATAATGCAAGAGATTATTCGTTGCGGTCGGTTTCCTAAATACCGTGGTATTTATGGCCCCCTCTACTATGTTAATTTTTACATTTAAAAATTCTATCGAATTTTTACTAAAACATGAGGTAAAATGCATGTTTTCGTCATTATTTATATTAAGAGCGGATACAAAGTTATTGAAATCCTGTTCCATGCCATCCCATATAATGAAGATGTCATCGGCGAAACGTAGATACATTCAAATGAATTTCAAATAGGGGTTTTCTATGCAGGTTATATATTTCTCTTCGAATACTGTGAGAAAAAGGTTAGCAAAAACACATATGACGGGCGTCCCCATCGCAGTGCCAGTTTTTGTGCATACCATTTATCAATAAATTTAAATGCATTATGTGACAATACGAAAGAAAGGCTTTCAATAACAAATGAAATAAAATTTTGATCTTTTCCGGTGTTCTGTAAAATCCTCTCAATTGCACTAATGCCTCGCTCTTGCGGGATCCTTGTGTAGAGATTTATGACGTCTATAGAGGCAAGAGAAAAGTTCATCTGCCAATCTACTCCTTTCAATGCACACAGGAAATCCCCATTGTCTTTAACAAATGAAGGTATTTTCTTCAACAGTGGTTTTAATAACCAGTCGAGAAATTGAGACGGAGGCTCCGTTACAGAGTTTATGCCCGAGATTATTGGGCGGCCAGGGGGTCTCTCTGCGCACTTGTGGATCTTCGGTATACTATACCAGTGGGGTATATTAGGAAATTCTGGTATAAGCTTTTCTGCCCTATTTTTTCTTAAGATCCCTTTTTCCACATATTTGTTTAACCCCTTTACCCCCAAGTGTGGTTTGCACGTTATGGACCGGGCCAATTTTTACAATTCTGACCACTGTCCCTTTATGAGGTTATAACTCTGGAATGCTTCAACGGATCCCAGTGATTCTGACATTGTTTTCTCGTGACATATTGTACTTCATGATAGTGGCAAAATTTCTTTGATATTACCTGCGTTTATTTGTGAAAAAAATGGAAATTTGGTGAAAATGTTGAAAATTTTGCAATTTTCCAACTTTGAATTTTTATGCAATTAAATCACAGAGATATGTCACACAAAATACTTAATAGGTAACATTTCCCACATGTCTACTTTACATCAGCACAATTTTGGAACCAAAATTTTTTTTTGTTAGGGAGTTATAAGGGTTAAAAGTTGACCAGCAATTTCTCATTTTTACAACACCATTTTATTTTAGGGACCACATCTCATTTGAAGTCATTTTGAGGGGTCTATATAATAGAAAATACCCAAGTATGACACCATTCTAAAAACTGCACCCCTCAAGGTTCTCAAAACCACATTCAAGAAGTTTATTAACCCTTCAGGTGCTTCACAGGAATTTTTGGAATGTTTAAATAAAAATTTACATTTAACTTTTTTTCACAAAAAATTTACTTCAGCTCCAATTTGTTTTATTTTACCAAGGGTTACAGGAGAAAATGGACCCCAAACATTGTTGTACAATTTGTCCTGAGTACGCCGATACCCCATATGTGGGGGTAAACCACTGTTTGGGTGCATGGGAGAGCTCGGAAGGGAAGGAGCGCCGTTTGACCTTTCAATGCAAAATTGACAGGAATTGAGGTGGGACGCCATATTGCGTTTGGAGAGCCACTGATGTGCCTAAACATTGAAACCCCCCACAAGTGACAGCATTTTGGAAAGTAGACTCCCTAAGGAACTTATCTAGAGGTGTGGTGAGCACTTTGACCCACCAAGTGCTTCACAGAAGGTTATAATGCAGAACCGTAAAAATAAAAAATCATTTTTTTTTCACAAAAATTATCTTTTCGCCCCCAAGTTTTTATTTTCCCAATGGTAAGAGAAGAAATTGGAACAAAAACGTTGTTGTACAATTTGTCCTGAGTACTCTGATTCCCCATATATGGGGGTAAACCACTGTTTGGGCGCATGGGAGAGCTCGGAAGGGAAGGAACGCCGTTTGACTTTTCAATGCAAAATTTACAGGAATTGAGATGGGACGCCATGTTGGGTTTGGAGAGCCACTGATGTGCCTAAACATTGAAACCCCCCACAAGTGACACCATTTTGAAAAGTAGACCCCCTAAGGAACTTATCTAGATGTGTGGTGAGCACTTTGACCCACCAAGAGCTTCACAGAAGTTTATAATGCAGAGTCGTAAAAATAAAACAAACATTTTTTCCCACAAAAATTATTTTTTAGCCCCCAGTTTAGTATTTTCCTGAGGATAACAGGAGAAATTGGACCCCAAAAGTTGTTGTGCAATTTGTCCTGAGTGCGCTGATACCCTATATGGGGGGGGAACCAGCGTTTGGGCGCATGGGAGGGCTCGGAAGGGAAGGAGCGCCATTTGGAATACAGACTTAGATGGAATGGTCTGCAGGTGTCACATTGTGTTTGCAGAGCCCCTAATGTACCTAAACAGTAGAAACCCCCCACAAGTGACCCCATATTGGAAACCAGACCCCCCCACGAAATTATCTAGATGTGTTGTGAGAACTTTGAGCCCCCAAGTGTTTCACTACAGTTTATAACGTAGAGCCATGAAAATAAAAAATCTTTTTTTCCCACAAAAATTATTTTTTAGCCCCCAGTTTGTATTTTCCCAAGGGTAACAGGAGAAATTGGACCCCAAAAGTTGTTGTCCAATTTGTCCTGAGTACGCTGATACCCCATATGTTGGGGTAAACTCCTGTTTGGGCACACGGGAGAGCTCAGAAGGGAAGGAGCACTGTTTTACTTTTTCAACGCAGAATTGGCTGGAATTGAGATCGGACGCCATGTCGCGTTTGGAGAGCCCCTGATGTGTCTAAACAGTGGAAACCCCCCAATTATAACTGAAACCCTAATCCAAACACACCCCTAACCCTAATCCCAACGGTAACCCTAACCACACCTCTAACCCAGACAAACCCCTAATCCTAATCCCAACCGCAAATGTAATCCAAACCCTAACCCTAACTTTAGCCCCAACCCTAACCCTAGCCCTAACCCTAACCCTAGCCCTAACCCTAACCCTAGCCCTAACCCTAATGGGAAAATGGAAATAAATACATTTTTTTAATTTTTTAATTTTTCCCTAACTAAGGGGGTGATGAAGGGGGGTTTGATTTACTTTTATAGCGGGTTTTTTAGCGGATTTTTATGATTGGCAGCCGTCACACACTGAAAGACGCTTTTTATTGCAAAAAATATTTTTTGTGTTACCACATTTTGAGAGCTATAATTTTTCCATATTTGAGTCCACAGAGTCATATGAGGTCTTGTTTTTTGCGGGACGAGTTGACGTTTTTATTGGTAACATTTTCGGGCACGTGACATTTTTTGATCGCTTTTTATTCTGATTTATGTGAGGCAGAATGACCAAAAACCAGCTATTAATGAATTTCTTTTTGGGGAGGCGTTAATACCGTTCCGTGTTTGGTAAAATTGATAAAGCAGTTTTATTCTACGGGTCAGTACGATTACAGCGACACCTCATTTATATCATTTTTTTTATGTTTTGGCGCTTTTATACGATAAAAAGTATTTTATAGAAAAAATAATTATTTTTACATCGTTTTATTCTGAGGACTAGAACTTTTTTATAACTTTTTTATTTTTTTGCTGATGTTGCTGTATGGCAGCTCGTTTTTTATATCCGTCTTTTTGATCGCGTGTTATTCCACTTTTTGTTCGGCGGTATGATAATAAAGCGTTTTTTGCCTCGTTTTTTTTTTTCCTTACGGTCTTTACTGAAGGGGTTAACTAGTGGGACAGCTTTATAGGTCGGGTCGTTACGGACGAGGTGATACTAAATATGTGTACTTTTATTGTTTTTTTTTTTATTTAGATAAAGAAATGTATTTATGGGAATAATATATATATATTTTTTTCATTATTTAGGATTTTTTTTTTTTTTTACACACTTGGAAATTATTTTTTTAACTTTTTTACTTTGTCCCGGGGGGGACAATACAGATCGGTGATCTGACAGTTTGCACAGCACTCTGTCAGATCACCGATCTGTCAAACAGCGCTGCAGCGTTACCAAGTGCCTGCTCTGAGCAGGCACTTGGTAAGGCACCTCCCTCCCTGCAGGACCCGGATCTGCGGCCATCTTGGATCCGGGACTTGCTGCAGGGAGGAAGGTAGGAGACCCCCGGAGCAACGCGATCACATCGCGTTGCTGCGGGGGTCTCAGGGAAGCCCGCAGGGAGCCCCCTCCCTGCGCGATGCTTCCCTGCATCGCCGGCACATCGCGATCATGTTTGATCGCGGTGTGCCGGAGGTTAATGTGCCGGGAGCGGTCCGTGACCGCTCCTGGCACATAGTGCCGGATGTCAGCTGCGATAAGCAGCTGACACCCGGCCGCGATCGGCCGCGCTCCCCCCGTGAGCGCGGCCGATCGCGCTGGACGTACTATTCCGTCCTTGGGAATTAAGGCCCACCCCACATGGACGGAATAGTACGTCCAATGGCAGAAAGGGGTTAACAAGGTTCTTAGTTTTTCTTTATATTTATTTGTTGGATTGGAATCCAAAGGTTCATACGTTTCTGTGTCATTTAATTGTGCTAGTCCCTCACTGATGTAGTAATTTTTGTCTAGGATGACTAAATTCCCACCCTTTTCAGGTTTTCTTATTACAATATCATCCCAGCTTTGCATTTCTTGTAAGGCTTTTTGTTCACCTGCTGATAGATTTTTTGGTGATTTGGGGTAAATGATTGCTTCTACATCCTTCAGAACTGCATTCTGAAAGATGTCTATCACATTACCCGATGACGTGGGAGGCATAAAGTTAGACTGAATTCCTCCTTTAAAAGGCTTGTGTTTTGAGGGAATAAATCCTCTTCTGATGTTATATTAATACAGTCTTCATTGATACTCATCAATAGAATTGCGTCTTCGATATCTTGCGGATCAGCAGGAGGATAAGCTATAAAACCTAGATTTCCTATTGATGCCGGAACATCGGTAGTAAGGGATGGGGTTTTAATTATTTTTTCTTCTGTATTACTATAATATTTATGAAGATGCAATTTTCTTATATTTTTAAAAAAATCAATTTTGAAGTCAGTTGCATTGAAGTCCTCCGGTATGCAGAAGTTCAAACCCCATGAGAGCAGTTTTCTTTGGTCATCCGTCAGTTCTCTTGCAGACAAATTTATAATTTGGAGTGTATTTTCCGGAGATGTTATTTCTTCCACGATACTTGTTTTCGTTTTTTCCTTATGTTTGTGACCTCCCCTCCGTGTCTTATTTCTAAAGGGATTTCCATGTGTGTTGAAGTGGTGGCTGTCTCTCGATCTTCATTCGAATCATCCATACCGCTAGAGTCAGACTCTGTGATCCATCCATCCCTTGAAATTTTCTTTTTCTTTTTATAAGATGCGTTATATCTCCCATTGAATCTTTTTTGCTTGTTTTTATTCCAATTGAAAATTTGCCCTGTAGTGTAATCATTTTTGTCTCTTAAAAATTTCGTTTTCTTCTTTGCCTTTATGTCCATTTGTGTCACAATTAGTTTCTTTTCCAATTTTTTCAAAAAAAGACTTATTCTGTTCCTCCATTATTCTTGTTGTTAATTCCTTTTTTGATCTTTCTAATTGTGCACATAGGGCAGTGTATTCTTTTTGAAATGAAAGGGTGGGAATTTAGTCATCCTAGACAAAAATTACTACATCAGTGAGGGATTAGCGCAATTAAATGACACAGAAACGTATGAACCTTTGGATTCCAATCCAACAAATAAATATAAAGAAAAACTAAGAACCTTGTCAAACAAATATGTGGAAAAAGGGATCTTAAGAAAAAATAGGACAGAAAAGCTTATACCAGAATTTCCTAATATACCCCACTGGTATAGTATACTGAAGATCCACAAGTGCGCAGAGAGACCCCCTGGCCACCCAATAATCTCGGGCATAATCTCTGTAACGGAGCCTCCGTCTCAATTTCTCGACTGGTTATTAAAACCACTGTTGAAGAAAATACCTTCATTTGTTAAAGACAGTGGGGATTTCCTGTGTGCATTGAAAGGAGTAGATTGGCAGATGAACTTTTCTCTTGCCTCTATAGACATCGTAAATCTCTACACAAGGATCCCGCAAGAGCGAGGCATTAGTGCAATTGAGAGGATTTTACAGAACACCGGAAAAGATCAAAATTTTATTTCATTTGTTATTGAAAGCCTTTCTTTCGTATTGTCACATAATGCATTTAAATTTATTGATAAATGCTATGCACAAAAACTGGCACTGCGATGGGGACGCCCGTCGTATGTGTTTTTGCTAACCTTTTTCTCGCAGCATTCGAAGAGAAATATATAACCTGCATAGAAAACCCCTAATTGAAATTCATTCGAACGTATCTACGTTTCGCCGATGACATCTTCATTATATGGGATGGCATGGAACAGGATTTCAATAACTTTGTATCTGCTCTTAATATAAATAATGACGAAAACATGCGTTTTATCTCATGTTTTAGTAAAAATTCGTTAGAATTTTTAAATGTAAAAATTAACATAGTAGAGGGGGCCATAAATACCACGGTATTTAGGAAACCGACCGCAACGAATAATCTCTTGCATTATGATAGTGCCCACCCAGTCCATACGAAAAAAGGCATCCCCTATAGCCAGATGGTTAGGTTGAGAAAAATAAATAATAACGATAAGGTTTACAAACAACAGATTGTAGAACTCAAAAATCGTTTTTTAAATAGGGGCTACCCATTGGAAATCTTAGAACAAGCGGAAAAACGGGCCGAAAAATTAACCCAAATAGAGCTATTGAAAAAACGCAAAAGAAAACCCCTCCCACACGGACAGGCTGGTATTCGAAAATTTTCCTTCACCTTTACCCATAGTCCAATTGACAAAGCTGTCTATGCTGCGGTAAGGAAAAATTGGCATATATTACAAACTGACAGAGATTTATTGAAATTAACAACTTTAGACCCGCAATTTGCATATAAACGCACCAAAAATCTGGGTGATTTATTGGTGCACAACAGATTATTACCAGTGCAAAATAATTGGTTAATGAGAGATTCTCCTAAAGGAAACTTTAGATGTAAAAACTGTAAATTCTGCCATCTACACAAATTGGATAACCCTCTAAAAATTGGAGGTATAACACAAAAAGTCACCGATTTTATAACATGTAAAAGCAAGTTCGTCGTGTATGTAATGTTCTGTCCTTGTAATTTTTATTATATTGGAAAAACTATACGGCCCCTATTTGTGCGTTTCCGCGAACACTACAATTCGGTGGTAACAGGGAAGGGATGCGAGAGATTTATAATGCATATGCAAGAGAAACATAAAAGTAACCCAGAACTCTTACAATTTGCTGGCCTAAAAATAGTTAAATTCCCACCTCAGGGAGGTAATCACAATAAACTCCTCCTGAGAGAGGAAGGGAAATGGATTATTAAAACTAACGCACAAGGACCGCTGGGCCTGAACGACAAATTGGATATGGCCGTATTTCTATAAGTTTCGCCTATTGTTGCAACAAGCATTTGTGTATTATTACTGACAATGTTTAGTTAAGAATATCTGTAAAAATATAAGAATATAACATTTATGTCAGTAATTTATCTTGATATGCATATAGCCTTTAAAAGGAAATGACATCATTTTAGTCACATATGGACCCGTCAAAGTGCTGATTGCACGAAACGGCCGTCGTCCACCTTCACTCCCCGCACCCTCCTAATTACCTGCAATGTGTCTGCACAACCTGTAACATGGACTGAGGATACATTAAAGACACTGTTTTCAGCAAACTGGTGAGTGCCGCTACTTTTTTTATCTTTCAATTGGGTATGAAGATTGTTACGACTTATTAAACAGAGCACCGTAATCCAGTGGCTTTTCTGGGAACCGCAAGTGGTAGAAATCCATGGAATGAGCAAAGGGGCATAGAACCACAACAAGAGTCCTAGTGCCGCTCCACTTTCTATGATAGCTACAAAAAAGCAGTTACATGCTACTTCTTGGATGGTACAACGATAACAGTAGCTGAAGAATTCGAAAGGCTATTTTAGAATACTTCTAGTAAGAGACCAGTATTTTGGACCGGGCTGCCAGCGTGCTCGGCCCCCCTTTTTGCTCTTAATCTCTTAATTACTGTAGTAAGGGCAGTAATGCCCTGATGGCGGCCCTGGGCCTGTGTAACACCACACATACAGTGAATATGGAAAGTATTCAAACCCCTTAATTCAAAAAAGTTCATTTTTTTCTCATTAAAGTACAATCTGCAAAGCCATCTTGACTGAAAAAAAACAAAATGTAGAAATTTTTGCAAATTTATTGAAAAGTATTCAGACTTTGCTCAGTATTGGATAGATGCACCCTTTTGAGCTGGTACAGCAATGAGTCTTCTTGTGAATGATGCAATAAGTTTTTGGGGATCCTCTGCCATTCTTCCTTGCAGATCCTCTCCAGTTCTGTCAGGTTGGATGGCGAACAGGCTCGGACTGGCCCACCGGAGAACCAGAGGATTCTCCGGTGGGCTCAGGCACTGACACCTGCTGGCATACAAAGGGTCTGAATACTTATGACCATGTGATATTTCAGTTTTTTTTAATTATTAAATTTGCAAAAATTTCTACATTTCTGTCTTTTTTCAGTCAAGATAGGGTGCTGAGTGTACATTAACCCATTTACCCGCAAGGGTGGTTTGCACGTTAATGACCAGGCCAATTTTTACAATTCTGACCACTGTTTTTTTATGAGGTTATAACTCTAGAACGCTCCAACGGATCCCAGTGATTCTGACACTGTTTTCTCATGACATATTGTACTTCATGACAATGGTAAAATTTCTATGATATTATCTGCGTTTATTTGTGAAAAAAATGGAAATTTGGCGAAAATTTTGAAAATTTCGCAATTTTCCAACTTTGAATTTTTATGCAATTAAATCACAGAGATATGTCACACAAAATACTTAAATACTTAATAAGTAACATTTCCCACATGTCTACTTTACATCAGCACAATTTTGGAACCAAAAATTTTTTTTGTTAGGGAGTTATAAGGGTTAAAAGTTGACCAGCAATTTCTCATTTTACAACACCGTTTTTTTTAGGGACCACATCTCATTTGAAGTCATTTTGAGGGGTCTATATGATAGAAAATAACCAAGTGTGACACCATTCTGAAAACTGCACCCCTCAAGGTGCTCAAAACCACATTCAAGAAGTTTATTAACCATTCAGGTGTTTCACAGGAATTTTTGGAATGTTTAAAAAAAATGAACATTTAACTTTTTTTCACAAACAATGTATTTCAGCTCCAATTTGTTTTATTTTACCAAGGGTAAGAGAAGAAATTGGACCACAAAAGTTGTTGTAAAGTTTGTCCTGAGTACGCTGATACCCAATATGTGAGGGTAAACCACTGTTTGGGTGCATGGGAGAGCTCGGAAGAGAAGGAGCGCCATTTGACTTTGAGATGGGATGCCGTGTTGCGTTTGGAGAGCCACTGATGTGTTGTGAGAGCTTTGAACCCCCAACTGTTTCACTACAGTTTATAACGCAGAGCCGTGAAAATAAAAATTCTTTTTTTTCCCACAAAAATTATTTTTTAGCCCCCAGTTTTGTATTTTCCCAAGGGTAACAGGAGAAATTGGACCCAAAAGTTGTTGTCCAATTTGTCCTGAGTATGCTGATACCCCATATGTGGGGGGGACAACCACCGATTGGGTGCATGGGAAGGCTCGGAAGAGAAGGAGCGCCATTTGGAAGCAGACTTAGATGGATTGTTCTGCAGGTGTCACATTGCTTTTGCAGATCCCCTAATGTACCTAAACAGTAGAAACCCCTCACAAGTGACCCCATATTGGAAACTAGACCCCCCAAGGAACTTATCTAGATGTGTTGTGAGAACTTTGAACTCCCAAGTGTTTCACTACAGTTTATAACGCAGAGCCGTGAAAGTAAAGAAAAATTTTTTTTTCACAAACATTATTTTTAGCCCCCAGTTTTGTATTTTCCCAAGGGTAACAGTTGAAATTGGACCCCAAAAGTTGTTGTCCAATTTGACCTGAGTACGCTGATACCCCATATGTGGGGGGAAACCACCGTTTGGGTGCATGGGACGGCTCGGAAGAGAAGGAGCGCCATTTGGAATGCAGACTTAGATGGAATGGTCTGCAGGCGTCACATTGCTTTTGCAGATCCCCTAATGTACCTAAACAGTAGAAACCCTCGACAAGTGACCCCATATTGGAAACTAGAGCCCCAAGGAACTTATCTAGATGTGTTGTGAGAACTTTGAACCCCCAAGTGTTTCACTACAGTTTATAACACAGAGCCGTGAAAATAAAAAAAAGTTTTTTTTCCACAAAAATTATTTTTTAGCCCCCAGTTTTGTATTTTTCCAAGGGTAACAGTTGAAATTGGACCCCAAAAGTTGTTGTCCAATTTGTCCTGAGTACGCTGATACCCCATATGTGGGGGGGAACCACCGTTTGAGCGCGTGGCAGAGCTCGGAAGGTAAGGAGGGTCATTTGGAATGCAGACTTAGATGGATTGGTCTGCAGGCGTCACATAGCGTTTGCAGAGCCCCTAATGTACCTAAACAGTAGAAACCCCCCACAAATGACCCCATATTGGAAATTAGATCCCCCAAGGAACTTATCTAGATGTGTTGTGAGAACTTTGAACCCCCAAGTGTTTCACTACAGTTTATAACGCAGAGCCGTGAAAATAAAAAATCCTTTTTTTCCACAAAAATTATATTTAACCCCCAGTTTTGTATTTACCCAAGGGTAACAGGAGAAATTGGTCCCCAAAAGTTGTTGTGCAATGTGTCCTGAGTACGCTGATACCCCATATGTGTGGGTAAACCCCTGTTTGGGCGCACGGGAGAGCTCGGAAGGGAAGGAGCACTGTTTTACTTTTTTAACGCAGAATTGGCTGGAATTGAGATCGGACGCCAAGTCGCATTTGGAGAGCCCCTGATGTGCCTAACCAGTGGAAACCCCCCAATTATAACTGAAACCCTAATCCAAACACACCCCTAACTCTAATCCCAACGGTAACCCTAACCACACCCCTAACCCTGACACTCCCCTAGCCCTAATCCCAACCCTATTCCCAACCATAAATGTGATCCAAACCCTAACTTTAGCCCCAACCCTAGCCCCAACCCTAACTCTAGCCCTAACCCTAGCTCTAATGGGAAAATGGAAATAAATACATTTTTTTAATTTTTCCCTAACTAAGTGGGTGATGAAGGAGGGTTTGATTTACTTTTATAGCGGGTTTTTTGAGCAGAGTTTTATGATTGGCAGCTGTCACACACTAAAAGAAGCTTTTTATTGCAAAAAATATTTTTTGCGTTACCACATTTTGAGAGCTATAATTTTTCCATACTTGGGTCCACAGAGTCATGTGAGGTCTTGTTTTTTTGCGGGATGAGTTGACGTTTTTATTGGTAACATTTTCGGGCACGTGATATTTTTTGATCGCTTTGTATTCCGATTTTTGTGAGGCAGAATGACCAAAAAACAGCTTTTCATGAATTTCTTTTAGGGGAGGCGTTTATACCGTTCCGCATTTGGTAAAATGGATAAAGCAGTTTTATTCTTCGGGTCAGATTACAGCGACACCTCATTTATATAATTTTTTAATGTTTTGGCGCTTTTATACGATAAAAAGTATTTTATAGAAAAAATAATTATTTTTGCATCGCTTTATTCTGAGGACTATAACTTTTTTCTTTTTACTTTGATTACCGCTGTATGGTGGCTCGCTCGTTTTTTGTGGGACAAGATGACATTTTCAGCGGTGCCATGGTTATTTATATCCATCTTTTTGATCGCGTGTTATTCCACTTTTTGTTTGGCGGTATGATAATAAAGCGTTGTTTTTTGCCTCGTTTTTTTTTTGTTTTGTTTTTTTACGGTGTTCACGGAAGGGGTTAACTAGTGGGAAAGTTTTATAGGTCGTTACGGACGCGGCAATACTAAATATGTGTTCTTTAATTGTTTTTTTTTATTTAGATAAAGAAATGTATTTATAGGAACAATATATATATTTTTTTTTAGGAACTTAAAAATTTTTTTTTTTACACATGTGAATATATATATATTTTTTTACACTATAAGATTGCCCCAGGTGGGGGGCATCATGTTATAGTGTAAGATCGCTGATCTGACACTTTGCTGTGCACTGTGTCAGATCAGCGATCTGACGTGCACTCTTGCAGGCTTACCAGCGCTTGCTCCGGAGGTCTCAGGGAAGCACGCAGGGAGCCCCCTGCCTGCGCGATGCTTCCCTATACCGCCGGAACACTGCGATCATGTTTGATCGCAGTGTGCTGGGGGTTAATGTGCCGGGGGCGGTCCGTGACCGCTCCTGGCACATAGTGCCGGATGTCAGCTGCGATAGTTAGCTGACACCCGGCCGCGATCGGCCGCGCTCCCCCCTTGAGCGCGGCCGATCATACGGGCCCACCCCACCTCGATGGGATAGTGCGTCTAATGTCAGAAAGGGGTTAATGTGAAAAATGAACTTCTTTGAAATTACCAAATGGCTGCAATGAAACAAAGAGTGAAAAATTTTAAGGGGTCTGAATACTTTCCGTACTCTCTCTAATACAGATAACTCTCAGTACAGATTATGAAGAGGCTACCTGCAGTCCTATGTATGTCACAAATAACAGACAGAAATAACTCTCTGAGTATAGATAAAGTAATAGGTGTTTCCTGTGTAATAACACGGATAGCACGCAATGATAAGTCTCTGGTTACAGATAATGTAGTGGATGTAATCCTACAGTAATAACAGCCACTTTGGTTCCCCCAGTAATAATGCACCCTCCATACATTCATACAGTGATAGTGCATGCACATGGTGTTTGTGACCCCTCTGGTGTCATCTTTATCCTCCACACAGTAATAGTGCCCAGTCTGTGCCTCCACAGAGTAATAGTGCCTGCACATTGTATTATTGTCCAATCTGTACCTCTACATAATGATTTTGCCCAATACAGCAGTTGAAATAAGTATTGAACATGTCACCAATTTTCAAAGTAAATATATTTCTAAAGGTGCCATTGACATGAAATGTCGGTAATAACCCATCCAATCCACACAGACAAATAAATCAATCCATAGATGCCCTTAAATTAAATTATCTATAATATAACGCTGGGAGCGTCACTCTGTCCGAAGCCTTTATAGACTGCGCAGGCGCAAGCGCCGGCGCAGTCTGGGCCTCAAAGAGTGACGCTCCCGGGAGATCGCGGCATGCGTTCACACTGAACGCACACCTCGATCTCCAACAGAGAAGCAGGGACCGCCAGGAGGGTGAGTATCGGCCATATTCACCTGTCCTGCGTTCCACCGCTGAGCGCCGCCATCTTCCCGGTCTTCGGCCTGTGACCTTTAGTTCAGAGGGCGCGATGACGCGCTTAATGTGCGCCGGCGCCGCCCTCTGACTGAACAGTCACAGCCAGAAGACCGGGAAGATGGCGGCGCGCAGCGCTCGAACGGGACAGACAGGTGAGTATAGTAAGTGCTGGGGGGCCTGAGCTGGCGGCGATACCGGCACCTGACCCCCACAGCGTGCCGGTGTCCCCGCCTGCTCAGGCCCCCGGATGGGTGCAGCACATGACAGGATGGGGACGCAGGATGGGGACGCAGGATGGGTGCAGCACATACCAGGATGGGGAAGCAGGATGGGGAAGCAGGATGGTTGCAGCACATACCAGGATGGGGACGCAGGATGGGGACGCAGGATGGTTGCAGCACATACCAGGATGGGGACGCAGGATGGGGACGCAGGATGGGTGCAGCACATACCAGGATGGGGACGCAGGATGGGTGCAGCACATGACAGGATGGGGACGCAGGATGGTTGCAGCACATACCAGGATGGGGACGCAGGATGGGGACGCAGGATGGGTGCAGCACATACCAGGATGGGGACGCAGGATGGGGACGCAGGATGGGTGCAGCACATACCAGGATGGGGACGCAGGATGGGTGCAGCACATGACAGGATGGGGACGCAGGATGGTTGCAGCACATACCAGGATGGGGACGCAGGATGGGGACGCAGGATGGGTGCAGCACATACCAGGATGGGGACGCAGGATGGGTGCAGCACATGACAGGATGGGGACGCAGGATGGGTGCAGCACATACCAGGATGGGGACGCAGGATGGGTGCAGCACATACCAGGATGGGGACGCAGGATGGGTGCAGCACATGACAGGATGGGGACGCAGGATGGGTGCAGCACATGACAGGATGGGGACGCAGGATGGGTGCAGCACATACCAGGATGGGGACGCAGGATGGGTGCAGCACATGACAGGATGGGGACACAGGATGGGGACGCAGGATGGTTGCAGCACATACCAGGATGGGGACGCAGGATGGGGACGCAGGATGGTTGCAGGACATACCAGGATGGGGATGCAGGATGGTTGCAGCACATACCAGGATGCGAACGCAGGATGGGGACGCAGGATGGGTGCAGCACATACCAGGATGGGGATGCAGGATGGGTGCAGCACATGACAGGATGGGGATGCAGGATGGGTGCAGCACATACCAGGATGGGGACGCAGGATGGGTGCAGCACATGACAGGATGGGGACACAGGATGGGTGCAGCACATGACAGGATGGGGACGCAGGATGGGTGCAGCACATACCAGGATGGGGACGCAGGATGGGTGCAGCACATGACAGGATGGGGACGCAGGATGGGTGCAGCACATGACAGGATGGGGACGCAGGATGGTTGCAGCACATACCAGGATGGGGACGCAGGATGGGGACGCAGGATGGTTGCAGCACATACCAGGATGGGGACGCAGGATGGTTGCAGCACATACCAGGATGAGGACGCAGGATGGGGAAGCAGGATGGTTGCAGCACATACCAGGATGGGGACGCAGGATGGGTGCAGCACATATCAGGATGGGGACGCAGGATGGGTGCAGCACATGACAGGATGGGGACGCAGGATGGGTGCAGCACATACCAGGATGGGGACGCAGGATGGGGACGCAGGATGGGTGCAGCACATACCAGGATGGGGACGCAGGATGGGTGCAGCACATGACAGGATGGGGACGCAGGATGGGTGCAGCACATGACAGGATGGGGACGCAGGATGGGTGCAGCACATACCAGGATGGGGACGCAGGATGGGTGCAGCACATGACAGGATGGGGATGCAGGATGGGTGCAGCACATGACAGGATGGGGACGCAGGATGGGGACGCAGGATGGGTGCAGCACATGACAGGATGGGGACGCAGGATGGGTGCAGCACATGACAGGATGGGGGCGCAGGATGGGTGCAGCACATGGCAGGATGGGGACGCAGGATGGGTGCAGCACATGACAGAACGGGGGCGCAGGATGGCAGCAGCACATGACAGAATGGGGGCGCAGGATGGGTGCAGCACATGACAGGATGGGGGCGCAGGATGGGTGCAGCACATGACAGGATGGGGACGCAGGATGGGTGCAGCACATGACAGGATGGGGACGCAGGATGGGTGCAGCACATGACAGGATGGGGGCGCAGGATGGGTGCAGCACATGACAGGATGGGGGCGCAGGATGGGTGCAGCACATGACAGGATGGGGACGCAGGATGGGTGCAGCACATGACAGGATGGGGATGCAGGATGGGGACGCAGGATGGGTGCAGCACATACCAGGATGGGGACGCAGGATGGGTGCAGCACATGACAGGATGGGGGCGCAGGATGGGTGCAGCACATGACAGGATGGGGATGCAGGATGGGGACGCAGGATGGGTGCAGCACATACCAGGATGGGGACGCAGGATGGGTGCAGCACATGACAGGATGGGGGCGCAGGATGGGTGCAGCACATGACAGGATGGGGACGCAGGATGGGTGCAGCACATGACAGGATGGGGACGCAGGATGGGTGCAGCACATGACAGGATGGGGACGCAGGATGGGGACGCACGATGGGTGCAGCACATACCAGGATGGGGACGCAGGATGGGTGCAGCACATGACAGGATGGGGCGCAGGATGGGTGCAGCACATGACAGGATGGGGACGCAGGATGGGTGCAGCACATGACAGGATGGGGACGCAGGATGGGTGCAGCACATGACAGGATGGGGACGCAGGATGGGTGCAGCACATGACAGGATGGGGGCGCAGGATGGGTGCAGCACATGACAGGATGGGGACGCAGGATGGGTGCAGCACATGACAGGATGGGGATGCAGGATGGGTGCAGCACATGACAGGATGGGGACGCAGGATGGAGCAGCACATGACAGGATGGGGACGCAGGATGGGTGCAGCACATGACAGGATGGGGATGCAGGATGGGTGCAGCACATGACAGGATGGGGACGCAGGATGGAGCAGCACATACCAGGATGGAGACCATATACCAATATAAATGCTCGCCACCCGGGCGTAGAACGGGTTCAATAGCTAGTGTGTAATAATGAGAAATGACACAGGGAAAAATGTATTGAACACACTTTCTTTAATTTATTTCATACTTTGTACACAAGTATTTGTTGGTGATAACCTCTTCAAGACACCTCCTGTATAGAGAAACTAGTTGCATACATTTCTCAGGTGTGATTTTGTCCCATTCTTCTGCACAAACACTATTCAAATCCTGAAGGTCCCATGGGCTCCTTTTATGAACTCTGAGCTTAAGATCTTTCCAAAAATTTTCTGTTGGATTCAGGTCAGATGATTGACTGGGTCATTCTAGTGGGGCGCCCCCAGACACAGGGCCACTAGTCACTCGGTACCGGTCCTTTCTGCTCAGTTATGCGGTTGTCACGGTGGCTGGACCCGGTCGTGACCCTGCTAAGGGGCGTCCAATGAAAGTGGTAGTACAGTCTGTCAGGGGTTCGTGACGCCACCTGTGGTGTTCGGTCAGGGTGACCGACGCTGCTGTGGGGTCCGCTGGGGTGATGTAATAGCAGCCAGATGGTATACCTTCCCACAGGTGAAGTAAATCCCCAGGGCTTCCCAGTAAGGTGGATGGTGATGGTGTGAGGTGCAGGCAATAACGAGGACACAGGGTTGCAGTCTCTTTACCTTTTTACTGAAGGCTTCAATACACTCAATCCAGAGCACGTTCAACCAGGCTATCAGAGACCGGCCGGTCCGATAGGCACATCCAGAGTTTCCCTCGCAGATGGAAATCGTTGCCTACCAATAGCGCCTTTGTGTTGTAGTCCTACCCTGCTGAGCATTCGGAATAGTCCTCACAACTGCTGTTCTCCTTCGTTCGTTCTCTACAGCTTTCTCTCTCTCTCTCGTTCTTTGGTTCCAGATGTTGCTAGTTTGTAACGTCCCCCAGATATGTTATGGCTAGGACGCCACCCGTTTGACGGGAAGGCTTGGAGGTCTTCCGGAACCCTAGAGACGCCCCTCTCCCAATGTTGCCCCCTATGTCTTCGTAGGTGTAAAAGGTAGACAGCCAACCTATAATCAACTGTCCAGCGGAATTTGAAGTAAGGCCTGAAGTCAGTTACTCCTACGGTGATCCAGCCACCGACTACGCGCCTCAGTAAGATGTTGCCTTCCTCTCTCGGCACGACTCTTACTGGCTCTCCTTTGTGCTGATCTCGTTTACACTGTTCCACAATATTCTTCCCTTCGTGTCTCTCTCTTAGGATACCGCCGCAAGGTGTGCAGACGCGGTTCCGTAATGTTCTCTTCTGTTCGCTAGGCACTTGCCAGGTTCCCACGCCTGACAGGGACCCCCCTGTGTCTTCTCCCCGCAACACCCCCTGCCACGGGATGTTGCCTGGTTCCAACCCAGTCAGCTTCTGACTAACTTCCTCCCCAGCCCCTAGTTTTACCAGTGTGAGGAGTGGCCCAATAAATAAAGCCTTTTGCTCCCCCTAGTGGCCGGAGTGTGAAGTGTAATGTGTTCTGGTGATACCTGGTCAGGAGAACTCTTTAGTGCCATCGGACGTACCGCTACTCGCCTTGGGGCCATACTGCAACGACCAGGTCTCTGGGGCGCTGCACTAGCAGCTTTATTTTATTTTCTCTGAAACCAATTGAGAGTTTCATTGTGCCCCTACTCAATAACAATAATGCCTTTTGTGACCCATACACAGTAATATCTACCATTTTCGTCCCTACACATTAATAGTCCTCGTTTGTAACCCCGCATACTAATGTACCCAAGTTTTGTCACCAAATAGTAAAGTAATTCATTTGTGCCACCTATATAGTAAAGTCCTATACTTATGACCCTGCAGAACAGTAATGTTCCCTATTTGTGGTCAACATAGTAATGTCCCTAATTTGTTCCAACATCTCTCTGATGCCTCAGTTGTGCCAATAAAAAAAGCACCGCTTCCAGAGCACATTCCTCACTTTTTCCCCAACTTCTACACTATGTCAGATGAAGGAAAAAAGTGACACAGTGCTGCCCTGCACAGTAACAGGACCCCCTCAATTCATCATTTACCCCCCACCATCAAGTCATCACTATTTGCTGTTCCCTACCCCCAGCCTCAATTCATAATCAGATACACCTACAATCAACAGGTTTAATTTTGGCGCTTCCCAAAATCATACAAAGTCCAAATAGAAAACAGAAGCAAATGCCGAGAAGTAAAATACATCAATTTTATTAATACACAAGAATCTAAAATGGTACATGACCAAGTAAAAGATGGAGATACAATACAAGTAGGACTGCCCAGTCACATAGTACACCCACAGGTAACAAATATTATAATGAGCAACTTATCCCTCAAGTACTCAGTGCAAATCTATTTCGTGGCCTTTTTGTGGTAAGTAAATAAATCTGCATCTCAAGCTAAAGTAATATCTGATAATATACACATACTCATGCCAAAAGGATAATCAGTTCTTGATACATATAAAGTGCTAGGTCATCTAAGCGCCCATAATTGACTAGTGTCAGTATATTGCATCTCAATACCACATAAGTAACTTTACTGATGTTCACCGCTGTTTACTCAGTATAAATCCTAATCAATTAGGACTAAATAAAGTGCATAGTGCCTAAAAAATATATAGTACATAGGTCCCATCATATAAAGAAAGTGCCACATTAACATGAGTCATGAATGCAACAGTGTGCGCCTTGAGTGTCCTTTAGGTATTAGAGTAAAGAGGCATATATAAATAAATAGTGGTATACAACCTACTTAGGCTGCCCAAATCCCCTAAGGGTTAAAGCCTCTAGTGCACCAGTGTGCTTAAACGCCATAGGTATCCATGAGATGACATATACATATAAATAAATAAGTTGTGTACGACCTGAGTAGGCTGTCCAAGTCCCCGACGCGCGTTTCGCGTGCAGCTTCTTCAATGGGGGTTTCATGTGTTAATAATAGATTCTTGTGTTAATAAAATTGATGTATTTTACTTCTCAACATTTGCTTCTGTTTTCTATTTGGACTTTGCTGAATTCATAATCATTTGCTGTCCCCAATCCCCCAGTCTCAGTTCATCATTATTGCTGTACCCTATTCCCTTGTCTCAATTCTTCATTTGCTGTCAACCGACCACAGTCTTCATTATTTGTTGTACCTCACCTCCCCAGGCTCAATTCATAATCATTTGGTATTCTGCACCCCAGTCTGAATTCATCATTATTTGCTGTACCCCATCTCCCATTCTCAATTCGTAATCATTTGCTGAACCCCATCCTTCAGTCAGGGCTGACGTTAGGGGCAGGCAGACCAGGCAGCTGCCTAGGGTCCCCCACTTCCCAAGGAGCCCCCAGCCAGTGGCGTGCCGATAATAGCGGCACATCACGCGGCTGCTGTGGGGCCCGTAAGAGGGGTCCGGTGCTCCCTTCGCATCACGCATTCATTTCATCATAGATTCTGATACAGTCGAAAGCAGTGATTGAGGCGATAGCACCATTTGACTCTCCCTCCCCCTCTGCTTCTGACTCAGCCAGCGCACGATGATGTCACATCATCATGCGCCACGCTGTGCCAGCAGTGGACCTGATGAGAAAGGAGCAGAGCCTGGAGCAGCATGGGGAATGAGGAGGAGAGGTGAGTATTGTATATGTGTACTGTGTGTGTGTGTGTGTGTGTGTGTGTATGTGTATATACAGTGCCTTGTGAAAGTATTTGACCCTCTTGAACTTTTCAACCTTTTCCCACATATCATGCTTCAAACATAAAGATACCAAATGTAAATTTTTGGTGAAGAATCAACAACAAGTGGAACACAATTGTGAAGTTGAACAAAATTTATTGGTTATTATGGTTATGGTGGAAATTCAAAAACTGAAAAGTGGGGCATGCAATATTATTCGGCCCCTTTACTTTCAGTGCAGCAAACTCACTCTAGACGTTCATTGTGGATCTCTGAATGATCCAATGTTGTCCTAAATGCCTAGTGATATTAAATATAATCCATCTGTGTATAATCAAGTCTCCGTATAAATGCACCAGCTCTGTGATAGTCTCAGGGTTCTGCTTGAAGCACAGAGAGCATCATGAAGACCAAGGAACACAACAAGCAGGTCCATGATACTGTTGTGGAGAAGTTTAAAGCTGGGTTTGGATACAAAATGATTTCCAAAACTTTAAACATCCCAAGGAGCACTGTGCAAGCGATCATATTGAAATGGAAGGAGTATCATACCACTGCAAATCTGCCAAGACCCGGCCATCCTTCTAAACTTTCATCTCAAACAAGGAGAAAACTGATCAGAGATGCTGCCAAGAGGCCCATGATCACTCTGGATGAACTGCAGAGATCTACAGCTGAGGTGGGACAGTCTGTCTATAGGACAACAATCAGTCGTACACTGCACAAATCTGGCCTTTATGGAAGAGTGGCAAGAAGAAAGCCATTTCTCAAAGATATAAAGTGTTGTTTAAAGTTTGCAACAAGCCACCTGGGAGACACACCAAACATGTGGAAAAAGGTGCTCTCAGATGAAACCAAAATCGAACTTTTTGGCAACAATGTCAAACGATATGTTTGGCGTAAAGGCAACACAGCTCATCACCCTAAGAACACCATCCCCACTGTCAATCATGGTGGTGGCAGCATCATGGTTTGGGCCTGCTATTCTTCAGCGGGGTGAGGGAAGATGGTTAAAATTGATGGGAAGATGGATGGAGCCAAATACAGGACCTTTCTAGTAGAAAACCTGTTGGAGTCTGCAAAAGACCTGAGACTGGGACGGAGATTTGTCTTCCAACAAGACAATGATCCCAAACATAAAGCAAAATCTACAATGGAATGGTTCACAAATAAATGTATCCAGGTGTTAGAATGGCCAAGTCAAAGTCCAGACCTCAATCCAATCGCGAATCTGTGTAAAGAGCTGAAAACTGATGTTCATAAACGAGCTCCATCAAACCTCACTGAGCTCGAGCCGTTTGCCAAGGAAGAATGGGCAAGAATTTCAGTCTCTCGATGTACAGAACTGATAGAGACATACCCCAAGCGACTTGCAGCTGTAATCGCACGAAAAGGTGGCACAACAAAGTATTAAAGGCACAGATGATTGGCCTCGGGGAGACCAAAACATCCAACACCGCGGAGACACCATCACGTGTTTCTCAACGCAGTGATTCCAGAACACTGCCCCCATCCCTTATGGGAAATATGCAGATGCATGTAAAGAAGCTGCGGAGACACCATCATGTGTTTCTCGACGCAAGCAGTGAATAGCCAGGCTTTTCCCCGGGAAGGAACAACCACGGGAAGGGCAGCATGCTATGAAGGAAAGCCACCTATGCCAAGCATGGTATCCATCCACAGACAGCTGTTTCGGGGGTTTTGCCCCTCATCAGTGTGGAGTAGGAATCTGGCTATTAGGAGCAGTGCCTAGTAAAAAGGCTATAAAGGCACAGATGATTGGCCTCAGGGAGACCAAAACATCCAACACCGCGGAGACATCATCACGTGTTTCTCAACGCAGTGATTCCAGAACACTGCCCCCATCCCTTATGGGAAATATGCAGATGCATGTAAAGAAGCTGCGGAGACACCATCACGTGTTTCTCGACGCAAGCAGTGAATAACCAGGCCTTTCCCCGGGAAGGAACAACCACGGGAAGGGCAGCATCCTATGAAGGAAAGCCACCTATGCCAAGCATGGTATCCATCCACAGACAGCTGTTTCGGGGTTTTTGCCCGTCATCAGTGTGGAGTAGGAATCTGGCTATTAGGAGCAGTGCCTAGTAAAAAGGCACTGCTTTCCCCTTCCCGGGGAAAGGCCAGGCTATTCACTGCTTGCGTCGAGAAACACGTGATGGTGTCTCCGCAGCTTCTTTACATGCATCTGCATATTTCCCATAAGGGATGGGGGCAGTGTTCTGGAATCACTGCGTTGAGAAACACGTGATGGTGTCTCCGCGGTGTTGGATGTTTTGGTCTCCCCGAGGCCAATCATCTGTGCCTTTATAGCCTTTTTAACTAGGCACTGCTCCTAATAGCCAGATTCCTACTCCACACTGATGACGGGCAAAAACCCCGAAACAGCTGTCTGTGGATGGATGCCATGCTTGGCATAGGTGGCTTTTCTTCATAGCATGCTGCCCTTCCCGTGGTTGTTCCTTCCCGGGGAAAGGCCTGGTTATTCACTGCTTGCGTCGAGAAACACGTGATGGTGTCTCCGCAGCTTCTTTACATGCATCTGCATATTTCCCATAAGGGATGGGGGCAGTGTTCTGGAATCACTGCGTTGAGAAACACGTGATGGTGTCTCCGCGGTGTTGGATGTTTTGGTCTCCCCGAGGCCAATCATCTGTGCCTTTATAGCCTTTTTTACTAGGCACTGCTCCTAATAGCCAGATTCCTACTCCACACTGATGACGGGCAAAAACCCCGAAACAGCTGTCTGTGGATGGATGCCATGCTTGGCATAGGTGGCTTTCCTTCATAGGATGCTGCCCTTCCCGTGGTTGTTCCTTCCCGGGGAAAGGCCTGGTTATTCACTGCTTGCGTCGAGAAACACGTGATGGTGTCTCCGCAGCTTCTTTACATGCAACAACAAAGTATTAAGTTAAAGGGCTCGAATAATATTGCACGCCCCACTTTCAGTTTTTGAATTTCCACAAAAATTTAAAGTAACCAATACATTTCGTTCAAGTTCACAATTGTATTCCACTTTTTGTTGATTCTTCACCAAAAATTTACATTTGGTATCTTTGTGTTTGAAGAATGATATGTGGGAAAAGGTTGAAAAGTTCCTTTCGCAAGGCAGTGTATGTGTATGTGTGTACTCTGTGGGCTGCAGTATACATTGTGTGGGGGCTGCATTATACTGTGAGTGGGAGCTGGATTATACTGTATGGGGGGCTGCACTATACTGTGTGGGAGGGTGCAATATACTGTGTGTATGGGCTGCATTATACTGTGTGTGGTGGGGCTGCATTCTATGTGTGTGGGGACCAGTGGCGTAGGAAGGAGGGTGCGGGGGGGGGGGGGGGGGGGGGGCGGCCGGCGCTGCAGGAGAAGAAAGAAAAAAAAAAAAAAAAAGACGCCCCTTTAAATCTTCGGGCGGCGCCGTCCGCCGCCACGACCAGGGCCAGCTCCCCCCACCCCCGGGCCCCGCCCCGGCTCTAATACTTACCTCTCCTGGTTCCTGCGGCTTCAGCGTCCTCTGACTCTGCGACGTCTCAGAGCAGAGGGCACGATGACGTCACTACTGTGCGCGCCGCTCAGCCTCTCTGTCCTGAGCGTCGCAGAGCCGGAGAGACGCTGACTGGCTGCATCGGACCTGCGCTAGGAACGGGAGAGGTGAGGATTTTACTTTTTTTTTTTTTTTCTTTATGTCTGACTGTCTGGGGGCAATGCTGGACACACTGGGGCAATACAGGAGACCATGGGGCAAATTGCTGGACACACTGGGGCAATACAGGAGACTATGGGGCAGATTGCTGGACACACTGGGGCAATACAGGAGACCATGGGGCAGATTGCTGGACATACTGGGGCAATACAGGAGACCATGGGGCAGAATGCTGGACACACTGGGGCAATACAGGAGACCATGGGGCAGATTGCTGGACACACTGGGGCAATACAGGAGACTATGGGGCAGATTGCTGGACACACTGGGGCAATACTGGAGACCATGGGGCAGAATGCTGGACACACTGGGGCAATACAGGAGACCATGTGGCAGAATGCTGGACACACTGGGGCAATACAGGAGACCATGGGGCAGATTGCTGGACACACTGGGGCAATACTGGAGACCATGGGGCAGAATGCTGGACACACTGGGGCAATACAGGAGACCATGTGGCAGAATGCTGGACACACTGGGGCAATACAGGAGACCATGGGGCAGATTGCTGGACACACTGGGGCAATACAGGAGACTATGGGGCAGATTGCTGGACACACTGGGGCAATACTGGAGACCCTGGGGCAGATTTCTGGACACATTGAGGCAATGCTGGGGACCCTGGGGCAGACTTCTGGACACACTGGGGCAATGCTGGACACTGGGGCAGATTGCTGGACACACTGGGGGTAATATGCTGGACACACTGGGGCAATGCTGGACACTGGGGGTAATATGCTGGACACACTGGGGCAGACTGCTGGACACACTGGGGAAAGGCTGGACACTGGGGCAGATTGCTGGACACACTGGGGGTAATATGCTGGACACACTGGGGCAGATTGCTGGACAACATGGGGGTAATATGCTGGACACACTGGGGCAGATTGCTGGACACACTGGGGGCAGGACTTGAGGCATGGGCAGAATGTAGATACGGGGCATGATTGGAGACACGGGGCAGGATTGGATCATGGGGCAGGACGGATACGATGGAGGCTGGTGGGGCAGGATGGGGAGATCATATGGGGTAGAATGGATACTCATGAGGGCAGGATGCGAGAACATATGGCTGGAGCCAGGAATGAGATAAACGGGGCCAGGGTGGGGAATAGTGTTACCATAGGGGATAATTAAGGGATATTATTACTGCAGTGATGTATTTATTTTATTTTTTGAGTATACTGTTTTAAATGGGGGGGCGGTCCTGTTACTGTGCAGAGTGACACTATGTCGCCTTTTTTTCTTCATGTGGTGTAATGTAGAAGTTGTGAAAAATTAAGTAATGTGTTCTGCAAGCGGAGCTCGAGATAACTGTGTTATTTCCTGCAGAAACGAGTCCTGGCTGGAAGGAATGATGGCGGTCTGTGCTGGATGAAAGATGAAGGACTTCACCTAGAGACGTCACTGGTGAGTCAGTGTTACCTATACACTGACATTATACACTGTATACTATATAGAGGTCCTGTGTATAATGTCACCAGTGATCTCTGTATTACCTCTACACAGACACTGCATACTAAGTACAGATCTCCTGTGAATACTGGCACTTATGGTGATAGTATTGTGTTGTTTTTTTTTTATTACTGATCAGTATTGTAGTATTCAGTCACTATGTGTTGGTAATATGTGGTCTGGAAATGGTGTTGTGGTATTTGTCCCTTGTATGTAGTATTATTCGGTCACTATGTGGCCTGGTCATGGTGTGGTGGTATTAAGTCACAGGTGTGGCATGTGGGGGTGACACCATTAGGCCCAGTTTAAGTTCTACAAAACAGGAAAACCATTTTTGGTAACCTTTGTGTGTATTGAGCGGGGGGGGCGCCAAACTTGGGAACAGCCCCGGGCGGCAAAAGCTCTAGCTACACCTCTGGTGGGGACTGCATTATACTGTGTATGGGGGGCTGCACTATGCTGTGTGTGAGGGTAGCTGCATTATACTGTGTGGAGGGGTCTGCACTATACTGAGTGTGGGAGGCTGCAATACACTGTGTGTGGGGGGCTCCATTATACTGTGTGTGGGGGGCTGCATTATACTGTGTATGTGGGGGAGTGCATTATACTGTCTGTGTGTCTGCATTATAGTGTGTGTGTTAGGGGTCGAGTTCCTGCCTCTGCACAGGGGGAATCTCGGGCCATCTCCGCTGCGGTCTCCCATTCTTCTCCTGCCGCAGTGGAGCTTGCTCAGCGGAGACGTCGATCCCAGCGTCTCGCTCAGTCTGACTCTGTGCTTAGAGTTACTGCTGCGTTTCCTGCTTCTCCCATTGAAGTCAGTGCTGGGCAGCGGCGAGCGGACGCTTCTGGGGCTAAGTCCTGCTTTTCACATTCTGAGCATGCCCAGAGTAAGATCTCTCAGTGGAGATCGAGGGTCACATGATCAGATACTGCAGCTAAGGTCCTTGTAGCTGCTAGGACTAAATCCTGCTTTGCACTCTGAGCATGCCCAGGGCGAGATCTCTCAGTGGAGATCCAGGGTCACATGCTCAGGTGCTGCAGCACTCCATTGGTCCTTCTATGGAAGGTCCTAAACATGCTGCAGCTATTTAAGCCTCGCATGGCCGCACGGCCATGCGCTAGTATTGTCTTTTGTAAATGTGTGTGTGTTGTGAGTGAAAGTCGTTCTTTAAAATCCCCTCCCTATTGTATGACTGCTCGCGGAAGGTGGGTGATTGCTACCTAGCGCCCGACTTAGCCATCAGCACGGTACACACATTACAATACAATAAGTTGGGTGGCATGGCCACAGTACCGATACTTATAATGAATTGTGGGGTCGGAGAGAGGACACTATAAAGGGGCTTATATTGAATTGGGAGTGAGAAAGGGGAGACTATAGAGGTATTATAAAGAATTGGGAGGGGAGAGGATGCATGACAGAGACTTACAATGATTTAGGGGATGTAGAGAGAAGACTCTTTACATGAACTTATTATGAATTTGGGGTGGAAATGGGGACAATACAGGGAACTGGGAGGAGTGAGGGAGAGAGGACACAGTACAGTGACATAACGAATTCAGGGGTGGGAGACAGATCACAGGACATGAACTTATAATGAAGTGCAGAGGTGGGGACTGGAAAGTACATTGCAATGCCCTGAAGTGAATACAACTAAGGGCTCTATCACACGTCCGTGTCTCCAGTACGTCTGGTGACAGTTTTCACAAGTAGCGGAGACACTGTAACAGGTAAAACCATTCAACAGAATGTGTGCACATCAGTGTGTTTCCACGGACCGTGTGCAAAACACCCTGACATATCTGTTTTTCACCGTCCGCACAGGAAGCAATACGTCCCACACATATGCACTCGGATGACACACATGGATGTCATCCGTGTGACATGCATCGACGCCACAGTAGAAGAGGTACAGTATGAGCTTTTCCCTGGCGCCAGGTGCTGAAGATGGCTCTCCTCATGGGAGAATGATAAGAGTTATATTCAAGTGAGAACAATGACAGCAGGCGGTGGCTAATGGGACTATTACTCCCATCAGCCTACACCTGCTGCCGCTAATAAGTGACAGCAGGAGCAGCTGATGAGAGTATTCGTCACCTGATGCCTGTGCTATAAATAAATGAAAAAACCGGCGTGGGTTCCCCTGTATTTTTTAAACCAGCGAGGCAAAACTCACAGCTGGAGGCTGTAACCCTCAGCTGTCAGCAATAGCAAGGAATATCAAGAATAGAGGGGTCTGTACGCTGTTTTTAAAAAAATAATAATTTAAATAAATAATTTTAAAAAAATAGTGTGGGGTCCCCCCCATTTTTGACAACCAGCCTTGCTAAAGCTGACAGCTGGGGGCTGGTATTCTCAGGTTGGTAAGAGGTCATGGATATTGGCCCCCCAGCCTAAAAATAGTAGCTTGCATCTGCCCAGAAAGGCACATCTATTAGATGTGCCAATTCTGGTGCTTTGCCTGGCTCTACCCACTTGCCTTGTAGCGGTGGCAAGTGGGGTTCATATTTGTGGGGTTGATGGCACCTTTGTATTGTCAAGTGACATCAAGCCCACGGCTTAGTAATGGAGAGGCGTCTATAAGACACCTATTCATTACTAATGCTATAGTTATATGGTAAATAATGACACGGCCAGAATAAAGTCCTTTATTACAAATAAAAACAAAACACAGTTTTCCTTTTTTATTTAAAAATAACAAACACAGTTATACTCACGTAATGCCTTATTCCACTGAATCCCTCGTCTCCTGTAATAAACCAAAAATTAAACACCAACAATATCCCTCACCTGTTCGTCATTTTGTTCCGCGCCGTAATCCATGTCTGGCGAATAAATAGTTTCAAACTTGGATGGTGCCAAGATGTGACCGTCCAGGCTGAGAACCACTGGTGAATGAGCTGCTGCGAATGCAACATCGGTGACGTCATCGAGGTTACTGCTGGTCACTGAGGCTGCGTTCCCAGCCGGGCTGAACTGCGATGACCTCAGCACCGTGGAAAAAAGCCAGTGGTGAGGTCACCGCAGTTCAAGCTAAAGGTACCGTCACATTAAGCGACGCTGCAGTGATATAGGCAACAATGCTGTTTCGTCGCTGTGTGGTCACTGGAGAGCTGTCACACAGACAGCTCTCCAGCGACCAACGATGCCGAAGTCCCCTGGTAACCAGGGTAAACATCGGGTTACTAAGTGCAGGGCCGCGCTTAGTAACCCGATGTTTACCCTGGTTACCATTGTAAATGTAAAAAAAGCAAACAGTAAATACTTACATTCCGGTGTCTGTCCCCCGGCGTCTGCTTCCCTGCATTTTGTCAGCGCCAGCCGGCCGTAAAGCAGAGCGGTGACGTCACCGCTGTGCTTTACAGCCGGCCGGCGCTCACAGTCAGTGCGGGAAGCTGACGGCGAGGGGACAGACACCGGAATTTAAGTATGTACTGTTTGCTTTTTTTTACATTTACAATGGTAACCAGGGTAACCATCGGGTTACTAAGCGCAGCCCTGCGCTTAGTAACCTGATGCTTACCCTGGTTACCAATGAAGACATCGCTGAATCGGCGTCACACACGCCGATTCAGCGATGTCTGCGAGAGATCCAGCGACGAAATAAAGTTCTGGCCTTCTGGCTCCGACCAACGATGTCACAGCAGGATCCAGATCGCTGCTGCGTGTCAAACACAACGATATCGCTATCCAGGACGCTGCAACGTCACGGATCGCTAGCGATATCGTTGTTGTTTAGTGTGAAGGTACCTTAAGGCTACTTTCACACTTCCATCATTTTAGATCTGTCACAATGCGTCGTTTTGGGAAAAAAACGCATCCTGCAAATGTGCCCACAGGATGCTTTTTTTCCCCATAGACTTGTATTGCTGACGGATCGCGACATATGGACACACGTCGCGTCCGTCGTGCACTGGATGCGTCGGTATTTGGCAGACCATCGCAGCGAAAAAACGTTCGTGTCCTGCATTTTAAACTATGCATGCCTGGCCGTAACTCCACCCCCTCCTCCCTGGGAGTTTAGTATGGGCAGCGGACGCGTTTGAAACACTGCGTCCACTGCCCACGTTGTGCAGAAAATCACCACTGTCCGTCGGTACATTGCGCCAACGTTTTGTGACGGCCCCGTACCGACGGAAGTGTGAAAGAAGCCTTAGTGTCTTCACAGCAGATCACTGAGAAAAATTTGTGTTTTATTATTTTACAGTGCAGAAGCCAGGTATGAATATTCCCATCAGCCGCTCCTGCTGTCATTGTTATTAGCGGCAGCTGGTGTAGGTTGATGGGAGTAATAGTCCCATTAGCCACCGCCTGTTGTCATTGTTCTCACTTGAATATAACACTCATCATTCTCCCCTGCTTGCACTGATCGTCGGCAGAGCAGGAAAAAATGATGAGAGCAGTGTTCAGCACCCGGCGCCGGGGAACAGCACTTACTGTAGCGCTTCTTCCCTGGCCCCCGCCCGTGTGGTACTGATGCGGCACACGGTTGCCACACGTGTGCCGCAAGTATTACACACACACAGACACTGTCATTTCCGGCACTTTTTTTTCCGGTACCGGAAATATCAGGACGTGTGAAACCGGCCTTAGGGATACTTGAACCTGCGATCATCTGATTGTGCTATAAACAGCAATACCATAATACTGCTTTGTATAGCAACAATCACGGACTCCTAAAAACGCCAGCCACAGGCTTGCTTTCACAGTAGTACCGTCATGACAGGCACAGGGTCCTTCAGAACCCTGGCTGTTTTGGCAACCTATCAGCGCCCCACGTGTGCTCTGAAAATGGCGCTGTTGCAGTGGCATTTGACACTGCCATGGGCTCCGCTCTACCCACAGCTGTATGTGGCTAATGATGGCTGATTATTAGGGCTTGTACACATGGCCTATTGTGATCTGACCAAACATTGGATCACACTTGGACCAATGTAATTATATGGGGTCGTGCACATCAAATCTTTTAATCGAATTGCGCCGGTCCAAGAAAAAAATATCGCTGCATGTCTGTGTTGGATCCGATATTTGTATCGCACTGTGTCATGCAACTCAATGAGTCAGTGGAAAACATCAGACTGATTTTCCCGGACTGACAGGACAAAAATGGAGACTTTTTTATTCTCCATCTTTTCATCTGCGAGAATCATATCACACTATGATCACACTCTGATCTGACACTGGATGACTGGGAGCTCAGGGGGTATGGCCGAAACTCATCTGTTCTATGTCACTGCACTGCCATCTACTGGTCAATCAGATATGATGCATAAATATTTTAGGATCAAATTGTTGCCAATATATAACTTTTTTTCAACAGTTTCACATAAATTCGTCATAATTTGTCTCCGATTTACTCTCCATAGAATACATGATAAATGTATCAAAGTCCACGAACGTAGTGCGAATGCATGACCAAGGCTCCCTCCCAGCCTATAGGACTGGAAGTAGCCAAGTAGTATCTTCATCAGTCTCAGGGTCGGACTGGGACTCAAATTCAGCCCTGGCATTTGGGAGCACACAGGCCCACTTGCTATGAAGTGAACGTGATATATGTTCATCGATTTTTGTGGATCACTCGAGATATTTATCACATTTATAGAATACAAACTGCTGTGAGGCTAGAATAACACTATGTGAAATTTTAAGGGGAAACTGTCAGGTCAGATAACTCTATTTACCTGCAGATATAGGGTTAATCTGCAGGTTAATTGCATTATGAAGGTGCACACCGCTTGTACTGAAAGTGCGGCACAGGGACAAAATAAACTTTATTTCTCTCAGGAGCCACCGGCTATCAGTCATGCAGGCGTGCCCGGAGCACTGACCGGCGCCCACCGCTGCATCCTCAGTATGCAGATAGCAGTGAATACATTGGTAGAGGACGGATCCGTCAGCTCTTTCTTCCACCAATCAGCGTGTGCGACAGACAGCAAGCGCGATGATGTCACTTCATTGCGTCTGCTGTCCAGAGTGTTGGTGCACCAGACACAGCAGCAGAGTGTCGGGGGAACGAGAGTGAGGTGAGTATGTGGTGTTTTTTATTAGATGTGCAGTGGGTACAGAAAGTATTCAGACCCCTTTAAATTTTTCACTCTAACTTTCATTGGAGCCATTTGGTAAATTCAAAAAAGTTCATTATTTCTCATTACTGTACACTCTGCACCCCATCTTGACTGAAAAAAACAGAAATGTAGAATTTTTTGCAAATGTATTAAAAAAGGAAAACTGAAATATTACATGGTCATAATTATTCCGAGCTTTGCTCAGTATTGAGTAGAAGCACCCTTTTGAGCTAGTACAGCCATGAATCTTCTTGGGAATGATGCAACAAGTTTTTCACATCTGGATTTGGGGATCCTCTGCTATTCTTCCTTGCAGATCCTCTCCAGCTCTGTAAGGTTGGATGGTGAATGTTGGTGGACAGCCATTTTCACGTCTCTCCAGAGATTGGGTTTAGGTCCGGGTTCTGGTTGGGCCAGTCAAGAATGGTCGCAGAGTTGTTCTGAAGCCACTCCTTTGTTATTTTAGCTGTGTGCTTAGGGTCATTGTCTTGTTGGAAGGTGAACCTTCAGCCAAGTCTGAGGTCCAGAGCACTCTGGAAGAGGTTTTCATCCAGGATATCTCTGTACTTGGCCACCTTCATGTTTCCTTCAGGGGCAACCAGTCGTCCTGTCCCTGCAGCTGAAAAACACCCCCATTGCATGATGCTGCCACCACGTTTCACTGTTGGGATTGTATTGGGCAGGTGATGAGCAGTGCCTGGTTTTCTCTACACATACCACTTAGAATTATCACCAAAAAGGTCTATCTTCCTCTCATCAGACCAGAGAATCTTATTTCTCATAGTCTTCGAGTCCTTCATGTCTTTTTTAGCAAACTCTATGCAGGCTTTCATATGTCTTGCACTAAGGAGAGGCTTCCGTCAGGCCACTCTGCCACAAAGGCCCGACTGGTGGAGGGCTGCAGTGTTAGTTGACTTTGTGGAACTTTCTCCCATCTCCCTAGTGCATCTCTGGAGCTCAACCACAGTGATCTTGGGGTTCTTCTTTACCTCTCTGACCAAGGCTCTTCTCCCACGATTGCTCAGTTTGGCTGGATGGCCAGGGCTAGGAAGACTTCTGATGGTCCCAAACTTCTTCCATTTAAGGATTATGGAGGCCACTGTGCTCTTAGTAACCTTGAATACTGCGGAAATTCTGCTGTAACCTTGGCCAGATCTGTGCCCTGCCACAATTCTGTCTCTGAGCTCCCTGGCCAGTTCCTTTTAACCTCATGATTCTCATTTGGTCTGACATACACTATGAGGTCTTATATAGACAGGTGTGTGCCTTTCCAAATCAAGTCCTATCAGTTTAATTAAACTCTGCTGAACTCCAATGAAGGAGTAGAACCATCTCAAGTAGGATCACAAGGAAATGGACAGCATGTGACTTAAATATGAGTGTCTGGGCAAAGGATCTGAATACTTATGACCATGTGATATCTCAGTTTTTCTTTTTCATTAAGGGTAAGTTCACACAGGGCGTTTTTGCTGCTTTTTTTTCTGCAGCACAACCTGATCTTCTTGGTAGGAAAGAAACTGGTTTAGGTGCGTACTTGGTGTGTTTTTGGTGCGTCTCTTTTTCTCTCTGTCCATGTTAATATCCTTGAGTTTTCAGCAGCAAAAACGCAGCAAATAATACCTGCGTTTTTTCAGAGTTTTTTCAACACCCATTCAAGTCAATGGGTGAAAAACACTGAAAAAATGCAGCAAAAACACTGAAAGAAGTGACATGCTCTATGCCCAAAAAACGCAGCAAAGCACAAAATACTGATCACACAAAAAACCAATGTGTGTGCATGAGATTTCTGAAATCTCATAGGCTTTGCTGGTACTATAAAAGGCAGCTGAAAATTAGCATAAAAAATGCAGCAAAAATGCCCTGTGTGAACTTACCCTTACTGCGCAAAAATGTCTACAAAGTGAAAAAATTAAAGAGGTCTGAATATTTTCCTTACCCACTGTATATAGGATGTATATAGGAGGCTCATACCATATAGGGGGCTATTTGGGGCTCACACTGTATAGAGGGAGTTAAGTGGGGCTCAAACTGTTTATAGCGGGCTCATACTGTATATAGCGTGGCTATGTGGGTGGTCACACTATATACAGGAGGCTATGTAGTTGCTCATACTGTATATAGAAGAGAATATATGGGGGATCATATAGGAGGGCTGTGTGTGGCGTTCATACACTATAAGGCCGGCATCACACTAGCGAGTTTTACGGACGCAAAAGGCGCAAAAACTACACATGGCACACGCACCAATGAATCTCTATGGGGCAGCTCCTATCTGCCGTATATTTCGCAGCCGTATTTTACGGGCGTAGAAAATCGCAGCATGTTGCGTTTGTCAGCGTATTGCGCAAAAAATCCGCCAATAAAAGTCTATGGGGCGAGAAAAATACGGATTACACACGGACCAGCAGTGTGACTTGCGAGAAATTCGCCAGACATCTCCAGGTGCCGGGAAATGTGCCAAGCCCTCAATCAGGAAGCTGAGACATGCTAATTAGCTGAAATAGCCAGACAGACATCCCGGAAGTCTGGTGCTCGCCTCCACGGAGTTGCAAGCAGCATGGCCTACATAATCAATGTGGATATGCTCCTGGTCCAGGAAAGGCCCGAGATTTGGGACCAACGGGATGCCAATTATGCAAACCGGCTAGGAAAGAGGCAGCTTGGAGGAGCATTTGTGGGATCCTTTTCCCAAAGTATGACCAGCGGCCACATGAGGGACAGAGGCAACTAAGTAAGTACACTCCTGATTATCAACTATTTCATATTACAAACTGCAGTAAGAACAATATTTGCTCACAGTTATATTTATGTTAGCCTGATTTTTTATGTATATTGCAGCATTTCTGTAATGGTGCAGGACATGATAAAGGGGTTACATACAGCATTTATAGATGTTGCTTAGTTAGCAAATTGACAATGACAGACTGGTATAGAGGGGACAGGACCCTGTTCTTGTGTACTTACATTCTACGGTGTCCCCCTTTTATAGGATTGTGGTATTTGTGTGTTTATTTTGCTAATTGCAGATATTAAGTTAGAAACGCAGCTTAGAATAAGGCCTAGTAAAATCTGTGAAATCACTGACACCTTGTGTTACCAATGTGTACAATGTGCTTAGACATTATTTTCTTCTCTGTCATTACAGTGGAAGGTTGTTATGAGACGGAGAAGCATTCGGGACCAGTACCGATGAGAAAGGCAGCAGCGGTCCAGGAGTGGCTCATCTGCTCCAGCCAAACGCAAATACATTTATTTTGACCGGCTGTCCTTTCTGGATCCCAGTATGGATCTCAGACTGTAAGTACAAACCACACATCACAATACACATGTTAGGAATGGGCATAGATTGTCATTTTTTTTTTTAATTTTTCAAATAACAGATTTCAATCCAACCTGAGAGGGAGACAACAGGTTCAGATTCAGAGGCACTCATAGATCCTGTTCGTGAAGGAGAAGAGGTGGCTGGACCATCTACGGCTCCTTCTAAGATTCTCCCTCTGGATCCATCTTCGGATGCCCCTCATGTTTCTCAACCACCTGGTCCTGATGCTGCAGCACCACCCACAGATGCACCAGCTTCACTGATGCCCGAGGATACTGGCCACAGCAGCAGCCCAACTGTTCCTCTTGAGGCCTCACCACAGCCTGCTGTGACCTCACGCCGTGGCCACAGGAGAGAGATTAGTGAAAGCCGAAGAAATGTGGACACTGGTGTCTTAAATTATTTGGCCAGGGCTACTCAGGATGAGGGTGAGGAGTCATTTGCGCATAGCCTGGCCCGGTATCTCGGTCCCATTCCCCGTGAGGTGAGGCTATGTGTGAGAGGGTGCATGCAGATCCTTCTTGATGCATGCACACCCCCAAATGACCCTAACAATTTGTTTGAGTAACATAGTAACATAGTTAGTAAGGCCGAAAAAAGACATTTGTCCATCCAGTTCAGCCTATATTCCATCATAATAAATACCCAGATCTACGTCCTTCTACAGAACCTAATAATTGTATGATACAATATTGTTCTGCTCCAGGAAGACATCCAGGCCTCTCTTGAACCCCTCGACTGAGTTCGCCATCACCACCTCCTCAGGCAAGCAATTCCAGATTCTCACTGCCCTAACAGTAAAGAATTCTCTTCTATGTTGATGGAAAAACCTTCTCCCCTCCAGACGCAAAGAATGCCCCCTTGTGCCCGTCACCTTCCTTGGTATAAACAGATCCTCAGCGAGATATTTGTATTGTCCCCTTATATACTTATACATGGTTATTAGATCGCCCCTCAGTCGTCTTTTTTCTAGACTAAATAATCCTAATTTCGCTAATCTATCTGGGTATTGTAGTTCTCCCATCCCCTTTATTAATTTTGTTGCCCTCCTTTGTACTCTCTCTAGTTCCATTATATCCTTCCTGAGCACCGGTGCCCAAAACTGGACACAGTACTCCATGTGCGGTCTAACTAGGGATTTGTACAGAGGCAGTATAATGCTCTCATCATGTGTATCCAGACCTCTTTTAATGCACCCCATGATCCTGTTTGCCTTGGCAGCTGCTGCCTGGCACTGGCTGCTCCAGGTAAGTTTATCATTAACTAGGATCCCCAAGTCCTTCTCCCTGTCAGATTTACCCAGTGGTTTCCCGTTCAGTGTGTAATGGTGATATTGATTCCCTCTTCCCATGTGTATAACCTTACATTTATCATTGTTAAACCTCATCTGCCACCTTTCAGCCCAAGTTTCCAACTTATCCAGATCCATCTGTAGCAGAATACTATCTTCTCTTGTATTAACTGCTTTACATAGTTTTGTATCATCTGCAAATATCGATATTTTACTGTGTAAACCTTCTACCAGATCATTAATGAATATGTTGAAGAGAACAGGTCCCAATACTGACCCCTGCGGTACCCCACTGGTCACAGCGACCCAGTTAGAGACTATACCATTTATAACCACCCTCTGCTTTCTATCACTAAGCCAGTTACTAACCCATTTACACACATTTTCCCCCAGACCAAGCATTCTCATTTTGTGTACCAACCTCTTGTGCGGCACGGTATCAAACGCTTTGGAAAAATCGAGATATACCACGTCCAATGACTCACCGTGGTCCAGTCTATAGCTTACCTCTTCATAAAAACTGATTAGATTGGTTTGACAGGAGCGATTTCTCATAAACCCATGCTGATATGGAGTTAAACAGTTATTCTCATTGAGATAATCCAGAATAACATCCCTCAGAAACCCTTCAAATATTTTACCAACAATAGAGGTTAGACTTACTGGCCTATAATTTCCAGGTTCACTTTTAGAGCCCTTTTTGAATAGAGTAGATTGAGAGTTGGCAGATGTCACCATGTAACCTCTTACGTATACCAAGAAATCAACAAGTGCATGCTCAAGAGGGATCTGCAGCACCTCCTCCACGTGGGCGTACACCTCAACCCTATCCCCAACAGAACCCACCAATGTCTACTAATTACCAAATGGCATCCTTCCAGCAACCTTACCAATATGGCCACTTGTCTAGACCCAGTGTTGGAGGCTGGTCCCAACCTGGGTTTGGGCGACATGGTCATATTGGTGGGGGTTATGACACACACGACTTATATTATCGTCATGATGCCCATAGTATGAACCCTTATGACCAGTACTCAAGTGGTCAATCTGAGCAGGGCCAGATTTTGGGGCAGGGCCAGCGGAGAGAACACCAACAGGATGAAGGGCAATTGGGCCAACAAAGGCCACAAGAGCAGCAACCTGAACTGATGCCATCACCTCCACCAACACATCATAACCTATAAAAAATGGTTGTTTCTTGTTGCAAATTGTGTGTGATATACACACAAATTGATAATCTGCTGTGATAGCAATGTGTTTTGGTTTATTATTTTGCTCTGGCCAAGTTTTATTGACCACAAAAGACATATGCTGGCAATATGTTTAATGAAAGTTTCAAGTTGGCTAAAAATATCATTTATAAAAACTAGTTTGAAAGCCAATTTCATTGTGTTTGTCCAATCATTATGACATCATAGCAAATCATGTTATATTCATCTAAATCTAATAATTAAGTCAAATCACCACATATAGTTCAGTAACTAAATTATATATATATATATATATTAGTAATAAAGAAAACAATTACAACAGAGATATAGCGTAATCCTGCCAGGGAGTAGCACCCTGAGGAGAAACAAAATAATTTGTGTAAATATCCCTCACTTTTAGGCCAGAAAGAGGACAACACGGAGGTTCATGTGGTGTAGGACTACCCACACTAGTCAACACGTCCACTAGCAGCTGAGGAGCAATCATGATGTCTCGTAAAATTGTGTAAAACAACACATGCTTTTATCACTTCATTAACATTAGCCTCACTCAGCTGAATGGCAGACTGGAGGACACGCCATTTGGCACACAGAATCCCAAAGGCACACTCCACCAGTCGCCGCGCCCTGGAAAGCCTCAAATTAAACACCCGCCGCCGGTGATCCAGGTTGCGCGGGGATAAGGCCTCATCGCATGCCTCGTCAATTGGAAGGCCTCATCTCCCACAAGAACATATGGCACTGCTTCAGCATTGGAGCCTGGGAGATGTCGTGGTGGGGGGGGGGGAGGTCAAACTGATTTTCACGTAGCCGCTGACCCATAATGGACGAATTGAAGACCCTAGAGTCTCCAGTTCGCCCATTGGCCCCAATATCTATAATTATAAACCTGTAGTTACTGTCAACTACAGCTAACAGAACTACAGAGAAAAACTGCTTATAATTGAAGAATTGGGTGCCCGAGTTCGGCGGCTTAGGTACCCTGATATGTTTCCCATCCAGGGCTCCGATGCAGTGAGGAAATTGGCAAGTGACATTAAATCCACGGGCTATTTTGAGCCAATCATCCATTTTTGGCTCAGGCATGACAAGTTTGTGGAGTTTTGACCATATGTCCATACATGTTGCCCGCACAATGCCAGAAATAGTGGATCGTCGGATGAGAAACTCCAGATGTAGTCCAGCATAGGACAATCCAGTTGACAGGAAGCTGAAAGTACAGAACAAATAATATTAGCTAAGTAAAAAATACTACACCAAGACCAGAGTTAAAACAAAAAATTATAAATGTAAAGAGGCAGGATTAACAGTGTAACTTGCAAAATCTACACTGGGTATGTAATTGAACATTGTCAATACATATTTTATATCAGCTTTGGCCAGGGCCGTATTTGCCACTAGGCACTTGAGGGCACGTGCCTAGAGCGGCGGGATGCGGGGGGGCGCCCTTGAGCTAGGTTTTTTCCTTTTTTTTTTTTTTTATTTTATAAAACTCCGGGGTCAAGTTTCCGCCCCCCCTCCTCCCTCCCCCCTTCCCGCCCCCCCCTCCTCCCTCCTTCCCGCCCCCCTCCCTCCCTCCCTGAAGACGTAATACTCACCTTCCTCCAGCGGTGGCTGCAACTGCGTCTCAGCGCCGTCCTGTCTTCAGCGGTCACATGGTACCGATCATTAAGGGTGATGAATATGCGCATATTCATCACCCTTAATTAGCGCTACCATGTGACCGCTGAAGACAGGAAGGAAGACGCTGAGATGCCAGGAAGTTCTGTGCTGCGCGCCGGTGAGAGGTAAGTATGACAGGGAAAAAAGTGGGGTGCCGTGCACACAGGGGAGGAGGATGGGGAGCCATGCATACAGGGGAGAAGGATGGGGAGCCGTGCATACAGGGGAGAAGGATGGGGAGTCGTGCATACAGGGGAGAATGATGGGGAGCCGTGCATACAGGGGAGAAGGATGGGGAGTCGTGCATACAGGGGAGAATGATGGGGAGCCGTGCACACAGGGGAGAAGGATGGGGAGCCGTGCATACAGGGGAGAAGGATGGGGAGCCGTGCATACAGGGGAGGATGGGGAGTCGTGCATACAGGGGAGAAGGATGGGGAGCCGTGCACACAGGGGAGAAGGATGGGGAGCCATGTACACAGGGGAGAAGGATGGGGAGCCGTGCACACAGGGGAGAAGGTTGGGGAGCCGTGCACACAGGGGAGAAGGATGGGGAGCCGTGCACACAGGGGAGAAGGATGGGGAGCCATGTACACAGGGGAGAAGGATGGGGAGCCGTGCACACAGGGGAGAAGGATGGGGAGCCGTGCACACAGGGGAGAAGGATGGGGAGCCGTGCATACAGGGGAGAAGGATGGGGAGCCGTGCATACAGGGGAGAAGGATGGGGAGCCGTGCATACAGGGGAGAAGGATGGGGAGCCATGAACGCAGGGGAGAAGGATGGGGAGCCATGAACGCAGAGTGGGAGGATGGGGGAGCCATGAACGCAGAGTGGGAGGATGGGGGAGCCATGAACGCAGAGTGGGAGGATGGGGGAGCCATGAACGCAGGGGAGAAGGATGGGGGAGCCATGAACGCAGGGGAGAAGGATGGGGAGCCATGAACGCAGAGTGGGAGGATGGGGGAGCCATGCTTGCAGGGGAGAAGGATGGGGGAGCCATGAACGCAGGGTGGGAGGATGGGGGAGGCATGAACGCAGTGTGGGAGGATGGAGTATAAATATGGAGTATAAATACTGGGCCCTATAAGGGGGACACAGTGTGAGAGGACAGTGTGAAGAGGGGACTGGTATAGAAAGGAGAGGACAGTGTGAAGAGCATGTACCATAAGAGGGACAGTGTGGGGGTCATACTTTGTGCAGACAATATAGTGAGGGGCAATTTTTTATTTGGGAGCATTATAATGACACTTGTATCTTTAAGGGCGTCATGTGGAGACTTTCTGCAAAAGAGCGGCGAAGATGGAAGTCTGCAGAGACGGCTGTGGATGAGAAAACTCATCATGGGATCTGGACAAGATGAAGAAAAGGAGAACGGCTCCAGAGGCGACGTCATCTATCAGGTACCTGGATGTAAATGTTATTTGTGATGCTAACTCTCATGTTTTTATATATGTTAGGAGATTTAAAGGGACACTGTCACCTGAATTTGGAGGGAACAATTTTCAGCCATAGGGGTGGGGTTTTCGGGTGTTTGATTCACCCTTTCCATACCCGCTGGCTGCATGCTGGCTGCAATATTGGATTGAAGCTCATTCTCTGTCCTCCGTAGTACATACTGTACCTGCACAATCTGCAATCTTGCCTTGCGCAGGCGTGTACTATGGAGGACAGAGAATGAGCTTCAATCCAATATTGCAGCCAGCATGCAGCCAGCGGGTAAGGAAAGGGTGAATCAAACACCCGAAAGCCCCGCCCCTATGGCTGAAAATTGTTCCCTCCAAATTCAGGTGACAGAGTCCCTTTTAAAGGGGATGTCCAGGCTTGTGATGAGTCTGCAGTCATTCTTTGTGACTGCAGACTTCTGAATTCTCACAGTGCACACTGCACGCTGTCAGGATTCTCTCATGCTGGGGATTTACATTAATGCGATCACGTGCTGACTAGACATGCGTGACCTCCGTCAATGAAAATGAACTGAGCGAGGCCGGGCACATCTAGTCAGAATGTGGTCAGAAGTCTACAAATCACATACTTGTGCTGACATGACCGTTCACCGGCAAGGGAGAATCCTAAAAGTGCAGTGCATGCGTTGTGAGAATTCAGAAGCTGCGATGTCAGGATTCAGCTCTGCAAGTTCCAGTAGTCGTCACATGGACACGTCACTCATATGCGATTTTTCAGACTTAGGGTGTGTGTCCACGTTCAGGATTGCATCAGGATTTGGTCAGTATTTTACATCAGTATTTGTAGCCAAAACCAGGAGTGGGTGATAAATACAGAAGTGGAGCATATGGTTCTATTATAGTTTTCCTCTAATTGTTCCACTCCTGGTTTTGGCTACAAATACTGATGAAAAATCCTGACCAAATCCTGATGCAATCCTGAACGTGGACACATACTCTTATGGTCCTGTGACATCGAGCTTCTCTTCTGCTTCTCTTAGTTTTTCACTGAACATTGAGAGCATTAGGGAGAGGAGCTCGTGGGCACATGACTGAGTGTGCAAATCACATATGTCCTTGGCGGAGGGGGGGCACCAAAATGAATTCTTTCCCCGGGTGCCAGAAACCCTAGATACACCTCTGCTGGTATGCTACTGCGAGCGGTGATTACCGGGTGCGGTGGAGGGAGGTCTGTGCACAGGCAGTGAGGCAGGGACTGAGGGTGTGCACAGAGAGGATGGAGACCTGGAGACTGCCCGTCCCAGTCTACGCCGTAGCCTAGAGCCCTCATTATCATAGGAATATGGCAGTTAATAAATTGCTTTTCTGAAGCTTTATAGTGTAGTTTTAGGTCAGGGAGGGTTGGATAGGGATGAGCTAGCAAGGTGCAGGGACAGGTAATGATGGCTACTTGCGAACATGTGCGGCAATTGCGGTTTTGCACTTACGATGATACATAAAACACTGCTAGTAGTGTTTTTTCTCATTGCTGCAAGTACCGCATTTGCCGGATGGCGGCAAAACCGCAAGAGCCGCACATGTCTGTAAGTCCCATAGGGAATGAATGAGGCCGAACGCAGTGTTGCCCTAAGTGATCCATTACGCGGCAGATGCGGAAAAACTGTCGGATCTGCTGCAAAAGGCGACTTTCACATCAGCGATTTTTGCCAAAGTCACTGCCGATAGTGTCATACTCACCAAAGGGGGAGGCAGCACTAAAAGTGCCTAGGGCAGCAGAAACTCTAAATACGGCCCTGGCTTTGGCTCTAATTTACACATATAATTTTATGGAGCTGCTAAGAAAAAACAAAAAAGAAAACATCATCAACATACAGTATGTGAGGATGGAGAATACATACCGTAAGGTAAGGAGAAGACACTCCTCTGCCGATATGCATTTTGGCATCCTGGTGTCCTGAAACGTTATTCCTGGACGTACTGTCTCCAACAAGATGTCAAAGGTTGGTATTGTCATTCGACAGTAAAGATAAAATTTTTCAGGATGTGCCCGCAGAGCTGTATAGAGCCTCTGAAAATGGCCGTTAGTGACGCGTTGTCTCAAAAGTGGATGCACCCACATTCTTCTCCTCCTTCGCGGATCCACTATCACGGGGTATGGCTGCCCAAAGCGACGACACAACACCCAGTTAAATAACACCCGCTGAGTTGGGGTGAAATGCAGCAGCTCAGACATGGTGGCAACATAACAACGATACACCAACAGATGCACACCCACAAAATGGCCAGATGGGAGTGTGCCACCTGTTGCAGAGGCTTTGAATAGGGTTGGTGATGATGATTTCAATAAAATTCAGCCCTGAAAACCGTTAAATGTCAATTTTGTAAGAGAAAAGAATGCATTACGGATGTCATACGGATTACATACGCAGAAGTACATGCGCAAAATACGCTACCACACCCTGCCTATGGATGTCATACGGATCACTATTTTGGAAACATTTCTGCGTATTACGCCTGTAAAATACGGACAGTATTTCCCTACGCTGAGTGTGACGCCGGCCTAAGTGGGATGTCAACATATGTAATCTTGCTTAATTTTAAGTGATACATTTAGTATAAAATAATTACAATATGTTAATATTGAGCATAAGTAATTTCAGCCTAGTGGTTCAGCCTCCACAGGAGTCACTGTCTCTCATGTGGCCCCCCTTAGGGAAATTAATTGCCGACCACTGGGCTAAAGCTACACAGACATGGTGCACGATACTGAAATTGCAGTAACTGATTGCAACAATAGATCTAATGATCTCCTATGGTATGACAGTGGCACAGTCATGTTTCCAGATGTGCTGGACTTTCTTCTGCACGTAACTCACTTCCCATAGACTTCAATGCAAGTCACAAACAACACACGATTTATTACAACTCGGCTTCTTATTTACCACTCTGTTGCTCGTGATTTGCTGTTATATAGGTTGAACAAGTATTTTTGGTCCCACGATTGCAGAGAACTGCTGTGCTACGACACGTCGCTGTGTAGCCCGGCCAAAGGCCGGGGTCACACTTTCGAGTGCAATGCAAGAAACTCGCCTCAATACCCGGCACTTCTGCCAGCACTGAGGACCGGAGTGTGCGGCTGTATGTGTTTCTATGCAGCTGAGTGCTCCGGTCCCAGGTATCGATGCGCAAGTTTCTCACATTGCACACAGGGTTCTGATCAATTGTTATCAGCTACAAAGAGCCCAAAAGAAGGAATAAGAGTTATAAGCCCTCCTTTCAGAGCAAGGTCACTGATGCATTCTCAGAAAACTCCTTCTGCAGCCAGCAATAGGCAGATGCAAAAAATGTTAATAAAACCCAATTGTGAAAATTACTTGTAGGCTATGTGCACACGTTCAGGATTTCTTGCAGAAATTTCCTGAGCAAAACCGGACGTTTTCTGCAAGAAATCCCCATGTGGTTTTTTCACGCTTTTGATGCTTTTTTTGCGCATTTTTTTCCGGAGCTTCCCAATGCATTAAATAGCGGAAAAAACGAGAAAAATCCACAAAAATAATGAACATGCTGCGTTTTTTACCGCAATGTGTTTTTTTCGCAGAAAAAACACATCATGTGCACAAAAATTGCGGAATGCGATCTAAATGATGGGATGCATAATGTATGCGTTTTTATAGCGAAAAAAAATCGAAAAAACACAACGTGTGCACACAGCCCTAGCCAGAAATACAAGCAGTTTAAAGAAAAAAAATACACACTATACAATTGTGCTGTTTTTCCTGGATGCAGTTGTCCAAAATGGACATATAACCACCACATTAATGCAATTGTGGACAAACAGAGGGGGGAAAAAAAAAAAAATCAACAAGATCGCACTGTGTGAACAGACTATTTAAATTTGATTGACATCCTGGATAACAACTGTAATCTGTACATGGTCCATGAGCTCCACACCTATGTGGCTAAAACAATGGCCCAAGTGTATTTGTGCTACCGCTTAGGCTTCTTTCACACTTCCGAAGGTAGTCGCCCGTCACGAAGCGTCGGCGCGACGTACCGACGGAAGTGTTTGCTTCCACATTTCCGTCTGCGTTGCCGGGCAGGAAAGAGTCAGAGAGACATTTCCTGCCGGGCATGCGCAGACGGGAAGACTGGATGCGATGTACAGAAAAACGTTCCCTTGAACGTTTTTCCAAGACGACGGTCCGCCAAAACCCGACGCATCCAGTGCACAACGTACGCAACGTGTGGCCAAACGTCGTGATCCGTCGGCAATACAAGTCTATGGAAAAATACGCATCCTGCGGGCAAATTTGCAGGATGCGTTTTTTTTCCCAAAACGACGCATTGTGACGGATATAAATAAACGGAAGTGTGAAAGTAGCCTTAGCAAACCAAGATAAAGAGGAGGGTTTCTATCACAATCAGTAGGTGCAAAGAGCATTTCAGATACCAACTTAGGCCACGCTCAGTATTTTACCTCAGTATTTATAAGCCCAAACCAGGAGCGGGTGATAAATACAGAAGTGGTGACGTGTTTCTATTATACTTTTCCTCTGATTGTTCCTCTCCTGGTTTTGGCTTACAGATACTGAGGTAAAATACTGATCAAATACAGACTGTGTGAATGTGGCTTTAGGCCATTCATCTGTCTCACGGTCTGAGCATGAACCATCCGCTGCCCCAAACTTGACCGCCTCATTGCGAACAGTCTGTGCTCGGACCGCAACCCACGAATGTGTGAATGAAACCTTAAAGTGAAGCTAGCCAGCACAGAAAGTCAAATCTATGTCCGCCATGGGGCTAGCGTAGATCTATTCTGTACTTAACAACACCTACTGGCATAAATTATGACATTTTCTAAAAGCTGTTGAGCAGCAAGAAAACTGAAGTTCTGGAACAAATCTAATAAAAGATGTAATTTCCGTTTTTTTAATATAAATTTTGTGACATTGATCGGTGCTGAATATATAATCACAACTCAGAACACATGAAGAGCAGCCACCATTATATACTGGAGCAAATACAGCGAGATAACACAGCTAAGGTTTCATTCATTTTCTTTCTTCACAGCATCGGTGGTGGTAATGTCCGATTCTGGCGATTTCCTCTCATACATGTGCTGCTGAATAAGGGGCTTGTAGATGTATACGCCGCCAGTAAATCCTAACAACACCGCCAAAACGATCTGGCCAAAAGGAAGACCCCGCTTCATCCTCAGTGTGGAAATGTTTATTTCTGATCCCAAGGAAAAACTTCTGTACCCTGTCAGGAATGAAGGAAAGGAAGAAGTTAGCGATAGTTTGATAGTTGTACTGTGCAAGGACAATATGGACACTGAACATGTGGATGCCAGAGCGAAGCCTAAAAGGTGCTCTGACATTTCATTCTTGCTCACTTTCAGTGGTCCCATTGGGGCTTGTGTCCGAACCCCTCCCCCCCCCACAGGAAAACAATAATGGTGCCGACAGAACCAACAAACGCTCTGCCATTGCCTCACTTTCGGGTTTATATGCCTACTGGAGGCGGACACTGTAATGTAGGAGACTACGTCCGGGTGTTTACCTCCTGCAGGCGTATATGCCTGAAAATTTTTCATGGCAAAGCACACATTCACTGTTGACACCATTATTATCTATGGCCCCCCAATGGCTCAAACACCCGAATTCTGTTTTGTGGGGAGTTCGGACACAAGTCCTGAAGAGACCACTGACCTTGGGCAAGAATGCAATGTGAAAGGGGCCTCATGCAAAATGGGATTCAGGCATCTGTGCCAACTATAATGGCGCCGACATAATTAATGTGCGCTCTGCCGTGCATCATTTTCAGGTGTATACACCTATTTGAGATGGACACTGAGGTGTAGTCTACCACACCGGGGTGTCTCCAGTAGGTGTATATGCCTGAAAATGTTGCACAACAGAGCGCACAGTAACTATCGACACCATTATAGTCTATGGCCCCGTCGGTACATATGCCCAAATCCCGTTTTGCGGGGAGTTAGGACACAAGCCTCGACCAGACCAATGAAACTGGGCAAGAAAGCAATGTCAAAGGAGTGGCTGGGCTCCTGCGGAGTTTATTGAGGTGTTCAGAACCACAACATTCCCAAGCAGAAACAGCTTCACGAAATGCTCCTTTTTCGGGGAGTTTATCTGTTCCTGAAGCAATGAAGAGTTTTTTATTCCAAGCTTTTGATTGGACAGTGCTTAGATTGGAGAGGTTTCCTTCAGGTTTTGCCTTAGAGAACCTGCATAGTTTTTTCCCCCCAGGCAGCTTTCAAAATCTCTTCAGAAAAAAAAAGCTCAAAAAACTCTGAACATGAGAGTTGATTTTCCATAGAAATTAATAGAAAAAGTTTTCAAGGTGTTTTTCTGAGGATTTTGGTGCCGATTAATTACAAAGAAAATAAACTGAGCGTAGACTTAAACGATCTTTCTCTTCCCTTTATTGTATACCAACAGCTGTGTGTACATTATTTCTATTATGGGCCTTCTGTCCACCCTTAATGAAACTACAACTCGAGGACTATGGCTGCTCACCTCACGGCCATTTCCAGATAGGGGGGAGATACCAACATGGCTCCCATCGATCAATCCTAGCGAAGTCTTGAGCACGGCCGGCAGGTATCATCCACCTGTTCTATAAAGACTGTGGCTATATAGCAACTTTCACCGGTACACAGTTAACATGGCCACAGATCACTGTGTTCTGCTGCTACTGCGCAGCATATGGAATGTGAATGGGGTTGCAGTGATCCGCAAAATGCTGCGACAAGCATGTTAGTACCAGTTGGATTTTTTCCAACCTCCCCGTCGTGCCACCTTTCGATATGTCCCCAGTCACGGTACTATGATGCACCAGTGGCATTCAGTGATCTTTTGCTCTGTTGTCTGTGCGGTGGCCAAAGTTGCCATGTGGGATAGAACTGATAAGAACAGATTGAGATACACTGGGACGTGTCTGACCGGGATTATGGGGAGTGACATTGGTGCAATATCACTAGTTATCCAACTGCTGATAAAAAGGATGAAGAAGCAAGCAGAGGTAATTTTCCTCTTAAAGGGGCTGTTCATAGAATCCTAGAATGTTGGAGTTGGAAGGGACCTCCTGGGTCATCGTGTCCAACCCCCTGCTCAAAGAAGGATTCACTAAACCATCTCAGACAGATGTCTATCCAGCCTCTGAAGACTTCCATTGAAGTAGAACTCCCCACCTTTCGTAGCAGCCTGTTCCACTCATTGATCTCCCTCACTGTCAAAAAGTTTTTTTCTAATATCTAATCCAGGGGCAGACACAGACAGCTTGGGGCCCCTGTGCAGGAAATGTGCCTGGGCCACCCTCCTTTTAAGGCGACAAAGCTAAGGGACTGTGCTATACATAAGAGTACAATTTATACTAAGGGACTGTGTTAGACATAATAATCGATAATAATGTCTTCCTCCACCTCCTCCTGTTCTTAAACCCATTATAAATCCCCCACATCCCATTATTGCCCTCTTCATGATCTCCATTATTGCTTTCTCCCCCACCATCCCATATCATTGCCCATTCCACCACCTCCATCATTGCCTCCTCCCCACCACCCCCATCATTGTCCTTTCCACTGCAACCATAATTTCCTCCTGCCCCACCACCCCTATCACTGCCCTCTCCATCAACCCAATCATTGCCTTGGCCCAGTCACCCCCATCATTGCCTTCTCCACCTACACACACACAGCACCATTCACCTCTCTGCAAACACACACACCTCACCTCTGCTCGCACGGTATCCTGAAGCTGCACCATCGCCGGCAGCTTCCTGTCTCACACAGCCGCGGCGCTGAATGATGAGGTCATTTAGCCACTGCTGTGTGGCATGAAGCAGGATGGATTCATTCCCTGCAGCTCCGCTGCCTTTTTCTCTTGCAGGCAGCGGAGCTGCAATCCCATGATGGCAATCTGGCCAGGGGCCCCCCGGAGCCGGATAAACTGGCCAGTTTGCCCTCATTATTAGCTACCCTGCAAGCAGGGCCGGCTTTAGGCAAAGTTTAAAATGGGGCCTCAAATCCTAACATATTGCACATCACACAGAAGCATTTTGGTTGAATTTACATGCGCTGAGTTCAGGCCACTAAACGAGTGTGATCGTCAATACTGAAGTCGTTCAACGCTTGTTTCCCGGCCTCTTAACACCGCCTGAGAAAGAATGATGGGGACAGAACAATCACTAATAGATCACTAACAGATCACCATACAGTATCGTGTTACCAGCAGCACATCTACAGTTTAGGCTACTTTCACACTGGCGTCGGAATCTGCCCGTCGCAATGCGTCGGGCCGAGATTCCAACGCTAGCGTTTGATGCGCCGTACAACGGGTGCAGCGGATGCATTTCTCCAGCGCATCCGCTGCCCCATTGTGAGGTGCAGGGAGGTGGGGGCGGAGTTCCGGCCACGCATGCGCGGTCGGAAAAAGCGGTCCGTCGGCAGCAAAAAACGTTATATTTAACGTTTTTTGCTCCCGGCGGTCCGCCACAACCGTCGTACGACAGTTGCGACGTGTGGCAATACGTCTAAATGCGTCGCTAATGTTAATCTATGGGGCAAAAACGCATCCTGCAAACAACTTTGCAGGATGCGTTTTTTGCCATAAATGACACATTGCGACGTATTGCAAAAAACGCCAGTGTGAAAGTAGCCTTACACCGGCGATGTGCTGCTGAGAACAAGGATTTCTGTTCCCACATAAACAATCCAATCACTCGATGAATAGGCAGCATTTTACTTGTTTAGTATAATACACCCCATAGTCCTCAATGTATTATAATGTGCACCACAGCCCTCCATATTGTAAAATGCACACCGCATAGTCCTCCATATAATATAATGTGCCCTATAGTCCTCCATATAGTATAATACACTCCTCATAGTCCTCCATATATTAAAATACACTGCTCAATCCTCCACATAATATAATACACTCAGTGCTCCATATAGTATAGTGCACCGCCATAGTCATCCATGTAGTACAATTCACTTCCCATAGTATAATGCACCCCATAGTTCTTTATATAGTATAACGTATTCCCCAGTCCTTGATACAGCATAATGCAGCCCACATATAGTATAATGCAGCCACCCCATAGAGCATAATGCAGCCACCCCATAGAGCATAATGCAGCCACCCCAGAGTATGATGTAGCCCCCATAGAATATAACGCACCCTCCCCCGTATAATGTACCCCTCATGGTACGCAGCGCACAGCCTCATGGTACGCAGCGCACAGCCTCATGGTACGCAGCGCACAGCCTCATGGTACGCAGCGCACAGCCTCATGGTACGCAGCGCACAGCCTCATGGTACGCAGCGCACAGCCTCATGGTACGCAGCGCACAGCCTCATGGTACGCAGCGCACAGCCTCATGGTACGCAGCGCACAGCCTCATGGTACGCAGCGCACAGCCTCATGGTACGCAGCGCACAGCCTCATGGTACGCAGCGCACAGCCTCATGGTACGCAGCGCACAGCCTCATGGTCAGGGCCGGCGTCAGCACCCGGCGTACCCGGGCAAGTGCCAGGGCCCTGGCGAGACAGGGGGGCCCATTCAAGGCCGGCGTTAAGGTCAGGCAGCTGCCAGTGCCTAGGACCACTGCTCCCCCAGGGGCCCTCAGCTAGCAGCACATCACGGAGCTGACTCGGCAGGGGAGGGGGAGCGGCCGGGGGCTGTCTAATTGTACTCACCTACTCCTGGCGGCTGGCGCGGCCCCTGCAGGTCCCAGGCGCCCCAGCTTCTTCCTGTACTGAGAGGTCACATGGTACCGCTCATTACAGTAATGAATATGCGGCTCCACCTCCCATAAGGGTGGAGCCGCATATTCATTACTGTAATGAGCGGTAACGTGACCGCTCAATACACGAAGAAGCTGCCGGCGCTGGGAAGCAGGACTGCACAGCGCCAGGAGGTGAGTATAACGGGGAGGGGAGCGCTGCGAGATATTCACCTGCTCCTCCTTCCAGCCGCCGCTCCGTCTTCAGCGCCTTCTGCAGTGACACTCAGGTCAGAGGGCGCGGTGACGTGGTTAGTGCACGCCCTCTGCCTGAGCTTCAGTACAGAAGACGCTGAAGACGGAGCGGCGGCTGGAAGGAGGAGCAGGTGAATATTGAAAGTGCCGGGGGCCTGAGCGACGGAGAGGTGAGCATGTGATTTTTTTTTTTATCGCAGCAACAGCAAATGGGGCAAGTGTCTGTATGGAGCATCTTATGGGGCAATAACGTTTGTGCAGCACTATATGGGGCAAGTGGCTGTATGGGGCCATAACGTTTGTGCAACACTATATGGGGCAAGTGTCTGTATGGAGCATCTATGGGGCCATAACGTTTGTGCGGCACTATATGGGGCAAGTGTCTCTATATACTACATGGCTGTTCTATATACTACGTGGGCCATGTTATATATATTACGTGGGCTGTGCGATATACTAGATGGCTGTTCTATAAACTACGTGGGCCGTGTTATATACTATGTGGCTGTGCTATATACTATATGGGCTGTGCAATATACTACGTGGCTGTTATATGCTACGTGGGCTGTTATATATTACATGGCTGTGTTATATGCTACGTGGCTGTGCTATATACTACATGGCTGTGTTTATATGCGATCATGAATCGTGATATGTGTTAAAGGGGGGGCCCACTGAGACTCTTTCGCCCGGGGCCCTCAAAAACCTGGAGCCAGCCCTGCTCATGGTACACAGCGCACAGCCTCATAGAATGGCCCCACAGTCCAGTACTCACTGTTATAGAGTAAAAAAAAAAAACAACACACTCCTCACCTCTCCTCGTGCCTGTGCGGCTTCCAGTTCCTGCTCCTGTCGGCACACAGTGAGTGCGCGGCAGTGTCTGTCAGAGGCAGAGCGGGGAATGATGGGAGAGGGAGCGCCAGGTGATGCTCTCTCCTGCATCATTGCTTTGAACTGTACCAGCAGACGCCGGTATAGTTCAATGCAGCGAGGGAGTCCACGCTGGCGGCAGGCGGGCCCCCCCTGCCTCAAAGGGGCCCCATAGCAGTTGCGTGATATGCCGCTAGCTGGGGGCCCCTGGGGGAGCGAGGACCTAGGCAGCTGCCTACCCCTAATGCCGACCCTGCCTGCAGGGGCCCCCTGGAGCCTCCGGGCCCCTGTACAGCCGCACAGGTTGAATAGGCGTTATGTCCGCCCATGATCTAATCTGTATCTTCTCCCTTTCAGTTTCATTCCAATGCTTCTCAGGTTTCCATGTGCAAATGAGAATAATGATGATCCCTCTACACTGTGACCTCCATTCAGATATTTGTAGACAGCTATTAAAGGGAACCTGTCACCTGAATTTGGCGGGACTGGTTTTGGGTCATATGGGCGGAGTTTTCGGGTGTTTGATTCACCCTTTCCTTACCCGCTGGCTGCATGCTGGCTGCAATATTGGATTGAAGTTCATTCTCTGTCCTCCATAGTACACGCCTGCGCAATGCAATCTTGCCATATGCAGGCATGTACTACGGAGGACAGAGAATGAACTTCAATCCAATATTGCAGCCAGCATGCAGCCAGCAGGTAAGGAAAGGGTGAATAAAACACCCAAAAACTCCGCCCATATGACCCAAAACCAGTCCCGCCAAATTCAGGTGACAGGTTCCCTTTAAGTCTCCTCATATTCACCATTGTAAAATATAAATACCAGATGCCCCCTACAGCGGTCCAGCGGTGTCTGTGCTGGGTCTCCTGTACTCCCCTGAATTCAGCTGCAGCGCTCACGTGGCCAAACAATGGGCAGCAGTTCTCACACTGTATCCAGGTGTCCAGAGGAGGAGTGTGAGCGAAGCAGACCATTAGCAGCCATGGACTGCTGTGCACGTGAGAGCTGCAGCCAAATTCAGGGGTGTCCTGGGAGACCAGGGACGGACAATGTGGGACCGATGCAGGAAGGAAATACCGGTTTTTATTTTACACTGGTGAATACCGCATTTAAGAAGCAAACAGCCCCTTTAAAATTATGGCCACCCTAATTCATTCATTTTACTCACAGGTGCTTCTCACTAAATTAGATATCATCAGAAAGTTAATTTATTTCAGTTCTTCAATACAAAAAGTGAAACTCATGATATAGAGTCATTACATAGTGATCTATTTCAGGTGTTTATTTCTGTTCATGTTGGTGATTATGGCTTACAGTCAAATGTCCAGAAGGCAGTCATTGACACACTCCACAAGGAGGGTAAGCCACAAAAGGTCATTGCTAAAGAAGCTGGCTGTTCACAGAGTGCAGTGTCCAAATATATTAATGGAAAGTTGAGTGGAAGGAAAAAGTGTGGTAGAAAAAGGGGCACAAGGAATAACCACAGCCTTGAAAGGATTGTTAAGAAAAGGCCAATTAAAAATTTTGGGGAGATTCACAAGGAGGTGACTGCTGCTGGAGTCATTACTTCAAGAGTCACCACACACAGACGTATCCAGGACATGGGCTACAAGTGTCACATTTCTTGTGTCACGCCACTCATGACTAATAGACAACATGAGAAGCGTCTTACCTGGGCCAAGGAGAAAAAGAACTGGACTGTTACTCAGTGGTCCAAGGTGTTTTCAGATGAAAGTAAATTTTGCATTTCATTTGGAAATCAAGGTCCCAGAGTCTGGAGGAAGAGTGGAGAAGCCACAATCCAAACTGCATGAAGTATAGTGTGAAGTTTCCACAATGAGTGATGGTTTGGGGAGACATGTCATCTGCTGGTGTAGGTCCACTGTGTTTTATCAAGATTAAAGTCATCACAGCCATCTACCAGGAAATTTTAGAGCACTTCATGCTTCCCTCTGCCACAAGTTTTTTGGAGATGGAAATTTCATTCTCCAGCAGGACTTGGCACCTGTCCACACTGCCAAAAGTACCTATACCTGGTTTACAAACAACAGTATCACTGTGCTTGATTGGCCAGAAATCTCACCTGACCTTAACCCCATAGAGAATCAGTGGGGTATTGACAAGAGGAAGATGAGAGACACCAGACCCAACAATGCAGACAAGCTGAAGGCTGCTATCAAAGCAACCTGGGCTTCCATAACACCTCAGCAGTGCCACAGGCTGATCGCCTCCATGCCACGCTGTATTGATGCAGTAATTGATGCAAAAGGAGCCACAACCAAGTATTGAGTGCAATTACTGAACACACATTTCAGTAGGCCAACATTTCGGATTTTAAAACCATTTTTCAAGCTGGTGTTATAAAGTCTTCTAATTTACTGACGTAATGACTTTTGGGTTTTCTTTGGCTGTAAGCCATAATCATCAACATTAACAGAAATAAACACTTGAAATGCATCACTCTCTTTGTAATGACTCTATATATGTTTTACTTTTTGTGTTGAAGAACTGAAATAAATTAACTTTCTGACGATATTCTAATTTAGTGACAAAACACATGTAGGGAGCAGCACTAATTCCGCAGTACTAGCATCACTGTCCCCATTGGGGCTCATAGCCTATTCCCCCATTGCTATGAGCTGAGTAGCACAATTAACCTCTTATTACCCAATGCTCTCCTCAAGCATTGGGCCGACACCAGGTCTAGGCCTCTTCCACATGGCAGCGCCCCCCCCAGTATGTGGAAGCCCATGGCAGTGGCCCCAGAGCACACAAGAGGTGGAAGTGTTTCCATTTCCTCCCCCGTAGGGTCCGGACTGTGGCTTACACACTCTGACCACACAGCCTCCTGCTTACACTTGATCAGCCATTCTGAGCCCTGTAGTGCTACCAGCACAGCTCCTACCTCTGCTGTCAGTCACATGCTCCGCAGCCAGCACTACAGGACCCGTGTACTGCAGAGCCGCCTCCTGCACGGACAGTTCTCGGTGACCTTCGTCTTCCTCACTTACTCCAGTAATGTAGCACTACTGACACCGGAGCCATATTGCCGGTGACCGCACGCTACACATGGAGCGCCGACAACATGCCCGTCTGCAGTGCGCTGCTGGAAAGGAGGCCATTTTGTTGGAGCCTCTGTAACCAATGTTTAGGTCTAGAGCTACAGACGAACGTGGTTGGTTGTGTATATCAGCAAGTGACAGCGGGGCGGGGTCTGATAACAGCGGGAGCAGCTATGGAGGTGATCCGGAGCCGGGCACTGCCGCCTCTCCGGAGACCGGGCCCCGTGCCGCTCAGGAAGAGGAAATCCAAGCTGTACAGTAAAGACGGCGAGGACGCGGGAGCAGGTACAGGGGGTGGAAGGGACGTGCCCGCCATGTCAGGGCTGCAGAGCGGCACCCATGTAGTCACAGCCGCGGGTCTGTCCTGTCCCCCACTGCCCTCTCCCCGTCCCCGGGGTCTGTCCCGCACTGTCCTCTCCCCGTCCCCGGGGTCTGTCCCGCACTGTCCTCTCCCTCTCGCCGGGGTCTGTCCCGCACTGCCCTCTCCCCGGGGTCTGTCCCGCACTGCCCTCTCCCCGGGGTCTGTCTCGCACTGCCCTCTCCCCGTCCCCGGGGTCTGTCCCGCACTGCCCTCTCCCCGTCCCCGGGGTCTGTCCCGCACTGTCCTCTCCCTCTCGCCGGGGTCTGTCCCGCACTGCCCTCTCCCCGTCCCCGGGGTCTGTCCCGCACTGTCCTCTCCCCGTCCCCGGGGGTCTGTCCCGCACTGCCCTCTCCCTCTCCCCGGGGTCTGTCCCGCACTGTCCTGTCCCCGGGGTCTGTCCCGCACTGTCCTCTCCCCTTCCCCGGGGTCTGTCCCGCACTGTCCTCTCCCCTTCCCCGGGGTCTGTCCCGCACTGCCCTGTCCCCTTCCCCGGGGTCTGTCCCGCACTGCCCTCTCCCCGGGGTCTGTCCCGCACTGCCCTCTCCCCGTCCCCGGGGTCTGTCCCGCACTGCCCTCTCCCCTTCCCCGGGGTCTGTCCCACACTGCCCTCTCCCCGGGGTCTGTCCCGCACTGCCCTCTCCCCTTCCCCGGGGTCTGTCCCGCACTGCCCTCTCCCCGGGGTCTGTCCCGCACTGCCCTCTCCCCTTCCCCGGGGTCTGTCCCGCACTGCCCTCTCCCCGGGGTCTGTCCCGCACTGCCCTCTCCCCGGGGTCTGTCCCGCACTGCCCTCTCCCCTTCCCCGGGGTCTGTCCCGCACTGCCCTCTCCCCGGGGTCTGTCCCGCACTGCCCTCTCCCCGTCCCCGGGGTCTGTCCCGCACTGCCCTCTCCCCTTCCCCGGGGTCTGTCCCACACTGCCCTCTCCCCGGGGTCTGTCCCGCACTGCCCTCTCCCCTTCCCCGGGGTCTGTCCCGCACTGCCCTCTCCCCGGGGTCTGTCCCGCACTGCCCTCTCCCCTTCCCCGGGGTCTGTCCCGCACTGCCCTCTCCCCGGGGTCTGTCCCGCACTGCCCTCTCCCCGGGGTCTGTCCCGCACTGCCCTCTCCCCGTCCCCGGGGTCTGTCCCGCACTGCCCTCTCCCCGGGGTCTGTCCCGCCCACGTCTGAAGTCCTCAATCACTACAGATATCTGATTTAGGGTACGTTCCCACGATCAAGAAGTAGCAGCACTTTGAACACAGCGTCTCCGCAAGAGAAATTGACATGCTGCGACTTGTAGACCCAGGCGGCATGTCAGTCTCCGCGGGTGCACATAGATGCACAGTGGTCATGGGATTTCTTGAAGTGCCATCCTCTGTGCTGTGACAACGGGCCGCTGTGGGGGCGACACTTCATAAATACACAGCGTCAAAACTACAGCAAATCCTGGACATGGGCACATACCATTAAAGGGGAAAAACTATTTTTTATTTCTATCTGATTCCCTTTAGCTGCTACATAATATTCATTATGTAAACTAGGGGGCAGGTCAGTGAGGGATCAGAGACCTGTCAGAAGCCATCAGTATGAACAGCTAATCAGAGCACCACATGAAGACCCCCACAGGCCGCCCCGCAGTACGAGCATATCATTAACTCAAAACTGAAAATAAAGATTACACAACAACCACAAGACGGAACTCATCACCCAGGTATCATAGTAATCAGTATAACGGCACCGACCTGACAGTGTCTGTAGGTCACTGAGCAGAATCCTGCTGACAGGTTCCCTTTAATGCTGCTATGCGAAGTACTAAATAATCCATGTGAAGTGAAATGCTGAAAAAACACGATTTTCCAGGTCAGTCCTAATCACATTGATACTAAACATGTCATTTTTTGTTATAAGTTTAATGTCTTTCAAAAATTCAGAACTCTGAAAAAAAAAATGAAATAATTAATTTGGCTTGTGTTGCCGTTTTCCAGAGCAATCACTCTTTTATTTCATCTTCCATCGTTGATATTGTTACAGGACGACATGTTTCTTGTGTGGTGAGCTGTCGTTTTTAATGGTGCCATTTTGGGGTAAATGAAAACATTTTATACCTTTTTTTTTTATTGCATCTTTAAAGGCAGCTGCTGCTACCAGAAAAATGGAAAGTAACTTTCATAGATCAGACTTTTCCAGAAGAAGCATGTCATGTGTTTGCTTTTCTTAATTAAATTTAGCTAATGAATTTTTTTTTTTCTATATTCTATATCCCGCTTTAGCTTTTAGTCCCCATAAGGGGCTTAAACCTACAGTCGCTTGGTTCCACATTGCAGTGTATAGGATAATCACCATCTCTTATGAAGACCGTTGGCAGGGTATCACAGAAGTACCAAGATGGCAGTGACAGGAGCCTTAACCCTGCTACCATGGCAGCCCATTGGCAAACCGTGATCACATGACAGTGGGGCAATGGGCACCCGCACAGATGCCTGGGCAGGATCGCACAACTTATATACTGCTGCCTGTAATTGATAGTGGAATTTAAAGGGAATCCATTATCCTAAAATTATCTATTGTTCAGAGGCAGGATTACAACGACAGCTAACGCCTCTATACACAGCTGAAAACTACAGAATCCACCAATCACGATAGGCCATGTCACATCTCACCTGCTCAACCTCCCTCACAATGACCTACGGTATACACATGGCTCAAAAATAAAGGGAACACTAAAATCCCACATCGTAGATCTCACTGAGCGAAATATTCCAGTTGTAAATTTTTATTCATTACATAGTGGAATGCGTGAACAATAAAATATAAAAATGATCAACGTAATTCACAACTAATATCCCACGGAGGAATGATGCTCAAAATCAAATTACAGGCTGATCCAACTTCAGTGGAAATGACTCAAGACAAGGAAATGAAGCTCAATAGTGTGTGTGGCCTCCACGTGCCTGTATGACCTCCCTACAAAGCCTGGGGATGCTCCTGATGGAGCCCAGGGCCTGATGTACCTGCACATGGTCTCACAATAGGTCCGAGGATCTCTTCCCGGTACCTCTGGCGAGCACATGGAGGGCTGTGTGGTCCTCCAAAGAAATACCTCCTCAGACCACTACTGACCCACTGCCAAACCAGTCATGCTGAATGATGATGCAGGCAGATCGCTCTCCACGCTGTCATGTCTGTCACATGTGCTCAGTGTGAACCTGCTCTCATCCATGAAGAGCACAGGGCGCCAATGTCGAATGTGCCAAGCTTGGTGTTCTCTGGCAAATGCCAATTGCCCTTACTTGTGGATGTTGAGCCCTCATACCACCCTCATGGAGTTTGTTTCTGACAGTTTGAGCAGACACATTGATGTTAATGGCCTTCTGGAGGTAATTTTGCAGGGCTCTGGCGCGACTCCTTCTGTTCCTCCTTGCACAAAGGCGCAGGTAGCGGTCCTGCTGCTGGGTTGAGCCCTCCTACGGCCGTCTCCTGGTGTACTGGCCTGTCTCCACGTATCTGTTCCACCTTCTGGACACTGTGCAGACAGACACAGCTACCCTTCTTACCACAGCTCGCATTGATGTGCCATCCTGGATGAGCTGCACTACCTGAGCAACTTCTGTGGGTTGTACAGTAGACACCACCTCATGCAACTGTACCTCTGAGAGCAATAACACAATGCAAAAGTGACCAAAACAGCCAAATAGGATGAGAACAGAGAAATGGCCTGTGGCCACCCCCTGCAGCACCACTCCTTTATAGGAGTTGTATTGCTAATTGCCCATCATTTCTACCTGTTGTCTGTTCCATTTGCACAACAGCAGGAGAAATTGATTCACAATCAGTGTTGCTTCATAACTGGACAGGTTGTTTTCACAGAAGTGTGATTGACTTGGAGTTACATTGTGTTGTTTAAGTGTTCCCTTTATATTTTTTTAAGCAGTGTACTTTTTCCATTATAACTAAGGTGAGCTGCCAGCCGTGGTATGGTGTATCCTCACTGTGAGGGTAGCTCCTGGCTACACATAGACCCTCAGTCACCCGACGTACGGCGTGCAGTCAGCTATTTGGGCCGGTATACCATTTTATCTGCTTAGTCGACACCGTTGTTCTTATTGGAGACATCCATTTATTTATTTTTTTTGTAATAACTAATCAGGTTTGTTGGGTTGTGATTGACATCTCTTGTTTTGTGCCCACAGGTCTCTTTGGAGAAAATGTCTACTTTGTTGTGTTCGCAGTGGCGTTTCGGGTTCTTAACTGCTTTTTGGTGCGGACCAGCTTTGTCCCTGATGAATACTGGCAGTCCCTAGAAGTGGCGCATAATATGACTTTCCAATATCCTTTAGTAAAATGGCGGTATAATTTCTCAGATGATACACTTACATAAGTCTACAAGGTAGTGTTATTTTTATCTTGGACTGACTTGTAAGAAAACTGTCTCCCAATACACTCTATACGTGGCTTTACGTTTATTCGCCCTGAGCCAAAACACAAACTTTAGATTGGCGTAGTCCGCACCTACCTCCTGTCATTCGTGGTAGCCAAGATCTTCCTTGCCAGCTTTTTAGATTTTTGTTATTTTAGTTTCATCCTCTAGCAGTGACATAGAGGTGGTTATTACCTGGAATATCCGACCTCCTCACTGTGTCTCACATTTAGAGGTCAGACATCTGATATTTTATCGGTTAGCACGCGGACCAGTGTGATTCTATGGGGCAGTGCCGATCAGCGTTTTTTGTTTTTTTCTCCTACTGATTCAACGCAAATCGGATTACATGCACCCATTGAAGTCTGAGTGTGTGTAAAACATCAGACTGCACTCTGATACCATCTGAGTGCAGTCCGATTTCCGTAGACTCTCCCAATGGAGAATATGGAAAAATGTTGTTCTCCATCTTCTTTGCCTGTGTGCTACAATTAATGTAAGACAATCGGATTACACTAAACTGACACTCGTATCAGAGTGTGATCAGCGTGTCATAACCATAATCGATCCCATTCTCTCACTTGTGTGATCCTGGCCTTAGGCTGTAGCTACAAAGCAACACAGTTTGGCCATGACACAGTTTACGGGGGCAACAATGGCTCTGTGATGCTGTTACTTCACAGCGACATGCAGATGGATGTGGCACTTTGTTATCCACAGAGTACTATGGCTACAGCAAAAAAGTTTCCAGAAGCTGGCTTTTTTTGTGGCTTGTCCTAGTCCCCTGCATGTCATAATGCACCTTATTCCTGTAGTAATGTAGCAGCGGCATAGTGATCCACGGACACACCTCATTCCTGTAGTAACGTAGCAGCGGCATAGTGATCCACGGACACACCTCATTCCTGTATTAATGTAGCATGGCATAGTGATCCACGGACACACCTCATTCCTGTAGTAATGTAGCAGCGGCATAATGATCCATGGACACACCTCATTCCTGTAGTAACCTAGCAGCGGCATAGTGATCCACGGACACACCTCATTCCTGTATTAATGTAGCAGCGGCATAGTGATCCACGGACACACCTCATTCCTGTAGTTATGTAGCAGTGGCATAATGATCCATGGACACACCTCATTCCTGTAGTAACCTAGCAGCGGCATAGTGATCCACGGATACACCTCATTCCTGTAGTAATGTAGCAGCGGCATAGTGACCCACGGACACACCTCATTTCTGTATTAATGTAGCAGCGGCATAGTGATCCACGGACACACCTCATTCCTGTAGTTATGTAGCAGTGGCATAATGATCCATGGACACACCTCATTCCTGTAGTAACCTAGCAGCGGCATAGTGATCCACGGACACACCTCATTCCTGTAGTAATGTAGCAGCGGCATAGTGACCCACGGACACACCTCATTTCTGTATTAATGTAGCAGCGGTATAGTGATCCACGGACACACCTCATTCCTGTAGTAATATAGCAGTGGCATGGAGTGATCCACGGATTTATAGCTAAAGCATGAACATATTTCCAAGTGTAAATTCCTACCAGATTTAACTTAACAATGGTAATTATGGCTATTTAACGTGGGAGTGGACGGAAGGACTGAGAGGGTTCACGTACCCCCTGCTGTTTGCTGCTGTCTATAAAGTCTTATATTGGATTGGCAAAGATGAGGTCTCCCTTCTGGTAAGTGTAACCTTGCTCTCTAATAAATGCAGGGGTCATCAGAACGGCCAGCCTTTTGGATCATCACATTCAGGAGATTGTCATTAATGTGACGTAACGTGATTGCTCTAGTGTTAGAGAAACCAGAGTTCTTGCACCGTCTCGTGACCAGAGATCTCTGCTCTGCCTGACGTTGTGGGTTTCCCTTCCAGCTACCATCCGCTCTGCTACCTTATGGACAGATGTCTCTGACTTGTGTATAGGTCGCAGCGCGCATAGATCTGTAGGTGTAAATGGTTTGTATGCACCTGCATTTATTGTACAGTAGTTTGAGATATATAAAAATCAGTCTGCAAATAATATCTTTAAATGTGTGTAAATCTGACATCCAGAGGATTCATAAACTTCAATCAAACTACACCAAAGGCCTCACAATCTTCCAATATCCGCATGGCTTGGGGGTCCCAGTAACCTGGCGTCCAGTTTGTGATCAGCACAGGAGAAGGTTTCCTGGGTGGGCATGGCTTGCTGATTTCAGGAGCTAAGCCAGCCCTCTTTTCTGGCTATTCATTAGCTGTGATAATCTGGCCAGCCCCCTTCACACACAGAATTGTGATATACCCACATAGGAAATGCTCTTCTGTATCAAACACAAGCGGCAAGTGGGGCAGATCATTGCTGATGTCAGCACATGGGGACACCATTTTTAATTTTGTACACATTTCTAGCGTACCTACCACTTCTAGAACCGTCTGACAGTCCATGGCTCATGTAGACTACAGATTAATATAAAGTACATAGTTTTGTTGGGCTGGGCTCTGCTCGTGCGGTGTAAGAAAGCCCCAAAAGTCTTAATGGTCACCACAGTCATCCCAGTGCTGCCCCTCTGTTTTCCTGACCGGTCGGCACTTGGACACCCACTGATCAAGACTTACAAAATGTTAGTTACCTATCAGAAGTTTCTGAGAATGATAGGCACCCTTTAAAATTCATTTTTAAAACTAGACATTCCCTGTAATGTGTAACTCGGTCTTGGTTGTGTTATGAAAGCTTCACATTCTAAGAACGTTGTGCCACCGTGAGGTAAACCTGGACTGACTGGCACAATTCTTAGGCCATGTTTATACTGAGGTGTTTTTTTTTTTTTTTTTCCCCTGCGGTCAAAAATAGTTTTCTAGTGGAAACTGCTTCAGGAAAGGCTCTTTCTTTGGGAGGTATCACATTCCAAAAGAGTTTTTAAAGCGTTTTTTGCTATTTTTATCTTTTTGCAGCATTTTAATTGGACAGTGCCTAGTTTGGAGCAATTGTCTTCAGGAGCCACTTTAAAGAAGTTACATCCGCCTCCTTATTTCCATCAGGCATTTTGAAAAGCCTGAACATACGAACAGCAAGTTGCTTTCCACACCATTAAAAAGGAATAATTTTTTTATATATATGATTTGTTTTTTATTTTTTTGAGCGTTTTGCAACCTCTTTATCAAGCATTTTCAGACACGGAGACCCTAAAAAGATATAGGGAAAAGTCGCAGTGTGAACATACACTTACAATTGAAACTCCCGCTGTTTGTAAGAGGGGGGCTACCGAATCCCCTTCATGTAGTCTCCACTAAAGTGAATGGGAAATACAGAAACCGATGGGCTCCAATCGTGTCGCTTTAAACACTTGTGTAGCCCCTGTGGAAAAAACATGTACGGTAGGTAACGCTGTAGAAGGAAGGGAATCGGCACTGCTTTACTTTTGTACTCAGTCTCAGGTGATTTAAATGGCGCCTAGGAGAACGCTTTCTACATCTGATGGCACCGGTCTTTCTACCCATTGTGTGTGTCCCATTGTTTCAACATCATGGCAATATTTCTTTACAGAATGTAAAAAAAAGTTTACATTTTTTTTTTTTTAAATTTTCTCTTTCTCAGAATTCGGACATTGCTGAGCTGAGTCTTGATGGTGCTGATAACTTACATATGTGACTTTTTTTTTACAGATTTGGTTTCCTAGACTGATACAGGCCGTATTCTCCAGCATCGCAGATGTAAAACTGTACAGTGTAATGAGACAAATGGAAACTACGAATGTGGCAAAATGGGTGGTACGTGTCCGTAAGTTACCGCGTTCCAGTTGTCCGCTGCTTCATGTAATGCCTCTAGTGATTAACCTCTTATAGGGGTTGTCAATTACTAGGGCAACCTTTTCATGGTTAAAGTGTTTGGCCCCCATAACATAATAAAGCCTATACTCGCCTCCCGTGCCGGTTCCGTTCCAGCGGTGTTGGCATTCACTTTCCGCAGGGCTCCCGTGCGGTGTTGTGACACATGACGCCGGCGTCACTGTCCCCACCTTAGGACAGATTGAACATGATGAGGACGTCCGGGCAGCAGCTGATCTGACCTCCTCTTTCTGATCAATTCGTCAGGAGGCGGAGACAGTGACGCCAGCGCTGATTGGGTGCCAGCGTCATGTGTCGCATCACCGCACGGGAACACCGGGTAGAGCGAGGGCAGATACCGCGAGACCAGCGCCGGAATGGGAGGCGAGTATAGGCTTTATTATTTTATGAAGGGCAAGTGAGGGGTACGATAAGAAGTTGTCCAAGTAGTGGACAACTTCTTTAAGCGCTTAGTCATTTATTTATTTTGGTGTATTTGTTTTTCTCCCCTTTTTCCAAAAGCCACAACTATTTATATTTTCACCTCCAAGGCAATGTGAGGGCTTGTAGTTTTTTTTTGTAGAATGAGTTGTAGTTTTGAATGACACCTTTCATGTGAGAAAAAACAGTCCCAGATAGGATGAAAATAAACGTAATTCCATCACTGTTCTTTTTGTCTTTTGTTTTTACGACATTCGTTATATGGTAAAATAAAAATGACTTTTGTAGTGTGATTCTTTAGGTCAATGTGATAACAATGTTGTAAATGTTTTTTTCTTTCTTTTTTTTTATTGGTTAAAAAACCTCCAAACTTGGGGGGTGGGGTGGAGGGGGATGGGGTGGAGGGTAAAAGTTATCACCATTTTCTAAGACCCATAGCTTTATTTTTGAAGGAGAGCCTTGTTGTTTGTTTGTTTTGTTTTTTTTTAGTTTTTTGCTTGGTGAGCTGATGTTTTTACTTGATAATATTTTTGTGTAGATATATTTTTCTCAAATTTGATTTATTTTTTATTTGAGAGAGAGAGAGCTGCTGGTTCTGAGAAAACAGCAATTCGGGTGATTTTAATCTTTTTTTTTTCTTATTACTTTTATGGCGTACACTGCACAGGTTGAGTAATTTTATATTTTCATATATTGGACTTTTACAGACAAGGCGATACCAGATACCGTATATTGTATTTATTTCTTGTTTAATTTGAAAATGGGGAGACGATTCTATTCTTTTTTTGTTTTTATATAGCTAACCATTTTTGTTATTTTAGTTTCCTTAGTGGACCTGAACCTGCGCTCCTTTGATTGCTTTTACTACGTACTGCAAAACTACAGGATTCCAGTGTATAGTGTGAATGATGGTTTTCTGTGTGTGCCTAGATGGCAGCCGTAGTGGTTTTCAGCAGGCATCCTGTGACCGTGGCAGAGTGAAAGGGCAATGGAAGCCGCTGATTGAAAGCATCTAAATGGTTAACAGCAGTGATCAAAGCTAGCTCTGATCTCGGTTGTTACAGGCAGATTCCAGCTGTTTAACACAGCCGACATCTTTCATGTGTGGAGATGGTTCAGCTTCTGCGGACACTTGCATGGACATACATCTTGTGTGCCAAGAGGTGTAATAAGGTTCTCTTCATGCTTGCACTTTGGACCATTACCGCCTCACCCTATCATAAGTCAGTCGGATCTATTAGGACTTGTCCACCATATCAGTTATGCCGAGGAGCCAATACTCTCTCGGGGTTGACCTGAATTCTGGTTGCAAGTATTTTTCTCTAGGCTAACGCTGAACTTGTGGCAATGCTGTGATTTTTGTGATAGTCTCGGCATACTCTAGAGGAATTCTGATGCCAGATGATGTGTGTTCAGATCTATGAAGGAGAATAAGCTGGGTAACATCCCTCGTGTCGTTCCAGTACTTCAGTCAGCTATGCTCCTGGTTTACATGGTTCTGCTCCTCAAGAACCCTAACAAACACAATGGAGACGGTACTGGGCACCCTGGCTCTGCATTACTACCCTCTGGAGGGTTCACCTACAAAGAACAGGTGAGACACCCTCAGCTGGAAATGCGCTTTTTCTACCACGTAGCTTTCATGCTATTAATGTCCTCTTCTTCTTTTATAGCACCAAGTACTTGTTCTTCGTGGCTCTGGCTTTTCTAATCCGGCCAACTGCACTTATTCTCTGGGTTCCATTGCTCTTATATCATTTCTCCAGGGAACAGAAGAAACTAGACTTAATAATCCATCAGTGTTTGCCTGTTGGGTAAGTATTATGGGCACAGTGCATCAATAAAGCCGCCTTGTGGACCACGGTCCACTAGCACTAGGATAACGGACACTCAGTGACTTTGAGATAAAGGGATGCTACAGAACACAAGTAACTTTTCACTATACAATAATGAAAGGAATCGCACCTTGTGCAGATCATACTAGACAAAAAAAGAACCACCGTGTTGGAGGTTCTCACCTGAGCCTGTTGTGCAAGAGCAGGCAGAACGCAGGGGAAAAATGTAGTCAATCCTAGTGGCTGCTGCTCCACCCACTGGACTCCATTGAAATGCAGATAAAAATCCAAGGAAGGGAAACATAGTGGTGGTTTGGTTCAGCGCTGCCATGGGGAAAAAATGGTGTACCACTGGGGTACTTGTATAAAAACTGTAATCATTGCTACCCATTTCTGAGCTGGTCTGGCTCCTTCATCAGGCGGGTGATATCTTCCTGATGGAGCCAGACTGGCCCTGAAACACATAGCAACGCCTAGTTTTTATACAATTACCCCAGTGGTACACCATTTTTTCCCTGTGGCAGCGCTGAACCAAACCACCACTATTTTCCCTTCGTTGCACTATACAATAATTATACTAGAACAGTTGATAGTTTTATTTTATTGTGTTTGTTGCCTCTTACTCGGGAGGCACATAGGGCAGATCCAACAGGGCAAGCCGTGGACTGCTCTTGTGGGGCGATGGGGTCAGGGTCTAGTGTCATATAGGGCCAGCTCCGTGCTCTGTCTTCTGACCAGATGGGGATCCCTTGAACGACGGTACAAAGGAAGGATCTTCATTTATTCCACGTAGATTATTCAATAATTAAATTCTTCTTTGTGTCTTGTCCATAAATGTTTTTGCTGACCTGTTATATGGGTTATGTATGTTAGGTCTGGTGTCAATTGATCTAGCCTTCATTTGACTTATTGTCAGCCACTGTGTCCGGGAGTTGACACCCAATATATGGGAACATGTACAGGTATTTTTAATTTCAGTATGTGATACTTTGGTTTTATCTATGAATATTAAAAGTTACATTTTATGATGCTCACCATGCTGTAAACACAAAATTGAGAAAAGTGAGGTCTCTATGGGGTTTGGTTACCCATTAGGGCCTCGTGCTCCTTACATATGTGCTATTTTGCTGACTTCCAAGAGGATGAGGATGTGTCCTTGTGTACTGATCACACCGGTGATGGCTCATTCCAAGACCTGGCTCTGATAAGGGGATGATCCTACAGTATTCTGTTGCCAAAAGCCACCATGACCGGGGGCAAATGATCTCACAAGTTTGCGGTCATACTGCGCTCATTCGGCACGGGCGTGGGCTGCACCGTGGGATCCTACCCTTACTATATAGTAACGATCCAAGGTCAGGATAGATGTTCTCATTGTGTTGTAGACTAATGTGTTTCTGAGCAGAGTTATTTAGAAAAGGCTGAGGGTCATATGCCAATCTTCTATATATTTTGCAGACTGCTAACTTTTGGTGGATCAATAATGATTGACTGGGTGTACTTTGGCAAGGTAAGATCAAACTAAGGAAAAGTTATTAGAGGCTGTGTGATGTCAATATCTGTCTGTCCGTTATTCATATACACTAAAATTGGGTAATCCTTGAAAAACACAGAACACATGGAAAAATGTCTGCAATTTTCTTACCTCCAATAGGCGTGAACAGCCAAAAATAATGCATGATAGAGCACACTGACTCAGTCTGCATCATTATCGGCAATGGCCCCGTCGGCAAGAACCATGTTTTGCTGTGGTTCGGACATAATCCCCAACAGAGGTGCCGAATGTAGTGGTATTTACTATGTGATCCCAGCCTTAGAGATGGATGTGGGGAGTGGTAGGTGGTTGCCCACAGATTTCCACCATGTGAAGAGGGGACAAAGCATGTAGTGTCAGGGCGGGCAGAGAAAATAGGCTATAGGTGGAAAGCATATGAAACAATAAGTAAAGTTTTTCAGAATTATGCTGAGCTAATGAAAGTCGCAGCACCATTAATATGCAAAGTGCTCCTATCCGGCCTATGTTGCTGGTAGAGACACTTGCACAAGGGAGACATAGGAAACTTGCATCTGGCTGCAAAATGGATATGAGGACATCTAGAAAAAGAAGGAATGAATTGCAATTGTAACAACTAACATATATGTAAGAAATCGTTTTTTTTCCCCATTTGAAAGGTGGCTATAGTCTTTAAACTTGGGACTCTGGTAAGCTAAAAAGTTTTAAGACGCATTTAAAAAAATTTTATTAAATGACTGACCGTAATATTAAGATCTGATGTTCTAGATATCCTTTTATTAGAGGAGGAAAGCCCCTCTAGCATTAGGGAAGCTGTATGTAGCCAGCTGAAGCTATAGGGGTATGACCCATCATACTGGGAGTAACAGACTGTTCTAGGCCTACAGCAGGCATGATCTACTCGTTTAGTGACCATGTTCTGTATGGTGTTCTGCCAATTCACAAAGCGCATCGCCAGGTCATCCGTTAGCTCCAAGAAGCTGCAGAGAATTCTCATCATTACGGGATGATTTCCATATGTAAAGTTGGATCTTTCTCTTACAGTGGACAGTTGTTCAGTGGAATTTCTTGAGGTTTAATGTGCTCCAGAATGTCAGCTCTTTCTATGGCTCTCACCCATGGCACTGGTACATCACTCAGGGATTTCCAGTCATTATTGGCACACACTTCCCATTCTTTATACACGGATGTATGGTGGCACCAAGAAGATATCGTGTTCTACTAGTGGCTATAGGTTGGACTATCCTAGTGTATAGGTAAGCAGAGAACTGAACGTTTTATGACAAAATGGAGATTAAAAAAAACAACCACCCTGATTCATGCACATTAATCCAGTTGTATTTTTAACAATTCAAGAGGTCCTACATGTTCATTTATTGGTGGCCCATATCGTGGGCAGCAGTGTGCATAGGATGCCTCTCTCCACGGATCACCGGTGGTATGCCAACAGCTATGGAGCTTTACAGATGACTTTTTAATATCCGCTCTAAAGCGTTCTCATGTTTTAGCTTGTTCTGCCCATAGAAGAGCACTGTATAAGCGTGTACCATATACTGACCCTGATGAGCACCACAACCCGTGCTGGGCAGCAGAACTTGCATGGCCTACAGGGCGGAAGATGGAGCTCCATCCTGCACATAGCACTCAGCCTTATTACCTTACCGAACCACTATATAGGAATAGAGAAGATTGGGGCCTCTCTCCTGCCTCTAACGTTAGACTTAAGTTTGTCATAGAAGCTAAAGCAAGGATTTGTGTTTGTAGCTTGAGATGGAACAGGAGATTGTATCACAGTGTTGTAGATACTGTAATGTCTGTTTTTGGATTTTTAGCACTTTGAGCCATAAGGAATTTCGGTTTATCTATCCGGTACTCCCATTCTGCATGATCTTCTGTGGTAAGACATTTTTCCAAAAATTGTTTTGTGTCCTTTTATTTACTTGGCTAGCGTAAGTACTTTATTTCTAAGGCTGCGTTCACATTCTGTTTGCACTAAGCATCCATGACTCGGATGAAACCTCAAAAGTTATAGACCCTAATTGATCATTGCTGTTTCTCCACTTTTTTGTAGTAACTTGCTCCTTTAGTGGCCTTAGTATTTGTCCCTTATTCGCTATGTGTTTTTTGCCACTTTAAGTTGTCCTTCTTTGTTGTTTCTTTTTTGTTTTACTCGACGAGTTTGCGCATCTATATATTTCAGATATTCACAAAGTGCAACTTTTACCAAATGTTAAATATTTTGGTCACATCCCACTCTAGCATCCCCCCCCCCTGGGGTAAGGTTTCTAGAGGGGTTTAATTTGGAGCATTTTTGCCACTTTTAAAATATTTTCTTCAGTGAAAATAAATGGCACTTTTGAATTTTTCCTAAATTCACGAATTGCATGTCCCATTTAATTTAATCAGAATTCAACAAGGCACACCAAGAAGTGACTTAAATAAACTGCAAATAAAGAATCTGGCCCTTGGAGTATAATGTGGCAAACCTGCACTAAGTTATTGTGTCCAGCTAAAGATGACCTCTGTCAGAAAGGCCAAACTAAGTTGAAACGCGCACACTTTGGCCTGTTTGCCTTTTTATACTCAATACCATTGTGGTTCCTTCTGAATTCAGTTCTTGAGGGACTCAGTCATAACCTAATGTGAACCCAGCCAGAACAGTGGATCAATTTGTCACATTTATAAGAATTTTTTTTCAGTCTTCCTCTACTTAAGGAATATTTAGTATAAGTAAAAAATTAACTATTAGGCGTTTACTCGTTTGCAGGGATGCTTTGCTAGCTTTAAATTTCCTGTTGTGGATTTACTTACACAAATAATCCTGCCTCCAGGTTTTTCATTTTCAAGTATGAAACGGTGGAAGAAGCCAGCCATTGGCCTCCTGGTTTTATCAAATCTGCTTCCTGCCCTATACACGGGACTGATTCACCAAAGAGGAGCCCTGGACATAATGACCAACATTCAACAATTATGTCACAAGGAGAATTCCTCCCTCCTAGTTCTGATGCCTTGTCACTCTCTTCCTTACTACAGGTGAGGGCTGGCTTATTGGCTATTATGGAATCTCCCCTACACATCCACCATACAAACCAAGCTCCAACGGTTACTAGTACAACTTTAATGCTGCTCTTAATTCCAGCAGGAGCATTTAAAGAGGGTATTCACTACTTTTTCATATATGACCTTTCTTTAGGATAGCTCATCAATGTCTGATCGGTCGGGGTCCAGCACACCTGCCAATTAGTTGCTCTTGGCGTCGGTGGCAGCATCAATTACCCAATTGCAGAGCTGCTCAGTCTTCTTGGTAGTGGTCGATTTGAATAGGAGGCAGATATGTAGTACCCTGCCGCGACCACTACCAGAAGACAGAGCAGCTCCGCAATCGAGCCAGTGCGGACGACGGCCGCTGACACAGAACAGGTGATCGGCTGGGGTGACGGGTGTCAGTGAAAAAGTAGTGGACAACCTCTTTAAGGTGAACCTGTCAGCAGATTTTGCCACTATAAGATGCGGCCACGGTCATTCAGGGCTTATTTACAGCATTTTATAATGTGTCGCAAGAAGATGGGAGGACCCGGACCTGCAACACCCATCGGATCGGACCGCACAGGACCGCCCTCCTGGGTGAGGATAATATAACTTACCGTATTTTTTGGCATATAAGACAACCCCCCCCCCCCCAACTTTTCCAGTTAAAATATAAAATCTTCTTAAAAGTCGGGGGGGTCTCCTTATATGCCATGTGTCGTCTTATAGGGCTGGTGACCAATGTGCATATGGGGGGGGGGAGTGGTCCCAATGACGAAGAGAGGCGGCGTCTCACAGGGAAGATATAAGTGGAGTATCCCCCTATTTCCTCACTGTGGCAGCGCTGCTCTCTGTGCTGGGGGGGGGGGGGCGGCGGAGTATCTTTGTGCAGCCATATCAAAGAGATATATTTTGCTTCAAGTGAAAATGTTTATTTATGAGTGATAAGCGACAGACAAAAATTTTTTTTTTTGACGTTTGGGCCACTCTGTGGCCTTGATCACAATGTCGCGTAATGATGATGGGCACAGACCTGTTAGGTCTCCCACTCCACCACTAATGTCGGCTTATACAGCCACGACCTGAGACATACCGGCAGACCACTGGATCATTAAGAACGTACACAACCTTCCACATCTTGGCCAGATCAGTATCTGCTTTTGTACTTGTTCTATCACCAATAAACCTACAAACGTTGTAAACTTCAACATATGCCTCATTCTGTGTGGACATATCCATCTACGTACCTCTCCTCCCCGTTGGGAATGTACAAGTACGTCTTGTTGATGCACTAATATTACGCTACATTGCGATCAAGGCCACAGAGTGGCCGAAACTTCAAAAAAATTTATTGTCTGTCGCTTATCACTCATAAATAAACATTTTCACTTGAAGCAATATATATCTCTTTGATAGGTAAAGTCAGTAATCACTGCACTCATATCTGTGGGATCATTGATTCCGTTCACTAGCATCATACACCCAATCAACAGTCGAGTGCTAGCCATTCGTTCCTTCTGTATCTTTGTGCAGCGTCGGGGCTCCGCTGGCATTTCCTCAAAGCCCGAAGGCCCCGGCAGCTCCATTGCTGCGATGCGGTGGCCTCCGGGAAAATGGCCGCTGCACAAAGATACGCCGCCTCCCAGCACAGAGCCCCCACGCTGCACAAAGAGGAGCCGCTGCCCCCCAGCATAGAGCCCCCACGCTGCACAAATAGTAGTCGCCGTCGCCCCCAGCACAGAGCGCATCGCTGCCACAATGAGGTAATAGGGGGATACTCCACTTACCCCTTCTCTGTGAGATGCCCCCTCTCTTCATTGGGACCACTCCCCACCCCACCCACCATATGCACATTGGTCCGCACCCGCCCTATAAGACGACCCCCGACTCTTAAAAAGATTTTCAGGGGTTAAAAGGTCGTCTTATACGCTGGAAAATACGGTATTTTTGTTCACTTGCAGGTTGGACCGAGGGCTTATCTACAGCATTATAGAATGCTGTAGATAAGCCCTGAAACGCAGTGGCCGCATCTTATAGTGGCAAAATCTGCTGACAGGTTACGATTCATTACAATTCAGCAGGGGATGGGGTCCAGTCCATTGCCAGGGCTTCAATGGATGCTGGAATTGGCGTATGTAGGGAAAATAAAGTATATGAAACAGGTTCAAGGTACCTAGGGGGACTGACAAATGGTTTTAAACAATACTGAAAAATAAATGAAAACCCTAAAGTTTCACATCACCCCTTTTCTCAAAACAAAAATTAAAAATTGAAATAGCTAATTCAGTAAAGGTCTGCCTGCCCCACCCCCAATAAAGCAATTTGAACGATTTATGTACCACAAAATTGTACCAAAAAAGCTTACCATGCAAAAAAAAAAGCACATCGGTTATATCTACAGAAAAATAAAGAATGACTACAAACTTTAATTTTTTAACAGTTCAGTTTGGTTTTTTAACCACTTAAAATATAAAAAACATGCACCATTTGTAGCTCACCATAAGACAGTAAGGGAATGTGCACACTTCGAGTATTACAAATTTTAGAAGAGAAAACTGGCACCAAATCTACATAAAGCTGCCACATGATTATACCTCATGAGACGGCACAAAAACACCTGTCAAGAGGAGCAGTGCCAATTTGGTACATAATGACCAAGCCAATTTTTACAATTCTAACCACTGTCACTTTATGAGGTTTTTGCTCTGGAACGCTTCAATGGATCCCACTGATTCGGATATTGTTTTTTCGTGACATATTGTACTTCATGTTAGTGGTAAAATTTCTTTGATATAACTTGCGTTTATTTTTTGAAAAAAAAACAAATTTGGCACAAATTTTGAAAATTTTGCAATTTTCAAACTTTAAATTTTTGTGCCCTTAAATCAGAGAATGGGGTCACACAAAATAGTTAATAAATAACATTTCCCACATGTCAACTTTACATCAGCACAATTTTGGAAACATACTTTTCCAGGACGTCCCTCCTGACAGCACCCTGGAGGACGTCCTCCTCCTTGCTGGGACAGGAAACACACGAGAGTTTAAAGGTCCGGTCCCACCCACCAATCCTCAGTGTTTTTCCTGTCCCTGCATGGAGGGACACACGAGGAAAGCTGCGCACGCTTACCGAGCTCAGGGGGATCGTGCGGTCCTCCAATATCCTTCTATCCTTCCCCTTGTCAAGAAGCTCAGGGTCGAAACTTCCCAGTGGGGAGTCCCTCTACCCCAAAGGCCTGGAGCAGGACGAGGCTCCGGGATAGAGACGCTCCTCCCAGTGGGAGGCTCTCGGCTCAGGATGCGGCAGTGATCCTGGCGGGGCGTTCTTCCAGACAGCGAAGGCGCACTGTCCTGGTGACGCTACACCCAGCGTGCGGCTTACGGAAACCAGAGGAGCCACGTCACTGAGAGCGGGAAGAGCAGGCGCTCCATCATGGGAACGCACAGCAGCGCGGTCGCTACTGGCAATAGCGTCCAGCATCGTGCAGGGGTGGTCTTCGTTGGCTCCGGCTTCAATCCAGTTCTATGGAAGGAGACATGATCGAGGATGGAGGGGTAAGTCCGCCTTGTGCAGTCCACCCTCACCTCGGATAAGACCGCAGCACGCCATCTAGCCTATTACTCCCTATCTTATGTTGTTTAGGATAAGGGAAACCCCGCTGCTCCCCCAGTCACGGCTAAAAAAAACTGAAAAAGGTTTTGGTGAAGTCCAACAGATGTCCTGTATGCCACGTAAAACTACCAGACTCCCATGGCAAGACTCTCTGCGCACCCTGTACTTCTAGGGTCATGAAAGATGAGCAGTAATCACTGCTTTCAGAAATGAGATCCCTCATCCGGGAGGAGGTTCAGGCCTCTATGTCCAGCCTTTCACATCCACGCCCGGCCAGTCCCATCTCTGGTCATAAGCGGGCCAGACGGGAGAAAGACCATGTGGAGCCAGAGTATTCCTCTGATGAAGGTTCCGATCTAAGGGACTCTCTATCAGAAGAAGAGGGAGAGATTCCAAAAGAAAACCAGGATCGAGCCAGGAAGTACCTCTTCCAGTCAGAGGAGACAGACGAGCTTCTCCAGGCAGTGAGGAGTACATGCAGATCGAGGACGCTTAAGCCACAGTCCAGACAGGACTTGATGTTCGGGGGACTTGTGTCACGAAACCAGACTGTTTTCCCTATAAGTGAACATATTAAGGCCATGGTTCTAGAAGAGTGGAAAGATGCTGAGCGCCGGCTGGTGCTATCTCGTGACTAAAGGTTGTTTACCATTCGACCCTGAGGAAGTCAAGTTATGGGAGCAGGTCCCTAAAATTGACGTTCCTGTAGCGAAGGTCACCAAAAAGACTGCCATACCTTTCGAGGACTCTTCTAATTTGCATGACCCTATGGTCATGCAAACTGTTCTTCAACTATATCAATAGTAAAAGAATAAAAACTGAAAATGTAGGCCCCTTAAAAAATAGTGAGGAAAGAATGGTTGTAGATGACGAGGAAAAAGCTAACATATTAAACACCTTCTTCTCCACGGTATTCACGGTGGAAAATGAAATGCTAGGTGAAATCCCAAGAAACAATGAAAACCCTATGTTAAGGGTCACCAATCTAACCCAAGAAGAGGTGCGAAACCGGCTAAATAAGATTAAAATAGATAAATCTCCGGGTCCGGATGGCATACACCCACGAGTACTAAGAGAACTAAGTAATGTAATAGATAAACCATTATTTCTTATTTTTAGGGACCCTATAGCGACAGGGTCTGTTCCGCAGGACTGGCGCATAGCAAATGTGGTGCCAATATTCAAAAAGGGCTCTAAAAGTGAACCTGGAAATTATAGGCCAGTAAGTCTAACCTCTATTGTTGGTAAAGTATTTGAAGGGTTTCTGAGGGATGTTATTCTGGATTATCTCAATGAGAATAACTGTTTAACTCCATATCAGCATGGGTTTATGAGAAATCGCTCCTGTCAAACCAATCTAATCAGTTTTTATGAAGAGGTAAGCTATAGGCTGGACCACGGTGAGTCATTGGACGTGGTATATCTCGATTTTTCCAAAGCGTTTGATACCGTGCCGCACAAGAGGTTGGTACACAAAATGAGAATGCTTGGTCTGGGGGAAAATGTGTGTAAATGGGTTAGTAACTGGCTAAGTGATAGAAAGCAGAGGGTGGTTATAAATGGTATAGTCTCTAACTGGGTCGCTGTGACCAGTGGGGTACCGCAGGGGTCGGTATTGGGACCTGTTCTCTTCAACATATTCATTAATGATCTGGTAGAAGGTTTACACAGTAAAATATCGATATTTGCAGATGATACAAAACTATGTAAAGCAGTTAATACAAGAGAAGATAGTATTCTGCTACAGATGGATCTGGATAAGTTGGAAACTTGGGCTGAAAGGTGGCAGATGAGGTTTAACAATGATAAATGTAAGGTTATACACATGGGAAGAAGGAATCAATATCACCATTACACACTGAATGGGAAACCACTGGGTAAATCTGACAGGGAGAAGGACTTGGGGATCCTAGTTAATGATAAACTTACCTGGAGCAGCCAGTGCCAGGCAGCAGCTGCCAAGGCAAACAGGATCATGGGGTGCATTAAAAGAGGTCTGGATACACATGATGAGAGCATTATACTGCCTCTGTACAAATCCCTAGTTAGACCGCACATGGAGTACTGTGTCCAGTTTTGGGCACCGGTGCTCAGGAAGGATATAATGGAACTAGAGAGAGTACAAAGGAGGGCAACAAAATTAATAAAGGGGATGGGAGAACTACAATACCCAGATAGATTAGCGAAATTAGGATTATTTAGTCTAGAAAAAAGACGACTGAGGGGCGATCTAATAACCATGTATAAGTATATAAGGGGACAATACAAATATCTCGCTGAGGATCTGTTTATACCAAGGAAGGTGACGGGCACAAGGGGGCATTCTTTGCGTCTGGAGGAGAGAAGGTTTTTCCACCAACATAGAAGAGGATTCTTTACTGTTAGGGCAGTGAGAATCTGGAATTGCTTGCCTGAGGAGGTGGTGATGGCGAACTCAGTCGAGGGGTTCAAGAGAGGCCTGGATATCTTCCTGGAGCAGAACAATATTGTATCATACAATTATTAGGTTCTGTAGAAGGACGTAGATCTGGGGATTTATTATGATGGAATATAGGCTGAACTGGATGGACAAATGTCTTTTTTCGGCCTTACTAACTATGTTACTATGTTACTATGGACAGAAAAGCCAACATTCTCCTAAAGCGGGCCTGGGAAGCTTCTGCGGCCCTAATTAGGACAAACATAGCAGCCACTTCGGTGGCCAGATCTATGTACTTATGGATGGATCAGTTGGAAGAGCATCTATCCAATCAGACCCTTAGATCAGATATTCTGAGTTCCCTGCCTATTATGAAGTCAGCTATGGCATTTTTATATGATATGACAGCAGAATCTGTTAGTTGCCTATCTAATGCTGCTAGGAGGGCTGTATGGCGGAGGTCCTGGTCAGGAGGTAATGCCTCTAAGACCAAGCTCTGCTCCATTCCTTTTTCAGGGCGTTAGACACTATCCTTGAGTCAGCCTCCGATAAAAAGAAGGGGTTCCCTGAGGACAAACCTAAGCGGTCCCAGCCCTTTCGGAGAGGATTCTTCTCCAGAAAGGAGTTTGATTTCAGGGGACAGAGTAGATCCTACAGAGGCTCGCGTGGACAGGGTAATAAGGGCAGAGGTTTTTTCTTTAGTCTAACATCCAGAACTAAGACACAATGACGCTACCTGCATTGGGGAAAGGCTTCGTCACTTTGCAAAAAATTGGGCCCAGATCACTCAAAATCAGTGGGTTCGCAGAACCATGTCAGAGGGATACAGTATAGAGCTTTACTCCCCCTCCTCCAGAAAGGTACATTGCGCCGACCATAGTTACAGCAGACTCTGCCATACTAATAGATTTACAAGACATGCTCAGTGCGGCAGTAATAATCCTGGTTCCTCCATCGGAGATAGGAAAGGGGCACTATTCATCCCTATTCACTATCACAAAACCATCGGGCGATACTCGCACTATAATAAATCTAAAGCCTTTAAATGTCTGGGTGAGATACAAAAGGTTCCGAATGGAATCTATCCGGTCAGCAGTTCATCTTATAGATCAGGATGCTGTGATGTGCACATTCGACCTAAAGAGCGCCTATCAGGTCCTGGTGCATCCCTCTTCTCAGAATCTGCTGAGGTTCCCGGTAGCACTGCCAACCCGGACCTACCACTACCAGTTTCAGGGCCTTCCCTTCGGGCTGGCTTCGGCTCCCCGTATATTCACAAAACTGGTGTCAGAGATGGTGGCCTTCTTAAGCCAGGGCATTATAATAATTTCGTACCTGGACGACTTTCTTCTCGTAGCAGGATCTGTAGAGATCTTGGCGGATCACAGGACTCGGACAATTTCAGTAATGGAACATCTAGGCTGGGTAATAAACTGGCAGAAGTCCGACCTGCTACTCGAACACAGGAAGATCTTCCTGGGAGTGTGTCTGGACTCCAGACGCAGAATATCCTTATTACCAGAGGTCAAGCAAGAGACAATTCAGACTCGAGTCAGGTACTTACTGGAACATCGAATTTCCATAAGGACCGCAATGAAAGTACTTGGCCTAATGACGGCCTGCATACCATGTGTCAGATGGGCACAGTCACACTCAAGACCCCTGCAGAGACAGATTCTGTCTATTTGGGACCGCTGTCAAACTTCTCTAGACGCTCCCTTGAAGCTATCGGGACCAGTACGGAGATCTCTCCACTGGTGGACACAGAAAGAGAACCTAAGGGTGGGCATCCTATGGTCCACTTCCCCCTACGTAGTGGTCACCACGGACGCCAGTGCATGGGGCTGGGGAGCCCATCTACACGGCAGAATCTTCCAGGGCAAGTGGCCAGCAAGCATCGGAGACAGATCCTCCAACTTCAAGCAACTATATGCTGTATGGGAAGCCTTAAGGCGAAATCGGCTCACGCTTTCCAATCATGTCAGAATTTTTTCTGACAACGGTCTCGTTCTTGAATCATCAGGGAGGCCCAAGATATCGACCACTGCAGGATCTAGCGGAAACGATTTTCAGCTAGGCAGAAGATACAGTCCTATCCATAACGGCAATCCACCTGGAAGGTTCTCAGAAGGTGATAGCAGATTATTTGAGCAGACGGCGTGTGTGTCCAACAGAGTGGGAACTGAATCATAATATCTTCCTGAAGTTATGTCATCTGTGGGGAACCCCCAATATAGACCTATTTGTGAACAGAAGAAACTCGAAGGTCTCAAGATTCTTCTCCCTGAACCCCCTCGGATCTTACAGACGGGGTAGATGCATTGAGTCAGCGGTGGGTGGAACCTCTCTCATGCATTTCCACCCCTGCCATTGATTCCAGCCGTTCTACGGAAGATCAAGGAGGATCGAGCAAAAGTTATTTTGATTGTTCCATACTGGCCAAGAAGAAGCTAGTTCCCCCTACTGGGAACCTTAGCGATTGACAATCCAATCGAGCTACCTCTCCAGGGGAACGTCATTCACCAAGGACCAGTTTACCATCCGAACCCAGGCAAACTCCGTCTTTCAGCTTGGATCCTGAAAGGGACATTTTGAAGTCTAAAGGCTTATCAGATCAGGTCATAGCCACTATCCAGGCTAGTAGAAAACCTGTAACGTCAGCCATTTACCGAAAAATTTGGAAACTATTTTATCTAGAAGGTGGCAGGTCCGATGTTGTGTCAGGCTCTCCGGAAGTGCCCGGTATCTTAAACTTCCTGCAAAAAGGGTTCAACAAGGGTCTTAGACCCAGCACATTAAAAGTTCAGGTTTCTGCACTAAGCTCCTTTTTAGACTACCCTTTGGCATCTCACCCATGGATAATAAGGTTCATTCGGGCCACCCAGAGAATGAGTCCCACCATTAGGCAGTTGTCCCCATCCTGGGACCTTAAGTTATTCCTCAGGGCCTTGTGTAAAGGTTCTTACGCTTTGGGTGAAGATATGCCTATTGGCATTTCAGTTCGCACATGGAAAACTGCTTTTTTAGTGGCAATCACCACGGCCAAGAGGGTTGGAAAAATCCAGGCCCTATGTACCAGAGACCCGTATCTAAAGATCAGGGATGATAGTTTAATTCTAAAACTAGACCCAGCATTTATCCAAAAGGTAGGCTCTGCCAAAAATAGGAATCGGGAGATAGTGCTTCGTTCTTTTTGTAACAACCCTTCCAACGCGAAGGAGAAAGCCCTTCTCTCGCTGGATGTCAGACAGGCGGTTTTACATTATTTGCAAACCACAAATACTTGGCGTATAGACCCAAACCTTTTTATTCTTTTTGGGGGAAATAACAGGGGTAAAAAGGCCTCAATTGCACGTTGCATTACAACGGTAATCTCAGATGCTTATCAGTCTGAGGGGATTTCCACTCCAGTAGGCTTACGGGCCCACTCTACACGCGGTGTTTCTGCTTCCTGGGCTGAGCGGGCAGGAGCATCAGTAGAACAGATCTGTAGGGCCGCGACTTGGGCCAGCGCTGGCACCTTCTGTAAACATTATAAACTTGATATTATGTCTGGTCAGCAGACTGCTTTTGGAAGGAAAGTCCTCCAAGCAGTAATCCCACCCTAAGGAGGTGCTTTGGTACTCTCCAGGGTGCTGTCAGGAGGGACGTCCTGGAAAAATAGGCATTAGACCTACCGATAATTATGTTTCCAGGAGTCCATCCTGACAGCACTGGTAGTTTCCCCCCCCCCCCAGTCTTGTCATATATACTGTATATATAAATTATGATGTAATGTGATTCTGTCATTAAAGGTTTTATTTGCATTATTCCATGAGATGGTTTTTGTTACAACACTGAGGATTGGTGGGTAGGACCGGACCTTTAAACTCTTGTGTGCTTCCTGTCCCAGCAAGAGGAGGAGGACGTCCTCCAGGGTGCTGTTAGGATGGACTCCTGGAAACATAATTACCGGTAGGTCTAATGCCTATTTTTCTTTGAACGTTTTGAGGGTTAAAAGTTGACCAGCGATCTAATTTTTCCAACAAAATTTACAAAACCTTTTTTTTTTTTTTCACAAGGGTATCAGGAGAAATTGCACAACAAATTTTGTGGTCCATTTTCTCCTGAGTACGCCGATACCCCCATATGTGGGGGAAAGCCATGTGGGTGCATGGCAGGGCTCAGAAGGGAGACCGCTGACTTTTTGAACGCAAAATTGACTGTAATCAATGGTGGCGCCATGTCGCGTTTGGAGACCCCCTGATGTATCTAAACAGTGGAAACCCCTAATTCTAACTCCAACACACCCCTTACCGTAATTCTAACCCCAACACAAACCGAACCCCAACTTTATCCCTAGCCCAACCCTAACCGAAAAATTGAAAAATGCTTTTTTTTATTATTTTTTTACCTAACTAAGGGTGTGATTAAGGGGAGTTTGATTTACTATTTTTTATTTTATTTTGATCACTGTGATAAAGTCTATCACAGTGATCAAAATGAACCAATAGGAAAAATTTCCAATTGGTGCCGGGCGGCAGATCTTGGCGGGCGCACTGCGCATGTATCTGCCATTTTTTTCCCGGAAGACGACGCCGGGGGACAGGACTGGGGGATGCAGGTTGTCCAGGGACACCGGGTGGACCCCATTTCTCTCTCCTCTGATTTGCTAGATCATATAAGAGAGAAATTAAATGGGAAATGTATTTTTTTTTGTGATCGCCGTTATACCATGAATAACGGTGATCGCAACACTGGGGAGGGTAAAAACCGACCCGAATCATGTTCTCCGCTACCCCTGCAGAATTTCCGATATTGGGGGGGCGCTATAACCTTGTTTCTCACCGCCATTAAAAAGCAGCGTTGTGGTTTAAGTACCCTTAACTGCCGCCGTTAAAAGGCGTATCGGTGGTCGTTAAGGGGTTAAACATGTTCAGAAAAAGCAAAAGAGGTGGCACGCACTGTCTGTGTAAAACATGCTTTTATTTCATATCCTTAAGGGCCCCTTTCCACTTGCGAGGAAAACGGACGAGTGCAATCCGATTAAAAAATCGGATTGCACTCGGATCAATGTTATTCAATAGGTGACATTCCATTTGCGATATTTTTTATTTATTCTCTCAGCCGAAATCGGACTGAGAAAAAAATCGCAGCATGCTGCTTATTGCTGCGATTCTCGGACGAGACTCGCCAATGCAAGTCAATGGGTGCGAGAAAAAAAACGCACAGCACTCGCACCATGCGAGTGCTGTCCGATTTTTACGCACCCGTGTCCTTTGAAAAGCCGGCAATTCAGCGCAGAGTAGTGTAAAATCACACCGACAGGTTAGATTAGAGTAGATATATACACATAGAATAGAGATATATATATATATATATATATATATATATATATATATAATGTCAGGGAGATATATAATGCAGCGCTAGATAGCTTCAAAGCTGATAATTCAATTGCCGGCTTTTGCTATCTCCTTCCCAAACCCTACATGATATGAGACATGGTTTACATACAGTAAACCATCTCGTATCCCCTTTTTTTTTTTTGCATATTCCACACTACTAATGTTAGTAGTGTGTATGTGCAAAATTTGGGCGCTCTAGCTATTATATTTAAGGGTTAAATCGCGGAAAAAATTGGCGTGGGCTCCCGTGCAATTTTCTCCGCCAGAGTAGTAAAGCCAGTGACTGAGGGCAGGTATTAAGCCTGGAGAGGGTCCATGGTTATTGCCACCCCCCCCCCCCCCGGCTAAAAACATCTGCCCCCAGCCACCCCAGAAAAGGCACATCTGGAAGATGCGCCTATTCTGGCACTTGGCCACTCTCCTCCCATTCCCCTGTAGCAGTGGGATACGGGTTAATGAAGGGTTAATGTCACCTTGCTATTTTAAGGTGACATTAAGCCAAATTAATAATGGAGAGGCGTCAATTATGACACCTATCCATTATTAATCCAATTGTATGAAAGGCTTAAAAAAACACACACATTATTAAAAAGTATTTTAATGAAATAAACACACAGGTTGTTTTAATATTTTATTGCTCTCCTAATCCACCTGAAGACCCTCGCTCTGTAACAAAGGAAAAATAAACCAACAATATACATACCTTCCGAGGATCTGTCACGTCCCACGATGTAAATCCATCTGAAGGGGTTAAAATATTTTACAGGCAGGAGCTCTGCTATAATGCAGCTGTGCTCGTGCCTGTAAAACCCCGGGGAATGAATGGAATGTAGGTCAATGACCTGTAGTTGCCTTCATTCGCGGTGAGGCGCCCTCTGCTGGATGTCCTCAAATGACCTCGTGCGTGGGAACTTTCCTGGAAAGATATATATAGATAGATAGATATATATCTCCCTGACATAGAACAGGTATATATACATATATGTGTATATATCTACCGTATATACTTGAGTATAAGCCGACCCCCCTAATTTTGCCACAAAAAACTGGGAAAACTTATTGACTCGAGTATAAGCCTAGGGTGTAAATGCAGCATTTACCGGTGAATTTCAAAAATAAAAATAGATCATTATTTCCCCATAGCTGTGCCATATAGTGCTCTGCACTGTTCATATTTCCCCATAGCTGTGCCATATAGTGCTCTGCACCGTTCATATTTCCCCATAGCTGTGCCATATAGTGCTCTGCACCGTTCATATTTCCCCATAGCTGCCATATAGTGCTCTGCACTGTTTATTATTGCCCCATAGCTGTGCCATACAGTGCTCTGCACCGTTCATATTTCCCCATAGCTGTGCCCCATATAGTGCTCTGCACCGTTCATATTTCCCCATAGATGTTCCACATAAATCTGTGCCGCTGCTGCAATTAAAAAAAAAAAACAAAAAAAAAACACATACTCGCCTCTCTTGCTTGCAGCTCCCAGCGTCCGGTCCCAGCGCCTCTCCGCTCTGACTGATCAGGCAGAGAGCACCGCGCACACTATATGCGTAATCGCGCCCTCTGACCTGAACAGTCAGTGCGCAGAGACGCCGGGAAGATGGAGCGGCGCCCGGCGGCTGGAACGGGGACAGGTGAATATGTAATACTTACCTGGTCCCGGTGTCCGGCTCCTTCCCCCGTACAGCTGTCTTCGGTGCTGCAGTTTCTTCCTCTATCAGCGGTCACCGGCACTGCTGATTTAGAGAAATGAATAGGCGGCTCCACCCCTATGGGAGGTGGAGCCGCTTATTCATTTCTCTAATGAGCGGTCCCACGTGACCGCTGAAGAGGGGAAGAACTGCAGCACCGAAGACCGTGGGACAGGCGGGGACAGCGCCAGGATCGCTGGAAGCAGGTAAGTATGCCTCAGCGCCCTCTCCCCCTCACCCGCCGACCCTGCCACCCACCTTGACTCGAGTATAAGCCGAGGGGGGCACTTTCAGCCCAAAAATTTGGGCTGAAAATCTCGGCTTATACTTGAGTATATACGGTACTCTAACCTGTCAGCGTGATTTTACTGTACTCTGCGCTGAATTACCGGTTTTTCAAAGGAGACCCATGCGTAAAAATCGGATAGCAATAAGAATGTCATACGTATGTTGCGATAAAAAAAAAAATCGCATCACACTCGCATGACAATCGCACACGTTACTTCCGTTTTTTCGGTCCGTAAATCGGACCGTTTTTTCTCTCACAAGTGGAAAGGGGCCCTAAAACACTGCAGTGACCATGAAGTGTCCATACCATTCTGTTGCTGTAGTTTTTGTAAGGATATAAAATGAAATATTTTTTTACATGGACGGTGAGTGCCACTTATTTTGTTTTTTCATTTTTCATTTTGCCATTGATATTAATTGGTAAGTGCTGAAAAAAACTGACACACTTGTTTGTTTCAAATCCACATGGGAAAAAATAAGCATCGTGTGCATGAGACTTCAGAAATCTCATTCACTTTGCTGGTACTGTAAAGTGCAGCATTTTTTACCGTTGAAAAATGCATGGGAAAAAAATGATGAACAATCCCTAATTGTATGGACCTGAAGTATCCTGTTACACATTGAATACTGTAAATAGGAAACCCCAAACAATGGCGGGATTCCAACCCCCTACCCACCGTTTCACTTCACTTGGAATTTTATGTTCCCATTTTTTCAGTATAGTATACAGTACATTGAATGGTGTAATACTAAAATATACATGCTCTGCAAAAAAAAAAATCCTCATACATTCGGGTTATGATTTTTAGATGAATGGGAGTAAAAACTAAAATTCGAAAACGAAAAATTGGACAAATTAGTAAAGGAAAAGGTTAGAGATCAATACTACCCACGGTCTTGGACCAGTTCTTTCTGAAGATGGTAGCCACATTTTCTTAGCGGATGTAACTGATGGGGTCCTCCACATTCTCTAATATTGCATATGGACATATAGCTGATGGAGTCCTCGTGACGGCAGTGACTTTGCACATCTTGCATTATAAACGGGGATGTTCTGTTACACAACTCCAATTGCTTTTGAACATTTCTAAAGAATATTGTCTTGTGTTGTCCAATTGTCAAAATGTCAACTTTTGTTTTCCTTTTTCAGCCATGTTCATTGCCCCGTTAAGATGAGCTTCCTTGAGTGTCCACCTGATTTAGAAGACGATGATACATATGTTGATGAAGCTGATCTTTTTTACCTAAGCCCCCTCGCTTGGCTTAATGCAGAATTTTATCATTCAAAGCTATTACCAACACACTTAGTCATGTTCAGTGTTCTAGAAGAGGTGAGTATAGTAAACTCATGTACAAACTGGTCAAATATTCCCCCCCATTAAGTACAATAAGGGACCCCTGGAATATGTGAGCCCAGATTTCAAGGTTTGGATGTATACGACACACATAGATAAGCACAATCACAGTGACAGGAATTATTTTTTTCTGTACTTAAAAGGGGTTTTTCCCACAAACAAAATTTAATTTTAATCAATAGATCTTGGAAGAATAATAATTTCCGCAATTGGATGTGTTTAAATAAAATGTTCCTGTGCTGAGATAATCTTAGAAATGTGCCCCTACTGTGTAATGGCTGTGTCTGACTGTGCAGGGGACATGGCACTGGGCAGGGGAGGATGCAAAAAAGTATAGCGACAGGACAGCAGAGGGTCACAGCTGATGGTTTCTGTGAGGTAAAACGTTTCACTGCCTGTTTTTTTTTTTTTAAGTTTTACCTCACGGAAAGCACCGCGTAGCATTAGCTATGATCTCATCTGTATACTTCTCTCCCCCCACCCTTTCCATTGTCAGGAGTTGTGGTATGATCAGACCATGCTCCTACAGACACAGCAATTACACAGTAGTCACATTTTTGAGATTCTCAGTGCAGAAATTTTTATTAAACACATCCAATTCTAGAAAGTTTTATTATTCCAAGATGTACTGATTAAAATCAAATTTAACTTTGTTCGTGAGAAAACCGCTTTAAGCCCATAACAATGTTGGGATTTTCCGTTTTTCTTTGCTCTACTTTCCTAGAGCCATAACTTTGTCTTTGTCAATATGGCCGTCTAACTCTTCCCACAAAAAACAAGCCGTCAATGTTTTTACTTATACCATTTTGGCGTAGATACGATGTTTTGATCGCCTGTTAGGCTACTTTCACACTAGCGTCGGATTCGGCCCGTCGCATTGTGTCGGGCCGAGATTCCGACGCTAGCGTTTGATGCGCCGCACAACGGGTGCAGCGGATGCATTTCTCCGGCGCATCCGCTGCCCCATTGTGAGGTGCGGGGAGGTGGGGGCGGAGTTCTGGCCGCGCATGCGCGGTCGGAAAAAGCGGTCCGTCTGCAGCAAAAAACCGTTACTTTTAAAGTTTTTTGCTCCCGGCGTTCCGCCACAACACAGCACAACCGTCGCACGACTGTTGCGACGTGTGACAATACGTCGCAATGCGTCGGTAATGTTTCTCTATGGGGCAAAAACGCATCCTGCAAACAACTTTGCAGGATGCGTTTTTTCCCCTAAAAGACGCATTGCGACATATTAAAAAAAACGCCAGTGTGAAAGTAGCCTTATTGTATTTTATTGCAACATTGCACTGACCAAAAAACCTAATTCTGCCATTTTCATTGTTTTTATATTTTAATCTGGCGTTTCTGAATGCAATGATACCAGGTGTTATGTTTTTATTTTGAATGGGGCAAAAGGGGGGTGATTTTTTTTTTTTTTTTACTTTTCACTTGCTTCAAAAGTCTCCTCAGGAGACTAGAAGCTGCGATTGTCTGATCTCTTGTGTTACACACAGCAGGGCTTCAGCTCTGCTCTGTGTAGCAGAAGTCAACTTCTATGAACGCCGGCATTCATAGCAGATCAGCAATAACAAGCATGGGAGTCATCTGCAGACCCCTGGTTTTCATGCCAACCCATCGGCACCCCTCAATCATATGTGTGTATTATGATGTGGTCCCAGCGCGCTCGTGTTAAATACCGCTGTCCGATTGTCAGCGCCATTTAACATGGTAACAGCCGTGGGTGGATTGCAATTCCGCCCGCAGCTGTTACAGGCACATGACAGCTGATCAGGTCAGCCATCATGTGCCGAAAAAGATGCGGGAGTCCACATCAAATACTGGGACACAACCTATGACGTACCTATACATCATAGGTTTTAAAGGGGGTGAAGGAAGGACTGAAACACATTTCCATAAGGAATACCCCTTAAATATAACCTATATATGGCCAATGGTATCAGAAATCCATCTAATCTGATGGTTTGAATTTCTTGAATGAGTGGCAGCTTGCCTGAGCTGTAGTCACAAGCTGCCTTTATTGTAGTTTTATTTCATGAAAATTGATTTTTTTTTAAATTTAGTCACAGTACCAGCAAAAGCTATTAAGCCAGTAGATTTCAGCAATCTATGCACACTTTTTTTTTTTCTTGACAATTTGAGAAATGCGGTGTTTTGCAGCATTTTCAACCAACTTTATTAAACATGTACTGTACACAAAGCACACATACTCCACAACCAAAACAGCTATTTTACTGCCAAAAGAAGAGCATGTTGTGGTTGCAGAAAAAGAATGCAGCATGTGAGTATTAATGCTGCTAGTGTGTAAATAGTAAGTGACATGGTGGTAAAGAAATGACGTGAAATTGGTAGGGCTCACAACTGTCACATAGTTGATAAGGCTGAAAAAAAGGCCGGGTCCATCACTGCCAAACTTTATTTTGATCTAGGCAAAACCCTATTCAGGTTGGAGGCAAATTACCTCATTGAATGACTCTGGGATTTAATGTCGCATCTGCAGAAAATCCAATACCCATAGCTGGTAGTAGTATTATATTTAGGGTATTTGCACGCATTCAATGTTTAAACCAAAACTGAGCCAGAGCACATGTTGGTAGAAGTGCAATGCATAGGTGTGCACAGTGGCTATTCGAAAAGCAGAACCGAATATAAAAACCAAACGAGCAAATACCCTGTTAATAAGAAAGTAAATAAATAGTAATAGCGCATGAAAACAAAATTGGTACTTGGTTAACATTATTTTGATCAAAAAAGCCATCCCACCACGACAAGGTACGTATACAGAGCAGGATCTGGGTCCCGACTGTTCAGACACCTTATTTACTTACTGCAGGGTATTTGCTCACCAAGTACAATATTTGCAGTGTAAGAATCTGCTGTAAATACTTGAATGTTGGCATTCACCTTGTGTGCTCCCCCCATTTATCTGAATGGCTGAAAAACACTATAAAAACCTCTGAAACCATTGACATGCTCCAAATTTGAAACTGCTTCATCTCTGCAAGCACAAAAATAAGCATGTGCATGAGACTTCGAGAATTTATAGGAAAAAAATGCAGTGTGAACACTCTTTTTAAGAGACAAAAAATTGAGTCTTTGAACTCAATCAATAAAACGCATGTACAGAGGGTTTCTTTAGTCTTACTGCTCTTACAGTAAAGAATCAGTGAGGGTTATGAGACCTCTGCATTAATAAAGTGCTAAAGGAAGATCTGTACAATAGGTTATCCAATCCTAGCTAATCGATAACTAGTTATTAAAATTAAATGGTAATTTGAATAACTAGTTACTGATTAGATACGATTGGATGATTGTGTATATTCCTTCACTTTACAGTTTTAATGGCCTGACAAAGACTTGGAGGTGGGGGGATATGATGAAGCTAGCACTGGCTGCAAATTTTTCCACAAACACTTAGTTCAGTGTGTCACAAACTTTTCCATACTGACACAGATCAGTGTTAATCAATGTGGCCTGACAGATGTGAGGGAGAACTAGAAAGTTGCATCAAATACTTACATGTATACAAATGAACGGATAGAATTCATTGGTGTTACTGTTTTTCCTGTTTTATTAGGGAATAAGCCCATTTCTGAAAACAAACCATTATGTGAGGACCATGTCTGTATTCCATACTCATCTACCAGAAGGTCGAACTGGAAGCCACATATATATGTATGAACGGCAAGTGAAATAAAGACCTAGACTCCATTGGACCAATGATGGATTTCTGGACCACTGGATAAGATGGAGGATCAGTATTACACAGCTGTGACAATGCCATTTCTTCAAGACCTTGACTGTTTCTCAAACTTCATATCTATGGATTCACTGTGACTGTAAAGTAACCTGGCTGCAGAAGGGACGAGAGCAGCTTATCTCTATCCTTGTGTGTGTATATATGTACAAATGAACATACAGAAAACATTTTAAATAAAAGGTTTTTTATTTTTTAATTCAGTCTTTATCATCTTAGAAATAATGAGAGAACAATGCTGAACGGCAGGAAGATGCCGGAGAGAAATAAGAACGGTTAAATGAGTAACCAGCTTTTCATTAGAAACAGGTGAACGCTGCACAGGTAATAGCACAACAGACAGACACAATTACTTAGGATTCAGAGATCATAGAGGACTCATGCGAGAAGGTGAAAAGTAATCTGTTCATTACTAAATCAAACATTAGCGAAGCTGAGATCGCACAACAGAGAACACCAGACACAGCGGCAGGATAAGATGTCCGTGTCCACGGCACTGACAGCAGTAGCTACCCAGTCACGTGGTGCCTATCCTGCTCCTAATCATAGCTATGTCTTTAAGATATGAATCGATCCATGCTCAATATTTAGGATCAAACGGCAGCTGCCCCAATTCTATTTCAAAATTCGCCATCTGTCTTCCATTGGCACGCCCATGCTTACTCCATTTACCTTCTTGCTTATCTCTTGACTGCTGCTTTTCTTCTTCCTTTCTATTTTTACTTTCGGTGTTCTTGTAAGGAGGTACTTTTCCTGGTTTTCTACAAGCAAATAATGCTAAAATTATAAACAGGAATGGTTTTTATTGATAACCTTATTTAACCTCTGTATGTCTACTGTATTCATGAAAAGTGGTTGTCCAAAACACACAAGATAAAAAAAAAGGCAGTGGAGTACATGCAAGGAGCATAGAAACACTGGTAGAGCATACAAAAGGTGTTTTCAGAAAACCCCTGTTCCCAGGTGAAGCTTGTTATTAAAAAAACAAAACAGCCTTACTCAACCTCCCCAAATCCAGGGTTGAGTCTTTGACCCTTATCCCAGTGCCTATTGCCTGCAGCACTGACACCCTGTAGACAGCGCTGCAGCCAATCGGTGAACTCAGTGGCTTGTGTCAACTAATCTGTCAAAGCAGCTGAGCCCAGGTGCCAGCTGCAGAGCTGTCAGTGTGATGTCAGGCACTGACAGCAGCATCAGAGACTACTACTGGACCTGGGGAGTTTTGAGGAAAAGCAAAGTTTGTTTTAAAAACAGACTACGACTGGGGACAGGTGTTTTTCAAAACCAGAATACACCTATAAAACGTCCCTGATCCTTTGCAGCTCTCTTCTCAACCAGCTGCAGAGCTGACTAGTCAAAGCATGCCGACTGACGTGGAACCAGGGAAGCGTTTAGCTTTTAGAATATTCTTTGCACCGTTGAACTTCACCACAGGTTATCCACAACACATTACCTGCGGATACGATTTTTTAATTATCTTCACGGTTATCAAAGGGGGAAAATCTGCAATAAATCTGTGTACATTCTGCAAAAGAGATTGATTGCTGTAGCTTAAAAAAAATGCATTCACCTTTCCTTCGCAGCTAAAATAGAGAGCAGCTTGAAACTGTCTTTCTAAAAATTTTAAATGCACTTTATATTAGGTGGATATTTATCTAAATAGTAACCATATAACACAATCTCCAAAATACCATCTACCTGGGCTTCAAATGGCAAAATCGGCTGCTTGCCATGGATGCTGCATGTCTCACCGCAGTCATCTTGGCACACACATTTAGAATGGGATTGTATCTGATCTTCCAATTACATGTACTGATTTACCTTTCTTAGGTTTTAGTTCCTCTTAAAATATTGCCAATTGTAATTTGTATAGTTTTGTTGCTGTTACACGCGAAATTCAATCTAATTGCAACTGTGTTCAAAATGAAAGTTTGAAACCACATATCCCAAGCTCCCCAAAAATTGTGTAGTCATATAAGCTATGTGCAATAACTTTGCAAATAATAGGTCTGACAATAAAAGAACCAACAATGAAATGTTGACACGTCTACCAACCTTGGTCCATGTGGTGCTGAATAAGTATTCCCAAAATAATGTCTGTACACAAACTCGTCCAGATCTTCAAAGACCGCACCAGTGCTCGACTGATACTCCTTAATGTCTTCAAGATAATCCTCAACATTTCTCACAAAATCGGTGAAAAGCATCTGATCATGAATGAAAACTCCATTTAGAAAAAATCTATTGATGAACTGTTCTAGTTCTTCCCAGTGTTGGAAATTGTCTACTTGCTCCTGTAAATATACTTGCATCAAGTCATTGAACTCTTCTACTCTCACAGGGTCCAAAACTTTGTTGAAGAGGCTGATGGACTCCTGGTGAGCGCAGTCGTAAACTCCAGAGCAGCCCTTTTTATTGGGGTAATGCTTAATAGTCTCATCATTGGATTTCCAGCTCGCTGTACCTTCAAACTGTTTCTGGCTTTGGTCTTGTGGATCTTCATATTCATGGTGACTGGCTGTTGCCTTCTTAGGATACATCCTCTCAGTATCAGGCTTGTACTCGCGGCGCACTGTTCGAGCTCCCTTCGTTTCTTCCCTCCTCCTTTCTCCATGTTTCCTATTGCGGTTTTTATCAAACATACCTCTAGTGGTGTCTTTAAAGTGCCTGAAAGTATTTTTTACAGAATCTGAGAACTTCTTCAAATTCTCCTTCACGGCTTCTTTTGCTTGTTTGATCTTTTCCTTGTGATGTCTTACAAAATCCTTGGTAGAATTCTTCATGGCATCAAAGGTATCTTTCACAGAAGTAAAGAATGTATCCTTTGCTTTGGTTTTACCTTTTGATTTTCCGGCTTCAAGTTTATCATTTTGTTCCTTGGTTTCAATATAAAGTCTTTCCCACAAATCTGATCTCTGTTGTTCAAAATTGAGCTTTCTTTCTAACTCGGAAAGACGGTCCTTCAAGTTTTCTATCTCATGGTCATTTTTGAAGGAGGCTGTAGATCTCTTACTTATTTCCTCAAGTTCTACTCTTAAAGAGTCAGTAATTGTCCGCTCATTATCCAACTCTTTTTTTAATAGCTGGGCTTCAGTTAAAAGGTTCTCCTTCTGTGTTCGGAAATCACGAATCTTTTGCCTTTCCTCCTTCAGATGTTCTTTTAGCTTCTGATTCTCTACCAGTATGATCTCGTTCTTTCCCTTCTCATCAAGGTTTCTGATCTGCTCTCGTAGTTTCCGGAGCTCCTTTTTCAGAGAATATAAAGCTTGTTCCTCTTTCTCTAAGGATTCCCTTAGATGTTGGTTTTCCAGTGCAAGGTTTTTATTTTGTACCTCAGTTTTCAGGCTGGTTGCTAGGTCATTTGTCTCTAGCTGAAATAATCAAACAAAAATGGATTACTTCATTACAAATTTAGATTTATAATTTTAAATTTATAGATTTATAAAGAAACATATGCAGTTATCACAGCTGTCCAGTGGCGTAACTACAAAGTTATGGGCCCCAGTGCGAACTTTCAAATGGGCCACCCCTGCCAAAATATTTTCCACCCAAATCCACATCCTGCCCATGATCCTGCCCCATCTGAATACACATCTCACCGGAACCGGAAATCTGCTGCTGGCTAATTCCAGAGAACACGAGCTGCACACAACCAGGACTAAGCTGCTGCTGAGAGCTGAAGGACCTGTGGTGACGTCATCGTCATGTGATCAGGAGGCAGAGCTGATAAATGGTGAAGGACCTATGATAATGATTACATCACCACAGGTCCTTCAGGCAAACAGGATCATGGGGTGCATTAAAAGAGGTCTGGATACACATGATGAGAGCATTATACTGCCTCTGTACAAATCCCTAGTTAGACCGCACATGGAGTACTGTGTCCAGTTTTGGGCACCGGTGCTCAGGAAGGATATAATGGAACTAGAGAGAGTACAAAGGAGGGCAACAAAATTAATAAAGGGGATGGGAGAACTACAATACCCAGATAGATTAGCGAAATTAGGATTATTTAGTCTAGAAAAAAGACGACTGAGGGGCGATCTAATAACCATGTATAAGTATATAAGGGGACAATACAAATATCTCGCTGAGGATCTGTTTATACCAAGGAAGGTGACGGGCACAAGGGGGCATTCTTTGCGTCTGGAGGAGAGAAGGTTTTTCCACCAACATAGAAGAGGATTCTTTACTGTTAGGGCAGTGAGAATCTGAAATTGCTTGCCTGAGGAGGTGGTGATGGCGAACTCAGTCGAGGGGTTCAAGAGAGGCCTGGATGTCTTCCTGGAGCAGAACAATATTGTATCATACAATTATTAGGTTCTGTAGAAGGACGTAGATCTGGGGATTTATTATGATGGAATATAGGCTGAACTGGATGGACAAATGTCTTTTTTCGGCCTTACTAACTATGTTACTATGTATGTTAGCTCTTCCTTTCTAACACCTGAACTGTCGGCTGCTGAGTTGATGTGTGCGTCCGGCAGGTCAGGTGGAGGGCAGGTCTGTCTGTTGCAGTGCGGGAGGAATCACCTGCACGGCAACAGTTTTGAACTTTTTGCTGATGTCTGCATGCATCTGACCTGCCGGGCCCCTGACTACCCCAGGCCCGGTCGCAGTGGCGACTGCTGAGACCGTGGTAGTTATGCCCCTGCAGCTGTCTTATTAGTGACGCCATAATGCTGTGTCAGCTCTGATGACAAAAAGTGAACAGCTTTTAATAACACCCCTCCCCATTAATTTATAGCTAGGGTCCAGTGGAAAATTAAGTGGACTTCTATAACTTTCCTAACTAATTATATTTTAGTATTCTAGTGAAATTAACCTGTTCCCATCAGACCAATTTTTAAGTTTCAGTGTTTTTGTTTCTTCCCTCTCCTCCCCTAACGCAAAGAACCTCAGGAATGTGCACCTCCTATGCCGATATCAGAGATGGACAGGGTTAACCTCAGCAATCAGGGCCTAGCTGAAATTGCTGCTGTTGCATGAAATGCCAGCTGTGCAATAGCTTCCAAATATTGTGCAGGTGCAGCTTCTGAGCCCGCTCCATACATTGGGTTAATATAATATTGGCTTCATTGCCACCACAGCTATGGGAAGAAGGAAGACTTTCTAAGAGAGATGCTCTAGAACACATCAGTGGAAGAAGATGGTTAAAAACTTAAATCTCTTCAATGCAGAGAAAACAACTACATTTGTTCAAGCAATCTGGTAAAAAAACAGGAGAGTGTCCAGTCAGACCCTAGATCCAGTAATAAAAAGGCTTTACAAGTGGCTGATGCAACCAAACCAGTGTGGCCAATCCAGGTTAAAGACTAAACAGCGCTATAGTCTAATAGATCAAGTCAGATGACTTGGAGATAACGCAAAGGGTGAATGGAGACACCACCATGAAGGTGGGGAGGTGGAGGCAATGGCTTTCAACATGAATGATACCATCTGTTCTGACATCTAAATCCAGTCAAAGACCTTTTCAGACAAGCATGGAGTGTAATAAACGCACCATATTTGTACGGTCTTTAAAATGGATACCATCTCGTCTCAGATGTCTCCTAAATAAGGTACCCTGAACATGTAACGTGATCGCCTGCCACCCCCAGCACAATGTGACTATAGTCTTTTTTTTATACAGACCATTGTAATAATGGAGGATGTTATTAATTAAAAGACTTAAAATAAAAGTTCTGCAATTGTGGCCTCAGATTTGACCCAGCCAAAGTGACTTCCTGTAGCACTAAATCTCTGTTTATCAGGGGGAGTTTATGCAGGCACCCCAAAAAGGCCATGTTGGGAGGAGTATGGCCATTCATTTAATTCAGTAAAATGGATTGTGCATCTAGCATGCCTGCACTATTACGCACAACTGTATGTTGAACTATTTGTTTGCTACATATTTCACATACAAAATACAGTTTGTGCTCAGTAGAGCTTATTTGAGGCCTTTTGTTCTGATATGGGTTTATGACCATTTTGGTAAGTGTGCTAGACCTGATCAGATTTGTTATACAACTTTAAGCCCATCAAGTACCAGTATGTTTAATCTGAAAGAACCAGGGGTTTCCAGTCAGCATTCCCATTGTTAACAACCATACATATAAAATAAATATTCTGCATAGTCTCCGCAGGGAAGAAGCATAACTTAAGCTTCTGACAGTCCTGATGCGGTGTCATCCAGAGTAATTTACATCTAGATCTGAGCCTCCTCTGAAAACCAGGCTGGCTTAAAGGGAACCTGTCAGCAGGATTGTGCACAGGAACCTACAGACAATGTCAGATCGGCGCCGTTATACTGATTACACTGATACCTGGGTGATGAAATCCATCTTGTGGTTTAATCTTTACTTGTAGTTTTGAGTTAATGATATGCTCGTGCTCCGGGGCGGCATGTGGGGGGTTGTCATGTGGTGCTCTGCTTAGCTGTTCACTAGTATGGCTTCTGATATGCATGATCGCATGTGCACTGTGTATATAATTCATTTGTTTGCTGTTCTGATATTTAAAGAAAAAACAATCCATTTGAAAATTGCGCAGTAGCAGCCATCAGTAATCCGATAGCTGCTACTGAGCAGGCGCCAGCTTGCTAGAGAAAAAAAAACTATTTCCTCCTCCAAGATGGCGGCACCTGCGCAGTAGCAGCTATCGGAGATCACTACCATCTATAGCTGCTACTGCGCAGGCACCATTTTCAAACATTTTTTATGAATATCAGGAGAACAGCAAACAAATGAATTATATACACAGTACACGAGCAATCAGGCTGCAGCGCAGGTGCCATGGCCGGCGGCTGCCTCCAGAAGGTTTCCCCCCCCCCCCCCCCCAGAGATATAGATATATATATATATATATATATATATATATATATATATATATATATATATATATATATATATTCATTTTCAGTTTTGAGTTCAACAACCACAAGACACCTTTCATCACCCAGGTATCATTTTAATCAGTATAATAATGCCATGTGTAGGTTACTGAGCACAATCCTGCTGACAGGCTCCCTTTAAAGGGAACCTGTCACCCCCAAAATCGATGGTGAGGTAAGCTCACCATCAGGGGCTTATCTACAGCATTCTGGAATGCTGTAGATAAGCCCCCGATGTAATCTGAAAGAGGAGAAAGAGGTTAGATTATACTCTCCCAGGGGCGGTCCCGCTGCAGTCCGGTCAAATGGGTGTCTCAGGTCCACTCCGGCGCCTCCTATCTTCATTCCATGACGTCCTCTTCTGGTCTTCATGCCGCAGCTCCGGCTCAGGCGTACTTTGCCCTGTTGAGGGCAGAGCAAAGTACTGCACTGCGCAGGCGCCAGGCCTCTCTGACCTTTCCGGTGCCTGCGCACTGTAGTACTTTGCTCTGCCCTCAACAGGGCAGACAAAGTACGCCTACTTCAGAGCCGCGGCGTGAATACCAGAAGAGGACGTCATGGAATGAAGATGGAAAGCGCTGTTTCGGACCTGAGACACCCATCGGAGCAGGACCGCCCCTGGGTGAGTATAATCTAACGTCTTTTTCTCCCCTTTCAGGTAAAATCGGCGGCTTATCTACAGCATTACAGAATGCTGTAGATAAGCCCCTGATGACGGTGAGCTTACCTCACCATCGGGTGACAGGTTCCCTTTAACAATTGGCCTCAAGCATCCAATGTCTGGGGTTTATTATACATTCAGAATTCTTCACAGCATCTCTCCCATAAACTCATCAAATTCAGAAAGTCACTGAATTGCAAGAAGTAGATTGTGTGAAATAATTTAATGTATTAATACATTTAAGTGTTTTATTATAAGTCTTCTATAGTTATGGAACCATCTGATCTTCCTCAAACTAATGTGCTCCATAATGACAGAAAAACGTTTTTCTGTCATTTCTATGTTAGCTTACTGACTGAGCACTCCTCCCGTCACCATGTGGTTTTTAATTACCGTACATCAAATCACACTTTGTTACGGCCAACCCATATGTAGGTTTTGCTGACAGAGGTGTCCACATTCACCCAGGCATACAGACATTGGCCTGGGGTAAGTGTTCACATTTGGACAGGGAGGTCAGGGACCCATCAGTTTTAATGAGACCACCTTGACGATGGTTGATGGGCTCACACTATTTGATAAAATTTTGTGCAAAGCGTCTCTCAAATATTTTCCTAATGTTCAAAAGTCATTTTGCTATTCATATTTCATGTATTTCATATTAGACATACTTTGGCACGATAGAATGCAACCTTTTTTGTATATTATATAATGTGCTCCATAAGCCACATGAACAAAAAAAAAAAAAAATACTGTATATACTAGAGTATAAGCCGAGATTTCCAGCCCATTTTTTTAGGCTGAAAGTGCCCCTCTCGGCTTTTACTCGAGTCACTGTCCCAGGGGGGAGGGGGTCGGAGGAGCGGCGGCTGTGACATACTCACCTGGCTCCTGGCACGGTCCCTGCATCTCTTATGGTCTCCGGGCGCTGACAGCTTCTTCCAGCGTTGAGCGTTCACATGGTACCGGTCATTACAGTAATGCATATGGACGTGACTCCACTCCCATAGGGGTGGAGCCGCATATTCATTACTGTAATGAGCGGTACCATGTGACCGCTCAACGCTGGAAGAAGCTGTCAGCGCCCGGAGAACCAGGGACTGCGCCGGGAGCAGGTGAGTATAATGGGGAGGGGAGAACTGCACGATATTCACCTGTCCTCGTTCCGGCGCCGCTCCGTCTTCCGCGTCCTCTGCAGTGATGCTCAGGTCAGAGGGTGCGGTGACGTGGTTAGTCCGCACCCTCTGCCTGAACGTTAGTGCAGAGGACGCAGAAGACACAGCGGCGTCGGAACGAGGACAGGTGAATATTGCAAGTGCCTGAGTGACTAGAGGGGACTATGTCCTTTTTTCTTTCAATCGCAGCTACAGCATATGGGGCAAATATCTTTATGGAGCATCTTATGGGGCCATATTCAACGTTTGCGCAGCACTATATGGGGCAAATCTCTCTATGGAGCATCTTATGGGGCAATAATCAATGTTTGTGCAGCGTTATAGGGGGGGCAAATATCTCTATGGAGCATCTTATTGGGCCATAATCAACATTTGTGCAGAATTATATGGGGCAAATATCTTTATGGAGCATCTTATGGGGCCATAATCAACGTTTGTGCAGCATTGTATGGGGCAAATGTCTATGGAGCATCTTATCGGACCATAATCAACATTTGTGCAGCATTATATGGGGCAAATATCTTTATGGAGCATCTTATGGGGCCATAATGTTTGTGCAGCATTATATGGGGCAAATATCTTTATGGAGCATCTTATGGGGCCATAATCAACATTTGTGCAGCATTATATGGGGCAAATATCTTTATGGAGCATCTTATGGGGCCATAATCAACATTTGTGCAGCATTATATGGGGCAAATGTCTCTATGGAGCATCTTATGGGGCCCTTTTTAACCTTTATGCAGTACTGTATAGGGCAAATTTGTCTATGGAGCATCTTATGGGGCCATTATTAACCTTTGTGCAGCATTATATGGAGCATCTTATGGGGCCCATCATGAACTGTATGGAAAATCTTATATGGCCCATCATACTGTATGGAGCATCTTATGGGGCCCATCATAAACTGTATGGAGCATTATATGGGGTGTATTTTGTATGGAGCATCTTATGGGGCCCATCAAACTGTATGGAGCATTATATGGGGCGTATTTTGTATGGAGCATCTTATAGGGCCCATCATGAACTGTATGGAGCATTATATGGGGCTGCTGATTCAATATGGATATTCAAAAACACAACCTACTGATATCTCAATAAATTTTACTTTTATTGGTACCTATTTTTATTTTTGAAATTTACCAGGAGCTGCTGCATTTTTCAGCCTAGGCTTATACTCGAGTCAATAAGTTTTCCCAGTTTTCTGTGGCAAAATTAGGGGTCTTGGCTTATACTCGGTCGGCTTATACTTGAGTATATATGGTACTTAGTTAACCTTAGCTTTTTCGAGTTGTAAAACATGGCAATATAGTAAGCACCTTTAGGTCATTCTCTTTCTGTTTAAGTATGTGGTTTTCTTTGGTTATTTTGTCCATCACATCTTCAAGAGACAGGACCATATCTTCTCTCTCTTCTAGGTCTTCTGTAAGCTGTTCAAAAACATCCTGTAAATATAGAAGCAATTAAACTGATATTTCTTGTACCAAATTCTGAAATATTGGTATTGCAAGAAAAGCAGTAAAAGCTATTTATCAGTAGCTTCCCATACAAATGCTCTATGTAAGACAAAAAGCCACTCTCTACATCTTCCACTCATGTTGCGTCCCATTTCTTAACTAGGTCTTTCACTACTTACCAGCTCTCCTACACATGAAGATGGGAATACACTGGACCTCATCTTCTTCAGTTTTTGCCCAGTGTATGATTTCACAACTCCCCTCATACGCTATCTGACCACAACCTTCTTTCCTTCACTGTCAAAATTAGTTGCTCCACTCAGGACATCCCTACATATCACATATCCAGAAATCCACGTGCCATCAATGCCCAGCGACGTGTGAATAATGTGCAGTCACTACTGGCCCCAATCTCCTCCCTCTCATGTTCCAACTCCGCTTTGAATCATTACAAGCCTCTGAAAAAGTGCCCTTGATGAAACTGCACCCCCTACACACACAGGAAAACCCGGCACAGGGGACGGCAACCCTGGCACATGCTGCAAACACGTTTTTTCCAGCAGTGTTCTAGGTGTGCCGAATGTGTGTGGAGAATATCTTTTTTCACGTTTTGAATTCATCCATTATAAGTATGTGCTCAAAATATATCGCTTTAGCTTTTCCCTTTATCTTGCCAAACAAGCCTACTTCATCACATCACTAACAATCCAAAATGACTGACACTTTTCGCTCTCTCCTCAGTCCTAAAGTGCAGCACTCCATCGCCAACCTCAGTGCTGACAATCTGGCCACTTATGACCAATTTTTTGTAATTTTTTTTTTTAATATCAGGCAGGAAATGTTTTCCCAATCTAGTAATTGCATGAATCATCTTCTCTCCCACAATTCATAAAGTTCAGTTTCCATCTTTGAACCAATCACATAAGAAAAAGTTGTTACCATGCTCCTCGCTTCTTCTCACCCTACTACCTGCACCAGTGACCCTACCCCCCCTCACCTCCAGTCCTCAGCTGTCACTACCTACCTAACTAAAATATTTAACCACTCTTTCTTCTGGTATCTTACCCTCTTCATTCAAACATGCTGTCATAACCCAGTTAATTAAAAAAAAACAACTATCCCTTGACTAGAACTGCTCTGCTAACTACAGACCTATCTCTAATCTCCTCTTTACAGTGGCTTGTGAAAGTATTCACCCACCTGGCAGTTTTTGGCTGTGTGCACATGATGCAGATTTGGTGCAGAATTTTCTGCATAAAATCTGCACTAAATCTGCATCTCCTGGCAGAATCCGCAGGTGCGTTTTTTGTGTGTTTTTTGTGCAGATTTTACCAATGGATTTCTATTATGGAGGGGTGCAGAAACGCTGCAGAACTGCACAAAAGAAGGGACATGCACTTCTTTGAAATCTGCAGCGTTTCTGCGCAGATTTTTCTGCACCATGTGCACACCTTTTTTTTTTCACATTGATTTACATTGTACTGTAAATCACAGTGCAGTTCTGCAGCGTTTCTGCTGCAGAAAAAACTGCTGCAGTTCTGCACTAAATCTGCATCGTGTGCACATACCCTTTGTGTTTTGCATCAGTTCATGTAAAGAACATGCCTACAACTGTGAAAATTTGTTTATTTATTTTACGCAAATCAACAAATAGGACAACTGAAAAGTGTATAACTATTCACCCCCCTGAAGTCAGTATTTTGCAGAGCCTCCTTTTGTGGCAATTACAGCTGCAAGTTGCTTTGAATAAGTCTCTATGAGCTTTCCAAATCTTGCCACTGGGATTTTTGCCCATTACTCAAGCAAAACTACCCCAGCTCCTTCAAGTTTATTTATTTTCCTCTGATCAACAGCAATCTTCAAGTCTGACTACAGATTCTCAATTGGATGAAGGTCGGGGCTTTGGCTAAGCCACTCAAAAACATTTACACGTTTCCCCTTAAACCACTCGAGTGTTGCTTTAGCAGTATTCTTTGGGTCATTGTCTTGTTGGAAGGTGAACCTCCATCCCAGTCTCACGCTGACAAACAGGTTTTGCTCAAGAATATCCCTGTATTTTGCACCATCCATTTTCCCCTCGACTCGGACCATTTTCCCTGTCCCTGCTGCCAAACAATAGACCCAAAGAATGATGCTGCCACCTCCATGTTTCACTGTGTGGATGGTACTCTTGGGATGATGAGCTGTGTTGGCTTGATGCCAGACATAGCGTTTACCAGTTTGCAGCATTTACTAATTTTTGTCTCATCTGACCACAGCACCTTCCTCCATACATGTGGGGAGTGTCCCACATGTCTTTTGACAAACTCAAAATGAGTCTTACACACAAAAATTATAGGTAAAGCTTTTTTTCTGCATGCTCTGCCATAGAGGTCACCTCTATGGAGTGTACGGCTTATTGTGGTCATATGGACAGATACTCCAGTCTCTGCTTGGAAATTCTGCAGCCACTTCAGGGTTATCTTTGGATTCTGTGTTGCCTCTCTGAGTAATGCCTTCCTTGCCCGGGCTGAGTTTTGGTGGGCAGCCTTCTCTTAGCAGGTAAGTCTTGGTACCGTGTTCTTTCCATTTGATGATAATGGATTTGATGGTGCAATCAGAGATTGGGATTTTTTATTTTTTTTTTAAATAACCCAACCCTGACTTGTACTTCTCAACAACTTTGTCCCTGACACGTCTGGAGATCTCTTTAGTCTTCATGGTGTTTGGTTAGTGGTGCCTCTTGCTATGGTGTTGCAGCCTCTGTGGCTGTTCAGAAAAAGTGTGTATATACTGACAGACCACGTGACACTTTGACAGGACGAACACCTGTGTGCAATCTAAGCATGTGACTTAATAAGGTAATTGCTTGCACCAGAAATTTTTAGGGGCTTCATGTGTGCCCCCGCCATGAGATTTGGTCCCCCTTACCCAGCGCTGCCCCAGGTCGTCTGAAAGGAGCCCTCCAGCCCTGGCACTTACCCGGAGAGGCCGCCGGGTGGCAGGTAGGGCAGCTTGCTGCAGGTCTTCCTGTGCTACTGCTGGTTTGGACAGTGCAGGGATAGGGGGGAAAACCCTCAATCCACCATCCCTTTAGAAGGGAGGTGGAGAGGGACCGTCCGCCTCCTTGTATCATCCGCTTTAACAGTGGTGGTGCAGTGGGGGCTGCTCTGACACCACGAGGCGGGCCTCTGTACATCCAAGGGGTTAATCTCCTAGGAGGAGACAGGGCTGAATGTCCGCTAACAGGCCTGGCTGCGGAAGAGGTTACATGGAGGCGACGCTCCATGTGCTCATCCGTTAAAGGTGTGGGGAGATCTGTGTCCTTGAAGGGACCCGTTGCCCCTAAGAATCAGCTCAGGCGTGGCATCCCACGTCACAAAAGAGGATACGGAGAAGCGACACTCTCTGTGCTCGCCTATTGATGGTCCGGGGAGATCAGAGCCTTGAAAGGATCCATCGCCCCTTCATCCATTGTAAAAAATAAAATAAAAAATGTAAAAATAAAATGAGTTTTTGGTGTGAATAGCAGACCCGTCCGTGTGCCTCCTACGGACATTAAGCAAGAACTGGTTCTCTGGGAGCCAGCAGGAGGGTGTACACTGCAGAGGAGCTAACTTTCTTTGTAGCACTTAGTGTCAGCCTCCTAGTGGAAGCAGTATACACCCACGGGCTGTGTCCCCCAATGAGGCGAAGGAGAAAGGGATGAATACATATGCACATGCCAATTTTTAGTTATTTGATCCCATAAATTTAATTTATGCCTATATTTTTGTCGCTTCACTGGCAGACTATTTAGTGCAGATGCATCACACACAAAACGGATTACAAAAGTATTTAAAACACAGGTTGTAATGTAATAAAATAGGTAAAAAGCCAAGGGGTGAATACTTCACCAAGCCACTGTAACTTCTGTATGCTTGGTCTGCTCTGTATCTAATCCGCCATCTCAGATAACTCTTCTTAACCCTTTACACTCTACAGAAACGGCCCTTAGGCTTCTTTCACACTTCCATCATTTGGCCTTCGTCGCAATGCGTCGTTTTGGAGAAAGAACGCATCCTGCAAAGTTGCCCGCAGGATGCGTTTTTTCTCCATAGACGTGTTTTACCGAAGCATCACGATGTATGGACACACACGTTCCATACGTCGTGCACTGGATGCGTCGGTATTTGGCGGACCGTCGAAGCGAAAAAACATTCAAGGGAACGCTTTTTCATACGTCGAGTCCTGCATTTTGAACAATACAGGCGCGGCTGGAACTCCCCCCCTCCTCCCTGGGACTTCACAATGGGCAGCGGACGAGTCGAAACACTGTGTCCGCTGCGCACATTGTGCAAAAAATCACCACTGTCCGTCGGTACGTCGCGCCAACGCTTTGTGACCGCCCCGTACCGACGGAAGTGTAAAAGAAGCCTTACTAAAGTCTCTAACACTCTACTTACAGATAAATCTAATGGTCACTACTCCCTGCTGATTCTCCTGCATCTTTCTGCAGTATTTGACCCTATTGCCCACCAACTCCTCCTCACTATGCTCCGCTGTCTCAAGGACACCATTCTCTCTTGGCTCTCCTCTTACCATTCTGCTCGTCCCTTCAGTGTATCAATTGATGGCTCTTCTTCCCCTACTTTCCCCTTATTGTTGGGGTTCCTCAGGGTTCAGTCCCCTTCTACTCTCTATACACCACCCCTCCTGGACAAATCAACAGATTTCGTTTTCAGTTTCATCCCTATGCTAATGACAAATTATACAGTGTCTCCGGCCAGCAATTCTGCATTATTACATAATACCAGTGATTGTCTTGTCCGTTATCTCTAACATTATGTCCTTCCTCTATCTGAAACTGAATCAAAAACTTTAGTTGCGTTTCCTCCTTCTTCTAATCTACTTAAACCTGATAGTATTTCTGTGAGTGGCTCAACTACAGTTCCCAAGCAACACACTCTGTCTTGGGGTTATATTTGAGTTGGATCTTTCCTTTATTCCCTATATAAAAACATTCCAAGAATTCAACCTTACCTTACCTTATTTGCACTAATCATTCTCCTTCTTACTAAACACCCCCATCTCCAATCTATACTGAATGCAACAGCCAGAGTAATATTTCTGTCCAGTCACTACACTGATGCCTCCACACTGTGCCAGCCATTGGACTGATTATATTGTACTCAGTAGCAGATGGAAAAACTTATCACTCTCACCCAAAAAACTCTTCACAGTTCTGCACTGCCCTACATCTGTTCCCTCTGCTCTGTTTACCACCTAACCCGTGTTCTTTCTTCCACCAATGACTTAACACTGTAATCTCTTACAATCCGAACTTTTCACTCACATCTCCAAAACTTCTGTCGTGCTGCACCAGTTCTCTGGAATGCACTACGGTAGACAATTTAATTAATTCCCAGTATGCACAGTTTAAGTGTGCTCTAAAAAACACATTTCATTAGACTGGCCTATCACCTCACCACACTAATCTAACTATTCTGTGTTCTCCCATCGTAACTTTTCTTCACAATCTGGACACTTCTATCATTTGTTCTCATAACCTCCATGCACTCAGTAGCACTTTGTATCTGAACTTGTACAGATAGTGACGGATGGCTATTTCATGCAGCATTATTTGAATACCCTTATTATATTGATGGCACATTTTGGGTCACCCCTATTTGCTAACAGATTGTAACCTTGTGAGCAGGGACCTCATTATGCGTTACTCTGTAATGTCTTGTTTGTACATGTCCCCTCTGAATTGTAAAGTGCTGTGGTGATATAGAAATAAAAATGATCATTGTAATATCAAGAACTTTTCACCATTTCACGATCAAATTGAAAATGCCCACCCCTTCTTTGAAAGTAGAGAGCACCCTTTAGTTGGCTGATCTCACCGACTTTAGCAAGTATGTTCAAAATTCATGTAATGAGTATGGTCACCTTTAGGGTATGTGCACACGATGCAGATTTAGTGCAGTTCTGCAGCGTTTTTTTCTGCAGCAGAAACGCTGCAGAACTGCACTGTGAGTGACAATTCAATGAAAATCAATAGAAAAAAAAAAAAGCTGTGCACATGGTGCAGAAAAATCCGTGCAGAAACGCTGCAGATTTCAAAGAAGTGCATGTCACTTCTTTTGTGCAGTTCTGCAGCGTTTCTGCACCCATAGGCTCCCATTTTGTGGGTCAAATCCGCATAAAAACTGCAGATGTAATAACCATCTGCAGATTTTATGCGGATTTGGGTGTCAAAACCGCAGCAGACGGAAGTGACGTCAGTGATGTGGAGGAAGTGTGTGGGCGGAGTGTAGTGAAAATGGAGTCCCCCCGTGCTCTTGTCCGCTCACCCCCGTGCTCCAATCACCCCCCCGTGATCCGATCCACCCCCCCACCCCCGCGCTCCCCCCCCACCTCATCATGCTTACCGTTCCTTCCTCCCGGGGTCCGTCCGTCTTCTCCCTGGGCGCCGCCATCTTCCAAAATGGCGGGCGCATGCGCAGTGCGCCCGCCGAATCTGCCGGCCGGCAGATTCGTTCCAAAGTGCATTTTGATCACTGAGATATAAACTATCTCAGTGATCAAAATAAAAAAATTGTAAATGACCCCCCCCCCTTTGTCACCCCCATAGGTAGGAACAATAAAAAAAATTAAAGAATTTTTTTTTTTTTTTTTTTCCCCACTAGGGTTAGGGCTAGGGTTATGGCTAGGGTTAGGGTTAGGGCTAGGGTTATGGCTAGGGTTAGGGGTAGGGTTATGGCTAGGCTTTTTTTTTTTTTTAACTTTATTAGGCTACGTTCACACGATCCTGATTTTCCTGCGGATTTTTCAGGTCCTTTTTTGGAAAATCCGCAGTGCAAAATCATTGCATTTTGCACTGCGGATTTTCCTGCGTTTTCTTCTGCGGATTCCTCTGCGGGTTTCCAACTGCACTTTCCTATTGGTGCAGTCGGAAACCCGCAGCGGAATCCGCAGAAAGAATTGACATGGTACTTCTTTTTTTCCGCAGCGTTTTCGCGCGGTTTTTCCGGGGAAAATCAGGATCGTCGGCACAGCGGGTTTCGTTTTCCATAGGGTTACATTGTACTGTACCCCACATGGAAAACGGCTGCGGATCCGCAGCGGCAAATCCGCTGCGGATCCGCAGCAAAAACCGCACCGTGTGAACGTAGCCTTAATTTAGCTTTAAAAAATGCTTACAAAACTGCATGAAAAAACGCACAAAAAACACACAAAAAACGCACTTCAAATCTGCACCAAAAACTGCACTGAAAAAACGCATAAAAAACGCATCAAAAACGCACCTGCAGATTCTGCCAGGAGATGCAGATTTAGTGCAGAACTGCAGCAGATTTTTCTGCACTAAATCTGCATCGTGTGCACATACCCTTAGAGAGGACTCATCACGGTGAGTGCAGTGATGAGACCCACACGGCTGCACAGGATACTATGCTCAGAAATCACCTACTCGCCATTCTACAATTCTAGAACCCATGCTTGAAACGTATTTCTCATTGATCCAACATGTACATTATCAAGGTAATCACTGGACCAGCTTAGGGCACTTAAAGGGGTTTTCTAGTGAAAAGAATCCATTGGATAGGTGTTGACTTATGAATCAGTTGGGTTATGACTGCAGAGACCCTCACCGATTGTCAGAACAGGGCACTTTTATCCCTTTTAGAATGAAGGAGGGGAGATGCACATGATCAGCTATTGCTTCATCATTCTCTACAAGGCTGCAGAGAACTGCGGCTCAACTTTCTCCAGCCGCCCCAAAAAGAATGAATGGAGTGGAGAGCTTCATTCTGAAGGGAATTAAAATGGGTTTGGTAATCCGTGAATGCCCATTGGTTGGACTCCCTACCAGTCTAAGTTATGACCTATCATGTGGTTAGACAACAAATTGGCTGTGTGGTGAAAAGTTAGGTCTCGAGTACGATGACTAAGACTATGTTCACATGTTGCATTTTTTGTGCGTTTTTTTTCTACAGACAAAACCTGATCTCTTGGCAGTAAAGAATCTGCTTACAAAAAAGCAGGTTTTGCTGAGCTTTTGCATGTTGATAAAGCCTCAAAAAAGGCCAGATTTAACTTGCTTAGGTTTTTACACCCAAATCACATCAAAACCTGATACCTGCATTTTTGTACTTACCCATCGTTTCCAATGGGTGAAAAAACTGCAGTTTTCCAAATCAGTCAGGAAAATAAAACCAAGCAATGTGCATAAGATTTCTGAAATCTCAGACTCGTACTGTAGAACGCAGTTTAAAATTTGCATAAAAAAACATAGCAAAAAAACGCAATGTGTGAACATAGCCCAACACAAATTGTGTAAAAGTGGGGTTTAATAAGTAGTTTGTGCCATCTGGCAAATTCTTTTCCTGAATAACACAGGAATCTGACAATTATGTTGTCACAAAAAATGATTTTAGAGTTAAGAAAATGGTTAGCCGGTACTCGTTATCAACACACTACATCACTCCTGTGACATAGGATTTACCCAAACATCAGACTATATGCAAGAATTAGATTTGCTTGAACAATCCTGATGATACAATGCAGCACTGAGCTATTGGGCCATTTCGATATGATACATTTAAGCACAGCCTTCCCTACCCCTAGCATATTGCTTTCAACTTACCTCACAGCCATCCCTGCACAAGAGGAAATTTTTTTTTTTTTTTTAGGGGGGGGGGGGGGTGGAGGGAGGGACGGGGGGGGGGGGGGGGGGGGTGGAGGGACGGGGGGGGGGGGGGGGGGGGTTCTATATACTAGTCCTCCCTCTTTGGAATCCTCCCAGATGGTACATCCTGGGACACCCGTCATTACCCCTTTAAGGACCGGGTGATTTTTAATATTTGCACCATCGCATATAAAAGCTTGTTTTTATGTGGGAAAAGTTGTAATTTTGAACTGCTAACTTCAATGTTCATTTAACCACAAAATGCTAAAACAAAAAAAAAAAAAATGCAATCTTGCCAATGTTTTTATGGGGCTCTCTTTTCACAGCCTTCATTGTATGGTAAACATGACTTGGCAACACAATCAGCATGATTGTGGCGATACCAAATTTTTATTTATTATTTGTGAAACAAGAATTCCGAAATTTGTCAAAAAGGAAAATAAATATATATATATATATATATATATATATATATATATATATATATATATATATATATATATATATATATATATATATATTCAAAAAAGAGGCAGCACTCCATTGTTAAAGTGAAAAAAAAAGGTTTTAACGGTTTTCAACGGCTTGAAAAAGGCTCAGATGGAGCTGAAACGTCGCCCGGCTATGTGGGTTGATGAAAACCTTCCACTTTTTTTCACTTTAACAATGGAGTGCTGCCTCTTTTTTGAATCTTTGTGAATCTAGTGCAATCGTTGGACTGGTTGCCTGGGGCCCTGCACCTGAAGATAAGTACAAGCGTTGTGCTGTTCCTTATTTCCTACTATATATATATATATATATATATATATATATATATATACACACACACACACACACACACACACACACACACACACACACACACACATATATATATACACATATATACACACACTAATATATATATATATATACACGCACACACACACACACACATATATGTATATGTATATATATACATACACATACATACATTATATATATATATATATATATATATATATATATATATATATATATATATATATATATATATATATTCAGCACAATACCAACAATAGGTGGGTGCACGCCTCCTCAACAAAGCATTCTATACTTGCCCAAATCCAGACAGAGGAAAAAATGAAGAGGGCAGCACTCCATAAATTCAGTACTTTGCTGTGAGAAGTACTCCTGCGCAGGAGCGCTGTGCCGAGGAGACTATGTGGATGATGATGGGACGCATCACAAGGAAATGCGGATGCCTTGTCACTGGGCTTCCTGTATGGTGACAAATGTTCAACCCCACAAGTTTGAACAGAGGGGGCGATATGTGAGGCAGTGAAGGAAATTATATGCGAGGGTCAGTGTGTATCCCCCAGGATGCGCATAGACGTAGATTGAGCTGCTGGAGTGCATTGCAGACACAGACATAGCTGTGGTTGCATTGCAGAAATAAAGTTAAGTTTGGTCTTGAACAAGCTATTTGCTCAAGGTAGAATTAAGAAAGCTCAGCATTGGATTTTATTTTTGCAGTGAACCACACGAGGGTAGTGGGGCTGTTCACTCATGGGCACAGATCCAATTTAAAAACCATGCAGCAAAGGGTTGGGTGTGTCAATGTTTGTTTGCAAGCTGCAGAGCAGATGGCTCTGCAACATCCAGCTTGTGTGAAGTGAACACAGAGCCAAGGGAAGCGAACGCCTGGTGCCCCTCAGCATGACACAGTGGTGCAGTCGCCTATGGTAACCGGGCTCAGATACGAACTGTCTTGACCCCCCGGCTGCGATCTGAAGGATACAGATTGACTTCCATTTGTCAGTATTTAATGGACATTAAAGACATTTGATTTGAACTTTACTGGGTCACTGCTTCATTACCGCATGGAGTGAACACCGCCGCACTACAATATCTACTATATAATTGTCTAAGGGTCACTTCCGTATTTCTGTCTGTCCTTCTGTCTTTCTTTCTGTCACGGATATTCATTGGTCGTGGCCTCTGTCTGTCATGGAATCCAAGTCACTGATTGGTCGTGGCAAAACACCCACGACCATTGCCATGACCAATCAGCGATGGCCACAGTCCGGCGGCAATATGGCCGCTCTTTCCTCCCCGCAGTCAGTGCCCGCTCCATACTCCCAATCCAGTCATCCCTCACACAGGGTTAATGCCAGCGTTACCGGAGTGCGGTGTAACGCACTCCGGTTACGCAGCTATTAACCCTGTGTGACCAACTTTTTACTATTGATGCTGCATGTGCAGCATCAATAGTAAAACGATCTAATTTTAAAAATAATAATAATAATAATAAAAAAAGTTATTATCGCCCTCCGACGTGCGTGCTGCCCTCGGCAATGCAAGCGGCAGGTTCCAGTTCCAAAGATGCTATGCGAGAAGGACCTTCGATGCCATCACAGGTCCTGCGCTCATACCAACCCTGGGACCGGAAGCTGCCGTGTGCACCGCACACAGGCGACAGGACTACAAGGGGCCTTCGGAGGGTGAGTATATGTACGTGGATGGGCAATATACTACATGGCTGGGCAATATACTACGTGGCTGGGCAATATACTACGTGGCTGGGCAATATACTATGTGGACATGCATATTCTAGAATAACCGATGCGTTAGAATCAGGCCACCATCTAGTCTATATCTATTTGTGTAGCCATTTTCTGAGACCTGTAACATTTTTATTTTTCTGTTGATGAATCTATTGAGATATTTTTATTGCGTGGTGAGCTGACATTTTCATTGATACCTTTTCGGGTACAGTCAATGTTTTGATGATTGTTTATTGAATTCTTTAAAGGGAGGCGTAGTGATCGAAAAAAAAAACCTCATTTTGGCGTTTCGATTTTCTTTTTTTCTGTTCGGCGTACAACTTAGTTCATTTTATACTTTGATATACTGGCCTTTTACCGGTGAAGCAATTCCAAATATGTTTATTTTTAAATGTCTTTATTTTTAATGAGGAAAGGGTTGGGCGATTTGAATAAAGTTAGTTTTTAACCACCTGTAGAGGGAGCTCAGCTGCAGAGTGCGCTGCACACCAGCAAACACACGGGAAAGTCCATATGCGCTATGTGGACAAGTAAAGCTTTCACAACTATATAGCCAATGTTTACCGTATGACGCACATTAAATGCATCTATGCATACTGCGCTACTACAGTGGAATACAGCATATAAAAAAAAGGAAACTTTTTTAAATTGAATACTTTGGTTCACAGAGGCCACTGTATGACATCCGAGTGTTCAGACTGATATATACAGATGTGCTCAAAAGTTTACATACCCCTGCAGAATTATTGCTTTCTTGGTCTTTTTTCAGAGAATATGAATGATAACACCAAAACTTTTTCTCCACTCATGGTTAGTGGTTGGGTGAAGCCATTTATCGTGAAACTTCTGTTTTCTCTTTTTAATTCATAATAACAACCCAAAACATCCAAATGACCCTGATCAAAAGTTTACATACCCTGGTGATTTTGGCCTGATAACATGCATAGAAGTTGATGCAAATGGGTTTGAATGGCTACTAAAAGTAACACCCTCACCTGTGACCTGTTTGCTTGTAATCAATGTGTGCATAAAAGCTGAGTAAGTTTCTGGGATCTAGACAGACTCTTGCATCTTTCATCCAGCCACTGACGTTTCTGGATTGTGAGTCATGGAGAAAATAAAAGAATTGTCAACAGATCTATGGGAAAAGGTAGTTGAACTGTATAAAACAGGAAAGGGATACAAAAGATATCCAAGGAATTCATAATGCCAATCAGCAGCGTTCAAACTGTGATTAACAAATGGAAAATCATTGGCTCTGTAAAAACAAAACTAAGGTCAGGTAGATCAACAAAAATGTCGTCCACAACTGCCAGGAAAATAGTTTGGGATGCAAAGAAAAACCCACAAATAACATCAACAGAAATACAGGACTCTCTGAAAACTAGCGGTATGGCTGTTTCAAGATGCACAATAACGAGACACTTGAAGAAAAATTGGCTGCATTGTCGAGTCGCCAATAGAAAGTCATTACTGCGCAAATGCCACAAAGTATTTCACCTACAATAGGCAAAACAGCACAGAGAGAAGCCTCAAAACTTCTAGAACAAGGTAATTTGGAGTGACGAGACCAAAATTTAACTTTGAACTATGATGAAAGGAACACCATTCCTACTGTAAAAGCATGGAGGTGGATCGCTGATGTTTTGGGGATGTGTAAGCTACAAAGGCATAGGAAACTTGGTCAAAGTTGAAGGAAATATGAATGCAGCACATTATCAGCAAATACTGGAGGCAAATTTGCAATCGTTACCCGGAAGCTGTGCATGGGACGTACTTAGACGTTCCAACATGACAACGATCCAAAACACAAGGCCAAGTCGACCTGTCATTGGCTACAGCAGAACAAGGTGAAGGTTCTGGAGTGGCCATCTCAGTCTCCTGACCTCAATATCATTGAGCCTCTCTGGGGACATCTCAAGCGCGCAGTTTCATGCCAGAGAGCCCAGGAATTTACAGGAACTGGAGGTTTTTTGCCAAAAAGAGTGGGCGCTTTACCATCTGAGAAAATAAAAAAACCTCTTCCACAACTATAACAAAAGACTTCAAGCTGTCATTGATGTTAAAGGGGGCAATACACGGTATTAAGAAATGGGGTATGCAAACTTTTGATCAGGATTATTTGGATGTTTTGGGTTATCATTAAAGGGAACCTGTCACCCCGAAAATCGCGGGTGAGGTAAGCCCAGCGGCATCAGGGGCTTATCTACAGCATTCTGTAATGCTGTAGATAAGCCCCCGATGTTACCTGAAAGAGGAGAAAAAGACGTTAGATTATACTCACCCAGGGGCGGTACCGCTGCTGGGGCGGTCTCGCTGCTGGTCCGGTCGGATGGGCGTCTCTGGTCCACTGCGGCGCCTCCCATCTTCGTCCCAAGACGTCCTCTTCTGATCTTCAGCCACGGCTCCGGCGCAGGCGTACTTTGTCTGCCCTGTTGAGGGTAGAGCAAAGTACTGCAGTGCGCAGGCGCCGGGCCTCTCTGACCTTTCCGGCGCCTGTGCACTGCAGTACTATGTTCTGCCCTCACCCGCGATTTTTGGGGCGACAGGTTCCCTTTAAGTTATTATGATTTAAAAAAAGAAACCACAGTAGTATGACAATAAATGGCTTCACCCAACCACTAACCATGAGTGGAGAAAAAGTTTTGGTGTTATCATTCATATTCTCTGAAAAAAAGGCCAAAAAAGCAAGAAATCTCCAGGGGTATGTAAACTTTTGAGCACAACTGTATTCTTTTTATTTTTTAAATGTTTTGTTCAAAAACGCAAACTTTAGTTTCCCTTTTGCATCTTTTTTTTTTTTTTTTTTTAAATATAAGATCTGTTGCAAACAGATTACAACTGGATATGTGAATAGACCGCCAACACTGTACTAAACTCTTGATTCCTTTCCATGCACACCACGGAGAGGCATAATGCCGACTGTGCCGTGGATATTATTGTATAGCGTCAGGCACAGGCTCATGACGAATGTATACATTGGCAACATATGCCAATAAATGAGCAAGTATGAAAAAAAAATGTTTTTGTCATTTGGATAAAAATATGTATATTTTTTTATTCGATATACTCACATTCTGGTAAAACATAAGTATTTGCAAAATCCCCTAAAACCACAAGGAATGGGGACTGCTATACGTAAAAATTTGCATTCTTTGATGACATAGATAGCATTTGATCTGTAGCACAGCAGAGAAAACAATGCCACTCACCTTGTGTTCAATTGTGGCTTCCTGCTCCCTTTGACACTGAAACAGATCGTCCTTCATGTCATTCAGTTCACTTTCATGAATTTTTTCAACATATCTCTGCCGTTCTAATACCTGAATAGTACCTTAAATTAAAAGAGCCATTATTTCTTAAAGTTGCACATCTATATTTAAATAAACACATTAATAAGATCATGTTGAATATCTCAAAACATCCAAAAACTTATCAAAGTAAAAAAAAGCTGCAATAAATATAAAACACAATCCTAAATGGTTACGATTATACGTTTAGAAGTAGCCCCTGTTCAGAGGTCTGGCTACATCTTATAGCAAAAACACCTACCGTAAAAATGTCCGAAGCCCATGCTTATTGCCATAACCAGAGCGAGGAGAATGCACTTATTTAGGTTGCTGCTCATCCATCCAAATGTTTTTGGCGCTGGGGTAACAGGTCGCTCGACTGATGTTCTATTCTCACACTCCAATCCAGAAGGTATAGATTTCCTAGACCGGCGACGCCGCAGAATAGGACTAGAATCACTCGCTTCATCGTTACTTGAGTCTTCTTCACTGGGCTGAGATGGAAAAACTGCAGAAAGAAACAAACTTATTTATCTCTACTGACTGCAACATTAATCAAACCAAAACATACATGTACAGTGTAGGAAGACATAACATGTCCAGCACCCCTTACAATGTGGTCTCTAAAATCTATCTAAATAATCGTCTAAGGGGTACTTCCGTCTGTTTGTCTGTCACGGAAATCACGCGACGCTGATTGGTTGCGGCCGGCCGCGACCAATCAGCGACGGGCACAGTCCGGCTGCGAATTCGCCCTTCCTTACTCCACTCCAGTCAGTGGCCACTGCGTGGCATAACGCAGTCAGTTAACGCTGCTATTAACCCTGTGTGACCAACTTTTTACTATTGATGCTGCATAGGATCTAATGTTAAAAAAAAAAAAAAAATCATTATATTCTCACCTTCGGGCGCCTTTCCCGCTTCTCGCGACGCTCCGGTCCCAAGAATCCATTGCGGCAATGACCGGAGATGACGTAGTGGTCTCGCGGGACCGCTACATCACGTGTTATTGCCGCAATGCATTACTGGGAACAGAGCGTCACGACGAGCATCACTAAACGCCTGGGCTGGATCCGGGGGCCACCGGAAGGTGAGTATATAACCATTTTTTATTTTAATTCTTTTATTAACAGAGATATGGTGCCCATATTGCTATATACTACGTGGGCTGTGTTATATACTACGTGGGCTGTGTTATATACTACGTGGGCTGTTATATACTACGTGGGCTGTGTTATATGCTATGTCTGTGCTATATGCTACGTCTGTGCTATATACTACGTGGGCTCTGCTATATACTACGTGGCTGGGCAATATATTATGTGGGCTATGCTATATACTACGTGTGCTGTGTTATATACTACGTGGGCTGTGTTATATACTATGTGGACTGCGTAATATACTACCTGGGCTGTGTTATATGCTGCGTGGGCTGGGTTATATACTGCATGGGTTGGGTTATATACTGCGTGGGCTGTGCTATATACTACTATACATATTCTAGAATACCCGATGCGTTAGAATCGGGCCACCATCTAGTCTCTACATAAACACTGTGCATTATTGGTACCCATGTGTGATTATGTTTATAGTTCATCCCCTGTTATCCATATATCTATGCGAGTCTCATGTGATGGTACCAGCTGTAACCATTCCTTTCAGAAATAACACTTTAAATTAAAAAAAAAAAAAAAAAGCTCGTCCCATTTCTAACACAATTCCATTATAAAGAAAGCTTTTCTGTAGTGGCTTTCACACTGAATATGGGATGCAGTCACTTTTACTCCATTCTATCATTGGTCTACCAAAGACCGATGCAGCAAAATTATCTTTAAAATATATTTTAAAATAAGTAAACTGTGGAACCAGGCCAAATTATTTCCTTATATAATGCAAGGCAGACTATCAGGATTCCTCATAAAAACCCAACAGGAGTTCACCATCTGCGGCTTCTCTACATACTGACAGCCATACGGTGACCTCACATTCAGAAATGGACCTATAAAATGTGCATTAATATGATAATACATGTATATATAATATGTGATGTGTTAGTACAGCATGAAGTGAAAAAATAAAACAAAAACTTTTTCATAGACTGCGATATGTTGGGTATTTAAAAAAAAAAAAAGCATGGTCTTTGCACACACACTATAAAAAGACTCGAGTCCATCAAGTTCAACCTTTCTTCACCACATATACAGTGGCATGAAAAAGTATGGGCGCCCCTTGCCAAAATGACTGTTTTTGTGAACAGTTGAACAAGATGAAGATGAAATAATCTCTAAAAGGCTAAAGTTAAAGATGACACCTTTCCTTTGTAATTTTGGCAAAAAGAAAAAAAGATAGGTCTAATTTTTTTTTAAATGACAAAAAAGGAAAATGTGCCAATGCTTTTAGCCTGTTAGGGTAATGGCTTCTTCACTATCAGGGTATTTTTCCCACTTTCAGGATCTGCGGCGGTTCTGATGCTGCAGAATGTCAGCACCATTTCTGCACCCATTATGCAAATTAGCAGACATGCATTTACGTTTTTTTTTTCACACATGTGGATTTTCCACATTAATGCAAGTCTATGGGAAAAATCTGCACGCGCACCCTCAAAAGAAATTGACATGCTGCGGATCTGAAAGACCACCTGCAAAGATTGGAGAGGTCTATAATTTTTATCTTAGGCACACTTCAACTGTGAGAGACAGAATCTAAATAAAAAAAAAAAAACAAAAAAAAAACAAAAAAAAAAAAAACAGAAAATCACATTGTATGATTTTTACATAATTAACCCCTTAAGCCCCAAGGGTGGTTTGCACGTTAATGACCGGGCCAATTTTTACAATTCTGACCACTGTCCCTTAGGCTACTTTCACACTTCCGTCGGTACGGGGCCGTCGCAAACCGTCGGCCCGACGTACGTTGTGCTAAATTTAGCACAACGTGGGCAGCGGATGCAGTTTTACAACGCATCCGCTGCCCATTGTGATGAGCGGGGAGGAGGGGGTGGAGTTCTGGCCGTGCATGCGCGGTCGGAAATGGCGGATACGTCGCACAAAAAAAACATTACATTGAACTTTTTTTGTGCGTTGCGTCTGCCAAAACATGACGGATGCGACGTGTGCCCATCCGTCGCACATTTGCAGGATTCGTTTTTTGCCCATAACGACGGATTGCGACGCAGCCCAGGAGATAGAAGTGTGAAAGTAGGCTTTATGAGGTTATAACTCTGGAATGCTTCAACGGATACTGATGATTCTGACGTTGTTTTCTCGTGACATATTGTACTTCATGATAGTGGTAAAATTTATTTGATATTACCGGTGTTTATTTGTGAAAAAAAAATGGAAATTTGGCGAAAATTTTGAAAATTTCACGAACTTCCAAATTTGAATTTTTATGCCCTTAAATCACAAAGATATGTCACACAAAATACTTAATAAGTAACATTTCCCACATGTCTACTTTAAATCAGCACAATTTTGGAACCAAAATGTATTTTTGTTAGGGAGTTATAAGGGTTAAAAGTTGACCAGCAATTTCTCATTTTTACACAATTTTTTTTTTAGGGACCACATCACATTTGAAGTCACTTTGAGGGGTCTATATGATAGAAAATACCCAAGTGTGACACGATTCTAAAAACTGCACCCCTTATGGTGCTCAAAACCACATTCAAGAAGTTTATTAACCCTTCAGGTGTTTCACAGGAATTTTTGGAATGTTTAAAAAAAAAAAAATGAACATTTAACTTTTTTCACACAAAACTTATTTCAGCTCCAATTTGTTTATTTTACCATGGGCAACAGGAGAAAATGAGCCCCAAAAGTTGAGGTGACATCTGCTGATGTGACTACTCTATAGGGGAGATTGTCGTGGGACACTCGTTATTAACCCCTTTACCCCCAAGGGTGGTTTGCACTTTAATGACCGAACAAAATTTTACAATTCTGACCACTGTCCCTTTATGAGGTTATAACTCTGGAACGCTTCAACGGATCCTGATGATTCTGACAATGTTTTCTCGTGACATATTGTACTTCATGCTAGTGGTAAAATTTCTTTGATATTACCTGCGTTTATTTGAGGGAAAAGAAAAAAAACGGAAATTTGGCTAAAATTTTGAAAAATTTCGCAATTTTACAACTTTGAATTTTTATGCCCTTAAATCACAGAGATATGTCACACAAAATACTTAGTAAGTAACATTTCCCACATTTTGAGGGGTCTATATGATAGAAAATACCCAAGTGTGACACCATATGTGGGGGTAAACCACTGTTTGGGCCCATGGTAGAGCTCGGAAGGGAAGGAGCGCTATTTGACTTTTCAATGCAAAATTGACAGGATTTGAGATGGGACGCCATGTTGCGTTTGGAGAGCCCCTGATGTGTCTAAACATTGAAACCCCCCCACAAGTGACACCATTTTGGAAAGTAGACCCCCTAAGGAACTTATCTAGATGTGTGGTGAGCACTTTGACCCACCAAGTGCTTCACAGAAGTTTATAATGCAGAGCCGTAAAAATAAAAAATCATATTTTTTCACAAAAATGAACTTATCTCCCCCAATTTTTTATTTTCCCAAGGGGAAAAGAAGAAATTGGACCCCAAATGTTGTTGTGCAATTTGTCCTGAGTACGCTGATACCCTATATGTGGGGGTAAACCACTGTTTGGGCGCTTGGCAAAGCTCGGAAGGGAAGGAGCGCCGTTTGACTTTTCAATGCAAAATTGACTGGAATTGAGATGGGACGCCATGTTGCGTTTGGCACTGATGTGCCTAAACATTGAAACCCCCCAAAAGTGACACAATTTTGGAAAGTAGACCCCCCTAAGGAACTCATCTAGATGTGTTGTGAGAGCTTTGAATCCCCAAGTGTTTCACTACAGTTTATAGCGCATAGCAGTGAAAATAAAAATTATCTTTTTTCCCACAAAAATTATTTTTTAGCCCCCAGTTTTGTATTTTCCCAAGGGTAACAGGAGAAATTAGACCCAAAACGTTGTTGTCCAATTTGTCCTGAGTACGCTGATATCCCATATGTGGGGGGAACCACCGTTTGGGCGCATGGCAGAGCTCGGAAGGGAAGGAGCGCCATTTGGAATGCAGACTTAGATGGAATGGTCTGCAGGCGTCACATTGCGTTTGCAGAGCCCCTAATGTACCTAAACAGTAGAAACCCCCCACAAGTGACACCATTATGGAAAGTAGACCCCCTAAGGAACTTATCTAGATGTGTTGTGAGAGCTTTGAACCCCCAAGTGTTTCACTACAGTTTATAACGTAGAGCCATGAAAATAAAACAATCATTTTTTCCCACAAAAATGTTTTTTTAGCCCCCCAAATTTCTATTTTCCCAAGGATAACAAGAGAAATTGGACCCCAAAAGTTGTTGTCCAATTTGTCCTGAGTATGCTGATACCCCATATGTTGGGGTAAACCCCTGTTTGGGTGCACGGGAGAGCTCGGAAGGAAAGGAGCACTGTTTTACTTTTTCAACGCAGAATTGGCTGGAATTGAAATCGGACGCCATGTCGTGTTTGGGGAGCCCCTGATGTGCCTAAACAGTGGAAACGCCCAATTCTAACTGAAACCCTAACCCTAGCCCCAACCCTATCCCTAGGCCCAGCTCTAACCCTAGCCCCAACCCTAACCCTAGCCCCAACCCTAAACCTAATGAGAAAATGGAAATAAATACATTTTTTTAATTTCATTGTTTTTCCCTAAGGGGGTGGTGAAGGGGGGTTTGATTTACTATTTATAGCGTTTTTTTAGCGGATTTTTATGATTGACAGCTGTCACACTAAAAAACTAACAAACGCTAAAAAACGCTTTTTATTGCAAAAAATTGTTTTTGCGTCTCCACATTTTGAGAGCTATAATTTTCCCATTTTTGAGTCCACAGAGTCATGTGAGGTCTTGTTTTTTGCGGGACGAGTTGACGTTTTTATTGGTAACATTTTCGGGCACGTTGATATTTTTTGATCGCTTTTTATTCCGATTTTTGTGAGGCACAATGACTAAAAACCAGCTATTCATGATTTTCTTTTGGGGGGGGCGTTTATACCGCTCCACGTTTGGTAAAATTGATAAAGCAGTTTTATTCTTCGGGTCAGTACGATTACAGCAATACCTCATTTATATCATTTTTTAATGTTTTGGCGCTTTTATACGATAAAAACTATTTTATATGTAAAATAATTATTTTTGCATCGCTTTATTCTGAGGACTATAACTTTTATTTTTTCGTTGATGACGCTGTATGTATTTATTGGAACAATATATGTTTTTTTCCTTTATTTAGGAATTATTTATTTATTTTTTACTTTGTCCCGGGGAAGGGGGGGGAGACATGACTATATAGGGTCAGATCGCTGATCTGACACTTTGCTGTGCACTGTGTCAGATCAGCGATCACACAGGCACAGCAGTGAGGCTTCCCGGCGCCTGCTCTGAGCAGGCGCTTGGAAGCTACCTCCCCCTGCAGGACCCGGAAGGCCCCCCGTGGCCATTTTGGATCCGGGCCTGCATGGAGGAGGTAAGAGACCCTTGAAGCAACGCGATCACATCGCGTTGCTCCGAGGGTCTCAGGGAAGCACGCAGGGAGCCCCCTCCCTGCGCGATGCTTCCCTATACCGCTGGAACACTGCGATCATCTTTGATCGCAGTGTGTCAGGGGTTAATGTGCCAGGAGCAGTCAGTGACCGCTCCTGGCCCATATTGCCGGATGTCAGCTGCGATAGTCAGCTGACACCCGACCCCGATCGGCCGCACTCCCCCTGTGAGCGCGGCTGATCGGTGATGACGTACTATCCCATCGGTGGTCATACGGGCCCATACCACCTCGACGGGATAGTACATCCGATGTCAGAAAAGGGTTAAGGCATGAAATAAGTATTTGATCACCTACCAACCAGCAAGAATTCTAGCTCTCACAGACATGTTAGCTTTTCTTTAAGAAGCCCTCCAACTCTGCACTCATGTATAACCCCTTAGTGATCGCCAATACGTCTTTTAACTGACCTGATATATAAGAGAATAGCCTCCCCATACAGGTGACAATCCAACAGCTGTCGGCTGTACACTATAGCTGACAACTTGCTGTATCAGCCACGATCAGTGTTTTCACCATCCATATCTGTTTAACCCCTTAGATGCTGCTGTCAATAGAGTGTGGGGGGCTTCCTCTTTATCCCAATCAGTGCCCTCAGATCATGATTTTGTGGTCCTGATGTTTGCCATGGCAATTCAAGACTAAATAGTGGCCTAAGAATCTAACGGCTGTGGTAATCTGTTCAGAAGTTAGAGACATTTAGGTGATAAAGATACACATTTTCATTTCTGTCATGCCACTTTGCATTAATTCCTCTAAAGCACCTGAATAGTTAATAAACTACCTGACTGCAGTTTTCAATATGTCAGGGGGTGCCGATTTAAGAATGGTATCACATTTGGGGGTTTCCCAATATATGAGACCCCTAAAGTCACTTCAAACATGGATAAGTCTCTAAAAAATAAATTTTGTAAATTTCCTTGAAAAAATGAAAAACTGCTGCTACATTTTAATCCTCCTAAAATGCTAGCCAAATAAAATAACATTTTACAAATGGTGCTGATGTAAAGCAGACATGTGGGAAATGTTATTTATTAATGTTTTGTTGTATTATGACTATCTGCATTAAAGGGATAATCATTCAAATTTTGAAAATTGCTAATTTTTTAACATTTTCCTCAAATTTTTGATATTTTTTATAAATAAACACAAAACATATTGACCTAAATTTACCATTATCATAAAGTATAATGTGTCACGAAAAAACAATCTCAAAATCACTGGGATTTGTTGAAGCGTTGCAGAGTTATTACCACATAAAGTGACACTGGTCAGATTTCAAAAATTTGGCTCCGCCACTAAGGGGATAAAAAGACACCTGTCCACACAATCACATTCCAACCTCTCCACCATGGCCAAGACCAAAGAGCTGTCTAAGGACACAAGGGACAAAATTGCAGAAATGCACAAGGCTGGAATGAGAGAGAAAAAGGGGAAAAAAGAAAAATGTAACCTTCCTTATTGCATGACTCCCTAGCTAACACTTCTGCTGCATCCATTTTTACAGACATTCTGATGGAAAAATATCTCACCACACCTAAAACAAATATGGCCAACAAAAATCCTCCCAAAAGAACAACGGGAACAAATAAAGATAAAAATATAAATAAGACCCCTTCGGCACCAAAAATGCAAGCCGGGAAAGGCTCACCTTCTCCGAATAAGTCTGATGACTCAGCTACCCAGGGGGACTTTGATGATACCCAGATGGAGACACTAGCAATAAAAGTCTCTAAGATCCTCATGCCAATGTTTGACTCAAAATTCAACCAACTGCAGACCTCTATTAATTCAGTGCTCACGCAAATTACCACGCTGACACAAAAAATAGGGGAACTGGAGAATCGTGTGGTGGACTGCGAGACCTCCACCTCAGATATCCGCTCAATCCTTACACGCCAACAAACCACCATTGACTACTTGAAAGACAAGGTCGATGACTTGGAGAACCGGAGCCGAAGGAGTAACCTGCGGTTCGTGGGCATACCCGAATCGATAAAGGGAGAGGATCTCATCACTTTGTTAACAAAGGACTTACCTAAGGCCCTAGACTTATCTTTCCCACGGAATCCTCCTTTGATCGAAAGAGCACACCGATTGGGAGACCAGATCCCTGATGAGAAAAGGAGACCAAGACCAGCGATCGCTAAATTTCTATACTACACGGCTAAAGAGGCCATTCTTAAAGCATATAGACAGCGGCGTTCACTTATTATCAGAGACTTTCGGGTCTTAATATTTCAGGACTTCTCACCAACAGTGACTGCCAGGAGAAAGCTATTTACCCCAATCTGCAGTCAACTGGTAGAGAAGAACATCAGGTTCCAGTTGCTATTTCCGGCCAAACTCAAGGTGACAGAGAATGGCCGAACAACCGTATATACAGACCCGGATGCAGCGAAAGCGCACTTCCTCCCTCAAAATGATGCTGACTAGGAGAGTCAATTAAGATGATATTGACCCCCTCATTTGTGTTATGGCAGAACGTTACTTTACCTGTCAATTATCCATGTTAATGTTTATATGTTTAAAAGTTTATGTCTCCCATTCTGGGAAAGTTAACTTGTTGCGTTTTTCCCATCAGCTTCAACCTTCCCCCTTCTCCCCGAGGGCACACGGCTTCTTACCATGTCCTGCCTACCTTGAGGGACCTGCTCGCTGGGACAGGACCCGAGAGATCCAGAAGCAAATATTTCCGATAATCAAGATGCCCAGAGCTGGAGTGGGATGAGTACCGCATCCACACAAATTACACCAATACATACACAACCACATACATTCATTTCTTGGAACGTGGCGGGATTGAACTCCCCGGTGAAGCGCAAGCGCGTTTTAACCCATTTGAATAGATTTAAACCCGATGTTGTTTTCCTTCAGGAAACCCATTGGAAACAGGGAGAAGGTAATTCTCTACGAGCTTCTTGGATTCAAGGGTGCTACACGGCCACACATACCACCAAATCGAGGGGCGTGGCCATTTTGCTGGGGACTTCGTTATCTTACACGTTGCTAGAGGAATACTCTGACGCAGAGGGAAGATTTCTATATCTCCTACTCCAGATTGGAGACACTGTTTACACACTGCTTAATATCTACGCTCCAAACAGCCCTAACAGCACTTTTTTCTCTAATCTATATCAATTTTTATTATCTAAACCTATAGACAACCTTATTCTGGGTGGAGATTTCAATGCCGCTCTTTCCCCACATCTGGACAGGTCATCCAACTCGCCTCATGACAATCAGACTGCCCAAATTATTGTAAAAATAATGCAGCACATTGGTTTGTGCGATCCTTGGCGCGTGCTCCACACCACGGAGAAAGACTATACATTCTATTCACGGGTGCATGATGTGCATTCAAGAATAGATTATTTTCTACTTACTGATACCCTGTTTGAAAAGGTGGAAAATACAACAATAGAAACCATCGAGGTGTCGGATCATGCGCCAATTACATTACGGCTCTTTCTGAACCCACCAAGATATCCCTTGAGGCATTGGAGATTTCCATCATATTTGTTTAATTCAGAGGATTTTAGGGGATTTCTTCAGACACACTGGAACAACTTCCTAGATGATAACATGTCATCTTCCTCAGACACGTCCCTATTGTGGCGCACCTCTAAGGCAGTGATGAGAGGCCATATTACTTCCTACCTGATACATCAAAAGAGGGAAAAAAGGGCAAAATACCAACTTTTACACATGGACCTATTGACTGCTCACCAAGCCTATCTGATTGATCCCACAGACACACTTAAAAAACAAAATTATCTAGAAGCCAAACGACTCATCGATACTTTCACTATTGCCCAGGCTACAAGAAGTATAGATTTCACAAAGAACCATTATTGTAGGTGGGGCGGAAGGACTGGCAGCTTATTGGCACGTCTAACTAAGCCGTTCCACTCTAGACGCACAATTGTACAGGTGAGACACCCAGAGAACCATCAAGTGGTCACATCAGAAAGGGACAAACAACAGGCCTTCCTAAAATATTACACTGAACTATACAGAGAACGACCATATAGCTCACAGGACACGTGGGATCTTATATCCTCGACCGCACTTCCAAAAATAACGAGAGACCAAAGGGAGCAGTTGTCAGCTCCAATAACTACTGAGGAGGTGCGGTCGACGATTGAGTCCCTACACAATAACAAATCACCAGGACCTGATGGTCTAACTGCTGAGTATTACAAGATGCTGCAGCCAAATATCATCCCCACGATGGTGGACTTACTTAATACCATATACACACAGGGGGAACAAGTGGAAGGCTTTCATGAAGCCCACACAATTCTTCTACCCAAACCAAATAAAGACCCTCTTGAGGTAGGCTCATATCGTCCGATATCCCTACTAAATGTAGACTATAAAATACTCACTAAAATCCTGGCGGATCGCTTGCAAGAGTTTCTGCCAGATTTACTCATACCTTCACAACTGGGTTTTACAAGAGGCCGTCACTCTGCTCTGGGGGTTAGGACGGCTGTAGCCGCAACAGTTCTTGCTAAACAACAAAATTGTCCTCCCACACTGCTACTCAGCCTTGATGCTGAGAAGGCATTTGACTCAATATCATGGAGCTTTCTGAACACGGTTTTAAGGTACAGAGGCTTTGGCGACATCTTTCTTAGACTTTTATACATCATACAACATAACGCAACCACTAAATTATCCATAAATAATTTATTATCTCCTCCAATCACTTTGGAAAGGGGAGCAAGACAGGGATGCCCAATCTCACCGATACTTTTTAATTTGGCATTAGACCCACTATTAAGGTACCTGCAGGAGTGGCCAGGCCTTCAGGGATTACAATTTGGGAACACAGAAATTAAAATGATGGCTTTCGCAGATGATATTTTAATCTTTATGTCAAGACCTCGGGTCAATCTGGGCCCTTTGCTTTCAATAGTAGAGCAAAAGGGAGCACTAGTGGGTTTCTCAATAAATGTGACAAAATCTGAAGCTTTGATGCTCTCGGGACCCGCAAAACCTACGTGGGCTCAAAAGTACCCTATTCAGTGGAAAACCCAATCTATTACATATCTGGGTGTTCAAATTACTAGATCTCCAGTAGAACTACAGCGGACCAACTTGCAGGCATTTATCAGGTCATTGCAAGATGACTTGAATGCATGGAGCAAGTTCACCCTATCTTTTATAGGTCGGGCAAACCTAATAAAAATGATCTCTTTCCCGCGGTTGTTATACCTGTTTAATGTCCTGCCGTTCTATTTAAGACCTGTAGATGAACGCAACATCAATAGACTATTCCGCAATTTCATATGGCAGGGAAGGAGACCTAGAATTGGACTGTACATCCTCCAGCAGCCTAAGACTAATGGGGGAATCAATTTCCCAGATGTTAAATTATATAATCTGGCAGCCAATATGCGGATCCTTAGGGACTGGCTGAACGGTACATCCACGTATTCATCCATTACCGTAGAATCATCTCTGATAGGTAATGGGTCCCTGGTAAGCTTATTACATTCCCCTTATCCCTCATTATCATCAGACCACGAAAATAACCCCTTATTCATGTCAATGTGGAGGACGTGGGTGGTGGTGCGTAGGAGGCTACACTTGTCCAGTGGTGTTTCGCTTGCACAATCATTTTCCAATAATCCTAGTTTTCAGGATGGAAAGGCACACCCCATCTTCTCTAGATGGCAGAGAGGGGGTTTACAGTCCATTAGGGACATAGTTGACACACAGACAAGAACCGTCATTTCATTTGCTCAGGCATGCACTTTGTTCGACTATATACGCGCACACCCTTTTCACTACATGCAGCTGCAAAGCTACGCACATAGTGTCATACATGCTTTCAACGACAATGACTGGCAGGACGAGTTACTGAGCAAGTTAAATACATGCACTCAGAACAAGGGTCTGGTCTCGGGGTACTATACATTCCTTCGTCCTCTGATGCAGTATGATGCCGTAGGGGTGGGAATCACAAAATGGCAGGTGGATGATGTCTCCTTTACACCATCTTTTATCTTGCGGGCACTACAGAAAGCACTCAAATATATACCTTCTGTCTCTTATTGGGAAATGGCGTTACAGATCCTGCACAAAACCTATGTTTCACCAAAACGTAGTTATCTGATGGGGAATCTGGCGAGCCCGGCCTGTTCTAGATGTGGGGAATTTGAAGCGGACCACTATCACTGCTTTTGGGCTTGTCCAGAAATTCAATTGTTCTGGCAGCGTATACATACCTTCGTGTTGACGCACACCTCATATAACATCACACTTACTTCAGCCTGGGCTCTCTTTGGTCATATTACAGATAGTGATGTCCATATACCATATCATGGTAAAAAATTCCTTTTTATTATCTCAGCTGCAGCTCGTAAAACAGTTCTGCAAAACTGGTTGGCGCCTAAAGTGCCCACATTGCGACTTTTCCTAGAGAAACTTGCTTTTTTGTTTAGAATGGACTGGATAGAGGCTTCCCTCCAGAAAGAGAGAAGGACTCAGACATTCTTTGACACATGGGAACCATTTATAGCGATTCTTCCGGCTCACACTAAGCAAGGAATCAGAGATTGTTTTAAGATGACTACTTGGTTCTTGGAACAAATAATAGCAGGTCGTCCGCCTCTGTGAGGATGATTCGCGGATTGAGACATATAAACCTGAGGATGTAGGAGTGGAAGCCGTGTGCTCTTCCCCCTTCCCCCTTCCTTCATTTCCCTCATGTGTTCTTCTCCCCCTTTTTTTTTTTTTTTTTTTTTACTTCTTTGTTATGTTTAGGCAAATTGTTTTATTTACTTACTGATTGATACAAGAATGTGCAAATTGTATTCCCCCTTTTTTTTTTTTTTTTTTTTTGTGTGTGTTTTATCTAAATTTTATATCTGTATTGTCAAAAAAGTTTAATAAAAGCATTATTGGAAAAAAGAAAATAGAAAAAACACAGGATGACTGTCAATCTTCCGCTGTCTGGGGCTTCATGCAAGATGTCACCTCATGGGGCAAGGATGATACTGAGAAATGTCAGGGAGCAGTCCAGAACTACACGGGAGGACCTGGTCAATTACCCGAAGAGAGCTGGGACCACAGTCTCAAATATTACCATTAGTAACACACTACACCGTCATGGATTAAAATCCTGCAGGGCACGTAAGGTCCCTCTGATTACCCCAGCAAATGTCCAGGTCCGGCTGAAGTTCGCCAGTGACCATCTGAATGATCCATAAGAGGTATGAGACAAGGTCACGTGGTCAGATGAGACCAAAATAAAACTTTTTGGTATCAACTCCACTCGCTGTTTTTGGAGGAAGAACACATCCCACACGTGAAGCATGGTGGGGGAAACATACTTTGGGGGTGATTTTCTGTAAAGGGGACAGGATGACTGCACTGTATTGAAGGGAAGATGGATGGGGTCATGTATCGTGAGATTGTGGCCAACAACCTCCTTCCCTCAGTAAGATCATTGAATATGGGTCATGGCTTGGTCTTGCAGCATGACAATAACCCGAAACACACAGCCAGAGCAAAGTTAGCAGTGGCTTCATAAGAAGCATTTCCAGGTCCTGGAGTGGCCTAGCCAGTCTCCAGACCTGAACCCAACAGAAAATCTTTGGAGGGAGCTGAAACTTAATGTTGCCCAGTGACAGCCCCGAAACCTGAAAGATCTGAAGAAGATCTGTATGGAGGAGTGGGCCAAAATCCCTGCTGCTGTGTGAAAACCTGGTCAAGAACTACATGAAATGTCTGACCTCTAATTGCAAACAGAGGTTTCTTTACCAAATATTAAGTTCTGTTTTTCTACTGTATCAAATACTTATTTCATGCAATAAAAGGTCAATAAATTGTGTAAAAATCATACAATGTGATTTTCTGATTTTTATTTTTACATTCTGCCTCTCACAGTTGAAGTGTACCTACGATACAAATTACGGATCTATCTATTCTTCGTAGGTGGGAAAACTTGCAAAAATCGGCAGTGTATTAAATACTTCTTTTCCCCACTGTATGTGCAATGCACCAGAAGAAGCAAAGTACTGGACCTCCAGCTATACCATACAGGATGAATTGAGCAGTGGTGTTAATATCCGGCCACCACCCAATTCCTGTTGGCCATTTTAGTGCACTGTTGTCAAGGTCGGTGAGACCCCCAACAACCCCCCTTCTCCCCAGATAGTTGATAAATTCTAAAGAGAATAAGCCTTTTAGTCTTCTGTCTGAATCATATTTGCAAACAAAATAAGCTTTTTTTCTGCCCCAGGACAACCTGTTTTGTGCTTGTTGCCATTGTCACATTTAGTATAAAGTCTGCCAGCTGTTCTGCAATATCCTGCCCCTCACCCCACACTTATCACAATAGCACCTACTAAAATAAACATCAGCAGTATTAACACTAGGTCCATTATGCAGAACACAGTTTATCTCCTTCCCAGTCTGTTTGCTTTGCAAGAACACAAGCTTTTATGGGAACATTTCAAATAGTATAACTTACACATCCAGATTTTGGAACAGCATTTCCCAACCAGAGATTCAAAACCCAACAGGGGTTCCATGCACAGTGTGTGGTGTAAATCATGTAGTGCCATAACCATGGAGGTCGCAGAGGTGACTGTTGGGACAGAGTCCCATTGTCACATCTATCACATTGTAACACAGCAAAAAAGCTCCTGAAGCTGGTCAGCATCAAAACGCAGTGTGTGGTGGCACGCGCTAGGTCCTTACGCTGATTGGCGCCCAGACTTCAGCGCATCCCGGACTTCCTCTTCATGTTCCATTTGTCCAAAGGCGGGGACAGCGACACCAGCGCTGATTGGGCGTTGTGGTCCCAGGAGGACTAGTGCCGACACCGAGGGAACAGCGCCGGCACGGAGGGGAGTATTGGCTTTATTATGTTATCGGCGCTAAGCGAGGTGTATGACAAGAAGTTGTCCAAGTAGTGAACAACTTATTTAAAGCGCATTGTGCATTTATTACTTTACATGCACGTTAAACATTTGCTGGGCTTAGATTACCTCCCTATTTACCAAAAATATCCATTAAGCCATGCTTTTTTTCTTACATACATCAGTAAAGATGAATACAGACCACACAAAGAAACCATTAATACAAAACTGCCATAGGGACCTAAAAGCCATATGGAGAGGCCCCAGACAGAACATAGAAAAAGGACACTCCAGAATTTAAAGAAGAGAAGATTTGGAGAAGCACGGTCCAAGTAATACTTAAACAGGTATAAATTTATTATAAAAACCATCATCAATACAATCATATTGGCACATATAAGATTCCATATAAAGACAGTACAAGAGGCACATTTAGTCAAGAGATCAGGTAGAGAATGGCGGTAGCAGCCTAGTTACATCAAACAATTGTATAGTACGGTGCATTATGCAATTCAATCGCATGAAGGACAGACGTAAGCCACAAATATGCCGCCCCATGTCCTATAGGTTCATCGTAGCATGGGTAAGAACCTATAGGACATGGGGAGGCATATTTGTTATGGGCACTTTGTTTACAGATACTATCACTAATCTACTATATAATTGTCTAAGGGTCACTTCCATCTGTCCTTCTGTTTGTCGTGGATATTCATTGGTCGCAGCCTCTGTCTGTCATGGAAATCCAACTTGCTGATTGGTCGCGGCAAAACAGCCACGACCAATCAACGACGGGCACAGTCCGGCGGCAAAATGGCCGCCCCTTCCTCCCTGCACTCAGTGCCAGCTCCATAATCCCCTCCAGTCAGCGCTCACACAGGGTTAATGGCAGCGCTAACGGACCGCGTTATGCCGAGGTGTAACGCACTCCGTTAATGCTGCTATTAACCCTGTGTGACCAACTTTTTTACTATTGATGCTGCCTATGCAGCATCAATAGTAAAAAGATCTAATGTTAAAAATAATAATAAAAAAAAAAAAAAAAATCGTTATATACTCACCGTCCGTCGGCCCAACAGTCCTTTCCCACTCCTCGCGACGCTCCGGTGACCGCTCCATGCATTGCGATCTTGCGAAATGATGACGTAGCGGTCTCGCGAGACCACTAAGTCATCATCTCACGAGACCGCAATGCACTCTTGAGACCAGAGCGCACGAGGAGCGTCGGTAACCGCTTCGCCATAATCCGGGGGCCAACGGAAGGTGAGTATATAACTATTTTTTATTTTAATTCTTTTTTTTAACAGGGATATGATGCCCACATTGCTATATACTGCGTGGGCTGTGCAATATACTACGTGGGCTGTGCAATACACTACGTGGGCTGTGCAATATACTGCGTGGGCAGTGCAATATACTGCGTGGGCTGTGCAATATACTACGTGGGCTGTGCAATATACTGCGTGGGCTGTGCAATATACTACGTGGGCTGTGCAATACACTACGTGGGCTGTGCAATACACTACGTGGGCTGTGCAATACACTACGTGGGCTGTGCAATACACTGCGTGGGCTGTGCAATATACTACGTGGGCTGTGCAATATACTGCGTGGGCTGTGCAATATACTGCGTGGGCTGTGCAATATACTACGTGGGCTGTGCAATACACTATGTGGGCTGTGCAATACACTACGTGGGCTGTGCAATACACTGCGTGGGCTGTGCAATACACTGCGTGGGCTGTGCAATACACTGCGTGGGCTGTGCAATATACTACGTGGGCTGTGCAATATACTACGTGGGCTGTGCAATATACTACGTGGCTGTGCTATATACTACGTGGCTGTGCTATATACTATGTGGCGGACCGCGAACAATCAGCGACAGGCGCAGTCCGGCGAATTGGCACGGGATTTGAACCATGCTTCGCTAATTGGTTGCGGCCGGCCGAATCCTGTGTATTCAATGTATTATAATAAAATCTTCATAAATAAACTACATACATATTCTAGAATACCCGATGCGTTAGAATCGGGCTACCGTCTAGTGTGTTATATATTCATGACCACCCTTAGGCTATGTGCACACGTTGCAAATTTAGATGCGGATCCACACGGATTCGCATCAAATCCGCAGTGTAGAGCACAGCCAATGTTAATCTATGGGAAATGGAGATTTGTTTTTTTTCCACTGCATGTCAATTTTTTTTGCGGATCTGCAGCGTTTCTGCACCCATTGACTTCCATTGAGTCAGGCACATCCGCAGCAAAACCGCAGATGTAAAATAATCTGTGGATTTGCTGCGGACGTGGGTGCGAGAAACGCTGCAGATAGGGAGGAAGAGTGTGTGGGTGGAGCTATGTGCGTGTTTGTGTGCCGATGTGCGTAAATCTGCGTCTGTGTGTGGGGCTGCAAGCGTGTGTAGGCAGGCATTGTCCGATGGAACTACTAATCCCATCCGGCCATGCCTGCCACAGTGACACCATTAGCCAATGATGGGAAAGTAGTCCCATCATCCGGCTAATGTGTTCCATGTTAAAAAAAAAAAAAAAAAAAAAAACACATACAGTACACATATAGTACATACTTACCATATATACCTAATCCCCGAAGCCATCGATCATCTGCAAATAAAATTAAAATAAACAATATACTCCCTGTGTTCGACGTAATCCAATTAATAAAGATTGTCCCACGACGACCTCCCATGGAGAGCAGCCACATAAGCTAATGCGACCGCTCTCTAGGGGCTCCAGTGATACAATGACAGAGATAATCCTCTGCACTGTGTCACTCCACCGCTGACAGGTCACTTGAGTTCACCTGTCACTTGCGGCACTACAGCATGAGAATTTTCTCATGGCTGCGGTGCCGTAAAGTGAACTCCGATGATACACTGCGGGAGGGTTATCTCCGGTCAGTGTGTCATCAGAGGCCCTATAGAGCGGAGACATCTGCTGATGTGACCACTCTATAGGGGATATCATCGTGGGACACTCGTTATTAACCCTTTTACCCCCAAGGGTGGTTTGCACTTTAATTACCGGGCCAAATTTTACAATTCTGACCACTGTCGCTTTATGAGGTTATAACTCTGGAACGCTTCAACGGATACTGATGATTCTGACATTGTTTTCTCGTGACATATTGTACTTCATGATAGTGGTAAAATTTCTTTGATATTACCTGTGTTTTTTGTGGGGAAAAAAAAAACGGAAATTTGACTAAAATTTTAAAAATTTCGCAATTTTCCAACTTTGAATTTTTATACCCTTAAATCACAGATATATGTCACACAAAATTCTTGGTAAGTAACATTTCCCACATGTCTACTTTACATCAGCACAATTTTGGAACCAAAATTTTTTTTTTTTTTAGGGAGTTATAAGGGTTAAAAGTTGACCAGCAATTTCTCATTTTTACAACACCCATTGTTTTTAGGGACCACATCACATTTGAAGTCACTTTGAGGGGTCTATATGATCGAAAATACCCAAAGTGTGACACCATTCTAAAAACTGCACCCCTCAAGGTGCTCAAAACCGCATTCAAGAAGTTTATTAACCTTTCAGGTGTTTCACAGGAATTTTTGGAATGTTTAAAAAAAATGAGCATTTCACTTTTTTCACAAAAAATTTACTTCAGCTCCAATTTGTTTTATTTTACCAAGGGTAACAGGAGAAAATGGGCCCCAAAAGTTGTTGTAAAATTTGTCCTGAGTACGCTGATACCCTATATGTGGGGATAAACCACTGTTTGGGTGCATGGCAGAGCTCGGAAGGGAAGGAGCGCCATTTGACTTTTGAATGCAAAATTGGCTGGAATTGAGATGGGACGCCATGTTAAGTTGGGAAGCCCCTGATGTGCCTAAACATTGAAACCCCCCACAAGTGACACCATTTTAGAAAGTAGACCCCCTAAGGAACTTATCTAGATGTGTTGTGAAAACTTTGAACCTCCAAGTGTTTCACTACAGTTTATAACGCAGAGCCATGAAAATAAAAATTCTTTTTTTTTTCCACAAAAATTCTTTTTAGTCCCCAGGTTTGTATTTTCTCAAGGGTAACAGGCGAAATTGGACCCCAAAAGTTGTTGTTCAATTTGTCCTGAGTACGCTCATACCCTATATGTGGGAGGAACCATCGTTTGGGCACATGGCAGAGCTCGGAAGGGAAGGAGCACCGTTTAGAATGCAGACTAAGATGGATTGGTCTGCAGGCGTCACGATGCACTTGCAGAGCCCCTGATGTACCTAAACAGTAGAAACCCCCCACAAGTGACCCCATATTGGAAACTAGACCCCCCAAGGAACTTATCTAGATGTGTTGTGAGAACTTTGAACCCCCAAGTGTTTCACTACAGTTTATAACGCAGAGCCGTGAAAAAAAAAATTATTTTTTTTCTTCCACAAAAAAATATTTTTTAGTCCCCGGTTTTGTATTTTCCCAAGGGTAACAGGAGAAATTGGACCCTAAAAGTTGTTGTCCAATTTGTCCTGAGTACGCTGATACCCCATATGTTGGGGTAAACCCCTGCTTGGGCGCACGTGAGAGCTCGGAAGGGAAGGAGCACTGTTTTACTTTTTCAACCCAGAATTGGCTGGAATGGAGATCGGATGCCATGTCGCGTTTGGAGAGCCCCTGATGTGCCTAAACAGTGGAAACCCCCCCAATTCTAACTGAAACCCTAACCCAAACACACCCCTAACCCTAATCGCAACCATAACACTAACCACACCCCTAACCCTAATCCCAACCGTAAATGTAATCCAAACCTAACTTTAGCCCCAACCCTAACTTTAACCCCAACCCTAACGGGAAAATGGAAATAAATACATTTTGTTTAAATTTTATTATTTCTTCCTTACTAAGGGAGTGATGAAGGGGGGTTTGATTTACTTTTATAGCGGGTTTTTTAGCAGTCACACACTGAAAGATGTTTATTGCAAAAAATAGTTTTTGCGTCTTCACATTTTGAGAGCTATAATTTTTTCATATTTTGGTCCACAGAGTCATGTGAGGTCTTGCTTTTTGCGGGACGTGTTGACGGTTTTATTGGTACCATTTTCGGGCACATGACTTTTTTTGATTGCTTTTTATTTCGATTTTTGTGAGGCAGAATGAACAAAAACCAGCTATTCATGAATTTCTTTTAGGGGGGCGCTTATATCGTTCCACTTTTGGTAAAATTGATAAAGCAGTTTTATTCTTCAGGCCAGAACGATTACAGCAATACCTCATTTATATCTATTTTTATGTTTTGGCGCTTTTATACGACAAAAACTATTTTATATAAAAAAAATTATTATTTTTGCATCGCTTTATTCTGAGGACTAAAACTTTTTTATTTTTTCGTTGATGACACTGGCAGCTCGTTTTTTTGCGGGACAAGATAACGTTTTCAGCGGTACCATGGTTATCTATATCCGTCTTTTTGACCGCGTGTTATTCCATTCCACTTTTTGTTTGGCGGTTTAATAAAGCGTCGTTTCTTGTGTCAGATCAGTGATCACACAGGCACTGCAGGGAGGCTTCCCGGCACCTGCTCTGAGCAGGCGCTTGAAAGCCACCTCCCTGCAGGACCCGGAAGCGATGCTTCCCTATGCCGCCGGAACGCTGCGATCATCTTTGATCGCAGTGTTCCCGGGGTTAATGTGCCAGGAGCGGTCCATGACCAGTGCCGGATCTCAGCTGCGATCGTGTTAGACGTACTATCCCGTCGGTGGTCATACGGGCCCATACCACCTCGACGGGATAGTACATCTCATGTCAGAAAGGGGTTAAGAGAAACTACATTGGAACAGGGAGTATTTGTGTGTTTTTTTTTTTTTTTTTTGCAGGTGATCGATGGCTTCGATTTGATTAGGCATGGAATAAAAATTATGAAAAAATGTGTAGTGTTTTATTTCTTTCATTAAAATACTTTTTTCTGGCTGTCTTTTTTTTTTAACCCATTAATACCTATAGGATTAATAATCGTTAGGCGTCTTATTGACACGTCTCCACTATTAACCAGGCTTAATGTCACCTTACAATCAATGGTGACATTAACCCCTTATTACCCCATTTGCCACCACTACATGGCAATGGAAAGAGAGATGCTAAGTGCCAGAATTGTACAGATGCGCCTTTTCTGGGGCGGCTGAGTGCTGGTGTTTGTAGCCGGGGGAGGCAGTATCCATGGCCCCTTCCTAGGCTATGAATATCAGCCCGCAGCTGTCTGCGTAGCCTTTCTGGCTATAAATTATAGGGGGACTCCACGTCATTTTTTGGGAGATGGGGTCCCCCTATTTTAATAGTCAGTAAAGGCTAATCATACAGCTGCGGGCTGAGATTCATAGCCTGGGAAGCTCCATGGGTATTAATCCCTTCCCAGGCTAGAAGTATTGGCCCCCGGCCATCTGCTTTCCCTCTCTGGCGTAGAAAATTGCTCTGGAGCCCACGCCATATTTTTTTTAAATTAAAGATATTGCGTGCAGATTTTGTGTGTGTGTGTGTCTTTAACTATTTATGTACTATTTTTTCTTACCTCCTATCCATCTATATCTGTTTATCTAGCCATCTGTCTGTCTGTGTGTAAACACTATTCTTCCATGGAGTATGTAAAATAAGAGGTTGGACAAAAATGACATCACAATTTTTTTTTTTTCAATAATAGATCTTTATTTAGGTTACAAAAACGCATACAAATCTGCATCAAAAACGTGCGGATTTTTACCTGCAGACAAATCTGCAATCTGTGCACATACCCTAATAGCTTACTTCTGTCCTTCATGCGATTGAATTGCACTATGCACCTTACTATATAATTATTCGATGTAACTAGGCTGTGTGGCACCCCTAGGGGTATTTGCCACAAAAATAGTTACTGACACTAGACACAAATACTAAAATAGCAAAACTGCACTACCACCTCCGGCCAGAAGGGGGAGCTCCAGAGACTCCCCTTAATCCATTCTGGTCTGAGAGAAGAAATGGCAGTTGGGCTAAGGAGCTGATAGTGAGAGGTCATACAGCTGAATTTCTAACAGCCCTATGACGGTTTCCAGGCCCAAATCACCGGCCTGAGGAGAAGAGGGACAGAGAAAAGGGACATTGTGAGAACCGGGTAGCATTAATCACTACCCAGAACAGGCGCAAAGACGGATACCGGATCCGTGGCTGTATTCATTATATATAATACAGCAACCGGAAAAACGTGAGGTGATATCAGCTTCACTAGGGCCGGACGCAGCAACAGACACAGAGTTCAGCGGTACTCCCGGAGGGGGTAAGCCGATAAAAGGACTCGGGTTGCCCGTCGAACCAGGACCCGGAGGGGACAGATTGGGCCGGCAGCCAGTTCACATACAGCAGCAGGGCCACACAGAAATTGCGCACAATAAGAGGCGAAGACCCCGGCAGGGTCAAAGTAACTCAGAGTTCCCATACAGACTCCGGTGACAGGACTGGTTGTAAATCCTTTTATGTTAAAGTAAACTGGTTAAACGTTTCAGTGCCTCAGTCTTTCATTTGGACAATAGCCATCTATCCAGGATCGGGATCATCGCCGCTGGGAGAACCTGCTGCTGATCAAGTAAGTGCCTGTCCCCTCACGATACCCCTTACACTGTGCATTGCCTGAGGCCACTGCACCGGGTCAAGCCACCCGTGACATCCCCCTCAAGAGACAGACCCCATTGGTCCGGTGCTGGGTATCCCGGTCTCTTGGGCGTCACAATTGGCGTCTCGAACAGGATCTAGCCAGCCCGTATACCGGGTATTGTGTGCCGTGATTGGAGCCCAAAACTGTGAAAACTTGGATGAGAAATCTTGAAAATTGACTTTATTACAGAAAAATCCATTTCCCATTGAAAACTATTGAAAGTGACTTTTCCCCATTGGTTATAATGGAGTAAAGATGGCCGCCATCCCCTGAGGTAATCACTTCATAACCGTTAGGCACGAGACTGTTAATAGAGCTACGCCATCACCTGAGCCCCAGTCTAACTGAAAAACTTCAGAATCCGCCATTACAGAGCGCGGTGGGTGGGAGCAGCAGGGGGCGTGTCATTGTGGGCGGCACCAAGCTGAGCGCTCTGACATCAGAGCAAGGGGAAAATCGATCCTGCTGCACAGCGGAACGAATCTACACTATCCCGACGGAAGCGGAGAACCGGAAGGGTCCGGATTAACTAAGGGGGCACAGTATGTCGCAGCACGGAGACGCCGCAGCACCCGGCGACGCTAATGCAGCTGAAAGACAGAGTGTCGATAGAGAGTCCGGTAGCGCAGCGGTGCAAGGAGTGGCACCCATCATGCCGGTGCTGATGCCATATACCCCGGGTGGCCCATGGCTTCCAATGTATGAAGGTGAGCCTAATACCCTTGACGATTTCAGAGAAAAGATGCTGGCCCATTTTGACATGTTCCCTGTGGGTGAAGTTCAGCGTGTTAGTCTCCTGATGATGCAGTTAAGTGGCCATGCTAAGCGAGAAGTCACAGCATGGGCAGCTGATCTAAAAGGCACTGTTGAACGCATATTTGCTGGATTAAAAGCTACATTTGAAACCACTGCCAGCAGCAAAGCTAAAGTACGATTCTTTAATTGCAAACAAAAAGTTAATGAGGGCGTGAGAGACTTTGCCTTAAACCTGCAGGAAGCCCTTAAATCACTTACACTGGCTGAACCCATTTTTAACACCGGAGCGGATAAACTGCTAAGAGATCAATTTATTGAGGGACTCTACACCCCTTCTCACCGGGGGCATGTGAGCATGCTTGTTTTTAAGAACCCTGAATTGACATTTGCCCAATTAAAGGAGAGCGTTATACGTCTCCAGCTGGCAGAGGCACCTCGGGATCAGGAGCCTGCGCAACTCATGGCAGAGGCTCCTCAACAACATGGAGTACCAGTGACATCAGCTATGTCCGGGGCCATTGCTAAGCCCCTGGGGCCCAGTACTAATGAGGCTCTTCAACAAAAGCTTGACTCTTTAACTGATGTTGTTGCTTCAATGGCTAAAACCATGCAGGAGATGAGAGGACCCAAGATGGAGTTGTCAAACCGTAGAGAAGGTGTTCCATGGATGAGACCCCGGAGATACCCGACATGGAGAGGACGACTCCGCGACCGCTACCAACCGGATGGACAGCCCATTTGCCGCCGTTGCCAGCAGCCAGGCCACTTTGCACGAGATTGTGATTTAAACGGGAATCCCCTGGGAATGCGGGCCGCTTCGCAGGAATGAACTTTCAAGGCCCAACACCCTGGCACGACAGGTACATCGGAGGACGACCCATTATCCCTATCGTGCTGGGCGGAATGCCCCTCAACGCTTTGCTGGACACAGGTTCCCAGATTTCATCTATACCGTATATCCTTTATAAGAGGTACTGGGCTGATGCAGATATTGATAAAGGGGCCTCTGATGTTGAACTAGATATATGGGCCAGTAATGGTAAGTTGGTACCGAAACTAGGATTCAGGGAGATGACCATAAAGATTGGTAAAGTAGAATTGAAGAAACAGGGTATAATTGTTGTTGATGTTGACCGGCGGAACTGTGAACCAACTGTATTGATAGGAATGAATGTGTTAGAGAACTGCTTTTCCAAAGTCATTTCTGTCTTACAGCAAATTGCTGAAACTGCCCAATCCTGCCAGCAGAGAGTTCTCCGGAGGGAAATAAAAGTATTGATGTTAAGGCAACAGGTAGAAGTTGCAGGTGGAGAAATCCGCAGTGTGAGGGTAAGTGATTCAACGTCTATTGTAATCCCACCAAAAACAGAAATGCTGGTATGGTGTAGAGCAGCCATTGGTACTAAGGGACGAGATTATCAAGCCTTAATAGAACCAGTGTACACCGACAGCAGGCCCACTATACTCACAGCACGAGGGATAGTCGAGGTACACCGGGGACGAGTGCCGGTACGACTTTTGAACTGTGGAGAGGAAGAGGTCACTTTGCCAAGGTATGCTACAATGGCAAAGCTATATACTGTTGACAACAATGCCATCACAACCATTGAGCCCTTAGAACCAACCTGTCAGGTGGAAGGCAATGGCTCAGATGGAGAAATGGAGGATTGGTGCCAACAGCTACACGTGGGCATAAATTCAACACCTACCCATCAAAAACAAGGGGTGTATAGGCTAGTGACGGAATATGAACAAGTCTTCAGTAAACACCCATTGGACTTCGGACGGATAGAAGGGGTAGAACACACAATCCCCACAGGTGACCATCCCCCAATAAAAGAAAGATATAGACCCATACCGCCCGCTCACTATCAATGTGCAAAAGATATGCTGAGGGAAATGAAACAGGCCGGGGTAATAAGAGACAGCTGTAGCCCCTGGGCGGCCCCTCTAGTGATTGTCAAAAAAAAAGATGGAACTATGAGAATGTGCGTAGACTACCGGCAGATTAATAACATCACCCATAAAGATGCCTACCCTTTGCCTAGGATAGAAGAGTCCTTGACTGCTTTGAAATCTGCTAATTATTTTTCCACCTTAGACTTAACAAGCGGGTATTGGCAAGTCCCTGTGGCTGAGAGAGATAAGGAAAAGACGGCATTCACCACACCAATGGGTCTAAGTGAATTTAATCGCATGCCGTTCGGACTCTGCAATGCATCCGGTACCTTCCAGCGGCTGATGGAATGCTGCCTCGGACACAAGAACTTCGAGACCGTCCTCCTGTACCTAGATGATGTGATCGTCTACTCAAAGACTTACGAACAACACTTAATAGACCTGGCAGAAGTGTTCGAAGCCTTATCCAGGTATGGCATGAAAATCAAGCCATCCAAATGTCACCTTCTCAAGCCAAAGGTACAGTACCTGGGACACATCGTGAGTTCGGAGGGAGTAGCACCGGATCCCGAGAAAATAACCGCCATAAGGGATTGGCCGAGACCTACCAGCGCAAAAGAAGTGAGGCAATTCCTGGGATTGGTGGGTTACTATCGCAGATTTATAAAAGGATTTACCAAGTTGGCAGCACCCTTGCAAGACGCCTTGGTAGGGCAGACGAAGAAACCTTCAAACCGAAACCCTCCTTTCCAGTGGAACGACGAAAGGGAAGACTCCTTTGAACAACTAAAGAAGGCACTAACCGGAGAAGAGGTTCTGGCATACCCAGATTACCATCAACCTTTCATCCTCTACACCGATGCCAGTAATGTGGGACTAGGAGCGGTGCTGTCACAAAAGCAAGAAGGTCGGGAGAAAGTCATCGCCTCTGCAAGTAGAAAGCTCCGGCCTACTGAAAGAAATGCAGAAAATTATAGCTCCTTCAAATTGGAACTACTGGCAGTAGTTTGGCTGTGACGGAACGTTTCAAACACTATCTGGCCGCTGCAGAATTTATTGTCTATACTGACAACAATCCGTTGACCCACCTGGACACAGCCAAATTAGGTGCGTTAGAACAGCGATGGATAGCCCGGTTATCTAATTACAACTTCAAGATCAAGTATCGAGCAGGTCGCAAGAATGGAAATGCCGATGCCCTATCCCGGATGCCACACTTGAGAGATGTAGAAGAAGAAATGGGGGAGCTTGAAGAAATTGAACTACCAGCCTTCCATCATCCCAAGGCAAAACATCATCAGTCAAGTACCTATCAGAAACAACAAGAGGTGAATTTTAATCCGTTAGCACACCATAGATGGGCTGACACCCAAGACAGCAATCCGGCTGTGAAGTTGGTGAAGGAACTGTTAACTGAGCAAAGTGCATATCCCGATGAGGATGCCCCAGAAGAGACGCATCAACTCTGGAAAGAGAGAGGCAAAATGTTCCTGTATCAAGGGAAGCTCTGTAGAAGGTACACCAATCCGAAAACACATGAATTGGTTTGGCAGATTATCGTGCCTAAACAAGATGTCAACATGGTCCTCGAAGCTTACCATAATGGTGCTGGTCACTTTGGTTGGAAAAAGTTAGAAGTACTTCTAAGAGAAAGATTTTATTGGGTCGGGATGAGAATATCAATCGAACAGTGGTGCAGAAATTGTGGCCCGTGCAACCTCAGAAGAAACGATCAAAAGAACCAAAGAGCACCACTGCAGCCCATAATCACCAAACAACCACTTGAACTTGTAGCCATAGACCACGTGAAGTTAATACCAAGCCGGTCCGGCTAGGTCTATGCCTTGACCATCGTGGACCATTATTCACGCTTCTTGGTAGTAGTACCCGTAAAAGATCTGACAGCAAAAACAGCAGCCAAAGCGTTCCAAACGTACTTTTGTAGACCCCATGGATATCCGGAACAGGTTCTCACCGACCAAGGTACAGCCTTTGAATCAGAGATCTTCAGAGAATTCTGTAATATGTATGGTTGCAAAAAGATCAGGACGACGGCCTATCATCCACAAACAAACGGCTTATGCGAGAAGATGAACCATATTGTAATAGACCTACTAAAGACTTTACCTGAGACAGAAAGGAATCAATGGCCAGAGAAATTGCCTGACTTGGTGGATCTGTATAATCATGTCCCGGTGAGCTCCACCAACTGCACCCCAGCTTATCTTATGCGTGCAAGACCCGGCCAATTACCAATCGATCTAGAAATGGGAATTCTGAAACCAGACGCAGAAGTTCAAGACTCCAATTGGGATATCATACGGCAAAAGCAGTATCGCCAAGTGCAAGAGAGTGTGGAAAGAAGCCTTCAGCAAACTAGAGAAAGACAAGAGCGAACTTTCAACCAGAATGCTCTAGCGACCCAATTAAGACCGGGTGACCAAGTGCTCAAGAGAAATCGTCGAACCAATAAACTGGACAATCGGTGGGAAGCCGTACCCTACACAGTTTTACCAACAAGAGTGGATAATCCTAAAATGTGTCTCATTAGCAAAAACGGAGGCTTAACATCTGTATTAGTGTCAAGAGACAATCTTAAATTATGTCCGGAAGCATTGAAAGAGCCAGACGTTGTCCAGCCAGAACCAGAAGTTATTCAACCCATACAGGTTCAACCAGTAAAGGAAAAAGAAGAGGAAGTGTATCACACCTGTATAGGAGACTTTCCCAAAACCCTACTAACATACCATGGTGCAGTAGTGGTTCCCATGGTGGCCTTTTATCCAACACCGAACCCAATACCAGAAATCCCAAGACAGGAAGAGGCTGACCCCGTACTACAGGAGGTTCCAGGCCAGGAAGAACAGATTCCTGAAAAGAGTAATCCCATTCACGGTGGACTTGCCAACTCCATAGTTATGGAATTATCTTTAGCAGAGCGGGCAGATACTACATCCGCAGTAGACAGTAGTACTCCACATGAAGAGATACCGCTATTACGTAGATCACAGCGTAGTACCCAGGGTCAATTATCGGCCAGGTATGCAGATTACCAACTATAAAGCTCATAATGTGAATTGTATATATGTTATGCCGTATATAGTTAAACAGAAAATGTAGTATAGTCATTGTTATCAGTCTGCAACGTTTAAGCCCAGTACCTACAGAGACTTGTCTGTATGAACTTCTTGCATATTCTTGAACTTGTTATCAGCCCGGAGGCACTAAATCAAAGCTCCGGAAAGACTGCTTTTTGAACTTTGCTTTTTGCTCTTTTTGAACTTTCTTTAGACTTTATATTGAGTACCTTCAAGGGTAGAACTGTATTAATGGACGCTATTTGAAGTGACTTTTTACAGAACTCTATTTTTGTTTCCTTGAGTGGTTTTTGTAACTTTTCATTTTTAAGACTCTGCACATATTAATTGTTATTTCAAAATGTTATCGTCCCACAGTCCCGGAATACTGTTCTTAACTGAGGGGGAATGTGGCACCCCTAGGGGTATTTGCCACAAAAATAGTTACTGACACTAGACACAAATACTAAAATAGCAAAACTGCACTACCACCTCCGGCCAGAAGGGGGAGCTCCAGAGACTCCCCTTAATCCATTCTGGTCTGAGAGAAGAAATGGCAGTTGGGCTAAGGAGCTGAAAGTGAGAGGTCATACAGCTGAATTTCTAACAGCCCTATGACGGTTTCCAGGCCCAAATCACCGGCCTGAGGAGAAGAGGGACAGAGAAAAGGGACATTGTGAGAACCGGGTAGCATTAATCACTACCCAGAACAGGCGCAAAGACGGATACCGGATCCGTGGCTGTATTCATTATATATAATACAGCAACCGGAAAAACGTGAGGTGATATCAGCTTCACTAGGGCCAGACGCAGCAACAGACACAGAGTTCAGCGGTACTCCCGGAGGGGGTAAGCCGATAAAAGGACTCGGGTTGCGCGTCGAACCAGGACCCGGAGGGGACAGATTGGGCCAGCAGCCAGTTCACATACAGCAGCAGGGCCACACAGAAATTGCGCACAATAAGAGGCGAAGACCCCGGCAGGGTCAAAGTAACTCAGAGTTCCCATACAGACTCCGGTGACAGGACTGGTTGTAAATCCTTTTATGTTAAAGTAAACTGGTTAAACGTTTCAGTGCCTCAGTCTTTCATTTGGACAATAGCCATCTATCCAGGATCGGGATCATCGCCGCTGGGAGAACCTGCTGCTGATCAAGTAAGTGCCTGTCCCCTCACGATACCCCTTACACTGTGCATTGCCTGAGGCCACAGCACCGGGTCAAGCCACCCGTGACATCCCCCTCAAGAGACAGACCCCATTGGTCCGGTGCTGGGTATCCCGGTCTCTTGGGCGTCACAGCTGCACACGCCATTCTCTACCTGATCTCGTCTAAATGTGCCTGTTGCACTGTCTTTATATGGAATATTTGCTATATGTACCAATATGATTGAATTGATGATGGTTTTTGTAAAAAATGTATACCTTTAAGAATTATCTGGACCGTGGTGCTCCAAATCTTCTCTGCTTTAAATACATCAGCAAACACCTCCCGTTGTCAAAGCAGCAAAAAAAAAATGCATGTTTCTGTTATTTAAAATAATTCCCCTTTAATCAAATTCTGCGTAAAAATGTTATTTTACACAGAAATTACTTACTAATTATAACAAAAAACTCATTATATGGCTTGACATGTTAGAACAATGAGTACCATCATTTCTATAGTAAACAGGACAAATTAAACACTTAAAGAGTACTAACATGCTTCAAGGGGTTGTCCGGCCTTGGGCTATAAGTCTGCAGTCACTCCATGTGACTGCAGACATGTGATTCCTCACATCATTTGCACTGCATGCTGTGAGAAATCTTTGGTGCCGGCAGCGGGCGGTCATGTGACCCCAAATATGTGATTTGCTTACTTCTGGCCACAATCAGACTAGACGTGTCCGCCCTTGCTCAATACACTTGCATTGAGTATATCAGTATATCAAGATATAGTACACATTTTTTAAAATTCCCTAGCTATAATGGTGATACTTAATAAAACCATTTCCTACAAGAATTGCTAGTTTATCCTTTTGATGTACAAGGTATAAACCACACTCATAACCTGCTGCATGCAATGTAGTCACAGAGTATAAAACAGACTAGTAAAATTATAGCTGACACGTGCTTATTACACGGATAAATAGGAATGGCTGAATACAGCCCAACATATGGAGGGGAAATGTGTAACATGTACTATTCAAGTGCATTTGTTAGTTGTTTGGTGGCAGAGCTGCTAAAAAAGCATAACTGGTGTTATTAGCAGGTTTGTCAGACAGGAGCATGCTCACTGAGCCACCACCTTACTTTAATAGGTATCTTCCTCACTGCTCCATGGAGTTTCTGTTTGTGCCAACACAAAGAGGTGAAACAAACAGAGAAAAAGAAAGCCAAGAATGGAAAAATCAATACACAAAAGAAAAAGAAAATGACAGGTTAAAATACATGCAAAAGCATGAATAAAACATTGTACATAGTATATATTACATATCAACACATGGTTGGCATGTAGGCAGCTTGTGGCAACCAATGGTTTCATGAAGTCGTTATACTCAAGTTTGTGTCTTGAGCAGCTCAGAGCTATGCAGTCTCCTTACTTCCTGGTCTCTTCTCCTTCAGTGATAGCTCTAGCGAATGGTAGAGCTGTAGTATTAGTAGAACTAGAAAGTTCAGCACAAGTTCTGTTACAACACATTCAGCCATCAGTGCTTTGTTCTGGAATGTGCATTGCTATCACTATAGTTACACCGAGAACACAGAGATAACAGGGCACTTACACAATCAGTGAGAGCAAAGAGCCCCAAATAGCAGACCTGCTCTCAAAGCTGCAGGGCTGGTGATTTATAACAGAATTCCCCTTCAGAAGATGAGAGGGATGGAGGGTGGTTGAGCTGACTGCTGTATAGAAATCAATGGGCTGGAGAGAGGCGGCTTGTATGTTAAGAGTTAACCCCTCACCTAAAATATAACTACTGTGCACTCTGAGTCAGGGACTGGAGGCCAAGCTCCATGAAAGCAAGCTATTCACTGTAAAAGATAAAAGTTCTCATTGCAGGAGAATGACAGCGGAAAGAAAAAGCAAGTCAAATTTCTTTCAACAGCATGAAAATATGCAGTTAAGAACTTGAGAATACACTTTTAATTTTTTTTTACAAACATTAATTACATTGTGGGAAATATCTATTAGCGTATGAAAGGGTCTTTTCATCCATCACCACTTAATCCAATTTCCTCTGCCGTTCATATATGTGTAACTATGTTAGGGTTGATGGTAAATTATAGTCAAAATGTTCTGCAACAACTAAAAGACATTTCTAGCAACAACAAAAAAAAAAAAAAACAACTTATTTTTCTAGCAGAATTGCATTGTGCATTTGTTTTACATCAATCAGAAAAAAAAATCAATGGTGGAAACAAAAAAAAAAAAGTTCTGATCACACCACATGTTTAGTCTGGAATGTCTAAGATAGGAACATAATTACAGTGTCTATCTAAAGATGGTAACAGATGGGAGGAAGACCAAAACTTTAGCCAAAAAACAAAAACCGAAAGACTGACATTATTGGCTTCCACTATTTTATGGGAGCTCAGTGGTTAGCACGGTTTCCTTGCAACGCTGGGGTCCTGGGTTCAAATCTGACATGATCAATATGGTTGCTGATTGGCTGCAGGGTCCAGGATCAGTCAGCAAGGTCACAGCTTCTGGGAAGGCAGAGACATTCAGCAAGGAGGATAATGTGAGGGTGGTGAGGGTTTTAGCTTTAACCCCCTGGCTGCCATGCGATTTTAGCTTTTCATCAGACAATCTTTTTAAAGGCTTAGAGGATTGACCAGGGTCCTCCCTCATTCCTTTGCACACAGATGTAATCATGTTGCTAATGTAAATTATGCAAGAGCTTAAAAAAATGTTATCACACCTCAGACATGGGATATGCCATAAGTGTCAGATAAGTGTGGCTACTACCTCTGGGATCCACACCCACCTTGAGAACAGGGTCTCATCTCATGGCTGTTGTCATCTTTGTTCACTTCTATGGAAACTTAAAAAATTAGCAAAGCAAACATGCTCGGCTATACTTGGGAAGTCTTCTACAGAAATGAAGAGAGCCACGCGTGTCCACTCTACCACCCCGGGCCATGCGCTGTAAGTCTCCCGCTGTCAGAGACGGACAGCAGCGAGCTCAGCTCCACCTACTGTAGCTGTCAGACACATGACGGCTGTATAACACAGCCTTATCTGCCAGGACAGATAACGGCTCAGAGACCCGACATATGATGTAATAGTATATAATCTGTCGGGATCCATTTATCTAACATAATATCAGTATGCGACTTACCAGATTCTGGCTGGGTGAAGGTGTACTGGCTACTAGAAGAAAAGCTCATGTTAAGATCGTTGCTTCCAGACAAGGCTTCTGGAATCTCCTCCACTTCTTCATTGGGTCCAACTTCATCCACTTTGGGGGTTTCCAGAGTAACAATGTCAGAGTCATCGCTAACAGCCTCGCAATGGCTGTCCTCACCCAAAGCGCCCTCATCACCAGGAAGGTCTTCATGTACAAGTGAGCTGTCAGGTTTTGTGCATGGGCTGTAAGAAGTCAAAAGCTGCCAAAAATAACAGAATAAAGTCTGTGACAAAGAAAAATTACCAACACATATTTAATGTAATGCCTGAGAGGAGCAGTGACCACTTCAGATATAACTGCCTTACTAAACAACTGTATTGCCAAGGAAATTGGGGAGCACCTTTTCTTAAGGTACTTTCACACATAACGATATTGTTAACGATATCGTTGCTTTTTGTGACGTAGCAACGATATCGTTAATGAAATCGTTATGTGTGACAGCGACCAACGATCAGGCCCCTGCTGGGAGATCGTTGGTCGCTGAATAAAGTCCAGAACTTTATTTGGTCGCTGGACTCCTGCTGACATCGCTGGATCGGCGTGTGTGACACCGATCCAGCAATGTCTTCACTGGTAACCAGGGTAAACATCGGGTAACTAAGCGCAGGGCCGCGCTTAGTAACCCGATGTTTACCCTGGTTACCATCCTAAAAGTAAAAAAAAACAAACGCTACATACTTACCTACAGCCGTCTGTCCTCCAGCGCTGTGCTCTGCTCTCCTCCTGTACTGTCTGTGAGCGTCGGTCAGCCGGAAAGCAGAGCGGTGACGTCACCGCTCTGCTTTCCGGCCGCTGTGCTCACACAGACAGTACAGGAGGAGTGCAGAGCACAGCGCTGGAGGACGGCTGTAGGTAAGTATGTAGTGTTTGTTTTTTTTTACTTTTAGGATGGTAACCAGGGTAAACATCGGGTTACTAAGCGCAGCCCTGCGCTTAGTTACCCGATGTTTACCCTGGTTACCGGCATCGTTGGTCGCTGGAGAGCGGTCTGTGTGACAGCTCTCCAGCGACCAAACAGCGACGCTGCAGCGATCCGGATCGTTGTCGGTATCGCTGCAGCGTCGCTAAATGTGAAGGGGCCTTTATAACTCTGATAAACTGACAAATTGTGTTCCCAATTGGGGGGGGGGGGGGGGGTTCGTACACAGATCAACATACTCAGCTCCAGATACTACAGCGAAAGGTTGTTTAGGGACACCCCAACCATTAACACCCAGTTGTCAATACAGAATCAACCAAGAACCAAGGGGAAAAATGGAGCCGCGTCTCATCTACAAGATAACTTTTACAAAAAAAGCTCAGAAAGGATCACACCTTGAGCCAAAACGTTGCAAGAGCCCATACTGGCTAATAACCCACCATATATTTTTTCTAAGAAGGAGTGCCATCTTCTTTTTTGTATTATATTGATGAACGGTCTTACACACACACACACAGTGACATGTGAAAGTTTGGGCACCCCTGGTGAAAATTACTGCTAGTGTGAACAGTTAAGCAAGTTGAAGATGAAATGATCTCTAAAAAGCCTAAAGTTAAAGATGACACATTTCTTTTGTATTTTAGGAAAAAAAAAAAAAAAAAATTTATATATATATATATATATATATATATATATATATATATATATATATATATATATATATATATACACACACAGTTACCGTATATACTCGAGTATAAGCCGAGATTTTCAGTCCAAATTTTTGGGCTGAAAGTGCCCCTCTCGGCTTATACTCGAGTCACGGTGGGCGGCAGGGTCGGCGGGTGAGGGGGAGAGGGCGCTGAGGCATACTTACCTGCTTCCAGCGATCCTGACGCTCCCCGCCTGTCCCACGGTCTTCGGTGCGGCAGTTCTTCCACTGTTCAGCGATCACGTGGGACCGCTTATTAGAGAAATGAATATGCGGCTCCACCTCCCATAGGGGTGGAGCCACATAGTCATTTCTCTAATCAGCGGTAACGGTGATCGCTGAACAGTGGAAGAACTGCAGCACCGTAGACCAGCTGTCCGGGAGAAGGAGCCGGATGCCGGGACCAGGTAAGTATCGCATATTTACCTGTCCCCGTTCCAGCCGCCGGGCGCCGCTCCATATTCCCGGCGTCTATCCTCTCTGACTGTGCAGGTCAGAGGGCGCGATGACGCATATAGTGTGCGCGGCGCCCTCTGCCTGATCAGTCAGTGCGGAGAGACGCCGGGACCGGACGCTGGGAGCTGCAAGCAAGAGAGGTGAGTATGGCATTTTTTTTTTTTATTGCAGCAGCGGCACAGATTTATGTGGAGCATCTATGGGGAAATATGAACGGTGCAGAGCACTGTATGGGGCACAGCTATGGGGCAATAATGAACGGTGCAGAGCACTATATGGCAGCTATGGGGCAATAATGAACGGTGCAGAGCACTATATGGCACAGCTATGGGGAAATATGAACGGTGCAGAGCACTATATGGGGCACAGCTATGGGGCAATAATGAACGGTGCAGAGCACTATATGGCACAGCTATGGGGCAATAATGAACGGTGCAGAGCACTATATGGCACAGCTATGGGGCAATAATGAACAGTGCAGAGCACTATATGGCACAGCTATGGGGCAATAATGAACAGTGCAGAGCACTATATGGCAGCTATGGGGCAATAATGAACGGTGCAGAGCACTATATGGCACAGTTATGGGGCAATAATGAACAGTGCAGAGCACTATATGGCACAGCTATGGGGCAATAGAACAGTGCAGAGCACTATATGGGGCACAGCTATGGGGCAATAATGAACGGTGCAGAGCACTATATGGCACAGCTATGGGGAAATAATGAACAGTGCAGAGCACTATATGGCACAGCTATGGGGAAATATGAACGGTGCAGAGCACTATATGGGGCACAGCTATGGGGCAATAACGAACAGTGCAGAGCACTATATGGCACAGCTATGGGACAATAATGAATGGTGCAGAGCACTATATGGCACAGCTATGGGACAATAATGAACGGTGCAGAGCACTATATGGCACAGCTATGGGACAATAATGAACGGTGCAGAGCACTATATGGCACAGCTATGGGGCAATAATGAACGGTGCAGAGCACTATATGGCACAGCTATGGGGCAATAATGAACGGTGCAGAGCACTATATGGCACAGCTATGGGGCAAGAATGAACGGTGCAGAGCACTATATGGCACAGCTATGGGGCAAAAATGAACGGTGCAGAGCACTATATGGCACAGCTATGGGACAATAATGAACGGTGCAGAGCACTATATGGCACAGCTATGGGGCAATAATGAACGGTGCAGAGCACTATATGGCACAGCTATGGGGCAATAATGAACGGTGCAGAGCACTATATGGCACAGCTATGGGGCAATAATGAACGGTGCAGAGCACTATATGGCACAGCTATGGGGCAATAATGAACAGTGCAGAGCACTATATGGCACAGCTATGGGGCAAAAATGAACGGTGCAGAGCACTATATGGCACAGCTATGGGGCAAGAATGAACGGTGCAGAGCACTATATGGCACAGCTATGGGGCAATAATGAACGGTGCAGAGCACTATATGGCACAGCTATGGGGCAATAATGAACGGTGCAGAGCACTATATGGCACAGATATGGGGCAATAATGAACGGTGCAGAGCACTATATGGCACAGCTATGGGGCAATAATGAACGGTGCAGAGCACTATATGGCACAGATATGGGGCAATAATGAATGGTGCAGAGCACTATATGGCACAGCTATCGGGCAATAAAGGGTGCAGAGCACTATATGGCACAGATATGGGGCAATAATGAACGGTGCAGAGCACTATATGGCACAGCTATCGGGCAATAATGAACGGTGCAGAGCACTATATGGCACAGATATGGGGCAATAATGAACGGTGCAGAGCACTATATGGCACAGCTATGGGGAAATAATGATCTATTTTTATTTTTGAAATTCACCGGCAAATGCTGCACTCCCACCCTAGGCTTATACTCGAGTCAATAAGTTTTCCCAGTTTTTGCCCCATAGCTGTGCCATATAGTGCTCTGCACCGTTCAGTGCAGAGCACTATATGGCACAGCTATGGGGAAATATGAACGGTGCAGAGCACTATATGGCACAGCTATGGGGCAATAATGAACGGTGCAGAGCACTATATGGCACAGCTATGGGGCAATAATGAACGGTGCAGAGCACTATATGGCACAGCTATGGGGCAATAATGAACGGTGCAGAGCACTATATGGCACAGCTATGGGGAAATAATGATCTATTTTTATTTTTGAAATTCACCGGTAAATGCTGCACTTCCACCCTAGGCTTATACTCGAGTCAATAAGTTTTCCCAGTTTTTTGTGGCAAAATTAGGGGGGGGGGTCGGCTTATATTCGGGTCGGCTTATACTCGAGTATATACGGTATATGAAAAAGTTTGGGCACCCCTATTAATCTTAAGCTTAATGGTTTATAAAAATTGTTTTTTTTGCAACAGCTATTTCAGATTCATATATCTAATAACTGTTGGACACAGTAATGTTTCTGCATTGAAATGAGGTTTATTGTACTAACAGAAAATGTGCAATCTGCATTCAAACAAAATTTGACAGGTGCATAAGTATGGGCACCCTTATTTTCTTGTTTTAAATACTCCTACCTACTTTTTACTGACTTACTAAAGCACTTTTTTTTGGTTTTCTAACCTCATTGAGCTTTGAACTTCATAGCCAGGTGTATGCAATCATGAGAAAAGCTACTTAAAGTGGCCACTTGCAAGTTGTTCTCCTGTTTGAATCTCCTCTGAAGAGTGGCATCATGGGCTCCTCAAAACAACTGTCTAATGATCTGAAAACAAAGATTATTCAACATAGTTGTTCAGGGGAAGGATACAAAAAAGCTGTCTCAGAGATTTAACCTGTCAATTTCCACTGTGAGGAACATAGTAAGGAAATGGAAGAACACAGGTACAGTTCTTGTTAAAGCCAGAAGTGGCAGGCCAAGAAAAACATCAGAAAGGAAGGGAAGAAGAATGGTGAGATCAGTCAAGGACAATCCTCAGACCACCTCCAGAGAGCTGCAGCATCAGCTTGCTGCAGATGGTGTCACTGTACATCGGTCAACTATACAACGCACTTTGCACAAGGAGAAGCTGTATGGGAGAGTGATGCGAAAGAAGCCGTTTCTGCAAGCATGCCACAAACAGAGTTGGCTGAGGTATGCAAAAGCACATTTGGAGAAGCCAATTTCTTTTTGGAAGAAGGTCCTGTGGACTGATGAAACCAAGATTGAGTTGTTTGGTCATACAAAAAGGCGTTATGCATGGCGGCCAAAAAACATAGCATTCCAAGAAAAACACTTGCTACCCACAGTAAAATTTGGTGGAGGTTCCATCATGCTATGGGGCTGTGTGGCCAATGCCGACACCGGGAATCTTGTTAAAGTTGAGGGACGCATGGATTCCTCTCAGTATCAGCAGATTATTGACAATAATGTTCATGAATCAGTGACAAAGTTGAAGTTACGCAGGGGATGGATCTTTCAGCAAGACAATGATCCAAAACACCGCTCCAAATCTACTCAGGCATTCATGCAGAGGAACAATTACACTGTTCTGTAAAGGCCATCCCAGTCCCCAGACCTGAATATCATCGAACATCTGTGGGATCATTTGAAGAGTGCTGTCCATGCTCTGCAACCATCAAACTTAACTGAACTGGAATTGTTTTGTAAAGAGGAATGGTCAAAAATACCTTCATCCAGGATCCAGGAACTCATTAAAAGCTACAGGAAGCGACTAGAGGCTGTTATTTTTGCAAAACGAGGATCTACTAAATATTAATGTCACTTTTCTGGTGGGGTGCCCATACTTATGCACCTGTCAAATCTTGTTTGAATGCAGATTGCACATTTTCTGTTAGTACAATAAACCTCATTTCAAGGCAGAAACATTACTGTGTCCAACAGTTATTAGATATATGAAACTGAAGTAGCTGTTGCAAAAAAAAACAATTTTTATAAAACATTAAGCTTATGATTAATAGGGGTGCCCAAACTTTTTCATATAACTGTGTGTATATATATATATATATATATATATATATATATATATATATACACAGGTCCTTCTCAAAAAATTAGCATATAGTGTTAAATTTCATTATTTACCATAATGTAATGATTACAATTAAACTTTCATATATTATAGATTCATTATCCACCAACTGAAATTTGTCAGGTCTTTTATTGTTTTAATACTGATGATTTTGGCATACAACTCCTGATAACCCAAAAAACCTGTCTCAATAAATTAGCATATTTCACCCATCCAATCAAATAAAAGTGTTTTTTAATAACAAACAAAAAAACCAACAAATAATAATGTTCAGTTATGCACTCAATACTTGGTCGGGAATCCTTTGGCAGAAATGACTGCTTCAATGCGGCGTGGCATGGAGGCAATCAGCCTGTGACACTGCTGAGATGTTATGGAGGCCCAGGATGCTTCAATAGCGGCCTTAAGCTCATCCAGAGTGTTGGGTCTTGCGTCTCTCAACTTTCTCTTCACAATATCCCACAGATTCTCTATGGGGTTCAGGTCAGGAGAGTTGGCAGGCCAATTGAGCACAGTAATACCATGGTCAGTAAACCATTTACCAGTGGTTTTGGCACTGTGAGCAGGTGCCAGGTCGTGCTGAAAAATGAAATCTTCATCTCCATAAAGCATTTCAGCCGATGGAAGCATGAAGTGCTCCAAAATCTCCTGATAGCTAGCTGCATTGACCCTGCCCTTGATGAAACACAGTGGACCAACACCAGCAGCTGACATGGCACCCCACACCATCACTGACTGTGGGTACTTGACACTGGACTTCAGGCATTTTGGCATTTCCTTCTCCCCAGTCTTCCTCCAGACTCTGGCACCTTGATTTCCGAATGACATGCAAAATTTGCTTTCATCAGAAAAAAGTACTTGGGACCACTTAGCAACAGTCCAGTGCTGCTTCTCTGTAGCTCAAAAGTGGCTTTACCTGGGGAATGCGGCACCTGTAGCCCATTTCCTGCACACGCCTGTGCACGGTGGCTCTGGATGTTTCCACACCAGACTCAGTCCACTGCTTCCTCAGGTTCCCCAAGGTCTGGAATCGGTCCTTCTCCACAATCTTCCTCAGGGTCCGGTCTCCTCTTCTCGTTGTACAGCGTTTTCTGGCACATTGTTTCCTTCCAACAGACTTACCATTGAGGTGCCTTGATACAGCACTCTGGGAACAGCCTATTTGTTGAGAAATTTCTTTCTGGGTCTTACCCTCTTGCTTGAGGGTGTCAATGATGGCTTTCTTGACATCTGTCAGGTCGCTAGTCTTACCCATGATGGGGGTTTTGAGTAATGAACCAGGCAGGGAGTTTATAAAAGCCTCAGGTATCTTTTGCATGTGTTTAGAGTTAATTAGTTGATTCAGAAGATTAGGGTAATAGGTCGTTTAGAGAACCTTTTCTTGATATGCTAATTTATTGAGACAGGTTTTTTGGGTTATCAGGAGTTGTATGCCAAAATCATCAGTATTAAAACAATAAAAGACCTGACAAATTTCAGTTGGTGGATAATGAATCTATAATATATGAAAGTTTAATTGTAATCATTACATTATGGTAAATAATGAAATTTAACACTATATGCTAATTTTTTGAGAAGGACCTGTATATATATATATATATATATATATATATATATATATATATATATATATATATATATATATATATATATATATATCTTTTAGTTTCTCCAGCGACCAGTCCAATGGTAGAGTAAAATATACCTCTTATTTATCCATTAAAAAGTTCCAGATTTCTTCAGTTACAATATTGCATACATACATACATATACAGTGGGGCAAAAAAGTATTTAGTCAGTCAGCAATAGTGCAAGTTCCACCACTTAAAAAGATGAGAGGCGTCTGTAATTTACATCATAGGTAGACCTCAACTATGGGAGACAAACTGAGAAAAAAAAAATCCAGAAAATCACATTGTCTGTTTTTTTAACATTTTATTTGCATATTATGGTGGAAAATAAGTATTTGGTCAGAAACAAAATTTCATCTCAATACTTTGTAATATATCCTTTGCTGGCAATGACAGAGGTCAAACGTTTTCTGTAAATCTTCACAAGGTTGCCACACACTGTTGTTGGTATGTTGGCCCATTCCTACATGCAGATCTCCTCTAGATCAGTGATGTTTTTGGCTTTTCGCTTGGCAACACAGACTTTCAACTCCCTCCAAAGGTTTTCTATAGGGTTGAGATCTGCAGACTGGCTAGGCCACTCCAGGACCTTGAAATGCTTCTTACGAAGCCACTCCTTCGTTGCCCATGCGGTGTGCTTTGGATCATTGTCATGTTGAAAGACCCAGCCACGTTTCATCTTCAATGCCCTTGCTGATGTAAGGAGGTTTGCACTCAAAATCTCACGATACATGGCCCCATTCATTCTTTCATGTACCCGGATCAGTCGTCCTGGCCCCTTTGCAGAGAAACAGCCCCAAAGCATGATGTTTCCACCACCATGCTTTACAGTAGGTATGGTGTTTGATGGATGCAACTCAGTATTCTTTTTCCTCCAAACATGACAAGTTGTGTTTCTACCAAACAGTTCCAGTTTGGTTTCATCAGACCATAGGACATTCTCCCAAAACTCCTCTGGATCATCCAAATGCTCTCTAGCAAACTTCAGACGGGCCCGGACATGTACTGGCTTAAGCAGTGGGACACGTCTGGCACTGTAGGATCTGAGTCCATGGTGACGTAGTGTGTTACTTATGGTAGGCCTTGTTATATTGGTCCCAGCTCTCTGCAGTTCATTCACTAGGTCCCCCCGCGTGGTTCTGGGATTTTTGCTCACCGTTCTTGTGATCATTCTGACCCCACAGGGTGGGATTTTGCGTGGAGCCCCAGATCGAGGGAGATTATCAATGGTCTTGTATGTCTTCCATTTTCTAATTATTGCTCCCACTGTTGATTTCTTCACTCCAAGCTGGTTGGATATTGCAGAATCAGACTTCCCAGCATGGTGCAGGGCTACAATTTTGTTTCTGGTGTCCTTTGACAGCTCTTTGGTCTTCACCATAGTGGAGTTTGGAGTCAGACTGTTTGAGGGTGTGCACAGGTGTCTTTTTATACTGATAAGTTTAAACAGGTGCCATTACTACAGGTAATGAGTGGAGGAAAGAGGAGACTCTTAAAGAAGAAGTTACAGGTCTGTGAGAGCCAGAAATCTTGATTGTTTGTTTCTGACCAAATACTTATTTTCCACCATAATATGCAAAAAAAATGATAAAAAAACAGACAATGTGATTTTCCGGATTTTTTTTTCTCAGTTTGTCTCCCATAGTTGAGGTCTACCTATGATGTAAATTACAGACGCCTCTCATCTTTTTAAGTGGTGGAACTTGCACTATTGCTGACTGACTAAATACTTTTTTGCCCCACTGTATATATACACACTCATACACACATATACACACTCATACACACATATACACACATACAGGGTGGGCCATTTATATGGATACACCTATATATAATGGGAATGGTTGGTGATATCAACTTCCTGTTTGTGGCACATTAGTATATGGGAGGGGGAAAACTTTTCAAGATGGGTGGTGACCATGGCGGCCATTTTGAAGCCATTTTGGATCCAACTTTTTTTCAATGGGAAGAGGGTCATGTGACATCAAACTTATTGAGAATTTCACAAGAAAAACAATGGTGCGCTTGGTTTTAACATAACTTTATTCTTTCATGAGTAATTTACAAGTTTACGACCACTTATAAAATGTGTTCAAAGTGCTGCCCATTGTGTTGGATTGTCAGTGCAAACCTCATCTCCTACTCTTGACACACTGATAGCAACACTGCAGAAGAAATGCTAGCACAGGCTTCCAGTATCCATTGTTTCAGATGCTGGACATCTCGTATCTTCACAGCATAGACAATTGCCTTCAAAGGACCCCAAAGACAAAAGTCTAAGGGGGTCAGATCGGGAGACCTTGGTGGCCATTCAACTGGCCCAAGACGACCAATCCACTTTGCAGGAAACAGTTAATGTAGAAATGCTCGGACATGACACCCAAGATGGTGCACCACCACCATGGTGTCAGGTCGGAGCATTCCTATATGAACATTTTCCTGGAAAGTGGATTGGTCTTCGTGGGCCAGTTGAATGGCCACCAAGGTCTCCTGATCTGACCCCCTTAGACTTACAACCACCAAAACAGAAAACAGAGATCCCTAAAAAATAACTTTTAATAATACCATTAAAAAACTATATTTATCCAAGATATTAAAACAGTATTAAATGTACCTAATGGACCCTAGCATGAACTACAATGAGTCCTACCTGGCAGTGGAGGTTGGCACCCTACTTTTCTGCGGTTGGCGCCCCCACTCCTCGACGGCTAACCCTTTAAGGCCCTATTAAGGACCTAGAATAGAAGAAAGGCTAAATACGCCCTACTCTCAACACCTATACTAATCACCTGCCTGCCAGTGGAGGTTGGCACCCTACTTTACTGCGGTAGGCGCCCCCACTCAACGGTGGCTAGCCCTAGGGTCCCTAATAATCCCTAAAATAAAGGATAGACAAACAGATATTGTCCCACAAACACCGCGATACCCGTAGAAGAGAGAAAAAAAACACAAAACGAGAAAATAAGATCCCAGAAATAGATAGATAATAAATTTGGAAATCATAAGAAATAGCACTGTACTCTAATGCTATACCACAAAGGGTAAGCCAATAATGTTATAGTGGAGGCACTATGTTAGCCTCCAGGTAATATGATACTGCCCAAATACGGGTATGCTGGGTGCAGCAATTTTAATGTCCACAAACAGAAACCCAGCACTCAACTGAGGAACCACTCTCGTGACATTGTATATCAGTATTTGATGTCAAAATAACAACTAGTATGTGTCCATAAATATGGCACAACAACCATGACACAGAGTGGACAAAAAAGACAAGCTACAAGGCAGCACCTGGGATCACAATCACCACTAAACAATAAAGTGGCGAAACTTCATCAAAATATATAACACATGAGAATTTAAGGACACAATCGTCCTAATGTCCTAATGTCCTAATCGTCCTTAAAACTAATCCCAAACTGTTCTTCAACTATATCAATAGTAAAAGAATAAAAACTGAAAATGTAGGCCCCTTAAAAAATATTGAGGAAAGAATGGTTGTAGATGACGAGGAAAAAGCTAACATATTAAACACCTTCTTCTCCACGGTATTCACGGTGGAAAATGAAATGCTAGGTGAAATCCCAAGAAACAATGAAAACCCTATATTAAGGGTCACCAATCTAACCCAAGAAGAGGTGCGAAACCGGCTAAATAAGATTAAAATAGATAAATCTCCGGGTCCAGATGGCATACACCCACGAGTACTAAGAGAACTAAGTAATGTAATAGATAAACCATTATTTCTTATTTTTAGTGACTCTATAGCGACAGGGTCTGTTCCGCAGGACTGGCGCATAGCAAATGTGGTGCCAATATTCAAAAAGGGCTCTAAAAGTGAACCTGGAAATTATAGGCCAGTAAGTCTAACCTCTATTGTTGGTAAAATATTTGAAGGGTTTCTGAGGGATGTTATTCTGGATTATCTCAATGAGAATAACTGTTTAACTCCATATCAGCATGGGTTTATGAGAAATCGCTCCTGTCAAACCAATCTAATCAGTTTTTATGAAGAGGTAAGCTATAGACTGGACCACGGTGAGTCATTGGACGTGGTATATCTCGATTTTTCCAAAGCGTTTGATACCGTGCCGCACAAGAGGTTGGTACACAAAATGAGAATGCTTGGTCTGGGGGAAAATGTGTGTAAATGGGTTAGTAACTGGCTTAGTGATAGAAAGCAGAGGGTGGTTATAAATGGTATAGTTTCTAACTGGGTCGCTGTGACCAGTGGGGTACCGCAGGGGTCAGTATTGGGACCTGTTCTCTTCAACATATTCATTAATGATCTGGTAGAAGGTTTACACAGTAAAATATCGATATTTGCAGATGATACAAAACTATGTAAAGCAGTTAATACAAGAGAAGATAGTATTCTGCTACAGATGGATCTGGATAAGTTGGAAACTTGGGCTGAAAGGTGGCAGATGAGGTTTAACAATGATAAATGTAAGGTTATACACATGGGAAGAGGGAATCAATATCACCATTACACACTGAACGGGAAACCACTGGGTAAATCTGACAGGGAGAAGGACTTGGGGATCCTAGTTAATGATAAACTTACCTGGAGCAGCCAGTGCCAGGCAGCAGCTGCCAAGGCAAACAGGATCATGGGGTGCATTAAAAGAGGTCTGGATACACATGATGAGAGCATTATACTGCCTCTGTACAAATCCCTAGTTAGACCGCACATGGAGTACTGTGTCCAGTTTTGGGCACCGGTGCTCAGGAAGGATATAATGGAACTAGAGAGAGTACAAAGGAGGGCAACAAAATTAATAAAGGGGATGGGAGAACTACAATACCCAGATAGATTAGCGAAATTAGGATTATTTAGTCTAGAAAAAAGACGACTGAGGGGCGATCTAATAACCATGTATAAGTATATAAGGGGACAATACAAATATCTCGCTGAGGATCTGTTTATACCAAGGAAGGTGACGGGCACAAGGGGGCATTCTTTGCGTCTGGAGGAGAGAAGGTTTTTCCACCAACATAGAAGAGGATTCTTTACTGTTAGGGCAGTGAGAATCTGGAATTGCTTGCCTGAGGAGGTGGTGATGGCGAACTCAGTCGAGGGGTTCAAGAGAGGCCTGGATGTCTTCCTGGAGCAGAACAATATTGTATCATACAATTATTAGGTTCTGTAGAAGGACGTAGATCTGGGGATTTATTATGATGGAATATAGGCTGAACTGGATGGACAAATGTCTTTTTTCGGCCTTACTAACTATGTTACTATGTTACTATGTAATGGTGCAGAAATAGACAGTCAGACTTAGATGTCACCAATATACTCATCTATTTGTTGTATTCTCATGGTTTGAACCCGGCTGCTGCCACAAAATCCAGAGCGGTACTATGGACATAACCAGCATCTGTCAGATGGTCCCCAAGCAATGGGCATTGCTTGGGGACCATCTGACAGATGCTGGTTATGTCCATAGTACCGCTCTGGATTTTGTGGCAGCAGCCGGGTTCAAACCATGAGAATACAACAAATAGATGAGTATATTGGTGACATCTAAGTCTGACTGTCTATTTCTGCACCATTAGGACGATTGTGTCCTTAAATTCTCATGTGTTATATATTTTGATGAAGTTTCGCCACTTTATTGTTTAGTGGTGATTGTGATCCCAGGTGCTGCCTTGTAGCTTGTCTTTTTTGTCCACTCTGTGTCATGGTTGTTGTGCCATATTTATGGACACATACTAGTTGTTATTTTGACATCAAATACTGATATACAATGTCACGAGAGTGGTTCCTCAGTTGAGTGCTGGGTTTCTGTTTGTGGACATTAAAATTGCTGCACCCAGCATACCCGTATTTGGGCAGTATCATATTACCTGGAGGCTAACATAGTGCCTCCACTATAACATTATTGGCTTACCCTTTGTGGTATAGCATTAGAGTACAGTGCTATTTCTTATGATTTCCAAATTTATTATCTATCTATTTCTGGGATCTTATTTTCTCGTTTTGTGTTTTTTTTCTCTCTCCTACGATTATCGCGGTGTTTGTGGGACAATATCTGTTTGTCTATCCTTTATTTTAGGGATTATTAGGGACCCTAGGGCTAGCCACCGTTGAGTGGGGGCGCCTACCGCAGTAAAGTAGGGTGCCAACCTCCACTGGCAGGCAGGTGATTAGTATAGGTGTTGAGAGTAGGGCGTATTTAGCCTTTCTTCTATTCTAGGTCCTTAATAGGGCCTTAAAGGGTTAGCCGTCGAGGAGTGGGGGCGCCAACCGCAGAAAAGTAGGGTGCCAACCTCCACTGCCAGGTAGGACTCATTGTAGTTCATGCTAGGGTCCATTAGGTACATTTAATACTGTTTTAATATCTTGGATAAATATAGTTTTTTAATGGTATTATTAAAAGTTATTTTTTAGGGATCTCTGTTTTCTGTTTTGGTGGTTATATGTCTCTGAGATTCCGTACTATTGTTATTGGGTTTTTCAAATCCCCTTAGACTTACCTCTGGGGTCATCTGAAGGCAACTTTAGAATAGCGCTTTTTTTTTTTTTAAACAAATTTTGGAATTTTTTTTCACCGCTTAGATAAAAAAAAGAGTCTAGACATGTTTGGTCTCTATGAATTCGTAATGGCCTGGAGAATCATAATGGCAGGCCAGTCTAGTGAATATAGTAAAAGAGCAAAACAAAAAAATATTGCAGAACTGCCCTTTTTTTGCAAATTCACCGCACTTGGAATTTATTTTCTCGTTTTTCAGTACACGATATGTTAAAACCAATGGTGTTGTTCAAAAGTACAACTCATCTCGCAAAAAACAAGCCCTCACAAGGCCATATTGACCAAAAAATAAAAAAAAGTTATGGCCGTGGGAAGAAGGGGAGCAAAAAACTAAAAACTAAAAACGCAAAAACGAAAATATCTCCGGTCATGAACGGGAAAAAATGTAAAAGATGAAAATATATTATATATTTATTTTTTGTGTGCCTATAATACAAAGTAAATGTGTCATCTTTAACTTGAGGTATTTCAGAAATCATTTTATCTTCAACTTGCTCAACTGTTCACAATAACCATAATTTTGACAAGGTGTGGCCAAACCTTTAAAAGGCAATATACATACATATACATGTGTGTGTTATATGCATAGACACATTTACCCACACACGCCAGATTTTTTAAAGTCCTTTTTTAGTGAAATTGAACTGGTGATCACTTGTCCGTGGTAAAGAAAAAAAACACTCCACTTACTACTCTGAACTACATCCAACATCAACTGAAAAAGTCTAACACAGACGATCAAGTTTTGTACAGATGTCCGTGCCAGGCTGGCATTAGCAGCAGAATATGGTCTGAATCAATATTTTTTCCTCAGCTGTTTAAAGTCTGCAGCATATGGCCAGCCAAAGAACCAAGGTTAATAAAATACAGTGCAGGAATGAACATACTTCAGCCAATCCAAGCTTGCCAGCAACCTAAAAGTGACTACATCTGCAATGCTAGACTCCAGCTGATAAAGAGGTTGGCCACTTTGTCTTGTTAGTGCAGCTTTATTCACACACTGACCAGCACTTCTGTCCATACAATGCACTAAGAGAAAGCGGTCAACCCCCTTACAGGGAACCAGTCACCAGGTGTGGCTGATCTATAATAATAATAATCTTTATTTTTATATAGCGCTAACATTCTGCAGCGCCTTACAGGTTGCACACATTATCGTTGCTGTCCCCGTTGGGGCTCACTAAATTCCCTATCAGTATGTCTTTGGCTATGGGATACAGCCATCACCTTTCAGGCCCGATATACAGAATTCTATAATGCTGACTGTACCTCTGCCTCCAACCCGACCTGTAAGAGAATATAAAGAGCTTTTATTATACTCCCCTGCGGGGCGGTCCGGTCCGAGGGGTGTCTATTATAGAATGCTGTATATCAGGCCTGAAAGGTGGTGGCCGTATCTCATTGGCCAAACCTGGTGACAGGTTCACTGTAAGTGACAGACTTAAAGAAGCACCCCAACAAAGTTTTTATCCTCAATATACTGCAGTCATCATACTATATAGCACAGTGTACTTACAATTGCTCATTTTGCCTTTCTACCCAGTTGATTCTTCTCTTTTCTCTGTTCTGTGTAGAAGAAACAGGAAGTCTCTGGTCCCTGCATTTATCATTCCCCTCTCCACCTCCTGACCCAGCTGCTCCAACATTTCCCCCACCCCCCCAAACTGGGACTTTTGCAGAGACTCATGAGTCATACAGGGAAAACTGACCTGTTTCTATATAGAGCTAAGATGGATTCAGCTAGTCAGTTTTTAATCATGTGATGTAGTAGACCTAATGGAAAAGAGAAGAATTAACTGGGTAGAAGGGCAAAATGCCATATAGTATGATGATTGCAATATATTAGGAGAATACACATTTTGATTTGACTGCTTCTTTAACCCCTTTCCGACATCAGGCATACATTTAAACCGATGTCGGATTCCCTGCTTTGATCTGGGTTCTGGCGGTGAGCCCACATCTTTCCCAGCACATATCAGCTGTTTTGAACAGCTAACATGTGCCCGGAATAGCCACGGGTGGAATCGCGATGCACCCACGGCTGTTAACCCGTTAAATGCCGCTGTCAAACGCTGACAGCGGCATTTAAAATGCATTTCCGGCGATCGTGCCGGAAATCTGCCCACCGGTGACCCTGTCACGTGATCGCAGGTCACTGATGGGTTGGCATGACAACCAGAGGTCTCCTGGAGACCTATATGGTTGTCACTGCCAGCTTGCTATGAACGCCACCTGGTGGTCAGTCTCATAGCAAGTGAGTAATTCTGCTACATACAGGTGATCTGATCATCATCATAAAGATCCATGATCAGATTTTGATTGAAGGAACATGTGGATAGCGCAGTACCTCTTCGGCTCTCTGATGATCTTCTGAAGTAGAGGGCAGATTTTCCACACTTGACACAGTAGCCTCCTTATTGCAGACATCTGCATTGAATACATAGTGTCAGTAGATACTTGGGTTAGAAGACGTTACCGGCATCAAATACCAAGCATTTATTTTATTACCTGCCAATTCGTATGTTGAATCTAGCTGCATGTTTTCAGCAAACAAAGAACTGTGTTGTAAAGGGAGGTTTGGGCCTGGCCCGATTTCAGAGTGTAGGGTCTCTATGTCCGAGCCCTAATACAAACAGAATTAATAGATTAGGAGACATCTGAACAAATCAGAGGTTTTTTTTGCACTTTCAATACAGTAGTGTGAAGCCTTTAGTCACAACACACAATGAAATGGTCAGGGTAACTGATCAAAACCACTAGTAAGCAATCTACTATTCTTCAGATCAGGTAACAGTCAGCCTCCTGCTCCACTTCTACAGAAAGGATTATTCACGTTAGCCAGGAAATATCTGTAAGAGGATATTCTAGAATATTTAGATTGTGTGCGCACACTGGCAGCAATACCTGAGATTTACATTTCTTCTTCCCTACCAGTACATTAGATATAATTAGTAGTGATGAGCGACTGTACTCGGTGCTCGGGTTTTCCTGAGCACGCTCGGGTGACCTCCGAGTATTTGTTAGTGCTCGGAGATTTAGTTTTCCTCACGGCAGCTGAATGATTTACATCTACTAGCCAGGCTGAGTACATGTGGGGGTTGCCTGGTTGCTAGGGAATCCCCACATGTAAATCAAGCAGGCTAGTAGCTGTAAATCATGCTGTTGAGGCGATGAAAACTTAATCTCTGAGCAGTCATAAATTCTCGGAGACCACCCGAGCGTGCTCAGGAAAACCCGAGCAACGAGTACACTCACTCATCACTAATAATTATACATCGCTGAACCTCTGTTGGACACCATGGTAATCACGTTGAATGATTAAACAACGACCTCACCCTGAAGGTGCAAAATCCCTTTCAGTGGTAACTGAGCTACAAATGACATAGGATCTAAAAACAGCTCATCGGCTCAATAATTCATGTAGGCTGTGGGCACGCGCTGCTCGCCATGGGCTGGCTGTGTGCGGAGGTCAGGAATACTCCAGAGCGGTACTATATGCCAGCAGTAGGGCTACCATAGCGATTCAGTACTTGTCACGTTAATGCCATCCGATCCAACATAACAAAATGTGAGATAAAACAATGTCATGTGCCAAAGTAATAGCAAGATCAGTAATTGGAAGATATAATGAACATATCCCTGGAAACACTGTGTTTTAAAGAGTAACTACATTTTCACTTTTTAATAACTTTATCCAGCAGGGAAAGGCATGAAACTGTGATAAACATTTTATTAGGGAATTTGTCTTCATTACAGAAAAACAAATTGCATGCAAGGGGCATCAAATCAAGATATACCTGCAGTCTGTTTGCCTGCCTTCAGCTGCATGGATATCAGAAGGTACATGGAATCAGGCCCATTAGTTTTTAGCATGGCTTTGTCTAGACTAGTGTTTCCCAAACTCCAGTCCTCACTGCCCCCATAGATCAGGTTTTCAGGATTCCCTTAGTATTGGACAGGGTAAGGAATTAATATCAAAGCATCAGAAACTGTGGAGGTTCTCTCACCTCTGCGATCCTAAGGACATCCTGAAACCTTATCTGTTGGGGGCCGTGAGGACTGGAGCTTGGGAAACCCTGGTCTAGACTAAAGGTACCGTCACATTTAGCGACGCTGCAGCGATATAGACAACAATGCCGATCGCTGCAGCGTCGCTGTTTAGGTCGTTGTGTGGTCGCTGGAGAGCTGTCACACAGACAGCTCTCCAGCGACCAACGATGCCGAAGTCCCCGAGTAACCAGGGTAAACATCGGGTTACTAAGCGCAGGGCCGCGCTTAGTAACCCAATGTTTACCCTGGTTACCATTGTAAAAGTTAAAAAAAACAGTACATACTTACATTCCGGTGTCTGTCACGTCCCCCGGCGTCAGCTTCCCTGCACTGTGTCAGCACCGGCCGGCCGTAAAGCAGAGCACAGCAGTGACATCACCGCTGTGCTCTGCTTTACGGCTGGCCAGCGCTGACAGTCAGTGCAGGAAGCTGACGCCGGGGGACGTGAGACACCGGAATGTGAGTATGTACTGTTTGTTTTTTTTAACTTTTACAATGGTAACCAGGGTAAACATCGGGTTACTAAGCGCTGCCCTGCGCTTAGAAACCCGATGTTTACCCTGGTTACCAGTGAACACATCACTGGATCGGCGTCACACATGCCGATCCAGCGATGACAGCGGGTGATCAGCGACCAAAAAAAAGGTCCTGATCATTCCCAGCGACCAACGATCTCCCAGCAGGGGCCTGATCGTTGGTCGCTGTCACACATAACGAGATCATTAGCGGGATCGTTACTACGTCACAAAAAGCAACGATATCGTTAACGAAATCGTTATGTGTGAAGGTACCTTAAGTTCGTGTCACAGGTTAAGAAGGTTAACAGTAAAGACAGCATAGAGGACAATCATTTACCTCATGGTTGATAATAGTCCATCCACATGATGATTCACTATCACTTGAGTTTTCAGACATTTTTGCTAAAAAATATATAGAAAATGTAATTAACAATTCCAATTCAGTGATTCATCTTAACTGTGAGACCAGAAGCACCCTGTGCAAGGCTTAGGGGGTATTCCCTAACTAGGTTGGGGCTCTGAAATTCTCCATTCATTATACAGGGTGGGCCAGAAGAAATGCTAGCACAGGCTTCCAGTATTCGTTATTTCAAATGCTGCACATCTCGTATCTTCACAGCATAGAAAATTGCCTTCAGTTGACCCCAGATATAAAAGTCTGAGGCTATGTAAACACGTTCAGGTTTTTTCGCGATAAAAACGCATACATAAGCATCCTATAATTTAGAATGCATTCTGCAATTTTTGTGCACATGATGCGTTTTTTTCCGCGAAAAAAAAACGCATCGCGGTAAAAAAAAAAAAAGTAGCATGTTCATTAATTTTGCGGATTTTTAGCGTTTTTCCCGCTATTTAATGCATTAGGAAAAAACATGCAAAAAACGTACAAAAAAACGCGCAAAAACTGAATGCAGATTTCTGGCACAAATGTCCGGTTTGTGTCAGGAAATTTCTGCAAGAAATCCTGAACGTGTGCACATACCCTAAGGGTGTCAGATCGGGAGACCTTGGTGGCAATTCAACTGGCCCACGACGACCAATCCACTTTCCAGGAAACCGTTCAGTTAGGAATGCTCGGACCTGACACCCATAATGTGGTGGTGCACCTTAGACTTTTGTCTTTGGGGTTCTCTGAAGGCAAGTGTCTATGCTGCGAAGATACGAGATGTGCAGCATCTGAAACAACGGATACAGGAAGCCTGTGCTAGCATTTCTTCTGCGGTGTTGCTATCGGTGTGTCAAGAGTAGGAGGGTTGCATTGACAATTCAACACAATTGGCAGCACTTTGAACACATTGTACAAGTGGTCATAAACTTGTAAATAACTCATGAAAGAATAAAGTTACGTTACAACCAAGCACACCATTGTTTTTCTTGTGAAATTCTCAATAAGTTTGATGTGTCACATGACCCTCTTCCCATTGGGAAAAAAAAAAGTTGGATCCAAAATGGCTGACTTCAAAATGGCCGCCATGGTCACCACCCATCTTGAAAAGTTTTGCCCCTCCCATTTACTAATGTGCCACAAACAGGAAGTTGATTTCACCAACCATTCCCATTTTATTTAGGTGTATCCATATAAATGGCCCACCTGGGGGTATATTTACAGGTCATGAGGTCAACTAGTTTGGAGGAAGCAATGTCCCACCCAACTAGTCCTGGGTCATTTGCATACGGTGATTGGCAATGTAAAATTTGGTTTGGCACAAATATAAAGGTTGGCCTTGGACAACAAGGACATTATTGGAATGCAGAAATAGAACTCTAGAGTGTTATGGTGGTGGCTTGGGGGACCTGATAGGTTCTTTATAACTGCTCTCACTCCTCCCAGATTCATATCAATAAAATAACTATGCAATCTAGCAGTGACAAAACACAACACGTAATACAGCTTCCTGTAGAGTAGGTGAAAAGCAGCAGATCATTGCTTGCAACCACATTACTGTCAGTGCAGGTTCCCCACCTTCCAGCAGAACTGGGTGCATCCCTTTACATATGGAAAAAAAACTTTAAAAAAGGTTGGGGAATTAGAAATGTGACATCACACAGTGCACAGAGAATCTATTTACCGTATATCATGTCAAAACTTTTTCGCAGTATGGGGTTTGTTTGCTTTTTTAGCATTGTAGGGTATGTTCACAGTGAGTTTTTAGAGCAGAAATTCTCCAATCAAAACTCATGGTTTTAAAAACCCTTGCAGTCTTTGGAGTTTCTATATATAAAAATAAAATGTTGAAAAAAAAAAAATCACTGTGAACGTAGCTTTATGCTGATTTTGCAAGAAAAACCGTTAAAGCACCACTCCAGCAGTCTTCATTTCAGTGCTGGAGAGGTGCAACTAATCTACGGTAAGTTGCCTGACCCTATAATTATACTTACCAGCCACAGTCTTCAGCTCTTCCCATAAATGGTCCAGTCCCACACTGCCATTGTGTGATGGCAGCTTTTGACTGACCGGAAGTCAGAGGTAATGGTCACAATCTCTCAACGTAAGTCTATGAGAGCTCCATTCTGCCTCTCAAAGACTTAAGGCCCCTTCACATTAAGCGACGCTGCAGCGATACCGACAACGATCCGGATCGCTGCAGCGTCGCTGTTTGGTCGCTGGAGAGCTGTCACACAGACCGCTCTCCAGCGACCAACAATGCCGGTAACCAGGGTAAACATCGGGTAACTAAGCGCAGGGCCGCGCTTAGTTACCCGATGTTTACCCTGGTTACCATCCTAAAAGTTAAAAAAAACAAACACTACATACTTACCTACAGCCGTCTGTGTTCCAGCGCTGTGCTCTGCACTCCTCCTGTACTGTCTGTGTGAGCACAGCGGCCGGAAAGCAGAGCGGTGACGTCACCGCTCTGCTTTCCGGCTGACCGACGCTCACAGCCAGTACAGGAGGAGTGCAGAGCACAGCGCTGGAGGACAGACGGCTGTAGGCAAGTATGTAGTGTTTGTTTTTTTTTACTTTTAGGATGGTAACCAGGGTAAACATCGGGTTACTAAGCGCGGCCCTGCGCTTAGTTACCCGATGTTTACCCTGGTTACCAGTGAAGACATCGCTGGATCGGTGTCACACACGCCGATCCAGCGATGTCTCCAGGGAGTCCAGCGACGAAATAAAGTTCTGGACTTTCTTCAGCGACCAACGATCTCCCAGCAGGGGCCTGATCGTTGGTCGCTGTCACACATAACGATTTTATTAACGATATCGTTGCTACGTCACAAAAAGCAACGATATCGTTAACAATATCGTTATGTGTGAAGGTACCTTTACATTGAGTTGTGATTTACAGCTCATCCGGCAAACACTGGTGCCATCCGGCAGATCACAACCTGCAGAAGACGACCGGCTGATAACAGGTTAAAGGGAACCTGTCACCCCCAAAATGGAAGATGAGGTAAGCCCACCGGCACCAGGGGCTTATCTACAGCATTCTGTAATGCTCTAGATAAGCTCTGAGGTATTCTGAAAGATGAGAAAAAGAGGTTAGATAATACTCACCCAGGGGCGGTCCCGATGCGGTCCGGTCCGATGGGCGTCGCGGTCTGAGGCCTCCCATCATCATAGGATGACTTCCTCTTCTTGTCTTCACGCTGCGGCTCCGGCGTACTTTATCTGCCCTGTTGAGGGTAGAGCAAAGTACTGCAGTGCGCAGGTGCTGCGCCTCTCTGACCTTTCCGGGCGCCTGCGCACTGCAGTACTTTGCTCTGCCCTCAACAGGGCAAAGTATGCCTGCACCAGAGCCGCAGAGTGAATACAAGAGGACGTCATCGCATGAAGATGGGAGGCCCCGAACCGGACTGCGACGCCCATCGGACCGGACCGCGATGCCCATCGTACCGGGACCGCCCCTGGGTGAGTATAATCTAACCTCTTTTTCTCATCTTTCAGGTTACATTGGGGGCTTATCTACAGCATTCCAGAATGCTGTAGATAAGCCCCTGATGCCAGTGGGCTCAGCTCATCTTCGAATTTAGGGGTGACAGGTTCCCTTTAAGGCTGGAGTCACATTAGCGTATATTACGGACGAGTGCTATGCGAGAAAACATCGCATAGCACTCGGACCATTGTTAATCTATGGGGCAGCTCACATCACCGTTTTTTTCTCGGGCGTATTCTACAGTATGTGTGAGTGAAATTGCAGCATGCTGCGATTTTACGCGTATATCGGCCAAGTCTCGCCAATGGAAGTCTATGGGTGTGAAAAAAAAAATTCAGACACCACACTGACATTTTTCTCATTTCAGCCCATTGAGTCATTAAATTCAATGAGGAAAAGCAGTGCGAAATGTAAAGCCATACGCATGTCATGCGGATAATTAGATGCGAGGAAATTGCATTGCAAACGGATTATATACAGATCAACATACGAAGAACATTGATGCGATTCTCGGGCGAGAGAATGGGACCGATTTTTCATACGTTAAGTGTGACTCAGGCCTAAGAGAGTGACTGGTGAGTATAAGACTACTTAGATTAGTAACACCACTCCAGCACTGCAATAAATAAAAAAAAAAAACAAAAAAACAGGGGAGTAGTGCTTCACTAAACCCGAAATTACGACTCTAGCCAACATACGGTATATTGATTCAGGATAGTGGAAACTTTCCTGTACAACGGGAAGTGTTGCCATGTCCCTCTAATTTTATACCTCAAACTAATGGCATGTATGCCAAATCTTGATTACAGAAATCGATTTTGCAGTTTCTGAGAAATCCAGGATTGAAATCACATGCAAATGAGGTAAAAGTGCAAAGCTCGATACCCTCGGTCTTGTGATGTCATGAGAACCTTACTGCACATGCAGTGCTCCGGTCACTGATGCCACTGGTGAGAAATCTGGAAAGGGAAAGCAGGCCACTGAAACAATAGCAGACTGCTAATAGGGAGGAATGCCAGGAGATGTTCAGCTCTGAAACTGAATGCCAATGAGCCGCAAACACTTCGGGGTACATCACTGCACGCCATTTGAAAACTGGACTTCTCAAAAACTGCTAAACAGATTTCTACCATCAAAGTATGGATTTAATCAGCATGAAAGGCCCTCTACATACATATATATATATATTCCATGGCATAAATTCAATGAAAGCCTTAGGCTATGTGCACACGTTGCGGATTTTCTGCGGATCCGCAGCGTTTTTTGCGGTGCAGAAACGCTGCAGATCCGCAATTGTTTTACAGTACAATGTAAATCAATGAGAAAAAAAAAAGAAGCTGTGCACATGTTGCGGAAAATCCGCTGCGGAAACGCTGCGGTTTAAAAAAAGTAGCATGTCACTTCTTTTTTGAGAATCTGTAGCGTTTTGGTACCCATTCCATTATAGAAATCCGCAGGGGTAAAAAACGCAGCAAATCCACACAAAAAAAAAATGCAGCAAAAACGCACAAAAAAATGCTGCAGAACCGCAGCTGCGTTTTCTGCCAGGAGAGGCAGAATCCACACCAGAAATTCCTAAGGCTAATCCGCAACGTGTGCACATAGGCTTAGGCTTTTTTTTTTTTTTTTAACAAATACCGATGTTTTGCGGCCTGTTTTTGCGGCCCAAAAGATTTCTATGGGGCCGCAATAATTTCACGGTGCGCCGTATGGCGGTGAAAAAAGATCAAGCCTGCTCGATCTTTTTCACGGCTTACGGACATGGCCAGAGAAGCTTGTTTTTGTGGTGCACTGTGACTTACGGTTTTGCGGAACACAGTTTTTTTTTTCCAATACTATTTCCATAGTATTGGAAACCTGAAAAACGGCGATCTGCAAGTTTTTTTTGCGGTCCGTTTTTGCAGCAGAACGTCAAAATTGCGGTGCTACGGCCTGCAAAAGAAGGCCCGCAATAACGGGCTGCAAAAAACCCGGTATGTGTAAAAGAAGCCTAAGATAACCAAGCTTGACAAGCCACAGATCCATGAGCAGAGTAAATCAAATCAATGGGGCCGATCCATGTTTCGCATTGGACAGCTCTTACATGCAGAATGGTCTGCCATCAAAATCTATGTGTGTGGGGGGAAAAAAGGATTTTTCTATATATTTAGTGTGTACACTCATCCACTAATCTAGACGTGTCTATTTCACTGCTTCACAAGAAAATGAAACTATTGGAGTGTATGTAAATGTCTAACAGGAAGTCTAACCACAAGAGATGTTGTGTGTCCCATCTACTGTAATGTGCGTAGTTCTCTCTGCCAGTATGGTGTACGGAGGTGCTTATCTCCGTGTGGGGACCGCCAGCTGCTGCAGGGGTCTTAGGGCTCACTCACACATTGATATTTCATGTACTAGTGCTATCCTTTTTGTCACAGATAGCACTTGTTCCTATGACCATCTATGGGGCTGTTCGCGTCACGATTTTTTCCTTGGACCTAGTGGTTCGTGCAAAATAGCTACGACTTCTCCAATACTGATCCGAGTGTCAGATCAAAATCAGCAACGCAAGACTATGGGTCAGTGAAAGAAAAGACAGCATTCAGACACCATCAGTGTTGTCCATTTTTCACCGACTGATAGGATAAGTAGGAGAAGGTGGAGAAAATATTCTATTCTGCGTCAGTGAAAAAGAAACTGATGAAATTCAGTTTGCTTTTTTTTTTATGTATGTGAGACAAAGGGACTGACGTGTGAATGAGGCCTTCGGCCAAGTTCCCACGATGCAGCATTTTTGCACCAATTAGCTAAGGTTACTTGTGTTTTTTAACTTGCGTTTTTTTGTGAATTATGGTAATGTATTATATTGATTTTATTTTTTCGGTTTGTCATGTTTAAAACATATCTACTTTATTTTTTAAACTTACAGCTTGATGACCTGCTTAGCTTTGAAAAAAATTTATTTATAAATTTGTTTTCGTTGCGTAAACACAATAAATATGAATATGCATTTTCTTATATAGCCAGTCAGTGAGAAGGGGCAAGAACTTTGAAACATGGTATAGGGTAGCTAACTCCAATAGATAGCACTAGAGGTTTGGATCTGGATGAGAGATAATTTGTAGAACATTCTAAGGCAGTATTGCCTGGCCTGTTAGACTAGCTATAGGATGGGGGTCTCCACAAGTAATCAGCCCTCACCCTTCTGCAGGAAATCAAATTGACATACCTTACAAAAAAAGGAGTCAGTAAGGAATCTGCGAAACTGCTAACAGTGCTAGGTAAGGGACTTGGAACCCAGCACAAACAAACCATTCTTACTTTTATTAATAACATCACTGTGTAATTGACATTTTAATCTAGTTCTTATATAAAGGGAATCTGTCAGCAGGTTTTTGCTATTTAATTTGTTAATCTGAGAAAAGCATAATGTTAGGACAGAGAGCCTGATTCCAGGGATGCCACTTACTCAGCAGCTTGCTGTAGTTTGAATACAATCAGTGTTTTATTATCAGGAGATTATAATTGCTAGACTAGCAGTCACGTGCAAGCCAGTCCAGCTAATCTGTATAACCCCGCCCCCACCACTAATTAGCTGCTTTCTGACAACGTACAGAGGAAACTGCCATTCGGTGGTGTGGTCGGCGTTATCACAGCTCTGCATTCTGACCACTGCTACATCTACAGCTCTATCAACACTGCATCAAGCAGCCCAGTAAGTCGTACATCACTGGAATAAGACAGCTCTCCAATTCTATAGCAAAAACCTGCTAACAGATCTCCTTACACTACAAGATTGCTGTGAACGAGTGTTTCTAGGAATACTTGTTTCATAATAATTGTGCAGTCTAAGCAGGCTGTCAATCACCCGACAAACAAGCAAAATGTTTGTTCTTCAGGTTTATGACACTTTGGTTTGGCAGCCGTTTAACGCTGAGCATCATGTAGAGTAAATGCACTCTTGAATGAAGTACTAGTCACCCAGAAAACAGTTCTCCTGTTCTCAAGTGATGGCTATAGCGGTCTCCTGACAAAACACTACAGGTATCACACAGGAGATGACGGGAAAGGGTTTACTGCAAAGGAATGAGGGCACTTCAGTGTTAGGAGCTGCCCAGAGGGCATTCCCGCGACAGGGACCAATTGCAGGAACAGCGTGCACCTGATTAAGCCTACTATCTCATGATGAGAATAATAAAATAGAAACAAACCTTTGTGTCCAAGGCTCCTAACAAGCGCTGTCTGCGGGGTCAGACCTGTGTCTGTCAGTTACATCCCCGCAGCCCTCTACAAACAGGCATATAGGAGCCGAACTACTGCTCTAAATTGGGGAGGTGTCAGTCATGTGGTTACCAAATAAAGGCTTCAAAGTGTTTAAAATGATTTTACTAGAGGGGAAATCTATGGGTGCTGACATACTGGTTTTCAGAAAACAGAACAAGCCCAAGCAATGTGCACTAACAGGTTTTTTAACACATATGCTCCTTTATTTAACCTCTGCACCCTATATTTACAGCTCAAAATACTAAATATACTGCTGCACATTGCCATAGTACAGATGTACGGATTATACCTTACACACCAGACTACTGTCCAGAGCTGCATTCAGAATTCCTCAGGCTTCACAGCTGAACTCTTCGGCTACTCCTCATGGGGTCGGCCACTACACTAAGCTCCCTCTGCCTATCGGAAAGTGTGGCCCCTGCTCATCGATTCCTATCTACCACGGCTCACATCTGGATGGTTTGATTTAGGCACAGCTGACCGGATGTGGTGAGGACAGGTCACCAGAGCACAGACTGGAAACTACAAGGCGGGAAATGGGTTCAAATTAAAATGTCACCTGCATATATTTAAGAGGATAAGGCTACGTTCACACGTTGCATTTTTGATGCGTTTTTTTCCCCGCAGGCATGACCTGCTCTCTTGGCAGCAAGAAACTTGCTGCAAAAAAGCAGGCTGTGCTTAATTTTAGTTCCGTTTTTGGTACATCTGTCTCTTGTACGTGCTGATAAAAGTTTATTGCATAAAATCAAAATAATCTGATTCTACTTTATCAGGTTTTGGCACCAAAAACACAGCAAAACCTGATACCTGCTTTTTTTCAGCGGCTTTTGCGCTACTCATTGCTTTCAGTAGGTGAGAAATGCTTAAAGTGACAAGCTGCTTTCTGCAGAAACCAAGGTAATGCACAAAATACTGAGGGGAAAAAAAACAAGTGGCGCACATGAGATTTCTGAAATTCCATAGACTTTGCTGGTACTGAGAAACACAGCTGAACATTTGCATAAAAAAACTGCAAGAACACAGTGTGAATATAGCCTAAGGTTCTCTGCAGGCGCCTGTGGATAGGACTCTCAGGCCTCCTCACACACACACTTTTGTGTTGTGTTTTTTTCCCTAAGGCATTTTAGTCATGTGTTTCATTTTTTTATATTTTGGTTGAAGAGGTTTTTTTTTTAATCATTACAGCATGATAAATTGTGTCACATACAAGCTACAGTAACAATGGCTCACTGCTGGCAGCACTGTACAACTCCCAGCATGCTCTGCTGTCACAGACTGCGCCGCCGCACTCCTCACCTACAGCACAAAAAAGGCGGGACAGGTAAATATAACATGAACCAATCAGAGTCTACAGTTCATAGCTCAACCCGCTGTACACATAAGAGAGCTGTATCCTGATTGGTCGCCGTGCAATACCTGCTCTACGCTCAGCCCTTGCTACAGTTTTTAAATTCAAATGACTAAAACTTTATGTAACCAACACTAGGACAACACAATGGAAAAAGACAGCGCTAACGGCGGGTAGCCATGTCACGTGATGATGTCACGAAGTTGCTGCTGCTTATGGCGATGGAATAATGTGTTTTGTGCGGTGTCGCAGCATATGGAGCCGCCCGCCGTAGGGAGAAAGCGTAATATTGTCATCTCCCGCATGCAGCCGGTCAGGCGCTGTACGGACGTCCCCCTAATGTTGCATCAGTGTGTACTGAGGACAACAAGGAGTGCGGACTGACAGCTGATGTCCCCGGCGACCCCCGAGGACCCTCGTCACCCCGAGACAAACATACCGCTGTGGCGGCGACAGGCCCCGGGGACCCCCACGCGTGGTGTTTACATGGACCGCGCTCCTCCACCCGCTGCTCGGTTATTGTCACTTCAGTGACGTCTCTGCAATATCTGCGCTGGGAGAGGACCCGAGGCAGCTGGAAGAGCAGGGGCGGGGACTGCGAGCGTGGAATGGCGGGAGTTGTAGTTCACTAGCTGGACGTAAACGACCGATAAGCTGGGTAATAAACTACATTTCCCAGAAGGCATAGCGGACGAGATCAAGTTGTCAACAAAGAGGCCAGGCCTAGAGGTGGGGACGCCGGGCCGGCATTGTTACCATAGCAACGGAAGAGCACAGAGCGCTAAAGGAAAGTGAGGGCAGCCGTGCGGAGGTCTGGAGGGCTCACACGGGGGATTTCTGGCTTCTGTGCTGCGGAGGTAAGGTGGTCGCTCATCTCTTGTAGGACAGGTTTATATCGCATGAGCTGTGTCCGGCACAATATTGGCTCAATACCGGGGGCTCATGATTAGGAATCCTATCTCATAAAGAAATGCGCCCCCTACAGGCGGTGCGAGGAACAGCTGCTGGCCTATTCACTTCAATTGGGACACTTCTCTGCAAATCTGACCGAACTGCCCAGGTAGGCTCCAACGGTGTGAATTATTATTATTATTACTAGATAGTGGCCCGATTCTAACGCATCGGGTATTCTAGAATATGCATGTCCACGTAGTATATTGCCCAGCCACGTAGTATATTGCCCAGCCACGTAGTATATTGCCCAGCCACATAGTATATTGCCCAGCCACGTAGTATATTGCCCAGCCACGTAGTATATTGCCCAGCCACGTAGTATATTGCCCAGCAGAGAGCCACGTAGTATATTGCCCAGCCCACATAGTATATTGCCCAGTCACGTAGTATATTGCCCAACCACGTAGTATATTGCCCAACCACGTAGTATATTGCCCAGTCACGTAGTATATTGCCCAGTCACGTAGTATATTGCCCAGTCACGTAGTATATTGCCCAGCCACGTAGTATATTGCCCAGTCACGTAGTATATTGCCCAGCTACATAGTATATTGCCCAGTCACGTAGTATATTGCCCAGCTACATAGTATATTGCCCAGTCACGTAGTATATTGCCCAACCACGTAGTATATTGCCCAGTCACGTAGTATATTGCCCAGTCACGTAGTATATTGCCCAGTCACGTAGTATATTGCCCAGCCACGTAGTATATTGCCCAGCTACATAGTATATTGCCCAGTCACGTAGTATATTGCCCAACCACGTAGTATATTGCCCAGTCACGTAGTATATTGCCCAGTCACGTAGTATATTGCCCAGTCACGTAGTATATTGCCCAGTCACGTAGTATATTGCCCAGCTACATAGTATATTGCCCAGTCACGTAGTATATTGCCCAACCACGTAGTATATTGCCCAGTCACGTAGTATATTGCCCAGTCACGTAGTATATTGCCCAGTCACGTAGTATATTGCCCAGTCACGTAGTATATTGCCCAGCCACGTAGTATATTGCCCAGTCACGTAGTATATTGCCCAGCTACGTAGTATATTGCCCAGTCACGTAGTATATTGCCCAGCTACGTAGTATATTGCCCAGTCACGTAGTATATTGCCCAGCCACGTAGTATATTGCCCAGCCACGTAGTATATTGCCCAGTCACGTAGTATATTGCCCAGTCACGTAGTATATTGCCCAGTCACGTAGTATATTGCCCAGCCACGTAGTATATTGCCCAGCTACGTAGTATATTGCCCAGTCACGTAGTATATTGCCCAGTCACGTAGTATATTGCCCAGCCACGTAGTATATTGCCCAGTCACGTAGTATATTGCCCAGCCACGTAGTATATTGCCCAGCCACGTAGTATATTGCCCAGCTACATAGTATATTGCCCAGTCACGTAGTATATTGCCCAGCTACATAGTATATTGCCCAGTCACGTAGTATATTGCCCAACCACGTAGTATATTGCCCAGTCACGTAGTATATTGCCCAGTCACGTAGTATATTGCCCAGTCACGTAGTATATTGCCCAGTCACGTAGTATATTGCCCAGCTACATAGTATATTGCCCAGTCACGTAGTATATTGCCCAACCACGTAGTATATTGCCCAGTCACGTAGTATATTGCCCAGTCACGTAGTATATTGCCCAGTCACGTAGTATATTGCCCAGTCACGTAGTATATTGCCCAGCCACGTAGTATATTGCCCAGTCACGTAGTATATTGCCCAGCTACGTAGTATATTGCCCAGTCACGTAGTATATTGCCCAGCTACGTAGTATATTGCCCAGTCACGTAGTATATTGCCCAGCCACGTAGTATATTGCCCAGCCACGTAGTATATTGCCCAGCCACGTAGTATATTGCCCAGCCACGTAGTATATTGCCCAGCCACGTAGTATATTGCCCAGCCACGTAGTATATTGCCCAGTCACGTAGTATATTGCCCAGTCACGTAGTATATTGCCCAGCTACGTAGTATATTGCCCAGCCATGTAGTATATTGCCCAGTCACGTAGTATATTGCCCAGTCACGTAGTATATTGCCCAGTCACGTAGTATATTGCCCAGTCACGTAGTATATTGCCCAGCTACGTAGTATATTGCCCAGTCACGTAGTATATTGCCCAGTCACGTAGTATATTGCCCAGTCACGTAGTATATTGCCCAGTCACGTAGTATATTGCCCAGTCACGTAGTATATTGCCCAGTCACGTAGTATATTGCCCAGCTACGTAGTATATTGCCCAGCCACGTAGTATATTGCCCAGTCACGTAGTATATTGCCCAGTCACGTAGTATATTGCCCAGTCACGTAGTATATTGCCCAGTCACGTAGTATATTGCCCAGCCACGTAGTATATTGCCCAGTCACGTAGTATATTGCCCAGTCACGTAGTATATTGCCCAGCCACGTAGTATATTGCCCAGTGACGTAGTATATTGCCCAGCTACGTAGTATATTGCCCAGCGACGTAGTATATTGCCCAGTCATGTAGTATATTGCCCAGCCACGTAGTATATTGCCCAGTCACGTAGTATATTGCCCAGTCATGTAGTATATTGCCCAGTCATGTAGTATATTGCCCAGCAACGTAGTATATTGCCCAGCTACGTAGTATATTGGCCAGCCATGTAGTATATTGCCCAGCAACGTAGTATATTGCCCAGCTACGTAGTATATTGGCCAGCCATGTAGTATATTGCCCAGCTACGTAGTATATTGCCCAGCGACGTAGTATATTGCCCAGCCACGTAGTATATTGCCCAGCCACGTAGTATATTGCCCAGTCACGTAGTATATTGCCCAGTTACGTATACAGCACAGTACCACGTAGTATATTGCCCAGCCACGTAGTATATTGCCCAGTCACGTAGTATATTGCCCAGTCACGTAGTATATTGTCCAGCCACGTAGTATATTGCCCAGCCACGTAGTATATTGCCCAGCCACGTAGTATATTGCCCAGCCACGTAGTATATTGCCCAGCCACGTAGTATATTGGCCAGTCACGTAGGTATATAACACAGCCCACGCAGTATTTAGCAGTGTGTGCACCATATCCCTGTTAAAAAAAGTAATTAAAATAAAAAATAGTTATATACTCACCCCTGGGATCCAGCGAAGCTGTGTGATGCGGTCGCCATCTTCTGTTCCCAAGATGCATTGCGAAATTACCCAGATGACTTCTGGGTAAGTTCGCAATGCATCTCTGGGAACGGAAGATGGCTGCCGGCGCGAGCGGCTCAGCGGACAACGGAGGGTGAGTATAGCAGGTTTTTTGTTTTTTTATTATTTTTAACATTACATCTTTTTACTATTGATTCTGCCTATGCAGCATCAATAGTAAAAACTTGGTCACACAGGGTTAATAGAAGCTGTTACGGAGTGCGTTACCCGCGGCATAACGCGGTCCGTTACCGCTGCCATTAACCCTGTGTGAGCAGTGAGTGGAGGGAATTATGGAGCGGGCACTGACAGCGGGGAATATGGAGCGGAGTGCCGGGGACACTGACTGCGGGGAATATGGAGCGGAGCGCCGGGGACACTGACTGCGGGGAGTATGGAGCGGAGCGCCGGGGACACTGACTGCGGGGAATATGGAGCGGAGTGCCGGGGACACTGACTGCGGGGAATATGGAGCGGAGCGCCGGGGACACTGACTGCGGGGAATATGGAGCGGAGTGCCGGGGACACTGACTGCGGGGAATATGGAGCGGAGCGCCGGGGACACTGACTGCGGGGAGTATGGAGCGGAGCGCCGGGGACACTGTCAGCGGGGAGTATGGAGCGGAGCGCCGGGGACACTGACAGCGGGGAGTATGGAGCGGAGTGCCGGGGACACTGACAGCGGGGAGTATGGAGCGGAGCGCCGGGGACACCGACAGCGGGGAGTATGGAGCGGAGTGCCGGGGACACTGACAGCGGGGAGTATGGAGCGGAGTGCCGGGGACACTGACAGCGGGGAGTATGGAGCGGAGCGCCGGGGACACTGACAGCGGGGAGTATGGAGCGGAGTGCCGGGGACACTGACAGCGGGGAGTATGGAGCGGAGCGCCGGGGACACTGACAGCGGGGAGTATGGAGCGGAGCGCCGGGGACACTGACAGCGGGGAGTATGGAGCGGAGTGCCGGGGACACTGACTGCGGGGAATATGGAGCGGGCGGCGGGCACTGTGACTGTAGGGGAGGGACTAATCGGACTGTGCCCGTCGTTGATTGTTCGCGGCAGCCATCACAGGCAGCTGGCGAGACCAATCAGCGACGCGGGATTTCCATTACAGAAGTTGAGGACAGAAAGACGGAAGTACCCCTTAGGCAATTATATATATAGATTATTTATTTATGTAGCACCATTAATTCCATGGTGCTGTACATGAGAAAGGGGTTACGTACAGGGTTATAGATATCATTTACAGTAAACAAGTTTTCAATGACAGACTGGTACAGAGGGGAGAGTGAATACAGCCTAAGCTACATTTTATATATATATACACACGTAGTCCACTACTTCGTCATTGCTGTAGGATAGGTCAGCAGTGTTCGGCCGGTCCGTCCGACACCCGTCATCGCCGATGATCAGCTGCTCTGTGTCGGCGGCCACAAATGCTCCGTCCACTACTGGTGGGAGTGCAAATCAGCCGGAGCTGGGTGTGCAGTACCTGGCCGCGGCCACTGTCAGAGGGTGGAGCACCTCCGCAATTCAGCATGTGTGACGCCGAGTGCAGCAGATGGCGGGAGACGGGTGTCAGACCCCAACAATCAGACAATGGTCGGTCATCAATGGTGAAGTAGCGGACAGCCTCCAACGGTGAAATAGCTGCACCAGAAGGAAAAGCTGTGGAATCCTGGAAGTCACAGGATGGGCAGACGGTAATGATATGCAGACTATGTATAAAAGTTATTGGAAGGGATTTTTAAAAAGCAATGTATCATCAGCAAATGACCTATTATAGAAAGCAGGGTTTGTTTTTGTTAATGTATTTTTTATAACACTTGACAAGCTTTTGTTTCATACCAAGCTATTAACCCCTTAGTAACAGCTACTTTTGACCTTAATGACCAGGACTATATGGGGCCATAACGTTTGTGCAGCACTCTATGGGGCAAGTGTCTGTATGGGGCAAATATCTTTATGGAGCATCTTATGGGGCCATAATCAACATTTGTGCAGCATTATATTGGGCAAATATGTCTATGGAGCATCTTATGGGGCCATTATTAACCTTTATGCAGGATTATATGGGGCATATTTTAATATGGAGCATCTTATGGGGCTATCATAAACTGTATGGAGCATTATATGGGGATCCTGATTGAATATGGATATTCAAAAACACTTAACCTACTGATGTCTCAATTAATTTTACTTTTATTGGTATCTATTTTTATTTTTGAAATGTACCGGTAGCTGCTGCATTTTCCACCCTAGTCTTATACTCGAGTCATTAAGTTTTCCCAGTTTTTTGTGGCAAAATTAGGGGGGTCGGCTTATACTCGGGTCGGGTTATACTCGAGTATATACGGTATACATATATAATGTGTGCGTTTTACCTTTTATTGTGTTATGTCTGAGATTATATTGAGACTAATAAAAAGGAGTACAGAACAGGCAGTGTCAGCCATGTATAAGGCTCAGTGGTCAAAGTGAAAACAGCTAGATTTCAGTGGCATGGAAAATTAACCCCTTAACGACAGCTGATATGCCTTTTAACGGCGGCAGTTGAGGGTTGTTATTCCTCAGTGACGCTTTCTAACGGCGCTGAGAAATAAGGTTATAGCGCCAGCGTCAGAAATTTTCTGGGGTCTCAGCTACCGGGGGTAGTTGAGACACCAGAGATCATGATTCGGGTTGGTTTTTACCGACTCCAGTGTTGCGATCACCGGCAAAAACAAAAGTCAGATTTTCCCATTTAATTTCTCTCTCCTCTGATCTGATCTAGCACATGGGACTTATGGGAAGAAAATGATGGGCGCATGCGCAGTGCTCCGGCACTTGCCGAGATCTGCCGGCCGGTACCCGGCAACAATAGGAAATTTTTCCTATTGGTACATTTTGATCACTGTGATAGACCGTATCACAGTGATCAAAATAGAAAAAAAAGAAAGTGAAACTCCCCTTTATCACCCCCTTAGTTAGGTAAAAATAATAAAATAAAAAATGTATTTCCATTTTTTCCGTTAGGGTTGGGCTAAGTTTAGGGTTGGGCTAGGTTTAGGGTTGGGCTAGGTTTAGGGTTGGGCTAGGTTTAGGGTTGGGCTAGGTTTAGGGTTGGGCTAGGTTTAGGGTTGGGCTAGGTTTAGGGTTGGGCTAGGTTTAGGGTTGGGCTAGGTTTAGGGTTGGGCTAGGTTTAGGGTTGGGCTAGGTTTAGGGTTGGGCTAAGTTTAGGGTTGGGGCTAGGGTTGTGTTTGGGCTAGGGTTGTGGTTTGGGTTATGGTTAGGGTTGGGATTAGGGTTAAGGGTGTGTTGGGGTAGGGTTGTAGTTGGGATAAGGGTAAGGGATGTGTTGAGGTTAGGGTTGGAGTTAGAATTGGGGGGGTTCCACTGTTTAGGTACATCAGGGGTCTCCAAATGCGACATGGTGCCCACCATTGATTCCAGCCAATTTTGTGTTAAAAAAGTCAAATGGTGCTCCCTCCCTTCTGAGTCCTGCCATGCGCCCAGTTGCTTTCCCCCACATACGGGGTATCGGCGTACTCAGAAGAATTTGCAATTTTGTGGTCAATTTTCTCCTGATACCCTTGTGAAAATAAAAAAAATTTGGTTCCACAGTAAATTTTTTGTGAAAAACTAAAATGTTCATTTTTTTTCTTCCACATTGCTTTAGTTCTCGTGAAGCACCTGAAGGTTTAATAAACTTCTTGAACGTGGATTTGCGCACCTTGAGGGGGGTGCAGATTTTAGAATGGTGTCAAGTGTGAGGTGATCCCTAAAAAAATGTTGTTGTAAATTTTGTTGGAAAAATGAGAAATCGCTGGTCAACTTTTACTCCTTATAACCTCCTAACAAAATTGTTTCCAAGATTGTGCTGATGTAGTGTTAACATGTGGGAAATGTTTTTTATTAACTATTTTGTGTGACACAACTCTCTGATTTTAAGGGTAAAAAAATTAAAAGCTTGAAAATTGCAAAATTTTCAAACTTTTTGCCAAATTTCCGTTTCTTTCATAAATAAACGCAAGTTATATCAAAGAAATTTTTCCACTAACATGAAGTACAATATGTCAAGAAAAAACAGTGTCAGAATCCGTGGGATACATTGAAGCGTTCCAGAGCGATAACCTCATAAAGTGACAGTGGTTAGAATTGTAAAAATTGGCTTGGTCATTAAGTAGCAGATTGGCTCTGTCACTAAGGGGTTAAAGTTCATGCACACATTTGCTTGTTTTATTTCTTTTTGTGATGCAGTGAGGGGGATCATATGCGAGGGTCGATATGTGTCCCCCAGGATGCGGACGGAGTTTTATTAAACCCGCTGGAGAGCCTTGTGTTCACAGCAGGACCCCTGTGAGTCACAAGGCAAAATAAAAGAAAGAATGGATTGTGTCCAAGTAGTGACCCAGTCAGATTTTTAGGAAGACCTGTTAAGGGCTTTTATTTTTAGAGGGATTTGTGGGTTTGGTAGTGGGGTGAATCCCCCTCTCGACTCCGAGTTTTGGAAGTGGCTCTGTGGCCACGATTCCATTTAAATCTATCAGTTTTGCCTTGGGTGTGTCTTTTTGGAGTTTGCAAGCTGCAGAGTAGGAGGCTCTGTGCAACCCAGCTGTGTGTGGAGATAACACAGAGCCAGGGAACTCAAAGCGTCTTACGCACCCAGGGGTTACAGCAGTGCCATTGTCCATGACAAAGGGTTTTGAGTTCTGGACTGTGTTTATGGAAACCCGACTGCGATCCAGAGGACATCACTCCTATGTGTAAGTTCTAAAAATGAAGACTCCATTTATGTTGAACTTTCTGTGGTCCCTGCCTATCTGTCGCACGCCACCAACCCGGTGCACTACACCTTCTAGAATGCAAAGTTAAGATACTTTTAAGGGTATGTGCACACGTAGGTGGGATGTTTGCGGATTTTTCCGCACCTGTTTTTGTGAATCCGCAGGTAAACCGCACTGCGGAATTACCACGGATTTACCGCGGTTTTTTTGCGGATTCCACCTGCGGTTTTACACTTGCGGATTCCTATTATGGAGCAGGTGAAAACCGTAGCGGAATCCGCACAAAGAATTGACTTGCTGCGAAATAAGCAACACTACGTTTCTGTGCGTTTTTTCCGTAGCATGTGCACTGCGGTTTTTGTTTTCCATAGGTTTACATGGTACTGTACAACGCATGGAAAACAGCTGCAGATCCGCAGCTTCAAAATCACTGCGGATCCGCAGCGTGTGCACATACCCTAAATAGTCTATTTTAAAATATGCCTAGCAATTTTCCAACAGAGTGATCTTCAGAGATGTAGATTTGTCAGAGCTCCTGCTCCCCTCTTCCATTTCTCTCGATGTTAGAAATAACAGGTGAAAAGGAATGGGGCTGTACACAGAATAAAAGGCCATAGACCAGGAGGAAAGCACGTGGAGAGGAGATGACTGTATATAATAAGAGACAGCGGCATCTAGATGGTTGCTTGGTGCCAAAGGTTGCCATTATGACCCCATTCTGAGTAATGGCCTTGGAGGGTCACCACTTTCAGTGACCTGTTAGGCAGGGCTTACATGTTTACTGTCTGTGTCAAGTGACAGAGTATGACCGGTCTAAAAACCCGCTTTGAATAAGCATTGCAGGGTATTAGGCCAGCAGTCAGACAGGTGAAAGCTGAAATCCTGTACTGGAACACAGTTTAAAAAAAAAAAGTGTAAAATTATGAAAAATAAATGTGGAAAAATGTTTTGCAACTAAAAACTGTTTCTAATTTAAAAAAAACAACCAAAAAAAGTACACATAATTGGTATCACCATGTCCAGATTGCCCTGATCCATAAAACTCTTATTATCCTGATCTATAAAACTATCCTATGGTGGACACCATAAAAGAATAAATAAAAACCCTTCAAAAATATAACTTTTCATCATAATAACACACAGAAATATGATTAAAAAAAGTAATAACTTTGTAATGTATTAAAAAAAATGGTATCACTTAAAAGGTCATCTCCTTCCACAAAAAACAAGCTCTAGTTTGGCTCTGTTGGGAAAAATGTAAAAAATTATAGCTATCAGAATTTGGCTGGCACTGCAAAAAAAAAATCTTTACAAAAAATAGTTTTTAGTGTGCAAAACATTAAAAAACAGTATTAATGTGGTATCAATGCAATATTACTGAGTGGAAGAAAAATGTTTGCTTATAACTTTTCCCTCCCGGTGAACGTTGTTAAAACACTAAAAACAATTCATGAGTTGCTGTTTTTTTTGTTCACTTTGCTACCCAAAAATAAAGAATGTTAGGTAGTTCAAAATTGTACCTACAAAAACTGCAAGTCATCCCTCATAAAAACCCAAACAAGCTCTCTCTGCCAAAAACTATATATAAAGTTATAGCTCTCATTATTTGGAGATGCACAAAAAAAAACTACGGTATTTTTCTAATACAAGTGTTATTAGTGTGGAAAAGGAAACAGAAACAAATTGTATAATCGTGGCATCACTGTAATCATACTGACCTGAATAATAAGGTCACATCACCACTTTTACCACATGGCGAACCGTGTAAAAATAAGAAGACAAATCATACTTTAATTGCTGCTTATTTGCTCCTAAAAAGCAGAATAAAAACTGATATGTTCTCCAAAAAGCACTAAAAAAATGTCAACTCAGCCCGCAAAAAAACAAGTCTCTATTCACATCTGCCGTCTATCAACGGAAAAATAGAATACTTATCAGATGATTGGTGCGGGTGTCCGACCCCCACCGATCTCATATTGAGGTAGGTAATCAATTGGTAAATCCTAGACAACTCATTTAACCTCTTTCTGACATTAGACGTACTATCCCGTCGAGGTGGGGTGGGCCCGTATGCCCGACGGGATAGTACGTCATAGCGATCAGCCGCGCTCACGGGGGGATCGCGGCCGGGTGTCAGCTGACTATTGCAGCTGACATCCGGCACTATGTGCCAGGAGCGGTCACGGACCGCCCCCGGCACACTAACCCCCGGCACACTGTGATCAAACATGATCGCAGTGTTTTGGCGGTATAGGAAAGCATCGCGAAGGGAGGGAGCTCCCTGCGTGCTTCCCTGAGTCTCCTACCTTCTTCTCCCTGCAGGCTCCGGATCCAAAATGGCCGCGGGGGCTGCATCCGGGGGCTGCATCCGGGTCCTGCAGGGAGGTGGCTTACCAGTGCCTGCTCAGAGCACAGTGCACAGCAAAGTGTGATATACTGTTTCAATGTTTAGGCACATTAGTGGCTCTCCAAACGCAACATGGTGTCCCATCTCAATTCCAGCCAATTTTGCATTGAAAAGTCAAATGGCGCTCCTTCCCTTCCGAGCTCTGCCATGCGCAGTGGTTTACCCCCACATATGGGGTATCCAGGTACTCAGGACAAATTGTACAACAACTTTTGGGGTCCATTTTCTCCTGTTACCCTTGGTAAAATAAAACAAATTGGAGCTGAATTAAATTTTCTGTGAAAAAAAAATTAAATGTTCATTTTTATTTAAACATTCCAAAAATTCCTGTGAAACACCTGAAGGGTTAATAAACTTCTTGAATGTGGTTTTGAGCACCTTGAGGGGTGCAGTTTGTAGAATGGTGTCACGCTTGGGTATTTTCTATCATATAGACCCCTCAAAATGACTTCAAATGTGACGTGGTCCCTAGAAAAAAAAAATGGTGTTGTAAAAATGAGAAATTGCTGGTCAACTTTTAACCCTTGTAACTCACTAAATATTTTTTTTTTTACCCAAAATTGTGCTGATGTAAAGTAGACATGTGGGAAATGTTACTTCCAAAGTATTTTGTGTGACATATCTCAGGAACGCGGGATTTCTACGTCCTTTATGACATCATCGTCGCTGTGCCCGTCGCTGATTGGTCGAGGCCTGGCGGCAGACGGAAAAACCCTTAGGCAATTATATATATAGATTGTCTAAGGGTTTTTCCGTCTGTCTGTCTGCCTGTCTGTCCTGGAAATCCCGCGTCTCTGGCGGCCTCGACCAATCAGCAACGGGCACAGCAACGATGATGTCATAAAGGACATAGAAATCCCATGTTTCTGATTCAGCGACGGGCACAGTATCGACGTATATGTCATAATGGTTGCCATGGCGACGATGATGTCATAAAGGTTGCCTCGACCAATCAGCGACGGGCACAGTCTGCCGTGAATTCTGGAATCATCATTGTCCATATACTACGGGGACATGCATATTCTAGAATACCCGATGCATTAGAATCGGGCCACAATCTAGTCTATCTATATATATATAATTGTCTAAGGGTTTTTCCGTCTGTCTGTCTGTCTGTCTTTCTGTCTGTCTGTCCTGGAAATCCCGGCTCTCTGGTCGAGGTCTGACGGCCTCGACCAATCAATCAGAGACCGGCACAGCATCGACGTAGAAATCCCGCGTCTCTGATTGGTCGAGGCCTGGCGGCCTCGACCAATCAGCAACGGGCACAGCGACGATGATGTCATAAAGGACGTAGAAATCCCACGTTTCTGATTCAGCGACGGGCACAGTATCGACGTAGATGTCATAATGGTTGCCATGGCGACTATGATGTCATAAAGGTTGCCTCGACCAATCAGCGTCGGACACAGTCTGCCGCGAATTCTGGAATCATCATTGTCCATATACTACGGGGACATGCATATTCTAGAATACCCGATGCGTTAGAATCGGGCCACAATCTAGTCGATATATATAATTGTCTAAGGGTTTTTCTGTCTGTCTTGGAAATCCCGCGTCTCTGATTGGTCGAGGCCACCAGGCCTCGACCAATCAGCGACGGGCACAGCATGGCGACGATGATGTCATAAAGGTTGCCTCGACCAATCAGCGACGGGCACAGTCTGCCGCGAATTCGCCTCGACCAATCAGCGACGGGCACAGTATCGACGTAGATGTCATAATGGTTGCCATGGCGACGATGATGTCATAAGGTTGCCTCGACCAATCAGCGACGGGCACAGTCTGCCGCGAATTCTGGAATCATCATTGTTCATATACTACGGGGACATGCATATTCTAGAATACCCGATGCGTTAGAATCGGGCCACAATCTAGTGTGTATATGTGTATATATATATATATGTGTGTGTGTGTCAGTGAGACACATATACAGTGGGGCAAAAAAGTATTTAGTCAGTCAGCAATAGTGCAAGTTCCACCACTTAAAAATATGAGAGGCGTCTGTAATTTACATCATAGGTAGACCTCAACTATGGGAGACAAACTGAGAAAAAAAAATACAGAAAATCACATTGTCTGTTTTTTTAACAATTTATTTGCATATTATGGTGGAAAATAAGTATTTGGTCAGAAACAAACAATCAAGATTTCTGGCTCTCACAGACCTGTAACTTCTTCTTTAAGAGTCTCCTCTTTCCTCCACTCATTACCTGTAGTAATGGCACCTGTTTAAACTTGTTATCAGTATAAAAAGACACCTGTGCACACCCTCAAACAGTCTGACTCCAAACTCCACTATGGTCAAGACCAAAGAGCTGTCAAAGGACACCAGAAACAAAATTGTAGCCCTGCACCAGGCTGGGAAGACTGAATCTGCAATAGCCAACCAGCTTGGAGTGAAGAAATCAACAGTGGGAGCAATAATTAGAAAATGGAAGACATACAAGATCACTGATAATCTCCCTCGATCTGGGGCTCCACGCAAAATCCCACCCCGTGGGGTCAGAATGATCACAAGAACGGTGAGCAAAAATCCCAGATCCACGCGGGGGGACCTAGTGAATGAACTGCAGAGAGCTGGGACCAATGTAACAAGGCCTACCATAAGTAACACACTACGCCACCATGGACTCAGATCCTGCAGTGCCAGACGTGTCCCACTGCTTAAGCCAGTACATGTCCGGGCCCGTCTGAAGTTTACTAGAGAGCATTTGGATGATCCAGAGGAGTTTTGGGAGAATGTCCTATGGTCTGATGAAACCAAACTGGAACTGTTTGGTAGAAACACAACATGTCGTGTTTGGAGGAAAAAGAATACTGAGTTGCATCCATCAAACACCATACCTACTGTAAAGCATGGTGGTGGAAACATCATGATTTGGGGCTGTTTCTCTGCAAAGGGGCCAGGACAACTGATCCGGGTACATGAAAGAATGAATGGGGCCATGTATCGTGAGATTTTGAGTGCAAACCTCCTTCCATCAGCAAGGGCATTGAAGATGAAACGTGGCTGGGTCTTTCAACATAACAATGATCCAAAGCACACCGCCAGGGCAACGAAGGAGTGGCTTCGTAAGAAGCATTTGAAGGTCCTGGAGTGGCCTAGCCAGTCTCCAGATCTCAACACTATAGAAAACCTTTGGAGGGAGTTGAAAGTCCGTGTTGCCAAGCGAAAAGCCAAAAACATCACTGCTCTAGAGGAGATCTGCATGGAGGAATGGGCCAACATACCAACAACAGTGTGTGGCAACCTTGTGAAGACTTACAGAAAACGTTTGACCTCTGTCATTGCCAACAAAGGATATATTACAAAGTATTGAGATGAAATTTTGTTTCTGACCAAATACTTATTTTCCACCATAATATGCAAATAAAATGTTAAAAAAACAGACAATGTGATTTTCTGGATTTTTTTTTCTCAGTTTGTCTCCCATAGTTGAGGTCTACCTATGATGTAAATTACAGACGCCTCTCATCTTTTTAAGTGGTGGAACTTGCACTATTGCTGACTGACTAAATACTTTTTTGCCCCACTGTATATATAATACAGCGCTAAATAGCTTAAAAGCCGGTAATTCAATTGCCAGCTTTTCCTATCTCCTTCTCAAACCCGACATGATATGAGACATGGTTTACATACAGTAAGCCATCTCATATCCCTAATGTTAGTAGTGTGTATATGCAAAATTTGGGCGCTCTAGCTATTAATTTAAAGGGTTAAATCACAGAAAAAATTGGCGTGGGCTCCCGCGCAATTTTCTCCGCCTGAATGGTAAAGCCAGTGACTGAGGGCAGATATTAATAGCCTGGAGAGGGTCCATGGTTATTGGCCCCCCTGGCTAAAAACATCTGCCCCCAGCCACCCCAGAAAAGGCACATCTGGAAGATGCGCCTATTCTGGCACTTAACCACTCTCTTCCCATTCCCGTGTATCGGTGGGATATGGGGTAATGAAGGGTTATTGTCACCTTGCTATTGTAAGGTGACATTAAGCCAGATTAATAATGGAGAGGCGTGAATTATGACACCTATCCATTATTAATCCAATAGTATGAAATGGTTAAAAAACACACACATTATTACAAAGTATTTTAATGAAATAAATACACAGGTTGTTGGAATAGTTTATTACACTGGTAATCCACCTGAAGACCCTCGCTCTGTAAAAAAGGTAAAATAAAAAAACAACAATATCCCATACCTTCCGATGATCAGACTCGTCCCACGCTGTAAATCCATCTTACAAGCAGGAGCCTGCTAATGCAGCTGTGCTCATGCCAGTAAAACCCCAGTGAATGAATGGAATGTAGGTCAATGACCTGTAGTTACCTTCAGTTGCGGTGATGCGCCCTCTGCTGGATGTCCTCATATGAACTCGAGCCTGGCCAAGTGCCAGAATAGGCGCATCTACCAGATGTGCCTTTTCTGGGGTGGCTGGGGGCAGATGTTTTTAGCCGGGGGGGGCAATAACCATGGACCCTCTCCAGGCTATTAATATCTGTCCTCAGTCACTGGCTTTACCATTCTGGCGGAGAAAATTGCGCGGGAGCCCACGCCAATTTTTTCCGTGATTTAACCCTTTAAATTAATAGGTAGAGCACCCAAATTTTGCACTTACACACTACTAACATTAGTAGTGTGGAATATGCAAAAAAAAGGCATATGAGATGGTTTACTGTATGTAAACCATGTCTCATATCATGTCGGGTTTGGGAAGGAGATGGCAAAAGCCGGCAACTAAATTACCGGCTTTTAAGCTATCTAGCGCTGTATGAAATATTAATATATATACATATGTGTCTCACTGACATATATATATATATATATCCCTATACTATGTGTAGACATTTATTTTAGCTATTCTATTGTAACCTGTCAGTGTGATTTTACTGTACACCGCACTGAGTTGCCGGCTTTTCTATAGAACACCGCTGCGTAGTTCTCGCAAGTCACACTGCTGGTCCGTGTGTAATCCGTATTTTTCTGGCCCCCATAGACTTTCATTGGCATATTTTTTGCGCAATACGGTGACAAACGCTGCATGCTGCGTTTTTCTACTGCTGTAGAAGACCGTATAATACGGATCAGTAAAATATGGCTGATAGGAGCTGGGGCATAGAGAAGCATTGTACCGAATGCAATCCGTATTTTCAGCACCTCTCTTACGTCCGTAAAACATGGCAGTGTGATGCCGGCCTAAGGCTATGTGCCCACATTCAGGATTTTTTGCATTTTTTGTTTGCGTTTTTTCAGTGGTTTTCCACTGCGAAACACTTAAAAAATGCTTACATTAAGTATCTCATCATTTTAATGCATTCGGCAATTTTTGTGCCCATGCTGCTTTTTTTTCCGCCAAAGAAACACATAAAAAAAATGCAGCATGATCATTAATTTTGCGGAAAATTTGCGGATTTGCCGCTATATTATTGTATACCTCCGGAAAAAAAATACAAAAAAAACGTGAGCGGATTTCCTGCGATAGGAGTCCGGATTTGCTCAGGAAAATTTTGCTGACATTCCTGAACGTGCGCACATAGCCTTACGCCTATTGCCCCTTGTAATAACGAAAAATTTGGGGATAAGACAACATTTTCTTGGAAAAGAAATGTAATTTTTCATTTCCACAATCCAGCATTCTAATGTTTGGGGCAGTGGCGTATCCAGGGGGGGGGGAGGGGGGGCAATGATGGGGCTGACGGGGAGAGGGCAATAATTGGGATGGAGGGGGAAATGATGGAGGTGGAATGGGCAATGATGGGGGTGGGGGGAGGAAATGATGGAGGTGGTAGAATGGGCATTGATGGGGGAGGCATTGATGGAGATGGAAATTGGAATGGGCAATAATGGTGGTGGGGGGAGAGAATGCAATGATGGTGGGGAGGAGGAAATCATGGAGGTGGTGGAAAGGGCAATAATGAGGGGGGAAGAAATGATGGAGGTGGTAGAATGGACAAGGATGGTGGTGGTGGAAAGCACACTGATGATATTGGAGGGGGAGAAAATGATGGAGGTGGTGGAATGGGCAAGTATGGTGATGGCGGCGGAAAGGACAATGATGATGTCGTGGAAAGGGCAACGGTGGGGGGAGAGAAAATGATGTATATGGTGGAAAAGGCAAAGGAGGAAATGATGGAGGTGGTGGAATGGGAAATTATAGGGTGGTGGTGGAGAAGGCAAAGATGGAGGAGGTGAAGAGAGCAATGATGGAGTGGGGTAGAGGAAAATAATGGGCATATATGAGGAATCAGTACAGGAGAATGGGGGTAATATCTGAGGAAACACTATGGGGATGGGTGCAGACAGTATGAGGAGTGATCGGGGGAATGTATGTGGACACAGTATGAGTATCGATGTGAAAAATGTATGCGGACAGAGTACAGGGAGTGAGGGTGATGGGATGTGTGCAGACACAGTATGGGGAGTCAGGTGAGCAGGCAGTATAGAAAGTGAAGGGGTAAATATATGAGGAGACAGTATGGCGAACAGGAGGGATGTGAGAGGAGACAGTAGGAGGAGGGAGAGGAATAGTGTGAGGAGAGGAGACAGTATGGGGGGAGAAAAGTCAGTGGGCACAGAATAGAAACTGAGTAGTGGGGGCGTAGCATGGGGGGACAGTGTAAGGACACAGCCAGGAGGGGACAGTATACCAAGGAGGGGGAGTGTGATGAGAGAGTACAGTATAAATACTGAGCCCTATAGGGGGACACAGTGTGAGAGGACAGTGTGAAATGGGGGCTGGTATGGAAAGGAGAGGTCAGTGTGAAGAGCATGTACCATAAGAGGGACAGTGTGGGGGTCATATTTTGTGCAGACAATATAGCGAGGGGCAATTTTTTATTCAGGAGCATTTTAATGACACTTGTAGATTTTCTGCAAGACGGCTGTGGATGAGAAAACTCATCATGGGGTCTGGACAAGATGAAGAAAAGGAGAACGACTCCAGAGACGACGTCATCTATAAGGTACCTGGATGTAAATGTTATTTGTGATACTAACTCTCATGTTTTTATTTATGTTAGGAGCATTAAAGGGGATGTCCAGGTTTGTAATCAGTCTGCAGTCATTCTTTGTGACTGCAGACTTCTGAGTTCTGACAGTGCGCACTGCACGCTGTCAGGATTCTCTCGTGCTGGCGATTTAGATACATGCGGTCACGTGCTGACTAGACATGTGTGACCTCAGTCAATGAAAATGAACTGAGAGAGTCTAGTTGGAATGTGGTCAGAAGTATACAAATCACATGCTTGTGCTGACATGACTGTCCACCGGCAAGGGAGAATCCTAAAAGTGTGCAGTGCATTAGTTGTGAGAATTCAGAAGCTGCGATGTCAGGACTCAGCTCTGCAGCTTCCAGTAGTCGTCACATGGACACTTCACTCATATGCGACTTTCACACTTATTGTCCTGTGACAACGAGCTTCTCTTCTGCTTCTCTCAGTTTTTCACTGAACATTGAGAGCATTAGGGAGAGGAGCTCGTCGGTACATGACTAAGTGTGCAAATTGCATATGTCCTGGGGGGGCGCCAAAATGTATTCTTGCCCCAGGTGCCAGAAACCCTAGATACGCTTCTGATTTGGGGAAGCACCTGTGGGTTCATAAGGCTCCTCACACCCCTTTGGATGCTGTGTTAATGCGGCATAGCACCCAAAATCTTTTCCCGCTGCCTTAATGAAAAGGGAAATTTTGGGTCTGAAACATAATTTTTGTGGAAAACACATCATTTTTAATTTTCACGTCCCAATGTTGTAAACGATTTGTGAAGCATCTGTGTGTCCAAGAAGGTCACCACACCATTAGATGGATAACTTGAGGGGGGTGCAGTTTCCAAAATGGGGTCACACGTGGGAGGTTTCTGTTAATTCGGCCCCTTGAGGGATCTGCTGATGCGAGGTGTCTGCAGTTAATTTCAGCCAAATTTGTCAAACAGTGCCCTCGCTTTTCAGTGCCCTGCCGTGTGCCCAAACACCACAAATATCATCGTGTTCCAGTAGACATTACTTAACACATTTTTGGGAGCTCTTTCTCTCATTACATATTGTGGAAATGAACATTTTGAGGCTAAAGTAACATGTTTGTTCAAAGACTATCATTGTTTACTTTTTCATTCCACTTTGCATTCATTTCTTTGTCGCATTTTAAGGCTTGGTTCATATTGCGTTAATGTGACCGCGCTAACGGACAGCGTTGCACGGCGAAATTAACGCCGTGCAACGCGTCCGTTAGCGCGCCCATTAACAGCAATGGGGACGTGCATCACTAGCGCGTGCCATTTTCGGCAGGTCTGCGAGAGCGGGGACGTTTAACGCGACCACATAAAACAACATTGCGTTAGCGCAATCTGCTAGCGCTAGGCGCTAAACGGATTGCACGAACGCAATATGAACCTAGCCTAAGGGTTAACAAACTTCCTGAATGATGTTTTGAATACGTCAAGGGGTGCCATTTTTTTTTTTATTAAGTCAGAAAAATTCAAAGTGTAAAAATTGCAAATGTTTATAAATTTCCTGCCAATTTTCTGATATTTTCATAAACGCACATTGAGTCAGCCTAAAATTACCACTATAATGAAGTACAATGTGTCACAAAAAAAACCAACAATCTAAGTATCACTGGAATTGGAAGAGGCTCTCCAGAGTTATCACATAAAGTGACACATTGGATTGGAAAAATAGGGCTTTGTCAGAAAGGTGAAAACCGGCTTCGGCGTTAAGGGGTTGGTACAATCGGAGCAATGGTGTAAGAAAATGATGTCACATATCATTGGCCCACACTGTAAGGGTACGTGCACACTTTAAGTATTTGGTGTAGAAATGTCTGCAACTCTTGACAGGAAAAACGCAGCAGAAACGCACATTTTTGATGCAGATTTTTCCTCAATCATTATGGGTGAAATCTGCAGCAAGAACGCTGTAAGAATGACATATTACAGATGTAAATCTGCACATCACAAATAAGCAACGTGTTAATGAGGCTTCAGGATTCTTGTTCACTTTGCTAGCATCAGGAAACCGGTTTTTGTGACAAAAACGCGACGTGCATACAGCCTAAGGGGGCCTTTGGCATGTTCCTGTTTCACTTACCTTGCAGTCTTTTTTTAGGGGGGGTTCTTTGTGGTGTTGCGGACATAGAAAAGCTGCCCCTCCTAGTATATTCCCATCAGTGCACTAACATGACAAACAAATGTTTATTTTATCTCAATAATTTTACTTCTTTCATATTTCTGTCTTTTCTTAATATAGACTTTTAATTCACTGGAAGAAAATGTCTTCATTCCAAGGGTCACCTGTCCTTCCCGAAACCCAGAAGAAGGAGAATAGCGAATCTTCCTGCATGATCCTTGGTAACCCTGTGTTCTCCTGTACCATGAATCCCAGGACTTCCACAAGCAACGTATTCCAGGCCAGACAAGGAAGCATCCTGTTCAGAACGACCTCCAGTGAATATGGTGCCGTACGACCATCCTATGAAATGGCGCCATGTTACCACTACCCTGTCTCTCAGCAGTTTTCAGAACACCTGGGTACTTGTGGCATGTACAGGAATCACTCTCTGAATACTGTGCTTGATAAGAGTCGGGTGCACGACTGTATGCACCTGCACAATACATTATAATTCATGGTACCTATAGGAGAACAAACTATTTCTGTACATTCTCTCTAGATTTGTATTTTTGATGACTCTTCTGCAATATTGGAATAAAAAGCTGCAATGTAAAATGTAATGGTGATTTCTACCTCCGATCCATTAGTTTGATTATTTCAATTATAATAATTACATATTGTAGTGCAGTGGTAGCACACTATGCAGTGATGAGCAAGTGACCCAGCAAAGTTCACAGCAAAACACAGTACACAATATCCTCCGGATAGCAGCCGATAAACACGCCAGTCCACCTTTATGACCGTGAGCGACTGCACCGCTGTGTACGCTATGGGTGCAAGGCCTTTCAGCTCCCTTGGCTGTTTGGCTCTGGTGGCCCATGTTGTTTCACACAGGTAGAGCTCTGGAGAGCCTTCTGCTCTGCACTCTTACAAACATCAAACTGACACGGACTCTGATCCTGACACATCCAACCCTTTGTTTCAGAGTTTTTTACAAGGAACCTGTGGCCTTCAGCCACATGGAAAACCCAGCCAGGAATGGAACGGACTGCATGACTACCATCCTGCAGTCTGTTTCAAAACACAAAAGCCCAGAGCAGGTTTTCCCTAAATCTGCTCAGGACACATAGGATGCCCAGAACCAAAACTCACTTTTTATTCCACACTGCAATTATAGCTACGCCTGTGACTGCAATTCACTCCCATGGCCTCAATACGCCTTTGTGCGCATCCTGAGGGGGGGACACACAGCGACCCCCTACATGTAACACCGATCTCTTCCTCACAGTATACATAAAGGTGCAAAGCTATAACAAGCAGATGGCTTCCCATGACTTTTCAACAGATCCCACAGATTCAGAGATTGGTTTTTCATGACTGTGGTAAATTTTGGTGGATATGATTTGCGTTTATGAAAATATAAAAAATTTGACCGAAAATTTCACAATTTTCAAAGTTTGAATTTTTGATGCACTTTAAATCAGATAGTTATATCACACAAAATAATTAATAAGTAACATTTTTACATGTCTACTTCAGATCAGCATCATTTTTGAAACATCTTTTTTTGTTAGGAAGTTAGAAGTGATAAAAGTTTATCAGCAATTTTACATTTTTCCAAGAATTTACAAAACCTATTTTTTAGGGCGCACATCACATTTGAAGTGACTTTGAAGGGCCTGTAACAAAGAAAATACTCAAAAGTGACAATTTAAAAACTGCACCACTCAAGGTGCTGAAAACCACACTTTTGTCTTTTTCCAACAAAAATGTTGCTTTAGTTCCACATTTTTCATTTTCACAAAGGTAACAGGAGAAAATAGACCATACAATTTGTTGTGGAATTTCTCTTGCGTACGCCAATACACAGGGTTCAGAAGGGAAGGATTGCTATTTGACTGAGTGCAAAATTGCCTGGAATAAATAGCGGACGCCATGTTGTGTTTGGAGAGCCCCAGATGTGTCTAAAAAGTGGAAACCCCCCACAAGTGACCTGTTTGTAAACTACACCCCTCAAGGAGCTTATCTAGAAGTGTAGTGCGCATCACTAGACATCACAGAACTTTAAAACATTGGACCTTGAAAATTAAAAATGTTTTTTCCACAGAAATTTTGTTTTAGCCCCATAGTTTTCATTTTCATAAGGACAACAGGAGAAAATGGACCTTACAATTTGTTGTGCAATTTTGCCTGAACACTGGGATACCCCACGTCACTTTAAGAGCCTTTGTTCTACCAGTAATGCGGAGACCCCTATATTTCTGTTAACAGATGACAAACCTGAGTGAAGATTTGTTGTGTTTTTTTGTGGGTTGAGTAGAAGGTTTTATTGGTGGCATTTTGGGGTACAGAACATTTTCAATCACATTTATCCTTTGTTCTACGCTGAGCACTTACATTGTGGTTTGTTTCTAAATCTACAAAATACATTAATCTGATGAAACCCCAGACTGATCCATTCTTTAAGGCAGCGAAGTTACTCTGGACTTCATTTGGCCTCTTTTCGGCGGTATCCGGCTTTACAGAAGTGGACAAAACTGTGGTAGGCTGTGCTTATGTGCGCAACAAAAGATACACCGCCAGATCATAGGCTATACGGTGTCCACAGTGCCTCCATCTGCCTCATCATAAGGAATCTTCCGCTGAGGGTTTCGTCTGAATCATGTATTTCAGAGATTTACAAACCCTGGTATAAGTTCTCAGCATAGAGCACAGGATAAATGTGCACTGAGCCTTGCTGCGGTCTTTGGGAGGCAGAATGAACTGAATTTTGTTTCTTTTTTACGCTGTTTCTTGTGCGGTGTAAGTTATTAGACAACTTTATTCTTTGCATCGGTGCGATTACAGCGATACCAGTTTTATAGTTTTTTTTAAGTTGGCTGCTATCACACACTAAAAACATTTTTCTTAGAACAGTTTTTGCATTGCTATATTTTGAGAGCTATAATTTTTCTGTCAACAGAGTCATTTGAGGGCTTGTTTTTTGCGGGACGAGCTGACGTTTTTTATTGGAACCATTTTCGGGCACCTGACTTTTTGATCACTTTCTGTTCCAATTTTTGGGAGGCAGAATGAACAAAATACAGCAACTCAAATTTGTTTCTTTTTTTTTTCTTTATGCCATTCACCGTGTGGTAAAAGTGCTAAGGCAGCTTTATTCTTTCAGTCAGTATGATTACAGCGATGCCATATTTATATAATTTTTGTTTTTGTTGCTTCACAATAAAAACAATTTTATAGAAAAAATATTGTTTTTGCCTCTCTGTATTCTAAGCACTATAGGTTTCTTTTATTCCACTTTTTTTTTTCCGCTGACAGCTGTAGGGTGGCTTTTTTTGGCGGGACAAGATAACGTTTTCAGCTATACCATTATTACTTAAATTCGTCTTTTTATATCGTTTTATTCCACTTTTTTTCCAGCGGTATGATAATAAAGCATAGTTTTTGTTGTTTTTTTTTTTTTTTTTTACTTTTTTTCACCCACAGTGTTCACTGTAGGGTTAACTAGTTGGACATTTTTCTAGATCAGGTTGTTCGAATATGGCAATACGAAATGTCTACTTTTGTTTATTTTTGATTTTACATAAATGTTTTTATTGTTGTAATATTCAAAAAACAGAAGAAAAAGCACAGGCCATATAAAATGGGGATCACCAGTCAGTAAAGAATTTATTCCAAAACACAGCTTTATTAAAGTATAATAAGTATAACACAGGGAAAAAAGACATTAAAAACATCTAAAAACACATATTAAACTAATGCCAAACAAATGGCACATGCCTGTACACATGTAGAAGGGGAGAAAACCTATAATAATAATGATGAAAGACATTACTGACTGGTGATCCCCATTTTATATGGCCTGTGCTTTTTCTTCTGTTATTTTGTATGCTCATATTCTCAGGTCAGGGTTGGATCCCTATGCTGTATATTCTGTGGTGCCCCCATTTCTTAGTATTTTAGTGCTTGTTGTATATGTAGTTGCTCTTCTCACTACATTTTCTGGGTGTTGGCACACTGATCTATGCCCTATTTTAGGGTATATGTATTATATTTAGATATCTTTTTTTGATATTATGGATTTGGCAGCCAGGGAAGCTGCGTGGAGTAGTCAGGTTAGTGGCATTTTTTCTGGTGGTCTTGAGGAGATCAATAATACATGTGGTGAAGGTGATTTTCAGTATGTAGCTAGGGAGCTAACCAATTTACATAAATCTCTAACCAAATCTTGGTGGAATGTGAAAACACTAGAAGAGTACAAAAAGGTTGGAATTGTCCCTAGGGGTCTCAGGGTGCAGATCTTCCCGGCCTGGGAGGCGGATGGGGTATTTCAGAAGACGTGAGAGACTGGTCTACTGACCTGCTCCAATATTATTATTGATATGTTGTTGACACATGACCGGGCTGTCTTGGAGTCGTTAAAAAGTAAGATCAAGACTTGTGAGGGGAAATTAGACAAATTTGATAAAAAAAACTGCGGTGGAGCCGTTTCAGGCTCAATTGAAGTCAACTATTGACACCTTTGAAAAGGATGTCATTAATAGAAAAAAGCTTAAATTTAGAAGGGATCAGCTCGATTTTAAATATGGGCCGGCCTTCAAATGGGTACATAAAGGCAACAAGAGAACTGGGGGTGATAAGGTACCTATTGAAGGAACTTCCAGTATGGCACAAGAACAACCATCAAGCGATGATTTTTTATCCTCCGAACTGAGCGACATCGAAGGCGCAACAGGAGGGGTCATAGGAGGAGATACGGTCCGAAAAAAAGTACTCTTGGAACTACAGAGCTTGGTCCCCTCGCTACAGACGGGAGACCCGATCGAACAAGAAATATTAACTCCTGATATTTCGGTGGAGCCTGGGGTGGATCCGGGTAAGCTGCAAATCTTGAATTTGTCTAAGTATGTTTTGTCTGAAGCGGAAACCACAGTTCTGGAAAGAGGGCTGTCCTTCTGCCCTACCAGTGGCCTTGACAAGTTTACTGTGATAAAAGATGTCTACCTCTTTTGCAGACAACTCACCTTCAAGCTGCTATTCCACCAACCGTCCATTTTGGATGAACATCCCATGGCTGATAGATCGGTCCTTATGGATCTCTTGGATTTGCTTGAGGAGGGTGATGAGAGTTGTCCTAGGAGGAGGTTCACTGGTAGGTTGCCTTCACAAGCTACCCCCGCTTTTTCTCTTTCCAGTGGTACAAAACTTTTTTAATGCTGTGATCCGTGAGGTACAGCTATTGAAACTGGATCCTAACAGGGGTAGAAATATCAGCAAGGCTGAACAGGCCGCCATTGCTAGGTTGGGTTCCAACCGAGAATTCGTCATCCGCGAAGCGGACAAGGGGGGTAATTTGGTCATCTGGCCAATAGATTCATATCTGAAAGAAGCCAGACGCCAATTGTTAAATCGCGAATGCTATCAGATTCTCCCCTCTGACCCCTCCAATGTCTTTCAGGTTAAACTACTCCGTCTCTTGGAGGCTGCTTTTATGAATAATATCATTAATAAAAGGAAGAGGGACTTTATGTTTAATGGTCACCCTAAAATTCCCACCTACTACATGCTCCCTAAGGTGCATAAGTCCCTTGCAGCTCCCCCAGGTAGGCCCATAATATCTGGGATAGGTGGACTACTGGAAAGACCCTGTATTTATGTCGACTTTTTCCTACAGCCCCTGGTCGCCTCTTTACAGTCCTTTGTCAGAGACTCCACCTCCCTGATACAACAAGTCCAGGATTTGGCAGTCCCCATTGGAACCTGGTTAGTGACTTTAGATGTAGAGTCACTCTACACCTGCATTGGACACGATTTGGGAACAAAAGCCGTGTCCTATTTTTTGGATCAAAGTACATCTGGGGACAGAAGGCATGACTCCTTCCTCTTGGACCTACTTTGGTTCATTTTAAATCAAAACTACTTCGTTTTTGACCGTGCGTATTACAGGCAAGTGAGGGGGACGGCTATGGGTGCCCGGTGTGCCCCATCGTACGCCAACCTATTTTTAGGTTGGTGGGAGATGACCAGGGTGTACTGACTGGAGGGATTTTCAACATATGTTATCAAATGGTTACGTTATATTGATGACATTTTATTCCTCTGGACAGGCACCCTGGTTGAATGCCAACACTTCATCGAGATCTTGAACGACAACCCGTGAAATATCCGCCTCACTTCGCATATGTCACAAACTGAGATTGAATTTCTGGACCTCAAACTTCATCTGACGGACTCCAAGATCACCACAAGTCTGTACCGTAAGCCTACAGCGACTAACAGCCTGTTGCACTTCACCAGCTTTCACCCACAGCATCTCAAAGAGGGGATACCGGAGGGCCAGTTCTATAGGGTCAAGAGGAACTGTACCCGACAGGAGGACTTTTTGAAACATTCTCGTGAACTCACGTCGAGGTTCAAAGAAAGAGGCTACCCAAACAAGGTAATTTCGCGCGCTTATGTCGAGGCCAGAGATCAGGATAGGGTTAACTTACTGTGTCCCCGGACCAAGGCCACTGGTAGACCATTGGGGATTATCACTCCCTTCAACAACCAATGGCATGATGTACGTAATATCTTGTCTAGGTATTGGGGTCTGCTTTTGAGTGAGTCCAAGTTGGTACCACATATCTCGCCCAAACCCAATCTGATAGCAAGGAGAGCCAGGAATCTCAAAGATTGTCTTAGTCACAGCCATTTCCAACGTCCCACTGTAAGTACTAATGGAGGATTCCGTCTCCGTGGCACTTTCCCGTGTGGAAATTGCAACATTTGTCCGTTTACAGCGGGAGACACGAATGTGACGTTACCCTCTTTGCCTTTTCAGATTACGCCTGGAACATACTTTAACTGCAAGACCAGGAATCTTGTTTATGCCTTGGTTTGTCCGTGCCCTAAGGTTTACGTGGGGCAAACAACACAAGAACTAAGGAAAAGAATCCAGCAACACTTTTCTAACATTACTACGGCAAAGAAGGATAAGATGAAAGGAAAGCCCCTAACGTCGGTTGCCTCACACTACCTCGCGGAGCATAACTCTTTGTGGAACGGAACAAGGATATGTGGTTTGGACAAAGTCCCCGTTAATATTAGAGGTGGCAACATTACCTCAGAATTGCTCAGACGGGAATCAAAATGGATTTTTGACATGAACTGTGTGGACCCGATGGGCCTTAACGAGGATTTGCTGCTTACCGGCTTCTACAAGTGTATATGACCATGTGATTTTAGGTGGTGGTTATGACATTGTATAGGTTTTCAATTTGCCCTTATGGACGCAGTGGCTGCCAGGGGCACTTCATGTACACATATTTTACATACTGTTGTCATGTCCCTATATTGTGTTTCCGTTCCATCTGTGGTGGGGTTTCAGGTTATCTGCCCCTATTGATCTTGATTATATGGACAGCATATTGCAGTTAGTAGCAGGTATCTATATGGACAGCATATTGAAGCTAGTAGTAGGTAGTGGGTACGTGTGTCGGTGTCAAGTTTAATCATGTGTACCAATTAGTGTTGAGCGATACCGTCCGATACTTGAAAGTATCGGTATCGGATAGTATCGGCCGATACCCGAAAAATATCGGATATCGCCAATACCGATATCCGATACCAATACAAGTCAATGGGACATCAAGTATCGGAATGTATCCTCATGGATCCCAGGGTCTGAAGGAGAGGAAACTCTCCTTCAGGCCCTGGGATCCATATTAAAGTGTAAAATAAAGAATTAAAATAAAAAATATTGTTATATTCACCTCTCCGGCGGCCCCTGGACATCAGCGGGAGGATCCGGCGTCCGGCACGGCTTCTTTCTTCAAAATGCGCGCCTTTAGGACCTGTGGAATGACGTCCCGGCTTCTGATTGGTCGCGTGCCGCCCATGTGACCGCCACGCGACCAATCAGAAGCCGCGACGTCATTCCTCAGGTCCTAAAAGGCGCTCATTCTAGGACTTTAGCTGAGGAATGACGTCGCGGCTTCTGATTGGTCGCGTGGCGGTCACATGGGCGGCACGCGACCAATCAGAAGCCGGGACGTCATACCACAGGTCCTAAAGGCGCGCATTTTGAACAAAGAAGCCGTGCCGGACGCCGGATCCTCCCGCTGATGTCCAGGGGCCGCCGGAGAGGTGAATATAACAATATTTTTTATTTTAATTCTTTATTTTACACTTCCGATACCGATACCCGATATCACAAAAATATCGGATCTCGGTATCGGAATTCCGATACCGCAAGTATCGGCCGATACCCGATACTTGCGGTATCGGAATGCTCAACACTAGTACCAATGCATTCTTTGGCGACTAGGGGCGTTCTGATATTTAGTCTGTACGTCCCTATACTGAGACTGTGTTTCTATTTAGGGTGTCTCCTTTGATTACCTGTATCATTCCATCTGAATTACATGGATAACATATCAAATCTGGTGTCACCTTCACACCCCCTCTCGACAGCCTACTGAATAATTTTCACGGATAGGCTTTTGTATGTACCTTGCTTTGCTTGCTTGTTGTATTAACTTAATTGTACCTGCTCCTGTCCTGTGAGTACCCAGATAGGATTGTGAGTTCGGTAATTTCACATACAATATGACTGAAGCACTCTACAAACATGGGAATTTCATGATCACATTAAAAGCTTTATATGTTCTGAACTGTTATACTTCTTTTCCTTTATTTAAGGTTTTACGGTTGCTTTATCATACGCTTTATCTGGGTATGGGATATGTGGCAAAGTGCTGTCAGTGTGATGGGCTATCGGCATTTGCGCAGATCTAGCGCTTGTGTACATTAAGTTCATAACAGTATCTTACGTGTCTTGCAAGTAACATTTTAGACTGATGTCTAGGGTCTGTGGCTCAGCCCTAGACTCTGTCTGGCTTGGGTATATAGATGCCTGTGAGAATTTATCCGTTGTGGGTTACATGTTACCTCATGCCACATATGTTTTTGTGTGGGTTCGGCCTATGTGTACCCATGCCTATTGCTGCTGTATGCGCGATCTGTCAGCACATATTGATGCTAGGCATCGGTTATTTCTGGAGTGAGTGTTTTTTTCGGTACCTGCACTATGGACACCGCAGCTTGGTGACTGGTGTCTTATGTATATGACTTACTCCTAGACACCTCCTGGCGCGGGTATGCTAGTGCCTGCTATGTTCTTGTCACTGTATGCCGAGGCCTGCATTGATCTCGCCGCTGTTAGTACTAGCCACCACATGCCGCGTGGTTCTCTGTGCAGGCTCGGTTTATTTATTTATTTATATGTGTGTCTACTGCTGTTATTGGCCGGGACTCCCCGGCGATTTGGAAACCTTTACTGTTAATGTTCCATGTCTATGGCCTATTCCCATAAACCTTCTGGACAGATATGCCGGTGCTTGCGTATATCTCACTGTAGAGATTATTAGGGCACCATATGCCGCGGGGAACTCTATGCGGGCCCAGCTCGCTTTTTTTCATTTGTATATAGGATTGTTGTTGCCACTGGCCGGGACTCTCTGGCGATCTGTAAACTTCCACCGTTGCTAAGCGCCGACCACTTCCGGTTTCGGAATGCCTTCTGGGGCAGATATGCCGATGCCTGCGTATGTCTTGCCGCTGAGAACATTAGGGCAACATATGCCGCGGGGATCTTTATGCGGGCTCTGCCTGCTTATTTTCATTTGTATATATGCTTATTGTTGCCACTAGCCAGGACTCTCCGGCGATCTGTAAACTCCCTCCGTTGCTAGGCGCCGACCACTTCCGGTTTCGGAATGCCGGCGCCTGCGCGGTGGGCACTAATACCTGGAGATCACAGCCTCACCACTTCTGCTGTGTGCTTGTTATTACTGTGGTCTGGTATGTTCACGCCTGCGCTGACCCGGCCGCTGTGAGTATTACGTCACCACATGCTGCTGGTTTCTCTATGCGGGTCAGTGTTGTCTACTGTTGCTTAGCACTGGTGGCTTCCGGCCCCTAGGGTGCTGACGCCTGCGCAATGGATAATGCTGTATGCTACCTGTCTTTGTCTGTCCTGCCATTTCCGGGCCAATTTTCACAGCTGCGTCCACTTGGATGCCACATTATAAGGTATTTATACACGGGTATTTGGAGCGAAAACCACACCCCTGATGAAGCCACCGTAGTGGCGACACGCATAGGGTACTCGCTCTCTTTTTGCCTGTCAGTACATCTGGGTTATTATACCCGCTAACTGGGGAGGTGACTGCTGTGCATGCTCTGCTGGTTTTACACGTAATTTATGTGTTCACTCATAGTGTTATGCTTCTGTACTAGTTCTGAGACAGTCAGGGCTATTGTGCCGGTCCAACTCCGTACTATCTGGGGAATAGGAGTTTTTTGGCTAATACTGAGCTTTATGTTTTATCTGCTTGCATTTACTTGAGTGTCTCCATTGTATGTGCATTACCTATGGCTTTGGGCCTCACTCTAAGTTCATCCAGAGCTCTTGCACTATATTGCATGTATTTATTTCTGCCATAGCAGTCTTTTGGGTGCTTTGTATGACGTATGTGCGTTGGTTTTGACACTATGTATGGTGAATAATATGCTGTCCATATAGTATTGTGAGGAGTATTTGCACACCTATGTCTTTCATCATTATTATTATATATGTTTTCTCCCCTTCTACATGTGTACAGGCATGTGCCATTTGTTTGGCATTAGTTTAATATGTGTTATTAGATGTTTTAATGTCTTTTTTCCTGTGTTATACATATTATACTTTAATAAAGCTGTGTTTTGGAATAAATTCTTTACTGACTGGTGATCCCCATTTTATATGGCCTGTGCTTTTTCTTCTGTTTTTTGTATGCTCATATTCTCAGGTCAGGGTTGGATCCCTATGCTGTATATTCTGTGGTGCCCCCACTTCTTAGTATTTTATTGTTGTAATATTCCTGATGACACCAGTACCGGTTTTACACATACGCGTTTTATATGGACGTGTGAAGGAGGCCTTACATTAGATGGCGGATGTTCCTGATACTGTAGACTTTAATCTCATACAGATCCTGCGGAAACCATGGTCACATCTGATTTATATTTTAATGGAATTAGGACTGTTCACCTGATCATCCTTGATAAAGAATGAAGAATAAATATGATCACACTTCCATGTATAATCCAAAGTCTTGAGGTCAGAGATAAGAGAGGTAAAAAGAAATCCCACAATAACTATAATAATTTATTATTAGAAAAATGTAATGTCCTTATATTAATACATACTTATAGAAAAAGATAGTTACATGATAAAAATACACGTTGCATATTGTACACTTGGTATAAATGTACAAATTGTGGAAACGGTGGAAAAGAACATAGCCAATTATTCAGGACCTAAACTGGTGCCTTGGATGATCTGTCTAATTTTCTCCGCATCAGATTTCACATTTATGTTGGTAGGGTCAATCTTAATGGCAGCTTCATAGTCCTGTAGACCTGCAGGGTAGAATAACAACATTATTGCTTGCACTATATTTGACATCTGTCTTTATTGTAAGGTGTCTGTTAGACACATAGTGGATGGAAAATAAATCTGGAGTAGTGGGTATAGGACAAAAGGAGGTTAATCAGCTATGATAGGTTGATTCGGAGCAGCTGAATGGCTGCTCACCATATCCCTACACCTGAGTATGGTTCACTTGGTAAATGAGATCTGTTTGTCTCACAAATGGCTGTGTGTGTGGAGGTGTGCAGATCTCCTTTATTGAATGCCTTTGCTAAAGGACTAAGAAGCTAGACTCTAAGCCAGGCAGGCTAACCAGTACTATTGTGTGGACTTTATGCTGTATGTTTATGTGGTTTATGAGGACTGAAATAAACCAGCCAGACTTTAAATAGAAACAGTTCCTGTGATACCTCGGATGCTCCCAAGTGAGTAGCATTGTTATAGTATAATTCCACTTTATTAAAATATCTTTTCTCCCATTAACATGTTGTGCTCCTGTATAATGGATGCAAAACATCTCATTTTTTGAAATATGAAGTATCTCTCCAACCTATACACCACAAATGGGAGAAACATTCTGTAAAGCAAAACAGGATATATTATTTAAAGAGGGCCTTTCACCAGTTTGAGCATGTTGAACTGACCACAAAACGGAATAATGGATGCAGAGCTGATTTTTTTTTTTAATCTCTCCTCTCCATTGCAGAGATACTAGCTTGAAAAGTTTTAAGTTATGTTGTAGTTCAACTGGGCTTTACCAGAGATTTGTCTCGGGGGGAGTGTACTTTTTCACCTGCATGAGGTTGACCAATATAAGCGATCAACATCATGCAGGGGAGAAAAGAACACGCCCTCCTCTCCTCAGTGATCTCTGCAACTAACTACTGTGTGGAGCTACAGCAGAGCTGAGTTATGGATCATTACAAACACTTCCCAATCTCATTTCATGGTAGTCAGTGCGGAGGAAGGGCGAGAGCTGACAGCCCCCGGAGATCGGAGCCGGAAGAGTTTGTAATGATAGATACTCTACCTAGTAGCTGCAGAGATCAGTGAGGAGAGAATGGCGTGTTCTTTTCTCCCCTGCATGATGCAGCCTGCTTAAGAGTGCTCAATCTTCAGCAGGGGAAGTGCACACCCGCAGAGACAGATCTCCCGTAATACCTTTTTAACTATAGCATAGACCTACATTTTACAAGCTAATATCTCCACAATGGAAAGAAGGGTGAGGGACGTCACTGCATGTGGAATGTGCAAGAAGTGAGAAGCATCAGCCTAAAGCAGTGGTCTATTGTCTCTGGGGCTGTAAGTCAGTGGGTTATTATATGACCCGGGGTATAACGCCGCCAATAGACAATCGTGTGAAATGTACCCCTTGAAACCAGCTCTGACCCCTCCTGGGTCTTTAGGTGCCCCTTAGACATGGACTTGGGCCCCTTTTGGATATCACAGAAAGGTGACCGGAGGGTCCCTTAATTGCTTGGGGAGTTCTCCAAAGCCAAGTATTTGTCCATGAGGCTACATGAGGTCATCTGCATTCTTGGGATCTCCTTGGCAGCCTATCATTCCATGGACTTAGGTAGTGAGTGGATAAAATCGGTCCACCACCACTTTTCCCTCCATTTGTGCCAGAGAGCAAGTAAAAAAAAAAAAGTGTAAAATGTATCCCACCAGCACCAATAGACTTATTTCTGCCTAATACTTAGTGATAAAAATTCAAATAAAATAACAACAGTAATCAGAATTAAATTTGGTCTGTTGGTTCGGCTCTCCACAACAGTAACAGTCTCTCAGGTGGCCCCTTGAGAAAATGAATTGCTCACCTCTACTGTGAATCATCATATCTTTCCATTTAAAACACTTTGAAAGGTGCCATTACAGGGAATAGGTGATAATTGGGATTGCTGTGGGCCCAGTATGGAGCTCTCATTAAATTTTTAATTAAGTCATTGTCAAGCATGCACCTTGTCATTTCAATGTCTTTGGGGCTGATGTACACAGCCAATTGCAGTTTTATTGCCTTTAACCCCTTCACCCCCGAAGTTTTCTTTTTCATTTTTCGCTCCCCTCTTTCCCAGAGCCATAACTTTTTTAATTTTCCGTCAATATGGCCATGTGAGGGCTTATTTTTTGCGGGACGAGGTGTACAGTCATGGACAAAAATTGAGAATGAGACAAATATTAATTTTTCCAAAGTCTACTGCTTCATTTTTTTTAATGGCAATTTGCATATACTCCTGAATGTCAGAGTGATCAGCTTAACAGCAATTACTGTACTTGCAAAGTCAATATTTGCCCAGAAAATGAACTTTAACCCCCAAAACACATTTCAACATCATTGCAGTCCTGCCTTAAAAGGAGCAGCTAACATTGTTTTAGTGATTGATCCATTAACACAGGTGTGGGTGTTGATGAGGACAGGGCTGGCGATCAATCAGTCATGATTAAATAAGAATGACATCACTGGACACTTAAAAAGGAGGCTGGTGCTTGGTATCATTGTTTCTCTTCAGTTAACCATGGTTATCTCTAAAGAAACACGTGCAGCCATCATTGCACTGCACAAAAATGGCCTAACAGGGAAGAGTATCGCAGCTACAAAGATTGCAACTCAGTCAACAATCTATTGCATCATCAAGAACTTCAAGGAGAGAGCTTCCATTGTTGTCAAAAAGGCTCCAGGGCGCCCAAGAAAGACCAGCAAGCGCCAGGACCGTATCTTAAAACTGTTTCAGCTGTGGGATCGGACTACCAGCAGTGCCGAGCTTGCTCAGGAATGGCAGCAGGCTGGTGTGAGTGCTTCTGCACGCACTGTGAGGCGGAGACTCTTTGAGCAAGGCCTGGTTTCAAGGCAGCAAAGAAGCCACTTCTCTCCAGAAAAAACATCAGGGACCGACTGATATTCTGCAAAAGGTACAGGGAGTGGACTGCTGAGGACTGGGGCAAAGTCATTTTCTCTGATGAATCCCCTTTTCGATTGTTTGGGACATCTGGAAAACAGCTTATTCGGAGAAGAAGAGGTGAGCGCTACCCACCAGTCTTGTCTCATGCCAACTGTAAAGCATCCTGAAACTATTCATGTGTGGGGTTGCTTCTCAGCCAAGGAAATCGGCTCACTCACAGTCTTGCCTAAAAACACAGCCATGAATAAAGAATGGTACCAGAATGTCCTCCAAGAGCAACTTCTCCCAACCGTCCAAGAGCAGTTTGGCGTCCAACAATGCCTTTTCCAGCATGATGGAGCACCTTGCCATAAAGCAAAGGTGATAACTAAATGGCTCATGGAACAAAACATAGAGATTTTGGGTCCATGGCCTGGAAACTCCCCAGATCTTAATCCCATTGAGAACTTGTGGTCAATCATCAAGAGATGGGTGGACAAACAAAAACCAACAAATTCTGGCAAAATGCAAGCATTGATTATGCAAGAATGGACTGCTATCAGTCAGGATTTGGTCCAGAAGTTGATTGAGAGCATGCCAGGGAGAATTGCAGAGGTCTTGAAGAAGAAGGGTCAACACTGCAAATATTGACTTGCTGCATTAACTCATTCTAACTGTCAATATAACCTATTGGTACTCATAATACGATTGCAATTCTATTTCTGTATGTGATATAAACATCAGACAAACACTAATAAAAACCAGAGGGCAGCAGATAATGTGAAAATATAATTTTGGTGTCATTCTCAAAACTTTTGGCCATGACTGTACTTTTCAACGACATCATTGGTTTTACCATGCCATGTAACAGAAAGCGGGGAAAAAAATTCCAAGTGCGATGAAATTGCAAAAAAAGTGCAATCTTACACTTGTCTTTTGTTTGGCTTTTTTGCTAGGTTCACCAAATGCTAAAACTAACCTGCCATTATGATTCTTCAGGTCATTACGAGTTCGTAGACACCAAACATGTATATCTTCTCTTTTATTTAAGTGGTAACAAAAAATTCCAAAGTTTGCTAAAAATAAAAAAATAAAAAATTGATTGCGTTTTTTGCGATCAGGTTAATCCTTTGTTTTTATTGATAGATCGGGCGATTCTGAACGCGGCAATACCAAATATGTGTAGGTTTGTTTTTTTTTATTGTTTTATTTTGATTGGGGTGAAAGGGGGGCGATTTGAACTTTTATATTTTTTTTTATATTTTTAACCTTTTTTTTTTAAATTTTGGCATGCTTCAATAGCCTCCATAGGAGGCTAGAAGCATGCACTACACGATCAGCTATGCTACATGGAGGTGAAGCACAGATCACCTCTATGTAGCAGAAATGCAGGTGTGCATTGAACACCGACCACAGGGTGGCGCTCAAAGCAATCGGCCATCAACAACTATAGAGGTCTCCAGGAGACCTCTTGGTTGTTATGGCAATGCACCGATGACCCCCGATCATGTGACGGGGGACAGCAGTGCGAGCACCTCCGGTCACGCGGCCGGGAGCGCTAGTTAAATGCCGCGGTCAGCGTTTGATGGCAGTATTTAACTAGTTAATGGGCGCGGGTGGATCACTATTCTGCTCGCGCTCATTGCGCGCACATATCAGCTGTAGAAAACAGCTGACCTATCACGGCTTTGAGGTTGGCTCATCGCCGGAGCCCACCTCAAAGCAGGGGATCTGCAAGATGATGTACTATTCCGTCAGCTGGCAGAAAGGGGTTAAAGGGAATCTGCCACTAGGTTTTTGCTACCCAACCTAACAGAAGCATGACCCCGATTCCAAAGATGAATCACTTATTGGGTGGCTTGCTGCAGTTTTCCTAAAATCACTGTTTATCTGTTTTATAGACAAATCAGTGTTTTTACTGCTGAGCTCTGTGTAACCCCATCCACATCAGTGGTTGGCAGCTTCCTGGGTACGTTGTGCATAGGCAGAAATCTTCCAATCAATATTAGTGACCGGGTTATACAAAGCTCTTGAATATGAAGGAATACATGGCAGCAGGGTTACTAGTCCTCTAGTGATAATCCTCTGCTAATCTAACAGCGATTTTCTCAAAACTACAGTAAGCAGCCCAGTAAGTGACATCACTGGAATCAGGGTGTCTGTCTCTACATTATGGTCTTCTCAGATTAGGTGGCAAAAACATTGTGACAGATTCCATTTATGGTAAATGAAGAATGATGAATACATGCCAGAACCGATACCATAACATGACCATATTAATGGGAAATACTCCTGAAAGAGCAATATAGTAATCATACGAAAAAAACAAGGAGCCAAGAAAATCCCAAGTATAAATTACGGTACCTATTCAAATATGTAACATATACCATGAGAAATCTTCATAAAAAAATTACAAAATTTTATTGAAACATTAACACAGAAACATATACAAAAAATAAACATATAATAAATAAGGACAGGTGAGTAATGCGACAATGCATACAGGCAGTGTCAAAACTGTCTATAATTGAAAGGGTTCCCAAATATATAGCCACAATAATACATGTGCCTAGACCACAGTATCATAATTATAAGTAACCCAATGAGACCCATATACATCAGTGGGTGAGCCGCAGATATATAACACCAGACTCCATAACTCCATATGTGGAATATATACAAGACCCATAATGAAGATAGGGTATATGCAAAAACTCACCGGAGGAGAGAGGCTGGAGAAAGTAAGGTCTCACCCATTATGACAGAAATGAGGAAGCAGCGAAACGCGCGTTGGGGTATCGGAGCAGTGCGCAATTTCTGTCATAATGATGATAAATATAATCCACCTGTGTGTAATCAAGTCTCCGTATAAATGCACCTGCTCTGTGATAGTCTCAAGGTTCTGTTTGAAGCACAGAGAGCATCATGAAGACCAAGGAACACAACAGGCAGGTCCGTGATAATGTTGTGGAGAAGTTTAAAGCTGGATTTGGATACAAAATGATTTCCAAAACTTTAAAACATCCCAAGGAGCACTCTGCAAGCGATCATATTGAAATGGAAGCAGTATCAGACCACTGCAAATCTACCAAGACCCGGCCGTCCCTCTAAACTTTCATCTCAAACAAGGAGAAGACTGATCAGAGATGCAGCCAAGAGGCCCATGATCACTCTGGATGAACTGCAGAGATCTACAGCTGAGGTGGGACAGTCTGTCCATAGGACAACAATCAGTCGTACACCGCACAATTCTGGCCTTTATGGAAGAGTGGCAAGAAGAAAGCCATTTCTCAAAGATATCCATAAAAAGTGTTGTTTAACGTTTTTGCAACAAGCCACCTGGGAGACACACCAAACATGTGGAAGAAGATGCTCTGGTCAGATGAAACCAAAATCAAACTTTTTGGCAACAATGCCAAACGATATGTTTGGCGTAAAGGCAACACAGCACATCACCCTGAACACACCATCCCCACTGTGAAACATGGTGGTGCCAGCATCATGGTTTGGGCCTGCTTTTCTTCAGCAGGGACAGGAAAGATGGATAAAATTGATGGGAAGATGGATGGAGCCAATTACAGGACCATTCTTGAAGAGAACCTGTTGGAGTCTGCAAAAGACCCGAGACTGGGACGGAGATTTGTCTTCCAACAAGACAATGATCCCAAACATAAAGCAAAATCTACAATGCAATGGTTCACAAATAAATGTATCCAGGTGTTAGAATGACCAAGTCAAAGTCCAGACCTCAATCCAATCAAGAATCTGAGGAAAGAGCTGAAAGCTGCTGTTCACAAACGATCTCCATCAAACATCACTGAGCTCGAGCCGTTTGCCAAGGAATAATGGGCAAGAATTTCAGCCTCTCGATGCACAAAACTGATAGAGATATACCTAAAATGACTTGCAGCTGTAATCGCAGCAAAAGGTGGCACAACAAAGTATTAAGTTAATGGGGCCGAATAATATTGCACGCCCCACTTTTCAGTTTTTGAATTTTCACAAAAATGTGAAATAACCAATAAATTTCATTCAACTTCAAAAAAATTTGCATTTGGTATCTTTATATTATATATATATATATATATATATATATATATATATATATATATTATATTATATTTATTTATATGTGGGAAAAGGCTGAAAAGTTCCAGGGGGCCGAATCCTTTGCCAGGCACTGTACTAGTACATTGGAAGTGATCACAATAGGAAAGTTAGTTATTTGGCGTCTGTCTTATCGTGGCCATTTTTAGAAACAGTGGCATGAGCGGCCATGTTACTTGTCACTTTTGAATCAGCTTTTGCGCATCATTTAATGTCTTGGCACAAAAGAAAGAGGCGAGTAATTGTCGACTGGTGACTTTGTATAATAGCGTTTGAGTGTTTTCTTTGTATCAAAGATAGAAAAAAGAAGCATTGCAAAAAATTATGTGCCGAGAAGTTGAAGCATTATATAATGTGCTCATGTGAAAACATACAATAAAGTGCAGGAGTGACAGTTTACCCCCGTTATGCCAGTGACTTTCTGTAGTTATTGTGCACAAACTCATCCCAAACAATACAAAGAAAATTGCTTTATTCAAGAAAACCTTGAAAAGTCTTATTTTGTTCTATTCAATGTGGGAAGCCCTAGAGGTAGAGCGTTTTCTCACATCTGCACTTTTTCCAACAAGTAATTGCAGAAGGTAAAGATTAATAATGCCGACCTCTGAGACAATAATGTGAACAATACATCTTTTTATCTTGCTTTTGAGGCTTTGCATACATTCCGTGATTCACAAGATGCTCTGCTTTAATACGACCACTCAAACATCAAACTGTTATATACAGAGAAAAAAAAAGGATAAATATCGATCAAGATAAACGGTTGCACAGGAGTGCGCTATTGTCCAAAGTTCTCCAAACGCCATTTTATATAGAAGTACTTCCATTTCCAGTCTCACTAAACCCTGAGCTCCAAGCACATTAACACCTTATTTCTACTTCCACCACACTCCACCTCCAGCTAAATCGTGGCCATAGATCTGAGGCCTGGTTCACTTACTTACTGAGCTCTATGCGGAGCTCTGCATACCTAAACTGGTACCAATATAATCCCATGTATCAGTAAAGGTCACATGCACCAAATCATAAAGACCCCAACATGAGAAGCATGACTAAGACCATACATAAGTGCAAAAGTGAACAAATTTAGTGACAAATTCAAATATAAAACTTAAGTTAAATGAATCCGCACAAAGTTAAGAACCAGACAAAAGGAAAACTGGACAAGGCAGTTAAAAGGGGTATTCCCATCTCCAAGATCCTATGGTGTAATATAAATATTAACAAATATCTCCAACTATAACTGTAGTATAACTCTTCTGATTAGCTATGTTGCTTACCCCATTTGCGGGACATTGCATTCGCTTAGGTATCCAAGGTTACGACCACTCATGTAGTTGTAACCATGGATATCTAAGCTACTGCAATGCCCTACATGGGGTAAGTGACAGAGTGAATCTGAAGAACTATATTAAATTTTCTCTTTTGAGGTATTTGCTATTATTACACCTACTACATATTTGGATAGGATCTTGAAGATGGGAATACTCCATTAAAGGCCCCAAGGGATGGCAAAATGCAGATGGGCATGCATAATGAAAAGAGGAATAGATGAATGAAGTGTGTATATAGATAAAAAGGACAATAATCAAAAGGTGAATGATACCAGTGATGATAATAAAGTGAAAGTTTAATCAATCAGCCTAAATGAAGATTGTCCAACATATAGAAAGTGGCGTCTTATAGTCCGTATGTACCGGCTCTGGCTGTCGTGGGGAGGTGGGGGAGCAGTATCGGCGGAGCAGCAGGTCACAGAGTCAGGAGCCAGCTGCTGTGGCTAACTCCTGTGCCCGCTGCTAAAGAGAAATGAATATTCACTGCAATTTACACCCATGGGCGTGGAGGGCAATGAATATTAATTTCTCTTTAATAGCATTCTGGTATGATTGGCCCCATCCCTGTCCTGGTATGCATGGCCCCATCCTTATCCTGGTATGATTGGCCACCATCCCCGTCCTGGTATGCATGGCCCCATCCTTATCCTGGTATGATTGGCCACCATCCCCGTCCTGATATGCATGGCCCCATCCTTATCCTGGCATGATTGGCCACCATCCCCGTCCTGGTATGCATGGCCCCATCCTTATCCTGGTATGATTGGCCACCATCCCCGTCCTGATATGCATGGCCCCATCCTTATCCTGGTATGATTGGCCCCATCCCTGTCCTGTATGCATGGCCCCATCCTTATCCTGGTATGATTGGCTCCATCCCCGTTCTCGTATTCATGGCCCCATCCTTATCCTGGTATGATTGGCCCCATCCCTGTCCTGGTATGCATGGCCCCATCCTTATCCTGGTATGATTGGCTCCATCCCCGTTCTTGTATTCATGGCCCCATCCTTATCCTGGTATGATTGGCTCCATCCCCGTTCTCATATGCATGGCCCCATTCTTATCGTGGTATGACTGGCCCCCATCCTTATCCTGGTATGATTGGCCCCATCCCTGTCCTGGTATGATTGGCCCCAACCCCCATCCTCCATCCTGGTATGCACGGCCCCATCCAAAAATATTAAAAAACCCAAACCATTACACTTACCTTTCCGGCACTCCCTCGCAGCGTCTTGTTCGGCTTCCAGCAGCTGTTTTATGCTTCTAAGAAGCATATGGAAGGGACGTCATGCGCTGCTTGCAAGCCGAAGGGCAGCTGCTGGAATACTCACTACACTGCACGCTGGGGCTGTGTGCGCGGAGAGCAGTGAGTATTCAATGCTCTTTAATTAAAAGCGAACACAATGTCAGCCGGAGGCCTTCCTGCAGCTGCTGGCAGTCACGTGTGCCGCTACTAAAGGGAATGAATATTCACCGCATTCCATACCCACTATACCAGAAGACTGGATATTAAAGTACAGAATTGACCACATTTTGCTTCAAATTTTTTTTCCCCTAACTTCCTCCTCTAAAACCTATGTGTGTCTTATGGTTGTGTGTCTTATAGTCTGAAGAATAAGGTATTTTTCTGTATTTTTTACTACATAGCAAACAAATCTTTACCTTCCACATAGAGCTCCATCTCGCAGAAGGCCGTGCCACGTCTTACGTGAGCCTTAAGTCTGGCTGCAGCATTGTCCAGGACTGGCGGAGAGAGCAGCTCCAAAGCCTACATTAGTCACAACATAATTACATAGTAACATAGTTAGTAAGGCCGAAAAAAGACATTTGTCCATCCAGTTCAGCCTATATTCCATCATAATAAATCCCCAGATCTACGTCCTTCTACAGAACCTAATAATTGTATGATACAATATTGTTCTGCTCCAGGAAGACATCCAGGCCTCTCTTGAACCCCTCGATTGAGTTCGCCATCACCACCTCCTCAGGCAATCAATTCCAGATTCTCACTGCCCTAACAGTAAAGAATCCTCTTCTATGTTGGTGGAAAAACCTTCTCTCCTCCAGACGCAAAGAATGCCCCCTTTTGCCCGTCACCTTCCTCGGTATAAACAGATCCTCAGCGAGATATTTGTATTGTCCCCTTATATACTTATACATGGTTATTAGATCGCCCCTCAGTCGTCTTTTTTCTAGACTAAATAATCCTAATTTCGCTAATCTATCTGGGTATTGTAGTTCTCCCATCCCCTTTATTAATTTTGTTGCCCTCCTTTGTACTCTCTCTAGTTCCATTATATCCTTCCTGAGCACCGGTGCCCAAAACTGGACACAGTACTCCATGTGCGGTCTAACTAGGGATTTGTACAGAGGCAGTATAATGCTCTCATCATGTGTATCCAGACCTCTTTTAATGCACCCCATGATCCTGTTTGCCTTGGCAGCTGCTGCCTGGCACTGGCTGCTCCAGGTAAGTTTATCATTAACTAGGATCCCCAAGTCCTTCTCCTTGTCAGATTTACCCAGTGGTTTCCCGTTCAGTGTGTAATAGTGATATTGATTCCTTCTTCCCATGTGTATAACCTTACATTTATAATTGTTAAACCTCATCTGCCACCTTTCAGCCCAAATTTCCAATTGGAAGAAAAAAGTTGCCAGAAACATTAACTTTATTATCACATTTCTATTTGTAGTCAAGTGTTAAAATGTTCATAGAAGTTATTTTGTACAGACTCCAATACAGCAAATTAAAAAACTTGAAAAAAAAAAAACGTACACTACACTAAAGACAGGCAGAGCCTTATGGAGGACATCACCAGAAAGTCACACACATTTTACATTTTTTACTTTTGGCACAGCGTTTGTTATAAATATATGTAAGGTTGTATTTCATCAAAATGCTATGGCCTGTAAAGCACAACTCCAGCGTTTGTTTGTTTTTTATTGCACCGCTAGAGTAGCGCTTTATATTTAACTAGCTGAAGAGCCCGGCGTTGCCTGGGCATAGTAAATATCTGTGGTTATTTATAGCACCTCACTTCTCTTATTTTCCTATCACGCCTCTCATTTTCCCCCTCACTCCTCATTTCGACCTCACATCTGTCATTTTCCGATCACTCCACTATTTTCCCTCACTCCTCTCATTTTGCACTCACACCTTTTCATTTTCACCTCTCATTTTCCCTTCAGTATATACATGTTTGTCATCTTCCTTATATATAGTATATACCTGTATGTCATCTCCTGTATATAGTATATACCTGTATGTCATCTCCTCCTGTATATACCTGTATGTCATCTCTTCTGCATATAGTATATACCTGTATGTCATTTCCTCCTATATATAGTATACTAGATGGTGGCCCGATTCTAACGCATTGGATATTCTAGAATATGCATGTCCACGTAGTACAGTTAGGGCCATACATATTTGGACAGAGACAACACTTTTCTAATTTTGGTTATAGACATTACCACAATGAATTTTATACACAACAATTCAGATGCAGTTGAAGTTCCGACTTTCAGCTTTCATTTGAGGGTATCCACATTAAAATTGGATGAAGAGTTTAGGAGTTTCAGCTCCTTAACATGTGCCAACCTGTTTTTAAAGGGACCAAAAGTAATTGGACAATTGACTCCATGGCTATTTCATGGACAGGTGTGGGCAATCCCTTCTTTATGTCATTCTCAATTAAACAGATAAAAGGCCTGGAGTTGAATTGAGGTGTGGTGTTTGCATTTGGAAGGTTTTGCTGTGAAGTAAACATGCGGTCAAAAGAGCTCTCCATGCAGGTGAAACAAGCCATCCTTAAACTGCGAAAACAGAAAAAACCGCTACAATATTAGGAGTGTCAAAATCTACAGTTTGGTACATCCTGAGAAAGAAAGAAAGCACTGGTGAACTCATCAATGCAAAAAGACCTGGGCGCCAAGGAAGACAACAGTGGTGGATGATCGCAGAATAATCTCCATGGTGAAGAGAAACCCCTTCACAACAGCCAACCAAGTGACCAACACTCTCCAGGAGGTCGGCGTATCAAAATTCAAATCTACCATAAAGAGAAGACTGCATGAAAGTAAATACAGAGGGTTCACTGCACGGTGCAAGCCACTCATAATCATCAAGAATAAAAAGGCTAGACTGGACTTTGCTAAAAAAAAATCTAAAAAAGCCAGCACAGTTCTGGAAGAACATTCTTTGGACAGATGAAACCAAGATCAACCTCTACCAGAATGATGGAAAGAGAAAAGTATGACAAAGGCGTGGTACAGCTCATGATCCAAAGCATACCACATCATCTGTAAAACACGGTGGAGGCAGTGTGATGGCTTGGGCATGCATGGCTGCCAGTGGCACTGGGCCACTAGTGTTTATTGATGATGTGACACAGGACAGAAGCAGCTGAATGAGTTCTGAGGTATTCAGAGCCATACTGTGTGCTCAGATCCAGCAAAATGCAGCAAACTGATTGTCGTCATTTCATACTACAGATGGACAATGACCCAAAACAAAAGCCAAAGCAACCCAGGAGTTTATTAAAGCAAAGAAGTGTAATATTCTTGAATGGCCAAGTAAGTCACCTGATCTCAACCCAATTGAGCAGCATTTCACTTGTTAAAGACTAAACTTCAGACAGAAAGGCCCAGAAACAAACAGCAACTGAAAACCACCGCATTGAAGGCCTGGCAGAGCATCAAAAAGGAGGAAACACAGCGTCTGGTGATGTCCATGAGTTCAAGACTTCAGGCAGTCATTGCCAACAAAGGGTTTTCAACCAAGTACTAAAAATGAACGTTTTATTTAAAATTATTGAATCTGTCCAATTACTTTTGGTCTCTCTAAAAACAGGGTGGCACATGTTAAGGAGCTGAAACTCCTAAACCCTTCATCCAATTTTAATGTGGATACCCTCAAATGAAAGCTGAAAGTCTGAACTTCAACTGTATCTGAATTGTTTTGTGTAAAATACTTTGGTTATAGACATTACCACAATGAAAGAAAAATGTTGTCTCTGTCCAAATATATATGGACCTAACTGTATATTGCCCAGCCACGTAGTATATTGCACAGCGACGGAGTATACAGCACAGAGCCACGTAGTATACTGCACAGCCCACGTAGTATATTGCCCATCGACGTAGTATATTGCCCAGCCACATAGTATATTGCCCAGCCACATAGTATATTGCCCAGCCACATAGTATATTGCCCAGCCACATGGTATATTGCCCAGCCACATAGTATACAGCACAGGGCCACGTAGTATACTGCATAGCCAACGTAGTATATTGCCCAGTGACGTAGTATATTGTCCAGCCACGTAGTATATTGCGACGTAGTATATTGCCCAGCCACATAGTATATTGCCCAGCCACATAGTATATTGCCCAGCCACGTAGTATATTGCACAGCGACGGAGTATACAGCACAGAGCCACGTAGTATACTGCATAGCCCACGTAGTATATTGCCCAGCGACGTAGTATATTGCCCAGCGACGTAGTATATTGCCCAGCCACGTAGTATATTGCCCAGCCACGTAGTATATTGCCCAGCCACGTAGTATATTGCCCAGCGACGGAGTATATTGCACAGCGACGGAGTATATTGCACAGCGACGGAGTATACAGCACAGAGCCACGTAGTATACAGACTTAAAATAAAAAATAAACATATACTCACGCTCCGAAAGCCCGTTGAAGTCCTGGCCCTGTGTGCAGTGCACGCGGCAGCTTCCGGTCCCAGGGTTGGTATGGGCGCAGGACCTGTGATGACGTCGCGGTCACATGACCGTGACGTCATGGCAAGTCCTTATCGCATACCATTCTTACCACCGGAACCTGCCGCTTGCATGGAGCGGTCACCAGAGCATCGCGAGGAGCGGGAAAGGCGGCGGAAGGTGAATATATAATGATTTATTTTTTTTAATTATTTTTAACATTAGATCTTTTTACTATTGATGCTGCGTAGGCCCCTTCACAATTTTGTTTTCTTCAATAAAATTGGCATACACCTTTTGCATCTTACCAGTCTTGAGTGTGCGGTAATCTTTTTTGAATGACAGGTATATACTATACACAGGAGGAGATGACTTACTGGTATATACTATATACAGGAGGAGATGACTTACAGGTATATACTATACTAGATTGTGGCCCGATTCTAATGCATCGGGTATTCTAGAATATGCATGTCCCCGTAGTATATGGACAATGATGATTCCAGAATTCGCGGCAGACTGTGGCTGTCGCTGATTGGTCGAGGCAACCTTTATGACATCATCGTCGCCATGGCAACCATTATGACATCTACGTCGATACTGTGCCCGTCGCTGAATCAGAAACGTGGGATTTCTACGTCCTTTATGACATCATCATCATCGCTGTGCCCATTGCTGATTGGTCGAGGCCTGGCAGCCTCAACCAATCAGAGACGCGGGATTTCCAGGACAGACAGACAGAAAGAAAGACAGACAGACAGACGGAAAAACCCTTAGGCAATTATATATATATAGATAACTGTAGTCCACCTCCTGTATCTATATATATAATTGTCTAAGGGTTTTTCCGTCTGTCTGTCTGTCTGTCCTGGAAATCCCGGCTCTCTGATTGGTTGAGGCCGCCAGGCCTCGACCAATCAGAGACCGGCACAGCATCGACGTAGAAATCCCGCGTCTGATTGGTCGAGGCCGCCAGGCCTCGACCAATCAGCAACGGGCACAGCGACGATGATGTCATAATGGTTGCCATGGCGACGATGATGTCATAAAGGTTGCCTCGACCAATCAGCGATGGGCACAGTCTGCCGCGAATTCTGGAATCATCATTGTCCATATATTACAGGGACATGCATATTCTAGAATACCAGATGTGTTAGAATCGGGCCACAATCTAGTATAATATATAACTGTATGTCATCTCCCCTGTATATAGTATATACCTACTGTATGTCATCTCCTCTATATACCTATGTGTCATCTCCTCTTTTATATAGTATATACCTGTATGTCATCTCCTCCTGTATATAGTAAATACGTGTGTCATCTCCTCCATCTCTATATATAATTGTCTAAGGGTTTTTCCGTCTGTCTGTCTGTCTGTCCTGGAAATCCTGCGTCTCTGATTGGTCGAGGCCGCCAGGCCTTGACCAATCAGCGACGGGCACAGTATCGACGTAGATGTCATAATGGTTGCCATGGCGACGATGATGTCATAAAGGTTGCCTCGACCAATCAGCGACGGGCACAGTCTGCCGCAAATTCTGGAATCATCATTGTCCATATGCTACGGGGACATGCATATTCTAGAATACCCGATGCGTTAGAATCGGGCCACAATCTAGTATAGTATATACCTGTAAGTCATCTCCTCCTGTATATAGTATATACCAGTAAGTCATCTCCTGTGTATAGTATATACCTGTCATTCAAAAAAGATTACCGCACACTCAAGACTGGTAAGATGCAAAAGGTGTATGCCAATTTTATTGAAGAAAACAAAACAAAAAAGAAGTGGTTGCCACATTCATATTCATTTGAAATAGACAAAAACCCGACGTTTCGACCCTCCCGGGTCTTACTCATGGGGTTACTGGAAGGCAAAGAAACTGTATAAGACAATGTTTTACATAGGCCAACATTATAGAAAGAAAAAAAAAAAAAAAAGGGGGGAGGGGGAAGGGAGGGGGAGAAAATTACAAGAGGAGAACAAAACAAGAAAACAAAACAGTACATGCAATAATAAAACACCAATAAGAGAACGAGAAGAACTATTTTGTACAAAACAACCTAGAAGGCGAGGTAGTATGGTCAGGAACAACAAAAGGTTCTAGTAACAGGGTATAATAATAAACAAGGTATAATAATAGAGAAGCATGGTAATGAACTGTACAGTGTATTACCTCAAGTCCTTTGACATAGATGCATAATAGTGGCAGTGGTAGGAGGTGTACGACCGATCCCTTGTTAAGGCACAACCTGTCATAGTGGCAAGATGACATAATAATTAAATAGGAATGAAGAGTAGGGAATGTCGATAGAGCCTAACGGAGGAGGGTGGGATCCAGACACGTGTATCCAGTGTGGCATATATTAGAGAGTAGTGTCAGGTTATAGAGATAGGAGAGGAATAATAATGCTGCGGGGGCCCAAAAGGGCAGATAGGAGATAATGGAGTTAGTCCAGCCATAGAACTGATAGGTGTAGGGTACTGGGATAAAGTACCATAAAGGGGAACCACAAGAGCATTTGAAACTAGCAACACACGGGACAGAGTAAACTTATGCTGTACCTTATAATAAAGCCAGTCCGGGCAGAAGTGTCCCGGGAGCACAGTATCTGGGTGGTGAGGGCCGTTAGACACCTAGTGGGTCTGTAAAAATAGGTACAGGTACGAGGGGTCAGAGGACGATATCAGGAAAAAAGTGGCCGTAAATGGCCAGAGAAGAGGCGGCATATGTATACCTGAAAAGGGTCCCTGGGAGGATTAGCGGCGCATCCCGCGCCTTGCTGCGATGTCCTGGGGGGAGACCTGGAAAGTGAGAGTGGCTAAGGCTGCCGCCCTCAAATAGCGCCGGACAGGAAGTACCGGACCGGAAGTGACATCGGAGCCACGCCTCCGCACTGAGCTCTGTGTGAGAGTATGGGCAAGAAGTTGCCCTTGAGTGGGAGTGGCTAAGCGCTTCTGAGTGTGTAAGGGGAAGGGGGTGGATATGAGAGCATTGTCCTGGTAATGGATGCTAGCAATGTAATTAACCTGTGATGAACTGCAGGGCCCGCTGTAGGAAGATGGAAGTTGGTAAAGGGAGGGGGGCAAAAAAGACTAGTTATATGTTGTGGCAGAAAAGAAATAGTAGCTGAGATGGATATGAGGGGATAAATAATAAATAAAAAATAAACAAGGAGGAAAGAAGAAGAAGAAGAAAAAAAAAATCCTGAAAAAACCCATGAAAACATGGGTGAAGATAACAAGGTAAAAAATAAAAACCAATAAAAAATAACAACAATTGGGGCAAAGATGAATAAAAATAAATACCAAAAAATGGAAAATGGAAAATAAGTAAATGAGCCAAAATAAAAGAATAAAAAATTAAAATGAAAAGGAAAAAATAATAAATATAAAAAAACAAAAAGTAAGAAAAATAATAAAATAAAAATAATAAAGGATAAATACGAAAAATGCTCAAAAACAGAAAAAAGAAAACAAAATAAATGAAGATCAAAAATTGATGAAAATCAAAAATCTAGAATTATGCGCTAGATAACTCACCTACTGGATGGTGGACTCAACGTGTCTGGAAGGTAAAGAATTAGAGAATTAGCATAGTGTTATAGTAACCAATCAATTTCTCTGTTGAGGCCTTTGAGACTTAGGGTCTCTAGTTTGTGGATCCAATAAGTCTCTCTCATTTTGAGCTGTCTAATGTGGTTACCACCTCTCCTGGGTCTAGGGACCTGCTCGATGACCTGGTATTTAAGCTGCGCCACCGTGTGTCGACATTTGATAAAATGATCAGGGATCGGTAACCAAGTTTTGCTGCAGCGAATGGTCGATTTGTGGCTTGCTATACGATCTTTTATGTGCTGGGTGGTCTCTCCTACGTACAGCAGTCCACATGGGCACTTTATAACGTAAACAACAAAGTTAGAGTTGCACGTATAGTAGCCACGGATCGGGATGGTCTTACCTGTCCTGGGGTGTGTTATGCTGTCTGACTTGATGACATTAGAACAGGAGGCGCAGTTGAGACAAGGAAATGTCCCTAAACGATGTGGAGCTAGTACAGTCTGGTTAGTTGTAGGGCATAGGCTGCCTACGTCTGCCCGAACCAGTTTATCCTTAATATTGGGGGCTCTCCTATTACACATAAGAGGTGGTGAGGAAAAGCTGGTGATGTTGGGGTAGGCCTTACCCAGGAGAGGCCAATGCTTGTTAATAACTCTCTCGATTTTGGGCATAAACGGGTGAAATGTGTGGACAAATGGAACCCTGTTCTCATTGGTATTGACTAGAGGTGGTGGTGGAGGTTGTAGAATCCGGGCTTTTTCTTGGTCAAGTAGACATTGCGGGTAATTTCTCTCCCTAAACTTTTGGGACATGTTTTCTAGGCGTGTGGGGAGTATTTCTGGGTCAGAGACAATCCTAGCCACCCTGGTGAATTGTGAGCGGGGAAGGCTATTACGTGTTGCCTTTGGATGGCTACTAGAGAAGTGTAGAAGACTATTGCAGTCTGTAGGCTTGCAAAAGAGATCAGTAGATAGACGGCCCTGATCACCTTTCGGACAAGGGTGTCCAGAAAGGAGATTTGGTTGGAGTCATGGTGCATAGTGAACTTAAGCTCAGGGTAGATGGAATTGAGGGTCTGATGGAATGCCCGTAATGTATCGGTGGACCCTGTCCAGATGAAGAAGATATCATCTATGTAGCGTAAATAGCAGTTAGCGTGTTCCTTATATCTGGCATCAGAGATACTAGGGAACTCTGGTAAATCCACCTCCTATATAAATTTATGCATAGACTTATTGAGATGGGTTCTTTACGAGAACTACTTCCTCTATGAGGATACCTATTACGTACAATGCCAGGGGACCGCGATGGGCTCGAACGTCACACCGGCGTATGCTAATGCGTACATGAATTCATTTGAGGAGAGTTTCGTCTACACTGATGCCAGATATAAGGAACACGCTAACTGCTATTTACGCTACATAGATGATATCTTCTTCATCTGGACAGGGTCCACCGATACATTACGGGCATTCCATCAGACCCTCAATTCCATATACCCTGAGCTTCAGTTCACTATGCACCATGACTCCAACCAAATCTCCTTTCTGGACACCCTTGTCCGAAAGGATGATCAGGGCCATCTATCGACTGATCTCTTTTGCAAGCCTACAGACTGCAATAGTCTTCTACACTTCTCTAGTAGCCATCCAAAGGCAACACGTAATAGCCTTCCCCGCTCACAATTCACCAGGGTGGCTAGGATTGTCTCTGACCCAGAAATACTCCTCACACGCCTAGAAAACATGTCCCAAAAGTTTAGGGAGAGAAATTACCCGCAACGGCTACTTGACCAAGAAAAAGCCCGGATTCTACAACCTCCACCACCACCTCTAGTCAATACCAACGAGAACAGGGTTCCATTTGTCCACACATTTCACCCGTTTATGCCCAAAATCGAGAGAGTTATTAACAAGCATTGGCCTCTCCTGGGTAAGGCCTACCCCAACATCACCAGCTTTTCCTCACCACGTCTCATGCGTAATAGGAGAGCCCCCAATATTAAGGATAAACTGGTTCGGGCAGACGTAGGCAGCCTACGCCCTACAACTAACCAGACTGTACTAGCTCCACATCGTTTAGGGACATTTCCTTGTCTCAACTGCGCCTCCTGTTCTAATGTCATCAAGTCAGACAGCATAACACACCCCAGGACAGGTTAGACCTTCCCGATCCGTGGCTACTATATGTGCAACTCTAACTTTGTTGTTTATGTTATAAAGTGCCCATGTGGACTCCTGTACGTAGGAGAGACCACCCAGCACATAAAAGATCGTATAGCAAGCCACAAATCGACCATTCGCTGCAGCAAAACTTGGTTACCGATCCCTGATCATTTTATCAAATGTCGACACACGGTGGCGCAGCTTAAATACCAGGTCATCGAGCAGGTCCCTAAACCCAGGAGAGGTGGTAACCACATTAGACAGCTCAAAATGAGAGAGACTTATTGGATCCACAAACTAGAGACCCTAAGTCCCAAAGGCCTCAACAGAGAAATTGATTGGTTACTATAACACTATGCTAATTCTCTAATTATTTACCTTCCAGACACGTTGAGTCCACCATCCAGTAGATGAGCTATCTAGCGCATAGTTCTAGATTTTTGATTTTCATCAATTTTTGATCTTCATTTATTTTGTTTTCTTTTTTCTTTTTTTGAGCATTTTTCGTATTTATCCTTTATTATTTTTATTTTATTATTTATTTTTTTATATTTATTCTTTTTTCCTTTTCATTTTAATTTTTTATTCTTTTATTTTGGCTCATTTACTTATTTTCCTTTTTCCATTTTTTGGTATTTATTTTCATTCATCTTTGCCCCAATTGTTGTTATTTTTTATTGGTTTTTATTTTTTACCTTGTTATCTTCACCCATGTTTTCATGGGTTTTTTCAGGATTTTTTTTTTTTCTTCTTTCCTCGTTTATTTTTTATTTATTATTTATCCCCTCATATCCATCTCAGCTACTATTTCTTTTCTACCACAACATATAACTAGTCTTTTTGCCCCCCTCCCTTTACCAACTTCCATCTTCCTACAGCGGGCCCTGCAGTTCATCACAGGTTAATTACATTGCTAGCATCCATTACCAGGACAATGCTCTCATATCCACCCCCTTCCCCTTACACACTCAGAAGCGCTTAGCCACTCCCACTCAAGGGCAACTTCTTGCCCATACTCTCACACAGAGCTCAGTGCGGAGGCGTGGCTCCGATGTCACTTCCGGTCCGGTACTTCCTGTCCGGCGCTATTTGAGGGCGGCAACCTTAGCCACTCTCACTTTCCGGGTCTCCCCCCAGGACATCGCAGCAAGGCGCGGGATGCGCCGCTAATCCTCCCAGGGACCCTTTTCAGGTATACATATGCCGCCTCTTCTCTGGCCATTTACGGCCACTTTGTTCCTGATATCATCATCTGACCCCTCGTACCTGTACCTATTTTTACAGACCCACTAGGTGTCTAACAGCCCTCACCACCCAGATACTGTGCTCCCGGGACACTTCTGCCCGGACTGGCTTTATTATAAGGTACAGCATAAGTTTACTCTGTCCCGTGTGTTGCTAGTTTCAAATGCTCTTGTGGTTCCCCTTTATGGTACTTTATCCCAGTACCCTACACCTATCAGTTCTATGGCTGGACTAACTCCATTATCTCCTATCTGCCCTTTTGGGCCCCCGCAGCATTATTATTCCTCTCCTATCTCTATAACCTGACACTACTCTCTAATATATGCCACACTGGATACACGTGTCTGGATCCCACCCTCCTCCGTTAGGCTCTATCGACATTCCCTACTCTTCATTCCTATTTAATTATTATGTCATCTTGCCACTATGACAGGTTGTGCCTTAACAAGGGATCGGTCGTACACCTCCTACCACTGCCACTATTATGCATCTATGTCAAAGGACTTGAGGTAATACACTGTACAGTTCATTACCATGCTTCTCTATTATTATACCTTGTTTATTATTATACCCTGTTACTAGAACCTTTTGTTGTTCCTGACCATACTACCTCGCCTTCTAGGTTGCTTTGTACATAATAGTTCTTCTCGTTCTCTTATTGGTGTTTTATTATTGCATGTACTGTTTTGTTTTCTTGTTTTGTTCTCCTCTTGTAATTTTCTCCCCCTCCCTTCCCCCTCCCCCCTTCTTTTTTTTTTTTTCTTTCTATAATGTTGGCCTATGTAAAACATTGTCTTATACAGTTTCTTTGCCTTCCAGTAACCCCATGAGTAAGACCCGGGAGGGTCGAAACGTCGGGTTTTTGTCTATTTCAAATGAATATGAATGTGGCAACCACTTCTTTTTTGTTTTGTTTTCTTCAATAAAATTGGCATACACCTTTTGCATCTTACCAGTCTTGAGTGTGTGGTAATCTTTTTTGAATGATTGACTTGACCTCACGGTCAGTTTACCAGCACCTCCTTGTCCCTGACCTGAGTGCACACCATTTTCCTTGTCTAGTATATACCTGTGTCATCTGCTCCTGTATATAGTATATACCTGTGTGTCATCTCTCCTGTATATAGTTTCTACCTGTGTGTCATCTCTCCTGTATATAGTATGTACCTGTATGTCATCTCCTCCTGTATTAGACCTCGTTCACATGTTATTTGGTCAGTATTTTGTAAGCTAAATTGGCAGTATGATAAATCCCCAGCCAACAGGAAGTACTCCCCCCTGGCAGTATATATTAGCTCACACATACACAGAATAGACAGGTCATGTGACGGACAGCTGCCGTATTTCCTATATGGTACAGTTGTTGCTCTTGTTGTTTGTCTGCTTATTAATCAGATTTTTATTTTTGAAGGATAATACCAGACTTGTGTGTGTTTTACGGCGAGTTTTATGTGTCAAGTTGTGTGTGTTGAGTTGCATGTGGCAACATGCATGTAGCGACTTTTGTGAGATGAGTTTTGTGTGGCGACATGGTGTAGCAACTTTGTGTGTGTCGAGTTGCATGTGTCAGGTTAGTGTAGCAAGTTGTGTGCAGCAAGTTTTGCGCGTGGCGAGTTTTATGTGTGGTGCGTTTTGAGTATGTGCAAGTTTTGCGTGAGGCAACTTTTGCATGTGTTGCAACTTTTGTGCATGTGGCAATTTTTCCACGTGTGCAAGTTTTGCGTGTGGCGAGTTTTCCGTGAGCCTAGTTTTGCATGTGGCGAATTTTGCGCATGGCGAGTTTTGAGTGGCGACTTTTGTGTTTCAACTTTTATGTGGCGAGGTTGGTGCATGTGTGGTGAAATGTGTGGTGAATATCCCATGTCTGGGCCCCACCTTAGCAACTGTACGGTATATACTCTTTGGCGCCATCGCTCTCATTCTTTAAGTCCCCCTTGTTCACATCTGGCAGCTGTCAATTTGCCTCCAACACTTTTCCTTTCACTTTTTCCCCATTATGTAGCGCAGGGTTAAAATTTTGCCTCACAACATAGCCTATGACACTCCCGGGATCAAGACGTGTGACTGTGCAAAATTTTGTGGCTGTAGCTGCGACGGTGCAGATGCCAATCCCGGACACACATAAACACACATTCAGCTTTATATATTAGATTCCCCTGCTGCTGCCACCTTCATCGTTTTCCTGCATCGCTCCGGTCGGTCTCTGGCGAACAGTGACCTGCCGAAAGTTCCAGTTTTTAATGGAGCGCGCCGGAGGTCACTTTCAATACAAGTCTATGAGAACCTCCTTCTGGCCCTCGTAGGCTTAAGGCACAAGAGCTCAGTATACAGTACTTCCGGCCAGTCAGAAGCTGTGCTCACAAGATGGCACAGTGGGACTGAAGCAGTGCTGAAACCGTTGTGAAGACACCAGAGGGTGAGTATATGACCAGGGGCAGGGGACTTACAGTTAAAGCGCCACTCCAGCACTGGAAAACAACCTGCTGGAGTGGGGCTTTAAAGCTTGTGTCCCCTCGCTGTTAACTACTCTATCAGGTATGGTTCTTGTCGACTTTTTGGAGGAAGAAGATCAATAGGCCCGTCTATAATAGAAAATTAAATTCCCTATTTCACTATGCATCAGTAACAGAGCACACTGTATACCGCTGCATGAGCAAGGGCAGCATTGTATTACTGGGGACGGGGTTACGTTTTGATCATGAATAGCTGTGTATGAATGCACCACATGCCCAGGTTCTCACACCAACATGTAATTATAAAAGGGCTGGTGCCAGTTTAGGAAGCCCCTCTCTACTTACGTGCACCCTGTTAATTAATCTGGCACATGCTGCACTGGGTGAAGACTGGCACGCCATTAAAATGGTGCATTGGGAATTATCCCACACTGTATGTATCATTGTGGGCATGACCATAGACTGAATACCGTGTACACTCCTGTTTACTACATACTGCTGCTACAATTAGGATTTTATCTTAATATTTCCAATCTGGACTCGGATGCCAATTTTTTTCAATAGAAAATTATTTTTTTTTACCAATGATAGATGATAAAATAGTGTATTTGGCATAAAAGTAACTGTATTGTTTGCAAAGCCATGGTTATAATAGTGTAAACAAAACTCCCAGTTGCATACTAAATGCCAGGGTGGTACCGCTAGCTGCGACCCACCCAAAAAAGGGCCAAATCAACTCCAAATAACATGGGGAAGATAGGAGGAAACAGGAGTATCTGATAGTAAAAATATATAGATTTTATTAAAGTATTTTTGTAAAACAGTAATCAGGTAGAATGACAAAATACAGAAACAGACACATACAACAGGGTCATACATAGTAAGAAAATGTGTACAAAGACATTCCCCATATGCTTAAACAGCGTAGCTAAAAAGAGTACAGCAATGTCAAGTGATATACCCCAGTAAACACTGTTCGCATGCCCAAGGAGTGCTGGTAGTGAGAAATCTCAGTGTAGTAACCAATATTCATCGGGGGCAGAGCTTACCAGTGGGGGAGAGAAGACCCTGAGCCGGATGGCAAAGACCACAACGCATGTTTCGCGTGTTCCAGATCGCTTTCTCAAGGGGATGCGGTGAAAGAGTGCAACAAGGACCTGAATGTAGCCATGGTGATTAGTCACATGTTGTATCAACATGGTCCGTGTGGACCAATAGGAATGGCGCGAACAGCACACGTGCAATGCGCCTGGTGGGTCCCAGCAGCTAGAGCACAAGACGTCAAGCGTCATTGCGCACACGCAGGGAGATAGAAGGTCCCTGGGCATGCACAGGAGGCATGCAGACATCCGGCCTAATGCGGGATGCGGCGGGCAGCAGTGCGCACCCGCAACAAGAAATGCACAACAGTAACCCCCCGGGGGGACCAGATAGAGAGTCCAAAAGTGCATATAAGCCTGGCGCACACCGGGAAATACAACAATAAAGTCAGTATATTAAAACACATTGAATAACATTAACAGTATATAAGGGGATGCATATATGGTAGATGTAGATGCTTGTGGAGGGGAATCGCTGTAGATGCCCCTGCCGTATATTGGTTGCTATACTAAGATTTCTCATCACCATGCACCCCCTTAGGCATTGGGACATTTTTTACTGGGGTATATCACTTGACATTGCTGTACTCTTTGGCTACGTTCACATTTGCGGCTTTGGACGCAGCGGCGTCGCCGCAAAACAACGCACGCGTCATGTTTCCCTATCTTTAACATTGGGGACGCATGTGCGTTCGTTTTCATGCGTTTCGGTGCGTTTTGCGACGCATGCGTCCTTTCGACGCACCTGGCAGTGCGTTGCAAATGCAACATGTTGCATTTTTTCTGCGTCCAAAATTTTTAAAAACGCTTGCGTCGCACTTGCGTTGTATTTGCATCGTCGAAACTTCAAATCCTCCATTGAAGTGTATTGGCAACACAGAAGACGCAAGTACTTGCGTTGTTGTGCGTTGTAGGACGCATGCGTTCTTTACTTTAAAAATAGAGAAACTGAAAAGACCCTATATATTAAAAAAGGGTTGAACGCATGCGTTAAAAATGCATGCGTTCTACTTGCGTCTTTCGTGCGTCGTGCGTTGCGTCCACGATGCTGCGTCCAAAGCCGCAAATGTGAACGTAGCCTTTGTGCTACACTGTTTAAGCATATGGGTAATGTCTTAGTACAAATTTTCTTAATATGTATGACCCTGTTATATGTTTCTGTTTATGTATTTCGTCATTCTACCTGATTGTCATTTTCTAAAAATACTATAATAAAATCTATACAGTGGGGGGGGGAATAAGTATTTGATCCCTTGCGGATTTTGTAAGTTTGCCCACTAACAAAGACATGAACAGTCTATAATTTTAAGGGTAGGTTAATTTTAACATTGAGAGATAGAATATCAAAAATAAAATCCATAAAATGACATTGTATACATTTATATAAATGTATTTGCATTTTGCAGTGAGAAATAAGTATTTGATCCCTCTAGCAAACAAGACTTAATACTTGGTGGCAAAACCCTTGATGGCAAGCACAGCAGACGTTTTTTGTAGTTGATGATGAGGTTTGCGCACATATCAGGAGGAATTTTGGTCCACTCCTCTTTGCAGATAATCTCTAAATCATTAAGATTTTGAGGCTGTCGCTTGGCAACTCAGAGCTTCAATTCAACCATAGGTTTTCTATGGGATTAAGGTCTGGAGACTGGCTAGGCCACTCCATGACCTTAATGTGCTTCTTTTTGAGCCACTCCTTTGTTGCCTTGGCTGTATGTTTTGGGTCATCGTCTTGCTGGAAGACCCAGCCACAACCCATTTTTAAGTTCCTGGCGGAGGGAAAAGATGTTGTCACTCAGGATTTTAAGGTACATCGCTTCATCCATTCTCCCACAGATGCGGTGAAGTAGTCCTGTGCCCTTAGCAAAGAAACACCCTCAAAACATAATGTATCCACCTCTATTCTTGACAGTGGGGACAGTGTTCTTTGGGTCATAGGCAGCATTTCTCTTCCTCCAAACATGGCGAGTTGAGTTAATGCCAAAGACCTCAATTTTTGTCTCATCTGACCACAGGACCTTCTCCCAACCCCTCACAGAATCATCCAGGTGTTCATTGGCAAACTTCAGACGTGCCTGTACATGTGCCTTCTTGAGCAGGGGGACCTAGCGGGCACTGCAGGATTTTAAACCTTTACAGTGTAATGTGTTACCAATGGTTTTCTTGATGACTGTGGTCCCAGCTAACTTGAGATCATTAACATGTTCCTCCAGTGTAGTTTTAGGCCGGGGTCACACTTGCGAGTTCAATGCGAGAAACTGGAACAAGTCTCTCGCATCAATACCCTGTACTGCCGCCGGCACTCGGGACCGGAGTGTGCGTCTGCATGTAATTTTTGGGCAGCTGAACGCTCCGGTCCCGAGTGTCGGTGGCAGTGCCGGGACTTGGCGCAAGTTTCTCGCATTGAACTTACTTATGGTTTTGTAGCCCATTCCAGCTTTGTGTAGGTCTATGATCTTGTCCCAGACATCCTTATACCAAGGAAAGTGACGGGCACAAGGGGGCATTCTTTGCGTCTGGAGGAGAGAAGGTTTTTCCACCAACATAGAAGAGGATTCTTTACTGTTAGGGCAGTGAGAATCTGGAATTGCTTGCCTGAGGAGGTGGTGATGGCGAACTCAGTCGAGGGGTTCAAGAGAGGCCTGGATGTCTTCCTAGAGCAGAACAATATTGTATCATACAATTATTAGGTTCTGTAGAAGGACGTAGATCTGGGGATTTATTATGATGGAATATAGGCTGAACTGGATGGACAAATGTCTTTTTTCGGCCTTACTATGTTATAACGCTCTTTGGTCTTGCCCATGTTGTAGAGGTTAGAGTCTGACTGATTGAGTCTGTGGACAGGAGTCTTTTATAAAGGTGACTATGTAAGACAGCTGTCTTTAATGCAGGTAACGAGTTGATTAGGAGCGACTTACTGGAATGTAGCAGCCAGAACTCTCAATGGTTTTTAGGGGATCAAATACTTATTTATCACTGCAAAATGCAAAGACATTTACAAAATTTATACAGTGTGATTTTTCTGGATGTTATTTTTGATATTCTATCTCTCAATGTTAAAACTAACCTACCCTTACAATTATAGAATGTTCATGTCTTTGTCAGTGAGCAAACTTACAAAATCAGCAAGGGATCAAATACTTATTCCACCCACTGTATATTATTTACTATAATTATCCAAACTCAGACTGGCCCACCGGAGAACCGGAGGATTCTCTGGTGGGCCCAGGCACTGACAACTGTTGGCATACTGGCCAGTGGCTATGGGGCCCCTGAGTCAAGGGGGCCCTTCCTGTGCCAGTAGCAGCAGCTGGAGACAGGATCCTGTCTCCACCGCTAAAGAAAAATGAATATTGATGCGTCCCCACGCCCCTATAGGCTTGGAGAGGCGTGAATACCATTTCTCTTTAATAGCGGGCAGCGTTAGCCGCAGGCTGCAGCTAACACTGCCCGCATGTAAAGCCCTACCACCGCACTACACACACGCACAAAGTACCGCACACATACACATACACACAAACTCACAGAGCAGCTCACCTCCCGGCGTCCTGCTTCCTGTCTGAGACAGCCCAGCTGGATGATGTCATCATCCAGCCCGCTGTCTCTGACAGAAAGCTTCCAGCGAGGAAGAGGCTGCTGGGATGAGCTGCTGCTGTGGGGAGGTGAGCTGTGCTGTGTGCCTGCGTGTGTGTGTGTGTGTGTGTGTGTGTGTGTGTGTGTGTGTGTGTGTGTGTGTGTGTGGTAAAGGACAATGATATTGGTGGGGGAGACAATGATGGAGGTGATGGGCATTGATGGTGAGGGAGGGAATTATAGAGGTGATGGGCAATGAGGGTGAGGGGAGGCAATGATGGTGAGGGGAGGCAATAATGGAAGTGATGGGCAATCATGGTGGGGGAGACAATGATGGAGGTGATAGGCAATGATGGTGGGGAGGCAATGATGGAGGTGATAAGCAATGATGGTGGGGAGGCAATGATGGAGGTGATAAGCAATGATGGTGGGGAGGCAATGATGGAGGTGATGAAATGGGCAATGATGGTGGTGGGGGAAGCAATGATGGAGGTGATAGGCAATGATGGTGGTGGGGGAGGCAATGATGGAGGTGATGATGGAGGTGATGAAATGGACAATGATGGTGGGAGAGGAGGCAATGATGCAGGTGGTGGAATGGGCAGTGGTGGGGGAGAATGATGGGGGTGATGGGGGAGAAGGCAATGATGGAGGTGGTGGTGAGGACAATGATGGGGTTGGAGAGGGACTGCATTATACTTTATGAGGGGGCTACTTTATATTCTGTGGGGGACTGCATTATTCTCAGGGGACTACATTATATTCTGGGGGGCTATATCATACTATATTGAGGGGGGCAGCATTATGCCCTGTGAGGGGGCTACAGTATACTCTATGGGGGGCGCTGCATTATATTCTGTGGTGGGCTGTATTATACTATATGAGGGGGCAGGGGGGCTGCATTATACCCTATAAGGGTGCTACATTATATTCTATGGTCGGGACTGCGTTATACCTGAGGGGGTTGCATTATATTTTGTGGGGTGCTGCTTTATATTCTATGAGTGGGGACTGCATTATATTTTATGAGGGGGCTACCCCAACCCTTGCTACATAATTAAGACATATACAAAAAAACCCTGTTTGGGAGAGAAGAACAGACAAATCGCGGCGCCCTAAGTGCGTAAACACAATATTATAGTCTTTAAAGCGTGCACAACTTTATGCACTCACCTGATAAAACACTAAAATGGCTTTAGATCGTGTATCCTCCAAGTTCCCTCTGAGATACTTTTCAATATACAGGGCTTGCAGCTTGCCTCGGGTGGATCCAAGTGAGAGAGCCAGAGTAAGGCTCACACAGGATGAGTAGTTCAAGAAAAGCACATCCAGCCCATGAATGGCAGCGCTTCCCAGGACTCAAAAAAATATGAAATATCATCTTTGAATGTATTTCATAACTTAAAATAGAAGAGATACAACGCGTTTCGGATACAGTATATATCCTTCTTCAGGTATCATAAAAACACAGTACAAATCCTACTAGTATAAAATTCAATTACACTTATATATAGTATCACACCTTTTATCCCAGTCTCAGAAACTTGATTTGGGGTGTGGACCAAGTTCAGGAAAACACCCACTGATTGATACAGCCTTGTTAACATTGATGCAAGAAAGAGAGATAAATAAAAAAATATATCAAAGGGAAAAAAAAAAAAAAAAAAAATCTTTTAAACTCTCTCTATGATATCATTCAATCCATTTGGAAATAATGTTCCCAAACGATATATCCAAAACGTTTCTTTCCTGTTTAAAAGAGCATTCCTGTTTGCAACTCCAGAGGGTATCTGCTCCACTGGAGTTACTTTTATGTTAAAAATTTTATTATGTTTAAGTAGTAAATGCCTTGAGAGACTATGTTTTAAAAAGCCATTTTTTGCTCTATTTCTGTGGCCATTAATGCGGGACCGCAGTGTCTGTACAGTGCGTCCCACATACTGCAAACCACAACTGCATGTGATGACATATACAACATGATCACTACTACAGGTGAGCCTTTGTGAGATTTCAAAGACATCACCAGTATTATTGCATTTAATAGTTTTAGCCCCATGATCTAGGATCCCACAGGTGCAACATTTTTTGGAGTTACATTTAAAAACTCCGGTGCCTTGAAGAACTCCACATAAAGTTTGATCCTTATTTTTATAAATGTTTTTTCTTTTTGGATCCAACTGTTTTTTTTAATTTACTGGGGGCCACCAAATTTTTCAAAGTTTTCCCCCTTCTATATGTAATCCCTGGTTTATCAGGGAGATGTTTTCCCAAGACAGGGTCACGCTTCAAGATGTACCAATATTTAGAAAGCACAGTTCTTATGATTTTATTGCCCCTATTGAATGTTGTCACAAAATTCAATTTCCAGCGATCATCACTTTTTTCCTTACCAGTAGTCAAAGTGTCCCCCTTCCTGGTTTTTCCTTTTAAACATTCTTCCTGTGTTTTTATTTTATTGTCCCTATATGCACCATTTATCAAATTTTTCGGGTATCTTTTTTCTTTAAATTTTCTTTTTAAAATTTTAGACTGAGCTACATAATCAGATTCTCTCGTACAATTCTTTCTGATGCGATAAAATTGGCTGTGGGGTATATTGACTTTCTAAGCCTGTTTTCTATGACAAAATAAGGCTTTATAAGCGCTTCATAGATGATCTGATTATCATATGGAAGGGGACAGAGGAAGAAGCGGTACAATTCATAAAGGAGCTCAATAATAACACCTGGGGGATTACCTTTACATCACAAATTAATAAAGAAAAAATGGTATTTCTTGATTTAGAGATCAGCCATAGTGGTAAAAAAATCATCACAAAATCCCACTTCAAAAAAGTGGATTCAAATGGCTTTTTAGATTTCAATAGTGCACATTACAAGAAGTGGAAGGTCAATATACCCCACAGCCAATTTTATCGCATCAGAAAGAATTGTACGAGAGAATCTGATTATGTAGCTCAGTCTAAAATTTTAAAAAGAAAATTTAAAGAAAAAAGATACCCGAAAAATTTGATAAATGGTGCATATAGGGACAACAAAATAAAAACACAGGAAGAATGTTTAAAAGGAAAAACCAGGAAGGGGGACACTTTGACTACTGGTAAGGAAAAAAGTGATGATCGCTGGAAATTGAATTTTGTGACAACATTCAATAGGGGCAATAAAATCATAAGAACTGTGCTTTCTAAATATTGGTACATCTTGAAGCGTGACCCTGTCTTGGGAAAACATCTCCCTGATAAACCAGGGATTACATATAGAAGGGGGAAAACTTTGAAAAATTTGGTGGCCCCCAGTAAATTAGAAAAACAGTTGGATCCAAAAAGAAATTAACATTTATAAAAATAAGGATCAAACTTTATGTGGAGTTCTTCAAGGCACCGGAGTTTTTAAATGTAACTCCAAAAAATGTTGCACCTGTGGGATCCTAGATCATGGGGCTAAAACTATTAAATGCAATAATACTGGTGATGTCTTTGAAATCTCACAAAGACTCACCTGTAGTAGTGATCATGTTGTATATGTCATCACATGCAGTTGTGGTTTGCAGTATGTGGGACGCACTGTACAGACACTGCGGTCCCGCATTAATGGCCACAGAAATAGAGCAAAAAATGGCTTTTTAAAACATAGTCTCTCAAGGCATCTACTACTTAAACATAATAAAATTTTTAACATAAAAGTAACTCCAGTGGAGCAGATACCCTCTGGAGTTGCAAACAGGAATGCTCTTTTAAACAGGAAAGAAACGTTTTGGATATATCGTTTGGGAACATTATTTCCAAATGGATTGAATGATATCATAGAGAGAGTTTAAAAGATTTTTTTTTTTTTTTTTTTTCCCTTTGATATATTTTTTTTATTTTTTTTTTTCTCTCTTTCTTGCATCAATGTTAACAAGGCTGTATCAATCAGTGGGTGTTTTCCTGAACTTGGTCCACACCCCAAATCAAGTTTCTGAGACTGGGATAAAAGGTGTGATACTATATATAAGTGTAATTGAATTTTATACTAGTAGGATTTGTACTGTGTTTTTATGATACCTGAAGAAGGATATATACTGTATCCGAAACGCGTTGTATCTCTTCTATTTTAAGTTATGAAATAAAAAAATATGAAATATCATCTTTGAATGTGAGTCCTGGGAAGCGCTGCCATTCATGGACTGGATGTGCTTTTCTTGAACTACATAATTAAGACGTGAACTACCTTATATTATCCCCTGATATTAGCGCTTTTTACCGCACAATTGGTGGTCTTGTATCTATTTCTATGTAGCTACATAGTGGGTCCCAACAAAAAAAGACCAATTTGAAAGGTTTTTTAGGAATTACCTCTACCATGCTCACAACCCTAGTGGGAGAGCCTTCCAGGCAGAAGCGCACTTATAAGTCGGACACTCCAGCGAGCAGAAATAACAATGAGAATTTGGAGTTCATGTCCATAAATAGCAAAATTTTTTTATTAGTATCAAAAGTTACAACCAGAAACATAACGCTACAAACACATCATATTTGAGTAACATCAAACATAAACTAGACAGAGGGATGATGGTAGCAAAAAGATGGAAACAACACCACGAGGATGCACCTAATACCGAAAAATCCTTTTCCTAAAGTGCATAGTGCAATTTAATAGCTGGGCCTAGGACTGAAGCATTGTAATGCTTTCATAATGATGGGGCCACCGCGTGTAGCATCCTATTTACCGCTGTCTGGGTAAGGATTAGAAATGTATGGTTATGTAACAGTGTATCTTGATTGACGGTTTGTGGAGCCTTTGCGCAGGGCTCGACACACTTGGTACAGTAATTGATATAATTCATTATGAAAGCATTACAATGCTTCAGTCCTAGGCCCAGCTATTAAATTGCACTATGCACTTTAGGAAAAGGATTTTTCGGTATTGGGTGCATCCTCGTGGTGTTGTTTCCATCTTTTTGCTACCATCATCCCTCTGTCTAGTTTATGTTTGATGTTACTCAAATATGATGTGTTTGTAGCGTTATGTTTCTGGTTGTAACTTTTGATACTAATAAAAAAATTTTGCTATTATTTATGGACATGAACTCCAAATTCTCATTGTTATTTGTAGTGGGTCCCAAGAATGATTTTCTCTGGTGGGCCCAAGGTGCTCCAGTCCAACGCTGCAATTATCTGATACTCCAGTTTCCTCCTATTTTTCCCATTGTTATAATAGTGTAGAAGATTATTACAGGCAGTATAGGAGAATGTTTTGTAAGTTACAGCCTATTCGGTATATGACTCTATACATCCCTATGTAATGGTGAGCTCATTCACAAACCATGAGAAGAATAGTCTTCAGAGACTACGCCGCCGTTCAGACTGCTGCACGATAAAATCAATCTTTCCAAGGACATGTAAAGCTTGTGTTCAGCTTCAATGGCTTGTTCTTTAATAGAAGTCTATAGCAGTGTCCAAGTGCGTGCAAGAATCATACAGAAGATATTTTATGTTATACCTTAGAGGCGTCTTCAATTGTTTTATGGAGGTTTCTTAATTTAAGATGGCAGGCTGATCGATTAAGATACAGGGTTGGCATCTTGTCATTAAGTCGTATTGCAAGGTTCAAGGCGTTGACAGCTGCTAAGTAGTCACCAGCCGCAAAAAGTTTACTGTGGCCAAGAAGAGGAAAAAAATGATGATTAGGCAAAGTTCTGAAATACTGTGCAACACTGATGTCAAGAACAACAACATTATAAATCCCAGGATTTAGGGACCCACGGGGTGGATCTCCTTTTTATACTCCCAGTTACTAAGCCGGAGATGCTCCTCATCACCATTGTTGAATGAGGCCAAACGGAGGACAGCAATGCCTTCCCTATCAAAGGAAGACTGGAGCGAGGTCCTCACCTCCCCACAATATGTTTCACCAAGAATTAATGACCAGCTAGTCCAAATGTATATTGTCCATCAATATATAACCTGCTAATTGGGTAGAGCCACCACTGCAGATTGCCATGGGTGTGGGGAAGAGGCGATTTTATACACCTGAAGTGGTATTGCCCTCTTATTGCAGACTTTTGGAAAGAGGCCAAAGCTATCCTCATCGAGATCACACAAACCCCTGTACCGCTCTGCCCTAAGGTGTGTTTATTAGGAATCCTTGAGGAGAGCTGGCCTCACAACCCTTAGGCTCTTCTCAGGGACACATTCATTTTAACTCACAAGTCTATCGCCATCAGATGGATGGTTAGAAGACCCCCGCAAATTTCACACTGGGTCAATATGCTAAATACTGCAGCTTCCTATGAGAGTGTGGTATAAAAAAAATAGAGCTTGTCCTCAAAAGTTTGATAAGGTATGGAAGCTTTGGTTTGATTCTCGATTGATTCACATTAGTCCCCAGGCGATGAGGAGCATTCACTCCTGAAAAAGTATGTGATATTTGGTGCCTGACATGGGCGTCTTATGGTTTTGGTTAAGATATTAGACTCATGGTATGTTAAAGGCAAGGTTAAGCATGCCAGACTGTATTAATAAGCAATGAGAAACGCCATTTGTTTTTTGATGTAAACTTATTATGTTGTGTAATCTTCAATAAAAACGAGTTTTAAAAACAATAGTCACAGGATTTATCATTCAGAATGTGTAACCCCTCAGACGTCTACCAGGAATTCTCCACTACAGCCACCCCACCCCCCATTATCCGCACTACGTATTGAAATCCGGTCATTAGATTCCAACTCCGATTTCCTACATGAGTCATGTCATGTACATGAGATTTCTGAAACCTCAGACTTTGCTGGTACTGTAAAACGCAGCTGAGAATTTACATAAAAATGCTTAAATGCCTAGTGTGAGCATAGCCTGTGAGGACCGCGATAGATATTTAGATAACAGTTGTTGATAATAGCTTTCCTCGATATTCTTTGGTGAATTAGATGTTTCTCTAACATAAACACTTCAAATTTACCTCAGTATTTCTATCTCAGTTCTTTTTTTTGTGTCCTTGGTGGGTAACAGTCCATTTTATTTTAAATGTCAGATTTATGTGAACAATATATGGCTTTTATTTGCTAATTGAAAGTGTTATAATTGCGTGACCAAACAAATTTTACAGGTATTGTGATGTCCCCATCTGCCCGTATAAAGGCCGACTGTGATCTATGGCCTGTATACACCTGATGAGGAGGACGGACCATCCTTGAAACGCGTAGTGGAATAAAAGGTGTTTCACCCTACCCGAACCTGGCTTGTCTCCTCCTTGCGGCGCCCAATAGATGCCGTTTTCCTTTAATTCCTTCCTTCATTCATCCAGCTCTGTGCTTTCAGCAGTGGGGGGTCTGCGGTTGGTGCAGCAGCAATCCAGGGGGCTCGCATGTTCATTCCAGTGTTGTGAATGGTGAGCACCACACACATTGTTCTACTTCTCTACACATGGAGCCCTTTTCTTTGATTCCTATATCTTTGTGTTTCTCTTTTAGGGTGAGGTTTATTTATTTAGAAGTGTTACCCTACGTGTGGCTCTGCAGTTGCTGCAAAACTACAACCACCATTTTGCTTTGCAGGATTAGAGGATCCCTGCAGTGATGGATATATACCGTGATTTCAGGGGTTGTCCGGCCCTAGGCTACAAGTCTGCAGTCACTATGTGAATCCTCACAGCGCATAAACTGAATGGGAGTTTTACGGTGTCGGGAGCAGGTGGTCATGTGTCAGCAAGTATGCAAATCACATACTTGAGGTCACGTTCCCAGTACCAGCGAACACGGTGTGAGGATTCACAAGTCTGCAGTAACAGTGACTGCAGACTTCTAGCCTAAGATAGGACAACCCCTTTAAGGACCAGATCTAGCGTCCATGTCAGTCAACCCTGACAACCTCCTCGTACCTCCCAGAATCAGTGGCTCTTTTGATTGGCCAGTCTGGCATGAGGTCTTTGTTGTCATGTGATGAATATATAACTCCATGACAGACCATGGATGCCGGGAGGTAGGAGCAGTTCTCAGGGCTTACTGATGTGGCTGCTGGATCTGGTCCTATCAACAATTTACACCAAATCTAGTTGGAATACTTTGCAGTCAGGTTAGGTTCTCAGAGTCCCAGTCCAGGGGTCAGAAATGACTGAAGTGGCCGATAGACCAGGTCCCATGAATCGATTCACGCCAACTATAGTTCCAATAATTCTGATTCATACACTTGTTCCAAAGTCTTTTAAATGATGGTGGTATTTTTGTGGTAATATTGTGCGGAAATAACACATAATGTACTAAAGGTAAAAAACAACAACCTCATATGACCCAGTATATATTTTTGGTACAATAGGACCCTATGGGCGACATATCTCTCTCTATACAGTACAGACAAAAAGTTTGGACACACCTTCTCATTTAAAGATTTTTCTATATTTTCATGACTATGAAAATTGTAAATTCACACTGAAGGCATCAAAACTATGAATTAACACATGTGGAATTATATACTTAACAAAAAAGTGTGAAACAACTGAAATTATGTCTTGTATTCTAGGTTCTTCAAAGTAGCCACCTTTTGCTTTGATGACTGCTTTGCACACTCTTGCCATTCTCTTGATGAGCTTCAAGAGATAGTCACCGAGAATGGTTTTCAATTCACAGGTTTGTCCTGTCAGGTTTAATAAGTGGGATTTCTTGCCTTATAAATGCCTTGGGACCATCAGCTGTGTTGTGCAGAAGTCTGGTGGATACACAGCTGATAGTCCTGCTGCATAGACTGTTAGAATTTGTATTATGGCAAGAAAAAAGCAGCTAAGTAAAGAAAAACGATTGGCCATCATTACTTTAAGAAATGAAGGTCAGTCAGTCCAAAAAATTGGGAAAACTTTGAAAGTATCCCCAAGTGCAGTGGCAAAAACCATCAAGCGCTACAGAGAAACTGGCTCACATGATGACTGCCCCAGGAAAGGAAGACCAAGAGTCACCTCTTCTTCTGAGGATAAGTTTATCCGAGTTACCAGCCTCAGAAATCGCAGGTTAACAGCAGCTCAGATTAGAGACCAGGTCAGTGCCACACAGAGTTCTAGCAGCAGACACATCTCTACAACAACTGTTAAAGAGGAGACTTTGTGCAGCAGGCCTTCATGGTAAAAGAGACTTGTTTGGGCTAAAGAACACAAGGAATGGACATTAGAACAGTGGAAATTTGTGCTTTGGTCTGATGAGTTCAAATTTGAGATCTTTGGTTCCAACCACTGTGTCTTTGTGCGACGCAGAAAAGGTGAACGGATGGACTCTACATGCCTGGTTCCCACTGTGAAGCATGGAGGAGGTGGTGTGATGGTGTGGGGGTGCTTTGCTTGTGACACTGTTGGGGATTTATTCAAAATTGAAGGCATACTGAACCAGCATGGCTACCACAGCATCTTGCAGCGGCACGCTATTCCATCCGGTTTGCGTGTAGTTGGACCATCATTTATTTTCAACAGGACAATGACCCCAAACAAACCCCAGGCTGTGTAGGGGCTATTTGACCAAGAAGGAGAGTGATGGGGTGCTACGCAAGATGACCTGGCCTCCACAGTCACTAGACCTGAACCTAATCGAGATGGTTTGGGGGGAGCTGGACCGCAGAGTGAAGGCAAAAGGGCCCACAAGTGCTAAGCATCTCTGGGAACTCCTTCAAGATTGTTGGAAGACCATTCCCGGTGACTACCTCTTGAAGCTCATCAAGAGAATGCCAAGAGTCTGCAAAGCAGTCAAAGCAAAAGGTGGCTACTTTGAAGAACCTAGAATATAAGACATAATTTCAGTTGTTTCACACTTTTTTGCTAAGTATATAATTCCACATGTCTTAATTCATAGTTTTGATGCCTTCAGTGTGAATGTACAATTTTCATAGTCATGAAAATACAGAAAAATCTTTAAATGAGAAGGTTTGTCCAAACTTTTAGTTTGTATTGTACATATACAGCAGGATACGTCACAGCAATCGCGGATGCAGGTTGAGAGCTTTTCCCTGCATATATGTCAAATAGAGGCTGAAATTTTGATATGAACAGAGTCTATAGGAAAAGGAGAAAATTGACAGAAAAGCCCCAGTTTTTTAGGAAACTGCATAATCCACTCACTTCCCTTTGTCCTTCAGCCACTCTGGGTTTTTCTCTTCGTCCTTTAAGTCTTGAAAGTCAAGGTTGTCAGTGTTCACAGCTCTGCGGGCTTCTGCCTGCTTCTGTAACCACTGGAAGATACAACAAAAAAGAATAATTCATCTTCTGCTAAGCCTTTACAGCTGCTTATTTTCCCATACACCATGAGTGGTAAAAAAGTCAGTGGTCGTCATGAGCTCATACAGAAATGGACGTCCATTGGCCAAAAGTCTCATGTGCCCAACATTTCCTTACTTTTCCGATTGTGGCTATAAACTGCTAAACTTATGCTTCTACTGAAAAGCTATTTTTCTCCTGACACCAGTCTGTAAGCCCGCGTCCTTCTAGTATCGTTGCTTTAGAAAATACAAGGTCTGGAGACACATCACATAGCAGAAAAGGCACTTAACTGCCCTAGTACATAGCATAGGCTCAAATAAACTTTGCAATGATAAAAACATGTAAATAATTATGTTCGTGTTTGATTATTGCATTCTCACCCATTAATCAACCTTCTGTAATGAAGCTTTCTATTTTACAAAGCGGATCTGTTATTGCTCCTCCACATTCTCCTGACTTACACATTCAAGAAAATGTGGGCAAAATATACTTGATAGGCCAAGTTCACATGTGCAGTAATCATTCGTATGAAAGTGAACCAGCAACAATCAGTTATTGCAGGACTAGAAAGATTATGCAGACTTTGTCCGGCTAAAAAAAAAATGATTCCAACCAAATCCGTTTTTTGTTTTTTTAACATTGAAATCTATGGAAAACAGATCTGTTAAATAGCCAATCCGTTCCTCTTCCATTTGACATGGACCCATTTTTTTGTTTACTGGATCAGCTTCAAATGGATTATTACCGTACTTTACATTCACATGTCCAAGGGTCATTTGTTTAAAAATGATCCAGTAATAATAGAATGAATATGTATCAGATGAAAGAAAAATGGATGGCTCTCTCCCATACCTGAAATCCGCTGCCTCGGGGTAACTCTCGACTCTGCACTGTCCTTCAAACCGCACGTCCAAACTCTTGCCACCTCCTGTCGCCTCCAACTCAAACATTGCCAGAATCCGTCCTTTCCTAACCCCACAATCTACTAAAACTCTTGTGCATGCCCTTATCATCTCCCACCTTGATTACTGCAACATCCTCCTCTGTGGCCTCCCTGCTAACTCCCTTGCACCACTCCAGTCTGTCCTCAACTCTGCTGCCCAGCTAATCCACCTCTCTTCTCGCTACTCCCCTGCTTCTCCCCTCTGCAAATCCCTCCACTGGCTCCCAATTCCCCAACAAATCCAGTTCAAACTACTAACACTGATCTACAAAGCCATCCACAACCTCTACCCTCTCTATATCTCTGAACTAATCTCCCAATATCTTCCCTCACGTAATCTCCGATCCTCCCAGGACCTCCTACTCTCCTCTGCACTTATTCGTTCCTCACACAACCGCCTCCAAGATTTCTCCCGAATATCCCCCATCCTCTGGAATTACACGCCTCAACACATCCGATTATCCAGCACTCTCGGATCCTTCAGATGGAACCTGAAAATCCATCTCTTCAGGAAAGCCTACAGCCTGCAATAACCATTCTGCCGCCTCACCAACCACCCGAGCTGCCGCCTCAGCACCAACAGAGCTGCAGCGTCCCCGATCTTCTGTCTCTTCCCCAGTATCCCGTAGAATGTAAGTCTGCAAAGACAGGGTCCTCTACCCTCTGTACCAGTCTGTCATCATAAATTTGTGTACTGTAAATGATATCTATAACCCTGTATGTAACCCCTTTCTCATGTACAGCACCATGGAATTAATGGTGCTATATAAATAAATAATAATATTTAACGGATTCATCTTCCATAGACTTCAGTGTTAAAAAATGGACCAAGTTGCAATAATTTTTTTTTTTTACAGGACAAAAAAGTGGTGTCTGCACCACTTTTTTGTACTGCTAAGAAAACTCCATTTTAAACAGATGACTACTGGACATGTGAACCAAGCCTAAGTTAATATGTACAGTAATCATCCGTTAGAATGCATTAAGCAGCAATCTGTCGGCAAAAAAGTCCTCCAGTGAGAGACTCTCTATGTACCCTCTCCCCATTGACTAAAGCTCCTCATACAGATTAGACCAATGTTGGCTGAACCCGCCAATATCAACCAGTTCAAGCGATAGTTTACTGTGTATGTAGGCTCGGAACAGAAGATTAGCTGAGGAGTTATGAATCTGGCTTGCCCGTTTTTGGACGGCTGATAATTTTGTTCTCCCTGAAATCAGCTACCTCATATCTGGCTAAGGCTCTTTCATAGAAAACACAGGAGCACTCGGCAGACCGAGAGCGCCGGTGTTTGTGAGAGATTACAGAGTTAGATGCCCACAAACTATTGGCTGATCCATCATTTGGCGGCTGGCCTTAAAAGATAGTGGGTCCTAAACAAAGGACTCCCCTCTAATAACTGTAACAGAGACAGGTAGTACTGGGTTAAGTGCTAGCTCTGTATGAGGGTTTTTTTTCTTACAAGAACTATATCCTGTGGCCACTAGGTGTGTCAGTCTGCTGGATGAAGTAGAGTCGAATGTGCTGCTAGTGAGTCACCAGCCAAAATGTGAGCTGTAGCTGTTAAAAAGATGTGCCAGGGTTTCTGTCTGAATGGAGACTACAATAAGCAGTCTGTTTGTGAGAAGCTGCACAGAACCGTGTGGAAGCTGCAACCTGTTCAGTGTGATCTGTGCCCGGAGTTGAACACTTCTGATAAGAGTTGGAAGCTCAGGCTGAAGGGGATTCCACAACTGGAGGGATTGTGCCTTTTGTGTGTATATGAATTCTATTCTGGGAGAAAAGACTCTAATCTTTTCAGGGTGAACCCGCACTAACATAGGTGATCATGATTAAATGCACACGCTGTGTGCAGAGAACTGCAAGTATCAGTGGTTGCTACGGACAATAGCTGTTTTGTTTGACAGAGCTGGCGCTAGCTCCGCCGTGTACAAGTAGCAAGGGTCTGTTCTGTTTAGTCAGTGCCTGGACAATGCTAGGGATTTAAGTTTACGAGTTTGTTTTGGTACTGGGAAAAGAATAAAAACTGCATGTGTTTGGACCCAGACTGCATTGCCTGTGGAAACGCTACCTAAGGTCTAATATCTACATAACACATAGGCCCGAGTCAACAAACCATGTCAGAATTCAAGTATAAAACTGTCTGTGCTATTCGCAGTTGGTGGTAGTAGCTTAACCAGGAGAGAGCTTGGCCAAGCGCCGACAAACTCATCAAAAGTTATGCCACAAGTGTAAAGAAAGGAACCCTAGTATCCTAGTCCATAAGGCTCTGTCTTGGCCCCAGCATTGTTCAACATTTTTATACATGATCTAGATAAGGAAACTGAAGGTAAACTAAAATTTGCAGACACTGTAAAGCTAGGAGGGATAGCTGACACTAGATAAGCTTGAATAATGGGCAGCGACTAATACAACGGTATTTAACAGGGAGAAATGCAAGATTCTACATCTGGACAAGAAAATTACATCTATGGAACGGGAGGACTAGAACTAAGCAACAGCACGTGAGAAAAAGACTTGGGAATACTAATGGATCACATACTGCACATTGGTCAACATTGTGATGCACCAGCAAAAAAGGCAAACACAGTTCTAGGATGTATTAAGAGAAGCATAAAGTCTACTCCTCCTTGGTCAGCCCTTATCTGGCATACTGTGTCCAGTTATGGGCACCACATTTAAAAAAAAAAAAAGATATTGAAATAATGGAGCATGTTCTGAGAAAAGCTACCGGGATGGTGAGCGGGCTGCAATGTATGTCCTACAAGGAATGGTTAAAAAAAACTGTGAATGTTTAGCTTGCAAAAAAGAAGGCTACAAGAAGACTTGATAGCGGTCTACAAATATCTGAATGGATGGTACAATGTAGAGTGATCATTTTATTGTCATTTGCACATGGAAACACGAGAAGCAATAGAATGAAAGTGAAAGGGAGAAGATACAGATTAGATATTAGAAAAAAACTTTTTGACAGTGAGGGTGATCAATGAGTGGAACAGGCAGCCACAAGAGGTGGCAAGTTCTCCTTCAAAGGAAGTCGTCAAACAGAGGCTGGACAGACATCTATCTGGGATGATTTAGTGAATCCTGCATTGAGCAGGGGGTTGGACGCAATTACCCTGGAGGTCCCTTCCAACTCTAACATTCTATGATTCTATGACTAGCATAAATTTCGAGAACATTAGCTAAAAGATAAGCCAAAAGGAGAATTTGAAGTTAATCTGCGCTGCTGGTATCACATATAATAGATGCAGCGCACTCTTCATCAATGCCGGCTTGGTGAATCGGGGCTACATTTCTAAAAATGTTTCCAACAATTGGTTTTGTGTAAAGAAACATTTATCTCCCATCTCTCACCAAATCCCAATTTCAGATGCCATATTCTGCAGATTATGATGTAAAGAGCAATAAACCTGGAGTCACTAAGAAATAAATATGAATGTCCTATTAACAATACTGCAAGTAGATCAGCTGGAGGTCAACTACAATGACTGGTTAGCACTTAAAAAAATAATCAACCCCCCCCTTTTGGCATGGATGACTGACTGACTATTATACAAATGTAGCCTAATGTGATTTATGCTGCTTATCATGGAAAGTGATGGCAGATCTCTAGGATGAACAATCACTTCCTGATCGTTGGTCCAGCTAGAGGAAGAGGCCTTAAATTTGCAGGCCTTTTTATCCCAAGAAACCAGAGCACTAAACTCCAATACTAAAAAAAAAACTTCTCCAAGACCACCAGGTCGGGGGTGCTTATTTCAGGTCACTTGAATTCCTGGTAGAACAGGTAAAAAGTAAAAATTGTACAAGACATTCATTTGCTTACCTCTTCCTCTTCTGCCAACCGAGACTCCCGGATGGCTGTAGGGAAGACTCGAGGGGTAAATTGGATTTTAATGTTGCCACATTTTCTGGTGGGAGGCACGGTCTTTTCGGTCTTGTATTTTTCTGCTAATGACACATAAAATCACTTGCATAATTTATGGCGCATGCTTACATTTAATCATCATATATGAATTAGCTTACACGGTCAGAAAGAGGTTGTTAATCATTAGTGCAGCACCGTATGACCATGCCTATATAATAATAATAATAATTTTTATTTATATAGCGCCAACATATTCCGCATCTTCCATAATTTTACCCTAGACGTCATCATTACCAAGAAATAAAAGTTTTTCTTTGCTCTTTATTTATAGTACAAAGACAATTTGGAACAAAAAAAAAGAAAAAATATGGCAATAACAGAACACAGAAGATGGACAGTAAAAGCTATTAGGTATCAATCATCGCAACATCAGAAAGTTTTCTACAGACAATGAAGTAATGATACTTCTTCTAAAATAAGGTTTAGAACCATGACCTAATAATGTTGCATGTCGGCGTCACACCTTGAATTCCTTCTTCAAGTAATAGGAGACGTTGTCACAGATAAGAAATGTACTAAGAAATTAAATGGATCACTGGGCAATACATGGTTAAAGAGAAAAACAAGGGAAGACAAAGGGGATAGAAAGAGGAAAGAAAGAGAAACTGTAGGAAGATGGCAACAGGAAACTGCAATGGGCACGGTAAGCACCCCACAACAGACAGAGCGAGGTTGCAGTAAACAGGCTGTCCAAATATTGCCAAAGTTGCACCATGGTTTACCGATATTATAAGGGTTTTCTGGACCTTTTCCTTGGGTCCAGCACGGAGTTTCTGCTGCTGTTCACAATGTCTGTTATGGTGATAAGCCAATACCTTAGCCCAACGGCCTGTGTCGTCAATTTGGGCAATGTACAATCAACTTGAGTCGCTGATCTCATTTATTGGCTGCGGACAATATCAGACATCAGGCGTGGCAGTGGCACCTCAGCGCTGGACCTGGGGTTGTAGAGATGCAGCTGGGGGGAAAGATTAAGATTTCTGCATCCAGATTGCAAGCTCTTAACACATCTAATATGAACTCTCTTCTTCTGTGGGAGAAAGAACCCATGACACTAAGTTCTGACATACGGGTTTCACAGTAGAACTGGACTCGCACAATCTTTGGGATAAATTAGAAATTACCGTGGATTTATCATTAACACAACCGCGGCCTTCCCCGTGTTCTACCAGACATGTAATGCACACATATCAAAGTTACCCCAGGTGACCACGGCTCTTCCAGGATATTGTGGTTGGCTCTGCTATCAAACACTGAAAATGCTACAGGAAGAAAAGATCACACTGTAGAGCGATGAAAACCACAGCTTCTACTGCGCATGTGCAAGATTTCAGCAGCCGGGCAAGGGGAGGACAGTGAAAAGGTGGGTGGAGATTGTCTGCAGCCTGAATACACAGACTCTGGCAGTGAATAATTTTACTCTGAAAACGTGGAGCGTTCAGAAATAATATTAGCATCATCCTCGGATAGAAGCACAAAGTAAGAAAACCAATCTCATCAGTTAGGTGATGTATTCCAGAATGCATACACTTTTTACTGTGATATCCCCTTTATTAGGAGAAGAATACAGTCTAGATCACATGAAGTAATTCTCCCGCTCTACTCCTCCTTGGTCAGGCCTCATCCGGAATACTGAGTCCAGTGCTGGGCACCACATTATAATAATGACATTGAAAAACTAGCGCAAGTTCAGAGATGGTGAACGGACTGCAAAGTATGTCCTGCGAGAAATGGTTAAAGGATCTGGGAATGTTTAGCTTGCAATAAAGAAGACTAAGAGGAAACTTAATAGTGGTCTACAAATATCTGAAGGGCTGTCACAGTGTTGAGGAATCATCCTTATTCGCATTTGCACAAGGAAACATGAGAAGTAATGGGATGAAACTGAAAGGGAGAAGATACAGATTAGATGTTAGAAAAAACTTTTTGACAGTGAGGGTGATCAATGGGTGGAACAGGCTGCCACCAGAGGTGGTGAGTTCTCCTTCAATGGAAGTCTTCAAACAGAGGCTGGACAGAGTCTTAGATGGTTTAGTGAATCCTGCATTGAGCAGGGGGTTGGACATGATGATCCTGGAGGACGCTTCCAACTCCAACATTCTAGGATTCTATGATGATATAGGAGCCTATTTGCTACCATCAAGACTCCATTCCCATCTGCATCAGAGGCTGCATTCATAGCCCCCATGCATGCAAACAATTGTATAATAATCATTGTGTCCAACAAGTCATGGTCACATAGGTGGAATTTGGGTTTTGCTAAATCAACAGAACGGTATACTCAACACATTGTGCATTAGTTATACACTCCATGCTCCAAAAATGAGAAAAAAATAAACAGTTTGAATTCAGTTTAACACAAAGATGAATGCAGTATGCTGCGCCACGCAAATAACAGGATTTTTCGACATTTTCTGGGATGTCAGGTCTTGCAGTTTTGTTTTTTTATCATCTTACGACCAAGGATTGTGCTCTTCAATGATGCAGTGTGAATTATTTTTTGGAGACTTACTTATTTCCATCGTATACAAGATTATAAATGTGGAAACCAAGAAAGCATTGGTAGTACTCTGCAAGCTTTCACTGTGGTCTTATTACTCACATTTCACCACAAGAGGGTGAGCACAGGCTGAAATAAAAACCTAAATATCATCATTCAAAAACTACACACCTGATAAAAATGCTATTCTGGGTTATTCTAAAACATTTAATATCCATAAAAACACATTCCATGCACTGCACTGCTCCAGATATTCGCAAAACACATTGAAAGTAAAGACACAAATATAGTCAGATGGTGGCAACAAAATAAAACAAGTGCTACAAAAAATATCACCAAACATCAATATTATAAGTTTTGCTTTTTTACCCCACTTCATTGCAAATATTCAGTGGCAAAGCCAATTTTATCTAAGACTTTATGCAAAAAAGAAAATAATGCTTGTCACGCAATTTTATTTTTTAAAGGGAATATAGGTCAGAGAGCCCACATAAAACTATTAATCACAGAATCCATATTAAATAGTAGCACACGGTATTTGTCTCCTGCTTGCCTACCTGGAAAGCACACAACTCTGTTTGGCTCCTGGCCACAATATGAAAAGTGGACTCTGAACAATTTTTATATACAAGTGCTTCTCACTAAATTAGAATATCATCAAAAAGTTAATTTATTTCAGTTCTTCAATACAAAAAGTGAAACTCATTATATAGATTCATTACAAACAAGAGTGATCTATTTCAGGTGTTTATTTCTGTTAATGTTGATGATTATGGTTCGCAGCAAATGAAAACCCAAAAGTCATTATCTCAGCAAATTAGAACAATTAACAAAAAACACCTGCAAAGGCTTCTTAAGCGTTTAAAGGGTCTGTTTCAGTAGGCTCCACAATCATGGGGAAGACTGCTGACTTGACAGATGTCCAGAAGGCAGTTATTAACACTCCACAAGGAGGGTAAGCCACAAAAGGTCATTGCTAAAGATGCTGGCTGTGCACAGAGTGATGTATACAAGCATATTAATGGAAAGTTGAATGGAAAGAAAAAGTGTGGTAGAAAAGGTGCACAAGCAACAGGGATAGCCGCAGCCTTGAAAGGAGTGTTAAGAAAAGGTCATTCAAAAATTTGGGGGAGATTCACAAGGAGGTGACTGCTGCTGGAGTCAATGCTTCAAGAGTCACCACACACAGACGTATCCAGGACCTGGGCTACAAGTGTCGCATTCCTTGTGTCAAGCCACTCGTGACTAATAGACAATGCCAGAAATGTCTTACCTGGGCCAAGGAGAAAAAGAACTGGACTGTTGCTCAGTGATCCAAGGTGTTTTCAGATGAAAGTAAATTTTGCACTTCATTTGGAAATCAAGGTCCCAGAGTCTGGAGGAAGAGTGGAGAAGCTAAAATCCAAGCTACTTGAGGTCTAGTGTGAAGATTCCACAATCAGTGATGGTTTGGGGAGCAATGTCATCTGCTGGTGTAGGTCCACTGTGTTTTATCAAGACCAAAGTCAGCGCAGCCGTCTACCAGGAAATTTTAGAGCACTTCATGCTTCCCTCTGCCGACAAGCTTTTTGGAGATGAAAATTTCATTCTCCAGCAGGGCTTGGCACCTGTCCACACGTACCAATACCTGGTTTACAAACAACATTATCACTGTGCTTGATTGGCCAGCAAACTTGTCTAACCTTAACCACATAGCTAATCTATGGGGTATTGTCAAGAGGAAGATGAGACACCGGACCCAACAATGCAGACGAGCTGAATGCTGCTATCAAAGCAACCTGGGCTTCCGTAACACCTCAGCAGTGCCACAGGCTGATCGCCTCCATGCCACGCCACATTGTTGCAGTAATTGATGCAAAAGGAGCCCCGACCAAGTGCATTTACTGAACATACATTTCAGATTTTAAAATCATTTTTCAAGCTGGTGTTATAAAGTATTCTAATTTACTGAGATAAAGACTTTTGGTTTTCATTTGCTGTAAGCCATAATCATCAACATCAACAGAAATAAACACTTGAAATAGATCACTCTGTTTGTAATTACTCTATATTATGTAGGAGTTTCACTTTTTGTATTGAAGAAGTGAAATACCGTATATACTCGAGTATAAGCCGAGATTTTCAGCCCATTTTTTTGGGCTGAAAGTCCCCCTCTCGGCTTATACTCGAGTCATACCCGGGGGTCGGCAGGGAAGGGGGGGGCGGGGGCTATCTAGTTATAGTTACCTGCTCCGGCGCGGTCCCTGCAGTCCCTGCTTCTTCCAGCGCTGCATCTTCTTCCTGTATTGAGCGGTCACATGGTACCGCTCATTACAGAAATGAATATGCGGCTCCACCTCCCATAGAGGTGGAGCCGCATATTCATGACTGAAAATGAGCGGTAACTGTGACCGCTCAATACAGCAAGAAGATGCAGCGCCGGGAGAAGCCGGGACTGCAGGGACCGCGCCGGGAGCAGGTAAGTATACGGGGAGGGGAGCGCTGCGCGATATTTACCTGCTCCTCGCTCCGGTGCGGCTCCGTCTCTAGCGTCCTCTGGCAGTGACGCTCAGGTTAGAGGGCGCGGTGACGTAGTCAGTGCGCGCCCTCTGCTGAGCATCAGTGCTGGAGACGGAGCCGCACGAGGAGCAGGTAAATATTGAAAGCGCCGGCGTCCTGAGCAAGAGAGGTGAGTATGTGATTTTTTTTTTTTTTTTTTATTGCAGCAGCAGCAGCATTCTATATGGCACAGCTTGATAAGGAGCCATAATGAACGGTGCAGAGCATTATATATGGCACAGCTTTATGTGGAGCATCTATGGGGCCATAATGAACGGTGCAGAGCATTCCATATTGCACATCTTTATATGGAGCATCTATGGGGCCATAATCAACGGTACAGAGCATTATACTGTATATGGCACAGCTTTATGTGGAGCATCTATGGGGCCATAATGAACGGTGCAGAGCACTCTATATGGCACATCTTTATGTAGAGCATCTATGGGGCCATAATGAACGGTGCAGAGCATTCTATATGGGGCACAGCTTTATATGGGGGCATAATGAATGGCGCAGAGCATTATATGTGGGGCACAGCTTTATATGGAGCATCTATGGGACCATAATGAATGGTGCAGGGCATTATATGTGGCACAGCTTTATATGGAGCATCTATGGGGCCATAATGAACGGTGCAGAGCATTCTATATGGGGCACAGCTTTATAAGGAGCATCTATGGAGCCATAATCAACGGTGCAGAGCATTCTATATGGGGCACAGCTTTATAAGGAGCATCTATGGAGCCATAATCAACGGTGCAGAGCATTCTATATGGGGCACAGCTTTATATGGGGCCATAATGAATGGCGCAGAGCATTATGTGGGGCACAGCTTTATATGGAGCATCTATGGGACCATAATGAATGGTGCAGGGCATTATATGTGGCACAGCTTTATATGGAGCATCTATGGGGCCATAATGAACGGTGCAGAGCATTATATGTGGGGCACAGCTTTATATGGAGCATCTATGGGGCAATAATGAACGGTATGGAGCATCTATTTTTATTTTTGAAATTCACCGGTAGCTGCTGCATTTCCTACCCTAGGCTTATACTCGAGTCAATAAGTTTTCCCAGTTTTTTGTGGCAAAATTAGGGGGGGGGTCGGCTTATACTCGAGTATATACGGTAAATTAACTCTTTGATGATATTCTAATTTTGTGAGAAGCACCTGTAACTGCAGCTCCTAAGTGATTTACAGACTTTGGGGTCCCTTGTATATCCCAATCGGTACCCGTGCAAAGTGACTGTGGGTTGCCAGCGTTATATCAGTCATTAATGGGTTAAGATGTTTGCCCTTGTTGTGGCAATTTTGCTCCTTGAGCAGCTTGTTTTAAGATTCTCATTGTCTGCAGTAGTGACGGGCGATCCCCTGGATGTTCGGGTCTGGTGAGTTCGGCTGAACAGTTAAAAAAAAGTTTGGTTCGGGTACCAGAAAAGCACCCGAACCAGGACCCGATTCACTACAATGGGGGCCCGAACATCCATTGTTTGCGAAGCTCTCATATTCATGATCATTACCGACGGTTAGAGAGCTGTGCTTCCACGCTGTCAGATGACAGCGTGAGCCAGCAGCTGTGATCGAAGGTAAAAAGTTTACCTACGGTTGCAGGCGTCAGATGATAGGACTACTACTCTCATCAGCCTACACATGCTGCAGTTAATACAGCAAGAGCAGGTGCTATAAATAAATAAATAAATCAATTTAAAAAAAAAACAACAAAAAAACGGTGTGGATTACCCAGTAAGTATGATAACCAGCCAGGTAAAATTGTCAGCTGCGGTCTGCAACCCTCTGCTGTCAGCTTTAGAACGGCAGGTCATCAAAAATAGAGGGGTCTCCATGCCATTTTTTAAAATTATTTAAAAAAATACTTAAAAAAAAAAAAAGAAAAAAGAAAACGGGGTAGGATTCCCCCAATTTTTAACAACCAGCCAAACTAAAGCAGACAGCTGGGGGCTGGTATTCTCAGGCTGGTAAGGGGCCATGGATATTGTCCCCCTCCAGCCTAAAAACAGCAACCTGTCGCCCCAGAAATGGTGCATCTATTAGATGTGCCAATTCTGGTGCTTTGCCCAGCTCTTCCCATTTGCCCTGTGGAGGTGGCAAGTGGGGTTCCATATGTGGGGATGATGTCACCTTTGTATTGTCCGATGACATCAAGCTTACGTGTTAGTAATGGAGATGTGTCTATAATCCTATGGTCATATTGTAAATAAACACAGCAAAAATAAAGTCCTCAATTTGAAATAAAAAAATGTTTTACTTTATTAAAATAATAGTTATACTCACCGAACGCCCATTTCATTGAAAAAAAACCCAAAACAACCACATCAATATGCCTTACCTGTCCGTCATTCTGTCCCATGTCGTAATCCATGTCTGGGGATTAATAGTTTTTAACCTAGACGGTGCCAAGATACCACCGTCCAGGCTGAAAACCACTGGAGAATGAGCAGCCTCAGTGACCAGCGGGGATGTCATCGAGGTTAACACAGGTCACGGAGGTTCGGCTCCCAGCCGGGCCCCTGTACTACGATGGCTCACTGAGCTCAGCGCTGCGCCATGAGACTTTCTCAAGGTGCTAGCAGTGAGCTCACAGAGGTTATTTTTTTTTTACTAGTTTCTCCATACAGTAGACGTCTTGAAGCTGTCATCACCAACAAAAGCTTTTGTATGAAGTATTAAAGAAATTTCAGTGTGTGCAATAATTTTCCGTGTCAGTTCTCACTACTACACATAACTTATGGACATCTATGGTTTGATTTCTTTGCCTGTGTGGATTGGATGGGTTGTTACCGACATCTGGTGACTGAGAATTTCATGTCAATTGCACCTTTAGAAATATATTTACTTAGAAAATTGGTGACATGTTCAATGCTTATTTCATCCCCTGTATATATTTACTCCCAATAGAGCACCAATGATTTCAAGAAATGGGCTTAAAAATAGCATATACCACTTTGGCAATGATCAGATATTTTGATTACTGTAGATCTGATACAATGCACTACATCTGCCAACATAATATTCTTTAGGTGGTTTATGCATCAGCTATTCCTACCATACACACTTGACTTAATTGTTCACGCACACGTTTTTAATGAGAAGCGGGGAATAAGCCGTGGGCACAAACCTCTGAGGACAAAAAAGGCAGGAATGTTAAAATCCAATATGGCTGACCCATTCTCACCAATATCTGCTATATAGTGAGATTAGAACCCAGCCTGTACATATTTGATAGCAAAATCAGGGGCTTTGTCCGACATTTACTAATGGTGTATGGCCACAAACGGAAATAAATCAGTGATAAATAGGATGCATCTTTCCCAGACAAAGTGCCAGCATCCCTGCGTGCCTCCCCTCCTCCGACAGGGACGCCGACTCACTCACCGCTTCGGCCACCCACCTCCAGTCCCTGCCTCCGTGCTCCAGGGCCTACACAATCCTGACAAGTCTCCTGGCACCGCTATTAGGGACCGCGCATCCCCGATATCAAAGGGACATCGTGCTCTCTTGTATTGTGTCCCCAGGCAATAGATGGGAGACATTTAAGGCACCTCCACCTGTTGCAATATTCTAGTTAGTGTGTGTCCAGCCTACCTGTTAGGTGCCCTTTGTCCGTATTGTTCCAGCATTTGCTAACCTGCATCCTGTCCGCTATCTAGAGCCGCACAGTCTGTACCAGTACCAAGTGGTCATCCTGGCTACTATCCTGAGCCGCATAATCTGTACTAGCACCAAGTGGCCATCCTGGCTACTATCCTGAGCTACAGTCTGTACTAGTACCAAGTGGCCGTCCTGGCTACTGTCCTGAGCCGCATAATCTGTACAAGTACCAAGTGGCCATCCTGGCTACTATCCTGAGCTACAGTCTGTACTAGTACCAAGTGGCCGTCCTGGCTACTGTCCTGAGCCGCATAATCTGTACAAGTACCAAGTGGCCATCCTGGCTACTATCCTGAGCCGCATAATCTATACTAGCACCAAGTGGCCATCCTGGCTACTATCCTGAGCCACATAATCTGTACTAGTGCTAAGTGGCCGTCCTGGCTACTATCCTGAGCCGCAGTCTGTACCAGTACCAAGTTGCCGTCCTGGCTACTATCCTGAGCTGCATAATATGTACCAGTACCAAGTGGCCATCCTGGCTACTATCCTGAGCCGTATAATTTGTACCAGTGCCAAGTGGCCAACCTGGCTACTATCCTGAGCCACATAATCTGTACTAGTGCCAAGTGGCCGTCCTGGCTACTATCCTGAGACGCATAATCTGTACTAGTGCTAAGTGGCCGTCCTGGCTACTATCCTGAGCCGCAGTCTGTACCAGTACCAAGTTGCCGTCCTGGCTACTATCCTGAGCTGCATAATATGTACCAGTACCAAGTGGCCATCCTGGCTACTATCCTGAGCCGTATAATTTGTACCAGTGCCAAGTGGCCAACCTGGCTACTATCCTGAGCCGCATAATCTGTACCAGTACCAAGTGGCCATCCTGGCTACGATCCTGAGCCGTATAATTTGTATCAGTGCCAAGTGGCCAACCTGGCTACTATCCTGAGCCGCATAATCTGTACTAGTACCAATTGGCCGTCCCGGCTACTATCCTGAGCCGCATAATCTGTACTAGCACCAAGTGGCCTTTCCGGCTACTATCCTGAGCCGCATAATCTCTACTAGTAACAATTGGCCGTCCTGGCTACTAACCTGAGCCGCATAAGGCTACGTTCACATTTGCGTTGTTGGCGACGCATACCGACGGATGCGTCATGCGCCCCTATCTTTAACATGGGGGGCGCATGGACATGTGCCAGTATGCGTTGTACTGCGTTTTACGACGCATGTGTCATATAGACGCACAAGACAGGGCGCAGAGGACGCTACTTGTAGCGTATTTTCCTGCGTCGAAATTCCTGATCTGTAGGATCTTATGACAACGCATGCGTCGCAAAACGCTGCGTTGTGTACATGCGTTGTTGGTTGCGTCGCCGACGCTGCGCCCAATAACGCAAATGTGAACGTAGCCTAATCTGTACTAGTACCAAGTGACCGTCCTGGCTACTATCCTGAGCCGCATAATCTGTACTAGTACCAAGTGGCCGTCCTGGCTACTATCCTGAGCCACATAATCTGTACTAGTACCAAGTGGCCGTCCTGGCTACTATCCTGAGCTGCATAATATGTACCAGTACCAAGTGGTCGTCCTGGCTACTAACCTGAGCCGCATAATCTGTACTAGCACCAAGCGGCCGTCCTGGCTACTATCCTGAGCCGCACAGTCTGTACCAGTACCAAGTGGTCGTCCTGGCTACTATCCTGAGCTGCAGTCTGTACTAGTACCAAGTGGCCGTCCTGGCTACTATCCTGAGCCGCATAATCTGTACTAGTACCAAGTGGCCATCCTGGCTACTATCCTGAGCCGCATAATCTGTACTAGCACCAAGTGGCCATCCTGGCTACTATCCTGAGCTACAGTCTGTACTAGTACCAAGTGGCCGTCCTGGCTACTGTCCTGAGCCGCATAATCTGTACAAGTACCAAGTGGCCATCCTGGCTACTATCCTGAGCCGCATAATCTATACTAGCACCAAGTGGCCATCCTGGCTACTATCCTGAGCCACATAATCTGCACTAGTGCCAAGTGGCCGTCCTGGCTACTATCCTGAGACGCATAATCTGTACTAGTGCTAAGTGGCCGTCCTGGCTACTATCCTGAGCCGCAGTCTGTACCAGTACCAAGTTGCCGTCCTGGCTACTATCCTGAGCTGCATAATATGTACCAGTACCAAGTGGCCATCCTGGCTACTATCCTGAGCCGTATAATTTGTACCAGTGCCAAGTGGCCAACCTGGCTACTATCCTGAGCCGCATAATCTGTACCAGTACCAAGTGGCCATCCTGGCTACGATCCTGAGCCGCATAATCTGTACTAGTACCAAGTGGCCATCCTGGCTACTATCCTGAGCCGCATAATCTCTACTAGTACCAATTGGCCATCCTGGCTACTATCCTGAGACGCATAATCTGTACTAGTACCAAGTGGCCGCCCTGGCTACTATCCTGAGCCGCATAATCTGTACTAGCACCAAGTGGCCGTCCCGGCTACTATCCTGAGCCGCATAATCTGTACTAGCACCAAGTGGCCTTTCCGGCTACTATCCTGAGCCGCATAATCTCTACTAGTACCAATTGGCCGTCCTGGCTACTAACCTGAGCCGCATAAGGCTACGTTCACATTTGCGTTGTTGGCGACGCATACCGACGGATGCGTCATGCGCCCCTATCTTTAACATGGGGGGCGCATGGACATGTGCCAGTATGCGTTGTACTGCGTTTTACGACGCATGTGTCATATAGACGCACAAGACAGGGCGCAGAGGACGCTACTTGTAGCGTATTTTCCTGCGTCGAAATTCCTGATCTGTAGGATCTTATGACAACGCATGCGTCGCAAAACGCTGCGTTGTGTACATGCGTTGTTGGTTGCGTCGCCGACGCTGCGCCCAATAACGCAAATGTGAACGTAGCCTAATCTGTACTAGTACCAAGTGACCGTCCTGGCTACTATCCTGAGCCGCATAATGTGTACTAGTACCAAGTGGCCGTCCTGGCTACTATCCTGAGCCACATAATCTGTACTAGTACCAAGTGGCCGTCCTGGCTACTATCCTGAGCTGCATAATATGTACCAGTACCAAGTGGTCGTCCTGGCTACTATCCTGAGCCGCACAGTCTGTACCAGTACCAAGTGGTCGTCCTGGCTACTATCCTGAGCTGCAGTCTGTACTAGTACCAAGTGGCCGTCCTGGCTACTATCCTGAGCCGCATAATCTGTACTAGTACCAAGTGGCCGTCCTGGCTACTATCCTGAGCCGCATAATCTGTACAAGTACCAAGTGGCCATCCTGGCTACTATCCTGAGCTACAGTCTGTACTAGTACCAAGTGGCCGTCCTGGCTACTGTCCTGAGCCGCATAATCTGTACAAGTACCAAGTGGCCATCCTGGCTACTATCCTGAGCTACAGTCTGTACTAGTACCAAGTGGCCGTCCTGGCTACTGTCCTGAGCCGCATAATCTATACTAGCACCAAGTGGCCATCCTGGCTACTATCCTGAGCCACATAATCTGTACTAGTGCCAAGTGGCCGTCCTGGCTACTATCCTGAGACGCATAATCTGTACTAGTGCTAAGTGGCCGTCCTGGCTACTATCCTGAGCCGCAGTCTGTACCAGTACCAAGTTGCCGTCCTGGCTACTATCCTGAGCTGCATAATATGTACCAGTACCAAGTGGCCATCCTGGCTACTATCCTGAGCCGTATAATTTGTACCAGTGCCAAGTGGCCAACCTGGCTACTATCCTGAGCCGCATAATCTGTACCAGTACCAAGTGGCCATCCTGGCTACGATCCTGAGCCGCATAATCTGTACTAGTACCAAGTGGCCATCCTGGCTACTATCCTGAGCTACAGTCTGTACTAGTACCAAGTGGCCGTCCTGGCTACTGTCCTGAGCCGCATAATCTGTACAAGTACCAAGTGGCCATCCTGGCTACTATCCTGAGCTACAGTCTGTACTAGTACCAAGTGGCCGTCCTGGCTACTGTCCTGAGCCGCATAATCTGTACAAGTACCAAGTGGCCATCCTGGCTACTATCCTGAGCCGCATAATCTATACTAGCACCAAGTGGCCATCCTGGCTACTATCCTGAGCCACATAATCTGTACTAGTGCCAAGTGGCCGTCCTGGCTACTATCCTGAGACGCATAATCTGTACTAGTGCTAAGTGGCCGTCCTGGCTACTATCCTGAGCCGCAGTCTGTACCAGTACCAAGTTGCCGTCCTGGCTACTATCCTGAGCTGCATAATATGTACCAGTACCAAGTGGCCATCCTGGCTACTATCCTGAGCCGTATAATTTGTACCAGTGCCAAGTGGCCAACCTGGCTACTATCCTGAGCCGCATAATCTGTACCAGTACCAAGTGGCCATCCTGGCTACGATCCTGAGCCGCATAATCTGTACTAGTACCAAGTGGCCATCCTGGCTACTATCCTGAGCCGCATAATCTCTACTAGTACCAATTGGCCATCCTGGCTACTATCCTGAGACGCATAATCTGTACTAGTACCAAGTGGCCGCCCTGGCTACTATCCTGAGCCGCATAATCTGTACTAGCACCAAGTGGCCTTTCCGGCTACTATCCTGAGCCGCATAATCTCTACTAATACCAATTGGCCGTCCTGGCTACTAACCTGAGCCGCATAAGGCTACGTTCACATTTGCGTTGTTGGCGACGCATACCGACGGATGCGTCATGCGCCCCTATCTTTAACATGGGGGGCGCATGGACATGTGCCAGTATGCGTTGTACTGCGTTTTACGACGCATGTGTCATATAGACGCACAAGACAGGGCGCAGAGGACGCTACTTGTAGCGTATTTTCCTGCGTCGAAATTCCTGATCTGTAGGATCTTATGACAACGCATGCGTCGCAAAACGCTGCGTTGTGTACATGCGTTGTTGGTTGTGTCGCCGACGCTGCGCCCAATAACGCAAATGTGAACGTAGCCTAATCTGTACTAGTACCAAGTGACCGTCCTGGCTACTATCCTGAGCCGCATAATCTGTACTAGTACCAAGTGGCCGTCCTGGCTACTATCCTGAGCCACATAATCTGTACTAGTACCAAGTGGCCGTCCTGGCTACTATCCTGAGCCGCATAATCTCTACTAGTACCAATTGGCCGTCCTGGCTACTAACCTGAGCCGCATAATCTGTACTAGCACCAAGCGGCCGTCCTGGCTACTATCCTGAGCCGCATAATCTGTACTAGTACCAAGTGGCCGTCCTGGCTACTATCCTGAGCCGCATAATCTGTACTAGTGCCAAGTGTCCGTCCTGGCTACTATCCTGAGCCGCATAATCTGAACTAGTACCAAGTGGCCGTCCTGGCTACTATCCTGAGCCACATAATCTGTACTAGTACCAAGTGGCCATCCTGGCTACTATCCTGAGCCGCATAATCGGTACTAGTACCAAGTGGCCGTCCTGGCTACTATCCTGAGCCGCATAATCTCTACTAGTACCAAGTGGCCGTCCTGGCTACTAACCTGAGCCGCATAATCTGTACTAGCACCAAGCGGCCGTCCTGGCTACTATCCTGAGCCGCATAATCTGTACTAGTACCAAGTGGCCGTCCTGGCTACTATCCTGAGCCGCATAATCTGTACTAGTGCCAAGTGTCCGTCCTGGCTACTATCCTGAGCCGCATAATCTGTACTAGTACCAAGTGGCCGTTCTGGCTACTATCCTGAGAAGGACAGTCTGTACCAGTACCAAGCGGCCATCCTGGCTACTATCCTGAGCCACATAGTCTGTACTAGTAGCAAGTGGCCGTCCTGCCCTGTCTAGGACTCTATCCGGACTAATGTCTGACCTTTGGGGTCAGCACCTACTGCGGACACTGCTCTGGAGTTGGACCTGGCAGCTACTTGCCGCACAAGCCTGACCTTACAGTTAGAGGCTCCAGTGATCACCAGGTAGCTGCTTAGTTACACCACGTCGCGCAGTGGGTCCACTATCCACTAACATTACATTAGCTTCTTAGTGCTAGTGCCAGCAGCATGAAAGTTAGGGCTACATGGTGCCATCTGTTGCCCGCACATTATTTCTGTTTACTACTTGCTTCCTATATTGAAGATACCTTGTACGGAAGGTTTTGCAGATTCCAGAGACCTGGATTTATTTATGGCATTCTTCCGCTTTTCTTCCTCCTTTCTCTTTAGCTCCCTCTGAACTTGTCTCTGTTCCTCTTCTATTCTCTGCTGTTCCTTAAACTTTTCTATCTCTTCATTTGCTTTCTGTCGTTCTTCTTCTTTCAATTGCTCAATGCATTTTCGTCCTTCTTCATCGATCTAACAAAGGAAAAAAATTGTTTACATCAGGTAGCTATAAAACTGGTTCGTTTGTGAAAATTAATGAAACATATAGCCTAGTTACTGTATGTTCGCATCTCCCAGCTTACAGTTTTACATCAACTATTACAAGATCTTCCAGTGAGACTGCAGCACCAAGAAGTCATGGAATTATGAAAATCATAGGACTGATAGACATGTTAATGGTATGAAAATTATAAAAAGGGAATCAAAATTCTCAAAACATCTCAATTTATTCAGTATCAAGAATGAGCGCCACGTGCAGAAATACACGCACTTACACGCCTTGGCATTCTATCAATGAGATTGTCAATGGTTGTCTGAGGAATGTTCTGCCACACTGAATGCACTTGGGCAAGTCATCAAGATCCTTTGTTGGCAGCTACTTTTGCAATTGAGGTCCAAGGATGTCCCATATGTACTCAATGGGAGACAAGTCTGGAGATGCTGCAGGCCATGGTAGCTCATTTAGGCCATGCAAGCTGCTCACAGTAGCAAGAGCAACATGCGGCCTGGCGTTGTGTTGAAAAATGGCTTCTGGACACTTTGGGGAATTGCAACATACATAATATCAGTGTAAGCTATTTGGCTATAGTCAAGCATCAGCACGTAGTTTAAGAAAAGCTACTCCTCCCTTTATTTATTTAGATACTGTCCATACATAATTCGGCAGTGCGTTCACATCATTCAGCGTTGCCCCTGACAAAGCCAATCATTTGTATAAAGCCAACGGAGTCCAGGTATGACCAGAACAGTGGAGCGTAGCAAGCAGCAATACAGATTACATACATGACGGGGGTTTTATAAGAGGGGAATGTAACCTCTACATTACAGGTTCTCGTTGTATCGCGTGATCTACAATGCGACGCTTCACAACCAATTATTTTTTATATTTATAGTTACCTGTAAGAGGATCACATTACACCAGCACGAATTCCAATGTATTATTGAATAAAATAGAGTCTCGCTCTGAAGGACGCAGACGACACAAGATTTATTGTAACGCCAAATATCTCCTGTGATAGCGTAACTGCAAATGCAACGTTTTTTTCTGCATATTTTCTGCAGGTGATCCCACCAAAATACGCAATAACTATCTGATTATTGCCTTTGCCATGGGGGTTGAAGTGTTTTTGGTGTAGATTTGAAGCACCATTTTATTGCATTTATTTTTATACAGAAAAGCTTTGATTCTGCACTTAAAAAGGTTACTGCAGTTCTTTTTTTACATGCGTTTTAACATGCTTTTTTTCAGTCTCCCTATAAGAGCGTTAAACGGGTTGTCTGGTCTATAATGACAAGTCTGCAGTGACTGTGTGACGCAGACTTGTGAATCCCCCCAGTGCACGGACTAGCAGGCAATTCTGCGATACGCAGACTCCCAGGCAGGAACCGTCTGGTTGGAACAGCCTCACTCAATATATATATAATGCACTTTTTTTATTGCGTTTTTTATGCATTTTCTCATTTATTTGATCCATTTATGGCTCACATTTGAAGAAGTGTTTTTTAATGCTTAACTTGCACTTAAAAACGCAGCTTTCCCTACAGATGACAGCTAATCGCTGGGGGTTCCAGTTGGTTCACCAGCCTGACCAAAGAACTGAGGCGAGCTTCCAGGGCTGCTGAGCGGAGATGGAAAAGATCCCACTCCAACGAGCACTTCATCGCATTCAAACAGTCCCTCACTACTTTCAAGACCACACTCGCCACAGCTAAACAAACCTACTTCTCATCTCTCATATCCTCTCTGTCTCACAACCCTAAACAGTTATTCAACACCTTCAATTCTCTCCTCCGTCCCCCAGCACCTCCTCCCTCCCCACTTATCTCCACTGAAGACTTTGCCTCATTTTTCAAGCAGAAGATTGATAGCATGAGAGACAGTTTTGGTCAACAACCCCCAGCCTTCCTCCTGACTTCCCAGCCCTCCACCTCCAAAACCAACTTCTCCACCATTACAGAAGATCAACTCTCCACTCTACTCTCAAGATCGCATCTCACCACCTGTGCACTTGACCCGCTCCCATCCCACCTCATCCCTAACCTCACCGCAGTCTTCATCCCAACCCTAACCCATCTCTTCAACCTATCACTAACAACTGGTGTTTTCCCCTCAAGCTTTAAACATGCCTCCATCACACCTATCCTCAAAAAGCCCTCTCTTGACCCGGCCTCTGTATCACTTCTCCCTTATGCCTCCAAACTACTGGAACAACACGTTTACCTTGAACTGTCCTCCCATCTCTCTTCTTGCTCCCTCTTTGACCGCTTACAATCTGGCTTCCGGTCACACCATTCCACTGAAACTGCCCTAATTTAGGTCACCAATGACCTCTTAACCGCCAAGAGCAAGCGACACTACTCTGTCCTCCTCCTCCTCCTCCTCGACCTGTCGGCTGCCTTTGACACAGTGGACCATTCCCTATTACAGACCCTCTCATCCCTTGGCATCACAGACCTGGCCCTATCCTGGATCTCATCATACCTAACAGACCGGACATTCAGCGTCTCCCACTCACACACCACCTCCTCACCTCGCCCCCTATCTGTCGGAGTCCCACAAGGTTCAGTCCATTTACACCTTTGGCCTGGGACAGCTCAAAGAATCTCATGGCTTTCAGTATCACCTCTATGCTGATGACACACAGATCTACATCTCTGGACCAGATATCACCTCCCTACTAACCAGAATCCCTCAATGTCTGTCCACTATTTCATCCTTCTTCTCCGCTAGATTTCTCAAACTTAACATGGACAAAACAGAATTCATCATCTTTCCCCCATCTCACGCGACCCCCCCAACGAACCTATCCATTACAGTAAATGGCTGCCCACTCTCCCCAGTCCCACAAGCTCGCTGCCTCGGGGTAATCCTTGACGCTGATCTCTCCTTCAAACCACATATCCAAGCCCTTTCCACTTCCTGCCGACTTCAACTCAAAAATATTTCACAAATCCGTTCATTCCTCAACCAAGAATCTGCAAAAACCCTAGTCCATGCCCTCATCATCTCTCGCCTTGACTACTGCAACCTCCTGCTCTGTGGCCTCCCCTCGAACACTCTCGCACCCCTCCAATCTATTCTAAACTCTGCTGCCCGACTAATCCACCTGTCCCCCCGCTATTCCCCGGCCTCTCCCCTCTGTCAATCCCTTCCCTGTCTCCCCATTGCCCAGAGACTCCACTACAAAACCCTAACCATGACGTACAAAGCCATCCACAACCTGTCTCCTCCATACATCTGTGACCTCGTCTCCCGGTACTTACCTACACGCAACCTCCGATCCTCACAAGATCTCCTTCTCTACTCCCCTCTTATCTCCTCTTCCCACAATCGCATACAAGATTTCTCTCGTGCATCCCCCCTACTCTGGAATTCTCTACCACAACATATCAGACTCTCGCCTACCATCGTAACCTTCAAAAAGAACCTGAAGACCCACCTCTTCCGACAAGCCTACAACCTGCAGTAACCACCGATCGACCAAACCACTGCACGACCAGCTCTACCCCCGCCTACTGTATTCTCACCCATCCCTTGTAGATTGTGAGCCTTCGCGGGCAGGGTCCTCTCACCTCCTGTACCAGTTATGACTTGTATTGGTTAAGATTATTGTACTTGTTTTTATTATGTATACCCCTCATCACTTGTAAAGCACCATGGAATAAATGGCGCTATAACAATAAGTAATAATAATAATTATGACGTACCAGTGTGTGTGACCATTGGACATGACAGGTTGGTTCACCCTTACCTTCATCATGACCTCTAGGGAGTATTTCTCATTTTCTCTTTTCCTCACAGCTTTGGACTGAGCCTCCTCCTTGGCCTTCTCTTGTACCCTGGTGACGGCGTTCTCTCGAAGTATCTGCATTGTCTCCTTATTGACTAAAGACAAAAGAGGTTTAAGAGGTTAATTAGATAACTTAGATCAATGATGCTCAGTGCCCTAATAGGACTTTTTTGTGGCTCTGGGTCTCAGGAGCTCCACACAAGACAGAATTCCCTGTGTGGGCACATGACAACTGCTGTGCATAAAGAGGGCTGGCTAACAGCTCATGTCAAAACCTATGCAAGCTCCTTCCTATGTCTAGGTATCGGCCTTGATAACGAAGGGGGCTGGCTTAGCTACTAAAATTGGTCAACAGGCCTCCTTCACACACAGCAATAGTTGCAATCTGAGACCCGAAATGTCTTATGCCAAGCACAGGACCAGAGTGAATACCGAATCAGGGCCACTGCAAGTTATCTGTTAGAGCTGATTAATGTTATTTTATTGGGCAGACAATCCCATTAACCCAACCATATGTTACCATTAACTTAAAGGGAACCTGTCAGCAGGACTGTGCACAGTAACCTAAAGGTCAGTGCTGTTATACTGATTACAATGATACCTGGGTGATGAAATCCGTCTTGTGGTTGTTGTTTAATCTTTATTTTCAGTTTTGAGTTAATGAGATTCTCGTGCTCTGGGGCGGCCTGTGGGGGGGGGGGGGGGTCTTCATGTGGTGCTCTTATTACTGTTGTGAATTCTGCTTTTGGGTTCCCTCCAGTGGTTGTAGGTGGGAATGCAGTTGTCCCTGAGTCGCAGTCCTGGCCAGGTGTATTTGCTGATTGCAGTTCTGACTGGGATATTTAGGTGTGCAGGATTCATTAGTCCTTGCCAGTTGTCTATGGTTCTGGGAGGTTTTGGATCTTTGTCTGGTTCCTCCAGCCTTGCTGCCATTTCAGCAAAGATAAGTGTCTGGTTTTTGTTTCTGTGGCACACATGCTGTGTGCTTAATAATTCTGTGTTATTCATTTATTTTCTCTTGTCCAGCTTAGATTGAGTCAGTGTTTTTCTCTGTCTTGCTGGATTCTCTGGAGTTGCAGATATACGCTCCACATCTTTAGTTAGATGGTGGAGTTTTTTTGTATTTTCTGCTGTGGATATTTTTGGAAGGGTTTTAATACTGACCGCTTAGTATTCTATCCTATCCTTTCCTATTTTAGCTAGAGTGGCCTCTTTTGCTAAATCCTGTTTCCTGCCTGCGTGTGTCTTTCCTCTATTACTCACAGTCAATATTTGTGGGGGGCTGCCTATCCTTTGGGGTTCTGCTCTGAGGCAAGGTAGTATTCCTATTTTCATCTATAGGGGTATTTAGTCCTCCGGCTGTGTCGAGGTGTCTAGGATTTGTTAGACACACCCCACGGCTACTTCTAGTTGCGGTGATAAGTTCAGGATTTGCGGTCAGTATAGTTTCCACCAACTCCAGAGAAAGTTCCATGCGGCTCCAAGGTCACCGGATCATAACAGATTGCGTATCACATATTACATATTGCCCCCTATTTTACATACTGCATATAATAATGTTGACTTGAACATTTTTTTTTACCTCCAGCAAAATGGCGCTTGAGATCTCCCCAGAATGGCTCAATGATATTGAGGTCAGGAGACTGGGATGGCCACTCCAGAACCTTCACTTTGTTCTGCTGTTGCCAATGACAGGTCGACTTGGCCTTGTGTTTTGGATCATTTTTATGTTGGAACATCCAAGCACATCCCATGAGCAGCTTCCGGGCTGATGAGTCCAAATTTGCCCCCAGTGTTTGCTGATAACGTGCTGAATTCATGTTTCTTTCAACTTTGACCAGGTTTCATGTGCCTTTGTAGCTCACACATCCCCAAAACATCAGAGATCCACCTACGGGCTTTACAGTAGGAATGGTGTTCCTTTCATCATAGGCATTGTTGAATGTAGCGTTTATGGTTGTGGCCAAAAAGTTCAATTTTAGTCTCTTCATTCCAAATTACGTTATTCCAGACGTTTTGAGACTTGTCTCTGTGCTGTTTTGCATATTGTAGGTGAGATACTTTGTGGCATATGGCTTTCTTCTGGCGACTCGACCATGCAGCACATTTTTCTTCACGTGCCTCGTTATTGGGCTTCTTGAAACTGCCACACCGCTAGTTTTCAGAGAGTCCTGTATTTCAATTGATGTTATTTGTGAGTTTATGTTTGCATCCCGAACAATTTTCCTGGCAGTTGTGGACGACATTTTTTGTTGGTCTACCTGACTGTGGTTTTGGTTTTACAGAGCCGATGATTTTCCATTTGTTAATCACAGTTTGAATGCAGCTGACTGGCATTATCAATTCCTTGAATATCTCTTTGTATCCCTTTCCTGTTTTATACAGTTCAACTACATTTCCCATAGATCTGCTGACAATTCTTTTGTTTTCCCCATGACTCACAATCCAGAAAAGTCAGTGGCTGCACGAAAGATGCAAGAGTCTGTCTAGATCCCAGAAACTCACTCAGCTTTTATGCACACACTGATAACAAGCAAACAGGTCACAGGAGAGGATGTTACCTTTAGGAGCCATTCAAACCGATTTGGGTCAACTTCTGTGCATGTTATCAGGCCAAAATCACCAGGGAATGTGAACTTGTGATCAAAGTCATTATGATTTAAAAAGAGAAAACGCAGTAGTTTGACAATAATTGGCTTCACCCAACCACTAACCATGAGTGGAGAAAAAGTTTTGGTGTTATCATTGATATCCTCTGAAAATAGGACAAGAAAGCAAAAATTCTGCCGGGGTATGTACATTTTTGAGCACAACTATATGTAATGTGGAGAAGGCGCACATGGACAAATGCCACCTCTGCACGCCATTGCCGCCTGTCATTAGATAGCTTTGGCAGGTTTACCCAGCACCTACCATTCACCAGGGATAGTGACTCCCAGACACGGGGCTCCTGCTTGTACAGGGTAAACAGGATGATTCCATTTCCAATCTTTGTGATGCTTCTGTCTACATCAATCGCGGCAAAGAGGAAAACTTCAAACAGGAAAGGCGGGAAACTCACCTGTGCGTCAGAAAGATTAAATCAGAGGGTTTTTCTTAAACATTTTATCAGATTTTTCATAGACATTTAACATCTGTCAGGTCACCTTTGTGCATCCTACTAACAGTATCCTGAAGTAAGGCTTGGGGCCCTTTCAGGAGGTGTAACTTGGAAATCAACATCGCTGTACAACATTGTAGAAACACGAGACAATTCATGGGTAAAGCGAGCGCCATCTTTCCATCCCTTCTTCAGAACTACGCTATAGCTTTTTATCAATAATCTTCTCTACAGAAATAGCTCTGGGAAGAGAAAGGGACATGTGAAGAGGTCCTGTCTCCAGGTGAAAGTGACCCTTTTTCTCTAATTTCATCTGCTCTTCTACGTATGCCTTTTTTCAATCGCCCATACGGTTGCAGAGATATGGGCCTTTTCACTTGATGCAAATTTGTATGGTCTTTATATGAGAGCATGGCTCATGGGCTCCTCGGGGGCGGGGGGAGGGTGTTTTTAGACTGCTTTGCATAATTATGTTGTGAGCCAGGACCCTTGATAAAGGCCATATAAATTATCACTGAATAAAGAGGTCCATATTACTGCGACTGTACAAAAAGGAAGGAAGGAAGCAGCAGGAATAAAATAAGAGAAAAAAAAACCAGTAATTAGACCTACTGATAATTGTATTTCCAGGAATCCATCCTGACAGCACACTGGAGGACGTCCTTCTTATCCTTGATGGGACAGGAAACACGAGAGGTTAAAAGGACCCTCCCCCTACCACCCTTCAGTGCTTTTCCAAAGTAACACATCTGGATGGATGCAAAAACAAAGGTTTATTCCAACAAAATAATCAATCATACAAATGTTACATCACATGAGTATAAAGATCATACATTAGGGAGGGAACTAATAGTGCTGTCAGGATGGATTCCTGGAAATACAATTACCAGTAGGTCTAATTACTGTTTTCCAGTTCACCACCTGACAGCACGCTGGAGAAATACCAAAGGAGACTGGTATTTAGGGAGGGACCACTGCTTGAAGTACCTTTCTACCGAAAGCCAACTGAGGTGACACCACATCTAACTTATAGTGTTTAGAAAAGGTACTAAGGTTAGAACATGATGCAGCCCTGCAGATCTGATCCGCCGTCGCCCCCCCTTTCTCTGCCCATGACGTGGCCATAGCCCTAGATGAATGGGCTTTGATATTGACCGGGGAATTTTGCCCTCTAGCTTTAGAAGCTAAACTGATTGTGGATTTTATCCACCGTGCGATAGTCGCTTTAGACGCTTTTCTACCTTTATTTGGACCCCTGAACTGGACGAACAAATTGTTGTCCCGTCTCCAGGGTCTGGATAAATCAAGGTACCTGAGCACCGAGTCTCTTACGTCTAAGTTGTGGTAAAATCTTTCCTTTTGATTTTTAGGGAACTGGCAAAATGATGGTAAAACAATCTCTTGATTCATATTGGAATCTGACACGACTTTAGGGAGAAAAGCCGGATCGAGTCTGAGTACTAATTTATCCTCGAAGATCTGCAAATATGGATTCTGCACCGACAGAGCCTGTAGTTCCCCCAATCTTTTAGCCGACGTGATCGCAACTAAAAATGCGGTTTTAAGGGAGAGTTTATTAATTTCTATATCCCCTGTTACATCCCATGCCTGTTCACATAGGAAATTTAGAACCAAGTTCAGATCCCACGGCGGGACTGACCTTCTAATCAATGGTTTTAATCTCTGGACTGCTCTAGAAAAACGGCTAATCCAGGGATGGGCAGATAGGGAAGAATCGAAGAATACACTCAGGGCCGCTATCTGGACACTTAATGTACTTGGTCTAAGACCTTTTTGAAACCCTGACTGCAGAAAGTCAAGAATTTTGGGGATATTTGGATGGTCAGTATCAACTGTCGTCTCTCCGCAAAACCCACAGAATCGCTTCCATATTTTTGTATAGATAGCCGATGTCACCGTCTTCCTGCTGGCTTGAAGGGTAGAAATGACATCATCTGAAAGCCCTTTTGCCCTCAAGACCTTCCGTTCAGGATCCAGGCCGCCAGCTGAAGTGCTCTTGGATTCTGATGTAGAACTGGACCTTGTAGAAGAAGATCCTCTCTTTCTGGTAACAGGAGGGGTTCTTCCACTGACAGTTTCCTTAACAATGGAAACCAACTGCGTTTCGGCCAGTGAGGAGCTATGAGGATGACTTTGGCCCCGTCCTCGCAGATCTTTCTGAGTGTCCTCGGGATCATCGCTAGAGGAGGGAATGCATACAGAAAACCACGGTTCCAGGGTTGTGAGAAGGCATCGATCGCGGCTGGACTCTCCCAAGGGTTTAGGGAGTAGAAGATCTTGAGCTTTGCATTTCCTTTTGTAGCAAATAGGTCCACCGTTGGCATCCCCCAACGTTGACACAGATCTCTGAACACCTCGTTGTTCAGTTCCCACTCCGTGGGGGATGCGCTTTTCCTGCTGAGGAAATCTGCCAACTGGTTCTTGGAGCCCTCCAGGTGGATCGCAGAGATTGACAGAACCGACCTTTCTGCCCACCTGAATATCTGTTCCGCCAGGTCCTGTAACACCAGATGTCTTGGACCCCCTTGATGCCGCAGGAAGGCTACCGTTGTCGTGTTGTCTGAGAAGACCTTCACGTGTTTGTTCTGCAGCAGATGCTGCGCCGCCGTTAAGACCTCCCAAACCGCCTGTAGTTCTCTGTGGTTCGATGACTGGTTGCTGTCTTCCTTTTCCCAGCGACCTTGAAAATATCTTCCCTGTACATGACCTCCCCAACCGAGCTGACTGGCATCTGTTGTAACTGATACGCTTGGTGTTTGAAGCCATGGCATCCCCAGTCGGAGGTTTCTGGGAAGAGTCCACCACACCAGAGATCTTTTGACCTGCGGAGTAAGGCTCAGGGTCCGGTTCAGTGAGATCTGCCTTCTGTTCCAGCTCCTCAGAACTCCCCTCTGAAGCTGTCGAGAATGAAACTGGCTCCATCTTACGCAAGGGATACAGGCCGTCATCAGACCTTGTACTTTCATCCCGTCTCTGATCGTATTTCGGCCTCGAGAAAAGTGACGGATCTTCTTTATTATGCCCTTTAGCCTGTCTTCTGGAAGAAAGGACATTCTTGCTTGCGAATCGAGCATGACTCCCAAGAATTTTATTCTGGGTTTTGGGATTAGATCTGATTTCTCCCAATTTATAATCCATCCCAGATTCTTTAGTGTTGAGATGAGGGACTGACAGTTGATCCTGAGCTGGACTTCTGAGTCTGCCGCTATTAAGAAGTCGTCTAAGTAGGGAATCACCATTATATCCTGATTCCTCAGGAAAGCGACTAATTCCACCATAAGTTTTGTAAAAACCCTGGGAGCGGAAGCCAGGCCGAAGGGGAGACAGCGAAATTGGAAATGGTAGATCTTTCCTTCCAAGTTTACCGCGAACCGCAGGAACTTCTGATGACTTAGATAAATGGGTACATGGTAATATGCACTCTTTAAGTCTAGAGTGCACATTACCATGTCTTTTCCCAACAGAGGGATGGTAGACCGAATCAACTCCATCTTGAACCTTTTGTAAAGGACCCAATTGTTCAGATGTTTCAAATTTATAATCGTTCTCGATTCTCCCGATGGTTTTTTTATCGAGAAGAGATTGGAGTAGTGACCCCTGCACTCCTCCCGAGGGGGTACCGGAACAATAGCCGCCATTTTTAAAAGGTCTTGAATATCTGACCACATGGGGGATGATAATTTTAGATGGGAGCTGGACACCAGGAATCTTTCGGGAGGAAGGGATGTAAATTCTATTTTGTACCCCTGGAATGCAATCCCATGGACTTGTTGTAATCTCCCTCCATCCTCCCAGGAATCCTGTCAGACGACCCCCTACTCTGATGGCGTCATTTCCTGCGGAAGCTAGACCCTGGTCCCGAGTAGCTCGCTTCCTTATTTTTAGGCCTGTTATCCCCTCCTTTCTGGTAGCTCCATCTACCCTGTTTTCCCTTACCCCTATAATCGGGTTTTTGACTATAACGGGGTCTCCGAAAGGGCTGGAATTTTTTAGGCTTTTCTTCCGGAAAACCTTTCTTTACATCTGCGGCTTTCTCTAAAATATCGTCGAGGACCGGTCCGAAGACCCTGCCCCCGGAAAAGGGTATAGAACATAATTTATTTTTAGAATGCATGTCCCCCGACCAGCTCTTAAGCCAAATAGCTCTACGGGCTGCATTAGATAGAGATTGACCCCTAGCCGCGAACCTAACAGACTCTGCAGATGCGTCTGCCAAGAAGGTAGTTGCTAATTTTAGCAAAGGTAGGGATTTCAGGATAATTTCTTTGGGAGTTTTGGCTACCAGTTGATCTTGAAGATCATCTAACCAAAGGTCCATGGAGCGGGCCACTGATGTCGCTGCAATATTAGCCCCAATGATCGCCGAAGAACTTTCCCAGGCCCTTTTTAGAAGGCCGTCTGCCTTCCTGTCCATGGGCTCTTTTAAATTGGAAGAGTCTTCAAAAGGAATCGCCGTCCTTCTGGATACTTTAGCCAAAGGTATGTCTATCTTTGGTATATCGACCCACTCTTTGACTTCATCTGGATCAAATGGCAAGCGAAGTCTGAAGTCCTTAGGGATAGTCAGTCTTTTTTCGGCTTCCTCCCATTCTTCCAGAATCATTGATCTGATATGGGAGTTTACAGGGAAGACTTTAGAGGTCTGTGAGCGCAAGCCCCCAAACATTTCATCTTGAACAGAACAAGATGGCTGAGGCTCCTCGATCTGCATGGTATGCCGCACTGCTTCCAACAGTTCTCCCGTGTCTGTGGCGGAGAACAAATATCTTCTCCCTTTCTCCGGGGGATCTCTACTCTCATCTTCCTCCTCTACCTCCAACCCACAGGATGACGAGTCTTCGGAAAAGTAATCGACCCTCGGCCTCTCCGAAGGTGAAGGTGAGACTTGAGGGAGTACCAGTGTTGAGGAGAGCCATAAGATCAAATACTTAATTAACCCCAAGACATAAGAGATTGAGAGAAGCGACCCATAACGTGTATTGTTTGATCTTACATAAGTTTTTTTAGATGAAAGTAAGACACTAAAGATGGCTGCCATTTCCTGTATCAGAGCCATGTGGCTGCCTGGCTGGTATCCAAGATGACGCCCACCCTGGTGACCTCATGGATCCACCCACAGTGACGCCCACCTTGATGACCTCATGGACCAACCCACCCTGATGACCTCATGGATCCACCCATGGACTTGCTCATTGCCCAACCCACTAACCAATGGAATGCATCCGATCACTCCCATTTTAGAGCTAACCGAGCCCCCTTACAGGGGATATATAAATCTGTGTCTTGTCTGTCTCTTTTTCCCTTGCAGCTGGGCCATAGATTGATCATGAAGAGTTTACATATGACTGTGTGTTGTTATATGTTTATTTCTTTGGTGCGCACCTGATCAATATCCATTAGGCCAGGAGTAGGCAACTTAAGTGAAGTGAACATTTTATTAAATTGTTCAACCTAACACCAGACTTGAGACTGAAGCCTGAACTTCCTCCCTTATCATGGCTCTCATATTAGACATAAGAGACGCCTGTTCCTCTCCTATGACTTTGCAGGTACATGCTTCACATAGGGGTTTCTGCCAGGAATCTTTTAGCTTAACCGCACAGATAGGACACTTCTTATTCCTACCGGGCTTCTTTACCGATTTCTCGGACAAGGAGGCTGCCTATGAAAAAATATATATATATAGCAAGCACTAGCGTTCCTTTTTTTTTTTTTTTTTTTTTTTTTTTACACAGGGCTTCCCTACTTACTAGCGCTGCCGACTCCTGCCCCTCTGCTCTAGCTGCGTCCTCCATGATGCTCTAGAGATCGCTACTGCCCCTGCACCATACCTTTTTATTCTGTTCCTCATGTTCAAAACCAGCTCTCCAGCGCTCTTTTCCCTGCACTTCCTGTTGCAGAGACGCCGTCCATCCCCCTCAGCCGCAAACCGGAAGTGACGCGCGGCCGGAAAGAGAGGAAGGTGCGGCAATGATCGGGTTCCCCCAGCGGCCGCATGGAGACGCCGGCATCTGCAGAGGCCGCCGCTGGGATCGCGCGCACCAGGGGACGGGACGGAGAGATCGAGAGCCCCTGCCAGGGAGATGCGATCCCCAAACCAGGAGCAGCGCTACACTGGTAGGCCGAGGGACCCTCGGGCGGGTGTCAGCCAGCGGGTGTCTCATGGAGGGAAGGGTGAGGCCGAGCCCCCCGATCCACATCCCCCCGCACAGAACGGTAGATCCTCTCGTCCGTTCCTATCCCTGATGGGACAGGAAAAACACTGAAGGGTGGTAGGGGGAGGGTCCTTTTAACCTCTCGTGTTTCCTGTCCCATCAAGGATAAGAAGGACGTCCTCCAGTGTGCTATCAGGTGGTGAACTGGAAATAAGCACTTTTCACCTGGTGACCGGTCCTCTAATGCCCTAAAGATAAATCCTATTTGGCCTTTGACGACCACATCTTTGTATATTTTTAAAGGGGTTTTCCGCTATTATGATAACGATGACCTCACCTTAGGATAGGTCAACAATATCAGATCAGCGGGGGTCCAACAGCTGACACCCCCAGTGTATGGAGCAGATCTCCACCGCCTGCGTCATTGATTCTGTGCTACTTCGGATTCCGACACTTCCCGCTGAGCAGATACTAAGACCATCGGAGCGAAGTGAAGCGTTGGGGATCGTCAGCCCTTTCAGTGGCATTTATATAAATAAATTCTTGGTTGGACAGCCATATTTATTTTCCAAGACTTTTCGTATGGGAATTGTGTAACAAAACATTTCCTCCGTTATTTTCTTTTCTGTTTTGGGCATTCACTTCCATTCTACAAGTGAAGAGCACAGTGGTGAGATGGACGATGTTACGTCTTATAATTGATTAAAAACACTTTTCTGCATTGAGACATGACTTTTTTAATGTCACAGTCCAAGTACAGACTGATCAGGTTTCCCCTTGTGCTAAACATACCCGGCTTTACTGACCCTTGAAGAGGACCCGTCACGTACCCACCAAAAAATGGGTAATGACCTTACCAAAGTCCTTGTGCTGCCCTGAATGTGCTGCCCTGAACCTGCCGCCGCTCTCCGCATCCATTGCGGTGATTAGCACGATTTTCCCTAAGTATGCTTGTTGTCCGAGAGGGCGCTTCAGAAGAATTTTCTCTGGGGCTTGTAGTCCTCCCCTCTATGAGGCATGGGCTCAGAATGGTCGAACAGCGTGACCTTGTGTCCTGCGCTCATGGTAGTTTTCTTACAGAGTGATCTTGAAGGAACAGGGAGATCTCGAAGATCCTGCTGTCTCAGATGTTTGTGGGTGGTGACTGTGCAGCGTCATACAGGGGAGAACTACAAGCCCCAGAGAAAACTCTTCTGAAACGTCCTCTTGGATTACAAACATACTTTGCAAAAAAAAAAAAAAAAAGAAGCATATCCCCGAAACCGATGAGTAAAATGAAAAACAGAAAGCAATGGCAGAATGTCGGCAGCTTCAGGATTTTGTAAGGTAAAAAACTATTTTTTGGACACAACGAGTTTTCTTTAAAGGGAACCTGTCAGCCAATCAGAGCTGCCTGAACCACTGCAGGGATGAGATGAGTCCAGCTCCGCTATTGGGCGGACTGCAGGCAGAGACGACAATACCTCTGCTGCACGGGGGATGGGGGGATACAGGGCAGCGCCTGCAAACTCTATAGAAAAGAGCATGGAAGTGCTGCTCTCAGCGATTGGCCACCTCTGGGCGATTGCGGCAGCAGCCGGCCACCTCTGGGTCATTGCGGCAGAGGCCGGCCATCTCTGAACGATTGCGGCAGAGGCCAGCCACCTCTGGGTCATTTCGGCAGCGGTTGGCCACCTCTGGGTCATTGCAGCAGAGGCCGGCCATCTCTGAACGATTGCGGCAGAGGCCGGCCACCTCTGGGTCATTTCGGCAGCGGTTGGCCACCTCTGGGTCATTGCAGCAGAGGCCGGCCACCTCTGGGTCATTTCGGCAGCGGTTGGCCACCTCTGGGTCATTGCAGCAGAGGCCGGCCACCTCTGGGTCATTGCAGCAGCGGCCGGCCACCTCTGGGTCATTGCAGCAGAGGCCGGCCATCTCTGAACGATTGCGGCAGAGGCCGGCCACCTCTGGGTCATTGCAGCAGCGGCCGGCCACCTCTGGGTCATTGCAGCAGCGGCCGGCCACCTATGGGTCATCGCAGCAGAGGCCGGCCACCACTGAACGATTGCGGCAGAGGCCGGCCACCACTGAACAACTGCGGCCACCTCTGAACAATTGCGGCAGAGGCCGGCCACCTCTGAACAATTGCGGCAGAGGCCGGCCACCTCTGAACAATTGTGGCAGAGGCCGGCCACCTCTGGGTCATTGCGGCAGAGGCTGGCCACCTCTGGGTGATTGAGGCAGCGGTTGGCCATCTTTCAGAGATTGCAGCAGAAACTGGTAACCTAGGTAACAAGCTGTAAACCTAAATCCCTGTTTCTGAGAACGATTGCGGCAGAGGCCGGTCACCTCTGAACGATTGCAGCAGAGGCCGGCCACCTCTGGGTCATTGCAGCAGCGGCCGGCCATCTCTGGGTCATCGCGGCAGAGGCCGGCCACCTTTGAACAATTGCGGCAGAGGCCGGCCACCTCTGAACAATTGCGGCAGAGGCCGGCCACCTCTGAACAATTGCGGCAGAGGCCGGCCACCTCTGAACAATTGCGGCAGAGGCCGGCCACCTCTGGGTGATTGAGGCAGTGGTTGGCCACCTTTCAGAGAGTGCAGCAGAAACTGGTAACCTAGGTAACAAGCTGTAAACCTAAATCCCTGTTTCTGAGAACAGAGACAGTTTTCTAGAAGAGGTGACTTGCACAGTTGCTTGTTTGCACGATTCAATTCCCCCCACCTTTAAGAAGATGAGCCAAGCCCTTTAAGGGGACAGGCAGCTCCCACTGGCGGCAGCACCGATTCCATGCCATGGGGGCGGAGCCTGTCAGTGCCAGCCGTGTGTACCGCGCCCCGGTCTCGGGCAGCGTGCCCCCCATCACCTTGACGTAGTGCTCCGTGCACAGGACGCTGCAGGCGCCGGCGGCCGCTCCCTTCAGCGGCACCGAGATGTAGATCTCCTTCTCCGTCTGCTGCCAGCTGTGGTCCCGCACGGTGATCGGCATCTTCGCCACCACGCTGGTCGCTGGTCACCATTGACAACAGACAACATCCTGTGCTGCACTTCCGGTCTCTCCAGTCACAGAACTACAAGTCCCGGCATTCCCTGCACCTCGTTATTATAGCGATGTCCTCCTGATGGGGGAAAGTGACAGCTCTCCTGTATCGCGGGTGACGGGCCATTATTAACCCCTTCCATCCGTGGTGGGACGCTCCGCTTTTTTGTCGTTTTTGAGGTTTATGTATGAGATTGGCATGCCGTTAACCCCTTCGCAGCTGGGCACTATTTCATTTATAACTCTCCTTCCCGGAGCTATAACTTTTTTGTGTGTTTTGCAAGACAAGAAAAACAGAAAAAAATCCAAGTGAGCTGAAAATGTAAAATAAAAAAATAAACAAAATCCTCCATTGTTTAGTATATGTAGTAATGACCTGGGGACATAATTCTTCAGGTCCGTACAGTTACAGCCAGGCCAATCCGGGGTAGTGGTTTTTATTTTATTTTCAAATATTATAAATTCAGACTGTTGTAGAAATCTATAAATATTTCCATGTGATTATTATTATTATTAGTAGTTTTTTCCTCACTCTTCAGTGGATGTGCGGTGAGACTTTCTTCATGCTGATCTGTAATTTTCATGGGAATAATTTTGGGTTGATGCAAAGCTTTGATCCCTCTTTGCATTTTATTGTGGAGGTGCGTTGACTTAAAAATGGCAAAACTGACATTCCTGTTTCGCTTCACAGGGTTTACCCGAAGGGTTAAATAATATATTTTGATAGATCTTTCATTTACAAATGTGATGATACCTAATAGGTTTATTTATTATTTTTGTATAAAAAAAATTGGGCAATTTAAACTTTTTTTTTCCTATTTTTAAAACCTTTTTCTTTCTTTACTCGCAGGAGACTTGACTCTGCTATCGCCCCCACTAAGATGACCTGCAAAAGAAGGCAGTTTTTGTCCTTATTGAATTCCTGCTGCTCCTTTATTTTTTTCATAGAGAGGTGCCTGTCCCTAATAGCCTAACACTTCTCAGTACCCTACCTACCAGCGGAGGTTGGCACCCTAATCCTGCGCAGTGGCGCCCCCGCTCAACGTCGACTGTCCCTTCTAGTCTATTAAGACTCTATTAAGAAGGGAAATAGAAAAATGTAGTGAAATGTGTAGGGTGTGGATATCAAGATAAATACTGTCCCTCAAAATCACCCTACCTACCAGCGGGGGTTGGCACCCTAGACCTGCGCAATGGCGCCCCCACTCCTCGACGGCTGTACCAATATAACTGGCCCTAGCAGAAAAATTTCCGACCCTAGTGATGGTAGGGTACTGAAAGATGTGAGAACCAAGTGAACCAGGAGAAAGAAGAAAAAAAAAAAAAAGAGGGTATAACAACCCCCCCAAAAAATAGATAATGTTAGGATAACACCCAAAATGTTGGCTATATTAAATCTACAATAAATGGCCTTCCACTATAGAAGATATTCAGCCACAATACTTACTCTCAATACCACTCCTCCAAAATTGGTTTGGAGTGGAGAGAGAGGGAGCCGAAAAAAAAAACCACACCTCAAAACGGGGGTCTAAGGCTACTTTCACACTAGCGTCGGAATCTCCCCGTCGCAATGCGTCGGGAAGAGATTCCGACGCTAGCGTTTAGCGCATTGCACAATGGAGGCAGCGGATGCATTTCTCCGGCGCATCCGCTGCCCCATTGTAAGGTGCGGGAGGTGGGGGCGGAGTTCCGGCCGCGCATGCGCGGTCGGAAAAAGCGGTCCGTCAGGAGCAAAAAACGTTACATGTAGCGTGTTTTGCTCCCGACGTTTTTTGCTGGATTAATAATGGATAGGTGTCATAATTGACGCCTCTCCATTATTAATCTGGTTTAATGTCACCTTACAATAGCAAGGTGGCATTAACCCTTCATTACCCCATATCCCACCGCTACACGGGAATGGGAAGTGAGTGGCCAAGTGCCAGAATAGGCGCATCTTCCAGATGTGCCTTTTCTGGGGTGGCTGGGGGCAGGTGTTTTTAGCCGGGGGGGGGGGGGGCAATAACCGTGGACCCTCTCCAGGCTATTAATATCTGCCCTCAGTCACTGGCTTTACTACTCTGGCGGAGAAAATTGCGCGGGAGCCCACGCCAATTTTTTCCGCCATTTAACCCTTTAATTTAAGAGCTAGAACGGCCAAATTTTGCATAGACACACTACTGACATTAGTAGTGTGGAATATGCAAAAAAAAAAGGTGATATGAGATGGTTTACTGTATGTAAACCATGTCTCAAATCATGTCGGGTTTAGGAAGGAGAAAGCAAAAGCCGGTAATTGAATTACCGGCTTTAAAGCTATCTAGCGCTGTATGAAGTAATAATATATATACATATATGTGTCTCACTGATATATATATATATATATATATATATATATGTATATATAAGCAAAAAAAGGAAAACAGCACAAAAAATAACTGAAGAAAAAAGTGAATTTTAATGCCTGAACGGTGTGGCGACGCCACGCCGTTCAGGCATTAAAATTCACTTTTTTCTTCAGTTATTTTTTGTGCTGTTTTCCTTTTTTTGCTCTTATGTTTGGAGATCGCTGGTTCAGTGGTCAGGAAAGCGTTGCACACTTTGAGGTAATACTGGATGCTGTTCCAATTTTTTTCTATGTATATATATATATATATATATATATATATCTATATATCTATATATATATATATCTATATATATATATATATAGATATATATATATATATATATACCTATTCTATGTGTACACATTTATTCTACCTATTCTACTGGAAGCTGTCAGTGTGATTTTTACTGTACACCGCACTGAATTGCCGGTTTTTCTAACACCGCTGTGTATTTCTCGCAAGTCACACTGCTGGTCCGTGTGTAATCCGTATTTTTGGGGCTTCCATAGACTTTCACTGGCGTTTTTTTTTGCGCAATACGGTGACAAACGCAGCATGCTGCGATTTTCTACGGCCGTAGAAAGCCGTATAATACTGATCAGTAAAATACGGCAGATGGGAGCAAGGGCATAGAGAATAATTGAGACGTTTGTTAGGCGTGTTTTACGGACGTATTTTCTGCACTCATACGTCCGTAAAACTCGCTAGTGTGACTCCAGCCTTAGACCCCCGTTTTGAGGTGTGTTTTTTTTTTCGGCTCCATCTCTTTCCACTCCAAACCAATTTTGGAGGATTGGTATTGAGAGTAAGTATTGTGGCTGAATATCTTCTATAGTGGAAGGCCATTTATTGTAGATTTAATATAGCCAACATTTTGGGTGTTATCCTAACATTATCTATTTTTTGGGGGGGTTATTATACCCTCTTTTTTTTTTTTTCTCTTTTTTCTCCTGGTTCACTTGGTTCTCACATCTTTCAGTACCCTACCATCACTAGGGTCGGAAATTTTTCTGCTAGGGCCAGTTATATTGGTACAGCCGTCGAGGAGTGGGGGCGCCATTGCGCAGGTCTAGGGTGCCAACCCCGCTGGTAGGTAGGGTGATTTTGAGGGACAGTATTTATCTTGATATCCACACCCTCCACATTTCACTACATTTTTCTATTTCCCTTCTTAATAGAGTCTGATAGACTAGAAGGGACAGTCGACGTTGAGCGGGGGCGCCACTGCGCAGGATTAGGGTGCCAACCTCCGCTGGTAGGTAGGGTACTGAGAAGTGTTAGGCTATTAGGGACAGGCACCTCCCTAGGTTCTTTTTCTATTTTCAAGTGTTTTCTTGTTGTTCTTTGTTGTTTTTAATTACTGTTAATAAAGATATTTTTAGTATTAGGGGTTGTTTTCTGTGAAATTGTTCTATTTATTAATCCCTCAGTATTTCTTTTTTTTTTTTTTTCTGTGAAATTTTATTTTTTTCATAAATCCACCATACAGTTCCAGAGGTGTGGACCTATGTTGTATGGTCTTTGCTAAGGGGGGCACAGAAGATAATAATTGCAAGGTGGCCTACAGACACGCACCCCCTGAGAATCCAGATAGCCAAGCCCCCCAGAGAATCGGGAATCCAGGGAGCCACGCCCCCCACCCCGAGAATCCGGAATCTAGGGAGCCACACCCCCCAGAGAATTCAGAATCCAGGGAGCCACGCCCCCCAGAGAATCCAGAATCCAGGGAGCCACCCCCCCTCCAGAGAATTGGGAATCCAGGGAGCCACGCCCCCCACCCCGAGAATCCGGAATCTAGGGAGCCACACCCCCCAGAGAATTCAGAATCCAGGGAGCCACGCCCCCCCAGAGAATCCAGAATCCAGGGAGCCACCCCCCTCCAGAGAATCGGGAATCCAGGGAGCCACCCCCCCTCCAGATAATCCAGAATCCTGGGAGCCCCCCCCAAAAGAATCCAGAGAGCCCCCCCCCAGAGAATCCAGGAGCCAGAGAGCCCCCCCCCAGAGAATCCAGAATCCAGAATCCAAGGCTTGTAAGGCTATGTGCAAACGTTGCCGATTTGCCTGCGGATTTGCAGCAGTTTTCCATGCGGTCTACAGTACCATGTAACCCTATGGAAAACAAAATCTGCTGTGCACATGGTGCGTAAAACACCGCGCGGAAATGCTGCGTTGTATTTTCCGCAACATGTCAATTCTTTGTGCGGATTCCACAGCGGTTTACATCTGCTCCTCAATAGGAATCCACAGGTGTAAAACTGCAGGTGAAATCCGCCCCCAAAAATGCAGGAAATCCGCAGTAAATCCGCAGGTGAAACGCACTGCGTTTTACCTGCGGATTTTTCAAAAACGGTGCGGAAAAATCCACACACCAATCCGCAATGTGGGCACATAGCCTAAAAGGGTCAATATTAACATTGGTATTGCTATATCCAATAGGTGGCGCTACAATTCCAGTCCTCTTTCAATCTGAAGCAGCTATTTGCATATTTCATAGTAGACTATGATGACCGTGTTCATATTTCCATGTTTTTTTGTCAACCATGTATCCGCAAAAAAAAAAGCTGATACATGTCCTTTTTTTTTTTTCTATCTGAGTCATGGATCAAAATCACCCATAAGCTATGTGGCCAAGTGTTTGCAGCTGATTTTTCTACAACAAAAATCAGCATTGACAGGATTAAAGCATAAAATATGCATGTTTTAAATGTTTTTTTATGCAGTTTTTTTTTCTGCATTTTGTTGAATGGGTAAAAAATAATGATAAAATTGACATGTTGTCGATTTGAAAAAAACAAAAAAAACAACCTGCTTTGGTGCTTCAAGTCCCCATAGAAAAATAAGCAGCATATGCATAAGATTTCAGAAATTTAATTCACAATGCTGGTACTGTAAAACTTTTTTTCTGCAGCAAAAACCTGGCAAAAATGCAAAGGGGAAACAAGCCCATGGGTACGTTCACACAAATGTATTTGGTTGTGTGCTATATGAGCACAAAACAGAGAGCAAAAGGATCTAATGTTTCCTCCATGTGCTCGTGCACTCAGGTACTTTTCACACTGATGCACTAGTCTAGTCAGGGCTGCCACCTAGAAAAATACCACCACACCATGACCAGATCACATATTACCACTACACAATGACCAAATACTACAATACTGATCATTAATAAAAAAAAACACAATACTAATATTATAAGTTCCATTATACACAGGACCTCTGTATATGGCATACAGTATATCAGGGGTGTCAAACTGCATTCCTCGAGGGCTGCAAACAGGTCATGTTTTCAGGATTTCCTTGTACTGCACAGGTGATAATTTAATCACCTACACAAATAATGAGTTGGTGATTAAATTATCACCTGTGCAGTACAAGGAAATCCCGAAAACATTAACTGCAGCCCTCAAGGAATGCAGTTTGACACCCCTGCAGTATATAGTATCAGTGTACACATAATACAGTGATCACCGGTGACATTATACACAGGAGCTCTATGTAGTGTCAGTGTACAAGTAATACAGTGATCACCAGTGACATTACACATATGAGCTCTGTATATAGTGTCAGTGTACAGGTAAAGGGATCACCAGTGACATTATACACAGTAGCTCTGTATATAGTGTACAGGTAATATAGTGATCACCAGTGACATTATACACAGGAGCTCTGTATATAGTGTCAGTGTACAGGTAATACAGTGATCATCATGACATTATACACAGGAGCTCTGTATATAGTGTCAGTGTACAGATAATACAGGGATCACCAGTGACATTATACACAGGAGCTCCGTATATAGTGTATAATATACAGGTAATACACTGATCACAGGTGACATTATACACAGGAGCTCTGTATATAGTATTAGTGTGTACAGGTAATACAGCACAACATTGACATTATACACAGGACCTCTGTATGTAGTGTCTGTGTACAGGTAATACAGTGATCATCGTGACATTATACACAGGAGCTCGGTATATAGTGGAAGTGTACAGGTAATACAGGGATCACCAGTGACATTATACACAGGAGCTCTGTATCTAGTGTCAGTCTACAGGTAATACAGTGATCACCGGTGACATTATACACAGGAGCTCTGTATATAGTGTCAGTGTACAGGTAATACAGTTATCACCAGTGACATTATACACAGGAGCTCGGTATATGGTGGAAGTCTACAGGTAATACAGGGATCACCGGTGACATTATACACAGAAGCTCTGTATATAGCATATAGTGTACAGGTAATACAGCGATCACCAGTGACATATATGGGAGCTCTGTATATAGTGTCTGTGTACAGGTAATACAATGATCACCATTGACATTATACACAGGAGCTCTGTATATAATGTTAGTGTACAGGAAATACAGGGATCACAGTGATATTATACACAGGAGCTCTGTATATGGTGTACAGTTTAGGTGTTTAAGTTACACACTGACTTACCAGTGACATCTCTAATTGAAGATATTCATCTTTGCTTTGCGTCTTCATCCAGTGTAGACCACCATCACTAATCTGTGCAGAAAATAAGTTATCTAGAGCACATTCCCCAATTTTTCCTCAACTTCTACACTACGCCAAATGAAGAAAAAAAGTGACAGTAACAGCCCCCCTCCCCTCGTCACTGAAAACAGAAACCTCAAAGATAAAATACATCAGAGCAGTAATAATATCCCTTAATTATCCCTTACAGTAATAATGTCCTACATCCTGGCATCTTTCTGAAATAATGTCCCCCATCCTCGCCCCCATGTGTCTCATTCCTTACCCCATGTGTCTGTCTTGCTCCCATATGTCCTCACATGGCCCTACTTGTCTGCATCCTGGCCCCATATGTCCTCCCATCTTGCCTCCCTCATATGTCTCCATCCTTCCTCCATATATGTCCTCTCATCATGCCCCACATATGTCCGCTCATCCTGGCCCCATATGTCTTCATCTTGCCCCCACCCCATATTTCCTCTTATCCTGCTCCCCTCATATGTCCTCTCATCCAGGCCCCATATGTCCCCCTATATTGTGGATTTCAGTACAAAAAGATTTTCCTTACCTGGCCGCGGTCCAGTGGCATCCTGTTCCTCAACCATTTGCGGCACGGACGCGCCGGCGCATGACAGTGACATCATTCACCGGCGATGTGCGTGCAGACATCAGCTGCCTGTCTGTGATTGGCTTGTGGCTCCAATTGCAGAACAGGAAGTTGGTCCTGCACAGCAATAGAGGAGGGGGACTGGGCCAAATATGCCAGCAAGAGCAGTAATGCCCTGATGGTGGCCCTGAGTCTAGTCCTAATTATGAACCAGTGTAGTGCATGTAAATAGTGGGCACCTCCTGCTCTCAACCACTATGCCACCACACGGAGCCAGTCATGTCTGCAATTTGATTAATTGATATACTGTGTGAAATTAGTCACAAGTCTGTGGGTTCATTATTATCAGACATTACACGTATTGCTATCCATATGTTTTTATCATTGCAAAGGCAGGAGAAGCTTTGTAAATTTTTCATTTTGCATACGGGAAAAAGACTGATGATAAAAACTGACACACTGATGAAAATTGGTCTTTTTCTCATGTATAGGGATTAAGTTGTGGCATTTGCATATGGAAGAGCTATTGCTGTGAACCCACCACAATAAATCAATTGAACTCTCATTGGAAGTGAAACAGACCATCATTAGGCTGAAAAAAAAGAAAAAGAAATCTATCAGAGATAGCATAATTTTTTAGGAACGGACAAATCAACAGTTTGGTACATTCTGCGGGGAAAAAAAGTGCACTGGTGAGTTTGGGGACTCAAAAAGGCCTGAACATCCAAGGAAGACAACAGTAGGGGATGATCATAGAATCTTTCTCATGGTAAAGAAAAACCCCTTCACAACATCCACCCAAGTGAAGAACACTCGCCAGCAAAAAGGTGTTTCAGTGTCTAAGACTACCATAAGGCTAGGTTCACACTTGCGTTGTGCAGTCCGTTCAACAAATCCGTTAAACGGACTGCACTAACGCAAGTGCCGACTTTGGCACTGCGCTAGCGCAGATGGAGCATCTGCTAGCTCCATCTGTGCTAGCAGTGACGGACCCGGAAACGCTGCAGCCCGCGTCTCGGGTCCGTCATTCAATGACGGCACATCGCTAGTGCACGCCCAATGTGAGCGTGCGCTAGCGATGCGTTCGCCATTGCATGTAATGGCGGCGTTAACGGACTACGTTACACCGCGTTATGCCGCGGTGTAACGTAGTCCGTTAAATGGGTTCACACAACGCAGTGTGAACCCAGCCGAGAATACTTCATGAGAGCAAATACAGAGGGTTCACTACAAGGGGCAAACCATTAATCAGCTTTAGGTCACGTTCACACGTTCAGTATTTCATATCAGTATTTGTAAGCTAAAACAGGAGTGGGTGAAAAATGTAGAAGTGGTGCATATGTTTCTATTATACTTTTCCTCAAATTGTTCCACTCCTGGTTTTGGTTTACAAATGCTGATCATGTGGCTGCGGCCTAAAAAATAGAAAGACCAGATTAGACTTTGCCAAAAAACATCTAAGTAAGCCAGGCCAGATCTGGAAAAGCATTCCTTTGACTGATGAAATGAAGATCAACCTGCACCAGAATGATGGGAAGAAGAAGGTATAGAGCAGGCTGGGAACGGCTCATGATCCAAAGCACACCGTACGGTGCCGTCTTGTAATGTCTCACCTGTTTTCTGACCCGGCTTGCCTACCCGTTTATCCTGACCTCTCCCCTCCTGAACTTGTGCTGCCTGCCCTGAACTCGGATTGTCTGATGACATCTTTGTCTCTGTCCACCTGCACCTCATACCCGTGTCTCTGACCATCAGAGGCTCTACTGAATACTTGGCAGTACGCCTCATCAGGGTAAGCCCGGCCTGTGGCGCCGTGGGTCCACACCCACCAGTGTTACATAGATTGCTAATATTAGTATTACATCTACTAAATACTGGGATAGGATCTTCGAGATGGGAATACCCCTTTAAGGCAGAAAGATCAGCAACAACTGAAATCAGCTGCAGTAAAGACCTGGCAAAGCATCACAAAAGAGTTGATCCAAAGTTTGGTGACATCCATGGCTTCCAGACTTCAGGCAGTCATTGCCTGCAATTAATTCTCTACAAAGAATTCAAAATTAACACTTTATTTATGATGAAGTTTATTTGTTCAATTACTTTACACCCCCTGAAACGAGGAGTCTTTGTAGAAAAATGGTTGAAATTCCTAAACGTTTCACCGGAAATTTTTGTTCAAACCTTTAATTAAACCAGAGAGTCTACACTAAAATAGCAGCTCAGTGGTTTCATTTTCCATCCAAAATAGCGGCATGAAGAGCCCAAATTACGAAGATTCTGTCACTGTCCAATATTTCTAGACCTAACTGGATTTGGTGATTATTTTTCATCTGTTTTTAAAGCTAACATCTAAAGCATCAGACATTTATATTTCACGTGTTTCTTTATGGATTAAACGTGCACCCATTATATTATGCAACAGAAATCTGGGTTAAAAGAAACTTTGTTTAGTCACATAATTTTTACGCGATGCCAGGTTAGGCAAAAATGTTGTGACTTTTATCGTTTTTACAACAGTTTGATCCATCTCTGCCAAAATTGACGAAACAGGGAAGTGATGCTACAGTTCGTCTACATCATGATGAGCTGTGGTGGCGTACCTTACATATGTGACCTTACTCCAGTACGATTTTTGCCGGGGTGCACGCCACTTTTCAGGTGCGCATCTTAATTAATCGGGTGCGTACACACCCCCTCATTAAGACCGACGTGAAAAATTGACGGTCTTCATGGATCAGAACCTAAATATAAAAAAAAAAATCAACAAAGTCATGTAAAATTTTGATCCGAGTCACAGATCAAAATATCCCGTTGAAGTCTATGGGTCTATGAAAAACTCAGATAACACACTGATGATCTTATCGCTAGGAAATACCTCCAGTAATTTGTTTTTGCGTGCAAAAAAGATTGGTAAAACACAGAAGGTAAAGACAGAAAGTGACCAAATGCTGATGAAAAAAAATCAGTCTTTTTTATTTATTTTTTTGGTAAGAGAAAAATCACTCAAGTCCGAGCAAGCCCAAAGTGTAGATTAATAACACCGGGCTGTATATACAGATTTTGGTACATATTAAGAGTCAGAATGAATGTGAACACCGCCTACAAATCTCCTCTCACTGCTTAGAAATCGGAGTTGTAATTCATACCACTGCCATAGACTTATTTGCTTTTGAACCAGTTTAATAAGGGGGACGCAGCGTGACTTAGGCCGCAATGCAGATCGCGCAGCCAAAGATCGTTCGTTACTCGTTCTCCTAACTTTTTTTTTTATTTTTTCATGCACGAGAGAAACTGATTAAATTGACCAAATTCAAATCAAACTCTGATGAAATACTGGAATCACTGATGAGATGACAACTCTGGGTCAGTTTTTCTCATATTTGAAAAAAAAGTGACATGTGAATGAAGCCTAATACAGATATAAAATACTGACCAAATACCTGCCATATGTGTAATAAACATTATTAACGCTATATAAAGGACATGGTAACATAAGGCCAGATTCATACATCCATGCTTTGCAGTCATTGAACAGCGATGAGGACCGCGAGGGGAGGACTAGGAGGGTAGGGGGGATTCCTAAAGCATCTTCTTCGTCATTTTTTGGCGGCGGCTTTGCCACTGGCTGATTTTTTTATTTATTTTTTTAACATATAAAGCTACAAAAGACAGAACAAGTCGTTTTTTTTCATTGCAGTCCATATGCTCATTAATTTTCATATTTATTGAGCACTTTTCTTTTTAAGGTGGAATCCGCCTGAGAATGTCATCATGTGCACATATCCTTGGGCTACTTTCCCATAATGAGCTTTTTGGCGAGTTTATGATGTTGGAGATTTTCTGCAACCATTAAGTCAGATAAATCACATGCATTTTGAAAAAAAAAATATGCAGCATGAAAAACTTGAAAAATCGAAGGAACGTAAGTTAAAGTATTCTACTAGAAGAAAACGAAAAAGTCACTCCACATCCAAATTCGGGCTCTGCGTCACAATGATCACACCTAGCACCCATAATATTCTATGGTAACTTTAGCTTTGCACAGCAACACTAATAAAAGCATATTGTAAAAAAAGAAAAGTGACGTGACCTAGAATTTACAAGTGCAAAAATGAATAATCATAACAGGTTTTAACACTCCAAAATCCCAACCCTATCACAATTTCTGATACTTAGGACATATGGAGAAAATAATGGCTCCGGTGGGATGTCAGCCAGGGTCTCCAGTAATTGCCTGCGCTCACACGAGAGTTCATTGATACAGACTGTTACTGGATGTTACTACTTTGCAATTACCTAGTTATTTTAGTGTTAGATAAACAATGTATTCCTTAGAGAGCAGCGAGCTCCAAAGATAATGCCCTTAATATCCTGTGCCATTATGTCGCATAGCAACACGCTGGCGTTGGCAAGGAGCTCAGTGTCAAGGGTGGCCGTTCAATGAATTCTATGCAAATGCCTAGCAAGCAAAATGAAGAACACCGCAGTCAGATGAAGGCGAATATCCAGACGGAGTGATAATTACATCGTAGTCACAGCCATTTTCCAGATATTGTAGAGCCATAGGAACGAGGATTACCTCAGTCAGAAGCGGAACGAGTTCTTATAGAGAGGCCTTCGCATAAAGCGGCTGCCACACGAATGTACGGACACTTCCGAGTTCTCGACAAAAACAGGAGCAGATCACAGAGGAAAATCACCCACAGGCCAGGTCTACACAACCATACCACCCCGCACCACTATGCAGCACTACTAAGGCACCCGCCACATAAGGCCTCATTCAGACTTCCGTTGTTTTTTAGAATACCTGTCCGATATTGATCTGAGGGCTGGATCAAAGTCAGTAATGCAAGTCTATGGGTCAATGAAGAAAATAAGATAGAATTGACAACATTCGGATGATATCCAAGAGCGATCCGATTTTCACAGACTTTCAGAAAGGAGACAGTGGGGAATGTTTTTTGTTTTTTTCACTCCATCTATGAGAAAAACTGATGATGCTCAGACCACACTGATCAAAATAATTGGTCACTTTTTTTCTCGTATGTGAGAAATTCGGATATGTGAATGAGGCCTGTGATGAACTATGGGGTGGTGTCGCTGCTGCCTAAAATATGGTGATATTACAGTCATGTAGAACTGTATTCGGAGGAACTTAAAAGGGTTGTCCCCACGAGCAAAGTTAATTTTAATTAACATTTTAAGTCAATAAATATTTGAATAATAATTTCCACAACTGGATGTGTTTCAATAAAATGTTCCTGTGCCAAGATAATCATATAAATGTGCTCCTGCTGTGTACTATGTAATGGCCATATCAGACCATGGTCTGATCATACCACATCTCCTGGACAGACAGGACAACATGGGATCACAGCTGATTCTTTCTTTGAGGTAAAAGATTTTATAAAACCAGGCAGGGAAATATTTTACCTCACAGAAAGAATCAGCTGTGATCCCCTGCTGTGATGTCTGTATCCTCTTTTGCTTCCTCCCCTGCCCAGGAGATGTGGTATGACCAGACAGGGCCGTATTTGCCACTAGGCACTTGAGGGCACGTGCCTAGGGCGGGGACAATGCAGGGGGGCGGCACCTGAGCAAGTTTAAATTTATTTTTTTTATTATTTTTTTTAAAACCGGGGGTCCCCCCGCCCACCCACCTCAGTCCCAGCTGCTGCGGGGGGAGGGGGTCTCGGGCGCAAGGCCGCCATCAGGGCATTGCTGCCCTGACTACTGTATGGGGCAGAAATGGGTGCTGTACCTTTAAGCAGCAGCAGCCCAAGTGCATCATGTTCCTCCTGACGCCGGTCATGTGACACGTTGAGCGCTCTTCTTACTGTAAGAGCACTGGAGCAGACTGCCGAGAAGCAGGTAATGTTTGTGGGAGAAGATACTGAAGTCGGTGGTGAGCAGGGAGAGGAGGCGGGCAGTGTGTGAGGACTCACAGGAAGCTGCAGAGAGGAGTGAGGTGAGAGAGGAGACGGGAGTCTGCTGATGTGAGTGAGTGAGGAGAGGGGAGGCTGCTGATGTGAGTGAGTGAGGAGAGGGGAGGCTGCTGATGTGAGTGAGGAGAGGGGAGGCTGCTAAGGGGAGGGGATAAGAGGCTGGTAAGGAGAGGAGAGGCTGGAGAGGAGATGAGAGGCTGGTAAGGAGAGGAGAGGCTGGAAAGGAGATGAGAGGCAGGAGAGGAGAGGCTGGAAAGGAGATGAGAGGCTAGAAAGGAGAGGAGATGAGAGGCTGGTAAGGAGATGAGAGGCAGGAGAGGAGAGGCTGGAAAGGAGAGGAGAGGCTGGAAAGGAGAGGAGATGAGAGGCTGGTAAGGAGAGGAAATGAGAGGCAGGAGAGGAGAGGCTGGAGAGGAGAGGCTGGAAAGGAGAGGAGAGGCGATGAGAGGCTGGTAAGGAGAGGAGAGGCAGGAGAGGAGAGGCTGGAAAGGAGAGATGAGAGGCTGGTAAGGAGAGGAAATAAGAGGCAGGAGAGGAGAGGCTGGAGAGGAGAGGCGATGAGAGGCTGGTAAGGAGAGGAGATGAGAGGCTGGAAAGGAGAGGAGATGAGAGGCTGGTAAGGAGAGGAAATGAGAGGCTGGAGAGGAGAGGCTGGAGAGGAGAGGCTGGAAAGGAGAGGAGAGGCGATGAGAGGCTGGTAAGGAGAGGAGATGAGAGGCTGGTAAGGAGAGGAGATGAGAGGCTGGTAAGGAGAGGAGATGAGAGGCTGGAAAGGAGAGGAGAGGCTGGAGAGGAGAGGAGATGAGAGGCTGGAGAGGATATGAGAGGCTGGAGAGGAGATGAGAGGCTGGAAAGGAGAGGAGAGGCTGGAAAGGAGAGGAGAGGCTGGAGAGGAGATGAGAGGCTGGAGAGGATATGAGAGGCTGGAGAGGAGATGAGAGGCTGGAAAGGAGAGGAGAGGCTGGAAAGGAGAGGAGAGACTGGAGAGGAGAGGCTGGAAAGGAGAGGAGAGGCTGGAAAGGAGAGGAGAGGCTGGAAAGGAGAGGAGAGGCTGGAGAGGAGAGGCTGGAAAGGAGATGAGAGGCTGGAAAGGAGATGAGACGCTGGAAAGGAGATGAGAAGCTGGAAAGGAGATGAGAGGCTGGAAAGGAGAGGAGAGGCTGGAAAGGAGAGGAGATGAGAGGCTGGTAAGGAGAGGAGATGAGAGGCTGGAAAGGAGAGGAGAGGCTGGAGAGAGGAGATGAGAGGCTGGAGAGGAGATGAGAGGCTGGAGAGGAGATGAGAGGCTGGAGAGGAGATGAGAGGCTGGAGAGGAGATGAGAGGCTGGAAAGGAGAGGCTGGAAAGGAGAGGAAAGACTGGAGAGGAGAGGCTGGAAAGGAGAGAGGCTGGAAAGGAGAGGAGATGCTGGAAAGGAGAGGAGAGGCTGGAAAGGAGAGGAAAGGCTGGAGAGAAGAGGCTGGAAAGGAGATGAGAGGCTGGAGAGGAGATGAGAGGCTGGAGAGGAGATGAGAGGCTGGAGAGGAGATGAGAGGCTGGAAAGGAGATGAGAGGCTGGAAAGGAGATGAGAGGCTGGAAAGGAGATGAGAGGCTGGAAAGGAGATGAGAGGCTGGAAAGGAGAGGAGATGAGAGGCTGGAAAGGAGAGGAGAGGCTGGAAAGGAGAGGAGAGTCTGGAAAGGAGAGGAGAGGCTGGAAAGGAGAGGAGATGAGAGGCTGGTGAGGGGAGGCTGCTGAGGAGATGAGAGGCTGGTGAGGGGAGGCTGCTGAGGAGAGGAGATGAGAGGCTGGTGAGGGGAGGCTGCTCAGGAGAGATGAGAGGCTGGTGAGGGGAGGCTGCTGAGGAGAGGAGATGAGAGGCTAGTGAGGGGAGGCTGCTGAGGAGAGGGGAGGCTGGTGATGGGAGGATGTGAGAGGCTGGTGAGAAGAGGGGAGGCTGCTGAGGAGAGATGAGAGGCTGGTCTCATGCTGTATATGGGGAGGCTGTGTGGGGCTCATGCTGTATTTAAGGGGCTGTGGAGGGTTTAAAGATATATAGGGGGTGTCAGCATACTTAATTCTGCTCAATATTAAGTGATACAATTAATATTAATTAATATTGAGTAGAATTATTTTCATGCTATTGGTTCGGCCTCCACAACAGTCATGGTCTTTCATCTGGCCCCTCGGGAAAATAAATTGCCCACCCCTGATCTTGAGACATGGAGTGAGAAGCCCACAGACATGGAGTGAAAAGCCCACAGATTAGTCCTTTCTCTTACTAAATTACCCATCCAGCTCTTCAAACTATTCTCTCTGAAACGTCCCAGGATTGCAGAGATAAACTTCCCTGTTTGCAGTCTGAGTGATGCTGCCCGTGGTTTTGGTAGTATGAATCGACTGACAGGTTCCCCTTAAAAACCTGTCAGCCAAACCTTGCAACCGTGGCAGAATCAACTGACCATGTACTGTGTATGAGATCCACCAGATTCTTACATTACAACTAATGGAAAGGTTTGCTAAGGCTACTTTCACATCAGCGATTTTCTCCGTTCGCGGCAGATACTGCAGTTTTTCCGCATCTGTCACGTAACATATCACTTACAGGCCGGCAACTCTGCGTTCGGCCTCATTCATTCCCTATGGGACTTGCGGACATGTGCAGCACTTGAGGTGAGACAAAAAAAAACACTGCTAGCAGCATTTTTTCCTGTTGCTGCAAGTACCGCATTTGCCGGATCGCAGCAAAACCGCAAGTGCCGCAAGTCCCATAGGGAATGAATGAGGCCAAACACAGTGTTGCCATAAGTGATCCATTACGGATGCGGAAAAACTGCCGGATCTGCCGCAAATCTCAAAAATCGCTGATGTGAAAGTAGCCTATAGTGTCTGCATTAGTCATACTCACCAATGGTGGAGGCAGCACGAAAAGTGCCTAGGGCAGCAGAAACTCTAAATACGGCCCTGTGACCAGACCATGCTCCTGCAAGGTCAAACACAGCCATTACACTGTACACAGCAGGGGCACATTTAGAAGATTATTTCTGCACAGAAATATATATATATATATATATATTTTTTTTTTAAATACCGTAAATCCAATTGTGAACCCTTTTTTCATTCCAACATCTATTAAAGTCTACTTTGTTCATGGGAAAACTTCATGACCTTGCAATTTTCCAGGTTTTTTTTGCGCTTTTTTTTTTCTTCTTTCAAAACCACAACATTTTTATTTTTCAGTTTATTTTTCCACTTGTTTATTTTGGGGATAAGTTGTACTTTTGAACAACTCCATGCATTCTACCGCACAGTGTACTGGAAAATGGTAAAAAAAAATCCAAGTGTGGTGAAAATGCAAAAAAAAGTGCAATTCCACAAGTTTTTTTTATTTATTTATCATGTTCACTATATGGTAAAACTGACCCACCATTATGATTCCCTAGGTCAGTACAAGTACGCAGATCCCAAACATGTCTAGGTTTTTTTTTCTAAGTGATGAAAAAAATCCAAAATTAGTAAGAAAAAGAGATTTTGCTAATATCGCCATCTTCCGAGACCCTTAGCGTGTCCATTTTTGGGGATCTGGGGTTGGTTGAAGGCTTATTTTTTGCAGCCTGAGCGGACGTTTTGATTGATACCATTTTGGGGTAGATATGAAGTTTTGGTTGCCTCTTATTGCAATGGCTAAAAACATAATTCTGCAATTTTCTCATTACACGGTTCACCGATCGGATTAACTTATTTTATATTTTAATAGATCGCACATTTCTGAACGCAACAATACCAAATGTTTATTCATTTTTCGTTATTTTCAAATGGGGCAAAAGGGGGTGCGATCTGAACTTGTGTGCTTCTTTAATTATTTTTTAATTTTTTTATTTTTTATTTCAGTAGTCCCTTTAGGAGTATTGAAGTTGCGATCATCCGAGCTATGCATAGCAGTGCGTAAGCACTTCTATAGATACCAAAAATCACAATCTCCTATGAAAGATGCAGGGATCTTAGGCAGACCCCGGCTGTGATGACAACTCATCGATACCCCGCAATCACTTGACAAGGGTGCCAATGGGCAGAATTTGTGATGCCCTTCCGGCTAAGGAATTTTAAATCCCACTGTCAGTGATTGACAGCGCAATTTAACTAAAGATGCGGGCTCAGCGGCAGAGACAAACAAAGACAGGTACATGAACTTTGAAGTAAATATATGTCAAAAGTCATGAAGGAGTTAAAGGGGAACTGTCACACTGTACTATGTATATGCTGTACAGTATGTTAGAGTGAAGGAGAAGCTTAACACAACAATATATAGGTTTGTTGAAAAAGATTCAGTATAACCTGTATTTTATTAATTTAAATCAGTTTTGTGTTATGACCTGGTGGTTAGGAGCACCCGAAAAGACCTGATGGTTAAGCCAACAAAGGACAAGCTCTGAGAAGTGGGAGCTCTGCTGACCGCAACCCCTAATCCTATCACACACTAGAAATAGCCGTGGAGCGTTCCTGACACTCCCTAGACGCCTCTTCACAGCCTAAGAGCTAACTAGCCCTAGAGATAGAAAATAAAGCCTACCTTGCCTCAGAGAAATTCCCCAAAGAAAAAGGCAGCCCCCCACATATATTGACTGTGAGTTAAGATGAAGTCACAAACACAGAAATGAAACAGGTTTCAGCAAAGGGAGGCCAGACTTACTAAACAGACAGAGGATAGGAAAGGTAACTTTGCGGTCAGCACAAAAAACTACAAAAGACCACGCAGAGTGTGCAAAAAGACCTCCGCACCGACTCACGGTGCGGAGATGCCACTCTGCATCCCAGAGCTTCCAGCTAGCAAAGCAAAATCATGATAGCAAAGCTGGACAAGAAAACAAAGAACAAATAAATAAACTAGCCGGGACTTAGCTTCTGCTGGAGTAGACAGGACACCCGAAAGATCCAAGAGCAAACTGAACCAGTACAAGAACATTGACAGCTGGCATGGAGTAACAATCTGAGTGGAGTTAAATAGAGCAGCCAGCCAAGGAATAAACCAAGTCACCTGTGGAAGGAACCTCAGAAGCAGCAGCTCCACTCACAGCCACCAGAGGGAGTCCATGGACAGAACTCGCCGAAGTACCATTCATGACCACAGGAGGGAGCTCGATAACAGAATTCACAACAGTACCCCCCCCTTGAGGAGGGGTCACCGAACCCTCACCAGAGCCCCCAGGCCGATCAGGACGAGCCAAATGAAAGGCACAAACTAGATCGGCAGCGTGAACATCAGAGCCAAAAACCCAGGAATTATCTTCCTGACCATAACCCTTCCACTTGACCAGGTACAGGAGTTTCCGTCTCGAAATACGAGAATCAAAAATCTTTTCCACCACATACTCCAACTCCCCCTCGACCAACACCGGGGTAGGAGGATCAACGGAGGGAACCATAGGCGCCACGTATCTCCGCAATAACGACCTATGGAACACATTATGGATGGCAAAAGAAGCTGGAAGGGCCAAACGAAATGACACAGGGTTGAGAACTTCAGAAATCTTATACGGACCAATGAAACAAGGCTTAAACTTAGGAGAGGAAACCTTCATAGGAACATAACGAGACGACAACCAAACCAAATCCCCAACACGAAGTCGGGGACCAACACAGCGCCGGCGGTTAGCGAAACGTTGAGCCTTCTCCTGGGACAATGTCAAATTGTCCACCACATGAGTCAAAATCTGCTGCAACCTGTCCACCACAGTATCCACACCAGGACAGTCCGAAGGCTCAACCTGCCCTGAAGAGAAACGAGGATGAAAACCAGAAAAACGGCAAAACCAAAGTAGCCGAGCTGGCCCGATTATTAAGGGCGAACTCAGCCAAAGGCAAGAAGGACACCCAATCATCCTGATCAGCAGAAACAAAGCATCTCAGATATGTTTCCAAAGTCTGATTAGTTCGTTCGGTTTGGCCATTTGTCTGAGGATGGAAAGCCGAAGAAAAAGACAAATCAATGCCCATCTTAGCACAAAAGGACCGCCAAAACCTCGAAACAAACTGGGAACCTCTGTCCGAGACGATGTTCTCCAGAATGCCATGCAAACGAACCACATGCTGGAAAAACAATGGCACCAAATCAGAGGAGGAAGGCAACTTAGACAAGGGTACCAAATGGACCATCTTAGAGAAGCGATCACAAACCACCCAAATGACAGACATCCTTTGAGAGACAGGGAGATCTGAAATAAAATCCATGGAAATATGCGTCCAGGGCCTCTTCGGGACCGGCAAGGGCAAAAGCAACCCACTGGCACGAGAACAGCAGGGCTTAGCCCGAGCACAAGTCCCACAGGACTGCACAAAAGAACGCACATCCCGTGACAAAGAAGGCCACCAAAAGGATCTAGCCACCAAATCTCTGGTACCAAAGATTCCAGGATGACCAGCCAACACCGAACAATGAACCTCAGAGATAACTCTACTAGTCCATCTATCAGGGACAAACAGTTTCTCCGCAGGACAACGGTCAGGTCTCTCAGCCTGAAACTTCTGCAGCACCCGCCGCAAATCAGGGGAGATGGCAGACAAAATTACCCCCGCCTTGAGAATACCCGCCGGCTCAGGAACACCCGAAGAGTCAGGCACAAAACTTCTTGACAGGGCATCAGCCTTCACATTCTTAGAGCCCGGAAGGTACCACAAAATTAAAATGGGAGAAAAACAGCGACCATCGAGCCTGTCTAGGATTCAACCATTTGGCGGACTCGAGATAAGTCAAATTCTTGTGATCCGTCAAAACCACCACGCGATGCTTGGCTCCTTCAAGCCAATGTCGCCACTCCTCGAATGCCCACTTCATGGCCAACAACTCTCGATTGCCAACATCATAATTGCGCTCAGCAGGCGAGAACTTTCTAGAAAAGAAGGCACATGGTTTCATCACCGAGCCATCAGAACTTCTTTGCGACAAAACAGCCCCTGCTCCAATCTCAGAAGCATCAACCTCGACCTGAAACGGGAGCGAAACATCTGGCTGGCACAACACAGGGGCAGAAGAAAAACGACGCTTCAACTCCTGAAAAGCCTCTACAGCCGCAGAGGACCAATTGACCACATCCGCACCTTTCTTGGTCAAATCAGTCAACGGTTTAGCCACACTAGAAAAATTAGCGATGAAGCGACGGTAAAAATTAGCAAAGCCCAGGAACTTCTGCAGGCTCTTCACAGATGTCGGCTGAGTCCAATCATAAATGGCCTGAACTTTAACAGGGTCCATCTCGATAGTAGAAGGGGAAAAAATGAAACCCAAAAACGAAACCTTCTGAACTCCGAAGAGACATTTAGACCCCTTCACAAACAAGGAATTAGCGCGAAGGACCTGGAACACCATTCTGACCTGCTTTACATGAGACTCCCAATCATCCGAAAAGACCAAAATATCATCCAAATATACAATCATGAATCTATCCAGGTACTCTTGGAAGATGTCATGCATAAAGGACTGAAATACAGATGGAGCATTAGAAAGCCCGAATGGCATAACCAGGTACTCAAAATGGCCCTCGGGCGTATTAAATGCTGTTTTCCATTCATCGCCCTGTTTAATACGCACAAGATTATACGCCCCTCGAAGATCTATCTTGGTGAACCAACTAGCCCCCTTAATCCGAGCAAACAAATCAGACAGCAGCGGCAAAGGGTACTGAAATTTGACTGTGATCTTATTAAGAAGGCGGTAATCAATACAAGGTCTCAAAGAACCATCCTTCTTGGCCACAAAAAAGAACCCTGCTCCCAACGGTGATGACGACGGGCGAATATGACCTTTCTCCAAGGATTCCTTTATGTAACTCCGCATAGCGGTGTGCTCTGGCACAGATAAATTGAACAGTCGGCCCTTAGGAAACTTACTACCAGGAATCAAATTAATAGCACAATCGCAATCCCTATGAGGAGGTAGGGCACTGGATTTGGGCTCATCAAATACATCCCGGTAATCCGACAAAAATTCAGGGACTTCAGAAGGAGTGGAAGGCGAAATTGACAGCAATGGAACATCACCATGTACCCCTTGACAACCCCAGCTGGACACAGACATAGATTTCCAATCCAATACTGGATTATGGACCTGTAGCCATGGCAACCCCAAAACGACCACATCATGCAGATTATGCAACACCAAAAAGCGAATATCCTTCTGATGTGCAGGAGCCATGCACATGGTCAATTGAGTCCAGTACTGAGGCTTATTCTTGGCCAAAGGCGTAGCATCAATTCCTCTCAATGGAATAGAATACTGCAAGGGCTCCAAGAAAAAACCACAGCGCCTGGCAAACTCCAAGTCCATCAAATTCAGGGCAGCGCCTGAATCCACAAATGCCATAACAGAATAGGACGACAAAGAGCAAATCAGAGTAACGGACAAAAGAAATTTAGATTATACCGTACCAATGGTGGCAGAGCTAGCGAACCGCTTAGTGCGCTTAGGACAATCGGAGGTAGCATGAGTGGAGTCACCACAGTAAAAACACAGCCCATTCTGACGTCTGTGTTCTTGCCGCTCAGCTCTGGTCAAAGTCCTATCACATTGCATAGGCTCAGGCCTATGCTCAGAGAATACCGCCAAATGGTGCACAGCTTTGCGCTCCCGCAAGCGCCGATCGATCTGAATGGCCAAGGACATAGACTCATTCAGACCAGCAGGCGTGGGAAATCCCACCATGACATCCTTAAGGGTTTCAGAAAGACCCTTTCTGAAAATTGCCGCCAGGGCACACTCATTCCACTGAGTAAGCACAGACCACTTTCTAAATTTCTGACAATATACCTCCGCTTCATCCTGACCCTGACACAAAGCCAGCAAGATTTTCTCCGCCTGATCCACTGAATTTGGTTCATCATAAAGCAATCCAAGCGCCAGAAAAAACGCATCTACATCACGCAATGCAGGATCTCCTGGCGCAAGGGAAAATGCCCAGTCTTGAGGGTCACCACGCAACAAAGAAATAATGATTTTTACTTGTTGAACGGGGTCACCAGAGGAGCGAGGTTTCAAAGCAAGAAACAGTTTACAATTATTTTTGAAATTCAGGAACTTAGATCTATTCCCAGAAAACAAATCAGGAATTGGAATTCTAGGCTCTAGCATCGGATTCTGAACCACAAAATCTTGAATATTTTGTACTCTTGCAGTGAGATGATCCACACAAGAGGACAGACCTTGAATGTCCATATCTACACCTGTGTCTTGAACCACCCAGAGGTTAAGGGGAAAAGAAAGACAAAACGCACTGCAAAGAAAAAAAAATGGTCTCAGAACTTCTCTTATCCCTCTATTGAGATGCATTAATACTTTGGGCCACCTGTACTGTTATGGCCTGGTGGTTAGGAGCACCCGAAAAGACCTGATGGTTAAACCAACAAAGGACAATCTCTGAGAAGTGGGAGCTCTGCTGACCGCAACCCCTAATCCTATCACACACACTAGAAATAGCCGTGGAGCGTTCCTGACACTCCCTAGACGCCTCTTCACAGCCTAAGAGCTAACTAGCCCTAGAGATAGAAAATAAAGCCTACCTTGCCTCAGAGAAATTCCCCAAAGAAAAAGGCAGCCCCCCACATATATTGACTGTGAGTTAAGAGGAAGTCACAAACACAGAAATGAAACAGGTTTCAGCAAAGGGAGGCCAGACTTACTAAACAGACAGAGGATAGGAAAGGTAACTTTGCGGTCAGCACAAAAAACTACAAAAGACCACGCAGAGTGTGCAAAAAGACCTCCGCACCGACTCACGGTGCGGAGATGCCACTCTGCATCCCAGAGCTTCCAGCTAGCAAAGCAAAATCATGATAGCAAAGCTGGACAAGAAAACAAAGAACAAATAAATAAACTAGCCGGGACTTAGCTTCTGCTGGAGTAGACAGGACACCCGACAGATCCAAGAGCAAACTGAACCAGTACAAGAACATTGACAGCTGGCATGGAGTAACGATCTGAATGGAGTTAAATAGAGCAGCCAGCCAAGGAATAAACCACGTCACCTGTGGAAGGAACCTCAGAAGCAGCAGCTCCACTCACAGCCAACAGAGGGAGTCCATGGACAGAACTCGCCGAAGTACCATTCATGACCACAGGAGGGAGCTCGATAACAGAATTCACAACAGTTTTGTTTACTAGTCCAGGGGGTGGTCCAACTCAGTGATTGACACCGTCTGACTGTGGATGCACCGATAACTCCCATACACTTTGCTGGAACTCTAATATGCTGCATATTTTGGTTACAACAAATTGCACCAAATAGACATTGTGGGATCTTTATCCTTAGGCTTCCATCACATGTGGTTTTTGCAAGTGGATGATAAAAAAAAAAATCAGTGTAAAAACAGTTTTTTTCCTTTGTAAGGAAAGCATATTTTTCCCACCAGACGTTTTTCAAATCCCATATATAACGGCAGCACGGTGGCTCAGTGGTTAGCACTGCAGCGCTGGAGTCCTGGGTACAAATCCCACCCAGGACATCTGCAAGGAGTTTGTCTGTTCTCCCCATGTTTGCGTGGGTTTCCTCCGCGTTCTCCGGTTTCCTCCCTCATTCCAAAGACATACTGATAGGGATTCTAAATTGTGAGCCCAAACAGGGACAGCGATTATAATGTGTGCAAACTGTAAAGCGCTGCGGAATATGTAAGTGCTATATAAAAATAAAGATTATTATTATTATTATATAGAAGCATATGTGAAAATGCCGGGAAGGGGAGGGATGAAAAACACACAAAATGTAGCTAGAACCCACATTATCTGCAGTCTGACTTCTTTTACTCATCTAAATCAACTTTGAGAAAAAATAAAATAAAATTAAGATGTAGAAGACAGCCACAGGCTATAATGTGCCAGTGTGCTATCCATTAACCCCTCTATGGGCAAATGCACACTGCCGTATTTCTCGTGCGATAATCGCATCGCACTGCAGGGACTGGCCGGCACCTCTCCTGCCCGAGCATGACAGTATGATGGATTACTATGCAACTGTCAAGCTCAGGTCAGGAGAGCCGACAGCCAGTACGAGGTTTAGATGCGATTCTCGAGAAATACGGCAGTGTGTCTCTGCCCTACCCCCAAGGGTGGTTTGCACGTTAATGATCGGGCCAATTTTTACAATTCTGACCACTGTCCCTTTATGAGGTTATAACTCTGGAACGCTTCAACGAATCCTGGTGATTCCGACACTGTTTTCTCCTGACATATTGTACTCCTTGATAGTGGTAAAACTTCTTCGGTAGGACTTGTGTTTATTTGTGAAAAAAATGGAAATTTGGCAAAAATGTCATAATTTTACAACTTTGAATTTTCATGCCCTTAAGGCCGGCGTCACACTCAGCGTATGGAAATACGGTCCGTATTTTACGGCCGTAATACGCATACAGATTCCAGAAATGGTGATCTGTACGTAATCCATTGGCAAGGTGTGGTCGCGTATTTTGCGCATGTAATGTTGCGTATGTAATCCGTATGACATCCGTAATGCGTATTTTTCACGCAACCTGACAAAATGGACATTTAACGGTTTTTGAGGCTGAAATTAATTTAGATCAGCATCAGCAACCCTATTTAAGGCCTCTACAACAGGTGTCACCCACCCATATGGTCATTTTGTGGTTCTGCATCTGTTGTTGTGTTGTGGTAACGTTTGCACCATGTCTGACCTACTGCACTTCAGCCCAACTCAGCGGGTTTTGTTTAACTGGGTCTTGTCGCGTCGGTTTGGGCAGCCATACCCTGTGATTGTAGATCCGCGGAGCAGAAGAATGTGGGTGCATCCTCTCTTGAATAAACGCCTCACTAAAGGCCATTTTCAGAGGCTCTATACAGCTCTGCGGGCAGATCCTGACAAGTTCTATCTGTACTGTCGCAAGACCATCAGAACCTTTGATATATTATTGGAGATATTACGTCCAGGTATCACCTATCAGGACACAAGGATGCGCAAAGCCATATCCGCAGACCTGCGTCTTCTCCTTACATTACGGTATGTATTCAACATCCTCACATACTGTATGTTGATGATTCTTTTTTTTTTTACGTGTTGTGTTCTAGCAGTTTTTTTTAAAGTATATGTGTACATTAGGGCACAAGCAGATCCAAAAACGTGTGTTTAATCTTATAGTTAAGTACCCTTGGTAAGTTTTTTATTTTATAGCATTAATCATGTTTTTTAAAATATACTATCTACTTGTACTTCTTCATGTTTTGTGTGAACTCTTGTTACCTACCTAATAGTCCTTTTTTTTTTTACACTTTCAGCTTCCTGTCCACTGGCTTGTCGTATGCGGGACTACACCTGGAGTTTCTGATTGGCCGGTTGACAATTTCGGGCATTGTGCGGTCAACCTGTAGTCAGATATGGGCTAAACTCCAGGAACTTGTGATGCCTCAGCTAAAACAGGCTGATTGGCTCAAAATAGCCCTTGGGTTCCGGATCACTTGTGACTTCCCAAACTGCATTGGAGCCGTGGATGGGAAACATATCAGGGTACGTAAGCCGCCGAACTCTGGCTCCCAATTCTACAATTATAAGCAGTTTTTCTCTGTAGTTGTTAGGTGTAGTTGACAGTAACTACAGGTTTATAATTGAAGACATTGGGGCCTATGGCTGAACTGGAGACTCTACAGTCTTCAATTCGTCCATTATGGGTCGGCGGCTACGTGACAACCAGTTAGACCTCCCACCACAACTCCCAGGCTCCAATGCGGAAGCAGTGCCTTTTGTTCTTGTTGGAGATGAGGCCTTCCAACTGACGAGACACGTCATGAGGCCTTATCCCCGGCGCAACCTGGACCACCAGCGGAGGATCTTTAATTTGCGGCTTTCTAGGGCGCGGAGACTGGTGGAGTGCGCCTTTGGTATTCTGGTGGCCAAATGGCGTGTCCTCCAGTCTGCCATTCAGCTCAGTGAGGCTACAGTGAATGAAGTCATAAAAGCCTTTGTAATGTTGCACAATTTTACCCGCATACATGATTGCTCCTCAGCTGATATTGCTGAACACATGTTGAGTAATGTAATTAGGCCTACACCACATGGCCCTCCTCCGTGCCGTCCCCTTTCTGGCATAAAAGTTAGGGATGTTTTCACCAATTATTTTGTTTCTCCTCAGGGTGCTACTCCCTGGCAAGATTATGCTGTTTCTCAGTTGTGAATTTCTTATTTTCCAAATATATTATAATATAATAATATATAATAATATATATATAATATCTACATAAATTTTTTTCTGACAAACAAACAGTACTATGTGTGTTGTATTTCCTTAATTACCAGATGATTATGAACAGAGCATATGTGTGTGATGTAATAATGATTGGTCCACAAACATCAATTGGCTTTTGACAACATGTTTTACTAACAGCAAAAGCCTTTTGTTGTACACTTTTAACCATATTTTTGTCATATGGTTTTAATTTTTTTGGTGTTTTTGTATTTTTTGCAAACAACAAAACACAACAAAGTGCAAATACAGCACAAAATAAACAAAAACATGGTTTTGCGTAACAAAGAAAAAGAAAAAAAATGGCTTACAGATTCCTGTAAGTTGGCGGCAGCTCAGGGTCCTGTTCAGGGGGCCTTTGTTGGGCCAATTGTCCTTCACCCGGTGAGGATGCAGTGGGTTGCTGAGCCAAAATACAGGCCTTGTTCATATTGGCCAGTTGGGTATTGGCCATAAGGTAATTGTCTTTGGCCCTCATGCTGACGGACATATTGGCTGGACTCATACCCACCACCAAAATGGCCATGTTGTCCAAACCCAGGTTGTGACCAGCCTACATCACTGGGTCTGGAAAAGTAGCCATATTTGGAAGTTGGGTAGTAGGCTGCCATTTGGTATGGTGCTGGCCTTTGTTGATTTTGGGTAGGGAGGGGATGAGGTGTAGGCATACGTGGAGGAGGTGCTTCAAATCCTGATTGACTATGCAGCTGTTGAGTTATTTGAAGGCGCAAGAGGTTAGTTTGTGAAAGCTGCCTTCTCTCAAGAAATTCAAACACCTCATAGGGGTTATTTGGAAGGGTGCTTAAATCAATCAGGATTTGAATACACCCTCTCACACGTAGCCTCACCTCACGGGGAAGGGGACAAAGGTACCAGGCAAGGCTGCGAGCAAAGGCCTCCTCTCCGTCATCCGTGGCTGCCCTGGCCAAATAATTGAGGACCCTAGCATCCACATCCCTCCTACTGGCTTGCAGCTCTCTCCTTCTGCGGCCTCTGCGTAAAGCCCCAGCTGCCTGTGGGGAGGACACCAGTGGGACATTAGGACTGCTGCTGTGCCCATGCTCTTCCTGGCTTCCAGGATCAGGTGCTGCTGAGGGTGGTGGTGCTGCATCTTCCACACTTGCTGCTGTCTCTTGTGATGCAGAAGCAGATGGACCTGGAAGGATGGAGGTAGAAGAGGCCTAAGATAGGCCTGCCACCTCTTCTTCAACACTAATGGGATCAATCACAGCCTCCGACTCAGACCCGGTCTCTCTCTCAGTGAGGTTGGACTGTGTTCTGTTAGTAAACAATAAAGCAACAAAAAAACAACATTATTAGTTGAGTCATTTGATAAAATAATTTGATTAGACATCTGTGCAGTAACCACCGATCGACCAAACCACTGCATGAACAGTTCTACCCTCGCCTACTGTATTCTCACCCATCCCTTGTTGTAGCTTGTGAGGCTTTGCGGGCAGAGTTCTCTCTCCTGTACCATTTTGGTTTTTGCATTATTATTTTTTTATAATATTTTTTTGAAATTATTTACCCCTCCTTACATGTAAAGCGCCATGGAATAAATGGCGCTCAAACAAGAACAAATAATATTAATACTAATATTTAAACAAAAAAATGTGTTGTGTTGTTTTGACTTACTGTCTTACATCCATACTGCCATCCAAAAAGGAAAGCCGATCGTAGTAAATGTACTTCCTTTTTTTGGGTCGTGCTGCTGACCCACTTCTTGACCGCTGCTGCCTTTCCCGCCGGTACTGGTCCCTGATGCTGTGCCATCGTCTCATAACATCATCCACTGCAATGACTTGTTAACAAATATTGCTTAAGCTCATTCTGTACATTGCTTAAAACAGTTGGCATTGATAGATAATATTTGAACGATGATAATAAAATGCCTTCTTAAATGATTTTCCTAAAGTTACAATTGCTTAACCCCCCCCCCCCCCTCAAAAAAAGAAAAAAAAACAAGGACAGGGTCCACACCCCTCTCTACCAGTTTGGCGTAAAAAAAAAAAAATAGTACCCAACGCAACATCCATATTAGCTATGTACGTAATCACTTTCTCATGTTAATCATCTTTGTTTTTACTAAAAAATGCCAAAAAATACCATACTAAGGCCAAAAATATTCTTCCTGTAATCATGTAGGTAAAGCATTTTTCAAGGTTAATTAATGTGTAAACATGAGTGTACTTACAAAGTTGTGTCTGCTCCGCAAGTGGCCGTTGGGCATAATCTGGGAATAGGATCCCACAGATGGTCCTCCAAGCTGCCTCTTTCCTGGCCCGGTTGGAATAATTTGGATCCCGCTGGACCCAAATTTCTGGCCTTTCTTGGACCAGGATGAGGAGCATATCCACGTTAATGATGCTTGCCATGCTGCTTGTAACTCCGTGGAGGCGAGCACCAGACTTCCGGGATGTCTGTGTGGCTTTTTCAGGTAATTAGCATGTCTGAGCTTCCCGATTGAGGGCTTGGCACAATTCCTGGCACCTGGAGATGTCTGGAGAGGTCTGGTGTAGTTCTCGAAAGTCACACTGCTGGTCCGTGTGTAATCCGTATTTTTCTCACCCCCATAGACTTTCATTGGCGATTTTTTTTCCACAATACGGTGACAAACACAGCATGCTGCGATTTTCTACGGCCGTACAAGACCGTATAATACGGAACCGTAAAATACGGTAGATAGGAGCTGAGCCATAGAGATTCATTGTACTGTATGCAATCCGTATTTTCTGCGCCTCTCATACGTCCGTAAAACTCGCTAGTGTGACGCCGGCCTAAATCACAGAGATCTGTCACACAAAATAGTTAATACAAAACATTTTCCACATGTCTACTTTACAGTAGCACAATTTTGGAACCGAGTTTTTTGTTTCTTTCGAAGGGTTAAAATTTGACCAGCAATTTTTAATTTTTCCAACAAAATTTACAAAACTTTTTTTTTTTTTTTTTAAGGGACCACTTTACATTTGATGTCACTTTTATGGGGTTTATATGACAGAAGATACCCAAAAGTGACACCATTCTGAAAACTGCACCTCTTAAGATACTTAAAATCACATTCAAGAAGTTTAATAACCCTTCAGATACTTAAGCCTGGGAACTTTTCATATTTTCCCATGCTCGAGTTCATGAGTTCATCCAGCAGAGGGCACATCACCACGACTCGAGGTAACTACACTACATTCCCCTGCATTCCATTCATTCACCAAGTTTTACAGACAGGAGCACAGCTGCATTAGCAGAGCTCCTGGGTGTAAAATGATTTAACCCCTTCAGATGGATTTACAGTGTGGGACAAGACTGAACGACGGAAGGTATGGAATATTGTTGTTTGTTTTTTTAACTTTGTTTCAGGTGACAAGGGTCTTCAGGTGGATTAAGAGTATAATAAAATATTAAAACACCATGTGTCTATTTCATTAAAATACTTTTTAATAATGTGTGTTTTATTAACCATTTCGTACTATTGGATTAATAATGGATAGGTGTCATAATTGACGCCTCTCCATTATTAACCTGGCTTAATGTCACCTTACAATAGCAAGGTGACATTAACCCTTCATTACCCCATATCCCACAGCTACACGGGAGTGGGAAGAGAGAGGCCAAGTGCCAGAATAGGCACATCTTACTTTTCTGGGGTGGCTGGGGGCAGATGTTTTTAGCCAGGGGGGGGGGGGGCAATATCCATGGTCCCTCTCTAGGCTATTAATATCTGCCCTCAGTCACTGGCTTTCCCACTCTGGCGGAGAAATTGCACGGGAGCCCACGCCAATTTTTTCCGGGATTTAACCCTTTAATTTAATAGCTAGAGACCCCAAATTTTACACAGAGACACTTGTTACATTAGTAAAGAGGAATATGTAATAAAAGAAGGGATAAGAGATTGTTTACTGTATGTAAACCATGTCCCATATCCTGTCGGGCTTGTGAAGGAGATAGGAAAAGCCGGCAATTCAATTGCCGGCTTTTCTGCTATTTAGCGCTGAAATATAAATATATATATATATATATATATATATATATATATATATATATATATATACACACACACACACACACAGTTAGGGCCAGAAATATTTGGACAGTGACACAATTTTCGCGAGTTGGGCTCTGCATGCCACCACATTGGATTTGAAATGAAACCTCTACAACAGAATTCAAGTGCAGATTGTAACGTTTAATTTGAAGGGTTGAACAAAAATATCTGATAGAAAATGTAGGAATTGTACACATTTCTTTACAAACACTCCACATTTTAGGAGGTCAAAAGTAATTGGACAAATAAACATAACCCAAACAAAATATTTTTATTTTCAATATTTTGTTGCAAATCCTTTGGAGGCAATCACTGCCTTAAGTCTGGAACCCATGGACATCACCAAACGCTGGGTTTCCTCCTTCTTAATGCTTTGCCAGGCCTTTACAGCCGCAGCCTTCAGGTCTTGCTTTTTTGTGGGTCTTTCCGTCTTAAGTCTGGATTTGAGCAAGTGAAATGCATGCTCAATTGGGTTTAGATCTGGAGATTGACTTGGCCATTGCAGAATGTTCCACTTTTTGGCACTCATGAACTCCTGGGTAGCTTTGGATGTATGCTTGAGGTCATTGTCCATCTGTACTATGAAGCACCGTCCAATCAACTTTGCAGCATTTGGCTGAATCTGGGCTGAAAGTATATCCCGGTACACTTCAGAATTCATCCGGCTACTCTTGTCTGCTCTTATGTCATCAATAAACACAAGTGACCCAGTGCCATTGAAAGCCATGCATGCCCATGCCATCACGTTGCCTCCACCATGTTTTACAGAGGATGTGGTGTGCCTTGGATCATGTGCCGTTCCCTTTCTTCTCTAAACTTTTTTCTTCCCATCATTCTGGTACAGGTTGATCTTTGTCTCATCTGTCCATAGAATACTTTTCCAGAACTGAGCTGGCTTCTTGAGGTGTTTTTCTGCAAATTTAACTCTGGCCTGTCTATTTTTGGTATTGATGAATGGTTTGCATCTAGATGTGAACCCTTTGTATTTACTGTCATGGAGTCTTCTCTTTACTGTTGACTTAGAGACAGATACACCTACTTCACTGAGAGTGTTCTGGACTTCAGTTGATGTTGTGAACGGGTTCTTCTTCACCAAATTAAGTATGCGGCGATCATCCACCACTGTTGTCATCCGTGGACGCCCAGGCCTTTTTGAGTTCCCAAGCTCACCAGTCAATTCCTTTTTTCTCAGAATGTACCCAACTGTTGATTTTGCTACTCCAAGCATGTCTGCTATCTCTCTGATGGATTTTTTCTTTTTTTTCAGCCTCAGGATGTTCTGCTTCACCTCAATTGAGAGTTCCTTTGACCGCATGTTGTCTGCTCACAGCAACAGCTTCCAAATGCAAAACCACACACCTGGAATCCACCCCTGACCTTTTAACTACTTCATTGATTACAGGTTAACGAGGGAGACGCCTTCAGATTTAATTGCAGCCCTTAGAGTCCATTGTCCAATTACTTTTGGTCCCTTGAAAAAGAGGACGCTATGCATTACAGAGCTATGATTCCTAAACCCTTTCTCCGATTTGGATGTGGAAACTATCATATTGCAGCTGGGAGTGTGCACTTTCAGCCCATATTATATATATAATTGTGTTTCTGAACATGTTTTTGCAAACAGCTAAAATAACAAAACTTGTGTCACTGTCCAAATATTTCTGGCCCTGACTATATATATATATATATATATATATATATATATATATATATATATATATATATATATACATATACACACACACATATATATATATATAAACTCAAAAAAAGGAAAAGCTGCACAAAATAATTGAAAAAAAGTGGACTTTAATGCCTGATGGGAGCAGCAAATGACAGAACGGGGGTGCAGGATGGCAGCAGCACATGACAGAACGGGGGCGCAGGATGGGAGCAGCACATGACACGATGGGGGCTCAGGATGGGAGCAGCAAATGACAGAATGGAGGCGCAGGATGGGAGCAGCACATGTCAGAATGGAGGCGCAGGATGGGTGCAGCACATGTCAGAATGGGGGCGCAGGGTGGGTGCAGCACATGACAGAATGGGGGCGCAGGATGGAGCAGCACATGACAGGATGGAGACGCAGGATGAGGACGCAGGATGGAGCAGCACATGACAGGATGGGGACGCAGGATGGAGCAGCACATACCAGGATGGAGACCATATACCAATATAGATATTCGCCACCCGGGCGTAGAACGGGTTCAATAGCTAGTAGATATACATACACATATTTCAGCGGCATTTGACTCTTTGAATGTAAAATTTCCTGGAATCATTAGCGGACGTCATGTTGCGTTTGGAGAGCCCCTGAGGTGCAAAAACAGTGGAAACCCCCCACAAGTGACCCCATTTTGGAAACTAGACCCCTCAAGGAATGTATTTAGATGCATGATGAACACCTTGAACCCCCAGATGCATCACAGAAGTTTATAACGTTAAGCTGTGAAAATTATAAAATCACATTTTCCTCACAAAAATTTTGTTTTAGTCCCAAGTTTTTAATTTTTCTAAGGGCTAATAGGATATTTTATTTTATTTTTTTTTACAACAAACTGAGATCCATTTTTTCCTGAGTGCGTCAATACCCTACAAGTAATTGGGAAATATTTTTCAGGCACAGTACAAAGCTCAGAAGGCAAGGAGCGCCAGATTTTTACAGTTATGGTTTGCAGGTGCCATGATCTACTAGGAGGGCCCATGAGATGCCAGAACAGTAGAACCCCCATAAGTGACCCCATTTTACAAACTACACCTCTCAATGAATTCATCTAGGGGTGCAGTGATCATATTGACACCATGGGTGTGTCACAGAATTTTATACCATTGGGCAGTGAAGACAAAATAACTACATTTTTAAAAATAAAATTATGTTTTAGCCCCACATTTTCACACAAGAAGTGGGTAAAAAAAAATGGCACCAAAATTTGTCCCACAAATTCTACTTAACGTGGCAATACCCCATATGTGGCTGTACAGTAATACTTAGCCATATGGAGAGACTCCGGAGGGACGGAGCGCTATTTGCCTCCTGGAGGGCAGATTTTCCTAGAACAGTTCGTGGACTCCATATACAGAGTCTTTAACTGCTAAAAGAGAGAATCCCCTCTCAAGTGACCTCATTTGGGAAACTATACTCCTTGGAGAATTTATCAACAGGTGTAGAGACGATTTTGACTCCATGGGTATTTCCATAAGCAAGCAGCAATGAATGTTGTGGAGTGAAAATTACAAACTGCAGCTGTAGTGACCAGTACATTGCAGTCACCAGTACGTTATGCCCAACCTGTGCTTCTAGAGGCAGGCACCTGTAAGTTTGGCATTTCTGAAGCGATGAAGGTCCGCCTAACAGGGACGCAATATGTGGTTTAGGTACACACTGTGGTGCTCAGAAGGGAGGCATTTGGAAGCACAGAATTTGCTGAATTTCTTTTAGCGGGTGAAGAGCCATTTTGCTTTTCCAGAGCCTTTGTGCTACCAGTAACGTGAAAGCCCCCTATATTTCCATTATCAGATGACGGACCTGAGTGAGGGCTTGCTTTTTTTGTGGATTGAGTTGAAGCTTTTATTAGGAACATTTTACATAACATTTGAGATCTCATTTTTCCGGCGCTCAACGTTGAGCACTTACTTTGGGGTTTCTATCTAAATCTCCAAGTGACGTCATTCAGATGAAACCCCTGAAGGATCCATTCATTATGAGGCAGCAGAGTTACACTGGACTCAGTCTGGCCTCTGTTCAGCGGTGTCCTTTTCAGAAGTGAACAAAACTGTGGCCGACGGTACTTTTATGCAATCCTAAAAAGACGGACACCACAGAATCACATGTCAGACGGCATCCACAGTGCCTCCATCTGCCTCATTATAGGGAATCTTCTGCCGGGGGTTCCGTCTGATTCACGTATTTTAGAGATTTATACGGAAACCCTGATGGAAGCGCTCAACGTAGAGCGCAGGATAAACGTGCGCTGAGCCTTACTGCAATCTTTGGGAGGCAGAATGAAAAATGAACAGTAGGTGAAGAATTGGTTTTATTTTTTCACGCCGTTCCTCGTGCGGTATTCGTGTTCAGGCGAATTTATTCTTCAGGTTGGTGCTATTACAGCAATACCAGATTTATATCGGGTTTTTATGTTTGGCTGTGTCAGACACTAAAACATGCTTTTTATTGCAAAAAAATATGTTTGCATCACCACATTTTGATAGCTATATATTTTTTTCCATATTTTGGCTCACAGTCATGGGAGGGCTTGTTTTTTGCGGGAAGAGTTGATGTTTATATTTGTACCATTTTCGGGCATATGTAATTTTTTTGATCGCTTTCTATTCCAATTTTTAGGAGGCAGAATGAACAAAAACCAGCAATTCAGGAATTTTCTTGGGGGAGGGGGGTTGTTTATACCATTTGACATATAGTAAAATTGCTAAGGCAGTTTTATTCTTCGGGTCAGTACAATTACAGCGATACCTTTTTTTATGTTTTGGCGCTTTTATATAATTAAAAGCTATTTTATAGAAAAATTATTTTTTCATAACTTTATTCTGAGAGCTATAACTTATTTTTCCACTGATGTAGCTGTATGGCAGCTTGTTTTTCACGGGACAAGATGATATTTTCAGCGGTACCAACCATGCTTATTTATATCCGTCTTTTTGATTGCATTTTATTCCAACTTTGTGATCAGCAGTACGAGGAAAAAAAAAAAAAAAAAACAAGGCAAAAAACAATGCTCTAATGGTGCTCATTAAAGGGGTTAATTAGTGGGACAGTTTTTTTAGGTCGTGTCATTGCGGATGCAGTGATACTAAATGTGTACTTTTACTGTTTATATTTTTTCATTCAAATATTGAATTAGAGAAAAAAAAAATCATAAGATTATATTAAATATTTTTACATTTAATTTTTTTTTACATTATCCCACCATGGGATGGGACGATGATTTTTTGCAGGCTGATCGCTTCTACAGCATGGGGTTGCAGTAGCACTTAGTGCTGGGTGTCAGCTGTCAGAATCAGCTGGCACCAGGCAGTGCTGGCACGCACACACCCCAGTGTGCACGGGTGATCGCGTGAACGTAATAATCCATCCCTGGTCAAATAGGCCCAGGGCACATGGACGAATTATTACATCTGATGTCAGAAAGGGGTTAAAAATAAATAAAATTTCAATCACATCTACAAGAGGTATGAATGTGTGAACGTGGCCTGAGGAGGATCACAGCTAGAGATGAGCGAACATCAACTCCCTCCTTATTTGACAAGCTATAGCGCTTACCGAAGAAGCTGCATCGGAAACCTGGGGCGCTCCCAATGATCAGCTGTTTGGCTCCGCAGCTGCATGGGTCGCAGCTGTGTGACAGTCACAACACACAGGCTCTCCATGCAGCTGCGGCTCCAAACAGCTGATCGGGAGCGCTCCAGGTTTCCAATGCAGCTTCTATATATCTTTAGGGTAATACTGGAGGCACTTCAAACTTTGGAATGGGAGAACCAGGGGGTTGTAGAGTCATTTTTTATGCAATTCTGCACTGAAAGAAGCACTTTATCCTCTTAATATATTGCAGTTATTGTACTATACAGCACTGTGTACTTACAATTGCTCATTTTCCCTTTCTACCCAGTAAATTGTTCTCGTTTCTCTACTCCATGTAGAAACAGGAAGTCACTTTTCCCTGCATAAATAAGTCATTCCCTTCTTCAACTCCTGACCCAGCTGCTCCCTCCTCCCTCTACCAGTGACTTATGACTTGTACAGGGAAAATGGACCTTCTGTTTCTACATAGAGCATTGAAAGATTCAGCTAGTCCATTTATAATTACATGATGGCATAGCTCTAACGGAAAAGAAAATATTTAGCTAGGTAGAAAGGCAAAATGAGCAAATGTAAGTACACCGTGCTATATAATATGATGGCTGCAATATATTAAGAGGACAAAAACTTTGATGGAGTGCTTTTTTAAAAAGAATTCCAAAGTGGACAACTTTCAAGATTAATAATCTATCAAGACTATAAAGCAAATAGAGGAGCTTAATCCAAATGTCAAGTAGTTACTATACCGACAATTAACAATGGGATTTTTACAAGAGGGTGTTTTATGCTTCTACCTGGAATCTACAAGATGTTTGAAATAATAAGGGTCACAGGAAAGGGCGCATTGACTGGAATTGGTTCGTGAGGTATCTGTTAAATAGCACATACTTTAAAAAATAAAAAAAGTATTTGAGACTATTGAGTCAAAGGGTAGGAGACTAACCGTTACATCTTACATCATGGTCCATAAGTAGTCTTCAAATCACTGACGCCTAGCCTTAGCTTAATGTATCTACATCAGTGACTAGAATTAGGCAGATGGCCATTCCCAGTTATCCCAATATATACTCGACTGTGACATGTACACTTGTTTCCTATGCCTGATGACTGCCCATTAACCCCAAAAGACTGTTCGTGTATTGAGCTAAAGTTGGAGGAATCTACCAATTAAAAGCAGTTTATCAAATCCTATTGTGATCAGGAATAATGGCTGCAGTCCTGGCTGGCAGATTGGATAGCAAAAGCCAGAAACAAAGACGCAGCAAAAAGTCTCTAACTTGCCAAGTGCACATGAAAGCTTCCTCCATGTAGCGCGCGCTCGCCGCTGTCCCAGTTTCTCTGGTGGATGATTATTTTTCCAGTAATTCATAACTGGAAGCATAGGGGTCATAAGTGCAGTGTTCGGATGCATTGTAGAGAGCTGCACTTCTGAGCCGCCTCGCTCTGGTCACGTTTATGTACTGATTATACTAATTTTACAGTGTCCAACTAAACAGACCGGATATTAGCCATTTTCACATCTGTGTAAAGTAAGATTAACAATTGGAAGTGGTTCATCGCTTACAAGTCCTGGTTAAAATCCCCAATGGCAGGTTAGATTACATGCAATGCCTAGTAAATGCACAGTTTTTTTTTTTTTTTTTTTTTTTTTTTTAAGAAATGGAGGTATTTATGTTCATGCAGCTTGTCATTGTTTTTCCAACCATCTTCCTTTGCCATTTTCCTTATGGTAAACTAAGCTATAGTAGTGTCCATGTCAGGGGCTATAATGATTGTTTAGCCATTAGTGATGAGCGAACGTGCTTAGATAAAGAGTTATCTGAGCATGCTTGGGTGCTGAGTGACTTTGGCGCACTCAGATAATACGTTCGAGTCCCCAAAGCTGCATGTGTCTCGGCTGTTCGACAGCCGCAACACATGTAGGGATTGCTTGACAAACAGGCAACCCTCGCATGGTTGTGGCTGTCGACCTGCCGAGAGATATGCAGCCGCGGGGACTTGAACGTATTATTCGAACGCGCCAGAGTCACCCACCACACACGAGCATACTTGGACAACTCCTTAACTGAGCAAGTTGGCTCATTATTACTAATTATACCTTTTTTGGGGGAATACACAAGTCAAAAAGGCAACTATTGCATTGCCAACAACTGGTATACTGTAGACCACAGTGTATGCTCGATTTCAAAGAACAATTGAATAGTCTGGCTTAGTGGCAATGTGAATTGGACCTTCACACACACAGTCTCCTATACAGCAAAAAAAAATGAAGAAAAACAATGGGTGCCACAAGCTGAAGCTTAATAAGTACAAGAGCCAATTTAGTAATTTTCTTTTATTATGCCAATTATTGGTAGAGAAAAAAACAATCATTCTGCTGGTCTCTAGGAGCATGGTACTTTAGATAATCTCCCACTTATCAGAAAACATCAGTACCATAATAGGTACTGCAGAATGAAAAAAAGAATTTCTAAAACCGATAAAGCCCTTGATACAGGAGAAAATCCTCAATTTGGTCTTCAGGTCAGTGATGTAATGGTGATAAAACATTAAAGCCAATAGTAAGACCCACGAACTCCTGATCACGTGTCTGGCGATTGTTGGCTTCTTTATTCCAGTATATAAATCCAAATGTCAAATTCAAGCCTTCAGGAATGTCAGAATGAACGCAACAGATGAGCTTGAGCTGCTAATGGTTTATTCTTCTCAATCTTTTACATAGTATTTGCCCCAAAGCGTTTGATACACAGTAAAGAATCCATGGCCACTTTACTAGATATCAATACTGCATATTATCCAAGTGTCACAACCAGCAAACATCCCCATTACATTTTCATAGACAGTATAAAAGCAAACCAAAATCAAGCGTAAAACCAGACTACAAAGTGCTAATTATATTAAAATTCAAGACATTATGGTTAAATCTAGATATCACATTTAAAAGGGATAAGTGTCGTAATTCAAGACGCACTATCACAAATGATAACCTCGCACAACCATTAAATCAACAGTGCAATTCCCACGATAAAAGGGTGGGTCTTAGGTTTGCACTTGATGCTGCCACTGAAAAAAAAAAAAAAAAAATCGTATTTAAAAAAAAAAAATATATATATATATTTATATAGTATTTTAAAATAGTGCAAAATATCCCAGAGCAGCATATCATGTCAGATCATGACAGCAGAGGAAAAAAAAAAATGAAGACCTTCAGATTTATACTAATAACATGCATAATATTGGTGGATGTTTAGGGAAAACCTTTGGTGTCTCTTGTTACAGGATGATGAGATTTCAAAAGTAAACCAGAGAATGGGACTAATGCTGGTAAGGCAGGTATTCCCAGGATATCCACTGTCAATATTAGCAAAGATATGGCTTGGTTCATCACAAAAAAAAATAAAAAAATCCACTGTTCTGAAAAAGACTCTCAATTCATAAAATGACAAAGAGGCGGTTTATTATTTTCGAACGCACACCAGCTGAACATCCTTCTTTGCCATACAAGTATCACAACCCCAAATCGCTGAGGTTTCTGCTGTAAGCATTGCATAGGCGATTTCCGTCATCCCAGTACATGCTCGATGAAACCACTTCCGACAAGAAACTTCACACATGATGGCATCCCCAGCATTATTAACTTCAATAGAACAAATCCCACATTGATACATTGTGTTGGTGGGTAAAGGACCAGAAAAACTGGATTGGAGAAGCCATCGATTGCATTTCTCACTAGGTGTGACACCACTTTTTGAAAGTTTAGGAAGTGAAGTTTTGCTGTGGGCTCCATTACCAGGACCACAATTCGTTAGGTCTATAGTCTCAGACTGCAAATTATCTGAAGTATGTATGTGATTTTTAGAATCCTGGGGATCAGTAGTATGCCGGTTGAAATCACCTGAATGGGAGTTCTCTTCAATTGCATTTAGGATCAGGTTATTTTTATTGGATGCAGGATCAGATTCTTGTCTATAGATAGATATTTTTGGAGGAAGAAAGTGAGGCTGTGCCGGTTCAAATTGATGGCTTCCCTCGAGATGCTGGATAAAGTGCACATTGCCACTTTGAGCCCTGTAATTTGAAGGCTCAATGTGGTTTCGCTGGCCAGAGTGGAGACTGGTTAGGTGAACGATATCTTGATCATGGATAGGTCTAAAGTGTTGCCCTGGCATGGCAATAGTTTGTCCCAGTCCACTGTTAAAATAGGAATCATTTTCAAAAGGCAAGTTTTCCTGAATATTGCTGAATGAGAATGTTCTCCCCAGAGACATACGTCTCACTTCTTTTGGAAAGGATAGTGGCTGATCTCTAAAGCTTTGGGAGCCACCATTTCGAAAGGACCGTTTTGGTGAAGTATTAGGTGGCATCTTAAAAGTGTTAAATGGCTCATTATTCATATATCTTGGTTTTCCAAAGTAAGTGTACCCTGAAAGAGGTGATATGCTATGTCCATCATCAAAAGGATTGGAGGCAATGAGATGGTCCGAGCTGGTGAATGTTGGTGGAGCATATTCTGAGAGAGGAGGAAGCATAGACCCCTACAAGCAAAAAAAAAAAAAAGAAGGTTGAATTAACGTGCTTAATGTGAGGTTGATACATCAAACTAAAGGCTAAGATTACAAAAGATCACCAGCTTGTAGGAAATTGTACCGTAAATACATTATTACATACAGCCAGTAGAGGCTTACGTACAAACCCCCCCACAAAAAGGGATTAGAGCATATGCGCTGACAAGGTAATTCATTATAATGGTGCCAAAAGAGTCAACATGTGCTCTGATGTGCATCATTTTCAGATGTATACACCTACTGGAGGCTGACAATCAGATGCAAACTACCATGTCTGGGTATCCACCTCCTGTAGTCGTATACAACCAAACATGATGGACAAAAGATCACACGTTGACTCTTTCGGCACCAATATAGTCAATTGCCCCATCGGTGCTTACACCCAAATCCAGTTTTGCTGTGGGTTTTTTTTGGACGCAAGCTCCTAAAGGAGCAAAGAACATGGCAGAGTACACAATGTGAGAGGGCCCTTATAATTATCAGGTTTATTAATTCTTAAAATACAAGTTAACCAACCATCTAGTGATTACAGCGTTAATTTGCACTAGGAAAAACCTGCAGCGGAGTACGGAAACGGGCAAATGGATGCAATTGTCAAATCCGCATTCTGGACTATTGCGATGCTGCTAGCACATGTCGGTATATCAACATCATTGCATGCTAGAGTACAGAAACTGATGAAGGATTATGCAGGCGACAGTAGATCGCATCATGGAACAAATTTACAGCCCTGGGTTACTAGCATCTAGTATGGTTGAAAAAAAAAAAAAAAAAAAAAAAGGGGGGGGGGGGGGGGGAGAGGAGTCTCAAGTTAATTTGACCGACAGGAGAAGATTTGACTGAAGGGAATGTACCGTATATGGGTACTATTTGGAACCCTTTCCTGCCATTTATCCTGAAGGGGAAGGGGGGGACCTCACAACTTTAAACTAATCTGTCCTAAAAAGAAAAAAAAAAAAAAAAAGGCTTTACTGAGGCTCATGTGTCACAGAAACATATTATGGAAAATCTCTGTAACATACAGACATACCATGACTACATCAGGCCTGGCGATTGCATGGCACAGAGGAGATCACATTATGCTGTGTCTCACCAGCATTCTGACCATGGAGGAGTTTTAGGTGGTGATTAAATTAGACCACAATTCCCTGGGAGCAGTCCAACTTGGATCACTAATGTAACAAACACTCAAGGCTTCTTAAATTATACTATAATTTGTACCTTGGGGATCTCCTGTATATGCGGGTGCTCACCTCCCCCACCCAAGAACAGCTTCTGGCATAAACACCAAACATATCCATTTTCTAAGCACAAATTAAATTAGCACCCCAACTACCCTTTTTTTTGTATTAAATGTGTGTACACATGCATGTAATGTAGTGCGAGTGTGTTATCATATTCATCTACTGCTGCTCTCTCCGCTGTCCGGCTCCCTTCTTCTCAGTGACGTCACCTCTCTGCAGCCTGTCCACGGTATGCTGCACTCCGCGTGACCCAGAAGTGGCTTTCTTTATCTGTATTTTTTTGGCGGATTATTCTGGACTTCCCATTGCAATAATATAGCGGAAAATCCACAAAATTAATGAACATGCTGCGGTTTCTTTAGCGGAAAAAACGCAACATGTGCACACAAAAAATGCGGAATGCATTAAAATTTATGGGATGCTTAATGTAAGCGTTAAAGCGTTTTTACAACACAAAACCACCGTAAAGATGCAAAAAAAAAAAAAAAAAAAGCGGAAAATCCAGAACGTGTGCACATAGCCTAAGAGAGACTTCCGGCTCACACGTACAACATTGAGTGAGCCAGATAGTCACAAGTTCAGTGATGTCATCGAAAAGAATGGCGCTGGACACTAGAGAGAGCCGCAGTATTAATGCACTCACATTACATGCACACACTTTAAAAAAAATATAAAGTTGGCAGTGCTTCTTTAATGAGCAGAATAATAATAAAAAAAAAAAAAAAAAAAAAAAAAAAAAACACGAGAACAAGGTGCAAAATTGCTTATTTTAATTATCGTATAAACTCGTGTATAAGCCGAGTTTTTCAGCACTTTTTTTGTGCTGAAAAAGCCCCCCCCTCAGCTTATACACGAGTCACTGTCCCAGAAGACGGCAGGGGAGCAGCGGGTCACATTAGGCAGGGGCCAGCGGATGCGGCTAAAGCCTGTGCTCGCTGCTAAAGAGAAATGAATATTGTACTGTTGTACTCGTTGCTCGGGTTTTCTCGAGCACGCTCGGGTGACCGAGTATTTGTTATTGCTCGGAGATATAGTTTTGCAATAACAAATACTCGGAGGTCACCCGAGCGTGCTCGGGAAAACCCGAGCAACGAGTACACTCGCTCATCACTAGTAATCAGTATTCAGCTATCTCCACTCTCATAGGCGTAGAGAGAGGTGAATATTCATTCCCTTAATGAGCAGAGACAGGTGATCACTCAGTGGCAGGAGCTGCTGGTACTGTAACGAGAGGGTGCGCAGGGAAGGAAAGTAGGATGGGGTTTTTTTTTTTGTTGCTTTTTTTATGCTTTTCTCATGGGGTCACACATGCAAAGATGGGGGATGAGGAGCCACGCATGCAAGAATGGGGGATGAGGAGCCACGCAGACAAGGATGGGAATAAGGAGCCATGCAGACAATGATGGGAATAAGGGGATAAGGCATACCCGGCTTATACTCAAGTCAATAAGTTTTCCCAGTTTTTTTGGCAAAATTAAAAAAATTATAACATTAAAACCATATAGAAGACAAACACAATAGATCATATCAGATGACAAGAGATGGGGGGGGGGGAATACAGGGGATGAAGTATATATCAACAATATACAAAGGAAAAAAACTAAAATTCATGCTTCAGGTCTGAAGCAAATATAAAGATGAGCAGTATATGAGCTCAGCAAGAGCTGGAAAATGTTCATTTTAAATTTATCTATTTTTATATTAAACAATTTTATTGAACCAAACACAAATGGTTAAAAATTGGAGATGCAAACAGACCATACAAGAAAAGAGATGCAAACACTGAGCAAATATTGTAAACAAGTAGGTTGTGTCTATGCAAGTCCTTGCAAATCAGGCTTAAATCAATAAATAGGCAAATGCATGAGGTTACAATATAAACAGAATAGTGTAGTCATAGATAAAGTGCAAGGTGCCAATGGTAAATTCATAGAGCATGTAAAAAGAAGATAAAAGTACTGGACGGTGCTGGGGTTTGTTTCTGGTAACTCCCATGGAAAAAGTTAAACCAAATAAATAAAATATATAATACCAATGGTAGAGAGTAAATGGTTCGTGAGAGAATCTAGAGACAATAGAAGGGCTATAGCAGGCGGTCAGCTATATGGATTCAGGAGGCTCTAGGGTATCCCCTTGACACACGTTTCGGCAGTTCTTCCTCAGAAGGGGTGCACCGCCTGCTATATCCCTTAGATTGTCTCTGGATTTTCCATTTGCACCTTATCTATGAAAACACCATTCTGTTTATATTGTAACCTCATGCATTTGCCTCATGCATTTCCTTTATGAAGATTAAGTATTGTGAAGTTTGGTTACAGATCCCTTTTAACAGTGTAAGGTTGAGAAAGCACGATTTCCAATTATTTTTTTTTTTTTACATGAAGTATTTTAATCTTGATGACAGAGATATAAGATATGTCTCGTTCTGTGAGATTTACCTGCACGGTTGATTTGCGCTTCTTCTTTTCAGGGCATCCCAAATTTGAGCTGGGTCTGATTAACCCTTCCAAACCTCCAACATCTCCTATAAGACAAAAATCATGCAAGACATGAATAGGAAAGTAAAAATATGGAAATCACAGCACTTCTGATAAGGGCAGTGCTTAACTATGATCCTATCCCAATACAGAAACTTGGAACTCAAACTTAAAAGTTTCTAAATATTTTTATTCAAGGTAGTACACGACTTTTCAGTCACTATGGAAATCCTGAAAACATGACCTGTTGGGGTCCGTGAGGACTGAAGTTTGGGAAACACTAATGTACATGATGATTAGTGAGGCAGCGCTGTGGGGTCGGAGGTTTGGCTTACTGACTCCACAGGTCTGTTCTGTAGTTGGAAGGTGAGGGAACAAGACTCAATGCTTGGACAATTCACTTGGTTTCGCTAGAATTTTAGACCTTTTCTTGGTACAGTAAAAGCATCACTGTTGTTGCGAGTACCAGTCATCACAGCTGCACAACAGTCCTCATTGTGATTCACTAAATTAGCTCTTAAGGTACCTTCACACTAAACGATATCGCTAGCGATCCGTGACGTTGCAGCGTCCTGGCTAGCGATATCGTTTAGTTTGACACGCAGCAGCGATCAGAATCCTGCTGTGATGTCGTTGGTCGGGGCTAGAGGGCCAGACCTTTCTTTGGTCGCTGGCTCTCCCGCTGACATCGCTGAATCGGCGTGTGTGACACCGATTCAGCGATGTCTTCGCTGGTAACCAGGGTAAACATCGGGTTACTAAGCGCAGGGCCGCGCTTAGTAACCCGATGTTTACCCTGGTTACCATCCTAAAAGTAAAAAAAACAAACGCTACATACTTACCTACAGCTGTCTGTCCTCGGCGCTGTGCTTCTCTGCTCTGGCTGTGAGCACAGCGGCCGGAAAGCACAGCGGTGACGTTACCGCTCTGCTTTCCGGCTGCCCGGCGCTCACAGCCAGAGCAGAGAAGCAAAGCGCCGGGGACAGACAGCGGTAGGTAAGTATGTAGCGTTTGTTTTTTTTACTTTTAGGATGGTAACCAGGGTAAACATCGGGTTACTAAGCGCGGCCCTGCACTTAGTAACCCAATGTTTACCCTGGTTACCGGCATCGTTGGTCACTGGAGAGGTGTCTGTGTGACAGCTCTCCAGCGACCAAACAGCGACGCTGCAGCGATCCGGATCATTGTCTGGATCGCTGCAGCGTCGTTTAGTGTGAAGGTACCTTAAGTGTCATACATCAGCTTCCGCCCCAACCACTCCACCGAAACTGCCCTGACAAAAATTACTAATGACTTACTCACAGCCAAAGCTAACAGACAGTTCTCCATCCTCCTCCTTCTTGACCTGTCCTCTGCTTTCGACACAGTCGATCACTGCCTACTGCTACAGATTCTTTCTTCCCTTGGCATCAAAGACCATGCCCTGTCCTGGATTGCCTCATACCTTTCCGACTGCACATTTAGCGTTTCCCACTCCCACACCACCTCCTCATCCCGCCCTCTCTCTGTTGGAGTCCCTCAGGGCTCTGTCCTAGGGCCCCTACTTTTTTCCAACTACACTCTTGGCCTAGGAAAACAAAGTCCCATGGCTTCCAGTACCACCTGTATGCGGACGACACTCAGATCTACCTATCTGGCCGAGATGTCACCTCTCTGCTGTCCAGAATCCCGAAGTGTCTGTCAGCCATATCCTCCTTCACCTCTCGCTTCCTAAAACTCAATGTAGACATAACCGAACTCATCATCTTTCCCCCATCTCACGTATCCCCCCTACCTGACCTATCTATTATGGTAAATGGCATCACACTCTCTCCCGCACCTGAAATCCGCTGCCTCGGGGTAACTCAACTCTGCCCTTCAAACCGCATGTCCAAACTCTTGCCACCTCCTGTAGCCTCCAACTCAAAAAATATTGCCAGAATCCGTTCCTTCCTCAGCCCACAATCTACCAAAACTCTTGTGCATGCCCTCATCATCTCCCGCCTCGACTACTGCAACACCCTCCTCTGTGGCCTCCCTGCTAACTCTCTTGCACCACTCAAGTCTGTCCTCAACTCTGCTGCCCGGCTAATCCACCTCTCTCCTCGCTACTCCCCTGCTTCTCCCCTCTGCAAATCCCTCCACTGGCTCCCCATTCCACAACCTGTCCCCTCCCTATATCTCTGAACTAATCTCCCATTATCTTCCCTCACGTAATCTCCGATCCTCCTAAGACCTCCTACTCTCCTCCACACTTATTCGTTCCTCACACAACCGCAAGATTTCTCCCGAATATCCCCCATCCTCTGGAATTCCATGCCTCAACACGTCCGACTATCCACCACCCTCGGCTCCTTCAGACGGAACCTGAAAACCCATCTCTTCAAGAAAGCCTACAGCCTGCAATAACCATTCTGCCGCCTCGCCATCGCCAGAGCCACCGCCTCGCCCCTACCTTCTGTCTCTTCCCCACTTTCCCATAGAATGTAAGTCCGCAATTACAGGGTCCTCTCCCCTCTGTACCAGTCTGTCACTGTATACCTGCTTACTGTAATCGATATCTATAACCCTGTATGTAACCCCTTCTCATGTACAGCACCATGGAATTAATGGTGTTATTTTAATAAATAAATAGAACCCAGAAACGTTACACTGTGCTGAACACATACAGACTTTTCCATTTACTTCTCAAAACTTTTGTATGTACTTTAGATTGTGGCGCTTATATTTGACACTGAATAAAATCGAAAGGTTTTGAAAAGTCTGCTACTATATATATTTTCATTATTTGCAAGTCATTAACATGTCTATCCATTCTGTCATTTCCACAATCCAAGGACTTTTCCATCTTGGTGTCGCAATTTCAATGCTGAGTGTAAAAGGTTGGCCACTATTCTTAAAAGAGTTTAATGTCACAATTCCATGAATACAGTGCAGTGGCAAAAAGTACTTCATGACTGGTCCCTACAAGTATACCAATTTCAAAGTTAAAGGGGTTGTCCAGCACTCAGACAACCCTCTGTCAATCCCCATGTTTCCCCCCTACTAAAATAACACCTATACTCCCCTCCAGTGTGGACACTGGCTCTCCTGGGGTGCAACTATCCCTGTGGCCAATTACTGTTTGCTTTACTCACCCCTACTCGAGGATTGAGAAGGGGTCTTCCAAGTAGTGAATAACCCCTTTAAGGAGTGAATATATGGAAAAAATCTAGGGTTTCTTGTTTAATAAAACATTGAATCCATAACAACTTTTAAATAGCGCACTGACTTCCTATATGAAGTTTAAATTTGGTGCCCAGATCCATTTACAAAACCCACCCAGTGCAATATTAAGGCTGGGGGTTGCCCCATATTGCTATCAAAAGGTGCACCGAGTCAGATGGAATAAAGAGGAGACTGGCACAAATGGCAAATCATGGTGAAAGACCACAAGTAATATAGGCCACACCTGAAGATTTGCCCAGACATATTATCCGGCCATATTGAATAAGTAAAGCTGCTAGTGTCATGCTGAATAGAGCAGTGAAAAAAGCAATGGTCCAATGGGCAATGTGTAATTATGAGCCCCATTAAATCAAGATAGGACCTGTGCACAACACTTAATGGGTGTTGGGACCGATTCTTCGTATTTTGATGCTCCATTTTATGGTCAGGTGAGCGAATATGCTCGGAGACCAACTCAATCACAACAGCGGACACTAGTCATTTTAGCAAGAACATTCATATTTATTAAAAGGAATCTCACAAGACAGTGATGGCTATGAGGTGCCCCAATAAACTACATCTGCTACAGTCCATTAACCTACTCTTTGCTTTCCCACACATCCAAACGCCCTGACCAATACATACAAGACCTGTTTCACATGTCCTGATATTTCCAGATCAGGTTCCAGATATCCGTTTCAGTGTGCATTACTTGTAGCACACGTGTGGCAACCGTGTGCCGCATCAGTACCACATGCACCGGTGCCAGGGAAGCAGCGGTACAGCCTTCAGCACCAGGGAACAGCGCTAACTGCACCACTGCTTCCCAGGCTCCGGTACATGTCACACTGATAACACGGATGTCATCAGTGTGCAGGATGTTTTGAGGCCCATGCTGCTGTTAAAAAAACGTGTGTATTTTGCCCATGGACAAACGGTCTGTGGAAATACACTGACATGTGCACAGACCCATTCACTTGAATGGGTCTACGTGTGCAAGTGTCTCCAGTGAAAACGGTCACTATACATACCGGACACACTGACGCCTGAAAGAGCTCTAAGAAGTATCCCTAATGCAGTCTGGTGTATATCTCATCGTAGTATCACTATGGACCCTCTAACCTGGTGATTGATTATTGGCAACAGCTTAGTGTTCACCTGCATGGGGTGTAATACAACTTGTAAGTTTAGAGAAGTGGGGTGCTGCACACTGACACATCAGAACTGTATGTACTGTATATTTACATACACCTGCTCTATACACAAACACCAGTATAATATACATACCGTATAAATTATACACACTGTGGTGCAGCAGTGTCCACACTGTGCAGTGATGAGACAGGGACCCAGGAAAGTTCAAAGTAAACGTAGTTTAGGGTCTGCTGAGAAGTGTATCTAATCCTATCCTGCGTGATACTGTCTGCTGAGCTGTGTATCTAATCCTATCCTGTGTTAGTGTCTGCTGAGCTTTGAATCTAATCCTATTCTATGTGTTACTGTCTGCTGAGCTGTGTATCTAATCCTATCTTGTGTGATACTGGGCTCCCCCTACAGTCTGTCAGAGTGTGGTCTGTGTCGGTACGGTAATAAATTATGCTAGGCTAGGTTCACATTGTGTTAGGGCAATCCATTTAACGGATCCGTTACTTAGCGGCACTAACGCAATGTAACGGATCCGTTAACACGCCCATAGACTTACATTATCGTAACGCATGTCAAAAATCAGCGTGCGTTAGTGATGATGCATTACTTTGTGATGCACCCTCGAATGCGGTTTACCGCGTTTTCAGGTACGTTAGGTCTAACGCACAGCGAACGGACACTTTCGCTGTGCATAGACCTCTATTGCCAATGCAATGCTATCATGCATTAGCGCTACTGTAGCAAAAAAGTGATTTTGGGCATCAGCGTTAGCGCATCCGTTTAACGTGATGTGAACCTAGCCTTATTTCCAGCTTTACAGAAGGATGATAACACCATAGAAATGATAAGAATAATAGGCCTCAGTTACCACAACTGAGGAGATACACACAAATATACATATACACTAAAATCCCACATCCTAGATGTCACTGAATGAAATATTCCAGTTGTAAATCTTTATTCATTACATAGTGGAATATGTTGAGAGCAATAAAACCTAAAAAATGATCAACGTAAATCACAACTAATATCCCACGGAGGTCTGGAGTTGGAATGATGCTCAAAATCAAAGTAGAAAATGAAGTTACAGGCTGATCCAACTTCAGTGGAATGCCTCAAGACAAGGATATGATGCTCAGTAGTGTATGTGGCCTCCACGTGCTTGTATGACCTCCCTACAATGCCTGGGCATGCTCCTGATGAGGCGGCGGATGGTCTTCTGATGAATCTCCTCCCAGACCTGGACTAAAGCAACCGCCAACTCCTGGACAGTCTGTGGTACAACGTGACATTGGTGGATGAAACGAGACATGATGTCCCAGATGTGTTCAATCAGATTCAGGTCTGGGGGAACGGGCGGGCCAGCCCATAGCTTCAATGCCTTCATCTTGCAGGAACTGCTGACACACTCCAGCCACATGTAGTCTGGCATTGTCCTGCATTAGGAGGAACCCAGAGCCAACCACACCAGAATATGGTCTCACAAGGGGTCTGAGGATCTCATCTCGGTACCTAATGGCAGTAAGGCTACCTCTGGCGAGGACATGGAGGGCTGTGCAGCCCTCCAAAGAAATGCCACCCCACATCATTACTGATCCACTGCCAAACCGGTCATGCTGAAGGATGTTGCAGGAAGATCGCTCTCCACAGCGTCTCCAGACTGTCACATGTGCTCAGTGTGAACCTGCTTTTATCTGTGAAGAGCACAGGGCTCCAGTGGCGAATTACCCAATCCTGGTGTTCTGTGGCAAATGCCAATCGTCCTGCATGGTGTTGGGCTGTGAGGACAACCCCTATCTGTGGATGTAGGGCACTCAGACCATCCTCATGGAGTCAGTTTCTAACCGTTGTGCAGACACATGCACATTTGTGGCCTGCTGGAGGTCATTTTGCAGGGCTCCGGCAGTGCTCCTC